>NC_090372.1:41392745-42592745 GCF_036365525.1 Heterodontus francisci
TGATGACACCTCAAGCTGTAACCATTGCAGTTTTGGAAAGGCCTGTGTTTGCTGATTATAATTAACATTTGACTACAGTAATTGAACTAAGATGAAGAGTCAAGACTATTCTTGAAGGCACCATGAGGGTAGCAAATGACAAAAGTCTAGGTGAATCAGGAATTAGCAGGAGATCACTGACTGTAGCAGTACGGATTTTGAAATGGAGGAAATTATGTAACTAATGGATAGAGATGTTCTCGGCTAAAGTTAGACTCATAGTCATGGAATTATACAGCACAGAAACAGGACCTGCGGGCCATCGTGTCTGTGCTGGCCATCAAGCACCTATTTATTTTAATCCCATTTTCCAGCACTTGGTCCGTAGCCTTGTATGCTATGAAGTTTCAAGTGCTCATTTAAATACTTAATAAATGTTGTGAGGGTTCCTGCCTCTACCACCTCTTCAGGTGGTGTGTTCCAGATTCCAACACCCCTCTCGGTGAAAAATTTTTTTCTCAAACCCCTTCTAAACCTCCTGCCCCTTATCTTAAATCTATGCTCCCTGGTTATTGACCACTCAGCTAAGGGAAAACATTTCTTCCTTTCTATCCTATCATCATCCCTCATAATTTTGTATACCTCAATCAGGTTGCCCTTCTCTGCTCTAAGAAAAACAACCCTAGCCTATCCAGTTTCTCTTCATAGCTGAAATGCTCCAGCCCAGGCAACATCCTGGTGAATCTCCTCTGCATCCTCTCCAGTGCATTCACATCCTTCCTATAGTGTGGCGACCAGAACTGTACACAGTACTCCAGCTGTGGCCTAACTAGCATTTTATACAGCTCCATCATAACCTCCCTGCTCTTACATTCTATGCATCGGCTAATAAAGGCAAGTATCCCATATGCCTTCCTAACCACCTTATCTATCTGTGCTGCTGCCTTCAGTGATCTATGGACAAGTACACCAAGGTCTTTCTGACCCTCTGTACTTCCTAGGGTCCTACCATCCATTGTATATTCCCTTGCCTTGTTGGTCCTCCCAAAATGCATCACCTCACACTTCTCAGGATTAAATTCTATTTGCCACTGCTCCGCCCATCTTACCAGCCCATCTATTTCATCCTGTAATCTAAGGATTTCCTCCTCACTATTTACGACACCACCAATTTTCGTGTCATCTGCAAACTTACTGATCATACTTCCTATATTCACATCTAAATCATTAATGTACACTACAAACAGCAAGGGTCCCAGCACTGATCCCTGTGGTACACCATTGGTCACAGGCTTCCACTCGCAAAAACAACCCTCCACCATCACCCTCTGCCTCTTGCCACTAAGCCAATTTTGGATCCGATTTGCCAAATTGCCCTGGATCCCATGCTCTTACCACCTTGACCAATCTCCCATGCGGGACCTTATCAAAAGCCTCACTGAAGTCCATATCGCCTATATCAACTGTTTTACCCTCATCTACACATCTAGTCATCTCCTCGAAAAATTCAATCAAGTTTGTTAGACATGATCTCCCCCTGACAAAGCCATGCTGACTATTCTTGATTAATCCCTGCCTCTCCAAGTGGCGATTAATCCTGTCCCTCAGAATTTTTTCCAATAGTTTCCATACCACTGATGTTAGACTCCTGGTTTATCCCTGCTACCCTTCTTGAATAATGGTACCACATACGCTGTTCTCTGGTACCTCTGTTCTCTGGTACCTCTCCTGTGGCCACAGCGGATTTGAAAATTTGTGTCCGAGCCCCTGCTATCTCCTCTCTTGCCTCACATAACAGCCTGGGATACATCTCATCTGGGCCTGGGGATTTATCCACTTTTAAGCCCACTAAAACAGCTAATACTTCCTCCCTTTCAATGCTAATTTGTTCAAGTATATCACAATCCCCCTCCCTGATCTCTACACCTACATAGTTCTTCTCCAAAGTGAACACAGATGAAAAGTAATCATTTTCAACCTCATCTATGTCCTCCGGCTCCACGCATAGATTGCCGCTATGGTCCTTAATGGGCCCTACTCTTTCCCTGGTCATCCTCTTGCCCTTAATATACCCATAAAAAGGCTATCAGATGCTCACTGCGAATAGGGAATGATGGAAGTGTCGACTGAGCTTGGGAATCCTTGAGTTAATGGAAAGAGCACATCAGCCATCAACTCCAATTACAGATTTGAAAAATTAGATAGCACGAACAGCTTTGTTGGAGACTGTTATGATGACACTTGAAGTGCACAGAGTTGGATCCTATCAAAGCCTTTGAAGATGACCAAGGCATTGAAGTGTATAGCATAGGGCTGGAATAGCCATATCTTAAATATAATACTGACAACTATAGATCACACATAGATCATTTGAAACACAACAATGGTTAAGTACCAATTTGAAAACAAATGGTTATAGTTTGACAAAAGGATCAGGGTATGGAGTAAACTTCCAAGAGAAAAGTAGAGGTTGACAAAATGACCTAGAACTGGTGAGTTGGAGAGCATAGATCTTGAGGGTAATGGCAGTGATAGCAATAGGACCAAAGCTGTTGACAGTCCAGAGAACAAATATCTGGGTATAAAACTTGATGTTCCTCATAATAGTTGAACAGAACAAGAGAATAGTGAACTTTTAAAAAGCAGCTTTCTCTGAGTTTCTCTCTGAGCTAAAGACCTGTTCTACGAGGAATTCCATAATATCATTAGTAACATCCCCAACACCGAACATCTGTTCCTGCTGGGGGACTTTAATGCCAGGGTTGGGGCCGATCATGACTCATGGCCCTCCTGCCTTGGGCGCTATGGCGTTGGAAGGATGAATGAGAATGGACAGAGACTGCTTGAGTTGTGTACCTATCATAACCTCTGCATCACCAACTTGTTCTTTCACACTAAACCCTGTCACCAGGTTTCATGGAGGCACCCAAGATCGCGTCGTTGGCACCAGCGAGACCTCATCGTCACAAGGCGAGCCTTCTTAAACAGTGTTCAAATCACACGCAGCTTCCATAGTGCGGACTGCGGCACCGACCACTCCCTGGTGTGCAGCAAGGTTAGACTCAGACCAAAGAAGTTGCATCATTCCAAGCAGAAGGGCCATCAACATGAGCAGAATTTCCCATCCACAGCTGTTACAAAAATTTCTAAATTCATTTGTAACAGCCCTTCAAAACACTCCCACAGGGGATGCTGAGACCAAGTGGGCCCACATCAGAGACTCCATCTATGAGTCAGCTTTGACCACCTACGGCAAACGTGCGAAGAGGAATGCAGACTGGTTTCAATCTCATATTGAAGAACTGGAACCTGTCATAGCCACTAAGCGCATTGCACTGTTGAACTACAAGAAAGCCCCCAGCGAATTAACATCCAGAGCACTTAAAGCAGCCAGAAGCACTGCACAAAGAACAGCCAGGCGCTGCGCAAATGACTACTGGCAACACCTATGCAGTCATATTCAGCTGGCCTCCGACACCGGAAACATCAAAGGAATGTATGATGGCATGAAGAGAGCTCTTGGGCCAACCATCAAGAAGATCGCCCTCCTCAAATCTAAATCAGGGGATATAATCACTGACCAACGCAAGCAAATGGACCGTTGAGTTGAGCACTACCGAGAACTGTACTCCAGGGAGAATGTTGTCACTGAGACTGCCCTCAATGCAGCCCAGCCTCTACCAGTCATGGATGAGCTGGACGTACAGCCAACAAAATCGGAACTCAGTGATGCCATTGATTCTCTAGCCAGTGGAAAAGCCCCTGGGAAGGACAGCATTACCCCTGAAATAATCAAGAGTGCCAAGCCTGCTATACTCTCAGCACTACATGAACTGCTTTGCCTGTGCTGGGACGAGGGAGCAGTACCTCAGGACATGCGCGATGCCAATATATTCACCCTCTATAAAAACAAAGGTGACCGCGGTGACTGCAACAACTACCGTGGAATCTCCCTGCTCAGCATAGTGGGGAAAGTCTTTGCTCGAGTCGCTTTAAACAGGCTCCAGAAGCTGGCCGAGCCCGTCTACCCTGAGGCACAGTGTGGCTTTCGTGCAGATAGATAGACCATTGACATGCTGTTCTCCCTTCG
The DNA here is from genome assembly GCF_036365525.1 of Heterodontus francisci. Taxonomy (NCBI): domain Eukaryota; kingdom Metazoa; phylum Chordata; class Chondrichthyes; order Heterodontiformes; family Heterodontidae; genus Heterodontus; species Heterodontus francisci. The sequence continues at coordinate 41,396,815 of NC_090372.1, forward strand.
TAAGATACAGGAGAAATGCCGCGAACAACAGATGCCCCTCTACATTGCTTTCATTGATCTCACCAAAGCCTTTGACCTCGTCAGCAGACATGGTCTCTTCAGACTACTAGATAAGAGTGGATGTCCACAAAAGCTACTAAGTATCATCACCTCATTCCATGACAATATGAAAGGCACAATTCAACATAGCGGCACCTCATCAGACCCCTTTCCTATCCTGTGGCGTGAAACAGGGCTGTGTTCTCGCACCCACACATTTTGGGATTTTCTTCTCCATGCTGCTCTCACATGCGTTCAAGTCCTCTGAAGAAGGAATTTTCCTCCACACAAGATCAGGGGGCAGGTTGTTCAACCTTGCCCATCGAAGAGCGAAGTCCAAAGTACGGAAAGTCCTCATCAGGGAACTCCTCTTTGCTGACGATGCTGCTTTAACATCTCACACTGAAGAGTGTCTGCAGAGTCTCATCGACAGGTTTGCGGCTGCCTGCAACGAATCTGGCCTAACCATCAGCCTCAAGAAAACGAACATCATGGGACAGGACGTCAGAAATACTCCATCCATCAATATTGGCGACCATGCTCTGGAAGTGTTCAAGAGTTCACCTACCTCGGCTCAACTATCACCAGTAACCTGTCTCTAGATGCAGAAATCAACAAGCGCATGGGAAAGGCTTCCACTGCTATGTCCAGACTGGCCAAGAGAGTGTGGGAAAATGGCGCACTGAAACGGAACACAAAAGTCCGATGAATCAAGCCTGTGTCCTCAGTACCTTGCTCTATGGCAGCGAGGCCTGGACAACGTATGTCAGCCAAGAGCGACGTCTCAATTCATTCCATCTTCGCTGCCTCCGGAGAATACTTGGCATCAGGTGGCAGGACCGTATCTCCAACACAGAAGTCCTCGAGGCAGCCAACACCCCCACCTTATACACACTACTGAGTCAGGGGCGTTTGAGATGGCTTGGCCATGTGAGCCGCATGGAAGATGGCAAGATCCCCAAAGACACATTGTACAGCGAGCTTGCCACTGGTATCAGACCCACTGGCCATCCATGTCTCTGCTTTAAAGACGTCTGCAAACACGACATGAAGTCCTGGGACATTGACCACAAGTCGTGGGAGTCAGTTGCCAGCGTTCGCCAGAGCTGGCGGGCAGCCATAAAGGCGGGGCTAAAGTGTGGCGAGTCGAAGAGACTTAGCAGTTGGCAGGAAAAAAGACAAAAGCGCAAGGGGAGAGCCAACTGTGTAACAGCCCCGACAAACAAATTTTTCTGTAGCACCTGTGGAAGAGCCTGTCACTCTAGAATTGGCCTTTATAGCCACTCCAGGCACTGCTCCACACATCACTGACCACCTCCAGGCGGTTATCCATTGTCTCTCGAGATAAGGAGGCCAAAGAAGAAAGAAGAAAAAAGGAAGATATTCTAACTCCGCTGAAGCTTTGCCTACAATTTAATAACTGAAGGGAAATGTTAGAGGCCAGATAGCGACCAGTTTAATGTGTACATGTCATTCAATGCATTGGTTGACTTTAATTAGAACTGTCACATTTGGCCAAGTCCAAAACAGATGAGGGTGGGGGTTCATGGGGATTGTATGTCATTTTTTGTTGGTTGTTTCATAGCATCACGGTAAAACTGACAGCTGAAGACAACTATTAGTATTAGGGCTGCCAGCTTTAGACGGTCCAAAGCAAGATGTGGGCAGTCCTGCTCATACATGTGTGCAGTGTTTGGTTGATGAAGAATTAAAAGCAGTGCTGTGCAACATTTGGTTCCCTTCCCTTCCTCGACTTCTCTGTCTCCATCTCTGGGGATAGGTTGTCTACCAATATCCATTATAAGCCCACCGACTCCCACAGCTACCTCAACTACACTTCTTCACACCCTACCTCCTGTAAGGACTCCATTCCATTCTCCCAGTTTCTCCGTCTCCGACGCATCTGCTCTGATGATGCTACCTTTCATGACGGTGCTTCTGATATGACCTCCTTTTCCCTCAACCGAGGATTTCCCCCCACTGTGGTTGACAGGGCCCTCAACCGTGTCCGACCCATTCCCCGCACCTCTACCCTCACCCCTTCCCCTCCCTCCCAGAACCATGACAGGGTTCCCCTTGTCCTCACTTTTCATCCCACCAGCCTCCATATCCAAAGGATCATCCTCCGCCATTTTCGCCACCTCCAGCGTGATGCCACTACCAGTCGCATCTTCCCCTCCCTTCCCCTGTCAGCATTCCGAAGGGATCGTTCCCTCCGCGACACCCTGGTCCACTCCTCCATTACCCCCACCACCTCGTCCCCGTCCCAGGGCACCTTCCCTTGCAATCGCAGGAGGTGTAATACCTGCCCATTTACCTCCTCTCTCCTCACTATCCCAGGCCCCAAACACTCCTTTCAGGTGAAGCAGCGATTTACTTGTACTTCTTTCAATGTAGTATACTGTATTCGCTGCTCACAGTGTGGTCTCCTCTACATTGGGGAGACCAAGCGCAGACTGGGTGACCGCTTTGCGGAACATCTCCGCTCAGTCCGCAAGCAGGACCCTGAGCTTCCGGTTGCTTGCCATTTCAACACTCCCCCCTGCTCTCATGCTCACATCTCTGTCCTGGGATTGCTGCAGTGTTCCAGTGAACATCAACGCAAGCTCAAGGAACAGCATCTCATCTACCGATTAGGCACACTACAGCCTGCCAGACTGAACATTGAGTTCAATAATTTCAGAGCATGACAGCCCCCCATTTTACTTTCATTTTTAGTTATTTTTTCTTCCTTTTTTTTATTCTTTTTTACATTTTTTACAATTTTTTTTTGCATTTATTTCATTTCATCTTAGTTTGTTCACTTTGCTTACCCACTGTTTTTTTCAGGTTAGCACTTGCTGCTGTTCAATATTCAGTGTATTTACACCTAATCTGTACTAATGCTTTGTCTTTCAACACATTATTAACATATTGTTTGCCTTTGCTCTGTGACCTTTTGGTCAGCTATGTGGCCTGGTCCAATCTGCACCTTCTCCTTTGTTATCTCTTGCCCCACCCCCACCTCACTTGCTTATTATCTGTGACTTTTCTAATATTTGTCAGTTCCGAAGAAGGGTCACTGACCAGAAACGTTAACTCTGCTTCTCTTTCCACAGATGCTGCCAGACCTGCTGAGTGATTCCAGCATTTCTTGTTTTTGTTTCAGATTTCCAGCATCCGCAGTATTTTGCTTTTATTTTGGTTAGAAAAGTTGTGTGACCCTATAATTTGGATTGGTGGCTACCTAGCCCCTGCCCTTCATCTTGGAGTTCTTTTTGGAGGCCTCTTCCAGCTTTTTGTCTCCAACCTTTTTTCACATTAGAATAAATTAGACAGTGTCTGTATTTCTTATGAATTGAAACCTATTACTGGCTCCCATGCTGAGTCAATGCAGCCATCTAACATCTAGGAAGTGGCAGTAGTAAACCATTCAGCCCCTCATGCCTGCTCCCCCATGCAACTAGATAATGGCTGATCTACCTCAACACCATTTTCCCGCACTATCCCTGTATCCCTTGATATATTTATCGAGAAATCCATGAATCTCTGTCTTGAATATACTCAATGACTGACCCTCCACAGCCCTCTAGGGTACAGAATTCCAAAGATTCACCACCCTCAAATGAAGAAATTCCTCCTCATCTCTGTCCTAAATGGCCTACCTCTTATTCTGAGGCTGTGTTCCCTGGTTCTAGACTTCCAGCCAGGAGAAACATCCTTCCTGCATCAACCCTGTCGAGCCCTATAAGAATTTTGTATGCTTCAATGAGAAACCGGACGGACCACCCGGCATCGACCTAGGCATTGGAACAAGGGCAAACCCAGCCCTGTCGACCCTGCAAAGTCCTCCATACTAACATCTGGGGGCTTGTGCCAAAGTTGGGAGAGCTGTCCCACAGACTGGTCAAGCAACAACCTGACATAGTCATACTCACAGAATCATACCTGTCAGACAATGTCCCAGACACTGCCATCACCATCCCCGGGAATGTCCCGTCCCACCGGCAGGACCGACCCGACAGAGGTGGTGGCACAGTGGTATACAGTAAGGAGGGAGTTGCCCTGGGAGTCCTCAACATCAACTCTGGACCCCATGAAGTCTCATGGCATCAGGTCTAACATGGACAAGGAAACCTCCTGCTCATTACCACCAACCGCCCTCCCTCAGCTGATGAGTCAGTACTCCTCCATGTTGAACAGCACTTGGAGGAAGCACTGAGGGTGGCAAGGGCACAGAATGTACTCTGGGTGGGGGACTTCAATGTCCATCACCAAGAGTGGCTCAGTAGCACCGCTACTGACCGAGCCCTATAGGACATATCTGCAAGAGTCATAGAGAGATACAGCACTGAAACAGGCCTTTCAGCCCACCGAGTCTGTGCCGACCATCAACCACCCATTTATACTAATCCTACATTACTCCCATATTCCCTACAACATCCCCTCCTACATTAATCCCATATTCCCTACCACCTACCTACACTAGGGGCAATTTACAATGGCCAATTTACCTATCAACCTGCAAGTCTTTGGCGGTGGGAGGAAACCGGAGCACCCAGCGGAAACCCATGCGGTCTCAGGGAGAACTTGCAAACTCCACACAGGCAGTACCCGGAATTGAACCCGGGTCGCTGGAGCTGTGAGGCTGCGGTGCTAACCATTGCGCCACCGTGCCGCCCAACTGCGTATGCGGCAGGTGATGAGGGAACCGACAAGAGGGGAAAGCATCCATGACCTCATCCTCACCAATCTGCCTGCCGCAGATGCATCTGTCCATGACGGTATTGGTAGGAGTGACCACCACACAGTTGTTGTGGAGACGAAGTCCCACCTTCACATTGAGGATACCCTCCTTCATGTTGTGTGGCACTACCACCATGTTAAATGGGATAGATTTCGAACAGATCTAGCAATTCAAAACTGGGCATCCATGAGGCGCTGTGGGCCATCAGCAGCAGCAGAATTGTACTCAACCACAATCTGTAATCTCATGGCCCAGCATATCCCCCAATTTACCATTACCATCAAGCCAGGGGATCAACCCTGGTTCAATGAAGAGTGCAGGAGGGCATGCCAGGAGCAGCACCAGGCATATCTCAAAATTAGGTGTCAACCTGGTGAAGCTACAACACAGGACTACCTGCGTGGCAAACTGCGTAAGCAGCATGCAATAGACAGAGTTAAGCGATCCCATAACCAATGGATCAGATCTAAGCTCTGCAGTCCTGCCACATCCAGCCGTGAATGGTGGTGGACAATTAAACAACTAACTGGAGGAATGATAAGGCTGAAGCATTTGCAACAATCTTCAGCCAGAAGTGCCGAGTTTATGATCCATCTTGGCCTCGTTCTGAAGTCCCCAGCATCACAGGTGCCAGTCTTCAGGCAATTCGATTCACTCTGCGTGATATCAAGAAACAACTGAAGGCACTGGATACTGCAAAGGCTATGGGCCCTGACAATATTCCAGCAATAGTACTGAAGACTGTGCTCCAGAACTTGCCATGCCCCTAGCCATGCTGTTCCAGTACAGCTACAACACTGGCATCAACCCTGCAATGTGGAAAATTGTCCAGGTATGTCTTGTACACAAAAAGTAGTAGAAGTCCAACCCGGCCAATTACCGCCCCATCAGCCTACACTCAATCATCAGTAAAGTGATGGAAAGTGTCATCAACAGTGCCATCAAGCGGCACTTGCTTAGCAATAACCTGCTCACTGACGCTTAGTTTGGGTTCTGCCAGGGCCATTCAGCTCCTGGCCTCATTACAGCCTTGGTTCAAATATGGACAAAAGAGCTGAACTCAAGAGGTGAGGCGAGAGTGACTGCCCTTGACATCAAGGCAGCATTTGACCGAGTATGGCATCAAGAAGCCCTAGCAAAACTGAGGTCAATGGGAATCGGGGAAAACCCTCCGCTGGCTGGAGTCATACCTAGTGCAAATGAAGATAGTTGTGGTTGTTGGAGGTCAATCATCTGAGCACCAGGACATCACTACAGGAGTTCCTCAGGGTACTGTCCGCAGCCCAACCATCTTCAACTGCTTCATCAATGACCTTCCTTCAATCATAAGATGAGAAGTGGGGATGTTCTCTGATGATTGCACAATGTTCAGCACCATTCGTGACTCCTCAGATACTGAAGCAGTCTGTGTTGAAATGCAGCAAGACTTGGACAATATCCAGGCTTGGGCTGATAAGTGGCAAGTAACATTCGCACCACACAAGTACCAGGCAATGATCATCTCCAACAAGAGAGAATCTAACCATCTCCCCTTGACATTCAGTGGCATTACCATCGCTGAATCCCCCACTATCAACATCCTAGGGGCCACCATTGACCAGAAACTGAATTGGAATAGCCACATAAATACCGTGGCTACAAGAGCAGGTCAGAGGCTAGGAAGCCTGCGGCGAGTAACTCACCTCCTGACTCCCCAAAGCCTGTCCACCAGCTACAAGGCACAAGTCAGGAGTGTGATGGAATACTCTCTAATTGCCTGGATGGGTGCAGTTCCAACAGCACTCAAGAAGCTCGACACCATCCAGGACAAAGCAGCCCGATTGATTGGCACCCCATCTACAAACATTCACTCCCTCCACCACCGACACACAGTGGCGGCAGTGTGTACCATCTACAAGATGCACTGCAGCAACACACCAAGGCTCCTTAGACAGCACCTTCCAAACCCACGACCTCTACCAACTAGAAGGACAAGGGCAGCAAATGCATGGGAAGACCACTACCTGCAAGTTCCCCTCCAAGTCACACACCATCCTGACTTGGAACTATATCACCGTTCCTTCACTGTCGCTGGGTCAAAATCCTGGAACTCCCTTCCTAACAGCACTGTGGGTGTACCTACCCCACATGGACTGCAGCGGTTCAAGAAGGCAGCTCACCACCACCTTCTCAAGGGCAATTAAGGATGGGCAATAAATGCTGGCCTGGCCAGCGACACCCACATCCCATGAATGAATAAAAAAAGCTTCTCATTCTTCTAAACTGTAGAGAATACAGGCCCAGTCTCCTCAATCTCTCCTCATAGGACAATCCCACCATCCCAGGAATCAGTCTGATGAACCTTGGTTGCACTCCCTCTATGGCAAGTATATCCTTCCTTAGGTAAGGTGACCAAAACTGTACACAATACTCCAGGTGCTGTCTCACCAAGGTTCTATACAATTGCAGCAAGACTTTACTCCTGAACTCAAATCCTCTTGCAATAAAGGCCACCATACTGTTTGCCTTCCTATTTTCTTGTTGCACCTGCAAGTTAGCTTTCAGTGACTTGTGAACAAGGATACCCAGGACCCTTTGGACATCAACACCTCCCAATCTCTCACCATTTAAGAAAGACTCTGCATTTCTGTCTTTCCTACCAAAGTTAATAACTTCACATTTTTTCACATTATATTCCACCTGCCATATTCTTGCCCGCTCACTTAGCCTGTCTAAATCCCCTTGAAACCTCTTTGCATCTTCCTCACAACTCACATTTCCACCTAGTTTTGTGTCATCAGTAAACCTGGAAATATTGCATTTGATCCCCACATCCAAATCATTGATATAGATGGCGAACAGCTGGGGCCCAATCATTGATCCTTCCGGTACCCCACTAGTCACAGCTTGCCAACCTGAAAATGACCCGTTTATCCCTACTCTCTGTTTTCTATCCATTAACCAATTCTCAATCCATGCCAGTATATTACCCCCAATCCCATGTGCTTTAATTTTGCTTACTAACCTCTTATATGGGATCTTATTGAAAGCCTTCTGAAAATTCAAATACACCACATCCACTGGTTTCCTCCTTCTAGTAGTTACATCCTCAGAAAACTCCAAACAGGTTTGTCGAAAATGATTTCCCTTTCATAAATCCATGTTGACTCTGCCCAATCCTACTATTAATTTCTAAGTGTCCAGTTATCACATCCTTTATAATAAATTCTAGTATTTTCTCTACTACTGATGTCAGGCTAACAGGTCTGTAGTTCCCTGTTTTCTCTCTTCCTCCTTTCTTAAATAGTGGGGTTGCATTTGTTACCTTCCAATCTTCAGGAATCGTTCCAAAATCTATAGAATTTTGGAAGATGATCCACTATCTCTACAGCCACCTCTTTCAACTCTCTGGGATGTAGATCATCAGGTCCAGGGGATTTATCAACTTTCAGTCCTATTAATTTCTCCAGTACTACTTTTTTACTAATACTAATTTCGTTCAGTTCCTCATTCTCGCTAGTCCCTAGGTTCTTTAGTATTTCTGGGAGGTTTTTTTGTATCTTCTTCCGTGAAGACAGACCCAAAGTATGTTTAGTTTCTCTGCCATTTCCTTATTCCCCATTATAAATTCCCTTGTCTCTGCTTGTAATGGGCCCACATTTGCTAATCTTTTCCTTTTTACCTACCTATAGAAGCTTTTACAGTCTGTTTTTATGTTTCTTGATAGTTTACTTTCATATTCTATTTTCTCTTTATCAGTTTCTTGGTCCTCCTTTGCTGAATTCTAAAATGCTCCCAATCCACAGGCTTACTACTTTTTTGGCAACTTTATAAAGCTCTTCCTTTGATCTAATACAATCTTTAACTTCTCTTGTTGGCCATGGTTGGATCACCTTTCCTGCTGTGTTTTTGTGCCTTGAAGGAATGTAAATTTGTTGTAAACCCTGTATTAATTCTTTAAATGTTAGCCATTGCCTGTTTACCGTCATACCTTTTAATATAGTTTTCCGGTCTACTTGACCCCTCGTACCTTCGTCGTTTCCTTTGTTTAGATTTAAGACCCTAGTGTGAGATTGAACTACATCACTTTCAAACATAAAGTAAAATCTATCATATTATGGTGACTTTTCCCTAAAGGTTGCTTTACAATATTATTAATTAGCCCTTTCTCATTGCACAGTACCAGATCTAAATTAGCCAGTTCTCTAGTTGATCCCTCAACATCCTGTTCTAGAAAACCATTTCATGTACATTCCAGGAATTCGTCCTCCACAGCATTAGTGCTAATTAGGTCTACCCAGTCTATATGTAGATTGAAGTCCTCTGGCCAGGTGAGGAGAGGGTCTCAGGCTCCCCTTTCGCCCTTTCTCTTGTTTGACTGCAACAGGATTTACACAGTGGCCTGGACAATGTATGTCAGCCAAGAGCGATGTCTCAATTCATTCCATCTTCGCTGCCTCCGGAGAATACTTGGCATCAGGTGGCAGGACCGTATCTCCAACACAGAAGTCCTCGAGGCGGCCAACATCTCCAGCTTATACACACTACTGAGTCAGCGGTGCTTGAGATGGCTTGGCCATGTGAGCCGCATGGAAGATGGCAGGATCCCCAAAGACACATTGTACAGCGAGCTCGCCACTGGTATCAGACCCACCGGCCGTCCATGTCTCCGCTTTAAAGACGTCTGCAAACGCGACATGAAATCCTGTGACATTGATCACAAGTCGTGGGAGTCAGTTGCCAGCGTCCGCCAGAGCTGGCGGGCAGCCATAAAGGCGGGGCTAAAGTGAGTCCAAGAGACTTAGTAGTTGGCAGGAAAAAAGACAGAGGCGCAAGGGGAGAGTCAACTGTGTAACAGCCCCGACAAACAAATTTCTTTGCAGCACCTGTGGAAGAGCCTGTCACTCTAGAATTGGCCTTTATAGGCACTCCAGGCGCTGCTTCACAAACCACTGACCACCTCCAGGCGCTTATCCATTGTCTCTTGAGATAAGGAGGCCAAAGAAGGTTGAGCTTACCACCTCAGTAAGCATTTGCTCCTGTTCCTCTAATGTGATTGCAAAAGAATCAATCAGGTAGGTTTTCTTGAGTTTAAACAAGAAAGAGGTAGGTTTATTACAATTAGCACTCTAACCTAATTTAAAAGACTAAAAATATGCTACACATTCACATGAGAGTCTCTCACATACACACAAATAGATTACAGAGGTGGTTGCATTAAAGTCCAGAATAAATGTAATTAAAATGTATGAGAGTCCAATAGACTTCAGCTAAAATTGTAGTTTTGAAGTCTGCTGGGCCACATGCGAGGTGGTTGGCTTGCTTTGCTCAGAGCTCCTGAAGGCAGAAAGGTGATGATTTCTCTTCCCCTGGTTGCTGGCTGTAGCGATCTGTAGGCTTAATGTGGGGGTTGGGGGGTGGGGGGCAGTTCCCAGTTGCAGCAGGATCTTCTCTTGATATTTTCTGAGTTGGGGGGGGAGCAGAGAGAGAGAGAGCACCTGCTTTGTTGCTAGCTTTTCAGTTACTGCCTGTCTGCTGTCTGTGTGCAAAGCTTACAGTTTCTTCAAAGCTGTGCGCGCAGTCACATGGCTCCATCAAGCCCCTTTGTTTTTAATGAGTTTTTTTCTGGAATCTTCTCTGAGATTCAAGATGCCACATGCCTCAAGATGTCCAGTCACATTTGGATGGGGTTGGCTCTTTCAAAGTCAATCGTGTAGATGGCCTTGACGACCATGCTGATAAAGCAATTATTGGTAATTCAATCACTGAGAGCAAGCCATTGTTCTAGCTGGGCTTGGTTAGACATTTCATCTGCAGTTTAATCCCTGGTGTTTCAAATGTAAATTGCAATGGCCATCTTGGCCGCCAGTATTTTTAAAAGTTAACTTGTAGGATTTTTCCATTAAAAGTCTAATGTAAAGTTCCAACCGATGAAATTAATATTTCCCATTTGGCATGTCGGGTTTTCATGACATCCCCCATGATTACTCTATTACCCTTGTTACATGCACCTCAAATTTCCTGATTTATACCGTACCCTACATTACCACTATTATTTAGTGGCCTAAAAACAACTCCTACCAATGTTTGCTACCTTTTGAGCTCCACACAAACTCGTTCTACATCTTGATCCTTCGATGTAATCGTCTCATGCTATTTTAACGGTGCTACCCCACCTCCTTTTCCTTTTTGCCTATCCTTCCTAAACGTCGAATACCCTTGAACATTCAGCTCCCAGCCTTGTCACCCTGCAGCCACATTTCCGTAATGGCAATTAGATCATACCTGTTTACTTCTATTTGTGCTGTCAATTCATCTACCTTGTTGTGAATGCTGTGTGCATTCAGATAGTGTGTCTCGAATTCTGTCTTTTTATTATTTTCACAAGCTCTAGCATTATCTGCAGGCACACTTTTAGGTTTGTACTCTGTCCCTTCCTGCCACACTATGATTATCAATTTCCTCATTGCTACCTTGCTCTCTTGCCTTCTCCTTTCTCTTTAAATTATTACATCTTCCTTGCCCCCACTATTTAGTTTAAAACCCTCTCTACCACCCCAGTTATATTTTTTTTATTCATTCATGGGAAGTGGGCATCACTGGTATGCCAGCATTTATTGCCCATCCCTAATTGCCCTTGAGAAGGTGGTGGTGAGCTGCCTTCTTGAACCGCTGCAGTCCATGTGGGGTAGGTACACCCACAGTGCTGTTAGGAAGGGAGTTCCAGGATTTTGACCCAGCGACAGTGAAGGAACGGTGATATAGTTCCAAGTCAGGATGGTGTGTGACTTGGAGGGGAACTTGCAGGTAGTGGTCTTCCCATGCATTTGCTGCCCTTGTCCTTCTAGTTGGTAGAGGTCGTGGGTTTGGAAGGTGCTGTCTAAGGAGCCTTGGTGCGTTGCTGCAGTGCATCTTGTAGATGGTACACACTGCTGCCACTGTGCGTCGGTGGTGGAGGGAGTGAATGTTTGTGGATGGGGTGCAAATCAAGCGGGCTGCTTTGTCCTGGATGGTGTCGAGCTTCTTGAGTGTGGTTGGAGCTGCACCCATCCAGACAAGTGGAGAGTATTCCATCACACTCCTGACTTGTGCCTTGTAGACGGTGGACAGGCTTTGGGGAGTCAGGAGGTGAGTTACTTGCTGCAGGTTTCCTAGCCTCTGACCTGCTCTTGCAGCCACAGTATTTATATGGCTACTCCAGTTCAGTTTCTGGTCAATGGTAGCCCCTAGGATGTTGATAGTGGGGGATTCAGCGATGGTAATGCCATTGAATGTCAAGGGGAGATGGTTAGATTCTCTCTTGTTGGAGATGGTCATTGCCTGGCACTTGTGTGGTGCGAATGTTACTTGTCACTTATCAGCCCAAGCCTGGCTGATATGACACGCCAAAACACTGGACCCAACATGGTTCAAGTGAAGACCGTCCCAAAGGTACATCTCCCACTTTCCCCAGTACTGGTGCTAGTATCCCATGAATCAAAACTCCGTTCTCCCGCACCAATCTTTGAGTCATGCATTTAACTCTCTAACCTTATTTACCCTACGCCAATTTGCTCGTGGCTCAGGTCCAGAGATTATTACCTTTGAGCTTCTGCTTTTTAATTTAGCCCCTAGCTGCTCATACTCCCTGTGCAGAACCTCTTTCCTAGTCATATCTATGTCGTTGGTACCCACGTGGACCACAACAACTGGATCCTCCACCTCCCACTGCAAGTTATTCCCCAGCCCCAAGCAGATGTCCCGAACCCTGGCACCGGGCAGGCAACACAGCCGTCTGGACTCTCGCTCTTGGCCGCTGAGAACTGTGTCTCTCCCCAACTATACCATCTCCTACAACCACTACATTCCTATTTACTGCTGCTGCTTGAATGGCTTCTTGTACCACGATGCCATGGTCAGTTTGCTCATCCACCCTGTAGCCCCTGCTCTCGTCCATACAAGCTGAAAGAACCTCAGACCTGTTGGACAATTGTAAGGGCTGAGGCTCCACTTCTGCATTCTCAATCCCCTTACCTGCCTCACTTGCAGTCACACCCTCCTGTATCTGACCACTGACCAAATCACAAGACCCTATCCTAAGGGGTATGACTGTCTTTTGGGAAAAAGTGTCCAGGTAACTTTCCCCCTCTCTGATGCATTGCAGTATCTGTAGGTCGGCCTCCAGCTCATTGACTTCTGAGCCGCAAGCTCCTCAAGCCGCAGACACTTAATGCAGACGTGTTTGCTGTGGATCACACTGGCGTCCACCAGCTCCCACATACTGCAGCTGCAACACATCACCTGCCCTGCCATCTTTATTCTGTGTTACTTAATTTATTTTTCTAAGTTAATTTATAATTAATAAATCCCACTACTACTACTACTACTAAGCCCCATTAATACTACTAATAAGCTTTACTACTGCTAGTAAACCTTACTGCTAATGAAGCGTTATGAATAAATTGCCTGAGTTTCAGAAGATTCTTATTTCAATTAATGTTATACTAACACCAATTAAAATTCCTTAGTTTAGATAAGACAAAAAGAGAAAATGTTCACCAGCCAATCACTTAGGTTTTTTACTGTAACATCACACCACAATTTTCTTTGGAATGCTCTGAACCCATAGACTCACCACCCTAGATCTTCAAACTCTCGCCACTGACTCTGGGTTACCCTGTAATTGGGGGACGCAACTTGCATCTTCTACAGCTACTGGAGGCTGAAAAAGGAGCATCTCTTTCCCCTCTGCACCAAATTCCCACATGAACAAAATTTCCAGTTTTTAAAAATTTGTTTCATGGGATGTGGGCATTCCTGGCCAGGCCAACATTTATTGCCCATCCCTAATTGCACATCAGAAGGTGGGGGTGAGCTTCCTTCTTCAACTACTGCAGTCCATGTGGGGTAGGTACACGCACAGTGCTATTAGGAAGGGAGTTCCAGGATTTTGACCCAGTGACAGTGAAGGAACAGCGATTTAGTTCCAAATCACGATGGTGTGTGGCTTAGAGGCGAACTTGCAGGTGGTGGTGTTCCCACACATCTGCTGTCCATGTCTTTCTAGGTGGTAGAGGTTGCGGGTTTGGAAGCTGCTGTCTAATGAGCCTTGGTGCATTGCTGCAGTGCATCTTGTAGATGGTACACACTGCTGCCTCTGTGCGTCGGTGGTGGACGGAGTCAATGTTTGTGGATGGGGTGCCAATCAAGCGGGTTGCTTTGTCCTGGATGGTGTTGAGCTTCTTGAGTGTTGTTGGAGCTGCACCCATCCAGGCAAGTGGAGAGTATTCCATCACACTCCTGACTTGTGCCTTGTAGATGGTGGACAGGCTTTGGGGAGTCAGGAGGTGAGTTACTTGCTGCAGGTTTCCTAGCCTCTGACCTGCTCTTGCAGCCACAGTATTTATATGGCTACTCCAGTTCAGTTTCTGGTCAATGGTAGCCCCTAGGATGTTGATAGTGGGGGATTCAGCGATGGTAATGCCATTGAATGTCAAGGGGAGATGGTTAGATTCTCTCTTGTTGGAGATGGTCATTGCCTGGCACTTGTGTGGTGCGAATGTTACTTGTCACTTATCAGCCCAAGCCTGGCTGATATGACACGCCAAAACACTGGACCCAACATGGTTCAAGTGAAGACCGTCCCAAAGGTACATCTCCCACTTTCCCCAGTACTGGTGCTAGTATCCCATGAATCAAAACTCCGTTCTCCCGCACCAATCTTTGAGTCATGCATTTAACTCTCTAACCTTATTTACCCTACGCCAATTTGCTCGTGGCTCAGGTCCAGAGATTATTACCTTTGAGCTTCTGCTTTTTAATTTAGCCCCTAGCTGCTCATACTCCCTATGCAGAACCTCTTTCCTAGTCATATCTATGTCGTTGGTACCCACGTGGACCACAACAACTGGATCCTCCACCTCCCACTGCAAGTTATTCCCCAGCCCCAAGCAGATGTCCCGAACCCTGGCACCGGGCAGGCAACACAGCCGTCTGGACTCTCGCTCTTGGCTGCTGAGAACTGTGTCTCTCCCCAACTATACCATCTCCTACAACCACTACATTCCTATTTACTGCTGCTGCTTGAATGGCTTCTTGTACCACGATGCCATGGTCAGTTTGCTCATCCACCCTGTAGCCCCTGCTCTCGTCCATACAAGCTGAAAGAACCTCAGACCTGTTGGACAATTGTAAGGGCTGAGGCTCCACTTCTGCATTCTCAATCCCCTTACCTGCCTCACTTGCAGTCACACCCTCCTGTATCTGACCACTGACCAAATCACAAGACCCTATCCTAAGGGGTATGACTGTCTTTTGGGAAAAAGTGTCCAGGTAACTTTCCCCCTCTCTGATGCATTGCAGTATCTGTAGGTCGGCCTCCAGCTCATTGACTTCTGAGCCGCAAGCTCCTCAAGCCGCAGACACTTAATGCAGACGTGTTTGCTGTGGATCACACTGGCGTCCACCAGCTCCCACATACTGCAGCTGCAACACATCACCTGCCCTGCCATCTTTATTCTGTGTTACTTAATTTATTTTTCTAAGTTAATTTATAATTAATAAATCCCACTACTACTACTACTACTACTAAGCCCCATTAATACTACTAATAAGCTTTACTACTGCTAGTAAACCTTACTGCTAATGAAGCGTTATGAATAAATTGCCTGAGTTTCAGAAGATTCTTATTTCAATTAATGTTATACTAACACCAATTAAAATTCCTTAGTTTAGATAAGACAAAAAGAGAAAATGTTCACCAGCCAATCACTTAGGTTTTTTACTGTAACATCACACCACAATTTTCTTTGGAATGCTCTGAACCCATAGACTCACCACCCTAGATCTTCAAACTCTCGCCACTGACTCTGGGTTACCCTGTAATTGGGGGAAGCAACTTGCATCTTCTACAGCTACTGGAGGCTGAAAAAGGAGCATCTCTTTCCCCTCTGCACCAAATTCCCAAATGAACAAAATTTCCAGTTTTTAAAAATTTGTTTCATGGGATGTGGGCATTCCTGGCCAGGCCAACATTTATTGCCCATCCCTAATTGCACATCAGAAGGTGGGGGTGAGCTTCCTTCTTCAACTACTGCAGTCCATGTGGGGTAGGTACACGCACAGTGCTATTAGGAAGGGAGTTCCAGGATTTTGACCCAGTGACAGTGAAGGAACAGCGATTTAGTTCCAAATCAGGATGGTGTGTGGCTTAGAGGCGAACTTGCAGGTGGTGGTGTTCCCACACATCTGCTGTCCATGTCTTTCTAGGTGGTAGAGGTTGCGGGTTTGGAAGGTGCTGTCTAAGGAGCCTTGGTGCATTGCTGCAGTGCATCTTGTAGATGGTACACACTGCTGCCACTGTGCGTCGGTGGTGGACGGAGTCAATGTTTGTGGATGGGGTGCCAATCAAGCGGGTTGCTTTGTCCTGGATGGTGTTGAGCTTCTTGAGTGTTGTTGGAGCTGCACCCATCCAGGCAAGTGGAGAGTATTCCATCACACTCCTGACTTGTGCCTTGTAGATGGTGGACAGGCTTTGGGGAGTCAGGAGGTGAGTTACTTGCTGCAGGTTTCCTAGCCTCTGACCTGCTCTTGCAGCCACAGTATTTATATGGCTACTCCAGTTCAGTTTCTGGTCAATGGTAGCCCCTAGGATGTTGATAGTGGGGGATTCAGCGATGGTAATGCCATTGAATGTCAAGGGGAGATGGTTAGATTCTCTCTTGTTGGAGATGGTCATTGCCTGGCACTTGTGTGGTGCGAATGTTACTTGTCACTTATCAGCCCAAGCCTGGCTGATATGACACGCCAAAACACTGGACCCAACATGGTTCAAGTGAAGACCGTCCCAAAGGTACATCTCCCACTTTCCCCAGTACTGGTGCTAGTATCCCATGAATCAAAACTCCGTTCTCCCGCACCAATCTTTGAGTCATGCATTTAACTCTCTAACCTTATTTACCCTACGCCAATTTGCTCGTGGCTCAGGTCCAGAGATTATTACCTTTGAGCTTCTGCTTTTTAATTTAGCCCCTAGCTGCTCATACTCCCTGTGCAGAACCTCTTTCCTAGTCATATCTATGTCGTTGGTACCCACGTGGACCACAACAACTGGATCCTCCACCTCCCACTGCAAGTTATTCCCCAGCCCCAAGCAGATGTCCCGAACCCTGGCACCGGGCAGGCAACACAGCCGTCTGGACTCTCGCTCTTGGCCGCTGAGAACTGTGTCTCTCCCCAACTATACCATCTCCTACAACCACTACATTCCTATTTACTGCTGCTGCTTGAATGGCTTCTTGTACCACGATGCCATGGTCAGTTTGCTCATCCACCCTGTAGCCCCTGCTCTCGTCCATACAAGCTGAAAGAACCTCAAACCTGTTGGACAATTGTAAGGGCTGAGGCTCCTCCACTTCTACATTCTCAATCCCCTTACCTGCCTCACTTGCAGTCACACCCTCCTGTATCTGACCACTGACCAAATCACAAGACCCTATCCTAAGGGGTATGACTGTCTTTTGGGAAAAAGTGTCCAGGTAACTTTCCCCCTCTCTGATGCATTGCAGTATCTGTAGGTCGGCCTCCAGCTCATTGACTTCTGAGCCGCAAGCTCCTCAAGCCGCAGACACTTAATGCAGACGTGTTTGCTGTGGATCACACTGGCGTCCACCAGCTCCCACATACTGCAGCTGCAACACATCACCTGCCCTGCCATCTTTATTCTGTGTTACTTAATTTATTTTTCTAAGTTAATTTATAATTAATAAATCCCACTACTACTACTACTACTAAGCCCTATTAATACTACTAATAAGCTTTACTACTGCTAGTAAACCTTACTGCTAATGAAGCGTTATGAATAAATTGCCTGAGTTTCAGAAGATTCTTATTTCAATTAATGTTATACTAACACCAATTAAAATTCCTTAGTTTAGATAAGACAAAAAGAGAAAATGTTCACCAGCCAATCACTTAGGTTTTTTACTGTAACATCACACCACAATTTTCTTTGGAATGCTCTGAACCCATAGACTCACCACCCTAGATCTTCAAACTCTCGCCACTGACTCTGGGTTACCCTGTAATTGGGGGAAGCAACTTGCATCTTCTACAGCTACTGGAGGCTGAAAAAGGAGCATCTCTTTCCCCTCTGCACCAAATTCCCACATGAACAAAATTTCCAGTTTTTAAAAATTTGTTTCATGGGATGTGGGCATTCCTGGCCAGGCCAACATTTATTGCCCATCCCTAATTGCACATCAGAAGGTGGGGGTGAGCTTCCTTCTTCAACTACTGCAGTCCATGTGGGGTAGGTACACGCACAGTGCTATTAGGAAGGGAGTTCCAGGATTTTGACCCAGTGACAGTGAAGGAACAGCGATTTAGTTCCAAATCAGGATGGTGTGTGGCTTAGAGGCGAACTTGCAGGTGGTGGTGTTCCCACACATCTGCTGTCCATGTCTTTCTAGGTGGTAGAGGTTGCGGGTTTGGAAGGTGCTGTCTAAGGAGCCTTGGTGCATTGCTGCAGTGCATCTTGTAGATGGTACACACTGCTGCCACTGTGCGTCGGTGGTGGACGGAGTCAATGTTTGTGGATGGGGTGCCAATCAAGCGGGTTGCTTTGTCCTGGATGGTGTTGAGCTTCTTGAGTGTTGTTGGAGCTGCACCCATCCAGGCAAGTGGAGAGTATTCCATCACACTCCTGACTTGTGCCTTGTAGATGGTGGACAGGCTTTGGTGAGTCAGGAGATGAGTTACTCGCCACAGGATTCCTAGCCTCTGACCTGCTCTTGTAGCCACGGTATTTTTATGACTACTCCGGTTCAGCTTTGGTCAATGGTAACCCCCAGGATGTTGTTAGTGGAAGATTCAGCGATGGTAATGCCATTGAATGTCAAGGGGAGATAATTAGATTCTCTCTTGTTTGAGATAGTCATTATTGGCACTTGTGTGGTGCAAATGTTACTTGCCACTTATCAGCCCAAGCCTGGATATTGTCCAAGTCTTTCTGCATTTCTACACAGACTGCTTCAGTATCTAAGGAGTCGCGAATAGTGCTGAACATTGTGCAATCATCAGTGAACATCCCCACTTCTGATCTTATGATTGAAGGAAGATCATTGATGAAGCAGCTGAGGATGGTTGGGCCTAGGGCATTACCCTGAGGAACTTGTGCAGTGATGTCCTGGAGCTGAGATGATTGATTTCCAACAACCACAACCATCTTCTTTTGTGCTAGGTATGACTCCAACCAGCGGAGGGTTTTCCCCCGATTCCTATTGCCTCCAGTTTTTCTAGGGTTCCTTGATGCCATATTCGGTCAAATGCTGCCTTGATGTCAAGGCTGTCACTCTCACCTCACCTCTGGAGTTCAGCTCTTTTGTCCATGTTTGAACCAAGGCTGTATTGAGGTCAGGAGCTGAGTGGCACTGGCGGAACCCAAACTGAGTGTCACTGAGCAGGTTATTGCCAAGCAAGTGCCATTTG
The DNA here is from genome assembly GCF_036365525.1 of Heterodontus francisci. Lineage (NCBI taxonomy): Eukaryota > Metazoa > Chordata > Chondrichthyes > Heterodontiformes > Heterodontidae > Heterodontus > Heterodontus francisci. Next base: position 41,416,025 of record NC_090372.1, read on the forward strand.
ATAGCACTGTCAATGATACCTTCCATCACTTTACTGATGATTGAGAGTAAACTGATGGGGCTGGATTTGTCCTACTTTTTGTGTACAGGACATACCTGGACAATTTTCCACAATGCCGGGTAGATACCAGTGTTGTAGCTGTACTGTACCTTTATACTCTGTCTACGTCTCACTCAGACAAAGTCTCTCCGTGCACCCCTTACTCCTATTAATAATTAACCTTTGATTCTGGTAACCTGCTTACTAGAGAATATGTCCGCCACTATACCTGTCAATTTGGCCAATAAAAATATTTACACTATACAGGCTAAAGTACTGTTCCAATTTATTTACAAATAAATGATCACAAATAGAAACCTGATACTGAACACAATCAAATCTACACAGGGCCATAGCTCTTCCAGCTCCTATCTTGGAAAAACAGTCTTTGGTACAGAAGCACTAATTTATGTAATTCTATCCACAAAGAATGATACAATAAACTAAAAAGAGTAAGAAGTCTCCTGAGTTCTAAAAATATTTTTCCTATGAAGTATAAGCCATCTCTTTTGAAAAAGTTAAGCACCAAAATGGTAACAGTCTAACACGTTGGTAGGCATTAACCTTCAATAGTTGTGCTTTCACTATTTTCTTGCAGATTAGATTCACCAATGTCCACAGCCAAAACAAAAAGCATCTATTAGCGTTCTGATAGCGCACATTGAAGTAAATAAATATGATCTGATAGCCATTACGGAGACATGGCTGTAGGATGACAAGGATTAGGTCCTCAATATTGAGGGATATATAACATTCAAGAAGAATAGGAATCTAGGTAAAGGTGGAGGGATAACAATGTTAATCAAGGATGGCGTGGGTGCAATAGTTAGAGATGACCTTGGTTCAGGAGATCAGGATGTAGAATTGATTTGGGTGGAGATGAAGAATAATAGGGGAAAGAAGTCACGGGTGGGAGTGTCTACAGGCCCTCTAATAGTAACCACAATGCAGGACGAAGTATCCAAGAAGAAATATTAGGTGCTTGTGATAAAGGGACTGCAATAATCATTGGTGATTTTGATCTACATATAAACTGGAAAAATCAGATTGGCAATAGTAGCCTGGATGAGGAGTTCGTGGAATGCTTTTGAGATAGTTTCTTGGAGCAGCACGCTCTGGAACCAACCAGAGAGCAGGTTATATTAGTCATTGTATTGTGTAATGTGACAGGATTAATTAATGACCTCAGAAAAAGGCACCTCCAAGTAGCAGCAATGTGATTGAATTTTACATCCAGTTTGAAAGAGAGGAATGGGTCCAAGACTAGTATTTTAAACCCAAATAAGGGCAACTATGTGGGCATGAAAGCTGAGCTAGCTGAAGTGAACTGGGTTACTAGGCTAGGAGATAGATCAATAGAGAAACAGTGGCAAACATGTAAGGGGATAGTTCAGAAAACTCAAAAGAAGTATATTCCTACTATTAAGAAAAATTCTAAGGGGAGGCTCCACCATCCGTGGTTAACTAAAGAAGTTAAGGAAAGCATCAAATCTAAGGAAAAAGCATGTAATTGTGCAAAGATGAGTGGCAGGTCAGATGATTGGTCAGAATATCAAGAATGGCAGAGAATGACTAAATGGTTAATCAGGAGAAAGAAATTGGAGTATGAGAGAAAGCTAGCTAGAAATGTAAAAACGGATAGCAAGAGGTTCTACAGGTATTTAAAAAGGAAAAGAGTAAGTAAAGTGAGTGTATGTCTTCCAGACAGTGAAAATGGGGAGTTAGTAGTAGATAATAAGGAAATGACGGATGAAATGAACAAATATTTTGATTCTGTCTTCACTAAAGAGGATACTAAAAACAATCCAGGAATAGCTGTAAATCAGGAGCTGGAAGGAAGAGAGGAACTTGGTGAAATTACAATCACCAGGGAAGCGGTACTGACCAAAACTAATGGAACTGCGGGCTGACAAGTCCCGAGGTCCTGATAGGTTTCATCATAGGGTCTTAAAAGAGGTGGCTAATGAGGTAGTAGATGCGTTGATGTTAATTTTTCAAAATGCGCTAGATTCTAGAAAGGTTCCATCAGATTGGAAAGTAGCAAATATAACTCCTCTATTCAAGAAGTGGGGGTGGAGGACAGAGACAGAAAACATGTAACTATAGGCCAGTTAGCTTGATGTTTGTCGTGGGGAAGGTGTTAGAATCGATCATTAAGGAGGCTATGACTGGGCACTTAGAAAAACTAAAGATAATTGGGAATAGTCAGCATGGCTTTGTGAAAGGGAAATCATGTTTAATGAATTTATTGGAGTTCTTTGAAGGAGTAACAAGCGCTGTGGATAAAGGGGAGTCCATTAACGTACTGTACTTGGATTTCCAGAAGGCATTTGACAAGGTGCCACATCAAAAGTTATTGCGCAAAGTAGGAGCTCATGGTGTAGGGGGTAACATATTAACAATGGATAGAAGATTGGTTGGCTGGCAGAAAACAGAGAGTATGCGTAAATGGGTCCTATTCTGATTGGCAGGATGTGACGAGTGGAATCCCGCAGGGTCTGTGCTGGGACCTCAACTTTTTACGATTTATATCAATGACTTAGATGAGGCGTGCGATGGCATGGTAGCTAAATTTGCAGATGACACAAAGATAGGTAGGAAAGTATGTCGTGAAGAGGACATAGGGAAGTTGCAGTCCGATATAGATAGGTTGAGTGAGTGGGCAAAAATCTGGCAGATGGAGTATAATGTGGGAAAATGTGAAGTTGTTCACTTTGGCATGAAGAATAAAGAAGCAGAGTATTACTTAAACAGGAAACGACTACAGAATTCCAAGGTGCAGAGGGATCTAGGTGTTCTAGTGCATGAGTCACAAAAGATTAGTATGCAGGTGCAGCAAGTAATAAAGAAGGCTAATGGAATGTTATCCTTCATTATGAAAGGAATTGAAAATAAAAGTAAGGATGTTATGCTTCAGTTATACACAGCATCGGTGAGACCACATCTCGAATACTGTGTGAGGTTTTGGTCTCATTATTCAAGGAAGGATGTGAATGCATTGAAGGCGGTTCAGAGGAGGTTTACTAGATTGATACCTGTGTTACGACCAGGGAAGCAATGTGTCTAGGGGTCTGTTACTATCTTCACCTGGTCTTATTGTAACAGGATTTAATTTTAAACACACTATGTTTTGAGCTCCCCCTTTGTGAATCCTTGTTCACAACTTTCCAATTATAAGGCAAAGAAGTGAGCACAAACAGGCTTTCTGTGGTTTAAAGAAGAAAGATAAAATTTATTAAACCTTAAACTTAAACTCTAATACGGTTAACGCCAACGGATATACAACATGCCCACGCTAGCATGCACACGCGATACACACGTGCAAATAGGACAGAGAGAAGAAAAGTTAAGTAGAACAGTTTGAGGCAGTATCTTGTTACTGTTTCTCGAGCTCGCTGTAGTCCATGATTGAAGATATGGTCTTGCGTTTCATTGGGGCCCAGTATTCTTCGTAAACCTTGTTCACGTAGGAAATGTTTTCTCTTTCTGAGTTTACGTGTCTTGACAAGATTCAGTTCCATGGGAAAGAGATGGAAGCATTCAGACAGGAGAAGCTGTAATTCTTGCTTCAGTTCTAGGAGAGATCTTTACTCGATGAGCACATGGCTTTGTCTCAGTTCAAATCCTGTTTTCTCCCATTTAAAACTCTCAGTGCAAAACTCTGCAACAGCCAGTCAGTCATGTGACTAAAACTGGTCTGACCACTTTGTGTATTGGGAAAGCAACTACTGGGTTCCCATTGTTTTAACATTGTCTGGTACTATGCAAATGTCCTTCCAGTCAGGGCTTGCAATTTTAAGTTTTTGTTCATGTGGCGAAATAATGTGTGCCTCAGTCTTGGCAGGTGGGGGTGGGGAGGGTGGTTTACCTGACATCTCCACACCCAGGGGAATTAAATGTGATTCAAAGAAAAATGGCGTATTTCATTACAGAGTTTGAGAGAAATATAAGATACAGGAAGAAAACCATGCATTTCACTCATTCATTTGCATTCATTCACCAATCATAAAGCTCATTAAAAATGGTCTGTTCCGGGTGCCAGGGTTGCTTTAATTTCTCTCTTTTTTTCTCAGGAGAGTTAGCGGGGGGTGGGGGTGTGGGGGTCAATCCTGAATTCCTGATTCATGCAAAGATGTTTGGCTTCAAGGGATGGGTGGTTCCCAGACTTAAATGCATTCTCCTGTAAGATTTCAACTGGGTGAGGCATTACCCTCACGGTTTCTCTGCCCCCTAGAGGTCTAAGTTTGTCTCTGCAGGTTCCTGTAAATGCTGTTAGCAGGTCTGGTGGGGGGATTCTAGAGTCTGCATTCACATAGGAGGATATGGGGTCTAGCTTTTCACATTTTTCAGGGTTGGTTGACCAGACAGTAGGGGTTTTCATCCGGGATTCTTCCCGGACTTCCTTTAACCTGCCCTTTTGGTCACTTTTTCACCTTCACTTTCTAAACTTTTACCAGCCATGTGCCTCCTTGGCCTCTTTTGTTCTCGGCGGGGGTCCCTAACAGTTCATCAGACCTCTGCTGGAGGGTCCTCCTAACACTGGTACAGGACTTGGGGGTGCAGGTTTCACTGTAAGTTGGTGTTTCCCCTCAACCTGGCACATGTGGCAACTCCTGCAGTACTCCATCACATCTTTGTGGAGTTTTGGCCAGTCAAACTGCTGTCTTATGTGGGTTTTGGTCTTTCGTATACCGGCATGTACAGCCATTGTAGTCTTGTGGGCCCTTCTTAGTATTTCTCCCCGGTACCTCTGTGCCACCACTGACTGGTGAACTACTGTTCACTCGTTGCCCTCAAGTCTGTGAGTAGAGCTCCATTTCCTCATCAGTACCTCATTCTTTAAAAAGTAACAGTCAGGGACTCCCTCTGCTTCACTTTTATATTGGGCAGCCTGTGCTAACTCTCACAAGACTGTGTCGGCTCGCTGAGCCTTAACTAGGGAAAATCCACTTAATTCATTCCCTGGGTCTCCTAACTTTCCAAAGAAAGTCTCGGACAGGCAGACCTCATGATCATCTGCCTGCAGTGCCAATGCAGTCTCCTCTGGAGGAGCTGGTTTGATCATAGCTTGACCCACCGCACATTCAGAGACTCTGCAGGGGTCTGTCTCCTGGCACCGCCCTGTCTCTCTGCGGTCTTTCTTTCACTACCGGGTGGGGCTACCACCTTCACCCCTGCCAGATCATTACCTAGGAGTAGGTCAACTCCGTCCACAGGCAAACTAGGGATAATCCCTACAGTCACTGGTCCCAAAACTAGGTTGCACTCCTGCAGTGTACAGGTACAGGCATACATTGCCCTCCAATTCCATTCACCACAATTTTGGTGTTCAATGCACTCTCTGGGGGAAAGATCAGGTCTTTTCCCAGTAAAAGAGATCTAGTCGCCCTTGTATCCCTGAGAATCACTATGGGCTTGCTGCCCCACTCGAGGGATATGGAGTTACTTTCCCTTCAAACACAAAATCCTGATAACCTTCAGGTATCCTATTAACGTTTCCTGCACTGGCCATAGTAAGCTTCCTGGGTTGCACCCTTATTGCAGCCAAAGCCACAGCCTGTTCCATGTTTTCCATCAGGTTCCTTTCTTCACTGAGCAGGTGTGCCCTGATTAACCCTACTGGTTTCCCCTTTCGTTTCCAGCAATCAGCTTTTAAATGCCCTGCCTTATTACAATCGAACCACACAGGTCTCTGGGTCTCATTCTTGCTCACAGCACGTTCCTTTTTGGCTGGAGGAGTGCCCCTGTGTCTCCTGCTTTCCTTTCTCTTCCAGGACTGTCTGGGCGGATATCACCTTCCAACCTTTTGTCCTTTTTGGATTTGTGGGGGTGACTAGGAAAGGTTCACCCCTGGGAAACCCACTTATAAATTAAAGGAAACTCATTGGCCAGAACGGCCGCTGGCTGATATCCCTGAACCCGCTGCTCTTCCACATGGAATTTTATTGAGAATGGGAGAAAATTTTTAAATTTCTCTAACAGTATTACTTCTCTGACAGTCTCATAGCTGAGTTGTATTTTTAAAGCTCTCAGCTACTGGTCAAAAGCCAGCAGCTTACTTCTTTCAAACTCCAGATAAGTTTGATTAGCTTGCTTTTTGAGGGTTCTAAACTTTTGGCGATAAGCTTCAGGAACTAAATCATATGCCCCAAGGATAGCATTTTTGGTCAGTTCATAGTTTGATGAACTTTCATCTGGCAACAAGGAATAAACCTCATGGGCTTTTCCAGTTAGTTTGCTTTGCAGCCCTTTGGAAGGCTCTCTCTCCCTCTCCTGCCTCTCGCTCTCTCTCTCTCTTTCCCAGTCTTCTAATTCAAGTTTCCTTTGATCTAATTGTATCTTTTCCAGCAGTACCCTCTCTGGGTCTGCTTCTAACCCTGCTTCTGCTTCTTCAGATTCAAGGGAAAAATGGTTGGCCACTGGTCTTAGGAGTTCAGACTTCCTAGCCTTGCCATGTACAGTGATCCCACACTGCTCAGCCACTTTTCTCAACTCCTCTATAGACAGTGCTTTTAACATATTCCAAGTTACTTCACTCTGGCTTGGAGAGCTACTCACTTCAGTTGCAGTCATGTTAGTATTCAATCGTACACAACCACAAGAAAACCTTTTTGATTGGGAACAATTTGGCTTCCCACTTTCAATTTCACTTATTTGTCTGTGGGTAACAATCCGGACGCTAGCACCCAATTTCTGTTACGACCAGGTGAGCAATGTGTCTGTTACTATCTTCACCTGGTCTTATTGTAACAGGGTTTAATTTTAAACAATGTGTTTTGAGCTCCCTTTTGTGAATCCTTGTTCACAACTTTCCAATTACAAGGCAAAGAAATGAGCACAAACAGGCTTTCTGTGGTTTAACAGCAGTGTGGGTATACCTACCCCACATGGACTGCAGCGGTTCAAGAAGGCAGCTCACCACCACCTTCTCAAGGGCAATTAGGGATGGGCAATAAATGCTGGCCTGGCCAGCGACGCCCACATCCCATGAATGAATCAAAAAAAAAGAAAGATGAAATTTATTAAACCTTAAACTTAAAATCTAATACAGTTAACACCTACAGATATACGACGTGCCCACACTAGTTTACGTGTCTTGACAAGAGTCAGTTCCATGGGAAAGAGATGGAAGCATTCAGACAGGAGAGCTGTAATTCTTGCTTCAGTTTCAGGAGAGATCTTTACTCGATGAGCACATGGGTTTGTCTCAGTTCAAATCCTGTTTTCTCCAATTTAAAACTCTCAGTTCAAAACTCTGCAACAGCCAGTTAGTCAAGTGACTAAAACTGGTCTGAACACTTCTGTGTATTGGGAAAGAAACTACTGGGCCCCCATTATTTTAACATTGTCTGGTACTATGCAAATGTTCTTCCAGTCAGGGCTTGCAATTTTAAGTTTTTGTTCATGTGGTGAAATAATGTGTGCCTCAGTCTTGGCAGATGGGAGGGTTTGCCTGAAACCTGGAATGAGCGGGTTGTCTTATGAGGAAAGGTTGGACAGACTTGGCTTGTTTGCACTGGAGTTTAGAAGAGTGAGGGAAGACTTGATTGAAGTATATAAGATCCTGAATGGTCTTGCCATGGATCGTCCTTTTAGGACAGAGATGAGGAGAAATTTTTTCTCTCAGAGGGTTGTGCGAGTTTAGAATTCACTGCCTCAAAAGGTGGTGGAGGCAGGGTCATTGAATATTTTTAAGGCAGAGGTAGATTAATTCCCTTGCCTAACAAGAATCTTAGATTATCAGGGGTAGATGGGAGTGTGGAATTCGATGCAGGAACAGATCAGCCATGGTCTTATTAAATAGCGGAGCAGGCTCGACGGGCTGAATGGCCTATTTCTGCTCCTAATTCACATGGTCATATGGTATGGTCATATTAAAAGTTCTGACAACAGGGCAGATGTTATCAGCTAATTCAAGAATGACAACTCTGCCTGAAGGTGAACTATTAATATTATAATGCACCAAAAAGTTCACCTGCCTCCTTGGAAAATGCACAATACATGGAGCTGCAAAAGAGCATAAGAAAGAGGAGCAGGAGTAGGCAATTTGGACCCTCGAGCCTGCTCCACCATTCAATAAGATGATGGCTCATCTGATTGTGGCCTTAACTTCACTTTCCTGCCCGGACCCCCCATAACCCTTTACTCCCTTATAGATCAAACATCTGTCTAGCTCAGCTTTGAATATACTCAATGACCCAGACCCCACAGCTGTCTGGGGTACAGAATTGCAAAGATTAACGACCCTCAGAGAAAAAATTCCTCCTCACCTCTGTCTTAGATGGGAGACCCCTTATTCTGAAACTGTGCCCCATTGTTCTAGATTCCTCCAAGAGGGGAAACATACTCTCATCATTTACCCTGTCAAGGCCCCTCAGAATCTTATGTTCAATAAGGTAACCTCTCATTCTTCTAAACTCCAATGACTACAGGCCCAACCTGCTCAACATTTCCTCATTAGACAACCCCAATAAAGGCCAGCATTCCAATTGCCTTTGTCATGCTAGGCCCCCACCTGCCAAGAATGAGGCACATTAATGTTGTCATGAACATTGATTTTAAACTGTTACTGGAGTGAAGAAAGGACTTGTTAAACAGATCAGCTGTGGCTGGAAAATACATTTGCATATTAACAGATGGTGATTGGAAGGACAAAGGACCATTCCCTGACAGATTCATCCCACAATGGACCTTGATCACCAGGTATTGTATAATCCAAGACGTGGTCAAACCAGTTAGTCACATGACTAACCTGCTTGGCAAACTGGGCTTCTCTGAATTGTACAAACAGATTGAACTGAGGCTTTGCTCCTGGACTGAGAAGGTCTATCTCTTGTCTGCTCCCATCTTTTTCTCAAAAGCCTCTGAATCCACTGAAGACACATGAACCCAGGGAGAGAAAAGTCTCCCACTTATCTGGAGTTTGAAATAAGTAAGCAGCTGGCTTTTGACCAGTGGCTGAGGGCTCTTAAAGTACAGCTCAGCTATAAGAATCTCAGGGAAGTAGTTCTGTTGGAGGAACTTAAAAACTCTCCCATTCTTCATGTTTAGTTTAGTTTAGAGATACAGCACTGAAACAGGCCCTTTGGCCCATTGAGTCTGTGCCGACCATCAACCACCCATTTTTACTAATCCTACTTTAACCCCATATTCTCTACCACATCCCCACCTGTTCCTATATTTCCCTACCACCTACCTATACTCGGGGCAATTTATAATGGCCAATTTACCTATCAACCTGCAAGTCTTTTGGCTGTGGGAGGAAACCGGAGCACCCGGCGGAAACCCACGCAGACACAGGAAGAACTTGCAAACTCCACACAGGCAGTACCCAGAATTGAACCCGGGTCACTGGAGCTGTGAGGCTGTGGTGCTAACCACTGCGCCACTAAAGACACACGTAGAGGAGCAGCGTGTTCAGAGAGCCCGGCAAGCGACCGTTCTGGCCGATGAGCTTGCTTTAATTTATAAGTCGGTTTCCCAGGGAGAACCTTTCTTAGTCAAACCCACAAATCTGAAAAGGACAAAGGGTGGGAAGGTGATAGAAGCCCAGGCAGTCCTGGGAAAGAAAGGAAAGCATGAGACACAGGTGTCTCCTCTAGCCAAAAAAGAAGGTGCTGTGAGCAAGAGTGAGACCCGGAGACCTGTGTGCTTCCATTGTAATCAAGCTGGGCATTTAAAAGATGACTGCAGGAAACTAAAGGGAAAGCCGGTAGGGTTAATCAGGGCACACCTGCTCAGAGAAGAAAGGAACCTGATGGAAAGCACAGCAGAACAAGCTGTGGCGTTAAACTGCAGTAAGAGTGTGACCTAGGAAGCTTATGGCTACAAGTACAGGAAAAGTTAATAGGATTCCTGAAGGGTATCAGGGTTTTGTGTCTGAAGGGAAAGTAACCCAATTTCCCTCGATTGGGCAAGCAAACCCATAGTAATTCTCAGGGCCACAGGGGCCACTAGATGCCTTTTACTGGGAAAAGGCATGGCCTTTCCCACAGAGAGTGCAGTGAACACCAGAATGGTCGTGAATGGTATTAGAAGGCAGTGTATGCCTGTAACTGTACACCGGTTGCACCTGGAGTGTGACCTAATTTCAGGACCGGTGACCGTAGGGATTGTCCCTAGTTTACCTGTGGACAGATTTGACCTGCTCTTAGGTAATGATCTGGCAGGGGTGAACGTGGTAGCCCCCTCAGTAGTGAAAGAAAGATTGCAAGACGTCAGAGAGACAGGGCAGTGGCAGGAGACGGGCCCCTGTAGTTTCCCTGAATGTGTAGTGGATCAAGCCTTGATTAAACCAGCTTCCCCAGAGGAGACTGAATTGGCACTTCAGGCAGATGACCAGGTCTGTCTGTCTGAGACTTTCAATGGAAAGTTAGGAGACCTAGGGAATTAATTAAATGGATTTACTTGAGCTGAGGCTCAGCGAGCCAACCCAGTATTGCAAGAGTTAACACAGGCTGCCCAGTCTGAAAGTGAAGCAGAAGGAGTCCTTGACTGCTACAATTTAAAGAATGAGGTATTGATAAGGAAATGGAGTTCTCCTCACAGACCTGAGAGTAAGGAGTGGACAGTAGTTCACCAGTTAGTGGTGCCGCAGAGGTACCGGAGAGAAATATTAAGAAGGGCCCACAATAGCTGTACATGCCGGTATATGAAAGACCAAAGCCTGCATAAGACAGCAGTTTGACTGGCCAAAACTCCACAAAGACGTGGTGGAGTACTGCAGGAGTTGCCACAAGTGCCAGGTTGAGGGGAAACACCAACCTACAGTGAAACCTGCACCCATAAGTCCTGTATTGGTGTTAGGAGGACCCTCTAGCAGAGGGCTGGTGAATTGTAAGGGACCCCCGCCGAGAACAAAAGGGGACAGGCAGGAACAGGGCTGGCAAAAGTTTAGAAAGAGAAGGGGAAAAAGTGACCAAGAGGGCAGGTTAAAGGAAGTCCAGGAAGAATCCCAGATGAAAACCCCTACTGTCCAGTCACCCAAACCCGCAAAATATGAAAAGTTAGACCCCATATCCTCCTCCTACATAAATGCAGACACGAGAAGCACCCAACCAGTGTTGCTAACAGCATTTACAGGAACCTGCAGAGACAAAAAAAGACCTCTGGGGGCAGAGAAACCATGAGGGTGATGCCTCACCTAGTTGAAGTGCCACAGCGGAGTGCAGTTGAGTCTGCACACATACCTGCAGGCAGGAGTGTCCCAGACGACAAAGGAGAGGTCAGCAGAGAATCCTCCCCGCCCCGCCCCACCCCACCCCATAGTCAGGGAAAAAAGAACCACCCATCTGCCTAAAGTCAAAAGCCTTTGCATGACTCAGCAAAGCACTGAAAGAGAGTTCAGGATAAACCCGCCCACTACTGACTCTCCTGGGAAAAAAATTACCTCATCATGAACAAAGACCTAGGCAGCCATGGAAATGGGCAAACGGAAGAGAAACTTCCCCAAAGAAACACATGTTTATTAGGATGCTAAAAAGGGGCGATTTTTCATAAGTTTTAGGATTTGTGAATGAATGAGAGAAATGTATGTTTTTTTTTGTATCTTATATTTTCTCTCGACCCTTTTAATGAAATGCGCCTTTTCTCAAATTGCATTTCATTCTGCTGGGTGTGGAGGTGTCATGCTAGGTCCCCACCTGCCAAGAATGAGGCACATTAATTTTGTCATGAACATTGATTTTAAACTGTTACTGAAGTGAAGAAAGGACTTGTTAAAGAGATAAGCCTTGGCTGGAAAAGATATTTGCATATTAACAGATGGTGATTGGAAGGACAAAGTATTATGTGTAAGAGGAGCATTCCAGAGACTGCTGTAATCCAAGACGTGGTCAGACCAGTATGTAGCGAGCTGTTAGGATATGGCATGCCTAAAATAGGAATGATGGCAGTATCCATATTAGGTTTTAAAAGGCGAGAGGATAAATATTTTACAATTTTTGTGAATGTGAATAAGTGGATTGCTCTTTTAGACAATGGTCACAAGTGTTGTACAGTTATACAATTCAATGACAGTGTGACACATTGTGTAGAAAATAATCAAACATCTGTTATAAATTCTTATACACAGTATCCTTTATCAATGCACACTTGTACAGTACATTTCTCCCTTTCGAGCAACCTTCAAGTCCTCTGACACAATTTCCATATCTCAGGAATGCAAGACTGTAGACAGAGCCTCCTTTCCATCTTCCTTCAGCACATCAGGATGCAGGTCATTACAACCCAGTGTCTTTTCTGTATTGTGAGTCTCATTTTTGTTTGCATTACTACTTCCTTATTGATTATAGTTGCTTTACCTGCTCTTCTTGTGCACTTTCATTCCCACTACTAGACTCCTCTGCGAACATTGAGGCAGCAAAATACTCATGAAGTATCTTCAACATTTCTTGATCCTCTATAGGCAGATTCACATGTCGATCCCTAATTGGCACGGCCCTTTCTTTATTTTTCTTCTAATGTTTTTGGAAAATCTTTTACAGTTTTACTTTGTTACATGCAATTACATAATTTTACAGCACAGAAACAGGCCATTCAGCCCAACAGGTGTATGCCGATCTTTATTCGAATTATGCGAACCTCCTTCCACTTTAATTCATGTCAGCCTATTAGCATATTTTTCTATCTCTTTCTCTCTCATGTACTTTTCTAGCTTTGCCTTAAATGCGTCTTTGCTATTTATCTCACTACTCCAACTGTTAACAAGTTCCACATTCTCACCGTGCTCTGGGTAAAGAAGTGTCAGGAGCAGGTTGGAGGAAACAATAAGGATTATGAGACCAGTTTTTCATCAAACCTCCTCTGAGCCTTTATAATTAAAGTACCTTTGTGTTTTCCCTCTATTTTCTATATTTGGCTTTATTTTCTTTTGTATTATCACCTCTACATGTCATGCAGCTTTTTTTGATTCTCAATTTAATTTAAGTTCACACCTGACTTGTACCTTGTATATTGTGGACAGGCTTTGGGGAGTCAGGAGGTGAGTCATGAGGTGCAGAATTCCTAACCTCTGATCTGCTCTTATTTATATGGCTGGTCCACTTAAGTTTCTGCTCAATGGTAACCCCCAGGATGTTGATGGTGCAGGATTCAGCGGTGGTAATACCGTTGAACATAAAGGGGAGTTCATTAGAATATCTCTTGTTGGAGATGGTCATTGCCTGGCATTTGTGTAGTGTAAATGTTACTTGCCAGATATCATCCCAAGCCTGAAGGTTATCCAGGTCTTACTGCATGCAGACAGGGACTGCTTCAGTATCTGAGGAGATGCAGATTTTATTGAATACTGTGCAATCATCAGCGAACATCCCCACTTCTGTCCTGATGGTGGAGGGAAGGTCAATAATGGAGCAGTTTAAGATGGTTGGACCTAGGCCACTACCCCGAGGAACTCCTGAAGTGATGTCCTGAGGCTGAGATGATTGGTCTCCAACAACCACAACCATCTTCCTTTGTGCTAGGTATGACTCAAACCAGTGGAGAGTTTTCATCCAGTTTCTATACTTGGTCAAATGCTGGCTTGGTGTCAAGGGCAGTCACTCTCCCTCATGCATGCATCTTAATGGGAACATTGCTTGTGCATGGCAACTTTGTACCCTGTGTAACACATTCCTGATTGTTGCGTGGCCGTGCAGCCGCAGAGCTTAGAGGGAACATTTGTCTAATCATTTCTGTTTGAACACTTCCTATTATTTGTGCACTGTCTTATTTGCCAGATTTTCTTTCCAATTTCTCTAGACCAGTTCCATTTTTACCACCACATCAACAATTACATTTATATAGCATCTTTAATGTGTCAAGAAAACCTAAGGCTTCATGTGCTAACCAGGCAGAATCCCAGTGGGATTGTGTGTGTGTGTGTCACTCTCTCGCTCCAGATAACATCACAAAGGAGGATTTTTAAAATTCATCGGTTGGAAACCTACATTAAACATTTAATATTAAAAAAGGAGCTTGGATCCTACAGTTACCTTTAAAAAAAAACTGGCAGCCAAGATGGCCACCACATTTTGCATCTGAAATACCTCACATTCCAGGACATCGAATTGGAGACACGAGTCTAGCAAGAAGCCCATCAGATAAGTGCTGTGGCTAACTGGGTTGATTATCCATATCACCCTCATTAGCAGTACATTCAAAGCCATCTGATGCATTCATGAGTGAAAACGCCCCTCCAGAGGTAAACACTGAAAATACCACCTGAGAGAGGTTTTGGGCTTTAGACTTTGGACCTCATTGAAACAAAGGGGGATTGAGAGGACCATGTGACCATCTTCCCAGGCTGTGTAAAACTGGAAGTTTTGTTACACACAGCAAACAAGCTACTGAGACCTTGAAGTAGACAGGCTTCATGTGCTAACCAGGCAGAATCCCAGTGGGATTGTGTGTGTGTGTCACTCTCTCGCTCCAGATAACATCACAAGTTTAAAAACCATCTGCGACTGTGGACCATCCAAGCTTACAGATTACTACAGAGACTCCAGGGAAGTACAATTCTGTCTCCAAGAAATTTCTGAGCCAGGTGGGCCAGCCACAAAGTGCACTGCTACCAGCCAAAGACTTCAAGATCACAACTTCAGTAGGAAGACAATGGAATCATCCAACCTCACAAACTGTGTATTAATTTTTTACCAGTTCTGGCCTCTAATCTAAACCAAACTATTTCTTATCACTCTGTATTCTATTTGTATGCACGATTCTTATGTGTGTATGTGAGCATAGTCGTACTCAAAGACAAACGAGAAATTGCAAATTAAAAACCAAATTGATCCCCAGTTAAAATTTCAAAACTTCAAACAGGTTTTCTTGTAGTTTTTGCTGCTGGAGTACTAACATGTCCACATTTGAGGCCAGTACCTTCCTACACCAGAGTGAAGTAACTTGAGACAGGCTAAATGCCCTATCCATTGAAGAGCTGAGGAATGTAGCTGGGCAGTTATGGATTACTATCCATCCAAAAGCTAGGAAACCCAAAACATGTGACCAACCATTTTTCACTTGAACCTGAAGAGTCAGAAACTGGTTTGGAGTCAGAAACAGACAGGGTAACGTTAGCTAAGATACCACTAAAACAGAGGAGACTAGGATTAGAATTCCAGAGAGAGTGTAAGGAAAGGGAGAAAGAAAGGGAGGAAAAGGAAAAAGGGAGGAAGGGGAAAAAGAAAGAGCTTTCCAGAGGAGGAAAGGGAGTAAAGGCGGCTCGAACTAAGTAGGTGAAGACCCAATACACCCAGTGAAGGCACAGCTAGTGAGAGAGCTCCCCCTAGCTCAGGACTGAGTCCTGAGCTCTTAAAGTTCTCGCAGTTGATACCAAAGTTCAATAAGGGGGATGTGAAAGCATTTTTCGTCATTTTTGAAAAGCTTGCAAAACAGCTGAAATGGCCAGCAGAGAGCTGGACACTGTTATTACAAAGCAAACTAACAGGAAAAGCCTATGAGGTTTATTCACTGTTGCCAGATGAGAGTTCATCAGACTATGAGATGACTAAAAATGCTATCCTGGGCGCATATGAGCTAGTACTAGAAGCATACCGCCACAGTGGCGCAGTGGTTAGCACCGCAGCCTCACAGCTCCAGTGACCCGGGTTCGATTCTGGGTACTGCCTGTGTGGAGTTTGCAAGTTCTCCCTGTGTCTGCGTGGGTTTTCTCCGGGTGCTCCGGTTTCCTCCCACAAGCCAAAAGACTTGCAGGTTGATAGGTAAATTGGCCATTATAAATTGTCACTAGTATAGGTAGGTGGTAGGGAAATATAGGGACATGTGGGGATGTTTGGTAGCAATGTAGGATTAGTATAAATGGGGGGTTGATGTTCGGCACAGACTCGGTGGGCCGAAGGGCCTGTTTCAGTGCTGTATCTCTAATCTAATCTAATCTAAATCTAAAATTCCGAATCCTCAGAAAGCAGCCTGAACAAATTTACCTCGAGTTTGAAAGTGTGAAGCAGCTCGCTTTTGACTAGAGGATAGGGGAACTCAAGATACAGCCCACATATGAAAACCTCAGAGAGGTGATCCTTCTCGAGGAGTTCAAAAATTTGCTCCCCCTTCCCATTAAAACCCAGATAGAGGAACAAAAGGTTCCAAGAGCCAGACAGGCTGCAATCCTGGCTGATAAATTTACACTTGTACACAAGCTCTTACCCCAAGGGAGACCCTTCCCTAGTCACCCCCACAAACCCAAAAAGGATAAAAGGTGGGAAGGTGATAGGAGCCTGAATAGCCATAGGCGAGAAGGGAAAGCTAGACACACAGGAGGCCCTCCTCAGGCCAAAGATGACAGTGCTGAGAGCAGGAGCGACACCCAAAAGCTTGTGTTTTCAGTGTAACAAGGCAGGTCACCTTCGAATTGACTGCTGGAAGTTACAGGGTAAGCCTGTAGAATTAATCAGGGCACAACTGACCACTGTAGGAAAAGGGGCCCTGATGGACAGCACAGCAGAGCAGGCTGTGGCTTTAATTGTAGCAGTAAGACTCAGTAAACCTACCACTGTGGGTGCAAGAAAACATAACAAAATCCCTGTAAGTTACAAGGATTTTGTGTCCCAAGGAAAAGTGACCCCATACCCCCCAAGTGAGGCAAGCAAGCCCATAGTCCTACTTAGGGATACAGGGGCCACCCGATCCCTTCTGCTGGGAAAAGGCATGACCTTTCCCCCAGAGAGTGCATTGAATGCTAGAGTGCTAGTGAATGGTATCGGAGGAAAGTATATGCCCATACCTTTATACCTGGTACACCTGAAATGCGACCTTGTTTCAGGACCAGTAACCATGGGGATTGTCACTAGTTTATTTGTGGACGGGGTTAACTTGCTCCTGGGTGATGACCTGGTGGGGGCAAAGATGGTAGTTTCCCCAGTGGTTTTAGAGAGACCGAAAGAGGTCCAGGAGACAGAGCAGTTGCAGGAGAAGGTCCCTGGCATTTTCCCTGACTGTGTGGTGACTTGGTCCATGGCCAAACAAGCTCCGTCAGAGGAGGCTGAACTGGCACTGCAGTCAGATAACCCTACTGTCTGGTTATCTGAAACCTTCTTTGGGAAGTTAGGGAATGCAAAGAATGGGTTAAACAGGTGTTCCTTGGTCAAGACTCAGCAAGCTAACCTGGTATTAAAAATGTTAGCACAGACTGCCCAAACCGAAGTAGAAGCAGAGGGAGTCCCAGAGTGCTACTATTCAAAGAATGATGTGCTGATGAGGAAGTGGAGACCTCTTCACGGACCTGCGGATGAAGGGTGGACAGTGATTCACCAGATCGTGGTGCCGCTGATGTACCGTAAGGAAGTATTAAGAATAGTCCACGAACTTCCAATGGAGGAAAGAAAGGTGGAGGTATAGGGAGGGAATTCCAGAGGGAAATTGACTCTCTTCCCTAGCTAAGTACCTTTATCTATTGACTATTCACATTCCTTTTCAATTTTTATATCAAATCTAATTATGCTATGATCACTGTGACCTAGATGTTCCTCAACCTTTACAATACCGACTTATTCCACTTAATTTCGTAGAACAGATCAAACACTATCTTTTTTCCTGTTGTCTTAAAAGCATACTGATCTAGGAGGCAACCCTGGACACAATAGGGACCAAATTCACCTTCAGTGGAGGCACAAAACCAGCGATTGCACATTGACTGCCTGTTACACACGTCGTCGGATTTTGATTTCAATGGAAAGGAAAATTGAACACTTGATAAATGGGCGGCAACCCTCTACCGCCCATGTGCGTCCTCGCCGAAGTTGACTTTTACCCCCAATGTATAAATTCCTCTCCTTATTTGCAACTTAGATTACTTGTACCCCTGTCTATCATTACATAATTAAAGCCCCCATTATTATGAACCTTTTTCTGCACGTTTCTCTAATTTGTCTACAGATCTTTTACTCTATTTATTTTCCCACAATCCAGTAGTCAACAATATACTCTCACAGAGTAGCAGTTCCCTTCATATTCCTTAACTCTAACTATATAGATTCAACTTTCAACTACCCCTATATCATTCCTATGTAGTGTAACTGGTTCACACCACCAAACTCACACAAGACTACAGAATGGTGTGGTGACATCTAGAATATGTTTTCTGTTCATTAAGCCAACACATTCTCAGTGGAGATTAGGAATCATTTCTAATTTCTATGTGCTTCCTGAGCCAGGGCAACCCTTCTCATACAATTCTGCATGATTTTCTCTTCACTGGCCTTTAACAAGGCCTTCATCATTCTTGTCAAGGGATCTCTTAATGCTACTTTTCATTAACAACTTTTTGCTGGGAAAAAGACTGCAAATAGCAATACAAATGGCTAAAAATTCTTTAATGCTTTATACCCATCTTGCTCTTCCATTTACTCATGTATTCTATAATTAACAGAGAGCAAAATAGCTTCCTAAAGAGTAACTATTACACTTGGAGTTCTTAACCTGTAGAAAACATTGGGATTATCTTTTGACCCTCTGAAGGAAATAGAGTAAAATGCAAAATGTATTGGTGTACTGTTGTGCAAAATGCAGTCTGAAGGGCATACATTAATGGACATTTACACTTTTTTACCAATAACTCCTTTTTAAAATGCTGTTTTGTCATATTTTAGCAATATGTTCGAAAAACAATCTAGTTATTGGTTTCATTTAAAGTTTTGTTTCTGAATCATCAGCTTTGAAAAGTGTCATGCAGGCCTCCACCTGCCAAGAATGAGGCACATTAATTTTGCCACATGGACATTAAATTTCAAATTGTTGCTGGGAAGAAGAGAAGACCTGTTACAAGGGGTTGCCAGGCTTCTGGCTGGAAAGAAATTTCTGCATATTAACAGACAGACAGTGTTTGGGAACAAAGGAGCTATCCCCTGCTCCAATACAATTCACAAACAGACATGATCAAACCAGTTAGTCACATGACTAACCTGCTTGGCAGTCTGGGATTTTTTTTTCTGAATTGTAGAATGGAACTGAGAGCCTGCAGAAAGCAGAATGTTCCTGGACTGAAGCAGACTTCCACTCTCCTGTCTGCTCCCATCTCCTCATGGAACTCCAAAGACCCACTGAAGACACATAAACCCCAAGAGAGAAAAGTCTCCTACAGTGAACAAGGGTTAAGAAGAATACTGGGCCCCAATGAAAAGCAAGACCTACCTACAAACAAGGACTCTGCAGTGAGCTCGAAGAACCGTAGCAACAACTCTTCAGATATTGCCTCAAACTTTTCCACTTTGTTTCTTCTGCTCTTTTCTGTCTCAATTTGCATGTGTGTATCGTGTATGCATGCTAGCGTGGGCGCATCTTGTATCCGTAGGCGTCAACCAAATTCAAGTTAACTTTAATAAATTTCAATCTTGCTTCTTTAAACCTAAGAAAACCTGTGTGTGTGTGCGCTGGTTTCTTTGCCTTATAATTGGAAAGCAGTAAACAAGGATTCACCAAGGGGAAGATGAAAACACGGTGTGTTTAAAAATTAAACCCTGTTACAGTAAGACCAGGTGAAGGCTGAAAGGGAACCCAAGATCTCTTTCTCACCTGGTCATAACAAACGGATGTTGATCAAATAGATAACCAATTAAACTAAGAAAAAAAGGAAAATATACCATATAGTTTTCGGTACTTGTATAAACCTGACATTTATGTTCTGATGAAAGGTCACAGACCTGAAATGTCAACTTTGCTTCTTTCTCCCAGATGCTGCCTGACCTGCTGAGTATTTCCAGTACTTTCTATTTTATTTCAGATTTCCAGCATCTGCAGAATTTTGCTTTTATTTTAGACATTTATCAGAATCTCTTCACCAGGAACTTCCAAGATATAATTACAAATTAATTTTGTAGATGAAGATGATGTATCTGCAACTAGTGGAAATTCCTTACATTTTTTTCTGTCCTTCCTCTGAGATACCTCTGCTTCTGCATTTAACTTAGTCTTGTGAGCTTGGCTGCCACTGGCCTTGAGACTATTTTCACTCGTCCTGATGTTTAGTTTAGTTTAGAGATACAGCACTGAAACAGGCCCTTCGGCCCACCGAGTCTGTGCCGACCATCAACCACCCATTTATACTAATCCTACACTAATTCCATATTCCTACCACATCCCCACCTGTCCCTATATTTTCCTACCACCTACCTATACTAGGGGCAATTTATATTGGCCAATTTACCTATCAACCTGCAAGTCTTTGGCATGTGGGAGGAAACCAGAGCACCCGGAGGAAACCCACGCAGACACAGGGAGAACTTGCAAACTCCACACAGGCAGTACCCAGAATTGAACCCGGGTCGCTGGAGCTGTGAGGCTGCAGTGCTAACCACTGCGCCACTGTGCCGCCCCATACCTCTCTGATAGGGAGCTCAAAACTTATCTGTAAATTGGTTGAGCTACTGAATCAATCAATCTTGTGCCTCCACTGGATTTTTCTCATGCTTTCAAAAAGTGGTTCAGCATCATAACATTAAATATAATTTCAGACTCATTTCAATAACTATCAAGCACATTTATTGAACAAATGCACATGTAACAGTATACACACGTACATATAAATAGTACATACAAGTGTTATAAAAATTAATTCCTCAAAACAAAAGCATATAGATTGCATCCATTTATTGTTACGCTCATAGTTAACGCTCGTAGTTAACTGCATTTTCTTCCTGCAGTCTTTCCAACTCTGGAAGCTAAATTGACCAAACCCAACATTGATAGTTCTAACTGGTTTGACTTAACTAGATTTGTTGACAGCTTCAGCTCACTAAAAACTGTCGGGCTTTCTAGGCTTTCTGGATTTGTATTACTGCCAGCTGCATTGAAAAGTTATTTTTCGATCTAAATGACGGTTATTCAAATTCAATAAGTAATCGGTTTCTGTCACAAAAAGGAGGTAGCACAGTGTGTTACATTTTGGATAAATAATGATACATATTTGGCTTTTTAAAATTAAAATAGCGAAATTAATTTTTAAAAAATGAAATCTAACGAGAAGATTATGTTTTGCTTCGAAGGTAGCACTCTTTTCAACTCCTGATATAGTGTGATAATATGGGTAATTTATGGCTATCAGATCTTCCACATTTAGAATTCACCCCCCACCACCCGCCATTTCTGTTCAAAATCATTTGATGCCAACTGTTCATATCAAAAACTTACAAATTGTTGCTTACATAAGACACAGTATATTTGACAATTTATTTGCATCTTCAATCAATAAGAAATCTTAACCCTGGAAGTCCCAAAAGTGCTCCAGGTGGTGGTGGGCGTGCGGGGTGTAATATCCCAGTAGGTGTCATTTCTACCCACTCCCAAAGGCACCCTAGAACTCATCCCAAATCCAGCGTCAGCAGCATTAACATTTCAGGCAGTTTCTGGTGCTATTATTGGGGCAACTGTGGGTGTCCACCATGAGGGAGGTAGGCAGGTGAGGAAGTTACTATACTGCAGTATAAAAGTGGACTCACTGACTGATATATTCAAGAAATCTGAAGTGGCCAGTGTTTGAATTCCTCAGATTCTCAATGGTAATCAATCACAATGCGACCAATTGCAATAGGGAAACCAACCATTTATATTCCCCCCCGCCCCCATCTGGTAATTCAAATTTTAACAAGTACACCTGCCTTGGGTCACAAATCCATTACTTGAATGGCATTACAATATGTCCGCTCACTGGTGGGCAGATGTATTGTGCCATTTCCAAATTCACAGCATTTAGGAAAGGGCAGAACACAGGTGGTTCTCAGCATTTGAATGCCACACTAAATTCTACCACATCTGGCTAGATAACACACATGTACCTTAAGGTGGGTGGGGGTGGAGTTCAGCCCTCTTAGTTTTATTTAAGGTCAGAGGAAATAATGAGTTGAAGAATGTTGAAGATGGTCTCAGGTGGAGCTATCAAAGGTAAAAAAAATGGGAGCTGCTGTCTTAACTGCAAAAGACATGATTAAACTTTGTCTTTTTAGAATTGGGAAAAAATTATTTTTATTGTTCAAAGCATATGCAGAAGCTTAAGAATGTAGAATGTCCCTTATCAAGAAGGAACAGAGTAGAGGGAAAGCATACTTCTGAAGAACCATAGAATAGTTACAGCACAGAAGGAGGCTATTTGGTCCATCGTGTCTGTGCTGGCTCTCTGCAACAGCAAATCAGCTAGTACCACTCCCCTGCCTTTTCCCTGTAGCCCTGCAAATTTTTTCTCTTCGATAATTATCCAATTCTCTTTTGAAAGCCACGAATCAATCTCTCTCCGCCACACTCTGAGGCAGTGCATTCCAGATCCCAAATACTCACGGTGCAAAAATAACATTTTCCTTCATGTCTCCTTTGGTTCTGTTGCCAATCACCTTAAATTGTTTCCTTTAGTTTTCAACCCTTCCACCAACGGGAACAGTTTCAACAAAATTAATAAAGGGTCGGGGATAAACCATGAACTATAGATAGAATGGCTTGAATGAAAATTAGAGAAGCATTAGTTGGGATGCCATTTGATGCTAGCTTGTTTGAAGTGTAAGGTCAAAGACAATGACCAAAGTATGCAATAGCAGACCTCCAATAACGTGTATACATTGGAAACAAGATCACCAGTGCAACAGCATACCATTAACGACCTCCCGCAATCAATGGGCAATGAAAATCTTGTTTCTTTTAATTCTTCAAAGACAAAGGGCTAAATTTTATAATTTAGCACTTCTGGTGTAAATCTTTATGAAACAGGATTGCATATTGGGATATTGGGCACCAAGGTCAGCATGCTCAATTTGAAGCCCACTCAATTTTCATCCAATAACTCTAATGAATGCCAAATCATGCAGGCCACAAACTGGACATATTGACCTGCACATTCAAATTCTTGATATGCGCTCCTATTGTGTTTTCAGGCAAGCCCCCCAACTGCCAAAAATGAGGAATATTAATTTCACCACATGAACATTGATTTTGGACTGTTGCTGGTGAAGAAAGAACTTGCTTTAAAAAAACAATTGGAGACTTTGGATGGAGAGAGACATTAGCATATCAACAGACAGTACTTCAAAGGACAAAGGAGCTATTCCCTGCTCCAATTTAATCCACAATGGACTTTTGATTACCAGGCGTTGAAGGTGGAAAGGCTAGCATTCCAGGTTAACTGCTAAAATGGCTGAATACACAAACAGATGTGGTCGGACCAGTTTGGTCACATGACTGGCTGACTGTTGGAGTTTTTTGAATTTGAATTTCCAACAGGGATTTTGAACTCAGAAAGCTGTTTTCTCCTGGACCGAGAACACCTCTTTCCTCTCTGCTCTCATCTTGCTCTCACCAGCTTCGGAAACCATTGAAGACACATGAACCCCAAGAGAGAAAAGTCTCCTAAATAAACAAGGTTTAAGAATACTGGGCCCCAACAAAAAGCAAGACTACTTACAAAAGGACTACAGTGAGCTCAAAGCACAATAAACAAGAAACTCTTCTCATATTGCCTCAAACCGCAGCATTTTATTTTTCTTCTGCTCTTGACTGACCCTATTTACATGTGTATCGCGTGTGCATGCTAGCGTGGGTGCATTGTATATCCGTAGGCGTTAACCGTGTTAGAACTTAAGTTTAATTTTTAATAAATTTGACTTTTCATCTTTTAAATTTAACAAACCCTGTTTATGCTCATTTCTTTGCCTTATAATTGGAAAGTGGTGAACAAGGATTCACAAGAACAAGGAGAAGATGCAACAAAAACCTTGTCCGATAGATGATCATTCTCCCACACCTAGCCTACAATTTCTCTCTTTTCCATCACAACCATTCTTATCTCTGTCTGTTTTATGGATATTACTATGGTTACGTGCTTCTCTGAATGTTCCTCTTCTTGTTCAGCTGCAAATATGCTGTTCTGTTCACTTTTTTTGTTCCCAACATCCAGTTTTGAAATCAAGACTCATTCCATAGTCATCTACTCTAATTCATTCTTTCCTAGGACCTCAAAACTATGGAACTCTTGACCTTAGTCTTTTCTTTGTCCTTTGATGCTTGTCCTTTTAAAGCCTAAGGTCATTGTCAGGTAATCGTTTCCTTCTGATTTACCTTGTCATTTTTAAAAACAAATCATTTTCAACCATGTGGTATTCTGCATTACGGGTTTGTCTTTCAATTTTTTTGAATAAAAAAGATTGTGCCCAGAATTACCAGTTGAAATGTATCTGGCCAAAATGACAAAGAATGGGCAAGTAAAACACAGATATGGAATAACTGGAAAAATACAGTACAGCAAACATCATCCAGAACCGGAAAAACTGCATTACCAACCACGAGTTGTCGTGCCTAATAGAAATTATATAAAACAAACTCTAAATTAATTCGGTCCTCACACACCAGTTTGGCCACAAATTGCCCATCTCACAATTCCAAATTCAAGGAAGAGTCAGGACTGCCACAAATTTTGTAACATACAATGAAGAGCCAAAGATAAACTGGTTAAAACTTATTGTTCCAGTACATATAAGTTGCAGATACCAACAGACCGAAAGTTGCCTGACTTCAAAACTTGATGGAACAGAGGATGCTGCAACAGGTCCACGTGCCAAACAGCAGAAGGTGGCTAATCAGAAATAAAGTAATTCAATGTCTAGTAAGGTTGCCCACTAATTTTATTATTGTAATTAATTCCACTAAAAGTAGAAATAGGTATGTCTTAATATAGTTGACTAGTGTACTTTTGCAAGTTTACTGAAGGGATGCATCCATTGAATAGGTCACATTTTCTTTTTGAAACTACTTACTAACCAACTGAAACACATATGCGCAATGGGCATCAATTTCACATCTTATTTTATTGAACTTTTATTACTTGACATTTGCTGAATAACTTTATTTTCAGACTTAACTAGATTACATTAAATTAACCTAAGGTTTATTCTGGATTTGACGAACCAAAGTTAATCAACCAACTTTACCCCAACTTGGTTGATCAGTTGCATATCTCAAAACAAACCCTTCAACTCTTGGCTTATCATGTTATCTAATCATATATCACTTGATTTAGATATATATGGGGTCATCAACATTTAACCATTTCTCAATCAATATTGCTATTATATAATAGAATACTCGCAATGCTTGTTCTAAGATGGCCCAACAATCACATATTCTGAGAATAACTATTCACTTACACAATTAGAAATAAACCTGTCCTATTAATGTTCTTAAGTTTCCTCATGGAAGAGTCTCCATTCATGGGTTTTCCTTTCCCATTGGGTAACAACTCAATGGCTTACCATTGCACGTGCTACACCATACTGATCCACCCCCTTATATGCAAAGAAGGTCAAGTGTTAAATTTCTCCACGTGGTTGTTGACTGCCACTGAAGTCATCATGCAACGCCTCTCTAATATACGTCACTATGACGTAGGCCATTAATTCTCGCGAGAATTAACATTTTGGGCATTATTACCCAACCTAAATTGGTAAATTGCAACATTTGTGGAGACTGGTGTATTTTGCATATTTTTTTTGAAATAAGTTTCAGTAAATTGTTTTGTGCTTATTTTAATATATGCCTATGATACTCTATTCCTATTGGTCAATTCATCTGTATGCAAATTATCTCATACGTCACTTCCAGGTGGAATCGAGCGCCATTTTGTCAAGAACGTTACGGTTCTGAAGTGAATTTATGAGAAAAGATAAGACATTAGAAAAATTTTCATTAAGCATTTGACTGCGTAGCAGCAAGCAGCCGAAAGTTGGAAAACGGGCTAAGGTTAGTCGGGTGAGGGAATTGGCGCGTAATATATTGAGTGAAAGGGGTGGGGTGAATAGCTCCCTCTTTCAGCCCTGCCTGGTAGTGAGGGGTTGAAGTCGTGGGGCCGTTTGTTATCAGTTACTGGTCCGTTCCCACCCCTTTTCCCCAGCCCAAACTCACATGAGCCATGCCCCCAAGCTGTAAATTTGACTCTCATTGACCCAACTGCACAGTCTTAAAAGTGCAGTTGTTGTTGCGAGTATGCCTGTGGTTGAGCTGTTTGGGGCTTTTCTTCTGCTTTGCATTGCTGTGTTTGTAGATAAGTATCTGCCAACAGGTGAGCGAGTTAGTGCAGCCCGGCGACTGGCTGGTGTCGGTGTGTAAGGCGGGAGGGGTAACAACACCTAGGCTGCGCGCTCTCTCCCTCCTCCCTCTACAGGCGCCAACTTGAACCGTTGGATGATACCCTACAAGGCTGGGAAAAGATTTCCCTCGCAAACCAAACTACCGGCGTGAAGTGTAGTTGTGGGAGGAGAATACTACACTTGACTCCTGCGCATTAATAAGTATCTGAAGACTGAACTGAGTATTTTTCAAGTAAATGTAATATGTACTTGACATTTAAGGCACTTTTTGTGATACCGACTTTAGGAAGTCGCGGCAAACAAAAAATCGATTTTGTGTAAATCGCATTTAATAAAATGTGGAATTGATAGAAAAGTGCACTTGAAGTCAGACGTTGACGTTTTTCTGCCGTATACATTTGATTTATTGAAATCACTGCATTTGATTTGGTGTACTTTACTGCAGTAATATACTGTTATAGTGTAGTAAGGATAAGGAACTTAAATTTATATGTATAGTATTAGTAAAACGTTGCCAGAATTCTTGTTATAGTACAATGTCCTATGTTCCATGTGATGGCTAACTTGTTCAAAATTTTAGAATAACTTACACTGGTGATTCTGCAACAATCAATAATGTAAACATGCCGTAAATATCCTATTGAAGCCCATCGCTAGTCAAGATTAAACCAAATTGGTTGCTTCAAATGCAATTTTTCTCCCAACTGATTAATAAAGTAGCAATTTAGACAGAACATTTATTGAATCCTGTATGAACTTGATTTTGGTTACCATAACAGTACTTTAGGAGTGGTATGCATCTTTTTTAGATCCATATAATTTCTAAACCGGTTTAATTTATCCTGATCCCTTTCTTGTTTCTTCTAGTCTTGCTGAACACAGCTAACCACGTGATCAACTGGTATTTATTCTATTTGACCAGGCTCAGCAAATGCCAGTGAAGGAAGCCTAGTGGGGGCGGGGCTTGGTTTGTGGTCCATGTTCACCACGTGACCGTTTCCATGGTAACGGTAGATCATTGGTTTCTGGTGTGATTGGTCTGTGGAAACCGGATGATTGGAAAGTTGATCTCTCATTGGTTAGAAAGTACAACAGTTTATTGGCTTGTAATTACATGACCGCAATGATTACATCACAAAGGCAGTGACATCACAGCTCCAAACAGAGAAATCTTTCCATGGGATGTGAAACAGAATTATGTAACATGGAAACAGACCACTTGGCCCATGCTGCATACCCTACTTCATCTTGCCCTGTCAACATCTCTTATTCCTTCTCCCTCATGTACTTATCCAGTTTCCTCTTAAATGTTGTTTGCCTCAACTACTCCATGTGGCATAGAGTTGCATTTTCTGGGTAACAGTTCCTCCTGGATTTATTAGTGACGTTTATATTTATGGCCCGTTGTTTTGGACTCTCAAATGGAATCATCTTTTCTACAATCTTCCCTATCATAATTTTAAAGACCTCTATTGGGTCACCTCTACGTATTCTCTTTTCTAGTGAAAAGAAGCCCAGCCTTTTGATCATTGATAACAACCTCTTAGTTCTGGTATCATCCTTGTAATTGTTGTGTATCTTCTCCAATGTCTGTATATCCTTTTTGCAATATGGAGACCAGGGCTGTTCACAGTATTCTCGGGTCATGGATTGGGATGTTGCACCACTCATTTAGAATTGAAATGTCATGCAGTTTGTTATGTAATAGAATAACTGGAAATATATGCTGCTTTGCATATAATACAATAAATATACACTTAAACTGCAAGCAACTCCATGGTAGCAATGATTTTCTCTGAAAGCCCAAGTATTGTATACCCAGCCTTTTTCTCCATTTACCTGGTCCAGTTGTTTTCAAATGTCTGTATCTAGGCCACTGCTCATCACTTTTGACAGGTGCGATGGAGACCACCTGCAACTATTTACTCCTGGGAGGTGAGGAACTACTGCAGTGGTCTCTTGGAGACCCCCGGCCTAACTTCGAAATAGTATCAGCTATCCAAAGGAATGCAGTGCATTATTGCAGAGAAAAAAACTTGAGTAACAAGAATATCCATTACTGGGCCAACAATAGAAAATGAATGACCCCCAAGTGTCTAGTGACAGGATCAAATTATTTTATTATTGTACCAAATATTGCTGGAAAACAAGGTGCCAATAGCTGCAAATTAGCTTTTCTCCAGCCGCCCATCCCGCTGGTCAGTGTTCAAAATGTGCATAGTGTCTGTCAGTAGTGTAAATCCTCTAACTTTAAAAAAAAAATTAGTACATCAGTACAAATCAAGATATATTTAGTCAGTATGTAGGTCATTCTGACTTTTTTTGCTGTTAGTATCTCAGTGATTGGCTTAGTTATGATTCTTTAGCATTGAACTTACAACTTGAGACCTGCAATCAAATTTGACTTTTGACTCTCTTTTCACATGGGCTTTTCCTAAGCAATATTTTAGTCTCAGCTACTGTCTGACTGTGGGATGCAAAATTGGCAGGTAGGAATCTTGCACAGTTGAAATAGACTAACTTCCATCAGTGGTTTTTGAGTGATCCTCCTGATTTAAGGAATATGGCTGCAGGAAGAATTTGACAATCAGTGGACTTCAGTGATTCTCCACAACTTTATTGCGGATGATTGTGTTGACATTGCTTGAATGGAAACTGACCAGACTGCCACGGTGGTGTGTCCCTTCTCACCAAATCATACCTTGGTGCCTCTCTTGGCTCACTGATGCCGCCTTCTCCTTCAAGCACCATAGCTTGTTCTACTCCTCTCATCTCTTTAAGATCTTTGTTCTCTACTTTCATTCCCTAGTCCCACCCTGTATTACTCTGATATCCTCCATCCATTCCTCTCTCAGACTCTGCATTGAGTGACTTCTCAGCTTTGATGATTTCAATTTCCATCTCGACCCAACTTGTCCTTTCTCCTCTGATTTCACTCCCCTCCAGTCCTCCCTTAACTTCATATAAGCTTCCCTACCCATATTCATGCCCGCCCCCATCACCTTGCTATCTTGTGTGGCCTCTCCCATGGTCTCTCCTCTCAGATAGGGCCATCTCTGACCAATTGTATCCCTTACCCACAGCCCTCTTCCAACCTCACTTCCTTCTCTGTCTACTCTTGGGGGGAAAAAAAACACTTCCCCAAATCACTCTACTTTCAAATATCTAGCCTTTGGCACACTATTCATCACAATATGACTGCAGCTGTTGATCTGCTCAACCACTTCTTGTCCTTGTGTCCAATAAAACCCTCCCATATTGGTCATTCCTTCAGTATGGCCTGCATCTTTGCTGCATTAAGTCCAGGGATTTGGTTTGAGCATACTTGATTTAGCCATCAATTGCCAGACCTGATCGGACCACACCGAGCACGATTGGGCCTCGCTGCCCTCTGCAACACTGCTCACTACTCGTGGATTATCCTAGCAAGCAACATAATTCCCTGCTTTTCTCCACTATTAACCTTCTGATTTAACCCTTGTCTCTCCACACTCACTTCAAATAAGTATGTGGAACTTATGGATTTCTTGTCAATAAATTTAGATCATCTATTCAGCTGTCTCTACTGCTTTCCCCCTTCCTCTTGCTAATCAAGGCTGGCAACCCGTGACTTTCTTTAGTTTTCTATCTTATATGTCCTCTTAAGATCATTTTGTTCACTTCCTGCTCCCTTGACTTCATTCCCACTGAACAGTTATTTGACTACTCAACTCGCCTTCCTGGTCCCCATGCTAATTGACATTGAAAATGGCGCTCTCTTCCTTTCAAAATTGCCATCAATCCCTGTTCAAAAATCCCACCCTAAGCCCCATTGTCCTTGCAAACTACCATCCCATCTCCAGTCTTCCTTTCCTCTCAAGTCCTTGAATGTTGTTGCCTCTCAGATGCTTGACTGTCTTTCCTGTAACTCCACATTTGAATCTCTCATATCTGGTCTCTGGCCGTTCCACAGCACTGAAGTGGTTCTAACTAAAATCACAAATTACGTCCTTGGTGATTGTGGCCATAGTACACTATTCTTTCTCAGCCTCTTATATAGCCTTTGACATGGTGAACCATACCATCCTCTTCCAACTCCCTTCATATGTTATCCAGCTCAGTGGCACTGCCATTGCTTGCTCCTACATTTACCAATCAAATCCCAGTCGGAGGATCAACAGTGATTGATTTATTTTCCTGCCTGTGCACCATTGCCTCAAGTGTTTTCCAAGGATCTGTCCTTCGCTGTCTTTTCCTTATCTACATGTCTCTCTTTTCCCCCCCCAGTGACATCATCCAAAGACATGGAGCCAGGTTTTGCATGTATATTGATAACACCCAGCTCCACTCCGATTACCTCTCTTGATCTCTCCAATGTATACTGTCCCACACAATGTTCTGCTCACCAATCACTCACCACTGTCCTCACTGACCAGCATTGGCTCCTAGTCCCTCTATGAAGAGTATAAACAGTGATGACGCTTAAGCCCTTCATTTGCCTGTAAAGGATGTCCTGAGATCTTAAAGCGCTATATGTAAAATGTAAGTTCCAATTACTGCTGCCCAATAACCGCTGACAGCTCTTTACATGCGAATGAGTATCCTTGCATGTGCCCAATATAAAAAGGCACCAGGCAATCAATCATAGCTTGCAAAGCCTGCACAAACCTTTTTAATTAGAATTTTGCACAGAACTGGATACTGTGGAAATAATGAAGCAAAAGTTGGTAAAATATCATTTAAAAGTGGTATAACTAATCTTTGGGATATTGAGCCAGATGCTGAGGCTAAAAATAAGTTGCTTCTCACAGTGAACAGAGTTAACAAAGTCCTCATTCATAGCCCATTTCGAAAGGCATTATGGTGAAACAGGAAGGAATGTCAGTTGGTTACCTCCATGACCTTGATAGCTACAGTGGTTTCTATCTCAGTTACTGCTAAGAAACAGCCTACCTGCCATATCTGTTTAAAATGAAGTTTGAGAGCTTTTACAAATAATACATTATGAAAAACACAAACACACAGCTGCTGCAAGTCCAATAGAATAATTTAAAGCTGAATCTTCCCCACCCCACAAAGTGAAGAATTTTCCAAATATTTAAAAATCAATGTAAGATGCTCGTGCCTGACTGGCAATCAACCTATGCAACAATAAGTAGAAGCCAAACTCCCAGTGGCCATATGCTACAGAAGTTGAGAATCCACCCACCCAATTTAAAAGGCACTGGACTCTCAATGCTGAGCGGTAAAGTTCAGCCAATCCGCATGGTTAGCCAAAATTCAAATTCCAAGGCAGAAAAGTGGTAGAGGCAGGAACCCTCACGACATTCAAGAAGTATTTAGATGAGCACTTGAAACGCCATAACATACAAGGCTATGGGCCAAGTGCGGGGAAATGGGATTTCTTAGGATGGCTGCTTGATGGTCGGCGCAGGCGCGTTGGGCCGAAGGGCCTGTTTCTGTGCTGTAAAACTCTATGACTCTAAAAGGACAGTCAGGTTCGGAAATCTGCGCCCGGGTGAAAGTGTTCTGCAGGCTGGATCTAACCCGCAGGCCGTACGTTTGACACCCTTGCCCTTCACACTGGAATTACCTCCCTAAACCAGTCCACCACCTCTTTAAAACCCAGCTTTGTTCAAGCTTTTTGTCAGCCCTCCTTTGCTCCGACATCCATTTTCATGATTCATCTGTTAAATGCCCTTTGGATGCTTCTTAATTTAAAAGTGCTGTATAAATCCAAATTTCTTGTACTCTGGAGCAATATGCTGTCAACTTTCAGAAGTTGAGGTGCTGCCACAGACTAAACCAGTAATCCTCCTGAAGTTGAAAATGCCGATTGAAATTTAGTTCAAGTCTTTTTCTGGTGTGAAAGGGCAATTAGTATTTTAAACCAGAAGTTCAATATTTTAAAACCTTTATATCCAAATTTTAATGAGTATACTGTTTAATAGTGTTCTCAGGCCATTGAAAATAATCAACTCTGTTAACTTGCTTCATACACACCTTTTTAATTGTCTTGTTAGCTAAACATATTTTAATAGTTCTGCCGTGCTGAGGGTACTTTGGAGTAGAGCAGCTCTGTTGAGCTGCTTAATAGAAACAGAAAAAGTTCAAAATGCACGTCAAATCGGAGGTCAGCTGTAAAGAGAAAATGCAAATTAATGACCCTCTAGGTGTAAACCTTTCTTCAGAGTTCTTGTATTTCGGCTATATTCCCTTCATAATGTGTAGTAATAATGAATAGTCAGCGTGGATTTCAAAAAGGAAAGTCTTGCTTGAATAACCTAATTTAAATTTTTTTGAGGAGGTCAGAGTATCAATGTTAATGCAGTAGATGTAATTTATCTGGATTTTCAAAAGGCCTTTGATAAGGTGTCCCATAATAGACTAATGAATAAGGTCAGAAAATGTGGAGCCAGCGGATAAGTGGCAGAATGGGTTGCTAGCTAGCTTCAAGACGGTGTGGGTGAGTAAAGGCTAGTTATTCAGAGTGGCAGAAGGTGGGAGGTGGAGTTCCACAAGGATCAGTGCTGGGACCACTGCTGTTCACAATTTACATTAATGATTTGGACTTTGGCATCAAAAACTTCTAACTTTGTGGATGACACCAAATCTTTGGGGGGTTAGTCAATACTGAGGAGGACTGCAACAAATTACAGGAGGACATTAATAAACTTGGCAAATGAAGTTCAACACAGATAAATGTGAGGTAGTACATTTTGGTAGGAAGAATAAGGAGGACATTTATTACTTGAAAGGTGTAAATCTAGGTGAGGTAGAGGAACAAAGGGATCTAAAGAGTACAAATACACCAATCAGTAAAAGTTGTGCCACAGATTAGTAAGGCTATTTTTTAAAAAAGCAAACCAAGCACTCGGCTTCATTTCTAGAGGGATGGAATTGAAAAGTAGGGAGGTAATGCTAAACTTGCATCGAACTTTGGTTAAATCACACTTGAAATACTGCATGCAGTTCTGGTCACCGTATTATAAAAAGGCTATAGAGGCACTGGAGAGGATGCAGAGAGATATACAAGGATGATACCAGAAATGCAAGCGTATACATATTTGGAAAGGATTGACAGGCTGGGTCTTTTTTTTTTCTTGAAAAATGGAGGCTGAGGGTTGATCTAATCAAGATCTTTAAAATTCTGAAAGGTTTAGATGGAGTAGACACAGAGAATGTTTCCTCTTGTGGTGAAGTGTATAACTAGAGACCATCAATATAAGCTAGTCACCACAAAATCCAATAGGGAATTCAGAAGAAACTTTGTTATCCAAAGGGTGGTGAGAATGTGGAATTTGCTACCACAGGGAGTGGTTGAAGCAAATAGTATAGATGTATTTAAGGGGAAGCTAGACAAGCATATGAGGGAGGAGAGAAAAGAGGGTTATGATGATGGATTTAGGTGAGGAAAGAACGGAGGAGGCTCGAGTGGAGCATAACTAGCATAGGCTGGTTGGGCCAAATGGCCTGTTTCCGTACTGCATATGCTATGTAATTCTAGGTGTCTTTTCTTTTAAGGATGCTGATTGAGCTGCAGTGTATTTCTAACTTTTTTTTTCTGTTTCAAATTTCCAGCATTTGCAATTTTACTTCATTAACCCTGAATAATCCGGTGCTGTTTCAAAAATTAATTTAACTTCGAGCAGAATCTATCCCCTTCTCAACAGGCTGTGAACTTAATTGCTGACCAAGACCACCACTGTAGTAGCAGAATGCCAATCACAAGCATTTTGCAATTGTTCATAATTGATATTTTCTTATCAAGTGGATTTTGGGTTTGATGGGATGAAATGGCAGAAGATTTTGGAAATATATTTTGAAGGAAATAAACATGTTAGTTTTTATGTGTTTGCCTTTCTCTAAACATGCAATACTGAAAATAGACCTAGTTAAGAGAATAAGCAAAAGTAGGATTTTGTTTTTTGCAAATTCAAATAAAACTACTTGTAAGCACTGCTGCACGGTATGTACAGGCAGCACTGCAAGGCACAAGTACTTTTAAGATGCGTTACTTAATTAATGCAAGAAAATACAAATGGGCACTGAAGTCCCTGACCACCTACATCTCTTTATAATCAGCTTTATAACAGTTTCTAATTTCAAGATGGAAAAGAAAGTAATCAACGTTCTAAAGAACATAATCAAATCATGGCATGACACAAGAAAAGAACATTTGATGTGTTGAGACTTTTTCTTCAAATGGTTTGTGTGGTCACTATCATGACCATCTCTTAACTTGTTTAATCTGTGGCAAACTCCATAGTTCAAACCTCCCAGAAGGTGAAATGCCCCACTAATTCAAATGTCAACACTAGGATTTTGCTTCAATAGTATACCACACACTGAAACTTGACTGACTATATTTCATAGAAAACAATATTGTCCCAAAAGGCCAGGCGTTGCAAAACTATATAGAATTCTTAGTCATAGTTATTTATGGCACAGAAAGAGGCCATTCAGCCCATTGAGTTCATGCCAGCTCTCCATGGAGCTATCCAGTCAACCTCAGTCCCCCACTTGATCCCTGTAGCTCTTGAGTTTATTTCATTCAAGTGACCATCTAATTTCTTTTTGAAGTTTTGGTAAACTGTGTGCTTCTCCATCTGAGCTAGGTTTCTTTGAGACCTAAACACCTGTCCGTTTAATTTTTAAACGTTTGTAATCATGTGTATAAACTGTAGGTTATTTCTTCATCTCTGGAAGGTCTAAAGCCACATTGTGTCTCTGGGAGGATTTCCTCAGCCACAGGAAGTGGGTGATTCAGGAGAAGGCGTGTCAGGATTTTCCCTGCTATGGACAAGAAGGAAATGCCTCGATAGTTCCCACAGCATGATTTATCTCCCTTCTTGAAGATAGTTACAATTGTCGTATTCTTGAAGTTGTGGGGCGCAATTAGGGAGAGTTCTTTTTCCTCCCAAATCTGTAGGATGAGTGCATGGAGTCTTGAAGTGAGCAAAAATCCACCCGCTTTGAAGACCTTAGCTGAAATGCCATCGGGGCCGCAGGCTTTGTTGTTTTCACCTGTTTGCTTGTTGCAGCTCTCCCATTGGTGGTTCATCCATGGATTCTACCTCGGGATACTGGGGAATAGCTTGAAGAATATGAGATGCCACTGTGGACTCACGGTTGAGGAGTTGTTGAGGGTGGCATTGTCATCCTTAAGAGACACCATCCTGTGGACGATGGGGATTTTGTCCATATGATCTTGGTCTATAGATGACCCTGGTGGCTTCAAAAAAGCTTCGCTTGTCATGATGGTGGGCAAATTGTTGGATCTCTTGACCTTGCTTTTCCCACCACTTGTCCTTTTATCTTCCAGATTTGTCTTTGGGGGTCAGCCTTGAGCTGTTGGATTGCTACCACCTTGATTTGCGACCTTGGATTGTTCTGCCAAGCAATGAAGGCTGCTCGTTTTTGTTCCAGGAGGTCACACATTTCAGCATCGTTTTCATTGAACCAGTCCTAGTGACGATGATGCTTGAACCCAGTGGTCTGGATGCAGGAGTCTAGTATAGCTGACTTTATTTGTTCCCACTGTTGTGAAATTGAGTTGGATGCGTGAAGATTTTCCAAATTGGCTGTGAGCTGCACTGGGAATTCCTCTCTCTCTGGTCAGGCAGCTTTAGGGCTGAGACATTGATGATCTTCCTCTTGGACTTTTGGGTCTTGCGATGCCTTGGTTCTGACTCTTCACCAGTCGAATAAGTCGATGATCTGCCCAGCAGGCATCAGTTCCCTGCATGGATTGAGTGATACAGACATTGCTTAGATCTTTGTCTCAAACAGTGACATAATCCAGGAGGTGCCAGTGCTTTGATCTAGGATGCCTCCATGTGGATTTGTATTTGTACTTCTGGCCAATGAGGCCATGCTGAGCACACTTTGTCAGCAGGATGGCACCATTTGCATTGGCTTTTCCTACCCTGTTTCCCAATAGTTCCTCTCCAGACATCGGAGTCACAGCCAATCCTGGCATTAAAATCCCCCAGAAGGATGATCTTTTCTTTTGGGATGGCAGGTAAGGACTTCATCAAGGTCAAAATAAACTTTTCCTTAACCTCTTCATTGGAATCAAGGGTTGGGGTATAAGCATTGATGACGGTGGCATATTGATTATGGCTGAGCTGTAGGTGAAGTGTCATGGGTTTTTCATTTATGCAGTTGGGGAGGTCTGGCAATGCATCCAAGATCCTATTCCAGATGATGAAACCAAATCTGTGAACATCATGGTTACTGTCAGCCTTTCTTTCTAGTAAATGTATCCCCTTGCTTGTTCCTTCAGCTGCCCCTCCCCAGGAAGGCGGGTCTCACTGAGGGCGGTGATGTCAATTTGGAGCCTTAATAGCTCAGGCGCAGGCTTTTACCAGGAACTGTCAGAACGTCCAGAGGAACCTCTGACATGCTTTTTGTTGCCTGACAACACCAGGAACTCTGCATTCATCGACCTGACCAAAGCATTTGACTCAGTAAATCGCGAGGCTTTGTGGGTTGTGCTCCAAAGATTTAGATGTCCAAGAAACTTCATCACAATCCTGCAATTTCTCCATGATATGACTGCAACAGTCTTGAGTGGGAGATCTGGAACAGATGCCTTCAAAATCTAGACTGGGGTCAAGCAAGGCTACGTGATAGCTCCCATACGATTTACAATCTCCCTGACAGTGGCAATTTATCTCATGAAAGATCAGCTGCCCTCTGGTGTGAGTATTAATTACTACCGAGATGGAAAACTCTAACCTCAGTTGCCTCTGCCAAAACTAAAGTGACCAGTAGTAGAAATACATGATCTACAGTTTGCAGATGACTGGAATGTTGCCAACTCTGCACCAGATTTGCAAGCCACTCTCGATCTCTACAATTCTGCATACAAGAGAATCGGCTTGTCCTTGAATCTTGCCAAAACAAAACTCTTGCATCAACCCGCACCTGGTCAGCCAAATATTTCACCTCCCAAATATGTTGAAGGAGAGACTTTGGAATATGGGCTGAGCACTTCCCATACCTTGGCAGCCACCTCTCTCTAAAAAGGCCACGATTGACGAGGACAACCAGCACTGGATCAGCTGCGCCAGCACTGCCTTCAACAAACTATGGCAGCGAGTTTTGACAACAAAAGTCCTATTGTCCAGAGCAGTTGTCACCACATTCCTGTACTTTATTTTTATTCATTTATGGGATGTGGGTGTCGCTGGCCAGGCCAGCATTTATTGCCCATCCTTAATTGCCCTTGAGAAGGTGGTGGTGAGCTGCCTTCTTGAACCGTTGCAGTCCATGTGGGGTAGGTACACGCACAGTGCTGTTAAGAAAGGAGTTCCAGGATTTTGACCCAGCGACAGTGAAGGAACGGCGATTATAGTTCTAAGTCAGGATGGTGTGTGACTTGGAGGGGAACTTGCAGGTGGTGGTGTTCCCATGCATTTGCTGCCCTTGTCCTTCTAGTTGGTAGAGGTTGTGGAAGGTGCTGCTAAGGAGCCTTGGTGTGTTGCTGCAGTGCATCTTGTAGATGGTACACACTGCTGCCACTGTGCATCGGTGGTAGAGGGAGTGAATGGCACCCCATCTACAAACAATCAAGCAGGCTGCTTTATCCTGGATGGTGTCGAGCTTCTTGAGTGTTGTTGGAGCTGCAAACATCCAGGCAAGTGGAGAGTATTCCATCACACTCCTGACTTCCACCTTGTAGATGGTGGACAGGCTTTGAGGAGTCGGGAGGTGAGTTACTCGCCGCAGGATTCCTAGTCTCTGACCTGCTCTTGTAGCTACGTTATTTATATGGCTACTCCAGTTGAGTTTCTGGTCAATGGTAACCCCTAGGATAATTCAGCGATGGTAATGCCATTGAACATCAAGGGGAGATGGTCATTGCCCGGCACTTGTGTGGCGCGAATGTTACTTGCCACTTATCAGCTCAAGCCTGGATATTGGCCAAGTCTTGCTGCATTTCTACACGGATTGCTTCAGTATCTGAGGAGTCACGAATGGTGCTGAACATTGTGCAATCATCAGCGAACATCCCCACTTCTGACCTTATGATTGAAGGAAGGTCATTGATGAAGCAGCTGAAGATGGGCCTAGGACACTACCCTGAGGAACTTGTGCAGTGATGTCCTGGAGCTCAGATTATTGACCTCCAACAACCACAACCATCTTCCTTTGTGCGAGGTAAGACTCCAACCAGCGGAGGGTTTCCCCCCCTAATTCCCATTGACCTCTGTTTTGTTAGGGCTCCTTGATGCCATACTCTGTCAAATGCCACCTTGATGTCAAGGGCAGTCACTCTCGCCTCCCCTCTTCAGTTCATCTCTTTTGTCCATGTTTGAACCAAGGCTGTAATCAGGTCTGGAGCTG
The DNA here is from genome assembly GCF_036365525.1 of Heterodontus francisci. Lineage (NCBI taxonomy): Eukaryota > Metazoa > Chordata > Chondrichthyes > Heterodontiformes > Heterodontidae > Heterodontus > Heterodontus francisci. The sequence goes on from NC_090372.1 coordinate 41,454,448, forward strand.
AGTGGCCCTGGCTGAACCCAAACTGAGCATCACTGAGCAGGTTATTGCTAAGCAAGTGCTGCTTGATGGCACTGTTGATAACACCTTCCATCACTTTACTGATGATTGAGAGTAGGCTAATGGGGCGGTAATTGGCCGGGTTGGACTTGTCCTGCTTTTTGTGTACAGGACATACCTGGGCAATTTTCCACATTGCAGGGTAGATGCCAGTGTTGTAGCTGTACTGGAAGAGCTTGGCTAGGGGTGCGGCAAGTTCTGGAGCACAGGTCTTCAGTACTATTGCTGGAATATTGTCAGGAACCATAGCCTTTGCAGTATCCAGTGCCTTCAGTCGTTTCTTGATATCAAGTGGAGTGAATCGAATTGGCTGAAGTCTGGCATCTGTGATGCTGGGGACTTCAGGAAGAGGCCGAGATGGATCATCAACTCAGCACTTCTGGCTGAAGGTTGTTGCAAATGCTTCAGCCTTTTCTTTCGCACTGATGTGCTAGGCTCCCCCATCATTGAGGATGGGGATATTTGTGGAGCCAGCTCCTCCAGTTAGTTGTTTAATTGTCCGCCACCATTCATGGCTGGATGTGGCAGGACTACAAAGCTTAGATCTGATCAGTTGGTTATGGGATCGCTTAGCTTTGTCTATTGCATGCTGCTAATGCAATTTGGCACGCAGATAGTCCTGTGTTGTAGCTTCACCACGTTGACATCTCATTTTGAGGTATGCCTGGTGCTGCTGCTGGCATGCCCTCCTGCACTCTTCATTGAACCAGGGTTGGTCTCCTGGCTTGATGGTAATAGTAGAGTGGGGCATATGCTGGGCCATGAGGTTACAGATTGTGGTTGAGTACATTTCTGCTGCTGCTGATGGCCCACAGTGCCTCATGGATGCCCAGTTTTGCATTGCTAGATCTGTTCGAATTCTATCCCATTTAGCACAGTGGTAGTGCCACACAACATGAAGGAGGGTATCCTCAATGTGAAGGCGGAACTTCGTCTCCTGTACTGCGACACTAGAGCAGTTCTATCAGCAATGCCTGAGCCACATCCTCCGGATTCAATGGGAGGACTGTTGAATAAACTCTAGTGTCCTTGAAGCCAGCTCTGCAAACATTCAGGCAAAACTCCTTCAAAACCAACTTCAATGGACTGGACACTGTCCGGAGGCTAAAAAACTCTGTCCGCCAGGTCCTGTTTTCTGACTCTCAAATGGCCAGTGTTCCGGGACAAAGAAAACGCTTCAAAAACACTCTGAAGCTCTCTTTGAGGTGTGGTCGCATTGACACTGACCGGGAGGAGCTTGCTACCAGTTCAAAATGGAATAATTTGTCCATCAAGCTGCATCATGCTTTGAGTCCAAACGCCTTAATGAGGCAGAGTGGCGGCAGAGAAGGAAAGAAAAGGAAGCAAATCCTACACTCTGAATCCCACTACCTCGTGGGACGTCCTGCCCCCTGTGCCCAAAGATCTACGGGTCGAGAATTGGCCTGGTCAATCACTTGAAGACCTATGTCAGAAACGAGTTTACTTGAGTAGATGTCCTCCTCGAATCGAGGGACAGCCGGTGATTTCTTTATCTCGCACGCTATGTAAGAAACTTCCTTGAGATTTGTATGTTCTTGTCCTTTAGTGCTGGGTCCTGTTAAGTAATTTACATTGTTACAGTTCCATGATTCTCAAAGCGAGATACCCAAACTGACTGAGTTTCATTTGGTATTATGTGCCAGAATTACCTTCACTATTTTGAACTTTCTCAATGTTTTGCTGTCCATTTTTGAAGATAAATCACCTAATTTTACAACCAAAATTCCAAAATGGTCTTGGGAATGAGTTGTAAAAGAAGTTGTGTGTAAAACTCTAGTAGTCACTGTTCTTCAGTTAAATCCTTCTGTTTATTTTCTGCTTTCCAAAGCCAATTAAATTTGTTTCTTTGGGCTCTATTCATGTGTTAGGAGCAACCCATTTGGAACCATGTTAAATGTCTTCTGATAAGGCAGGATTGTTTAATTTATTATATCTGTAATCCGCTGGATATCTCAAGACCTACCTCACAGGAGCCCTGCCTAATTCAGTAAAGTAGGTTTTCTATGAGATAGCAGTGAAGGGTGATTTGGTTGTTTAAAAATTGTCATTTTTGAGTGTGGTGTTCCCCAACCCCAATATTCCAAGATTGTATACACCAGCATGTGGTCACCCCACAGCTAAAAAATTCAGGAGGTTAGTAAGTTGGTGGCTATTCGGCAGAGTAGGAACAAAACACAGGCATGCAGGAATCCTTTACGAGTGTGTGCTCACAAACTGATTTTCAATGCTGAATAATACTGGTGAGAGTGATGACGCCTTGAAGGAGTGCAGTCTAGAACAAATCCACAGCACCATGGGGCAAAGGACGGCACAGGGACTTGGACTGTCAGCGAACTAGATATGTGTTTCTGCAGCCAGTGACATGTTACCTTTCAGGTGTCAGGATAAAAGATGTCACTGGGTGCAGAACATTCTGTAAAATATGGAAAAGGACAAGAGACAATCAAACATGAAAATACTCGACTGGAGAACTGGGAGAAGGGGAGCAGCAAAAATTTGTCCATGTTGGAACCAACATTGGAAGAAAAAGGCAAGAGGTCCTGCAGTCAGAGTTTTACCAGCTAGGGAGGAAGCTAAAGAGCAGGACAAAGGTGATTATCTCTGGATTTTTCCCAGTGCTGCATGCTAGTGATTATAGGAGCAGTAAGATAAAGCAGGTTATTGGGTGGCTGGAGAAATGGTACATGAGGGAGGCTTTCAGATCCTTGGAGCAGGAGGGACAGGGCTGAGACCAATTCCAGTGTGGGGTGGTTAACTATTGCTGTGGGGGAGGGTTTAAACAAGCAGTTGAGGCACCAGGATGAAACATTGGCGAGAAACTAGATGCACAGTGGTCTGGGAGAGACAAACAGCTTTAGAATAAAATGTCATTCAGAAATCGGGATCAGGCGAGAAATGCGAGGCAGAGTAGGATGGGTTTGGAGTGCATGTGTGTGAATGCATGGAGTGAGGTTAATAAGGTTGATGAGCTACAAGCACACATTGCCTCTTGGATTATGATACAGTGGTAATAACAGAGACCTGGCTGAAACAAGGAGGCAGTCTTTGGCTATTTGACACTCAGGAAAGATAGGGAAGTTTTTTTTTAAAAAAGGTGGTTGTGGAAATATTGATCAAATCTACTGTGACAGCATTGGAAAAGGATTATGTACTTGAGGGTTCAAAGACCTAATCTGTTTATCTAGAATTAAGGAGCTATTGAGCTTCTGGATATTTACTGTAGGCCACCAAATAGTGAGATAGAGGAGCAAATTTCAGAAAGATGAGAACTTTACCATGGTGATAATGGGGAACTTCAATTATCTTAATATAATAAACTAGGAAAATAAGAATAAAGGGGGAAAAATGAGGTATTCCTGAAGTGTCTTGAGAAATTTCTTGTTTGGAAGCAATGTAGGATCTGGATCTCGGGAATGAGGTGAAGTATATTTCAGTGAGTGAGCTTTGTAAAATGTTGATCACTATCATTGGGCCTAGAATATTATGGAAAAGGACAAGGAGCAATCAAACATGAAAATACTCAACTGGAGGAGTGCTCACTTTAATCTGGTCCAAGTGGATTGGAATAAAGATTGGCAGGTAAAACAATAAATGAGTAATGGGAGATCTTCAAAGACCAGATAGTTCAGGTGCGGACTAGACACATTCCCGTGAGGGAAAGGAGGAGCATCCAAAACTAGAGCTCCGTTGATGACAGATCTAGAGTTCAAAATGAAACAAAGAGGAGGCTTGCAGTAAATGTTAGGCTCATAATACAGTAGGGAACCAAGTTGGACACTGAAACTGCAGAGGCGAACTGAAATAGAATGGATGAGAATAGATTAATGGGTAACATAAAAGGGAACCCAAAAGTCTTGTTTATAAACACACAAATAGTAAAAAGATAGTCAAAGGAACGGTGGGTAGATTAGAATCCAAAAAGATTATCTTGTGGAGGCAGAGAGCATGCCTGAGGTACTAAATGAGTACTTTGCATTGTCATAGGAACAGGAGTAGGCCATTCAGCCCCTCAAGCCTGTCCCGCCATTCAATGAGGTCATGGCTGATCTGCGGCCTAACTCCATATACCTGCCTTTGGCCCATATCCCTTAATATCTTAGATTTTTGTTAAGCAGTCTATCTCAGATTTAAATTTAACAACTGTTCCAGCTTCAACTGCTGTTTGTGGGAGAGTTCCAAACCTCTACCACCCTTTGCGTGAAAAGTGCTTCATAACATCTCTCCTGAACGGTCTGGTCCTAATTTTTAGACTATGCCCCTTAGTTTTGGAATCTCCCACCAGTGGAAATAGTTTATCTTTATCTAGCCTGTCTTTTCCTGTTAATATCGTGAAGACTTCAATCGGATCACCCCTTAACCTTCTAAATTCTAGTGAAAACAGGCCTAATTTGTGTAATGCCTCCTCATAACTTAACCCCTGTAGTTCAGGTATCATTCTTGTAAACCTACGTTGCACTCCCTCCAAGGCCAATATATCCTTCCTAAGGTGTGGTGCCCAGAACTGCTCACAGTACTCCAAGTGGGGTTTAACTGGGGTTTTGTACAGCTGCAGCATAACCTTTGTGTCTTTATACTCTAATCCTCTAGATATAAAGGCTAGCATTCCATTAGCCTTTTTGATTATTTTCTGCCCTTGCTCGTGGCATTTTAAAGATCTATTCACCTGAACCCCCAAGTCTCTTTGGACATCCACTGTATTTAATCTCTTCCCATTTAGAAAGTACCCTGCTCTATCCTTTTTGGTCCAAAATGGATAATTTCACACTTACCTGCATTGAAATCCATCTGCCACAGTTTTTCCCACTCACCTAGTCTGTCAATATCTCTTTGCAATTTTATGCTATCATCTAGACTGTCAACAATGCCGCCTAACTTTTTATCGTCAGCAAATTTGGATATATGACTTAATATGCCATCATCCAAGTCATTAATGAATAATTGAGGCCCCAACACAGAAGATCCTTGCAGGACACCACTAGTCACATCCTGCCAATTGGAGTACTTACCCATTATCCCCACTCTCTGTCGCCTACCACTCAACCAACTTCCTGACCATGTCACTAATTTGCCCTCAACTCCATGGGCTTCTACCTTAGTTAACAGTCTCTTATGTGGGACTTTATCAAATGCCTTCTCGAAGTCCATATAGATAACACCTATAGAATTCCCCTGTCCACTACCTTAGTCACCTCTTCAAAAAATTCATTGAGATTTGTCAGGCATGACCTTCCCGTCATGAATCCATGCTGGCTGTCCCTAATTAAATGACATTTTTCTAGGTGTTCAGTCATCCTATCCTTGATTATAGACTCCAGCAACTTGCCCACCACAGATGTCAGGCTAACTGGTCTGTAACTTACATGTTCCCCCTTTCAGCCTTCTTTAAAAAGTAGGGTGACATGTGCAACTTTCCAATCCAGAGGGACCACTCCTGGATCTAGGGAACTCTGAAAGACTATAGTTAGGGCATCTACAATGTGCTCCCCTACTTCCTTTAACACCCTCGGATGGAAACCGTCAGGTCCTGGGGATTTCTCACTCTTTAGTTCCATTAATTTCTTTGTTACTGATGTTTTCTTTAATTGTATTAAGTCCCTGTCTCCTATCGGCTATTAATTTTTTTGGGACTTCCGGCAAGCTACCCTCCTTTTCAACTGTAAATACTGAGGCAAAGTAATTGTTCAACATGTCTGCCATTTCCCCATTATCAATGACAATATCTCCAGTTTCAGCTTTTAGTGGGCCTACATTGCTCTTGACCACCTGCTTTCCCTTTATGTAACTATAAAGTGTCTTATTGATTTTGATATCCCTTGCAAGTTTCCTTTCATAATCTCTTTTAGTAGCTCTTATAAGCTGCTTTGTCACCCTTTGCTGGTCTTTGTATCGATCCCATTCAGCTGGATCTGTGTTGCGCTTTGCATTTTTGTAAGCCCTTTTTGTTTTATGCTATCCCTAATCTCTTTAGTTGTCCATGGCTATTTTTTCTGTGAAGTGGAGCTTTTTCCCCTCGGGTATATACTCCGTTCTGTATTTCTTTAAATATTTCTTTAAATAATTCTCCACTATTCTTTACTGTGACACTGGCAGCATTTTCAGTGAAGGAGGAGACAGCAGGGAAATTGGATAGGATAAAAATAAGACAGGAAGTACATGGTGGCGCTTGAAGTAGAAAAATCACATGGTCCAGATGGATGCATTCTGGAATGCTGAGGGAAGTAAGGGTGGAAGTTGCAAAGGCTCTGGCCACAATTTTCCAATCCTTTTTAGATATAAAAAGAGTAATAGAAGGCTGGAGGTTTGCAAATGTTACACCCCTGTTCCAGAAAGGGATAAACCCAGCAACTAGGAGCCAGTCAGGCAATGTCAGTGTGGGGAAACTCTTAAGAGATGGTAATCTGAGACAAAAATGACACTTGGAAAAATGTAATTTAATAAATGACAGTCAGCATAGATTTGTTGCAGGCACGTTGTATTTGACCAACTTGATTGTGTTAATTAAAGTAGTAACGGAGAGGGTAGATGAGGTTGGTGCTGTATATATGGACTTTCAAAATGTCATTTGGTGAAGTATGATCAAATAGAATTATTTGCAAAATTAAACCTCATGGGATTAAAGGGGCAGTGGGCTTCGTGGATAACGTTAGCTAAGAGAAAGCAGAGTAGCGGTGAGAAGTTGTTTTTCAAAATTGAGGGAACTCTACAGTGGTGTTCCCCAGAGGTCAATATTGGGACCATTGTTCTTTTTGCTATATTAATGACTTGGACTTGACAGAATTTAGTGCAGAATGAGACCATTCGGCCCATCGTGTCTGCACTGGCTCTCCGAAAGAGCAGTCCACTTAGTGCCATTCCCCCACCTTCTCCCCGTAACCCTGCACATTTGTCCTTTTCAGATAACCGTCTAATTCCCTTTTCAATGGGTTACAACCAGGTGAGGAAGGAGTCTCGGGCTCCCTTTCGCCCCTTCTCTGGATTGACCGCACATTTGTCCTTTTCACACAGTGATTGAACTTACCACCTCAGTGAGCACTTGCTCCTGTTCCTCTAATATATAATTGCCAAAGAACCAATCAGGTAGGTTTTCTTGAGTTTAAACAAGAAAGATGTGTTTATTATCCTTTAACACTCTGAACCGGTTGAAATTACTAAAATGTGCTATTCAGCCACACACACATTCATGTAAGAGTCTCTCTCGCTCACGCACGCACACACACACAGATTACCGAGGGAAAAACATAGTTGGGTGGTTGGAGTAGAGTCTGTAATAAATGGAATTTAAATACTGACCATCAGTCCAAGAGTTCTTAGTTGAAATTGTAGTCCTGAAGTCCTCGCTGGGCCCTGAGCATGGTTGCAGGCTTGCTTCTCAGGCTCCGGAAGGCAAAAGAGGGGGTTTGATCCTTGTCTAGTTGTTGGCTGTGCTGATCTGTAGATTTGAGACTTTAGCAGTTGCAGCCAAGGCTTTTCTGGATCTTTTACTGGAGAGAGAGAGAGCGAGCAGACTGTATGGCTTTCAGTTACTCCTCTGCTTTCTCACTGACGAAGCTTAGCCTCTCCAGAGCTGCACAGCAGTCAGATGACATTTCCAAACCCCTCTGGGCTAATGAGGCCCTTCTGGAGTCTTCTCTGAGATTCAGGGCGCCACACCTTAAGCTGTTCAGTCACACTTGGAGGGGGTTGGCTCTTTCAAAGTCAGTGGATGTTGATGGCTCTTGATGACCATATTGACAAAGCCATTTCAGGTAATTTAATCAGAGAGCACCCTGTTGTTCTGGCTAGGTTGAATCAGTCATGCTGTCTCTCGTCTAATTCTTTGGTGTTTCAAATGTAAATTTTGGTGGCCATCTTGGCAGCCAGGTTAGTTTTTTTTAAAAGAAGCTATTTGTAAACATTTCCAGTAAAAGTCTCAGGCAGGGTTCCAACTGATGAAATTAATATTTCCCATTTGGCATGTAGGGTTTTCATGACACATGCTTCAATTAAACCTGCCTCCACCACGCTCGGGCAGTGCATTCCAAACCTTGCCTATCTACTCTGTCCAGCCACCTCATGATTTTGAATACCTCTATCAAATCACCCCTCAGCCTTCTCTCCTCCAAGTGAAACCGTTCTAACTTATCCAATCAATCTTCATAACTGAAGTTTCTCATCCCTGCAACCATTCTTGTGAATCTTTTCTGTGCTGTGTCCAATGCCCTCACATCTTTCCTAAAGTGCAGCATCCAGATCTGGACGCAATACTCCAGCTGAGGCCGAACTAGTGTCTTACACAAGTTCAGTGTAACCTCCTTGCTCTTGTGTTCTATGCCCCTATTAAGAAAGACCAGGATACTGTATGCTGTAGTAACTGCTCTCTCAATCTGCCCTGCCACCTTCAGTGACTTCTGCACATATACACCTAGGTCCCTCTACTCCTGTACCCCTTTAGAATTGTACCCTTTATTCTATATTGTCTCTCCATGTTCTTTCTACCAAAATGAACCACTTCACATTTTTCTGCATTGAACTTCATCTGCCACCTGAGTGCCCATTCCATCAACTTGTCTGTCCTTTTGGAGTTCTACACTATCCTCCTCACAGTTCACAATGCTTCCAAGTTTAGTATCATTTGAAAGCTTTGAAATTGTACCCTGTGTACCAAGGTCTAGGTCATTACACACACTTGGGTATACAGGGCATATTTTCAAAGATTGCAGATGACACAAAATTCTGAAATGCAGTAAACAGTGAAGAGGATAGTAAGAGACTTCAGTCGTACATAGATGGATTGGTGAAATGGGCAGACACGTGCCAGATGCATTCTAATGCAGAGAATTAATTGTGAGGTGATGCATTTTGATAGAAAGAAAGAGAAGTGATGCAAACTAATGTACAATTTTTTTTTTAAGGGATGCAGGAAGAGAAAACTGGGACTGATTGTACACACATCTTTGAAGGTAGGGCAAGTTGAAAAGGCAGGTAAAGCATATGGAATCCCTAGCTTTAAAAACACAGGCCTAAGTGTAAAAGTGTGGAAGTTATGCTAAATTTTTATAAATATAGCTGGAGTATTGTGTTCAAATCTGGCCATCACTTTTTAGAGAAGGTGCACAAGAGATTTACTAGAATGGTATCAGGAATATGTAACTTCAGATACTTTGAGAGATTAGAGAAGACGGGGTGGTTCTCCTTCGAGCAAGGAAGATTTAATAGAAGTGTTCAAAATCATGAAGAATTTTGATGGAATATATAGGGAGAGTCTGGTTCCAGGGACAGGGGTGTCCATTACCTGAGAGGAGGAGAATTTTGTTTTATGCAGTGAGTTGTTGTGATTTAGAATGCAGTGTCTGGAGGAATGGTGGAAGCAGATTCCAGGGTGACTTTCAAAATGGAATTGGATAATTACTTGAAGGGGAAAATTTTGGATGGCAATGGGGAATGGGACTAATTGGATAGCTGTTTCAAAGAGCCAGCACAGGCATGATGGGCTGAATGGCTTTCTGTGCTGTATTATTCTTTATTACATGGGCCAATAATCAAGTTGAGTCAAGACTAGTTTGACTTATCCTGAATAGTTCAATGAGTATTATTTGGTAGAAGAACATAGTTATTTTTCTGTCTCAAACAATCCTGGTTTTCTTTCAGTTCCTATTATCTCTAAAAGGAGAATATAATGGATATAATTGGGCATGAGTTAGCCCTCCCACTGTCCAGTGTCACTCTTGCATTATGACATTGTAGCACCATATTACAGTGCAGTATCCTAAATACAGTAACAACTTGAGAGGTTTGGTGTGAGCAAGAAGAAAATTAAAATACAAGCTCCCTTGATAGATCCATTAATAATAGTAAACTCTCCAGAATGAATCGTGGTGTAAATATTCAGGAATGTAATTGAGTGCAGTAACATTTGTAGAGACAGTGACATGTATATATTTGCTGAAAACTTGTTTGCAGCAATGATCACAACTGTTACAATAGCAGATCAGACGAAGGTTATAACCATTCAGTTTAAAGGAGTATCTGATTATTTCATAAAAGCACAGGAGGAGGCCATTCAGCCCATCGTGTCTGCCAGCTGTTTGCAAGAACTATTCAGTTAGTACCATTCCCTCACTTTTTTTTCCCACAGCTGTGCAGTTTTCTCTCCAAGTATTTATCCAATTCCCTTTTGAAATGCACAATTGAATCTGCTTCCACCACTCATGGTGTAATGATTTCACTTACTCTGACTAGTAGCCATGTTTTAGCAAAATGTCTTGTGTTACATAGTTCAATTCTATAATTAAAACTTGCATTTATTGACATGAACCAAAGGAGATATTGGAATTGGGGGGAGGGGGTAGTGGAGGAGTAGTGAAGAGTGTTGAGGGATTTGAACATCAAGGTGTTTGTGGAAAGGGAGCCAGTGTAGACCAGCGAGTATGGGATGATGGGTGAGTGGGAAGGTGCAGGTTAGGATACAAGTGTGGTTTTGAATGAGCTTAAGTTTGTAGGGTTCAAAGTGGGAATCTGGCCAGGGGTGCATTGGAATAGTCAAGTCTGAAGGTAACAAAAAAGTATGGGTGTGGGTTTCGGCAACAGATGGGCTGAGTCAGCCAGAGATGGATGATATAGGAGTTGAAGTAGGCAGTCTTGGTGATGGAGAAGGTATGGTTTTGGAAGATCAGTTACAGGTCAAGTAGAATGCTCAGGTTAGAAACAGTCTGGTTCAATCTAGGACAGTGGCTATGGAGGGGAATGGTAGGGGGCTGAAGACAATGGCTTTGGTCTTCCCCTTGAGGGAATTGTGGCTCAGCTGGGATGTTGGCAATCTGGCAACATAGGCAGTGGAGTGGTCAAGAGAGTTGGTGTTGAATTAGAGCTCGGTGTCATCAGTGTGCGTGGAACCTAACATCCTCGGATAATGTCCCTGAGGTGATAAATAGGAGGTGGCCAAGGATTGATTCAGGGATAGAGGTAATGTAGAGATGGCATTATAGGATATCCTCTAGCCTCTGCAAAGACTGAATAGATAAAAGTGAAACCAGGTGAGGAGCCCACCAAATTGGACAGTGGAGGGGAGATGTTGGAGGATGGTGTGGTTAATTGTGTCAAAGGATGAGGAGGAATAATCACAGTTATAGCCACAGGGAATGTCATTTTGATTTTGATTAGGGCTGTTTCATAGAGTCATTAGAGTTATACAGCACAGAAACAGGCCCTTCGGCCCGCTGTGTCCGTGCTGGCCATCAAGCCTATCTATTCTAATCCCATTTTCCAGCACTTGGCCCGTAGCCTGGCATGCTATGCCGTTTCAAGTGCTCGTCTAAATGCTAAAATGTTGAGGGTTCCTGCGTCTACCAACCCTTCAATCAGTGTTCCAGATTCCAACCACCCTCTGGGTGAAATAAAATTTCCTAAAATCCCCTCTAAACCTCCTGTCCCTTACCTTAAATCTATACCCCTTGGTTATCGACCCCTCCGCTAAAGGAAAAAGTTTCTTATCTACCCTATCTATGCCCCTCATAATTTTGTATACCTCAATCAGGTCCCCCCTCCCCCTTCTCTGCTCCAAGGAAAACAGCCCTAGCCTATCCAGTCTCTCTCCCATAGCTGGAATGCTCCAGCCCAGGCAACATCCTGGTGAATCTCCTCTGCACCCTCTCCAGTACAATCACATCCTTCCTATAGTGTGGTGCCCAGAACTGTACACATACTCCTGCTGTGGCCTAACTAGCATTTTATACAGCTCCATCATAACCTCCCTCCTCTTACATTCTGTGCCTCGGCTAATAAAGGCAAATATCCCATATGCTTTCCTAATCTTATCTACCTGTGCTGCTGCCTATGATCTATGGACAAGTACAGCAAGATTCCTCTGACCCTGTATACTTCCTAGGGTCCTACCCATCCATTGTATGTTCCCTTGCCTTGTCAGTCCTCCCAAAATGCATCGCGTCACACTTCTCAGGATTAAATTCCATTGGATCTGCCCATCTTACCAGTCCATCTATGTCATCCTGTAATCTAAGGCTATCCTTACTGTTTACGACACCACCAATTTTCGTGTCATCTGCAGACTTACTGATCGTACCTCCTATATTCACATCTAGATCGTTAATGTACACTACAAACTGCGGTGGGGAGAAAACCTGATCGGCGATCTTTAAACGTAGTTACAGGAAAAGTGTGCACAGATTTGGACGGCTAAAACACATTCAGGGACCTCAGAGCAGACTTGGAGTTGAGATGTGGTAATTTGCAAAGTCAGAGGAGTCAAGGCTACGTTTTTGAGGAGCTCATATAGGTAAACTCATTGACTTGACTGTCATCTCATCTGTCATTGCTGGCCATGGCTTCAATCTTTATTATGTATAACCTGTATTAACTTTGCATGCTATCTGATCCTGTTTGTTTCCTGGTGAATTAGGTTAAAATTACCTCCTGGTTGCTGTACAACATGTAAAATTGAAGTGTAAAGTCCTATTTGAATTTGTATGTTTGCAAGTCTTAAGTAAACTTTAGTGAACAATGTAGTATACGTGGATACAGTAAAATATTTGGGGAATTTTACCGTGATTTTTTTTTTTTAATTGGCCCTAGATAAGCTGGCAGAAGATCAGTAGGGCAAGTTGGTGTACCCTTAACTCAGTCCTTACTGAAAGATCTCATCAGCAACTGCTCTTAATCGTTGTTACTTTCAAAAAAACATCAAAGATTTGAAGGAGAGAAGCTTAACAGAATTTTTTTGGAATTTTTGTGAAGGTATAAAATACATCTGTATTTTCTTATGAGGCACTGCAATCTCTGACCTGAGATTCTCTTTTTCATTGGGAGGTGCTGGCTTGTTTTTAACCACCTCGTTCTTGCGACAGCTGAGATCAGGCAGTCATTAGTGTGAGGGAATACTCTCTACTCATATGATGTCCTGCCGCTGCTTCAATGAACTATGTTGCCAAACAACAGGACTGGAAAAAGTTAGAGGTGTAATAAGTTTTAAGCAAGTACAGATTTTTGACCCAGCGGCAATATATTTCCAAACCTGAGCGTGAGGTGGAGGCAGATTCAATTGTTTTTAAAAGGGAAATAAAAACAAAGTGCTGGAAATACTCAGCAGGTCTGGCAGCATCTGGAGAGAGAAACAGTTAACGTTTCAGATCTGTGACCTTTCATCAGAAACACTCTCCACAGATGCTGCCAAACCTGCTGAGTATTTCCAGCACTTAATGTTTTTATTTCAGATTTCCAGCCTGCACGGTATATTGCTTTTTTGTTTTTAAGGGAATTGAATAAGCACCTGAAGAGAAATTTGCAGGGCTACGGAGAAAGGGCAGGAGGGTGGGACTAGCTAAGTTGCTCTTGGAGAGCCAGCATGGACACACAGGGCTGAATGGCCTCCTGTGCTGTAACCATTCTGTGATTTTATTGAGAGTCAGGATAGTGGGGAACTTGTGGTTGGTGGTGTTGCCCTTTGCTACCCTACTAGGCAGTAGAGGTCACTGGTTTGGAAGTACTATCAAAGGAAGCCTTGGCAAGTTACTGCAGTGCATCTTGTAGGTGGTATGCACTGCAGCCATGATGTGCTGGTGGTGGAGGGAGTGATCAAGCAGGTTGTTTTTTCTTGTGTTGGAGCTGCACTCATTTGGGCAAGTGGAGAGTATTCCATCACACCCCTGACTTGTGCCTTGTAGATGGCAGGAAGGCTTTGGGGAGTCAGGAGATGATTTACTTGGTGCAGAATACCTAGCCACACATTACTATTGTAACCACAGTATTCTGGTCAATAGTGACCCCCCAGGAAATTGATGGTGGGGGGTTTGGTGATAGTAATGCCATGAATGTTAAGGAGAGATGGATAGTCTTTCTCATTGGAGATAGTCATTACCTGGCACTTGGTGCAAGTGTTAGTTGCCAATTATTAGCTCAAGTCTGAATATTGTCCAGGTCTTGCTGCATGCAGGCATGGACTACAAAGAATGGTAGTTTAAAAAGAAACTCAAAGGCTCTTTCTGATTGCGTGCAGCATTCATCATAAGGTAGGTGAGCTAGAGGCACAAATAGAGATAAATGGTGACCAAAGTTGGGAAATAAATATTCAAGGTACACAACATTTCAGAAAGGAGGAGGAGCAGCCCTGTTAGTAAACAATCACATAAAGGCAGCAGTGAGAAGGAATCTTGGCTCAGAAGATCAGGAAGTGCAATCAGTGTGGGTGGAGATCAGGAATAGCGGGCTCAAAAATACTGGTGGCTGTAGTAAATAGGTTCCCCAACAGTAGGTTATACTGTTGGACAGGGCATGAAGCAAGAAGTAATTGGAACTTGTAACAAAGGCAATATAATCATCGTGGGGGACTTTAATCTTCATATAGACTGGACAAATCAAATTGGCAAAGGTAGTCTGGAAGATGAGTTTGTAGAATGCTTTTGCAACAGTTTCCTGGGACAAGGTTATGGAACTAACTAGGGATAAAGCTATTTTAGATCTAATATTGTGCAATGAGGCAGCTTTAATTAATAATCTCATAGTAAAAGTGATCATAATACAATTCAATTCCATGTTGAGTTTGAAGTGTTGCAGTCCCAAACAAGAATCTTAAAGATAATTACATAGATATGAGGGGAAAGCTGGCTAAGATTGTTTGGGTAAATAGATTAAAAGGTGTGGCAGTAAATAAACTGTGGGAAACATTTAAAGAAACACTTCAAAGTATTCAACAAAAATATATTCCATTTAAAAAAAAAACTCATCCATCCTTGGCTTACTAAGGAAGTTGAGGGTAGTATTTAGATTAGAAGAAGAGGCTTATAGTGTTGCAAAGAATCGTAGTAAGCCTGAGGATTGGGAATGTTTTTTTTTTTCAGAAACCAGCAAAGGGTGACTAAAAAGTTGGTAAAGAAAAAACAAAAGGAGAGCAAATGAGCCAGGAATATAAAAGCAGTTTGTAAGAGCTTTTGCAAGTATATAAAAAGGTGAGTAGCTAAAGTCTTCATTGGTCCCTTAGAGGCAGGAGACATTATCAAGGGGAATGAAGAAATGGCAGAGACGTTGAACAAATATGTTGGGATGGATTTTGTCAGAGGCTTCAGGACCCTTACAACAGGACTAAATGGGGCCCCGAGCCCATACTTTCTGGCAACGAGACTGGCTCCGCAATCTTTAGGAAACTGGCCTCCTATTGAGGACATGGGCTGGCTCTTGATGCTGCAGGGCTGGATTTTGCCGCTGGCTTTATGACCGTAACATCAGGACCAAATAGTGACTCCGAGCCCGTACCTGCTGGCAACAAAAACGGCTTAGCAATCTTCTGGGAAGCGGCCTTTTAAGGACGTGGGCGGGTTCTTCATGCTGCAGGCCTAACTCTAGGGGCCTGGCAGCACTGAAGACTCTGCTACCCCACCCAGAGAGGTCGATGCTGTTAAGGCAGGTTGATAACCATGAGGACATCTCAACATAGAGGCGTCCTCTCTGGGCTACTCAGCAGTGAAGAAATAAACAACATTTAGGCCAGCAACTCTATCCTGATGGAGGTGAAACTTCTCTGCTTGATCAGGATCAGCCGCAATTGTGGTCTTTCGTGCTTGTGGCCCTGTCAATGGGGCATGGAGCCTTCAGCTCCAATGACCTCCCAGCCTGTTCCAAGGACGCCACCTCCATTGAGTTGGCTGGCAAAATTCTGGCAAGGCTGCAAAATTGCCTCTAATTGAGGCGTTAACTAGTGTAGTTGGCAGCCCTCATTCATGGGGTGGGCCTCTAATCTGATTCCCAGCCTGTCTCTGGGAAAGTTCCCTGGCAGCAGGAATATATTTGCAACATGGCTCCCCCTATTTTCCTGGTTTTCCAGCCTCCCAGCCTGCCATCATGGGACTGGGCAAGTTCAGTTCTTTGTGTCTGTTCTTCACTGTAGAAGTCACAAATTACATACCAGCAACAAAGGGTAAACTAATTAGAGTGAGAAATTTAAGGTAATTATCAGCAGAGAAAAAGTATTGGAGAAACATGAGGGACTAAAAACTATCAAATCCACAGGACCTGATGGCCTACTTCCTAGGGTTCTAAAAGAGATAGCTACAGAGATAGTGGATGCACTAGTTATGATTTTCCAAAATTCCCTAGATTCTGGAATGGTCCTAGCGGATTGGAAGTTAGCAAATGTAACACTGCTATTCGAGAAAGGGAAAACAGTTGCAGGAAAATGTTGGAATCTTTATTGTTGAAGTCTACATGTGTGAACAGTACACTTCAAAAATCATAGTATGATTAGACAAAGTCAACATGGTTTTACATAAGGGAAATTGTGTTTGATGAATTTTATTAGAGTTTTTTGAGAATGTAACTAACAGGGTAGGTAAAGGGGAACCAGTAGATGTTGTATACTTGGATTTTCAAAAGGCATTTCATAAGTTGCCGCACAAGGTTAATTTGCAAAGTAAGGGCTCATGGAGTTGGGGGTAATATGTTAGCACGGCTGGAGAATTGGTTAATGGACAAGAAGCAGAGAGTAGGGATGAACACGGCATTTTCAAGTTGGCAGGCTGTAACTAGTGGAGTGCCACAAGGATCAGTGTTGGGGCCTCAGCTATGTATAATCTATATTAATGACAGAGACGGAGAGTAATATATCTAAGTTTGCTTAAGATACAAGTCTAGGTGGGAATATAAGCTGTGATGAAGACACGAGGCTGCAAAGCGATATAGACAAGTAGAGTGGGCAACAAGGTGCCAGATGGGGTATAATATGGGGAAGTATGAGGTTATTCTCTTTGGTAGTATGAACAGAAATGTAGAATATTTTTTAAAAGGTGTGCAACGTTTAAATGTTGATGTTCAGAGAGACTTGGGTGTGTTTGTGCAAGGAACACAAAGTTAGCATGCAGGTGCAGCAAGCAATTTGGAAAGCAAATATCATGTTGGCCTTTGTTGCAAGGGGATTGTAGTCCAAGAATAAGGAAGTCTTGCTACAATTGTACAGGCCTTTGGTGAGACCATCCCTGGAGCACTGTGTGCAGTTTTGGTCTCCATATTTAAGGAAGGATATGCTTGCAGTGGAAGGCAGTACAGCTAAGTTTCACTAGATTGGTTCCTGGGATGAGAGGGTTGTTCTATAATGAGACATTGAGTAAATTGGTCCTATAGTCTCTGGAGTTTAGAGAAATGAGAAGTGATCTCATTGAAACATACAAGATTCTGAAGGGGCTTGACAGGACAGATACTGAGAGGTTATTTCCCCTAGCTGGCGAATCTAGAACATGGGGCACGTCTCAGGATAAGGGGATGATCATTTAGGACAGAGATGAGAAATTATTTCACTGAGGGTTGTGAATCTTTGGAATTGTCTACCCCAGACGTTTGGAAACTGCATTGTTGAGTATATTCAAGGCTGAGACAAACAGATTTTTGATCTGTGAATCAACAGATATGGGAAGTAGGCAGGAAAGTGGAGTTGACAGAAGTTTGATCATATTGAATGGCGGAGCAGGCTCAAGAAGCCATATGGTCTCTTCCTGCTCCCATTTGTTTTTCTGTCCATTATGTGAGGTATTGCAAATGGAACTGAACATTGCAATTATCAAACATCCTTATTTCTGCCCTTATGGAGGGAAGGTCATTGAAGTAGCTGATGATGGACGGACCAAGGACATTAACCTGAGGAACTCCTGCAGTGATGTCCTAGGCTTTAGATGCTTAGCCTCCAAAAACCACCACCATCTTCCTGTGTGCTAGGCATGACTCCAGCCAGTGGCGAGTTTTTCCTGCTGATTCCCATTGACTTCAGTTTTGCCAGTACTCAAAGACAAATGCTGACTTGATGTCGCAGGCAGTTACTCTCATCTCTTGAGTTAAGCTGTTTATATCCTTGGTCCAAATATAGACTAATGAGGTATGGCGCAGAGTAGGGCTGACAGAACCAAATTAGGCAGCAGTGAGTGAGTAAGTGCACTTGATAGTACTGTTGACAACACCTTCCCTTACTTTGATGTTAGAGAGTAGACTGATGGGACAGTAATTGGCCAGATTGGACTTGTCCTCCTTTTTGTGGATAGGACAGCTTGGGCATTTTTTCGCATTTTCAGTTGACATCATTGTTGTAGCTGTACTGCAGCAGCTCGGCTAGAAGTATGGCTAGTACTGGAGCACAAGTCTTCAGAATTAGATTGGAATGTTGTTGGGCCATAGCCTTTGTGCCCAGTGCATTCAGCCATTTCTTGTTATCATGTGGAGTGAATCGAATTGGCTGAACACTGGCTTCTGTAATTGTGGGGATCACGGAGGCTGCAATGGATCATTCGCTCGGCACTTCTGGCTAAAGATGGTTGCAAAGGCTTCATCGTTGACTTTTGCACTTGAGTGCTGAGCTCTTCCATCATTGCAGATGGAATGCTGCTGGAGCTGCCTCCTCCCACTAGTTGTTTAATTGTCCACCACCATTTATGACTGGATGTGGTAGGACTGCAGAGCTTTGATCGAATCAGTTGGTTGTTGGATCATTTGGCTCTGTCTGCAGCATGCTGCTTGGCATGCACATATTCATGTGTAGCTTCACTAGGTTGGCACCTCAGTGTCAAGTACCCCTGATGCTGCTCCTGGCATGCTCTTCTACGTTCCTCATTGAATGAGGGTTGATCCCCTGCTTGACAGTCATAGTATAGTGAGGGATATGCGGACAATGAGGTTACAGATTGTGGTGGAATGCAATTCTGTTGCTGCCGATGGCCCACAGCCCCATTTGAGGCAAGTGAGTGTGGTGTGAAAAGAAAGCTGCTGAAGAGGACAAGCTGCATTTTCCCTACAACCCCCACTGCAAAATGCAGTTTGCCACCATCAGTGGCTCATTTTCCTTACATGCCATCTGCCATCTTCTTTTCCTGCCACGTACAATCTTGCCTCCACCCCCAACTATATGAAAAGACCTAAACATAGAAGTGAAAAGACCAGTAAGGGAGAGAGGGAGCCCCACACGTGGATAGAAAAAGCTGAGAGAAACAGTAAGATGAAGATGAGATTGAAATATCTGACAATGAGTGGAATGTCAGGGAGGATGCACTAGTATACTTAAGTCCAATAATTTTATGTCCATCAGTGTAAAGCGGAGTTGTCCAACATACGGCCCATGGGCCAGAATCCGGCCTGCCATAAGTTTCATCTGACCCGTGGATGTAAACTGTATTCGGCCATTCCTCCTCTTTGCTGTGCAGTTTTTGCCCTCGGCCATTTCTTTCAGCTTCAGGGATGAGAAATTTTTTCCGACCCGTCAAAGTTTTTGTGACTGACAGTCGGCCACCCCTGCTGATTTTGGCGAGTGAGCTCCTGCTGGGAAATGTAGTCCCACTGGTCCCTATGGACGGAACCATAATCTGGGGTGACAACTCCCACAGAGCAATGCTTGCGTGGCGATTGGCTATGGCTCAGTGATCCGACCCTGCAGGTTAATGAGTGGAGCGGGTCACGACAGAGACAGTAGTTGTGATCAGCATGCTGATTAAAGTGAAGGCGAGCCTTGGGGGGGGGGGGGGGCGGGGCGGGGGACAGACGGGGAGTGGGGGACAGGCAGAGGTGGGGTGGGGGGAGAAGGAGGAGAGCCAGAGGTTTTTTGGGGGGGTGGGGGTGTGGATGGCAGTAGAGGAGGAGGAGAGCCAGAGGTTGTGAGGGGCAGGGCTGGAGAGGCGATGGGGGAGAGCCAGAGGTTTGGGGGGCTGGTTGTAGGAGATCCAGAGGTGGGGAAAGGGAACGGGAGAGAAGGGGGAGAGCCAGGGGTGGGGGGGGGGGGGGGTTAAGAAAAGGGGGAGAGCCAGAAGTGAGGGGATGGAGGGAGAGCCAGAGGTTTGGGGGTGGTGGGGGGGGGCTGGTTGTAGGAGATCCAGAGGTGGGGAAAGGGAACGGGAGAGAAGGGGGAGAGCCAGGGGTGGGTGGGGGGGTGGGGGGGGGGGGGGGGGGGTTAAGAAAAGGAGGAGAGCCAGAAGTGAGGGGATGGAGGGAGAGCCAGAAGTGAAGGGGGAGAGCTAGAGCCTGGGAGAGGAGGAGGAGAAGGGGGAGAGCCAGAGGTGAAGTGAAAGGGGGAGAGCCAGAGGTGATTGAGGGGGTGGAAGAGAAGAAGGGGGAGAGCCAGATGTGAGGTTGGGGGAGGGTGTAAGGAGAGTGGGGTAGGTGCGGGTGGTGGGGGAGAGAGAGCTGGGGAGGGGGAGACTGATTACTCCTGTCAGAAAGACATCCATCTGGAATACTCTGCATCACTATAACGGCTATGCGGGCAGACATTGTTTTTGCTTGCACAAGTAGTCATTGCCAGGTATCTTGCTAAATCGTGTTCAACATAGTAAATTAATAAATTGTCTTCTCATTTAATGCTTGTTCACAAAAATGCACATTTTTCGTTTTGATAAAATAAATTTCGAATGCTTTTATCTTTCCAAAATTTGCTCACTGGCCCCCTATGTAGGACAAATAGGCCAAAAGTTGGGCACCCATGGTGTGAAGGATCGAAGCACTTCTCGCCCATGTTTTCTGTATAATGCTCCCAGGTTTGGTTCATGGGCAGAAAGTATTTCAGTGGCACAACAGTGTGCATTACACCCAACCTGAAGAGTTTTTCTTACTGTACCAGTGTGATGATTTTTGAAGTTAATTTCCAACAGCAGTTTGCTGAATGAAATTGCTAACTTGAAAACTTGTGCTGTACACCTGCACTGATTAACAACTAAGCCAAGAGAGTGAATTCATTTAGGCCGTTGCAATTGGTTGGGGGTGGAGGGTGGGAGGTGTTGTTGCTTCCACCCTATTGAACAGGGCTGGCTTGGGACCCATGTCTCAGAAGTGAGAAGGATATAGTTCTAACTGTGTGCCGAGCAGTCCCTTTATTTCTTGCAGAGATTAATATGGTGGTTTACTTTTTTTTTACCTTGACCTGATTTCCTTTGTTTATTCAATAACAGTAAAAATGTATCAGCTTCCTTTAACCAAGCTGGAAACCATCAGGAAATCCAGAAAGAAGGTAAAGAGAATCCTGTCTGATATTGGCCTGGAATACTGTAAGGAACTATTGGAGGTATGTGGCAAGGTGTACTTGTAGAAACTAACAAGAATGTAACAATCTCTCACACAGTTGTGAAGTGTTCGTAATGTTAGTGAATTGTGCAAAAATAAAATTGGGAATCTTTTTCCATAAGTGGTCCAATTGAGTATTTTCAAACCATTTTTCACTCTTTAGTCTGGACCACACTCCTTAAAGGACAGACAGATGATCTAGAAGATCTGTGGAACATCAATTGTTTGAGGATGTTTGGTTATGATTGTAGGTTGCATGCCCTGTTTAACTTATACCCCCACTTTTCTCTTTCCCCTTCTCCTCCCTACCCACCTCAAAGACTAGTTGTGGTTCTACTCTGCATTATTATGCCTGAGCTGGCGTAGTGGTCTGTCATTCTAGAAGGGAAGCTGAATTGGAAATGTCAACAGTGTGGGGGTTTGAATAGATATTTTGAGTATGCACCAGTTTATTACTATACCTCAACATAAGGAATTTGTAACATCTGACCTGATTAGATTTTGTGAGGGGTTGGGGGAAGGTGGTGGTGGATCAATATTGCTGTAGGAGATGCTGGTAGGATTGTAATGTGAATAATTTCAGGACTCCTAGTGAGTGGAACTTCAGTAGATTGCATTGAAATGGGTAGACCATTTTTTAGGTCTTATTAGCCCTTGCTGTGGTTCTAACTGGTCTGAATGTCAGCGAATTGACCTCTGTGGCCTTTGTTTTTGTGGACTCCACAGTGCTGCCATGCCATAGATGTAAATATTTGTCTGGGATTTTGTTTTGTCCTTTATGTTTAAGTTTTCCATGTACATACAAGTGCTCAAATACTAATATTGACTTCACACAGTAAAATATATGTTGTAGTCTTCCTAAGCTGGCAAAATGCCAATATAATGAGCTTCAGGGAAGAGTGTCAAGCTGATCAACAAATAACTTGGCTGCTGAAGGTGGGGGTGGGGGGCGGCATTTCCACTTTTTTTTATCTCTTCTGCTGAATGTGTCCATTTCCGAAAGTCTCCTGGCTTTTTCTGTGCCTGTGTACTAATCCCGATTCACATTGAATGTGGTGCCAGAAAACTCTTTTGAAATGTTATTTGTTAACTTGTACTGTTAGCTCAAAACTGATCTCGGTGTACAGTAAGTAAGCAAGCAATCAACTTAACTAGTGCTCTCCTTGATATGCACTCTAGATTGAGAAAGACCCTTCTTGCATGATAAACATTTTGAATACTTAACTGCAGAAATGTTTTGTGCATTTTTCTGTAAATGCCAATGTGCTACAAGCATAAAATGTTTATATGTTCACAGGAATTTAAAAGTCATAATCCAGGGGACTACTACATGAAGAACACATCATGGACTGACTTTTCAATATGGCAACCAAGTAAAAAGTCCAAGGTAATCGGAGTATTTGCTTGAGATTTAATTCATGCAGTTAACAAACGCATGGATTCATTTTCCTAATACAACTTTTGTGCCATATCTTGCGTCTAACAGATAAAAGTTGCAATGTGCTTTATTGAGGTTTGGGAGAAGTTTAGTAAGCAGTCATCAGTGTTTATCCTCTTAATTGATACCATGTCATAATAAGTGAGCATAAAAGTAAAGATACAATCTGGGTTCTTGATGCTAAATATATGAAGCTTAAATCTCTGTGAAACCAACTTTAAGATCCTTTTGGGCAAAAAATTTGCTTTTTGAAAGCTGAAGAAAGTCACTGTTTGTTTGTTAAGATGCCACATAAAAAGGTAATGTGCAAGATATGGGTGCATGGAGTTGGGGGTAATATATTAGTGTGGACAGAGGATTGGTTAATGGACAGGAAGCAGAGTAGGGATAAACAAGTCTCTTTCAAGTTGGCAGGCTGTAACTAGTGGAGTAGCTCAAGGATCAGCGTGGTGCATCAGCTATTTAAAATCTATATTAATGACTTGGAGACAAAGAGTGATGTACCCAAGTTTGCTGATGCAAAACTAGGTGGGAATGTAAGCTGTGAGGAGGTCAGTTGCAAAGTGTTATTGACAGGTTAAGTGTCATGCTCACGCAGGGAGAAATTATGAACTATGTAATGAACTTGTGAAACAACCCCAAACAGACGTGAGGTGCACCAAAGTGGCCTGGATACAAACTGACAAATCAGGAGAAAAGGATTGTGGCAGCACATTCTGGAACAATTGGAGCGGAATCGGTGTTGGTTAATTCAGTTTAGTTCAAAATTGAAGATTCCATCTATTCCAGTGAAGAGGAAGGACCCTGCCGAAGATCACCATCTTTAAGTTATATGTAGGCAGAGGTTGGAGTTTGGCTTTGAACTCCCTACCTCAGAAAGCGTATCAGGACTTTGCCATTGACCTTTTGGCTGGAATGTAACGAGAGCAGTCTGCAACTGTGCATCCATCTTCCTGAAACTCTCAAGTCTTTCTTCAGTGAACAAGGGAAAAGATTGCAGGCCTGCATCGTTTCAAGTCTTCACTTTGGGGGGAAAAGCAAATTTAAAAGAGAACTTTTTACAAATTATCAGACCTAAAGCATGTTATCTTTATAATCTCTATTCTTGAATGTGTGTTTGTCTGTATAAGTGTGAGAGTTGGTGGTGGTGTTAATAAACATTTATCTTTTAAACTTGGGAGAAAATGAAAACCTGTCATTTGTCTGTTTGTTGACCATTAGAACACTCAGGTTAAAACACTTGTTAAAAACACACAGTCTTCGGACAGTTGAGGTGTAAAGGGGGGAACTGTCTGTAACTAAGCGAATGGGCAACAAGGTAACAGATGGAATATAATGTGGAGAAGTGTGAGGTTATTCAGTTTAGTAGTAAGGATAGAAAACTGGAATATTTTTTAAAAGGCCTCAAACTTCTAAGATGTCCAGAGAGACTTGAGTGTGTTTGTACAAGGAATGCAGAAAGTTAGCATGCAGGTACAGCAAGCAGTGAAGAATGCAAATGGCATATTGGTCTTTATTGCAAGAGGATTGGTGTACAAGAATAAGGAAGTCTTGTTACAATAGTACAGGGCTTTGGTGAGACCACACCTGGAGTAGTGTGTGCAGTTTTGGTCTCCATATGTAAGGAAGAATGTACTAGCCTTCACAGGGGAGTCTAGCACATGCGGGCACAGTCTCAGGATAAAGGGTTAACCATTCAGCACAGATGAGGAGAAATCTCTTCACTCAGAGCATTGTGAATCTTTGGAATTGTCTATCCCAGCGGTTTGTAAAATGCTCCATCATTGAGTATATTCAAGGCTAAGGTAGACAGATTTTTGGCGTCTCAGGGAATCGAGGGATTTGGGGAACAGGCAGGAAAGTGGAGTTGAGGCAGAAGACTGACCGCAATTGTATTGAATGGCAGAGCATGCTCGAGGAGCCATATAGTCTACTCCTGCTCCTATTTATGTTCAAGAATGTTGACTAATATTTGTATAGGGAAATACAAAGATTCCATGGTAGAACATCTTGATAATGAGATATTAACACTAAGGAATTTGCACTGATTTATTTTTAGCTGAAAATTGCTATATACTTTGAATTCTGAATGGGTGGGGAGTGGAGACAGAGGATTCCAAACATTTATTTTCTTGGCAATTTACTTCTAATTGATGTAAAGATGATTTCCTGTTTTAGGTTATAGTTTCATGGGTGCCAGTCAGCTCTTGTCAAGTGACCATTATGTACTTGTGAGCCATGATGGTCACAGGGTAGTCAGCGATCAATCTGACATTTTTAAAAAATGTACCTCTACTTCTGTTTGCTGGATAGCGATCAGTAGTGGAGGAGAGTGTGTCCTGGCTTTCCCTACTCCCAACCCTAGTTAGGATCCAGTAACAGCGCACATCTGGGGTTTCCTGGTTTTTATGGTACTGAAGGAGTGCTGCATTGTCGAAGGTGCCATCTTTTAAATGAGACATTAAACCAAGTCTGCCCCCTCGGATGGATGTAAACGATCCCACGGCACTATTTGAAGAAGAGCAAGTGAGTTCTCAGGAGTCCTAGCCAGTATTTATCCCTCAACTAACATTAAAAAAAGATCCAATTGTTTATCACTTTGGTGCTTGTGGAATCTTGTGTGCAGTTTGGTTGCATGGTTCTTCCATTACAACAGTGACTACACTTCAAAAGTACTTCAATGGCTGGAAAGTGCTTTGGGATGTCATGAGGTTCTGAAAGATGCTATGTAAATGCAAATCAGAATAAATGCAAATCTCTTATTTCTGGTCCATTTTAAAAATGCATTTTATTTTTGTTTGCAGGCCTACCGAGCAAAACCATATTGCTGCAGCCTGTGTGATTTTTCAACAAAATTTATTTCTGCTTACAAGAGTCATATGCGATGTTCCCATGAAGATGAAATGGATGTGGAACTGATGGTTAGTTGTCCTAATTGCACATTTATCTCTCATCCCAAGAGCATGAAGAAACATGTCAAAATATTCCATTCTGATTCTCGGAAAGCGCACAGTATTGCTAACCATGTGAATACAGATCAAGTAAGGCAGACGCAGCCCAAGGTGTTTCAGGGGAAAATGTCAAACCTAGTTCAACCGGTTTATTTTTGTAGAGTATGTTCATACAAAGATGTATCATTGTATGCTATAAAGAAACATGTTTTTCTATCACACTTTGGCAATTTGGTAAATACTTACATTGGTCAGGTAGAAGAACAGGTCGTACTTTCTGTATATAAATATTTTTGTAAAGGATGCCAAATGAAAATGGTCACCTATGATGCCTTACTATATCACATTCTGGATAGACATAAGGAAGTGGAAGGTCCGGTAAAAGCTACAGTTGGACATATAACCGAGATGAGACCTAGGCTACACATTGCTCCTAAGCCTCAGGTAAGCAAGGCTTCTCTGCCAGTGCCTCCCAGTGTGGAATCAACAGTTTCACCACCTAATGCCAAACTAATCGGCCACGTGCTTTCCTGTGTGGGTGCCGATACAGTCGACTTCAATGTCAGACCAATTGGACCAGTACTTTCATCTGTGAAATCAACAGCCAATATCACCCCACCTGTGCCAGCAACTTCCTGTGTGAGATCACCTGTAACAACACCTGTGCAACAGGCAATTAATGTATTGGCACTTCCTCAAAACATTAAGCCAATAACTTTGGAATCATTAAGGCCAAACATGAATTCTTTCCATTTACTAAACAATGTAATTCCAGCAACTGTAGCCACAACTGGTCCTGGAGGTGCTCCAAAAACAGCACACGTTAACCTTGTGTCTGCGACTTTTCAAGTCACCCAGAATAACCTTACAATCCGAGCAATGGGTCCAGGCATTCCTCAGGCATTTTTAATGCCACAAGGATTAACCATGGACCATACAGTAAGAAACAATATTCCAGGAAATGTCCTGTCAACCAGTTCGCAGACAGTGAGACATTTAATCCAGAGCAGCAAACAAATCAACAGCGTACCTGCATACACACTAACTCCAGTTCACTTTTCTTTGCCTGTTATGTCAGATGGTATAACAGGTAACAAACCTGGAGTGATTTCTACAACACAAGCGCCACTTAATATTTCCCAAACAAATAATATTAATTCTGTGTCTCAACAACAAATGAAAGGATCCTCCCATGTAATTACAGTTACATCTGCAGCAGTGGGGCAGAAACAGAGTGCACCAGTGCCTGCATTTGCTGTAGATTCGACTGCACAAAATACCAAGGCTCAACAGTGGAAGAGTTGCTCAGTGTGCAGTGCATTGCTGCCACTGAGTGCTTATGATAATCATGTTGCAACAGCACATGAAGTTGAGCAATGTTCTGATAAACCTGAGAAGATTGTAGCCTGTGCTACTTACTTGCAGAGAGTACGTGCTCACGTAAGTAAGTGTCTTTTCTGTAGAAGCTATGTGGATAACAATATAATATTTTCTCACTTACTAATGCATGGCCTGACTTGTTTGTTCTGCTCTTTGACATTCCACGACCTCGGAAAATTTGCAGAACACGTGAAGGCCTTGCATGCTGGACTCCGATTTGAATCTGTTGAAAATGATAAAGATGGAGTTTCAACTGCCAACCAAATAAATGGTGGCAGTTTTAACTTAACTATTAAGTTGCCAGAAGCTAAAATGGGCCCTAATGATATTCACTTGACACTTATTCCAAACAAAATGTCTTCTCCTCATGCACCTTTAGTAATTGAGGTATGCAGGCAAAAAGAAGAAATTAATGTGAATGATTCTGTAATAGAAGAACCCCAAAGTTCAAAATGTCCCTTTTGTTCAAAACGCTTTTCAAACTCAAAATATGAAAACCATTTGCAAGAAGATCACCATGTAGCATCTATGATTCATCCACTGCTGAAAATACCAGCTTTCAAGTGCATTCACTGTCTTGGTGTGTACGCAGATAGCATGACCACTTCAACGCTATTTCTTCATCTGTTGCATTGTAGAGGCCTTAATACACAGCAAAGTAACATTGTTCCAAAAAGTGGTGGTCAATCAAAGCGTGAGTTTCCAGAAAATGCCAAGAAGTACAAGAATGAACTTTCAAGTGGGGATAAAAAAAATGTGGCATTGCCTCCTCCTAAACGAATAAAGGCTGATGTGATAGAAAGCAAATATGAAGATTCCCCTTTGGTGTTGAATGACGCTGCAAACACTTCATGCTTTTCACCATTACCAGACCCATCTACAATCTTGGCACTGGTTCCAAAAGGCTTTGAGGATCGCTCGTATGAAGAAAGGAAGCTGTTCTTACTTGACTACTTTCACAAGCAACCATACCCTAGTAATAAAGAGATTGAGATGCTATCTTCAATCTTGTGGCTGTGGAAGAGCGATGTTGCTCTTGAGTTTGGCTCAAAACAAAGGCTGTGCTTGAAAGCAATGAAGTGCAAACCATCTGTGCTTTTAGGATTCAACATGTCTGAATTGAGGAAAGTAAAGCACAATCTAAAACTGGGCACGATTTGATTGGGAAAACAGCTGCCAAGGTTTGCACCGGCTTGCATAGGCAGGATGAACGAACAGAAGTGATGGCAGAGGTGGCCCACAAATTGATTGTGTGGGTTAAATACAGGGAGCCATTCGTGCTCTTAGACAATCAAAGTAGAAGAACAAATGGTCAGATCATTTTGATTTTTAGGAGAGGTGTGCCTTTTGTTCCACACTTTGGCTCATATTCCTTGTGGTTGGAAACCAGAGGCCAAGATAAACCTAAATGGAAATGTTTAACTTAAATCCTACTTAAAGCTAAAAATGTTGTCCTGTTTATTTAAAACCACTTAGTATGCTGTCTGGTTTCTCAGTGGTTTGCAGAAATATGTAACCTTGTATATAAAAGCCAGAAGGAATTTGTTGGTATTAGGCAACGATACATGAGATGTTATACTGCCAGTATGTTGCTACAGGATAATGTACAATCCTGTGATCTTTGCTCATCCAAATTAGCAAGGCAATCTCTCTGCATTGTGATTCTTATTTTTTTTTTAAAACTTGGTTGATGTGGAAGTCTCCTCCATTGTCTGGAAAAATTGCTTTGAAATGTTTGTATACAAAAGGGTGAGAAAAATACTACAAATTTGGTCATGCTTGGTGCAAAGTTGCTTTTGGCATAGCTTTTGCCTCTTTGCATTAACATTACTTTGCTCATTTGATAGGATCATTAATGGCTTTAGAAGCTGCCTTTTATCTCCTTTCATCTACTTTTCTCCAATACAATTTTGCATTCAACCCCAGTCACTAATCATCAAATCTCTCTCGCTGCCCCATAATTAGTAAGCTGTAGTAATCATTTAATCCCCTAAACTAATTTTGTTATCCAATCACTTGTACTTTCATAAATATTCAATGAAAACAAGAGCTGTTGCAGCAGGTAATTCAGGTGTTGAGGTTATAATTTTAAATATGATGCAATAAAGAGCAAATTTTCGGAGCAGTTTGCACCTGTGAGCAAAAGGAATCAGAGGATTGTTAATTCAAAGAGCAATGTCTGTTGCATTGGGTTTTTAAAATCTTTTTTTTGAATTTGTACTGTAAAGCATGAGCTGTTTTTTTTTTTTACCCTCACCTGTCAATTCTAATGTTAAACACCTTTTGCAAACTGATTTGATACCTGCTATTGTACTGCCTCTGCACTAGATAATCTAATAAATGTACAGGAGTGGAGGAAATAAATAACAAATGAGTGCTGTCTGATCGCTAGACTGCACGTTTGAATATTTCAAAATGAATGGTTAGCTTGTTATTAATGTGTGATCTTGACTTTTAGTGTAGATGCCAGAGAAGGATACATAATCTCAAATCTTGCTTCTAAATGCTGTTGGAAGTTGGTGTTTTTTTTTATTGAAGACTGCTTATTGTGTTTTGGTCTGTAATGTATATCATTCCTGAATACAAATTTAAGGGCAAGAAAATTATGCTTACAGTTGGCCTACAGCAAACTGATAGGTACATTTTGCAGCTAGCAAAAGCTCCATCCAAGCTCATGTAACATTAATTTAAACAAATAACACTTCCTTCCACCATCTTTTTAAAAAGTTATCTGAAATCTTTTCCGCTCTGCTGCAGACCCTAGTTACAATAGGTTCTGGCTTTCTATCAATTTAAATCTGAGCAGATTCATTTGTGGTTTCCTAATTAAATGAATCTTGTGCTCCTTTATTGTCTCAATTGCTCTTACAAGGATACTTTTTTCAACTATTGGAAATTGCACCTAGTAGTGTTCAATAAAGGTGAGCTTGGAATTGTCACAAATACAGTCATTGCACGTGGACTTTCCTTTCACAAGCCCTGCAAAGTTTGCAATCTTACCTCGAGGTAAGAATTTAAAACTAGTTTTTGAGAAATACTGCAAAATTTTACTCTTCTGACTGTGCGACATGCTTAAATCAACTTCTAATTTTGTTCAATTTACTGTAAATTGCTAAATCCAATTCACTTTTTGTAACCTGATAGTTAAGCATTTGATTTCTGATCAAGAGATGATGCAAAGTTGTGTGTCACTCACTTGAAGTTAGTGATGCTTTTCAAGTGGCACATATCAGCAACATTGCTGTATGGATTCCTTCATTTTTATGTGAGTACTCTTCAGTTTTCAGACGCACTGACTTGCATTTGCCTTGTTTGGTTCATTTCTCCAGGCTGAGTTGTTGATTAGAAGTAGTAGAGATCTTTGCAGTGGCAGAGTACACAACTGCTGCTAGTCACGAGTAATGCCTAATGGAGGAAAAGAAACAAATTATAGTACCTGTCTTATTTTAAAAGCACATCAAATTATCATTTGTAACCACTAAATCGCTATCTTTTATTCGCTCCAATTTTTCATTTTTTTTTCTTTCCAAATAAATGCCTGTAAACATCTCTTCACAGATCCAGGAAAGGTTTTGCTTTACCTATTTCATGTACATCTTTCTTCCACAAACAAGATTGAGTTTGGAAGGGAAATTGAAAATATGGTATATGTAGTAGAGAAATATTGACCATCTCTATATCCATCAAATATTGACTATCTCTACATAAATATTAGATCAAAGCCTTTCTATGGCATGCCAAATAATTTTTATTTTTCCAGCATTGTTGACTTTTCTTTCCCTCCTTCCAGCAACTCTGCCTGTTAAAGAATGGCATCAGTGATCCTGGGTATGAATCTATATTCTGCTGAGTTTTACCTTTTATATCATTATGCATCAGCTTGATTCACGTTGTGTACTGTGCCACCTTTAGATCAGATAATGTAGCCAGATGAGTTTTGTGGAGGGAGTATGGGAGTAAAAGGAGGTGGTTAGCAAGATACGTACCAGATGAAACATGAGTTATAAATTGTGTGGAATATAATCCAAGATAGAGCATCAGCTGGCAGTGGAGAAAATAAAGGAGAACTGAGATGAGCATATTTGGTTTGTCTGTAATTGCATTCTGATTTATAAATGACATGTTTTCAAATTGTCTTTAATCACTATGAATTGATAATCAACACCGTGAACTTTGACTTGGCCTATCTGATTAAACAGTAGTTGAACCCATTCTTATAGGTTCAAGAAGTTTTCTAAGTGAACTATTTGCCATGTACTTGGCTTACTTTTAATATATAGCCTTTATATTGAATCACTTTAGTGCAGTTTCTTTCATGGTTACATGGCTTTGTAACTTAATGATCTTTATGCCTTTTTCCCTACTTAGCAGATAAACCCCATATGTATCCTCCCTAAAACGCATTTAAATTCTTTTCTGTATGGAAGGGAAAATTAGTGTTTTCCATGGTAACATGGTAGGACCATTTTTAAAATTTAAGTTTTGAACAAAATGAGATTTAAGATCCTCACATTAGATTGGTCTGATGACTACTTTTTACTTTGATATATTTAAACACAGGATATCCATAAAGCAATGTTAGTCTTTCGGAATAGCAAAAGCTTTCTTAAATGTACTTTAGTGGTGATGCTCAAGACCGAATGTTCCTACACTGGTTTTGTTACTTAAATAGACAAGTTTTGCATTTTTAGAAAGGGTGCATATTACTGAACATACATGTTCTATTTGTGTGCACCTCCAGCATTTGGCTCTTCATATAAGCTGGTTAAGCTGTCATTTGTTTTCACTTGTTGATGACTGGTTTGTTGTACACCAGATATGTTTTGTCCTAGTTTGTTCACATAGTTGATGTATATTCAGTTTGAAAAGGTGCTTGTGGTACATACAGCTTCTATGTTGTGTTGACCGATTGATTTTTTTTTTGTGCAGCTTGTTAAAGTGATGTAATTATTTGTACATAGTAATACAAAATACTTTTTTAAAACATTTTTCTGTATTTGTGCAGTGATTGTTTTGTAAAATGACCTTTCTTCCCAGAGTGGAAGACCTTTTTATGAAGTACTATATTAGGGTTTGGGGTTTTATGGCCTTTTTATATTCATTGTGAGTAGTTGAATTTTGCCCAAGTACAAAATAAAAAAAAAAGTTAAAATTCCTTTTTTGCATTTCTGTGGTTTTTGGTCATCAATTTTTTTTCCACTCTTGTACAGCCATTTTCTTGCAATATGAAATAATTGAAGTAGGTAAATTGAGCTGTCTTGTCGGCCAGAATTTTACCAGCCTGCTAAGTTTGAGGCTGGAGGGTGAAATTGGAGTGGACTGCCTTTGGATGGAAGTCTGACATCATGGCGTCACTTCTGGATTTTTACCAGCGGCAGGAACCTTGGAGGGCAGACTACTGACAATGAGGCAGCGGGACACAAATTGATGTATTTAAAAGGTCAATTAATGCTACTTCTACGGGCAATGTCAAACTTTATCAGCAGTGCACCGGGCTTCAGAACCCTGCATGGTGAAATTAGGTGGGGAATGGCAAGGTACTGGGTGTAAGCACTGGCTCTCCAGTGAAGGCATCGGGAGAGTCAGTGTGCGGTGGCAGGAAGGGTGGTGTGCAAAGGGCAGTGGCAGTTGTCAACAGAAAGGGGTGGAAGGTGTCACCAGGGTCATGGGACAGCAGCACTCTCTCCAAAGAGAGGCTTCGGGCACATTTGGAGGTACGGGGTCAGCTTTTTGGAAGGTCTAGGATTCTGAGAGAGGTTACCTGCAATGAGCCTCATTCACCCAGTCCTTGTGGCCCCTGTTGAGGGATAGCTCAGAGGGAGGCACGTGCATGCTTCAGTGGGGGCATGCCTCAAATAACTGGTAGGTCCAGTGTAGAGGAGCACGCTAGCAGCCACATGCGCACAGAAGAGCCTATCCTCAGGATCCTGAGAGTCTACCACCCGAGGCTGAACTTCCTGCAAATGTCCCAGCGTTAGCGAAGACGGTGAAGATTCTTGATCAGTCAGGGGGTGAAAGGTTATTGGGTAGGCAGGAATGTGGAGTCGAGGTTGCAATTAGATCAGCCATGATCTTATTGAATGGCGGAACAGGCTCGAGGGGCCGAGTGGCCTACACCTGCTACTAATTCGTATGTTGGTATGCAGCTCTCCAGGTAGGCTATAACTGATCTCTGCGCCATGCTGCAGAATGAGCTGAGACGCACTAGGTTTGGTGGATGCCCCATGCCAGTGGCCCTGAAGATCATCATGGTTGACCACTTCTATACTTCTGGATCCTTTTATAGGGATCCACTGGGGGCATGTGTGGAATCTTCAGTCTGCAGGCCATCAGTGCATCAAGGAGGTGATCAATGCCCTGTTCAATAGGGCCGGCGACTATAAGTGATACCATGCTGATCTGGAGAATCGAGTGGAGAGGACCATTGAATTTCCCTGAGTATAAAGTGTCACTGACTGAATTCGAGTGGCCATCAGGGCTCCCCTTGGACCAGCCAGCAGTTTTCTTCAACATAAAGGGTTTCCACTTGCTCAAAGTTCAGCTAATCTGTGACTACTGAAAGAGGATCATACAGGTTTGTGCAAGGTTCCTGGGAAGCAGCCACAATGCTTACATACTTCGGCAGTCCCTGGTACCTGAGCTTTTCCAGACCCCCATGTGCCTTCAAGGATGGGTTCTGGGAGATGAGGGCTACTCACTTCAGACATGGCTATTCATGCCTGTGAGGAACCCATGCATGGATGCAGAGGAGAGGTACAATACCTGCCACAGACCAATACGAGTGACCATTGTGCTGACTATTGGACTTCTGAAGATGCAATTCAGGTGCCTTGATCAATCCGTTGAAGTGCTTTATTATGCCCTAGTAACGGTCTCTAGTATTGTGTTGGTGTGCTGTACAACCTATCTTGC
Organism: Heterodontus francisci; assembly: GCF_036365525.1. NCBI lineage: Eukaryota > Metazoa > Chordata > Chondrichthyes > Heterodontiformes > Heterodontidae > Heterodontus > Heterodontus francisci. The sequence goes on from NC_090372.1 coordinate 41,488,213, forward strand.
AGAGGGGGGAGGTATGGAAAAATGAGTGCATCGGTGATTGTGATACCTCCACCGACGATGAGGCTGTGGTGACAGCTGACCTTGCAATGCAAGATGAGGAACCATTTGGACCACAGGCAAGGTCAAATGAGATATGTGCAAGGGAGGTTCGGGATGCCCCCATAGAGAGCTGTTTCCTGTGACCCTATGCTCTTGATCTTTATTTGATTTTCAGCATCTGCAATATTTTGCTTTTATTGCCATATTTTATCTGGACTAATCTATAAGTTATGATCTGATACAAATTCACATGAAAAGCTATGTTTTAAGTAGAATGATTTTAAGTGATGTTGCGGTTGTGCTCAGGGCTTATTTATACTTTGTATATGTATCAATGTATTAGATTAGAACTAAGTTATGGACTTTGTGTTTAGAATAGTCATTATATTTGTATACTGTAGTGGAGAGATGGTGGAAGACCATGTTTACTGTAACAACAATATCAGAAATAGCTTTGCTCTGAGACTGGATATCTTGATAACTGCCCATTCTGCATTTTAAATAAGACAGACCCAGAGTCACAATAATTGATAGACTTGGCCTCATGAGGATGGTAATGCAAATGAAGATATTTAGAGACCATTCAAGACTGGAATGTTGATGGGGATAGTAAATATTCCCTAGTGTAGGACAATGACTTTGGTCACCTATATATTGTCTCTGCAGTTAGCTTGATGGCCTATCAAAAGGGTTAAGGTGGAAGGTAACCTAATATGGAAGGAAGGAACATGTCAGAGGGGGCCATAAATGGCAGATGCTGGGACACATTAGGATGCAACGATTCAAGAACAGAACACCCTACGGTCAACAGAACACCTCAAGAAAGAAGACAGCACCACAGCAGCTTGGGAAGCAAGAACAGAGGACACCCTATGCTCTGCTGTATAACTTCTGCCATTGGTTAAGTATTGCTTGTATATGCTTGCTTTATAAACTTAATCCTGATTTAAGAAACCAGAGTCTGTACCTTATGGCTCAAAAGCTAGCCAACATCCTGCTAAACATACAAATCTTACAATTGGCACCGCAGAGAAGGGACATGGTGACTAGTTAAAACTGGACTCCTGGTCTTTGTTGAGATAGCGTCTGACTCATTTGCCTGGCCAGCATTTGATCTAGGAGGGGGAGCCCGTGACGGGGGCGTGCCAGTACATTTTATTGTTTGCCAGCAGTTGTCTTTCAAAAGTATAATCATGGCAGACAAACCTGTGTTTGAGGCTTTTCAAGCCAAGCTAGATAGTAAAGTTAAAATGAAGGATGCACAGGTCCTGTTTGCAGACTGTTTAAATAAAACTAAGCACATTCTGTTTGAGGACATAGTTGAGTTTATTCAGGAGCAGGTTAATGAAAAGAAGCTGCAGGTAGATAGAGCCTTCAAGCTCATATCTTATGCAGCATCATATTGCACACAGAGGAATGACCAGTTAGTCCAGGAATAGGACAAATTAGTACAGGGCCAAAGGGGTCAGATTGATACAGCAACAGCTGGCTAGCATATTAGCAGTAATTCAGCAGCTGTGTTACTGCTCTACAGGCAGAGACTGCATGCAGTCCCTTGAAAATACTAAGCATCACTTGGATATCATGAGTCAGGAGAAGAAAAATACTTAGCTGGCAGTTTGAAGACTCACGTGCACTGAGGGCAGCCCTTCAGCAGCCCCACTGGGTGACAGACCACTGACAGTGCTGTCTGAAAATCAAGGAGTTAGAGAGTAAATTGGGGAAACAGCAAGCTCTTGTGTCTGCTATCACTAGGTGATGCATAGTATGCTGATTCCTCGGGTAGATTGGGATTCCTTAAAGGAGGAAGCCTCCAAGTACCACTCAGGTGAAGACCCCTGATCTTCCTGTTAATGTTGTGGTGGAGACCCAGGCTTTAAATCAAGCAGGACAGCAGACGGGAACTAAATCTAGATCCAAGCCCCCGAGCCTCAATGATTTACAAGCCTGTATCCACGAGTTAGGCACTATTAAAACGGGGACTCTGAATTGAGAATTTTGGAACCTGAAAGTAGATTGCGCAGGAGGGAGAATGGATAGAAGAAAAAGAAATTTAAAATAGCCCACCGTAAAGCTTGGGACGATGTGTAAGCAACCAGATTGGTTGTGGAAAGGAGTTCAAGTTGAAATAGTCACTGGAACTCATATCCAGCTCAGCAGCTATGTCGAGAAGTTTAAATGAAGAGTATCTCCTGTCTGTGATTCCCTTGTGTGTCTGCTTAGTGTCTTTTGTCACTGAATTGTAGACTAGTTAACCCTCTGTGGTCTGGTCTTGCATGTTGTTTTAAGGTTGTTGGTTGTTTAATGTATGTACTGTATATATTTGTATCAAAGTTCATTTAAATGGGAAGAAGGAAAAGGTATGTTGAAATAAAGGAGAATGGAAAATGAGGTCGTGTTCTGTCCCTTTAAGAATCTTCCTGTGACTGAAAGCCTGCTTAACAGGCAGCAAAATCTTTGCTGGGTGTTTTTTGGGCTAAGAATGTTGAAGGTTTCCTTTTGTTTGTGGAATTAATTATTTATTTAGTTATTACAGGCATTTGTAAAGTTGCCTGAAGAAAGAAGACAAGTGATGTAATTTATTTTCTTTTTTTCTCCGCATGTGCTATTCTGTTCTGTGTTGAATTGATAAAGTCGTTAAAGTTGAAAAGACCCAGAGTGGCTGCAGTGTGTATGAGAGGAAACTTCCTAATTTGTGAATGAAAGACCTTTTTTCCTGTTTGGGGGTGTGATTTTTTTTGTGTCATCTTAACTTCTGTGCACTGAGCTGTTTAACCCTTTGTGGTCTGGAGTGGAAGCTGCTTAAGATCTGTCTGCATTTGTAATATTTAATTTTTTAATTATCCCTGGGACTCGCAATCTGGTGATCGTAGATTTGGCACTTTGGGTTAAATGCACATGACCTAAAGGGATATGCAATTAATAAAGTAAACCTTTTTAAGTTCTGAAAACTGGAATTTCATTGGCCACAGTGACATTCTAGTTATTATGATAAAATGTCAGAATTTTAATCCAGATATAAATTCACACATGTAAGAGTGGGGTAGTTTTAAGGTTTGATAGTGTAAATTGGAATTTGGGATGCTCAGTCACCTGAGTTAGAATTAGTCTTGGGTCTTTGCGAATAGGTAGGGAATATGGGATTAATGTAGGATTTAGTATAAATGGGTGGTTGATGGATGGCACGGGCTCGGTGGGCCGAAGGGACTGTATCTCTCTATGACTCTATTTTGTGAATAATTGGGAATTTGATTTAATTGGTGTCTGCACATGGCTTGAGGAATGTATTTGCTCTATCTTTTTTTTTAAAAGGTGGTGATATAATCTGAGAACTTTTGTCACCTCTAAACACATGCAAGCACTTTTGTCTGATGTAAAAGCAGCATTTAAAACCATCAAGCCAGGGGATAATTATTTCTAAAAATTGGAATTGATAAAACAAGCTGATATGAGTTGCTATTCCAAGCACTCAAAAGGGAAGTTTAGTTGAAATTTAAGGAGATAACCATAATTTTAATTTTTTTTAAAAAACTACATGTATGCCTGCTGATAAACTGTTGCTGAGCAAGGTGTTGTCGGTGGGAACTACCACTACACCAATATAGTCATTCAGGGTCTGTTTGATTCCTGTTTGGGCAATGGACTGTAAAGTTTCTGTAGGGGTCAAAATTAGAATTGTAATTAATGGGAATTGGAAATAAAATCTGGCTGATGCAAGAACTAATAAAGGAATTCAAAAATTGACCAAATCAGATTTCAAGCTGTGAAATTAATGTGCATAATTTCTAGGAAGTCCAGAACTTCCTAGTAAGAGTTAGGAGTGTAGTTAAGAATTGTAAATTGATAGCTTTCTCGAGGAGGTTTGTGTCCTTGCCTATGTTTTTTTTATTTGAGAACTGAATTTGACATTCTGGCCACTACCCAAGGTATTGGGACCATGCAGCACGAGATGAGCAAGGCTCTTGACACCTCCTCCACTCCTTCCCCTTTCAATCTTTCTTGATTCTCTGATGATCTAATCAAAAGAATGTGTGACATGATATTGGGACACCAGTGTTAAGTGTTCAAATGTTATATGTTACATGTAAAGTAACTAACATGCAGAATGCGTGCTGAAATGCACTGAAGACTGGGTCTCAGACAAGTTTACCTACTTGACAACATGACAGTGAATAGTTAATATGGCAAGTAGAGTGAAACATTTTACAATTATCAAGGCAGTGACACATTCTATAGAGAAACTGACTTTAAAACAATTAGAACTGAATTAAACACACTGGTAATAGGCAGAGGGAGCAAGATTAAAGTTCAGAGAAGACGAATGAAGGGTTAGGAATTATCCACAAGACAGATATGGGAAAGAGAGAGCTGGAGAATCTTTTAAGTCCAGGTCTAATCTGTTACTTGAAGCAAAAATACTTACAGCAGGCCAATAACTTAGAATTAAAGAACTGCGGCAAAAGAATGAAGAATTGGTTTTGGAAATCTGGAATTACAGTAACAGTTGTTAAGGAATAGATAACAATGAGGAATCACATTAAGTACTGAAACCCACCTAAGTATATCTACCTATTTGACGGAACCACCTGGGTTGCCCTTGACTTGAGTGGGTCTCCTATGTTTGTCCATATGATATTGTAGAAATCTCTGTTCCAGCATGTGGATTCACTTGGAACAAAGACCCCTGCAACTGTACATTGGAAATAGTGAGCAGAGAGGAGTCCCCTGTTCACTCTACCTAACAAAGTGAGGGAAGGTGTTGTTACTACCTGCACTGAGTACACATATGGCAGTTTAGTGTGTCAATTAAATAAGGGAGAATTTTGCTTTAGACCTTTAACGGCTCAGGTAGGAAACAAGATCCGATTCCGTAGTTACATCAATATAGCAGTAGATTTGATTGACATTCCCCCTTTTCCCAAACATCTGCCCGACCTATTCCAAAGAATCAATGCATCCAACACTTTTATGTCCTGCAACAACAAAATGAAAGGAAATCCTTGAGATAGAAAATGACAGCCACTAGTGGGACATAGGGTTAAACAAATACCACCTTGGGTCAAGATTATTTCCTATGTCTTGGTAATTGTTCAATTGGTGATGAGGCACACACCAAAATCAGAATTAAGAAAATTGGGCATGATAAAGAAAATGCGAATTAGACAGGAGGCCATGAAAATATATGCCTTCCTAAAGAGCTAATGCATGAGGGATCAATGCCATCTGGCATTTCGCTCTCACGATGGGACCATAGGAACTAAGGGGTTAACTTCTGCCATGTTTTGTCTGTTGGATGAATCCATGCAAGTTATGGTCTGGTACAAATTCGTGTGAGATGCTACGTTTTAAAGTAGAATGATTTTAAGTGATGTTGCGGTTATGTTCAGGTATAGTTATACTTTGTATATGTATCTGTATTAAATTAGAACTAAGTTATGGACCTTGTGTTAGGAATCATGTCATTGTGAAATGTATATTTGTATACTGTAGTGGAGAAATGGTGGAAGACTGTGTTTACTGTAACAATAGCAGAAATAGCTTTGCAATGAAACCGGATGTGTAACTGCCCATTCTGCATTTCAATTAAGACAGACCCAGAGTCACAATAAGTGATAGACTTGTAGGCCCCATGAGGGTGGTAATGCAAGTAAAGATATTCAGAGACCATTCAAGATTGGAATATTGGTGGGGATAGCAAACATTCCCCGGTGTAGGACAATGATATCAAGCTATCCGCAGAGACAATGTTTAGAAAGTGAGGTCATACCTGATCAATCAAAAAGGTTAAGGTGGAAGATAACCTAATATGGAAGGAAGGAACCTTCAGAAGGGGGCCGTAAATGACCAGGGCTGGGACACATGGGGTGCACCAATTCAAGAACAGAACACCAAGAAAAAGACTGCGCCATAGCAGTTCGGGAAGCAAGGACCGAGGACGTCCTATGCTCTGCTATATAACTACTGCCTTTGGTTAAGTATTGTTTGTATATTCTTTCTGTGCTTAATAAACTCTCTATCTTGATTAAGAAACTAGAGTCTCTACCTTGTGAGTCAAAAGCTAGTCAACATCCTGCCTATACGCGCAAAAATCTTACAAGTGGCATGACTGAGGACCTCAATGGACCCAGCTTAGTTCACTGCTTTCAGTGCCTTAAAGGAGAAAGGGTGCAGATACAGCGCACAGAGAATTAAAGTGAAAAGGAGGAGGAACAGGTGAAGAAAACTTAATGTATAGATATGTAAATCAACTGTAAACCCTAAATGCAGCTAGGTGCTCTTATCTTTCCTACGTGGTGCTCTCGCTGCACTTTCAGCTGAGGTGGAGGCGAGCTGCTGACCTGGCTGCCCCATGGCTTAGGATAAACCTGGCTGTCATCCTCTGGCTGCCCGAGGCCTGGAAGGCCCCAGGGTGCTGAAGGGCTCCTGCACAGGTGCAGGACCTTCCTCTATTGCAGCTACTGGAGCAATGGTCCATTACAAGAGTGTCCTCAGGTGAACCCCCACCCCAGAAGCAAAAGGCAGCTGCTCCTCTTCCCTTGCAAGGTACATGTACCTTCCTGCTCAATTGAGAAGGACACAGACCTGATTGAGGATCCAGGCACCTCATCCCCTTCTCGCCTTGCCATTGCTGTATTGAGCCCATGGCCAAGGCAATGGCATGCAGGTCTGCATGCATCTCTGGCATCCACTGACTGGTCTACTGGATTTGGATCTGCATGAGGGTTGCCAATCTCTTGATGGCGGGGAAGCCAAGCGTGCACCCATTAGAGTCATAGCAGCACTCATGGCCCAGATGGACTCCTCCTTTGTCTGCGCATGGGTGCTCATAGCCTCTGAAGCTCCAGATATTCCATCACCTCTCACTGCAGCTGCTGCGGTTGCTGTGTCACGGCCAACTCCAAACGCACGTCATCAGCCTGGAGCTTGGCATAGGCCTGGCCTCCCACAGTCTTCCAACTGTCAGAGGCCTCAGCTGTCAGCCTCTGTCAGCTGCTCGGCACATCTGTGCAGTGCTCACCAGCTTCTGACCCTGAATTTAATCTCAAATGTCTACTTGCCAACGTGAGCTTATCTGCGCTGATGGAGGGTGCAGGGGAATGATGTGGCGCTGCATCCTCTGAAGAATCTCCCCCACCCCATCCTCCGGTGGCTAGCTGTCATTCAGTTGCTCTGACCTAGGCTTGCCCCTGACCTGCATGAGAAAACGTAACCATGCAAGGGTTAAGGGTCTCCCATTTCCTCATCCATACTTGCTATGGCACTCCGTGTCCAGCATGGTCACATGGGGACTATGCCTTCTGTGTGCGAGATACACTTGTGTACCCACACTCACTGACTCGCCCTCTTTGGTTAGAACTCCTGTCTCGCCATCAGCGATAGCATGGATGCCCTGGTGACCTGCCAACTCCAAGGCCACCATCTCCATGGGAGTGAGGATGTGCAGTTTTTAAAAAAAATTTGTTCATGGCATGTGGACTTCGCTGGCTAGGCCAGCATTTATTGCCCATTCCAAATTCCCTTATGAAGGTGGTGGTGAGCTGCTGCCTTGAACTGTTACGGTCCCTAGGTTATAGGTATACCAATAGTGCTGTTACGAAAGGAGTTCCAGGATTTTGACCCAGCGAAAGTGAAGGAACGGCGATTATAGTTCTGTCAGGATGGTGTGTGACTTGGAGGGAACTTGCAGGTGGTAGTGTTCCCATTTATCTGCTGCCCTTGTCTTTCTATGTGGTAGAGGTCGCCAGTTTGGAAGGAGCCTTGGTGAATTACTGCAGTGCATCTTGTAGATGGTATGGACTGCTGCCTCTGTGCATCGGTGGTGGAGGGGGTGCTGATCAAGTGGGCTGCTTTGTCCTGAATGTTGTCAAGCTTCTTGAGTGTTGTTGGAGCTGCACTCATCCAGGCAAGTGGAGAGTATTCCATCACACTTCTGACTTGAGCCTTGTAGATGGTGGACAGGCATTGGGGAGATGTGAGTTACTCGCCACAGAATTCCCAGCATATGATCTGCTTTTGTAACCACAGAATTTATATGGCTGGTCCAGTTCAGTTTCTGATCAATGGTAACCCTCAGGATGATACTGGGGGATTGAACGATCATAATGCCATTGAACATCAAGGGGAGATGGTTAGATTCTCATATGTTGGAGATGGCCATTGCCTGGCATTGTGTGGTGTGAATGTTACTTGCCACTTATCAGCCCAAGCCTGGATGTTGTCCAGGTCTTGCTGCATCTGGACACGGGCTGTTTCAGTATCTGAGGAGTCACGAATGGTGCTGAACATTGTGCAATCACCAGAGAACATCCCCATTTCTGACCTGATGATGGAGGGAAGGTCATTGATGGAGCAGTTTAAGATGGTTGGGCCAAGGACACTACCCTGAGGAACTCCTGCAGTGATGTCCTGGGACTGAGATGATTGACTTCCAACAACCACAACCATCTTCCTATGTGAGAGGTATGACTCCAACCAGCAGAGAATTTTCCCCCTGATTCCCATTGACTCCAGTTTTGCTAGGGATCCTTGTTGTCATACTCAGTCAAATACTGCCTTGATGCCAAGGGGAGTCACTCTCACCTTACCTCTGGAGTTCAGCTGTTTTGTCCATGTTTGGACCAAGGCTGTAATGAGGTCAGTAGCTGGGTGGCCCTGGAGGAACCCAAACTGAACATCAGTGAACAGGTTATTGCCGAGCAAGTACTGCTTTATAGCAATATCAATGACCCCTTCCATCGCTTTGCTGATGATCGAGAGTAGACTGATAGGGTGATAATGGCCGGGTTGGATTTGTCCTTTTTCTGGATGGGACATAACAGGACAATTTTCCACACTGCCAGGTAGATGCCAGTGTTGTTGCTGTACTGGAACAGTTTGGCTAGAGACACGGCTAGTTCTGGAGCACAAGTTTTCAGTACTATTGCCAGAATGTTGTCAGGGCCCATAGTCTTTGCAGTATTCAGTGCATTCAGCTGTTTCTTCATATCACGTCGAGTGAATCAGATTGGCTGAAGACTGGCATCTGTCTGGCTGGGAACCCCAGGAGGAGGCTGAAATGGATCAGCCACTGGGAACTTCGGGCTGAAGATTGTTGCAAATGCTGATGTGCTGGCCCCCCCCATCGGTGAGGATGGGGATATTTGTGGACCCTACTCCTCCTGTTAGTTGTTTAATTGTCCACCACCATTCACGACTGGATTTGGCAGGATTGCAGTGCTTAGATCTGATCCGTTGGTTGTGGGATTGCTTAGTTCTGTCCATTGCATGCTACTTCCACTGTTTGGCATGCAACTAATCCTGGGTTGTAGCTTCAACAGGTTGCCTGGTGTGCCCTCCTCCAGTCTTCATTGAACCAGGATTGATTACCCAGCTTGATGGTAATGGTAGAATGGGGGATATGCTGGCCCTGAGGTTACAGACTGTGGCTGAATACAATTCTGCTGCTGCTGATGGCCCACAGTGCCTCATGGATGCTCAGTTTTGAGTTGTTGGATCTGTTCGAAATCTATCCCATTTAGCACGGTGGTAGTGCCACACAACACAATGGTGGGTATCTTCAAGTGAAGACGGGTCTTCAACTCCACAGGTAGATTGGTGAGGAAGAGGTCAAGTAGGTTTTTCCCTCTTGATTTCCTTACCACCTGTCACAGACCCAGTCTAACAGCTATGTTCTTTAGGACTCAGCCAGCTTGGTCAGTAGTGGTGCTACTGAGCCACTCTTGGTGATGAACATTGAAGTCCCACACCCAGAGTACATTCTGTGCCCTTGCAAACCTCAGTGCTTCTTCCAATTGGTGTTCAACATGGAGAAGCACTGATTCATCATCGGAGGCAGGGACGGTAGGTGGTAACCGGCAGGAGGTTTCCTTGCCCACGTTTGACCTGATGCCATGAGACTTCATGGGGTCTAGTGTCAATGTTGAAGACTCCCATGGCAACTCCCTCCTGACTGTATGCCATTGTGCTGCCACCTCTGGTGGGACAGGACATACCCAGGTATGGTGATGGCGGTGTATGATTCCGTGAGTATGACTATGTCAGGCTGTTGCTTAACTAATCTGTGGGACAGCTCTCCCATTTTTTTGGCACAAGCCCCCAGATGTTAGTAAGGAGGACTTTGCAGGGTCGACAGGGCTGGCTTTGCCGTTGTCGTTTCCAGTGCCTAGGTGTATGTCGGGTGGTCCGTCCGGCTTCATTCCTTTTCTTAGACTTTGTAGTGGTTTGATACTATTGAGTAGCATGCAAGCCATTTCAGAGGGCATTTAAGAGTCAACCACATTGCTGTGGGTCTGGAGCCACATGTAGGCAAGACCAGGAAAGGACAGTAGATTTCCTTCCCTAAAGGACATTAGTGAACCAGATGGGTTTCTACAACAATCGACAATGGTTTCATGGTCGCCATTAGTCCAGCTTTTAATTGCAGATTTATTAATTGAATTCAAATTTCACCATCTGCTATGGTGGGATTTGAACCCAAATTTTCGGAGCATTCGCCTGGGCCTCTTGATTACTCGTCCAGTGACATCACTACGCCACCGCCTCCCCTGCAGATGTTGCCACTTGCATACAGCCACACTCTAGGGATCTTGTGAGGGTCAAAGAGCACCTCTCACCAAAAGGCAGCTATGTCTCAGACAGGATATGCTACTGCCTGAACGCCTTGCCACCAACTGAGTGGTGACTCTGTCAGCACCAAGCCAACCCTCTTGTCTTGCCACATGTAAGCCCCAAAGGGAAATGAGGTATGGAGTACTTACCCTGACAGGTCAAATGAGGTCACTGACCTGCTTCCAACCCCGGATCCAGGTTCTGGGGATGATTCCATGGATGCTGACTTCCTCTGCAATCTCTGTTCTGGCTTGCTTGGTCAGTTGGGGCCCTCTCCTCCTCCCATTCCTTGGGAAGAGGACCTCCCACTCTGCCCTTGCAGCCTGGAGGAGAACCTGCAGGAAGGCATTGCTGAATCATGGGGCTACTCAGGATCTTCTTTCTGCCATTGTGTGTGTTGCCTCCCAGGGATTGCCTTGGTACCTTTTGAGTCTTGATTGAGGGGAGCAGCCACAGCTCAGTCTCTCCAGGCAACAGTGACATTTAAACCAAGGCAACAGGAACAGGAAGGATTGCTTTGTTCATGCAGGAACTAATGCAGGGCTGGCTTCCCTTTAAATATGGTGTCACGCACACCAGAAGTGCAAAGATACAATAATCTTGGACTAACTGAAGAGTTATGAACAATGGACTTTGTCTTTAAAAAATGAACTTTTATTTATAAAAGTGAACAATGGTCTAAAATGGCCACACAAAAAAGGGGATTGGCCTTTTGTGTATTCAAACAGTTTGACAAAGCAAAAGAAAAATGTTTGAAGAAAAGGTGTTAATGGAACATATCTTACACCTTTCCTTAAAACATTTCAGAATTGAATGTCGTCTTCTGAAACAAAGGAGGTGTGAAGTAGCCACGTCTTGGGCCATTGTGCAAACACCATGGGGAAGAGATAAGAATCTCTCCTACCAGGAGGTGAGAGGTGACATAGTTTTACCTTTAAAAGAAAGACAGCCAGAAAGAGAGAGAGAGAGAGAGAGACTGACCCAAAAGGTGAAGCTACTTGTAATAGCTTGAGCTCCAGCCAACGCAGGAAGCAAAGTGCCCTGCTGAAAAAATCTGACATCTACTGTATACAGCAGTGAGAGCTAGAAGAAACCCATCATCTTCAACAGAACATTCAATCAAGAGAGAAATCTACAATCATCTCAGGCCTGCATCCACCTACAACTTGATTCTCAATTTCAACAGGTTTATTGTAACTTTTCCACCCACTGAAAATCACCTTCCTCTTTCCCTTCTCCATCTGTTTCTTCTTGTGTCTGTGTGTGTGTGTTTGTGTGTGAGCATGAGTGACTGTGTGAGTAGATGTGGTTGCGACAATTTTTGGATAAGGCGTTGTGATCAATAAACAATCAACTTTCTGTTTATAAAACCTACAAGAAAACCTGTCGCTAATTGTTTATTTGAAAAATAAAACACTAAGGGGCTAAACTCTAACACAAATACATTTGCTGCAGTCAGGTGGGGAATTGAACATGGCCACTGTGTGCCATTGTTCCCTCACCGACAGGATAGACCCAGAGATGATGATGGAGGGGAATGGACATTGGCTGTAATGTATGATTTGGTGAATATGACTATGTCAGACTGTTGCTTGATTAGTCTGTGAATATCTCTCCCAATTTTGGCACAAGTCCACAAATGTTAGTAAGGAGGGCTATGCTGGGTCAACGGGAAAGGGTGTGCCTTTGCTGTTTCCAGGTGGATGCCGGGTGGTCCATCCGGTTTTATTCTTTTTTGACTTTTCTGTAGTGGCTTGATACAACGGAGTGGCTTGCTAGGCCATTTCAGAGGGCAGTTAAGAATCAACCGCATTGTTGTGGGTCTGGAATCACGCGTAGGCCAGACCGGGTAAGGATGGCAGATTTCCTTCCCTAAAGGAAGTCAGTGAACCAGATAGGTATTTATGACAAATGATGTGAATAAGTGTGAAATTATTCACTTTGGTAGAAAAATCAAAATGAGAGTATTTCTGAAATGGTGAGAGGTTGGGAAGTGTTGATGTCCAAAGGGACCTGTATGTCGTTGTTCATGAGTCAGTAAAAGCTGGCATGCAGGTGCAGCAAGTAATTAGGAAGGCAAATGGTATGTTGGCCTTCATCGCAAGGGGTTTTGAGTACAGAAGCAGAGAAGTCTTGCTGCAGTTGTATAGAGCCTTAGTGAGACTGCACCTGGATTATTGTATACAGTTTTGGTCTCCTCATCTAAGGAAGGATATACTTGCCATAGAGGGAGTGACTGAGGTTCACCAGGCAATCCTGGATTGGCGGTGTTGCCTTATGAGGAGAGATTGAGGAAACTGGGCCTATACTTTCTAGAATTTCAAAGAATGAGAGGTGATCTCATTGAAACTTACAAAATTCACACAGGGTGGATGTAGATATGATGTTTCCCCTGGCTGGTGAGTCTAGAACTAGGGGACATAGTCTTAGAATAAGGGGTAGGTCATTTAAGATTGAGATGAGGAGGAATTTCTTCACTCAGAGGGTTGTGAATCTTTGAAATTCTCTACCCCAGAGGGCTGTGGAAGCTCAATCATTGAGCATGTTCAAGACAATATCTGGATACTGAAAACATCAAGAGATATGGGGATAGCACAGGAAAGTGGCATTGAGGTGGATGATCAGACATGATTGAATTGAATGGCAGAGCAGGTTTGATGGGCTGAATGGCCTATTCCTGCATTGTTGAGACTAGCTTTTGAATTCCAGATTTATTAATTAACTGGATTTAAATTCCACCAGCTGCTCTGGTGGGATTTGGACTCCTGTCTGCAAAGCATTGGCCTAGGCCTTTGGATTACTAGTCCAGCAACATTACCACTATATAACCATTCCTGTTAATTTTTTAAAAAATTCTTTCATGGGATGTGGGCATCGCAGGCCAGGCCAGCATTTATTGCCCATCCCTAACTGCCCTTGAACTGAGTTAAGGAAAACCAGCATGGATTTGTTAAAGGCAAATCGTGTTTAACTAACTTGATTGAGTTTTTGATGAGGTAACAGATGGTTGATGTGGTGTACATGGACTTCCAAAAGCCGTTTAATAATATCCTACATAATAGGCTTGTCAGTCAAGTGAAAGCCCATGGAATAAAAGGGACATTAGCTGCACGGATATGAAGCTGGCTGAGTGACAGGAAACATAGTAGTGGTGAATGGTTGTTGTTTGGACTGGAGGAAGGTGTTCTTCAGGAGTTACTACTAGGACCACTGCATTTCTTGACATGTATTAGTAACTCAAACTTAGGTGCACAGAGCAGAATTTCAAAATTTGCAGATGACAAAAAACGTGGAAGTATAAAGAGGACATAGACTGTTGTAATGGGCAGACACATGGCAGCCGGAATTTTAATTCAGAGAAATGTGAAGTGATACGTTTTTGGTAAGAAGAATGGGGAGAAGCAATATAAACTAAAGGGTACAATTCTAAAGGGGGTGCAGGAGCAGAGACACCAGGGGCCATATATGCACAAAGCATTGAAGGTGGCAGGACAGGTTGAGAAAGCAGTGAAAAAGGCACACTGGATCCTATAGAGGCATTTAGTACAAAAGCAAGGACGTTATGATGAACCTTTATAAAGCTCTGGTGCGGCCTCAACTGGAGTATTGTGTTCAATTCTGGGCACCGCATGTTAGGATGCATGCAAAGACATTGGAGGGGGTGCAGAAAAGATTTACGAGAATGGTTCCATGAACGAGCGACTTCAGTTACATGAATAGATTGAAGAAACTGGGACTGTTCTTAGAGAAGAGAAGATTTGATAGAGGTTTTCAAAATCATGAGGGGTCTAGACAGAGTAAAAAAGGGAGAAATTGTTCCCTTTGGCAAAGAAACCAAGGGTGACATGACAGAAAAGATTTTTATGCAGGTTAGGATCTGGAACGCAATGCCTGAAAGGGTGGTGGAGGTAGATTCAATTGTGGCTTTCAAAAGAGAATTGGATAAGCACCTGAAGGTAAGAAATTTGCATGGTTACATGGAAAGTGCAGGGCAGCAGGACTAGCAGAATTACACTTGCATAGAACTGGCATGGACTCAACAGGCAGAGTGGCCACCTCCTATGTAACCATTCCTGTAACCATTCTATGATTCTAGCACACAGCACTGGCTTTGTTGGGTTCAGAGAGGGCAAAGCACTAACACAACTGGATTCAGATAGGAAGGGGTGAGGTTATGGAAGCGTTTCACTATGAAGATGAGTATTTTAAAGTCAAGGTGCTGGTGGACCATGAGCCAATGTAGATCACCGAGCACAGGGATGATGGGTGAACAAGACATGCTATAAGTTAGGATACATACTGCAGAGTTTTGGATGAGCTCAAGTTTATTGACAGTGCAAGATGGGAGGCTGACTAGTACAGCATTAGAATAGTTGAGTCTGGAGGGAACAAAGGCTTTCAGCAGCAGATGCACTGAGGCAGGGATTGAGACAGGCAATGCTGTGGAGGTGGAAGTAGGTGGTCTATGTGATGGAGGAGATATGGGGTCAGAAGCTTACTGCAAGTCAAATAGGGTACGAAAGTTGCTAATAGCCTGTTTCATCCTGAGACAGCGCCAGGGAGGGGGATGGAATCAATACCAAGGGAACAGATTTTGTGGCAGGGGCTGAAGACAATATCCTTGGTCTTTCCAATGTTTATTCCACCCTGGATGTTGGATAAGCATTCTGTGACAACACAGAGGCAGTGAAGGAGTCAGGAGAGTTAATGGCAAGGTAGAGCCGGGTGTTGTCAGTATACATATGGAACCTGATGTCACGTCTTCAGATGATGTCACGAAAGGGCAGTACATAGATCAGAAATAGGATGGGGCCAAGGGTACATCTTTGAGGGTTCCAGAGGTAATGGTGCAGGGGCAGGAAGAGAAGCCATTGTGGGAGATTCTCTGGCTTCGACTGGATAGGTAATAGTGGAACAAAATGAGGGCATTTCCACTCAGCTGGACAATGGACCAGAGGCATTGGAGCAGGATAGTCTAGCAAATAACATGGCAGTGCTTGTGTGCAGCAGCTGGGTGTGGCTGATGTTTACGTGCTGCTTGGAAGAGCTCTGGCATGAACGAGCATGTGAGGCAGGGTGGTGCAAAATACGGGCAGAGCAAAGGAGTGGAGCAGGCTAAAAGAGAGGAAGGAACATCCAGGGATCTCATATTGACAGGCTTGTGAGTATTGTATAGATTGTGATTCTGTGTCTTGTAATAACCAAGTGTCCACATTTGATTGACTATCTAAAATTTTGCAAAAAAATTAAGTATGATATAAATATAAAGTATTTGAGAATAAATAAAGAATAAAGATTAGTAATTTACATACTGGGGCTGTTCGGGATCCAATGGAAAATTCCCTCTTAAGGAAGAGAAACTCATTCCGTCTAAGAAAATACAACAAAACCAGGTTAATTAGTAAATCTGTTGCATGAGCGAAGCATCCAGCTGGTAGCTGGATCCATTTAACAGGAGATAACAGGAAATCGTTGCAGTTGTGTGGTTAACTTTGTTTAGAAACAATCAAAGTAAAGATGAGGAGGGATAGTGCACCATGGCCACTGTCACAGAGAATGCTACTTTTAACTTTGATTTGGGCTGAAATCTGATGGGGGAGTTTCAGACGTGGAGTTGTGGGAAAGATGGCAGATAGTTATAGGGTCAACCTCTGGAGAGAGACAGGTGTCTTCTCAAAATTGGCTACCAGTTCCTACTCACTGCTGATCAGAGATCCAACCAGTAATGCCTGACCTTTGTCCATAATATCACCTCCCTGAATGGGTGTATGGGAGCTGCTGCTTGAGTAAACCGGTGCCATGATAGAATTGGATCAGAGGAACAGGAATATGTCATTCAGTACCCTGCCAAATTCAAGGCTGTGGAAAATGCATCATGAGCCGGGTCCTAAGTGAAATCGACTGTTTTGCTGATTGGCGGATGAGGGAGGGCTTCTAGTGCAGTTTTGTGAGAAGCAGTCTCAACTGTTAGCAGACAAGTGAGAATGCAAGAATGAGCAAATCAAAAACGGCCACAACCATTACTGCAGCACATTGAGTGAAAGAATTTGGAAGCCAAATTCTGCATGCCGATGGTGGAATATTTTTTTGGTTTTGTACAAGCTGCAATGTTTCATTGGATCACACATGGTGGGCAACGGTTCAGGGACACACAGAGTCTGAAAGCCATCGCAGCAGAAAGACAGCATCTGACACCACATGGGCGGTACCCATAGTCTCGCAACGGGTGGCGGGGGCTGAGGACCCATCGCCGCCCTGTTACCAAGCAATTTTTCCGGGGGTGGGATAGGCCAATGACGGCCTTCCCACCGGGAGGCCAATTCAGGCCCTTTATGGCCTATTAGGGCCTCTTTCCACCACCGCTGCAACTAACCAGTGGCGGGGGAAGAGTGGGGTGCATCTGCCATGCAGGGACGGTGCCTTGTAAAATGAGGTGCCATCCCTGCATGCTTGTTGGGGAGGAGGATCCCCCCTTCGTGGTCTATCTGTAGCCCACACAGGACCCCCACCAGCAAAATCTCCACCTTGATGGAGGCCCCCCCAACCCTGGACTTCATGCCCACCCTCTCACCACCACCACCCTCCCCCCCCCACCCCCCCAACCCTGGGGCCTTCCGGACTGGTCCCAGTGACCCTGCCTCACTTACGTGAGGTCTGGGGTTCCAGCGCTGGACCTGGGTCCAAGACCTCTGCAGTGCCGGCAGTAGCCACCGCTAGCGGTGATACTGCTGAGCTGCTGGCCCTGGCATTGGCCGGCAGCTCTTGCTGGTACATTCCCCATCTGTAAAAGGACAGGGATCCTGGCGCGGGACACTTGGGCAGCAAAACGATGGAGGATCGCTCCGTGGGGTGCATGAAAAGGCTGAGACGGGGTTCCTCCCAGCTTTTTGGCCTGGCGCCAGGAGCCTCACCTCCTCCACAAATTCCAACCCGTAATGTGCAAAATGGTGGTTGTTTGTCAAGTGCAAATACACTACGACAGGACTACCTACCAAAGGTTTTTGCTTCAAGTTGTGAGGACAATTCCAACAAATGTTATGGACGCGGAGAGAGCTGTGTCTAAACATGGACAGGTATTCACAGCGCAGAGACAGGAAATAAAGAAAGAGATAGTTGCAGTTTGTTCCATGCTCACATTCAACCACTGACTTCAGTGAGTTAAGAATGTGATCTGTTTATAGTCAGCTTTTTACAATAGTTTTTGAGAATACAATAAATACCGTTTGTAACTAGGAACCTCCTTTGTCTTTTTTTGTTTTAAATAGATCATTGTCATGGTTTGTTGTGACATCATGAAATTTATGATTTAAATATGTGAAATCGTGAAATTCACGATTCTTAAAATGCTGTGACCGTGAAATTTATAAAATTTGACTGTGAATTTGGTAGGGCCTGACTCATTTGTGATCTAATTCCATATACGCATATTCCTTAATACCCATGGTTAATAAAAATCTATCAATCTCAGTTTTAAATTTAACAACTGATTTAGCACAATTGCCGTTTGTGGAAGAGAGTTCCTAACTTCTACCACCCTTTGTGTGTCGAAGTGTTTTCTAATTCCACTCCTGAAAGGTTTGACTCTAATTTTTAGACTCCAATCCGAGATTCACCAACCAGTGAAAATAGTTTCTCTCTATCTACCCTAACTGTTCACCTTTATATCTTGAAAACTTCAATCAAATCGTCCCTTAACCTTCTAAATTCCAGGGAATACAATCCTAGTTTGTGTAATCTCTTCTCATAATTTAACCCTTGGAATCCAGGTATCATTCTTGTAAATCCATGCTGCATTCCCTCCAAGGCCAATATATCCTTCCTCAGGTATGGTGCATAGAACTGCTCACAGTACTCCAGGTGCAGTCTAACCAGGGCTTTGTATAGTTGAAGCATGACTTCTACTCCCTTGTATTCTATCCCTCTAGATATAAAGGCCAGTATTCCATTTGCCTTTTTGATTATTTTCTGTACCTGTTCATGACATTTTAATCTATGTATCTGGACCCCAAAAGTCTCTATGGACCGCTGCTATTTCTAAGCTAGCCAGTACCCTGCTGTATCCTTTTTAAGTCCAAAATGGATGACCTCACATTTGCCTACATTGAAATCCATTTGCCAGAGTTTTACCATTCACTTAATCTATCAATATCGCTTTGTAATGTTATGCTTTCATTTACACTGTTTACAATGCCACCCTTCTTTGTGTCATGGGCAAATTTGGATATGTGAATCATAGAATCATAGAACATACAGCACAGAACAGGCCCTTCGGCCCACAATGTTGTGCCGATCCTTTGTCCTCTGTCAAGGACAATTTAATCTATACCCCATCATTCTCCTTTATCCATATACCTATCCAAAAGCCTTTTGAAAGTCCCTAAAGTTTCTGACTCAACAACTCAACAACAACAACTCAACAACAACTATAGTGGCTTTCTATCCCGTAATCTAAGTCGATAATAAATATGGTGAATAGTTTTGGCCCCAACAAAGATCCTTGAAGGACACCACGAGTCACATTCTGCAATTAAAATACCTGCCCATTATCCCTAGTCTCTCCTGCTGCTCAGCCGATTTCCTAACCAGGCCAATAATTCGCCTTCAGTGCCATGAGCTTCAACTTTAGCTAGCAGTCTCTGATGAGGGATTTTAGCAAATGCTTTTTGGAAGTCCATATAAATAACATTTATAGACAATACCCTGTCCAGTACTTTGGCTGCCTCTTTGGAAAATTCAATCAGATTCATTAGCCAAGGCCTACCCTTTACAAATCCATACTGGTTCTCTGATCAGCTGAAAATTTTCAAGCTGTTCATTCACCCTATCCTTAATTATAGACTTTAATTTTCTGACAACAGATGTTCGGCTAACTGGTTTATAATTCCCTGGTTTTCCTCGCTTACATTTCTTAAATGGTGGAGTGATATGTGCAATTGTCCAATCTAAAGGATGGCTCCTGAATGGAGAGAACTTTGGAAAATTATAGTTAGAGCATCTGCAATGCAATCTACTTCCTTTAAAACCCTGGGATAGAAACCATCTGGACCCAGGAATTTGTCACTCTCTAGTGCCATTATTTTCTTAATTACTGTTATTTTGTTAATTTTGGCGAGTCCTTGACCCTGATTCAGTATTCGTTTCCTTGGGAGTCTGGTATGCTGACCTCTTCCTCTACTGTAAATACAGGTGCAAAATAATTATTCAGCATGTCTACTATTTCCATATTTTCATTAACATGCGAACATACAAATTAGGAGCAGGAATAGGCCACTCGGCCCCTCGAGCCTGCTCTGCCGTTCAACAAGATCATGGCTGTTCTGATCTAACAATACCATTTATCACTTTTCAAGGGGCTACATTGCTCTTGACCATTCTCTTTTTCCTAATGTAATTCCGAATGTAAATTTTTTGATTTTCATATCCCTTACAAATTTCTTGTCATATTCCTTTTTTGTGGGTTTTACTATCTGTTTTGTCACCCTGTTCTGTTCTTTGTACCTTTTCCATTTACCAGGATGTGCGCTATTTTTTGCATTTTTGTATGCTTTTTCTTTTTTTTTTGTCTCTTACCTCTTCAGTTGTCCATCCTTTTTGCCCCTCAGCAGTATAAACTGATTCTGTATCACATTCAATTATTTTTTGAACAGCTCCCACTGATCTTCTGTGAGGTAAAGGAAGGGACCTGCTGGAGCCCACCCTTTCCAGATGTGCCTTTCTCTAAGTATTCAGCACCTTTGAGCTGAGCAAAGGACAAGCAACTGAGTTGTGCATCATAAGGATGTGACACACTTCAGTATCACAGAATTATCCTGCACTTCAAACAGAGCTGACTTAGAATAAAAACAGAAAGTGCTGGAAAAACTCAGCAGGTCTGGCAGCATCGGTGGAGAGAGAAGCAGAGTTAACGTTTCAGGTCAGTGAACCCTTCTTCAGAACTGGCAGATATAAGAAATGTAAAAGATTTTAAGCAAGTAAAGCCAGGGTGGGGCAAGAGATAACAAAAGGAGGTGTAGAAAGGACAAGGTCACAGAATAGCTGACCAGAAGGTCATGCAGCAAAGGCAAACAATATCTTAATGGTGTGCTGAAAGACAAAGCATTAGTACAGATAGGGTGTTAATGGACTGAAAACTGAACAGCCACAAGCGCAAACATGAAAAAAAATACAGAGGGTAGGCACAGTAGAAACAAACTGAACAAACTAAAATAAAATAAATACAAAAAATAAATGAAAAAAGAAAAAACAACTAAACATAAAAGTAAAATGGGGGGCCCATCATGCTCTGCAATTATTGAACTCAATGTTCAGTCCAGCAGGCTGTAGTGTGCCTAATCGGTAAATGAGATGCTGTTCCTCGAGCTTGCGTTGATGTTCAGTGGAACACTGCAGCAATCCCAGGACAGAGATGTGAGCATAAGAGCAGGGGGGAGTGTTGAAATGGCAAGCAACCGGAAGCTCAGGGTCCTGCTTTCGGACTGAGCGGAGGTATTCCACAAAGCGATCACCCAGTCTGCGTTTGGTCTCCCCAATGTAGAGGAGACCACATTGTGAGCAGCGAATACAGTATACTAAATTGAAAGAAGCACAAGTAAATCACTGCTTCACCTGAAAGGAGTGTTTGGGGCTTTGGATAGTTTTTTTAAAAATTCATTCATGGGATGTGGGCGTCACTGGCTATGCCAGCATTTATTGCCCATCCCTAATTGCCCTTGAGAAGGTGGTGGTGAGCTGCCTTCTTGAACCGCTGCAGTCCATTTGGGGTAGGTAGACCCACAGTGCCCAGGAAGGGAGTTCCAGGATTTTGACCCAGCGACAGTGAAGGAACGGTGATATAGTTCCAAGTCAGGATGGTGTGTGACTTGGAGGGGAACTTGCAGGTGATGGTGTTCCCATGTATTTGCTGCCCTTGTCCTTCTAGGTAGAGGTCGCGGGTTTGGAACGTGCTGTCTAAGGAGCCTTGGTGCATTGCTGCAGTGCATCTTGTAGATGGTACACACTGCTGCTACTGTGCGTCGGTGGTGGAGGGAGTGAATGTTTGTAGATGGTGTGCCAATCAAGCGGACTGCTTTGTCCTGGATGGTGTCGAGCTTCTTGAGTGTTGTTGGAGCTGTACCCATCCAGGCAAGTGGAGAGTATTCCATCACACTCCAGACTTGTGCCTTGTAGATGGTGGACAGGCTTTGGGGAGTCAGGAGGTGAGTTATTCGCCTCAGGATTCCTAGCCTCTGACCTGCTCTTGCAGCCATGGTATTTATCTGGCTGCTCCAGTTCAGTTTCTGGTCAATGGTAGCCCCTAGGATGTTGATAGTGGGGGATTCAGCGATGGTAATGCCATTGAATGTCAAGGGGAGATGGTTAGATTCTCTCTTGTTGTAAATAGTGAGGAGAGAGGAGGTAAATGGGCAGGTATTACACCTCCTGCGCTTGCAGGGGAAGGTACGTGGGAAGGGGACGAGGTGGTGGGTGTAATGGAGGAATGGACCAGGGTGTCGTGGAGGGAACAATCCCTTCGGAATGCTGACAGGGGAAGGGAGGGGAAGATGCCTTTGGTAGTGGCATCACGCTGGAGGTGGCAGAAATGGTGGAGGATTATCCTTTGGATGTGGAGGCTGATGGGGTGGAAAGCGAGGACAAGGGAAACCCTGTTGCGGTTCTGGGAGCGAGGGGATGGGGTGAGGGTAGAGATACGGGAAATGGGCCGGACAGGTTGAGGGCCCTGTCAACCACAGTGGGGTGGGGAATCCTCGATCGAGGAAAAAGGAAGACATATCAGAAGCGCTGTTGTGGAAGGTAGCATCATCAGAGCAGATGCGTCGGAGATGGAGTAACTGGGAGAATGGAATGGAGTCCTTACATGAGGTAGGGTTTGAAGAAATGTAGTCGCGGTAGCTGTGGGAGTCGGTGGGCTTATAATGAATATTAGTAGACAGCCTATCCCCAGAGATGGAGACAGAGAAGTCGAGGAAGGGGAGGGAAGTGTCAGAGATGGACCATGTAAAGGTGAGAGAAGGGTGGAAATTAGAAGCAAAGTTGATAAAGTTTTCCAGTTCGGGGCGGGAGTGGGAAACGGCAACGATACAGTCATCAATGTACAGGAAAATGAGTTGGGGAGGGGGCCTGAGTAGGACTGGAACAAGAAATGTTCCAGCTGACTTGGTGCCATTTTAAAGTCTTTACTGTGACTCTCACAGAAATTTGGCCCTTGCCCACATGGAAGTGGGTGGCAATCATTGAAGTGTCGTGCACCAAGGTACTAAGAGAATTCAATGAGAAGGCACAGAAGAGTCCTGTGACCAGGCAGAGGAGCAGCACAATAGCTATGTCTCTGGTTTAGGGCTAACCAAGTAGACAGGAGGGTAAATTAAGTAGCTGAGAACTCGCCAGAACCCACTCTACAGAAGGCACAATTTGTGCCAGTCGTTATGAACTTGGAGTGACGCATGGCACACTACAAGCATGATCTGTAAAAACTCCCCTGTCTGCTGGAGGAGTGAGGCCTGCACAATAAGAAGCCTCCCACCTGACTTTGACTCTGAAAACACCCCATGCCTGGCCAACCAAGCAATTGACGCACCTTCAAATATGTGGCTACATGAACAGGCAATGTAAGATCATTTGGGGTGATGTAGTGTGCCTCTAAGGCTGAATTTGACAAATCCACAACACTGATTTTACATAATTTGAGCTGGAAGTTTGGCTTAGAGAGGCACATTTCATTCAAGAAGAACAGGTAATTGCAGAGCCGCAGTTTTCTTTTAACATGAACTGAGTGCAACATCATTGGTGGCTATGTGCAGAAGGATGACATCACGGGGGCGACGAAGAACCTGAAGTCCCCGCACTGCTGCTTATAATCACTGCCAAATTAAACACTAGGAGAGAGCTGCGGTGACTAATGGAGCATTGTGTGCAGGCAGGGATAGGCACCAACATGTTGCACCATGGACATTTGACAAAATTATTGACTCAGCCACGGACATGGGGGCAATTAATCTGTATATAAAGTGTGTAGCCAATCTAATGCTATCAAAACATAATCCTATTTAAAATGCCTTTCTCCCTGTTTAGTGAATACATGGCATTGTTTTTGCTTGCACAAGTAGTCAATGTCTGCCCACACACGTAGTAATGCAGAGAATCCAGATAGATGCCCATCCGCCAGAGTGATCTTGATCTCTTTCCTTCCCTTTCGGTCTCTTTCTCCCTCTCTGTGTCAATTCGTATCCCCTCTCTGTGTCCACCTCTCACCCCTCGCTCTCTCCCTTCTCCGTGGCCATCTCTCTCCTCCCTCTGTGTCCATCCATCTCCCCCCTCTCTCTCCTTCCTGTGTCTATCCCTTTCCCCCATCTCCCCCCTCTCTCTTTCTCTCTCTCCCCTTACTCCCAACCTCTCTCTCTCCCTCTCCACTCTCCCACTGTCTTTCTTTCCACTTTCTCTCTTGCCCTCTCTCTGTGACAGTTGCTGAGAGTAGGCACTCTCCCCACAGCTGCTTTGTGATTAGTCAGTTTTTTCAACATTCACAGCCACAGTTTCAATTTCACAGCTGACAGGTGCTAGGAGCGGGAACAGCAGCTTCCGAACTCAGGATAAGTTAGTGGTTTTCGGCGGGCTTTTAAAAAAAAAATCAGAACCCGCATTCTTTAATCTTTTGCAGATTTTATTTCACTTATATTCAGTATTTTTCCAAAATTTTTGCAATTTAAAAAAATTCTTTAATGGGATGTGGGCATCGCTGGCAAGGCCAGCATTGTTGCCCATCCCTAATTGCCCTTGACAACTGAGGGAAATGTGTTACGACCAAGGTGGAAGGAGTGCACTGTCTTTTCTAGTTCCACTTCTCCACAGGTCACAACATATATTTAAGTGTTTACCCAGTTACTGATATGGTTAATCAGAGACTCTACTCTTTATCCCAGAATAAAATACACCAACCAGGTTTCTTTAATAAACAACATTATCACTTTATTATAAAACAAGATATAACCACTATCAAAGCAAAGCATCAACACATAGAGTGAAATGTGAAAGTTTCCTTTTGACCTTAGACACACACACACACCGGTTAACCGAAAAAACTAGAGAATTTCTTTTTAGAGCTCTGTTACAAAAAAAAAGACAAAAAATAATACTTTGGCCAAATACTTACTAATTCTGGAAGAAAAAAAGAGAAAATATGGAAAGATGTCAGTTATTCCTTTTTTGGCTTGGCGTTCCCATTACGCATAGACAGCTGTCACTGGGATCTTTCTCTGGAGCAATTCGTTCAGGCAGCATTGAGGATTTATCCAGCATGTTTTTCCAGCATCTCAGGAGAAATGTGGCAACAGGGGTTTCAAGCAGGCCTTTCAGGACAAATGTATCATCAATTTCTCTATTTCTTACACTGGCTTCTTCAGAGCTTCTCAAAGAGATGGAAGAGGTGACTGCTCTCTTGGCTGGTTTTCTCCAACTGCCTTTGAAACAGTTCACACTCAAGCACACTGTCCAAAGCAAAACCAAAAACAATATCTCAAGAGTCAAGCCTACTGACCGCAATAAAACTTGACCTGTCATTTCTTGGTAAACACCATGTCCAAGTCAAAATAAATCCCTGCCAGGTATTTATCTAAAGACAGGTGACTTCCAGTACATGTTGTTTGCAAACAAGACCTCTCAGTCCTTTCAGTGACCCCAGTGAAAAAAAAAATCCATGGAATCTTTTTCAGTTTACCTTAATAAAACAAAAGTCCTCAAAATTTAACAAAAAATGAAAGTACTTTTGTAACACTTGCAAGGCCATTTCAGTGGGCAGTTAAGAGTCAACCACATTGCTGTGGGTCTGGAGTCACATGTAGGCCAGTTCAGGTAAGGACGGCAGATTACCTTCCCTGAATGACATTAGAGAACTAGAGGGTTTTTTTTTAATGACAATCGATGATAGTTTCATGGCACCATTACATAGACTAGTTTTCAATTTCAGATGTTTATTAATTAATTGAATTTAAATTCCACCAGCTGCCATAGTGGGATTTGAACCCATGTCCCCAGGGAATTAGCCTGGGTTCTGGATTACTAGTTCAGTGACATTACCACTAAGCCACCTAAAAAAAGAAAAAGAAAAAAAATGACATAATTTACTATTTTTTGTAAGTGTGTGTTATTTTCTGTTCCGTATTGTGTTCGGTTCATAAAATATTAATCTGAATTAAATTGAAATTATTGAAGTTAACTAACCTATTAAATTGTGAAAATCAGACTTTTATTACAGTTGCAATTGTTGTTGTAAATTGTGATAAAGTCTCCAGTTCCAGATAGGAGATTGTCGCTTAAATAATTGGTATTTTTTAAATTCCTGACCACTGGCAAGAAGTCAGGGATTTGAAGTGATTCTGATTGTTTATTTTTTTTTTAAAGAGATACAGCACTGAAACAGGCCCTTCGGCCCACCGAGTCTGTGCCGACCATCAACCACCCATTTATACTAATCCCATATTCCTATCACATCCCCACCTGTCCCTATATTCTCCTACCACCTACCTATACTAGGGGCAATTTATAATGGTCAATTTACCTATCAACCTGCAAGTCTTTTTAATTATCTTGAAGGGGCTGGAGCGTGTGACCAGAAAAGAAAAGGGAATTTCTACTGTGATCGAGCAGTATGGTGTCATGACTAGGTGAGCAAGGTGTCTAGGGGTCTCTTGCTGTCTTCACCTGGTCTTATTGTAACAGGGTTTAATTTTAAACACACTGTGTTTTGAGCTCCCCCTTTGTGAATCCTTGTTCACAACTTTCCAATTATAAGGCAAATAAATGAGCACAAACAGGCTTTCTTTGTTTGAAAGCAGAAAGAGGAAATTTATTAAACCTTAAACTTAAACCCTAATACAGTTCATGCCTACGGATATATGACGCGCTCATGCTAGCATGCACACGCGATATAAACATGCAAAATAGGGACAGAAAAGAGCTGAAGAAAAGATAAGTAGAACAGTTTGAAGCAATCTCTTGTTACTGTTTCTCAAGCTTGCTGCAGTCCTTGATTGAAGACATGGTTGGCATTTTGTTGGGGCCCAGTATTCATCTTCTTAAAATCCTTGTTCACGTAGGAAATCTTTCGCTCTTTTACTTTCACGTGTTTTCACAAGATTCAGCTCCGTGGGAAGAGATGAAGGCAGGCAGGAGAGGAGATGTTCTCAGTCCCAGGAGAAGGTCTTTACTCCATGAGCACACTGCTTTATCTTAGTTCAAATCCCTTTGTTTGGGAAGTCAAAGTCAGAAAGCTCCCAGGGTGCTCAGCAGGTTAGTCATGTGACTAGCTCCTTATATGGAACAGTCTCTTCAACATCCTTGGTTGGAGGTCCAAATTTGTCACAGCCAGTTAGCCATGTGACCAAAACTGGTCCAACCCCTTCTGTGTCTTGGAGAAGCACTGCTGAGTCCCAGTTGTTTCAACATTGTCTGGTACTATGTAAATGTCCTTCCAGTCAGGGTTTTATGTTTTAATGTTCATGTGGTGAGATAATGTGTGCCTCAGTCTTGGCAGGTGGGGCTTGCCTGACAATGAGAACAATCTCAAAACATCTTATAGTTGGATTGTACTACAGAATTGTTTCAGAATGTTGAACATTGATGGTGATGTTGCTAATGATCTATGCTGCTGTGAACCAATTTTTATTTCCTAAGGATTGATAAAACCTTGGTAATACTTTTATGCCTTTATAGCTCATGTTTTGAAAAATGGAAGTAAACAAGAAGCTTAAATTTATTTCTGAATTTAATTGTATCAGGGACTTAGTGCAAGAGTTAAAGGCACAAAAACGTTGCAAAAGTAAAAGTCTGTTTTTCTTAATTTGGCAAAAAAAAATTTAAATTTACTCAAACTGCAAGAAGCTGTGTGATACAAGCTGACACCACATTTCAAAAGACAAACCCAGACATCAAACAAAGTTAACTCTTTCCACAAACAGCCTTTTTTTTTGCTTTCTAGTTAAATTTTGAATATTTGAATGACAATATCCTGATGAGAACCAGAGAGCCTGATATATGCTTTACAAAACAAAACTGCTCATCCGAATCCGAAATTGATCTGAGATTTTGTTACACGTTTGATGACATGCGATAATACTCTTCAGGGCAATGGTAATTTAACATTCAGTATGGAACGATCCTGCTCGTTTATTTTTGAAGTGCGGTGGTTAAATGAATCTATAATTGTGAATATGAGGTTTGGGCGATAATATGTACATAATTTGCATCCTTGGAATGGTTTTGTTGTTACCAATGACCAAATACAGATATATATATGGATGTTGAATTTTATTATTCTAATCAATCTCTTCTAATTGTGGAATGTGGCAATTTGCAATTCTATTGACACAAAGAGATCACAGATGAATGGACATTAAAATGGCATCCTGAGAATCAGTCTGGAGCAGCCCTACTTTAATCCTAATTGTGTCGCCATCTGGAAGAAAGTGATGTAGAAATTTAGTACAAAATTTCAACTGCTTCAGCATTTGAATCAAGCTATTGTTGTGGACATTAGCCATCACACTACTGAAGTTGAGAACACTTGCACAACTTTGAATCAGATTAGTTGTGAGCTGGTGGGAGTCATCATTTGGATGGTATCGGTGGGGTGAACAAATGATACTGGTACTGTTTCAGTTAGTTGTGCAGCAATTTTGATTACTATGCATGGAGTGTTTGAAAACAAGGATTACAACTGGACAATGCTCATGAATGGGCTGAAATTACTATACAAAATGTCATCTAGATACCTGCTAGCAGAAAGGACAGAGAAGAATCGGGGGTTGGGGCGGGGGGTGGGTATGGGAACAAGAATTCATACTATCTGAATACCTCAATGTCCTGGGCAGCCTTTGGGAACCAAAGACAGTACTACCAGCAATGCAGTACACCCTCTGTACTGCATTGAAGTGTATTCAAGCTTTTGTAGTAGGATTTAAACCCACAACCTTCTGACTGAAAGGCAAGAGTGGTACCACTAAGTCATAGCTGACATTCAAGCATTATACATTTTTACATCATGAACATAGAATCATAAAACAGTACAGCACAGGAGGAGGCCATTCAGCCCACTGGGTTCACATTGGCTCTTTCGAGGAGCAATCTGGTTTGTCCCACTCTGCAGCTGTTTTCCCACATCCCTGTTTTATTTCTCCTTCAAGTATTTCCCCAATTCCCTTTTGAAAGCTACTGTTGAATCTGCTTCCACCGCTATCAGGCAGTGTATTCCAAATCTTAACCATTTATTGCATAAAGAATGCGCATAAGGAGAAAAGCTTTTCTTCATGCATGTGCATTTTCCTCCTCCTCAAAAGAAAATTGTAGATTCAGTAATTTTTAAAAACAAGTTGAAAACAATCTGATTTTAATTGATCCACCCACCTAAAGAAAACTCCAAATACAAAAAAGATTTTAAAATGTCCTGACAATTAGTTCCAAAATTGTAAACTGTTTTGTGAAATCTGGCAGAAAGCAGCACTGGAGCAGTTCACTAAAGACAACAGCAAATCTGGCACAATATTTGAAAATACAGCCAGTTTCAGGCACAGGCTAAACCCACAATTGCTGGGCAGAATAGGATAGGGAGCAGAAAGGCATTGCAGCAGAGCCTCTAGTTTACCCTGAATGTGAAAGGATGTGCAGGTGTTAGAGAGGGTACAGAAAAGATTTATGAGAATGGTTCCAGGGATGAGAGATTTCAATTACGTGGATAGATTGAAGAAGTGGGGGTTGCTCTGCTTAGAGCAGAGAATTGGGCAGCACAGTGGCGCAGTGGGTTCAGTTCTGGGTACTGCCTGTGCAGAGTTTGCAAGTTCTCCCTGTATCTGCATGGGTTTCCGCTGGGTGCTCCAGTTTCCTCCCACTGCCAAAGACTTGCAGGTTGATAGGTAAATTGGCCATTGTAAATTGCCCCTAGTGTAGGTAGGTGGTAGGAGAATGGTGGGGGTGTGGTATGGAATATGGGATTAATGCAGGATTACTGTAAATGGGTGGTTGTTGGTCAGCACAGACTCGGTGGGCCGAAGGGCCTGTTTCAGTGCTGTATCTCTAAACTAAACTAAGATTAAGGGGAGATTTGATAGAGATGTTCAAAGTCATTAAGGATGTAGATAAAGAGAAACTGTTCCCATTGGTGGAAGGGTCGAGAACGAGAGAACACTGATTTAAGGTGAATGGCAAAAGAACCAATGGTGACACGAGGAGAATGCACCGCCTGAAAGGATGGTAGATTCAATCGTGACTCTCAACAGGGAATTAGATAAGTACTTGAAGGGGAAAAAAGTTGCAGGGCTACAGGGAGAGGATGGAATGGGATCAGCCAGATTGACCTTCCAGAGAGCCTTCACTGACTCAATGGCTTCCTTCTGTGCTGTAACCATTCTATCAGTCACGCACTTACACATGATCAACCTACCTTCAAATGCTGTTCAATCTAGGGCAGAAGTGACCAGCCTTTTTAAAAAAAGTCAACAGCCCAAAAGAAAATCCAACAGGAAGCCACATTATTGCACAATGAATATCTGCCATAATGATGGGGAGGCCTGTAGTGCATATGGAAATTAGTGAATAAATGAGTCCCCAATCTCCCTTTAACAGGCTTTTTAAAACTGAGTTTTAGAAATAACAAATAAATTCTGTATTGTGGATGCATTCATATTGTTATACTTTGATGCCCGAGTCCCCAATAAAAAGATCAGTCTCTCTCAGCCTGGCTGTTCCCTAGGTAGGGCTCTCATCTGGACTCCCTTAAGTCCAAGGGATGCAGACTTGAAAGGATATGGCAGACAATTGGTTTAGCCATTCACTGCCGGATCTGGCTGGTCCACTTAAAACACTATTGGGTCCTTCTGTCATCTGCAAAAACTGCTCACTATTCAACGATCATCTTGGAATGCAAAGATAACCCCCGGCTGTCCCATCTCCAACCTCACATTTCTCTCCAAAATCCTTGAACATGTTGTCGCCTTTCAAATCTATTCCAGTCTTTCCTGGAACTCCATGCTTGAATTCCTCAAATCCAGTTTCCACCCCTGCCACAGTACCGAAACAGCTCTTATCAAAACGTCACAAATGACATCCTGTGTGACTGTGACAAAGGTAAACTTTCTCTCCTCCATCCTTCTCGACTTGTCTGCAGCCTTTGACATGGTTGACCACACCATCCTCCTCCAACACCTCTCCATGTCATCCAGCTGGGTGGGACTGCTCGCACCTGGTGCCAGTCTGATCTATCGAATCATAGCCAGAGAATCACCAGCAATGGATTATTTTCCTGCTCCCGCACAGTTACCTCTGGTGCTCCCCAAGGATGTATCCTTGGCCCCCTCCTATTGCTTGTCTACATGCCAGCCCTCAGTGACATCATCTGAAAGCATAGCGCTAGTTTCCCCAGGTACACTGATGACATCCAGCTCTACCACAGCACCACTTCTCTCGACTCCTCCACTGTTGTAAAATTATCAGATTGCTATCCAACATCCAGTACTGGATGAGCAGCAATTTCCTCCAAATATTGGGAAGACTGAAGCCATTGTTTTCGGCTCCCATTCCAAACTCTGTTCCCGAGCTATTGATTCCAATCCTCTCCCCAGCACTACTCTGAGCACTACTCTAAGCCAGTATGTTCACAACCTTGGTGGCACATTTGACCCCGACCTGAGCTTCTGACCTCATCTCTGTGCCATCACTAAGATCGCCTATTTCCACGTCTGTAACGTCACCCAGCTTCTCTCGTCTCAGCTCAGAGTCATAGAGCACAGAAACAAGCCCTTCGGCCCACCGTGTCCATGCTGGCCATCATGCCCATCTATTCTAATCCCATTTTCCAGCACTTGGCCCGTAGCCTTGTATGCTATGGCGTTTTAAGTACTCATCTATATACTTCTTAAATGTTGTGAGGGTTCCTGCCTCTACCACCACTTCAGGCAGTGCATTCCAGATTCCAACCACCCTCTGGGTGAAACATTCCTTTCCTCAAATCCCCTCTAAACATCCTGCGCCTTACCTTAAATCTATACCCCTGGTTAGTGACACCTCCGCTAAGGGAAAAAGTTTCTTCTGATCTACCCTATATATGCCCCTCATAATTTTGCATACCTCAATCAGGTCCCCCCTTCAGTCTTCTCTGCTCTAAGGAAAACAACCCCAGCCTATCCAGTCTCTCTTCATAGCTGAAAGGCTCCAGCCCAGGCAGCATCCTGGTGAATCTCCTCTGCACCCTCTCCAGTGCAATCACATCCTTCCTATAGTGTGGCGACCAGAACAGTACACAGTACTCCAGCTGTGACCTAACTAGCATTTTATACAGCTCCATCATAACCTCCCTGCTCTTATATTCTATGCCTCCACCACCTCGCCCCCTTCCCACGGCACCTTCCTCTGCAATCACAGGAGGTGTAATACCTGCCCATTTACCTCCTTTCTCCTCATATCCAAGGCCCCAAACACTCCTTTCAGTTGAAGAAGCGATTTACTTGTACTTATTTCAACGTAGTATGCTGTATTCGCTGCTCACAATGTGGTCTCCTCTACATTGGGGAGACCAAACGCAAATTGGGTGATCGCTTTGCAGAACACCTCCGTTCAGTCCATAAGCATGACCCCAAGCTTCCAGTTGCTTGCCATTTCAACTGCCCCCTTCTCCCCCCACCCCCCCTCACATCTGTCCTGGGATTGCTGCAGTGTTCCAGTAAACATCAACGCAAGCTCGAGGACAGCACCTCATTTACCAATTAGGCACGCTACAGCCTGCTGGACTGAACAATGAATTCAATAATTTCAGAGCATGATGGGCCCCCCCCCCCCTTTTTATGTTATTTTTTCTTTGGTTATTTTATTTTAGTTTGGTTAGCTTGTTTCTACATGCTCCACCACTGTTTTTAAAAAGTTTTTTTTTAATGTTTGTGCTTGGAGTGCTTTGTGCTTTACAGTCAATTCACACCCTCTCTGTACTAACGCTTTGTCCTTCAGCACACCATTAACATATCATTTGCCTATGTTCCATGACCTTCTGGTCAGTTATTCTCTGTGACAGTGTCCTGTCAACACCTTTTTTGTTATCTCTTGCCCCACCCCCGCTTTACTTGCTTCAAACCTTTTACATTTCTAATATTTGTCAGTTCTGAAGGGTCACTGACCTGAAACGTTAATTCTGCTTTTCTCTCCACAGATGCTGCCAGACCTGAGTATTTCAAGCAATTCTTGTTTTTATTTCAGATTTCCAGCATCTGCAGTATTTTGCTTTTATATTAGTTGCCGCTCCTTCAGTTGCCTCGGCCCCAAGATCTGGCATACCCTCCCTACACCTCTCCGCCTCGCTTTCCTCCTTTAAGACACTCCTTAAAAACCTACCTCTGACCAAGCTTTTGGTCATCTGACCCAATATCTCCTTTTGTGGCGAGAGTTTAGTGTCATACTTTGTTTTAGAATGTTCCTGTAAAGTGCCTTGGGAATTCATTTCATTAAAGATGCAACATAAATATGCTATATCACTTTATTTTGGTTCATGCATTCACTGGCTAGGCCAACATTTATTGCCCATCCCTAATTGCCCTAGTGAGCTGCATTGTTGAACCACAACAGTCCTTGAGGTGTAGATACACTCAGTGCTATTAGGAAGGGAGTTCCACGATTTTGACCCAGTGACAGTGAAGGAACGGCGATATAGTTCCAAGTCAGGATGGTATGTGGCTTGGAGGGGAATTTGCAGGTGGTGGCATTCCCATGAACCTGCTGCCTTTGTCCTGCTAGCTGGTAGAGGTCGCGGGTTTGGAAGGTGTTAAGGAGCCTTAGTTAGTTACTTGGTAATAATTTCATTTTATACAAAAGATCAAAATAGGTAACTTGGTTTCTTTACACCTCTCTGCTACATCTCTCCAAATCCTCCACACCCCCTACCCTCACTTAAAATCCAGCTCTGTCACTTTTGTCACTCCTACCAACATCCCCTTATGTGGGTAATTGCCCATTTTTCTGATTTTATCATTTGGAAGCAATTTGGTATATTAAAACCAGATGGACTACCCAGCCTTGACCTAGGCACCAGAAATGCCAACGGCAAACCCAGCCCAGTCGACCCTGCAAAGTCTTCCTTATTAACATTTGGGGACTTGTGCCAAAATTGGGAGAGCTGTCCCACAGACAAGTCAAGCAACAGCCTGACCGTCATACTCACTGAATCATACCTTAAAAGCCAATGTCCCAGACTCCTCCATCACGATCCCTGGGTATGTCCTGTCCCACCAGCAGGACAGACCACAAGAGGTGGCGGCACAGTGTTATAACCCTGAGAGTCTGTAACATTCACTCTGGACCCATGAAGTCTCATGGCATCAATAAAACATGGGCTAGGAAACGTCCTGATTAGCAGCTACCCCCACCCTCAACTGATCAACCAGTACTCCTTCACGTTGAACACCGCTTGGAAGAAGGACTGAAAATAGCAAAGACACAGAATGTACTCTGGGTGGGGGACTTCAATGCCCATCACCAAGAGTGGCTCGGTAGCACCACCACTGCCTGAGCTGGCAGAGTCCTGAAGGACATATGTACCAGAATGGGCCTGCAGCAGGTGAGGGAAAGCAGAGGGAAAAATCTGCTTGACCTCACCCTTAATCTACCTGTTGCAGATGCATCTGTCCATGTCAGCATTTGGAGGAGTGACCTTGTGCAGACTGTTACGACCAGGTGAGGAATATGTCTAGGGGTCTTTTGCCGTCTTTACCTGGTCTTACTGTAACAGGGTTTAATTTTGAACACTGTGTTTTGAGCTCATCTTTGTGAATCCTTGTTCACAACTTGCCAATTATAAGGTAAAGAAATGAGCACAAACAGGTTTTCTTTGGTTTAAAGATGAAGAAATTTATCAAACCTTAAACTTAAACTCTAACACCATTCATGCCTATGGATATATGTGCTAGCATGCACATGTGATATAAACATGCAGACAGGGACATAAAAGAGTAGAGGAAAAGATAACAGTTTGAGGCAATATCTTGTTACTGTTTCTTGAGCTCGCTGAAGTTCTTGATTGAAGATATGGTCTTGCGTTTCATTGGGGCCCTGTAATCTTCTTAGAACCTTGTTCACGTAGGAAACCTTTTTCTCTCCGAGTTTGTGTCTTCAAAGCTTTCAGTTCCCTGAGAGATGAGCAGGCAGGAGGGGAGATGTTCTCAGTCCATGAGCACATGGCATTCACTGTCTCAATCCCTTTGTCGGAAGTTCAAATTAAAAAAAAACTCCCAGGTTGCACATCAGGTTAATCATGTGACTAGCTCCTTATATGGAACAGTCTCTTCAACATCCTTTGTCAGAAGTTCAAATTCAAAAACTCCAGCCAGTCATGTGACTAAAACTGGTTTGATCACTTCTGTGTCATGGGAAAGCAACTACTGGGTCCCCATTGTTTCAACATTGTCTGGTACTATGCAAATATCCTTCCAGTCAGGGATTGCAATGTTTAAGCTTTTGTTCATGTGGCGAAATAATGTGTGCCTCAGTCTTGGCTGGTGGGGGGTTTGTCTGACAAGACAAAGTCCCATCTTCAAACTGAGAATACTCTAAATCATGTTGTGTGGCACTACCACTGTGCTAAATGGGATAGATTAAGAACAGATCTAGCATCTCAAAATTGGCCAACAGCAGCAGTAGCAGCAGAATTGTCTGAACAGTAGAACAATCTGTAACTTCATTCCCAGCATATCCCTCACTTTACCATTACTATCAAGACAGGGGATCAATCCTGATTCAAATGAAGAATGCTGGAAAGCATGCCAGCAGCACCAGGCATACCCAAAAGTGAGATGCCAACCTGGTGAAGCTACAACACAGGACTACATGCCTGTTAAACAGTGGAAGCAGCATGCGATAGACAGAGCTAAGTGATCCGACAACCAACATGCCAGATCAAGGCACTGCAGTCCTATCACATGCAGACATGAATGGTGGTGGACAATTAAACTAACCAGAAAAGGAGGCTTCACAAATATCCCCATCCTCAATGATGAGGGAGCCCAGCATGTCAGTGCAAAAGACAAGGCTGAAGCATTTGCATCCGTCTTCAACCAGAAGTGCCGAGTGGATGATCCATCTCAGTCTCCTCCTGAGGTCTCCAGCTTCACAGATGCCAGTCTTCAGCCAATCCGATTCACTCCATGTGATAAAGAAATATCTGAAGGCACTGGATACAGCAAAGGCTATGGACCCTGACAACATACCAGCAGTGGTACTGAAGGCTTCTGCTCCAGAACTAGCTGTGCCACTAGCCAAGCTGTTCCAGTACAGTTGCAACACTGGTATTTACTAAACAATCTAGAAAATTGCCCAGACATGTCCTCTACACAAAAAGCAGGAGAAATCCAATCCAACCAATTACTGTCCCATCAATCTACTCTCAATTATCAGCAAAGTGATGGAAGGTGTTGTTGACAGTGCTATCAAGCGCCACTTGCTCAGCAATAACCTGTTCACCGGTGCTCAGTTTGGGTTCCGCCAGGGTCACTTGGCTCCAGACCTCATTACAATCTTGGTCCAAACATGGACAAAAGAGCTGAACAACAGGTGAGGTAAATGTGACTGCCTGTGATGGAGTATGGCATCAAGGAGCCCTAGCAAAACTCTGGTCGGTGAAAAATCAGGGGGAAAACTCTCCACTGGTTGGAGTCATATCCAGCAAAAGGAAGACGGTTGTGGTTGTTGGAGGCCAAACATTTAAGCTGCAGGACATCGCTGCAGAAGTTCCTCAGGGTGGTCTCCTAGGCCCAACCATCTTCAGCTGCTTCATCAATGACTTTCCTTCCATCATACGGTCAGAAGTGGGAGTATTCACTGATGATTGCAGTGTTCATTACCATTCATGACTCCTCACATACTGAAGCAGTCTGTGCCCACATGCAGCAAGACCTGTACAACATTCAGGCTTGGGCTGATAATTGGCAAGTAACATTTGTGCCACACATGTGCCAGGCAATGAAAAGCTCCAAGAATGTAACCAACCTCCTTTGACCTTCAACGGCATTATCATTGCTCAATCACCAACCATTAATGTTCTAGGGGTTACCATTGACCAGAAACTTAACTGCATAAGCCATATACTGTGGTTACAAGAGCAGCCAGAGGCTGGGAATTCTGCAGTGAGTAACTCACCTCCTCACTCTCCAAAGCCTGTCCACCATCTGCAAGGCACGAGTCAGGAGTTTGATGGAATACTCTCCACTTGCCTGGATGAATGGATCTCCAACACTCAAGAAGCTTGACATCATCCAAGACAGAGCAGCCCACTTGATTGACACCCCATCCACCAACTTAAACATTCACTCCTTCCACCACCGATGCACAGTGGCAGCAGTACATCTACAAGATGTACTGCAGCACCTTCCAAACCCATGACCTCCACCCCTAAAAGGAGGAGAGCAGCAGATGAATGGGAACACCAGCTGCAAGGTTCCCTCCAAGACACTTGGAACTATAACCGCCGATCCTTCACTGTCGCTGGGTCAAAACTCCCTCCCTAACAGCACAGTGGGTGTACCTACACCAGACAGACTGCAGCAGTTCAAGGGCATGGCTTATCACTACCTTCTCAAAGGCAACTAGGGATGGGCAACAAATGCTGGCCTTGCCAGCGATACATCCCATGAAAAGATAAAAAATATTTTTGTAGGTAAATATTTTTCTATACAAGGGCAAATTTTTGCTGTTTTTGTCTATTTGTATGATCCTGTTATTACTCAATTTAAGTGGTTTTGGGTGCATAACAATGCAAAAATGATACAAAATCAGACGACTGAGCGCACTGAAGTCCTCACATGGGAGATCTTCTCCAGGAGCCCATTTTAGAGCTGCTCAAAGTTCCTAAGGTACATACTATAAATCCAGCCTAAGATACTATTGCAAACAAATATATTCACAATACAGCTATATTGTCTGGGTAAATTAATTTCACTTTACACTGATACTGTAGTTACTGTAAATGCAGCCTGACTCCGGAATCATTGTCCAACCAGAGGCTCCCAGGAGGACAGGAAGGTCTCAATCCACATCAGAGTCAGTTTGGACATCAACACCCCATTTACACTACACAATTTTAGCCAAATCTGTATTGCACCAATGCAAAATTTGTAATGCAAATGCACCCCAATATTGCCAGTGAAATATCATCCGTCTTGTTTTCAATTTTCTTTAGAAATAGAATGTATTCTGTACCATTTTAAGAATTAAAACAAATACACAGCATGCATTGTTACGAGTTACAATACTGAATGGCAATTTAATATTTTCCAAAGCAAAAAACCTTTTATAAAATCAAATGTCCAAAGCAGTCATTTGTATAAAATAAAAATCAGATATTTTGCTCAACAACTAATTAGGGATTTTTTTCCCTCTATATAAAGTCTGCGGATATTTTTTTTTAAATTGGAAGCTCATTATGTTTTAAGGCAAAAAATGTATTCAAAAGAGTGCAAAAAATATGACTTGGGCACAAGCAGAGATACCATACAGCGCTATCAACAAAATCCAAAGCCAATCTCCAACCCAACCTGGTTATCAAAACAGCATAAAAGCCCATCTTTGGCAACCATAAATCTGTAGACAAATGTCAAGACTGGTCTAATCTGATCTTGCAGCACTATTTACTTTGTACATATATTTAAGCAGCAGTTTTGTAACCAAAGTAATTTTTCGAGATTCAAAAGGAAGACAAGAGTGTTGACTTGTTCCATGAGGGTTTCAACGTCAGCCTGTTTCGTAAGGGTTTGAACATTGGTTCATTATTGTCTGAAAATTACTGATTTAGTGCATTTGGTAGGTTTAGGCAATTAGATTCCCTCTTTTGTGCTGCTATTCTTTCAGTGTCATTATTCACTTGGCTGAGAGTTCTGCACTGGGAAGTAATCTTCTGTCCGGAAGAGAGCTGGTGGCTCAAACTTTTGCTGTTGTCGCTTTGGAAAGGATGATTTCTATAATGAGAAAAGCAGATCAATTAGGATCCTACCACCTTTTGTGCCCCAGTATATTATAGCCTCGACCACTTTATCTTTTAACCCTTGATATCAGCATCATTGGTCCTCCCATAGGCAAACGACACATCTTCTACAAGCTGGAGTGAATCTTCCTCTACATTTAAGTAAACGATAGATATATTCAGGGATTATAAAGAATCTGTACTCTGTACAACAGCCACCACATGATTCTCTAATGTTTGACAACTGACCAAATATGGAATTCATCAGACCAAGCGTCAGTATCTAAACAGTCACAAAAATAAAAGCGCCTTTGCAGGCCTGCATAGTGTAAGCCCGCTGGTCTGAAAAATCACTTATAACATCAGACCATTGCTTAAGAGGCAGGTAGAGCTAGGGCTGCATTGCAATGTCTGAGGAGTGGCAGATGGTGCAGCTGTGATCCCTCTATCCGAACACAATACTGATGGGATGTTGTGATTCTGGGTATTTCAGCATTCCCTTTACAGGTGCTGACAGCCTGCTGTACCCTTCTGACTTTTTTTTTAAAACGACAGATCCCATATTTTCTGTAGATACTTTTACTTTAAATGGCCCAAAATTTGCTATCAGAATAACAAGAGGCTAATAGCGCTTGCTGATATTTATGCGCAGATGCCACAACAACTCAGGTGAGTCAGACAGGTGATTGAAGGTAGAAATCGATGAGTTTCTGTCAGAGATGTGCTGCTCTGCCATTGTAAAATGTTAGTGATTGCCCATCAACCTCTCTGGCTCTGAAAATTTACTATTACTAGTGTGCACTCTCATTTCTTCAGGTTTTAATTGTTGTAGGAAATTTTAATAATATATATATTTTTAAAAAAACTTTATCTATGTCCCTTAATCCAATCTTTTTTTCCTTCTCCATTTCTCTTTCAGTACCTGATTTGGCATTGAATTCACCCACTCAAATTTACACTTCCTTCTCAGTTCTTGCACTATTAATTTCACAATGATTCAAACAGATTGGTTATGGAGATAGTTGTTTACCTTGTCCACTCCGATCCCATATGCCCTGCAGATGGTGCCAATGTTTTTTCCATCACGCACATCCAGCAACTTGTAGGGCCAAATATCGTCCACATTAAACAGCAGGTGCCTTTCGTTGTCCTGGCTCAGGAAATTTTGGGCCAATATATCTTTTTACTGCCTCATTGGTACGGGTCTTCATAATTCCTCCACCAGTTTTCAACCCTTCTAGCTCTTCAATAAAACTCATTCTTTCTCTTCCTTTCCCCTTTGTTCAGTTCTATTAAGTAACTTGCTAATCTTCCTACTGAGTTCTGACTAATAATCCACATGCCAAAATGTTAAAACTTGCTTTTCCTCTTTACAGATGTTAAAATTAAAAACAAAGTGCTGTTTAGACAAACATTTTCAGTTTTTATTTCAGATTTCGAGCATTTGTTAATCATTTTTGTTCTCAATGGGTTAGATATCAGTTTTTTTGCTCAGAACTTCACATTCTTAAACATAAAGGTTGACAGCTATAAAGGGTCACTTGCAGCTGCCAATGAGGTTTCCACAAATACACATAGTAGCTTCTAAAATGGCCAAACAACACAAAATGTGGATAGTTAAACTCAACATGCTAAGAATTCTAAGATAAATACAGGAACAATACTCACATTAAGGAATGCTGGAGTACCGATTGAGTGCAATATTTTTCTAAATGCACTAGGAAATGTTCCGAGTTCGGCTTCAGCTTGTGTCACCTGGTCATCTAATACACATACATTCTGTCCAATCATCTTGACAAAGGCCTGTAATTTACATTAGCATTTGGTTAAACAGCCAATTGATTGTATTTTTATAATACAGGCAGCTTCCCTTGAAAGCACATTGAAAATGCCTCTCAAAAATCAATCTTGCTTGTATGCAGGAGTCCTCTTTTACCGTGGCAGTGTGCAAAACTTTGTACAAGTATGAACATCAAGTGTTTTTCCTTCCTCAAGTCATCAATGCTTTTCTGCTTTCACAGACATCCTTCCTTTACCACATCCATGTAGCCATTATTTGTGACCCTCGAGAGTGAATGCTTATAGTGCGGCCCACTCAAACCTACACCCAATGTCTTCAGCATGGGCTGCCAAATAGTTATCAGGAGTAGATGGTTTGGCTGATTTTCCCATTCCTAACCTCAGGTTAGGAGACATTTTGCATGCCTTTACTCAGCACAGGGATTGAACCAGACACCTTTCTGGTCTGTGTGCCTCAGCTACTCACTGGATGAACTGACTGAGCCATTGATGCAGCATGTTCTTCTCAGCTTTAAATGCAAGTACAGCTTCCTTATCGTACAAGATCTACAGAACTAGATTAGCTTCCATATCTTTAAAAGGCTGTGCTATAAAACAACATTAGAAAGGTATACCGAACCAAACATTTATTAATTGTTCTCCTTAAAGAGGTTACGAGAAGATTTAATCAAGGTGTTCAAAATAACAATTAAGTTTTGACAGACTAAAATAGGGAGAAACTTTCTCGGTTGGCAGCAGAGTCAATAACCAGAGGGAGCAGATTTAAGATAATTGGCAACTCAACTGGGGGAGTTGAGGAAAATTTTATTTTTATTTTATGAACACTGAACTGGTATGATCTGGAATACACTGCTTGGATGGTGGAAGCAGATTCAATAGTAACTTTCAAAATGGAATTAGATATATTAACTAATGATACAAGGACTAGGGGACACAGATTGAAAGTTTTGGGCAAAAGTTGCAGGGGGATTATGAGGAAACACTTGTTTTTTTTTTTACACAGTGGGTAGTAATGACCTGGAACTCGCTGCTCAAGGTTGGTGGAAGTGGAGACAATCAATGACTCCAAGAGGACGCTGGATGGCCACTTGAGGGAAATAGACTTGCAGGGCTATGAGGATCGAGCGGGGGAGTGGGACTGACTGGATAGTTCTGTAGAGAGCCAGCATAGACTCGATGGGCCAAGTGGCCGCCTTCTGTGTTGCATGACTATGTTCGAAAAAAAAATTGCAGGGCTACGAAGGAGGAGCAGAATTAATTGGATAGCACTTTCAATGGCTGAATGGCCTCCTTCTACATTGTAAGATTAAAATAAAACGGTAACAGCACAGAAGGAGGCCATTCAGCCCATCGTGTCTGTGCCAGCTCTCTGTTAAGAGCTACACAGCTAGTTCCAGTCCCCTGCCTTTTCCTCTGGCTCTCAATGCTTCCACCAATGGGAACAGTTTCACCCTGTTAACTCTGTCCAGAACCCACATAATTTTGAACATCTCTATTAAATCGCCTCTCAACCTTCCCTTCTCCAAGGAGAACAGCTCCAGCTTCTCCAATCTATCCCTGTAATTGAAGTTCCTCATCCCTGGAACCATTTTCATGAATCTATTCTGCATCCTCTCTAATGCCTTCACCTCCTTCCTAAAATGTGGTGCCCAGAATTGGACACAATACTCCAACAATAAGTGGGAGCAGCTCATGGCCTTCTTTGTTACCGAGACTGAGATGATCTCATCAGCTGCCTCTGCCACACCCTTCCTTTCCACTAGCCCACCGGGCTAAACTTCCTCCAAAGTTTCCCTCTGTCCCAGCCCTGAACTCGCATCTTTCTCTAGTTTCTCTGATATCTCCCCTCATGCCCTCTCTGAATTCATCTTGTCCGTGAGACCCACTTCCTGTTCCCTCGACCCTATCCCACTAAACTGCTGACCATCCAACTTCCCCTCCTGGTCCCTATATTAGCCGGTATCATTAATGGTTTTCTCTCTTCAGGTGTCGTCTCTCTCTCCTGCAAATCTGCCAACATCACCTCTCAAAAAAAAAACTTTGACCCTACTGTCCTTGCAAACTACCGTCCCATCTCCAACCTCCTTTTCCCCCTCCAAAGCCCTTGAACTATTGTCACCTCCAAAATCCATGCTCATCTTTCATCTATGAGTTGATAGCATTCAGAGAAAAACTGTTTACATCGATGGTTTCCATTATAAATGGAAATATTAGACAGGAGGTCCACACTGAAGCATTATTATAAATAACTACAAGATGGAAAGTTTCTATAAGACAACTGTTTCCTTTGTTATCACAAGGTAATTGTCCAACAATAGTGAAAAGACAAATTGCCCACCTCTAAGTTATCAATCTTTTTGTACAATTGCTTCATTTCATCTGCCTTTGCATGGATTTCAGGGATATTTTCATTCATTATCTGAGAAGAATCATTTCGAATCTACAGCAGAAAATAGTATTTTATTCCATACATGGTGCTGCGAATCCTGTAATTTCAAAAGATTTACTGGAGAACTGCAAATGTTACACCCCTATATTACATTGCTGGGTGCAAGG
The DNA here is from genome assembly GCF_036365525.1 of Heterodontus francisci. Classification (NCBI taxonomy): domain Eukaryota; kingdom Metazoa; phylum Chordata; class Chondrichthyes; order Heterodontiformes; family Heterodontidae; genus Heterodontus; species Heterodontus francisci. Next base: position 41,531,189 of record NC_090372.1, read on the forward strand.
ATAAACCCAGCAACTACAGGCCAGTCAGTTTAATCTTGGTGGTTTTTAGAGAGGATGATCCGGGACAAAATCAACAGTCACTTGGGCGAGCGGATTAATTAAGGAAATCCAGCATGGATTTGTTAAAGGCAAATAGTTTTCAACTAACGACTGAGTTTTTTGATGACTACATTAAATTTAATGTAGAGAAGTTTGAAATGATACATTTTGGTAGGAAGAATGAGGAGAGGCAATATAAAATAAAAAGCACAATTCTAAAGGGGTTGCAAGAACAGACAGAGACACAACAAATCGTTGAAGGTGGCCGGGCTGTTTGAGAAAGTGGTTAAAAAGGCATACCAGATCCTGGGCTTTATAAATAGAGGCATACAGTACAAAAGCAAGGAAGTTAAGATGAACCTTTATAGAACTCTGGTTCAGCCTCAACTGGAGTATTGTGTCAAATTCTGGGCATCAGACTTTAGCAAAGATGTGAAGGCTTTAGAAACAGTGCACAGAAGATTTAGGAGAATGGCTCCAGGGATAAGACACTGCAGATACATGGATAGATTGGAGAAGCTGAGGTTGTTTGCCTTAGAAAGAAGAGGGGAGATTTGATAGAGGTGTTCAAAATCATGAGGGGTCTAGACAGCATAAATAGGGCCAAACTGTTCCCATTGGTTTAAGAGACGAGAACCAGAAGACACCAATTTAAAGTGATTGGCAAAAGAACCAACGACGACATAGGAAAAACTTTAACATAGTGATTAGGATCTGGTTTGCGCTACTTGAGACCGTGGTGCAGACAGATACAAACTGAGGTTTTCAAAAGGGAATTGGATACAAGAATATGAAGCTAAAATTTTTGCAAGGCCAAGAGGAAGGGGCAAGGGAGTGGGACTAGTTGAGTTGCTCTTGCAGAGAGCCGACATAGACGTAACGGACCGAATTCCTTCTGTCCTGTAACCAGTCTATGATTCTGCACTAGGGTGCACTTATGATTCAGCAACTTGATAGATTAACCTTCTGCATTGAGAACCAACAAAAGTTAAGGCTTGCTTTTGGACTGTCATGCCAGTTAATCTGCTTTAAGTCTTGGTGGTGTCTGCCTCAACTCCATTTATCTCAGTTGAGCTGAAATCAGTTTTCAGTTGGACAACCTGGTGAACTCTGCTTGGGAGTGAGGAATTCCCTCTTGAAGAACAGAGACAGCCCAACTCATCCAACTTTAAAACCACACTTCTGACTGCTCATGCAACAGCACTGACAAATGCCATGACCTACAGGAAATGCTCCCTGACCTGGTGTGGTCAGCAGAAGAAAGCTCCTTACTAAAGGAGAATATATAAACGGCAAAAATAAATATGCTAAAATCACTACTTACCATGTCCAACATCCCACAGAATTCATCCACTCTGGTAAGCATTTCTTCTAAACTTGTCTCCAATTGTTGAATCTGTGACAAACACACAAAATGGTCAAGGTGGAGTTTTACTGTTATTGAAAAGTACAATTCTACTTACAATATAGCATTCCGAGGTCAAAGATGGAAATGGAAAGTCTTTCTTTCTACTCCAGATTTATTTAATTCAATTTAAATTCTCCAGCTGCCGATTTAATTTATTATATGGGATTTTAACTTATGTCTCCAGATCATTAGTCCAGACCTCTGAACAACTAGTCTAGTTAACAAACACTAAGCTACTGTATCCTATATATTACTAATTACATTTCTCACCCATCCTTTGCCATTCCCACTACCTCGAATTATCATACCGTTTGCCACTGCTGGGCTGTCTACAACCTCCTCTTTGCTACCGCTCTCCCTCTCCTGTTTCAAGATATTGGTGATCCAATAGTGAAGATGAGTTTGGTAAGGAGACAGTAGACTGGATTTCCAATATCAGGCAGGTAACTGTGTATACATTGGCTGTGTTGCTTTGAGATTTTAAGAAGATTGTACAAGCTAGGGACAAACAAGTTGTGAAGGGCCAGTCGAGCGAGAAGTTAGCTAAGTCAGTATGGTGTTTGGCTCCAAAATGCGGCTGGCCTGAAACTACTTTCAGTTACAATATGACTTTCCAAATCCTTTGAGTATTTATTAAAACAAGACAGCAGAAAGAAAGGCAGGCTAGTAGAGTCATATCTCTTAGTACTAGAACACAAAGATTTAAATATAGTATTAACAGCATCGATATGACCAAACAACGGAAATAAATCAAAGATAAAATTTGTAGACAAATTAGAGTCATGTACTAACAATGTGTTATGAAATTTTAATAAACTAAAAATTGAGCTGGATACAAAAAACATTTGTGGTAAGCAAGGTTTTTTGTTTCCACAGCATAACTACTTTCTCAAACAACGGGAGTCTGTTTCCAACATGGACCGAGTTCTGGGTAATGAGGTGTGTTTGGGAAGCAGTATCCATAATAAAATTAGGATCAATGAAGGAATAGCAACGGTGAAAGAGCGAGTCAAGAATGAGGGTACTTGACTAGTGGAAAAAAGCAAATGATAGCAAGATAAAAAAGGATCATGTCCAGATCAAATGAAACAAAATTGGCAAATAGATCAGGAATGAGAAATGTTTCTACAGAAAACAGCAAGGGCACAAATAAAGCATCAAGGCTGGAGGCCTATGGGCAAAGAGAAATTAGGTAAAAAAAATTTAAAATGAGAATTTAGCATCAACAGTGCAGACAACAAATATATAGGAAAATCTGAAAAATTAGAAAGTCCGAAAAGGGAGTACAAGAGAAAATTACCCAAAAAAGGATCATAAAAAGGTTTTTCATAAACAAATTTTGAAAATGATAACATAGGAGTAAGCCATTAAATGATGAAGGAAGCAAGCTTGTAATGGAAAATGATGGAATGACAAAAGATACTAGATAAGTATTTTGCCTCAGTTTTCACACAGGAGGTGGATGTTGACGCTTTAGAACCACCAGATGTGGAGGTAATCAAAGAGAAGTGATAAGCAAAGAAGTTGCTCAAACTTAAGGTATACAAATCACCGGAATCTGCGAGGGTAGAATTCTCTGCCATAACCAAATATTGAAGCAGAGTCGATAAATTCCTTTAAAAGGGAATCAGATAATTACTTGAAAAAGAGGAATATTTACAGAATAGGGAGGGAGTGAAGAAAAGGATAGGCTGGAGAAAAACACCAGTGCACATTTGGTGGCCTGAATGACCTGTTTGAGTTGTGACAAAGATTTTATGCAAACAGTTCTATTCCAGTTCCTTCTGCATCATGCAGCAGTACAAATATATATACTGAATGATTGTTCCGTCACACACTCCTAATCCAAAATCCAAACATTTCAAACCTATGGGATGCCACACAACAGGACAAATTCAAATATTAGAACAACTAATTCCACAGGGCAGGGAAACATATTTAGCAATTTGAAAACATAGAAATTGCAGAGTTTTTTTTTTGCTCCTTCAGTTCAGTGAACAGTATCAACTAACATGACAGACAGGATAGAAAGACTGTCAGCTGTGTTCAGGCGTAGCTTCCAAAATAGATTCAGGCCAAAGGTGGACTGGAACAAACGAACATGCTATCCCATCTGAACTTTGGTTGGGGGGGGGGGGGTGGCGGAGGGGGAGAAATGGAGGTAAAATAAACTCAGCTCTGGCAGATTTACACAGATATTTTATATTAATGTATGGTGGACAGCTAGCTGCTGGTAACATCCTACATTACACAAAAGTGTCGACAATTCAGAGGTACTTGATTGGAATGTGCTTTGGAACATTGGGGTGAGAACATAAATGCCCTTTTTTAAAGTGGTATCACAATATTAATATTAAGAACATAATAGGAACAGGAGTAGGCCAATCGGTCCCTCGAGCCTGCTCGGCCATTTAATAAGGTAATGACTGGTCTGATTGTGGTCTTAACTCCACTTTCTTGTGTGCCCTCCATAACACTCGACTCCTTTGTAGATCAGAAACATGTCTCACTCAGCCTTGAATATATTCAATGACCCAGCCTCCACTGCTCTTTGGGGAAGAGAATTCCAAAGATTAACGACACTCAGAAGAAATTCCTCCTCACCTCAGTCTTCAATGGGACACCCTTATTTTGAAAGTGTGCACACAGTTTTAGATTCCCCCAAGTGTGGAAACATCGTCGCAGCATCTACCCTGTCAATGCCCGTCAGAATCTTCTTGTTTCAATAAGATCACCTCTCATTCTTCTAAACTCCAATGGGTATAGGCCCAGCTTGCTCAACCTTTCCTCAGAAGACAACCTCTTCATCTCAGGAATTAGCCTCATGAACTGCTTCCAATGCAAGCATATCCCTCCTTAAGTAAGGAGACCAAAACTGCACAAAGGACTTAGGAGCAGGATTAGGCCATTTGGCCTTTAAGCCTGCTTCACCATTTGATAAGATCATGGCTGATCTGGTTGTGATCTCAACTCCACTTTCCTGTCTGCCCCTATAACCCTTGACTCTCTTGTCTACCAAAAATCTATCTAACTCAGCCTTGAATAAATTCAATGACGCAGTCTCCAGTGCTTCCTGGAGAAGAGAATTCCACAGACTAACGATCCTTTGAGCAAAGAAATTCTCATCTCCATCTTAAAAGCGAGACCTCTTATTCTTAAACTGTGCCCCCTAGTTCTAGTCTCCCCCACAAGAGGAAGCATCCTCCTGGTATCCACTCAATCAAGTCCCCTCAGGACCTTACATGTTTCAATAAGATCACCTCTTACTCTAAGCTCCAATGGGTACAGGCCCAACCTGTTCAACCTTTCTTCCTAAGATAAGCCCTTCATCCCCAGGATTAGTTAAGTGAACCTTCTCCGAACTGCTTCTAACACAATTATATCATTTTTCAAATAAAAGAGAGTAAAATTGTACACAGTACGCCAGATGCGATCTCACCAAGGCCCTTACAGCTGCAGTAAAACTTCCCTTTTATACTCGATTCCCCTTGCAATAAACACCAACATTCCATTTGCCTTGCTAATCACTTGCTGTACCTGCATACTAACTTTTTGTGATTCATGTACCCAGATCCCTCTGAACCACCATGTTCTGCAACCCCTCTCCATTTAAATAATATACTGCTGTTCTATTCTTCCTGCCAAAGTGGACAAGTTCCCATCTTCCCACATCATACTCCATCTGCCAAATATTTGTCCACTCACTTTAATCTACCTATAATCCTTCTGTAGACTCTTAACGTCCGCTTGAAAACTTACTTTCCTTCCTATCTTGGTGTCATCAGCAAATTTAGCTACCATACATTTGGTCCCTTCATCCAAGTCATTGACATAAATTGTAAATAGCGAGGCACCAGCACTGATCCCTGTGGCACTCCACTAGATACAGCTTGCCAACCTGAAAAAGAGGCATTTATCCCTACTCTCTGCTTCCTGTTAGCTAACCAGTCCTTTATCCATGCTAATATGTTACCTTCGACACTATGTGCTCTTATTTTGTATAGTAACCTTTGATGTGGCACCTTATCAAATGCCTTTTGGAAATCCAAGTGCACCACATCTACAGGTTCCCCTTTATCCACCTTGCTTGTTACTTCCTCAATGAACTCTAATAAATCAGTTAAATAAGATTTCCCTTTCACAAAAACATATTGACTCTGTCTGATCCCAGTATGATTTTCTAGGTATCCTGCTATAACCATAATAATGGATTCTGGTAATTTTCCTAGAACACATTAGGCTAACTGGCCTATAGAAGGGTCACTGACCTGAAACGGTAACTCTGCTTCTCTCTCCACAGATGCTGCCAGACCTGCTGAGTATTTCCAACATTTCTTGTTTTTATTTCAGATTTCCAGCATCTGCAGTATTTTGCTTTCATATTGCTATAGTTTCCTGCTTTCTGTCTCCCTCCTTTACTGAATAAAGGTGTTATATTTGCTATTTTCCAATCTGCTGGGCCCCTTCCAGAATCTAATGAATTTTGGAAGATTATAATCAAAGACTATTATGGGCGGCACAGTGGCGCAGTGGTTAGCACCGCAGCCTCACAGCTCCAGCGACCCGGGTTCAATTCTGGGTGCTGCCTGTGTGGAGTTTGCAAGTTCTCCCTGTGTCTGCGTGGGTTTTCTCTGGGTGCTCCGGTTTCCTCCCACAAGCCAAAAGACTTGCAGGTTGATAGGTAAATTGGCCATTTCATTATAAATTGCCCCTAGTATAGGTAGGTGGTAGGGAAATATAGGGACAGGTGGGGATGCGGTAGGAATATGGGATTAGTGTAGGATTAGTATAAAATGGGTGGTTGATGGTCGGCACAGACTCGGTGGGCCGAAGGGCCTGTTTCAGTGCTGTATCTCTCTCTCTCTCTAATTATCTCTGAAGCCACTTCTTTTCAGACCCTAGGACCCTTGGGGATGCGGTGGCATAGTGGTATTATCACTGGACTAGTAACCCAGGGTATTGCTCTGGACATAGGTTCGAATCCCACCATGGCATAAGGTGGAATTTGAATCCAATTAATAAAAATAAAATCTGAAATTAAAAGCTAGCCCAGTGATGGCCATGAAACCATTGACGATTATTGTAAAAAACCATCTGGTTTACTAATGTCCAGTCTGGCCTACGTGCGACTCCAGGCGCAATGTGGTCGACTCTGAAATGGCCTATCAAGCCATTCAGTTGTACCTAACCACCAAGAGGTCAACAAGGAATGAAACCAGAAGGACCACCCAGCATCGACCTAGGCACCGGAAACAACAACAGCAAACGTAGCCCTGTCAACCCTGCAAAGTCCTCCTTACTAACATCTGGGGGCTTGTGCCAAAGTTGGGAGAGATGTCCCACAGACTAGTCAAGCAACAGCCTGACAGTCATACTCACTGAATCATACCTAACAGACAATGTCATAGAAACATAGAAAATAGGAGGAGTAGGCCATTCGGCCCTTCGAGCCTGCTCCGCCATTCATTATGATCATGGCTGATCATCCAACTCAGTAACCTCTTCCCGCTTTCTCCCCATACCCTTTGATCCCTTTAGACCCAAGAGCTATATCTAACTCCTTCTTGAAAACATACTATGTTTTGGCCTCAACTGCTTTGAGGTAGCAAATTCCACAGGCTCACCACTCTCTGGATGAAGAAATTTCTCATCTTAGTCTTGAAAGGTTTACCCTGTATCCTTAGACTATGACCCCTGGTTCTGGACACCCCCACCATTGGGAACATCCTTCCTGCATCTACCCTGTCAAGTCTTGTCAGAATTCTATAGGTTTCTATGAGATTTCCCCCCTCACTCTTCTGAACTCCAGTGAATATAATCCTAACCGACTCAATCTCTCCTCATACGTCAGTCCCGCCATCCCAGGAACCAGTCTGGTAAGCCTGCGCTGCACTCCCTCTATAGCAAGAACATCCTTCCTCAGATAACGGTCACCACCATCCCTGGGTCTGTCCTGCTGGTGGGACAGGACATAACAGAGGTGGCGGCACAGTGGTATACAGTCTGGAGGGAGTTGCCCTAGGAGTTCTCAACATTGACTCCAGACCCCATATAGTCTTATGGCATCAGGTCAAACATGGGTAAGGAAATCCCCTGATTACTACCTACCCCCCCCCCCCCCCCCTCAGCTGATGAATCAGTACTCCTCCATGTTGAACAGCATTTGGAGGAAGCACTGAAGGTGGCAAGGGCGCAGAATGTACTCCAGGTGGGGGACTTCAATGTCCATCAAGAGTGGTTCGTAGCACCACTACTGACCAAGCTGGCCGAGTCCTAAAGGACATAGTTGCTAGACTGGGTCTGCAGCAGGTGGTGAGGCAACCAAGAGGGAAATGTATACTTGACCTCGTCCTCACCAATCTGCCTGCTGCAGATGCATCTGTCCATTACAGTATTGGTAGGAGTGACCACCGCATAGTCCTTGTGGAGACAAAGTCCTATCTTCACATTGAAGATACTCCTTGTTGTGTTGTGTGGCACTACCACCATGCTAAATGGGATAGATTTCAAACAGATGTAGCAATGCAAAACTGTGCATTCATGAGGCACTGTGGACCATCAGCAGCAGCAGAATTGTACTCAACCACAATCTGTAACCTCATGGCCCGGCATATCCCCCATTCTAACATTACCATCAAGCCGGGGGACCAACCCAGATTTAACGAAGAGTGCAGGAGGGCATGCCAGGAGCAGCACCAGGCATACCTCAAAATGAGGCGTTAACCTGGTGAAGCTACAACCTAGGACTACATGCATGCCAAACAGCATAAGCAGCATGCAACAGACAGAGCTAAACGATGCCATAACCAACAGATCAAATCTAAGCTCTGCAGTCCTGTCACATCCAGTCGTGAATGGTGGTGGATAATTAAACAACTAACAGGAGGGGGTGACTCCACAAATATTCCCATCCTCAATGATGGGGGAGCCCAGCACATCAGTGCAAAAGAGAAGGCTGAAGCATTTGCAACAAATTTCAGCCAGCAGCGCAGAGTGGATGATCCATCTCGGCCTCCTTCTGAAGTGCCCAGCAACACAGATGCCAGTCGTCAGCCAATTCGAGTCACTCCATGTGATATCAAGGAACAACTGAAGGTACTGGATTCTGCAAAGGCTATGGGCCCTGACAAATGTCCGGCAATAGTACTGAAGACCTGTGCTCGAGAACCTGCTGTGCCCCTAGTCAAGCTGTTCCAGTGCAGCTACAACACTGGCATCTACCCAGCAATGTGGAAAATTGCCCAGGTATGTTCTGTACTCAAAAAGCAGGACAAGTCCAACCAGGCCATCAGTCTACTGTGAATCATCAGTAAAGTGATGCAAGGTGTCGTTGACAGTGCTATCAAACGACACTTGCTTAGCAATAACCTGCTCAGTGACGTTCAGTTTGGGTTCTGCCAGGGCCACTCAGCTCCAGATCTCATTACAACCTTGGTTCAAACGCGGACAAAAGAGCTGAACTCAAGAGGTGAGGCGAGAGTGACTGCCTTTGACTGAGTATGGCATCAAGGGGCCCTAGTAAAACTGGAGTCAATGGGAATCAGGGGAAAACTCTCCACTGACTGGAGTTGTACCTAGCGCAAAGGAAGATGGTTGTGGTTGTTAGAGGTCAAGCATCTCAGCTCCAGGACATCACTTCAGGAGTTCCTCAGGGTAGTGTTCTAGGCCCAACCATCTTCAGCTGCTTCATCAATGACCTCCCTTCAATCACAAGGTCAGAAGTGGGGACGTTCGCTGATGATTGTACAATGTTCAGCACCATTTGCGACTCCTCAGATACTGAACAAGTCTGTGTAAAAATGCAGCAAGACCTGTACAATATCCAGGCTTGGGCTGATCGTAGCAAGTAACATTCGCACCATACAGGTGCCAAGCAATGACCATCTCCAACAAGGGAGAATCTAAGCATTTCCCCGTGACATTCAATGGCATTATGATCACTGAATCCCCCACAATCAACATCCTGGGGGTTATCATTGACCAGAAACTGAACTGGAGTCGCCATATAAAATCCGTGGCTTGATTGGCACCCCATCTACAAACATTCACTCCCTCCACCACTGACAGTAGTGTGTACCATCTACAAGATGCACTGCAGCAACGCACCAGGGCTTCTTAGACAGTACCTTCCAAACCCACAACCTCTGCCAACTAGAAGGAGAAGGGCAGCAGATGCATGGGAACACCACCAAGTTCCCCTCCAAGCTACATACCATCCTGATTTGGAACTATATTGCCATTCTTTCACTGTTGCTGGGTCAAAATCTTGGAACTCCCTTTCTAACATTGTGGGTGTACCTACCCCACATGGACTTCAGCAGTTCAAGAATGCAACTCACTACCACCTTCTCAAGGGCAATTAGGGATGGGCATTAAATGCTGGCCTAGCCAGCGATGTCCACATCCCAGGAAAAAAAAAAATGTAGGCCATCTGATCCTGGAGACTTCTCAGCCTTTAGGTCTAATAGTTTTCCCAGCACCTTTTCCCTGGTGATGGTGATTGTTAAGTTCCTCCCTCCTTTTCACCTCTTGATTTTCAAGTATCTTTGGCAGGTTTTCTAAATCTTCTACTGTGAAAAACAGACAAAATACCTACTCAATGCCTCCATTTGTTTGTTTTCCATTATCAATTCCCCAGACTCTCTCTGGAGGACCAATTGTTGCTTACTCTCTTCCTATTTAAATACTTAGGGAAACTCTTACTGCCTGTTTTTCATATTGCTAGCTGGTTTTCTCTCATACTCCAATTTCTCCCTCTTAATTATCTTTTTCATCATTCTTTGCTTGTTCTTAAAATCTGTCCAATCTTCTGGCCCAGCACTAATCTTTGCAGATTTGTACTGTGTTTCTTTTAATTTGATACTATCCTTAATTTCCTTATTTAGCCACAGATGATGTAACCTTCTCAAAGACTTTCTTTCTTTCTCACTGGGATAAATCTTTTCTAAGAGTTATTAAATATCTCCTTAAATGTCTGCCACTGCATCTCTATTTGTCCTACCTTTTAACCTAGCTTCCCAGTTCACTTTAGCTAGCTCTGCTTTCATACGCTTGTAATTACCTTTATTTAGGTTTAAAACACTAATCCTAGACCCATACCTCTCCTTTTCAAACTGAACGTGAAATTCTATTATGTTATGATCGCTGTCACCTACAGGTTCTTTACCATGAGGTTATTGATTAATCCTGTCTCATTGCAAATTACCAGGTCTAGAATAGCCTGCTCCCTCGTTGGCTCTAGAACATACTGCTCTAAGAAACTGTTGCGAATACACTCTATGAACTAATTTTCCAGGCTATCTTTGCCAATCTGATTCACTCAATGTACATGTAGATTAAAGTCACCCATGTATTGCAGTACCTTTCTTATACGCTCTATTTATTTCTCCCTGTATAATCTGTCCTACAGTGTAGCAACAGTTAGGGGACCTATAAACTACTCCTACAAGTGCCCTCTTGCATTTCCTATTTCTTATCTCTACCAAAACTGATTCTACATCTTGCTTTACCAAGCAAAGGTCATCTCTTGCTACTGTATTAATGACATCCTTAATTAACAAAGCTATACCACCACTTTTTCCGAGCTTCCTGTCTTTTCAAAATGTTGAATACCCATCAATATTCAAGTGCCAGCCTTAGTCACTTTGCAACCATATTTCTGTAATGGCTATCAGGTCATACATATATATTTCTATCCATGCCAACAATTTATCCATTTTGTTACAAATGCTGCATGTATTCAGATACAGAGCCTTTAACTCTTCTTTTTATCATTTCTGCAATCTTTGGCCTTATCTGCTGAAACATTCTTATGTTTGTACACTCTGTCCCTTCCTGTCATACTCTCGTTATTACTCAAATCGTTACCCTGTTCTATTACCTCATTGTTTCCCTTTGATTTACCATATCCCCTCTCATGATCCCTTCCCCCCACTATTTAGTTTAAACCCTCTCTACCACTTTAGTTAAACAACTCACCAGAACATTGACCCAGCACAGTTCAGGTGAAGACCAGCTCAACAGTACAGCTCCCACTTTCCCCAGTACTGGTGCCAGTGCCCCATGAATCAAAACCCATTTCTATCACACCAGTCTTTGAGCCGTGCATTCACCTCTCTAAAATTTGCTTGTGACTCAGGTAATAATCCACAGACTATTACCTTTGAGGTTCTGCTTTTTTAAATTTAACCACTAGCTGCTCATAGTCCCTATGCAGAAACTTTTCCCTAGTCCTATCTATGTCATTGGTACCCACGTAGACCATGATAACTGGATTCTCCCCCTCCCACTACAAGTTCCTTTCCAGCCCTGAGATGATGTCCCAAATTCTGGCACCGGGCAGGCAGCACAGCCTTCTGGACTCTCGCTCTTGGCCACAGAGAACTGTGTCTACCCCTATGACTATATCATCTTAAAGGCCTGCTCGGGTCTGCAATTGAAATCCGACCCAAGCCCGACCTGGCCCAAGTTCTTTGATTTTTTTCCAGCGCCCGACCAGACCCGAATTAAGTTATATTAAAGAGGTTGTGTTCTACTTTGGATGGAATCACTCACTGCAGAATAGTACGGAGTCCGGATGCACGTTTCCCACCTTGATGTCCTGGCTGTTCAAATCTGGAAGCTTTTCCCTCCCTGACCAAAAGGCAGCACTGTGTCCAACCTGGCCCGGCCCGGCCCGACCCGACCCCGATTGCCGGACCCCGGAAGAGAGACCTAACCTGAACCTGACATGTCGTCGGATCTGGTTGGGTTTGGGTCAGGTAGTGACGCTCTATATCATCTGCTACTCCCACTAATTTCCTGTTCACTCCCCCTGCACCACGGTGCCATGGTCAGTTTGCTCATCCACTCTGCAGCCCTCGCTCTCATCCATGCAAGCTGAAAGGACCTCAAACCTGTTAGACAATTACAAGGGTTGAGGCTCCTCTACTTCTGCCCTCTCGATCCCCTTACCTGCCTCACCTACCTACCACTCTGCTGACCCTGACCAAATCAGAAGACGCTATCCAATGGGGTGCGACTGCCTTCTGGAACAAAGTGTTCAAGTAACTTTCCCCCACCCTGATGCATTGCAGTGTCTGTAGCTCGGCCTCCAGCTCATCTACTCTGAGCCGAAGTTCCTCGAGCCATAGTCACTTATTGCAGATGTGGTTGCCATGGATCACATTGGTGTCCACGAGCTCCCACATACTGAAGCTGCAACACATCACCTGCCCTGCCATCCTAACTGTGTGTGCTAAATAACTAATTAATTATTTTTAATTTTAATTAATGCCTCTCTTCATCGGCGCTTACTGTTCTAATTTAAACCATGGTAATACAATAAACCTTACCACTTAAAGATAAAACAAAACAGTAGACTCACCAACTTCTTACTTCCCTTTTGCTTACGTTTCTTAATTAATTAGAAGGTAGCTCTGTAAAATTTAATTTTTAATTTACGTTTTTCTAATCTCCAGCTATTAACACACGCACCCTAATAGTTATGTACTAACCTAGCTGTTTACAGATACTCCCCAAAAGCAGTAACTCACCGACCAATCACCTTAGAGTTTTCCCATGATGTCACTGTGTCAAGGTTGCCCTCTTTCTGTGAAGCAATTTGCATCTTCTACAGCAACTGGAGGCTGAAAAAGGAGTACTTCTTTCCCGTCTGCACTGAATTCCCAGGTGAACCAAATTCCCATTTCACACTCTGACTGCATTTCACTCAGGCAAAGTCTCCTCTCTGAATGCCCCTTATGCAAGGTGCGGCCTCATCAATGCCCTGTACAGTTGTAGCAAGACTTCCCTACTTTTATACTTCATCACCTTTGCAATAAATGCCAACATTCCATTTGCCTTCCTAATTATTTGCAGTACCTGCGTGCTAACTTCTTGTGATTCATGTACGACACCCAGATCCCTCTGCAATCTGCAGTCTCTCTTCATGCAAATAATATTCTGCTTTTCTATTCTTTCTGCCAAAGTGGACAATCTCACATTTTCCTGCATTATACTCCATCTGCCAAATTGTTGACCACTCACTTAACCTATCTATTTCCCTTTGCAAACACTTTGTGTCCTCCTCACAACTTGCTTTCCTACCTATCTTTGCATCGTCTGCAAATTTGGCTACAATACACTCAGTCCCTTCATCCAAGTCACTAATATAGACTATAAATAGTTGAGGCCCCAGCACTGATCCTGTGGCACCCCACTAATTACTGTTTGTCAATCTGAAAATGCCCCATTTATCCTGATTCTCTTTCCTGTGAGTTAGTCAATCCTCTATCCAGGCTAATATATTACCCCCAACACCATGACCTCTTATCTTGTGTAGTAACCTTTTTGTGGCACCGTATCAATTTTGGAAATCCAAATACACTACATCTACTGATTCCCCTTTATCCACCCTGCTTGTTACATCCTCAAAGAATGCTAAAATATTTGTCAAATGCTATTTTCCTTTCATAAAACCATGTTGACTCTGCCTGATTGTATTATGATTTTCTAAATGTCCTGCCTACTACTTCCTTAATAATGAATTCTAGCATTTTCCCAAAGATTAACTGACCTACAGTTTCCTGCTTTCTGTCTCCCTCCTTTCGTGTAAAGAGGTGTTATATTTGTGGTTTTCCAATCTACTGAGACCTTCCCAGAATCTAGAGAATTTTGGAAGATTAGTCAATGCATCCACTACCTCTGCAGCCACTTCTTTTAAGACGCTAGGATGGAGGCTATCAGGTCCAAGGGACTTGTCAGCCTTTAGTCCCATTAGTTTACCTTGTACTTCTTCTATCGTGATTGTTTTTAAGTTCCTCCCTCCCTTTTGCCTCTTGATTTTCTGCCATTCCTGGGATGCCTTTTATGTCTGTTGGACAGGTGCAAGGGCTGAGGCTCCTCCATTACCACTGTCTGGACCCCCATACCTGTCTCACTCAGTCACACTCTCCTGTCCCAGAGAACAGACCAAATCTGAAGTACCTAACATAAGGGGTGTGTTTTACCTGGACGCTTTGTTCCAGGAGGCACTTTCTCCCTCCCTGATGCATCGCAATGTCCAAATCTCGGACTCCGGCTCATCAACTCTGAGCCGAAGTTTCTCGACCTGCACTTACTGCAGATGTGGTTGCAGTGGATCATATTGGTGTTCACTAGCTCCCACATGCTACATCTGCAATACATCACCTGCCCTGCCATCTCTACTGTGTTTTATTTAATTAGTTTAATTTAATTTAATTAATTCAAATAAAAATACTGATAAACTACTTAATATAACTACAAGTTAACTAGTTAAGCTACAAATTTAATACTTGTATTTCCCCAGTACCAGTTTAAACTACCGCCTTAGTTGAGAAAGAAAAAAAACCTTAAAACTCACCAATCACCTACCTGCTCTAATTAATGCCTCAACAGCTCTCAGGCCTCACTGTCTCCAGTTCCCTTTCTTAGATCACTGCTTATTCTGAACAGGACCTCCTCCCTCACTGCACTGAATTCCCACACTTAAATTCCCGAGTTCAGCACTCTGTTGCGCAGAACTTCATGCTACTAAATATTTTTATTTTACAAATTTACAAATACAAATTTTTAAATTGGCATAAGTACAGAAAACAGCGAGTCACGGTAAATGGTTGTTTTTGAAACTGGAGGATGGTAGACAGTGGCGTTCCCCAAGGTTCAATGCTAGGACCACTGCTTTTTTAAAAATATATGTAAAAAATGACTTGGATATTAGAATACAAAGTAAAGTTTCAAAATTTGCTAATGATATCAAACTTGGTGGTGTGGCAGACAGTGAGGGTGATACCAATCAACTGCAATATGACAGATAGGCTAGCAGAATGGGCAGAAAAGTGGCAGATGGGATTTAATACAGAGATGTGTTAGTTTGGCAGAAGGGATAGGGAGAGGCAGTATAGACTAAATGGCACAGTTCTAAAGAGTGAAAAAGAACAGAAGGACTTGGGGATGCATGTGCATCAATCTTTGAAGGTGACAAAACATGAGAGTAGTTAGCAAAACATATGGGATCTTGTGCTTCATAAATAGAGGTATGAGTACAAGAGCAGGGAAGTTATGCTGAAGCTGCATAAAGCTCTCGTTAGGGCATAACTAGAGTACTGTATCCAGTTCTGGTCACTACACTTTTAAGAAGGATGTGAGCATCCGAGAGAGAGTGCAGAGGAGATATACCAGAATGGTTCCAGGGATGAGGGATTTTAGCTACAAGGTTAGGCTGGAGAAGCTGGGCTTGTGCTCCTTGGAGCAAAGGAGAATGAGGGGAAATTTGATAGAGACGTACAACATTATGGCAGTTTTAGATAAGGTAGGCAAAGAAATGCTGTTCCCATTAGCTGATGGTACAAGGACTAGGGGAGACAGAATTAAGGTTTTGGGCAAGAGATGCAGGGTGGATGTGAGGAAGAACTTTTTTTTTTTACACAGTGAGTGGTAATGACCTGGAACGCACTGCCTGTGAGGATGGTGAAAGCGGAGACGATGAATGAGTGCAATTGGATGGGCACTTGAACGAAATAAACTTGCAAGCCTACGGGGATAGAGCAGGGAATGGGACTGATTGGATTGCTCAAGACAGAGCCAGTGTGGACTTAATGGGCCGAATGGCCTCCTTCTGTTGGTGTAATGACTGACTCTAAACAGTACCATCGAGCAGGCCTGTCTAAGCACATCTCCATGGGCTGCATAGCTGTGCATCATAGAAGCTGCAGCCAAATGAAACATAAAATCACCATTTCTATTAAACTGTGCATGTCTCAAGTCGCTGAAACAACCAGATCTTGGCACCTGTCATGAAAACCCCCACCTGCCAAGAATGAGGCATATTAATTTTGTCATTTGAACATCAATTTTAAACTGTTGCTGGAGTAAAGAGATGACATGTTTAAAGAGATCAGCAGTGGATGGAAAAACATTTGCATACTTAGAGACAGTGCTTGGAGAGACAAAAGAATTGCTCACTGAGTCAATTAACAGAGACTGGGCTGGGAAATGGTGATCCACATTTTGTCGGGTAAGAGACAGCACTACACCCACCCACCGAGACTTTGGAATCCACAAGCGCTGGCGTTTGTTTAAAAAGTCACATGACTAACCTGCTAGCCCAAGTCTGGTTTTGAACTGCTCACAGGACAGTTTGGGTAAGACTGCAGATTGCATCTAAACTTGGAACAATAGCCTCTCTCCTGTCTGGCTCTCTCTCTTTCAATAATCTCCAGATCCAATGAAGTCACTTAAACCACAAGAGAAAAGACTCCTACGTCGAAACAAGTTTTAAAGCATGCACTGGGCCCCAACGAAATGGGGCAAGCGCAGGAAAATTTAATAGGATTCCTGAGGGTTATCAGGGTTTTGTGTCTGAAGGTAGAGTAACCCAGAACCCCTCGAGAGGGGCAAGCAAGCACATAGTAATCCTCAGGGACACAGGGGCCACTAGAGTGCAGTAAACATCAGAATGGTGGAGAATGTATTGGAGGACAGTGTACATTTACACCGGGTGCACTTGGAGGGCAACCTAGTTTCGGGACCATTGACCTTAGGGATTGTCCCTAGTTTGCCTGTGGACAGGGTTGACCTGCTCCTAGGTAATGATCTGATGGGGACGAAGATGGTAGTTTCACCAGTAGTGAAAGATACACTGCAGGAGGTCAGAGAGACAGGGCTGTGGCAGGAGACAATCCCCTGCCGTTTCCCTGAATGTGTAGTGAATCAGGCCATGATCAAACCTGCTCCCCTAGAGAAAACTGAATTGGCACTGCAGGCAGATGACCATGAAGTCTGTCTGTCTAAGACTTTCTTTGGAAAGTTAGACCCAGGGAATGAGTTAAATGGATCTTCCCTAGCTGAGGCTCAGCAAGCTGACCCAGTATTGACAGTGTTAGCATAGGCTGCCCAGTCCAAAATTGAAGCAGAGGGAGTCCCTGATCAGTACCTCATTCTTTAGATGGTAGCAATGAGGAAGTGGAGTTCTCCTCACAGACCTGAGAGCAAGGGGTGGACAGTGGTTCACCAGTTAGTGGTGTCACAGAGGTACCGGAGAGAAATATTAAGAATGGCCCATGAGATTACAGTGGCTGTACATGTCAGTATACGAAAAACCAAAATCTACATAAGACGGCAGTTTGACTGGCCAAAACGCCACAAAGATGTGGTGGAGCACTGTAGGAGTTGCCACATGTGCTAGGTTAAGGGGAAACCCTAACCTACAGTGAAATCTGCACCCCTAAGTCCTGTATCAGTGTTCGTTGGACCCTCCAGCAGAGGGCTGGTGGACTGTAAGGGATCCCTGCCGAGAACAAAAGAGGACAAGCAGGCACAAGGCTGGCAAAAGGTTAGAAAGGAAGGAGGAAAAAAGGACAAAGGCGGCAGGTTAAAGAGAGTCCAGGAGGAATCCCAAATGGAAACCCCTACTGTCTGGTCACCCAATCCCGAAATGTTTGAAAAGTTAGACCCCACATCCCCCTATGTAAATGCAGGCACTAGAAGTACCCCACCAGTGTTGCTAACAGCATCTACAGGAACCTGCAGAGACAAAGGAAGTCCTCATATTAGACATCTCTGCCACTCACCATAGTCACAATGGTTTTCAAACTGTGTGTTGGGAGACCCTGTAAATGTTGACACACAACAATTCACATTTATATAGTGCCTTTAACACAATAAAACTTTCCAATGTGCTTCACAGGAGCGTTTTAAAGTAAATTTTGACACCGAGTTATGCAAGGTGATATTAGGGTAGATGGCTAAAAGCTTGGTCAAAGAGTTGGGTTTTAAGGAGCATCTTAAAGCAGGAAAGAGGGGTAGAGGAGGAGAGGTTTAGGGAGGGAATTCCAACATATAGGACTTGGCAGCTAAAGACACGGCCACCAATGGTACAACATTTGAGATGCCCTAGAGGCCAGAATTAGAGAGAGAGGCAGCTATCTCAGTGTGCTGTGGGGCTGGAGAAGCGTACAGAGATAAGGAGAGGTGAGGTCACAGCGGGATTTGAAAACAAGGATGAGAATTTTATTTTATTTTTTTAAATCGACAGCGTTGCGCTTAACTGGAGCCAATGTAGGTCAGCAAGCACACGTGAACAAGACTTGGTGTAAGGACATGGGCAGCAGAGTTTTGATATCAAGTTTACAGAGCAGAACATGGAAGGTCAGTCAGGAGTGCATAGGAATGGTCAACTCTGGAAGTAACAAAGACATGGATGAGGGCTTTAGCAGGCGAGCTGAGACAGGGGCCAAGCCAGGTGATGATACAGAGGTGGAAATAGGCAGTCTTAGCAGTGGTGACATCACTTAGTGACATTCCTGTGGATTCTTTATCAGAAATGTACCAAAGGATGCAATGCAATGAGATTGGCATCCTGACAACCTTTTTTAATGAGATTTTCATTTCTACATATCAGCTTGGCACAGCAGCTAGGATTTTCACCCAAATCCGAATTAGTGGGTTCAAGTCCGATACAGGACTTCAGTGCATACGTAGACCAAAACTTCAGTGCTGTACTGAGGGATTGCTATATTGTCACAGCTGTCATCTTTAGACTGAGATACTGGAACTGAGGCCCCATCTGCTGGGGGTAAGAGGCTGCAGAAGATCTTTGGGTACTAATGAAAGAATAGCACGCCGTTCTCTCAGTATCCTGACCAACATTCCTGACTCAACCAACATCACCAAAATATTTTTAATTCATCATTCATTCACCAAAATAGCTGTGAGGAAGTCCATAACATAATAAAATGCCAAGGTAATGCACAGGATTGTAATCAGACAAAAATTGACCAAGCTAAAGAAGCCATTAGGGCAGGTGACCAAACATTTTGTCAAAGAGGTAGATTTTAAAGAAGGAAAGGTTTAGGGAGGAAATTCCAGACTTGGGGTCTAGAAAGCTCAAGGCATGGTTATCAATAGTGGGCGAAAGTATTCAACGATTCAAAACGGCTAGAAGAGGTTTCAGAGTTAGGGAGGGGCTCACTCACAGAATCTCAGAATTGTTACAGCACAGAAGGAGGCCATTCAGCCTGTTGTATCTATGCTGGCTCTCAAAAAGCAATTTACCTAGTGCCACTCCTCTGCCTTCTCCCCTGCACATTTTTCTTTTTCAGATAACACTCCAATACCCTCCTGAATGCCTTGATTGAACCTGCCTCCACCACACTGTCAGGTAGTGTATTCCAGATCCTAAATACTCACTGAGAGAAGAACGTTTTCCTTATGTCGCCATTGCTTCTTTTGCCAACACCTTAAATCTGTGCCCTCTTGTTCTCGATCCTTCCACCAATGGGAAGTTTTTCCCTATCTACTCTGTCTAGACCCCTCATGATTTTGAACACCTCTATCAAATCTCCTCTCAACTTTCTCCTCCAATGAAAACAGTCCCAAACTATCAACGTAACCTAATCCCGGGAACAATTCTCATGAATCTTTTCTGCACATAGTCTAATACCTTCACATCTTTCCTAAGGTGTGGCACCCAGAACTGGACACAATACTCCAGTTATCAAGCGAGTGTTCCATACAAGTTTAACATAACTTCCTCGCTTTTGCACTCTATGCCCGTTAATGAAGCCTAAGATGCTGTATGCTCTATTCACTGCTCTCTCAACCTGTTCTGCCTCCTGCAATGATTTACGCACATATACACCCAGGTCCCTCTGCTCCTGTACCCCCTTTAGAATGGTACCCTTTATATTGTCTCTCAATCTTCCTGCTACCAAAATGAATCACTTCACATTTCTCTGCATTAAATTTCAGATGCCACTTGTCTGTTCATTCCACTGACCTGTCTGTCTTTTTACAAGTCCTACACTATCCTCCTCACAGTTCACAATGTTTCCAAGTCACCAAGGGATTTACACACAAGGATGAGTTGAGTTTTAAAATCGAGGTGTTGCAGGACCAGTAGCCAATGTAGATCAACGAGAATAGGGGTGATAGGGGATTTGGTGCGAGTTCGGATACAGACAGAACAAATCTACAAAACTCAAAACATCAACTTTCTTCACAAATTCTAACTGATTTGCTATGTATTATCACTGTGTTTTGTATTCCTACTTAAATGCCACTGCTATTGACCTGATTCGCTGCACTTTGCACCGACACTGAGTACCTCAGATGCAGTACAAGCCGCAGCTTCAACTTTCCTACAATTGTGAGGAAGTGAATGGCGCCGCCCAGTCAGCCCATCCGCTGGGCAAGGAAGTTCAGTCCCGCTCCGGGGGCCAGTAAACAGCAACCCCCCACCCCAAGCAAGGGCACAGTGCCCCCGGCCACTTACCTCCTCCCCGGCAGCAGTTGTTAAATAGCTCGAGTAACAGCGCGCTGTGCGCCACAGCACCGCCTCCTGCTCACTCTCCGCACCGGCCTCGCCGACAGCTTCCATCGCCAGACCCTCCACCGAACAGCCTGTCCCGTCCTCCTCCTCCTCTGTTTCTTCTTCCTCCTCCCCCTGTCTACTGACCCGGCCGCTCGGCCTACCACGGGAACCGGGACCTACAGTTACCGCAGGAGCTCGAATACGCTCTTCCTCCATCGTCCACAATCACGGAGGCGGCCCAAGCCCCGCCCTCTTTCTGTTAGGCTCAGGCCCCACCCCTTCCAGGCCGGACAGGCCCCGCCCTCTGGCTGTTCGGCTCAGGCCACACCCCTTCCAGCCAAGCCAGGACCCGCCCTCTGCCCGGCTCAGGCCACACCCCTTGCAGCCAAGCCCAGTCTCAGGCCCCGCCCTCTTTCTGCCCGGCCCAGGCTCAGGCCCCGCCCTCTTTCTGCCCGGCCCAGGCTCAGGCCCCGCCCCCTTCCAGACCGTCTGCTCCGCTCCCTTCCAGCTGGGCAAAGTTGTACCAATCAAACAAGAACGAGAGGATTTCTATCCAGCATCTGCACTATTTTGCTGTGATTTCTACACAAAGTTGCCTTAAGTACATTTGCACGTGGCTTCAGCAAGACTGCACTGGTTACATGGCTTGGCTGAAACTAAACTGTCGTTTCGCGGAAAAACTGCATGCACAACAGTGAGCGGACTACCAAAAGGTACAAATCAGTTTCCAACATCCAGTGTCTACATCAGGCACAATTAAGTTAAATAAAGTGGAAGGATTCCTTTATTCCTTCACAGAGCAAAGCTTTCTCTGCCCTGGCAACATGCTTCTACCCCAAACAAAAACAAGAAATGCTGGATTCACTCAGCAGGTCTGGCAGCATCTGTGGAAAGAGAAGCAGAGTTAACGTTTCGGGTCAGTGACCCTTCTTCGTAACCCCAACTACTTGCTCAATATCAAGAACAATTTTATTTACCTATCTAATAAATATATATAGAATTGGTTAGGACTCTGTCTCATGTATAATTATGTATCTTTTTCAAAACAGAAGTTCCTGTTAATGGAATTCTTTCACTTTTTACTTCCAGTTGATCAGATGGTTTACATACCTGAGCAAGATAGCTTCTCTCATACATTTTGTGGTTTCCTGGTGATACTGGCTCATCTGTTTCTAAACTGACCTGTTCTATAGTTTGTGCCCATGTCTACAAGGAGTTATAGAGTCATTATGGCATTGAAGGAGGCCATTTGGCCCAACGAGTCCATGCTGGCTCTCTAGAGAAATACAATTAGTCCCATTCATCTACTCTATCCCCATAACCCTGCAAGTTTATTTCCCTTGAGTGCCCATCCAATATCCTTTTGAAATCATTATCTCCGCTGTTATGGTATCTGAGGAGAACATGACTTGTTACAGTCTTAGTTAAATGCATGTGAATATTTTTGAGAGTGCTAGAAAACCTCAGGGGAGAAGGCAGGGAAATTGCACTAGGTGAATTGCTCATTCGGCGAGCAGGGGTGAATGGCCTCCTTCTGTGCTGTAATAATTCTGTAATTCTGTTTGTTGTGCTGTTGTGATAACCACAGCAGGCTATCTTTAAGACCCTGTGTGTGACTTGATGTGAGCCTATTTATATTGGCTCCCTCGAATAACTAGGGCCAAACACCCACACAGACACAAACTTGTGCTATCTTTTGTGTCAACCCAAACCAAACATGGTGTCAAAAGCGGCGGATTGCTGACATGTTGGATAGTAGCCTGAGAGATTCACATCGTCTCTTCACACAAAGTTTGTCGGAGTAGTGAGTACCGTCTGAGTGACTTACCCATGTAGTCAAAATGGTGTGTTGCCAGATTCCAGCACCGCAGCTGATGTGCGTGCTGCAAGGTGATCTTAGAGGTGAACTGGAAAGTTTTTGAAGTATTCTGTCAAGATTATCTAGTGGCTACAGAACTGGATAAGAAGCTAAAGACAATCCAGATGGCTACCCTGGGGGCTGTAATATGTCAGGAGTGCAAAGGGAGACTGAGCATGCTTGGAATGCGTGAGGATGATGCAAGAGAGCCAAGCAAGATACTTGACAAATTATCTGAACATTTTGCACCTCACCTGCAAGGAATGTTTTGTATGACTGATACATTTTTCATTGTGCCAGCCAGCAGCCAAATGAGAGTGTTGACCAGTTTGTGGTCCGATTGAGACAGTTAGTTGAGCCCTGCAAGTTTGTTACACTACTTGACGAAATGTTGAGAGATAGGCTGGTGCTAGACTGTCCAGATAAACGGGCTCAAGCCAGATTGTTTAGACAGCAGGATACAGTATTTGATCTGAAGAAGGCTATTGCAGACCTTGAAGTTAGTGAGGCTGCTCATCAGCAACTCAAAGTTGTTGGAGAGCAAGAAGAGATGCACTACAGCCATGTCAAGTTATCTTCCAAGTCCAAGACAAGGTCAGCAGGCTCCTCAAAGCAGACTTACGGCGTGAAGAAATGCCTGCAAAAGACATCACACAGCCAAAGGCCTACACAAAGAAGCCACAAGATTTCCAACATGTGTCCCTAGTGTGGAGAAAGTCATGGAAAAGGATGAGAAAAATGTCCAGCGTATGGAAAGGTCTGCAGGAAATGTGACAAGGTGAACCATTTCCAGGCTGTCTGCAAAAGGAAAGCTTTAGCACTACATCAAGTACAGGATGATAATGAGATGTCAGATTCAGAGGATGAGACATAAGCTATTGAGGAAGTTGGAGCTCTCCACATTCATGATGAAGGAAAGAAATTAACCGTACCATTATTTTGTGGCAAACAACTGATAGTGTGCCAAGTTGATTCAGGAACAACATGCAGTGTCATATCATTTAGGCAGTTGTGTGAGACTGATAAGACAGGACATCCAATGCTAAGACCTAGCATGACAAAGATTAGACTCTATAATGGAACTAATATTCCTGTAAGAGGAGAGCGTGATCTTTCTGCCAACATAAGGGTTGTGTGCACAAGGTCACTTTCAAGGTAGTGGATGTGCAACAGATGCCTCTTCTGTCAAGCAAAACATCACTCCAGATGGGATTGATTACAATAAATACCCTAGAGACATTGAAGGAAGTTAAACAGATGTAATCAACGAGTATGCCAATGTTTTCGAAGGCTTAGGCTGCCTTCCAGGGGAGTATCACCTCGACATAGATGTCACAGTACCTCCAGTGAAGTATGCAGCTCGTAAAGTAGCTACTCCCTTGAAGCAGGAACTGAAGCAGAAGTTCTGTAAACTTGAAGAATGGCGAATCCTTGTCAAAGTTACACAACCATCAGTGCAGTCATTGTGAAGAAGCCTAACAAACTTTGAATCTGTATTGTCCCTAGGGACTTGAATGAGGCTCTGAACCACCCACACTATCCTATTCCCACTGTAGATGACATCCTACTGAGGCATTCTAAAGCCCATGTCTTCTCAGTTCTTGATGCAAAAGATGGATTTTGGCAAATGAAACTAGATGAAGAGAGTAGTCTTCTCACAATGTTTGCTACACCCTATGGCCGCTATAGATGGGCACATATGCCGTTTGGGATATCAACAGCCCTGGAAGAGCTTCAATGATGCAGTATGAAATTATTGAAGGCTTGGATGGTGTTGATGTCATAACTGATGGCTTTCTGATATTTGGCAGTGGTGACACCCACCAGGAAGCAGCAGCAGACCATGGCAAGAACTTAGATAAGTTCCTGCAGAGAGCAAGAGAAGTCAACTTGAACAGCAAGAAGCTTCAACTTCATCTCATCAGTGCCTTATATGGGACACATACTGACAGGGGATGGCCTACATCCAGATCTGGACAAAATAAAGGCCATCATGGCGATGCCAGTCACTAAAGACAAGAAGGCAGTGCAGCATCTTCTTGGGTGTGTTGCATACCTGACAAAGTTCCGATCCAAACTGTTTCAGGTTGCAAAGCCACTAAGGAGATTGATGGACAAAGATGTTCACTTTGAGTGGCTAGAACACCATGTTCAAACACTACATGAGATCAAACAACTTCTCATGCAAGCTCCAGTGTTGAAGTACTACAGCCTGCATGAAGAGGTCACAATCCAATGTGATGCATCAGAGAAAGGACTTGGAGCCACCCTTCGTCAGAGTGGCCAGCCAGTTATCTTTGCGTCACGAGCCTTGAGCAAAGCAGAGTGCAACTATGCTCAAATAGAGAAGGAATGTTTGGCCATAGTCGTCAGTTGCGAGAGGTTTGACCTTTACATACAAGGGGAGGAAGGTCATGGTGCACGCTAATCACAAGCCACTTGTTCCAATCTTCAGCAAAGCCATTCACAGTGCTCCACAGAGGCTTCAAAGAATGATGCTGAGATTACAGAACTACCAGCTAGATGTCAAGTACTGTCCTGGGAAGAGATGTGCATAGCTGATGGGTTGAGTAGAGACTACATATATGAATCCCATAACAGAAAGGCTGATCAAATCTATGATGAAATAGTACAGATTGATCAAGCAGACTATCCGAAAGTGATTGATGTAATATCCATCCATCTCCAGAAAGAGACTTTGAGGGATCAGACATTACAAATACTGGCATCCATGGTGATGAATGGATGGCCAGATGAAAGAGCAGTCTCAGTTCGAGAGTACTTCAATTTCAGAGAGAAGATAACAGTGCAGAATGGAATTCTTTACAAGGGAATGAAAGTCATTGTACCTAAAGCAATGGTGTCACTGATGTTGGAGAGAATCCACAACAGTCACTTTAGAGTAGGCGCTTGCATCAGACGAGCCAGAGATGTTCTTTTCTAGCTGGGAATGGTTGCACAACTGAAAGACAAAGTAACACAATGTAGCACGTGCAATGCTTTTCAGACAAAGCAGCAGAAAGAGCCAATGTTGTCATATGACATACAGTCACGTCCCTGAAGTGTTGTGTCACACGATCTGTTTAGCTACTGGAGTGAGGACTACTTGATAGCAGCAGATCACTAGTGATTACTGAAAGGTGGATAGACTAACAGGTGACACCACAGCTGCAGCAAGTCAAACACACACGGGTCCAGTTTGCAAGATATGACAGGCCAGATAGGGTGATAACTGCCAATGGGCCCCAATTTGTGGCAAGAGAGTATGAAGAATTTGCATGAACCTGGCAGTTTGAGCATATCAGGGGCTACCATTGACCAGAAACTGATTTGGAGTAGCCATATAAATACCATGGCTACAAGAGCAGGTCAGAGGCTAGGAATCCTGCGGCAAGTAACTCACCTCCTGACTCCCCAAAGCCTGTCCACCACCTACAAGGCACAAGTCAGGAGTGTGATGGAATACTCTCCACTTGCCTGGATGGGTACAGCTCCAACAACACTCAAGAAGCTCGACACCATCCAGGACAAAGCAGCCCGCTTGATTGGCAACCCATCTACAAACATTCACTCCCTCCACCACTGACGCACAGTGGCAGCAGTGTGTACCATCTACAAGATGCACTGCAGCAACGCACCAAGACTCCTTAGACAACACCTTCCAAACCCGCGACCTCCACCAACTAGAAGGACAAGGGCAGCAAATGTATGGGAACACCACCACCTGCAAGTTCCCCTCCAAGTCACACAACATCCTGACTTGGAACTATATCGCCGTTCCTTCACTGTCGCTGGGTCAAAATCCTGGAACTCCCTTCCTAACAGCACTGTGGGTGTACCTACCCCACATGGACTGCAGCGGTTCAAGAAGGCAGCTCACCACCACCTGCTCAAGGGCATTTAGGGATGGGCAATAAATGCTGGCCTGGCCAGCGATGCCCATATCCCATGAATGAATAAAAAAAAAATCACAACATCGTCACTACACAGCCAGAGCAACGGGAAGGCTGAATCAGCAATGAAGATAGCAAAGAATATTCTCAAGGAAACTTCAAGAGAAGAGCGAGATGCCTGCTTGGCAGTCCTAGATTGGTGCAACACGCCCAATGAGAGTGGAAGCAGCCTGATACAGGATGTCTCATCGTACCAGCCCCTACTACCTACACCTGAGAAATTACTGAAACCACATGTAGTAGAAGGAATAGCTGAGAACATTCAACACAGAAAACAACAAGCAAAGAAGCAATATGACAAAACTGGGGATAGGACAGCCAGTCAGAATCCAGCCAGACAGTCAAGGCCTTGAATGGAGGGTAGGCTGGTGTAAAGACAAAGTAGGACCCAGATCTTACCTACGTCAGACAGAGACAGGATAAGTCTACAGGAGAAATCGTAAATTCCTGAGACTGATGGATGAACTGATACAACCTCTTGCTCAATCTGGGCCGGTGAGTCAGCCCACGAGAGAATCATCGAGAAGCAGATCGGATGACGGCTCAAAGTGGAGAGAGTAAGGAAAACCCTTCCCATGCACTAGCAATGGGTAGCACACCCGTCATAGCTGAGACTGACAAACACCAGCTTCAGAAACATGAAGGAGCATCTGCATCCACAAGACCTAGAGCAGAGAAATCAACAGTCACAACATCTGTGACTGCAGCACAGCAAAGCTGGCTGACTAGGTCCACCAGATCAAGGCAGAATATCAAGATGACAGCCAAATATAAGCAGTTTTTCAGCTGAGCGTGCCTACTAGAACATAGGGAATTCTTTTATAAAGATCAAGTTTTTTTTTAATGGTCTATTCAGCATTGAGAACAGTTGCTAAAGAGAACACTGGATACACATTTATTGATGCACAAAGACTAAGTTTTATTGACTCATTGAACTGAAAAGAACACTATGAACAACAAAAGATTCAGTTGAAAAAACATATCATTCACTTGTTATGAATATACATACATTTGTTGTTTATTATTGTGCTGTAATTGGGATCAATGTGCAGTTTTACTTTTATTCTTTTGGACAATATTTTTTTTTAAAAAGCAGTATGTGAGGAGAACATGACTTGTTTGCTGTGCTGTTGTGATAACCAGAGCAGGCTACCTTTTAAGACCCTGCGCGTCACTCGATGCGAGTCTATTCATATTGCCTCCCTCTAGTGGCTAGGGCCGCATACCCACACAGATACAAGAAAATAAAGATGGATGCTTACAGAGTGAAGCACGTTAGCATGCTGAAACTTGTACTGCCTTTTGTGTCAACCAAACCAAATATTGCTACTACCACCCTCGTAGGTAACAAATTCTAGGTCATTAACCTCACTGCATGAAACAATTCTTCCTCACCACCTCTCCCCCACCCCCATACACCTTAAATCTGTATCCCCTAGTCCTTGTACCATATATCAAATCTCCCCTCATATGCCTTTGCACCAAGGAGAACAACCCCAGCTTCTCCAATCTAACCTTGTAGCTAAAATCCCTCATCCCTGGAACCACTTTGGTAAATCTCCTCTGCATCTTCTCAGGGACCCTCACATCCTTCGTAAAGTGTGGTGACCAGAACTGGAAGCGATACTCTAGTTTTGGTCTAACCAGAGCCTTATAAAGGTAGCAAAACTTCCCTGTTTTTGTACTCAATACCTCTATTTATGAAGCCCAAGAGCCCATAGGCTTTGCTAATTACTCTCTCAATAGGTCCTGCCACGTTCACAGATCTACGCACATGAACTCTTAGGTCCCTCTATCCCTGCATACTCTTTAGAACTGTGCCATTAAGTCTACATCACCTCTCCCTATCCCTTCTGCCAAAATGCATCACCTCACACTTCTCTGTATGAAACTCCACCTGCTACTTGTCTGTCCATTAGGCTACCCCAGCTATGTCCTGTTGTAGTTGATTGGTGTTATCCTCACTGTCTGCCACACCTCCAAGTTTGGTAAAATCAGTAAATTTTGAAATTTTGCTCTGTATTCCATTATCCAAAAATAGATATATATCAAAAAAGTAGTGATCCTTGCACTGACCCTTGGGGAACTGTCTACAATCCTCCAGTCTGAAAAGCAACCATTTACCAAGACTTGCTATTTTCTGTCCTTAAGCCAATTTTTTAATCCAAACTGACACTGAACCTCCTATGAGCCTTAATTTTGTTAACCATCCTTTTATGTTGTACTTTGTCAAACACTTTCTTAAAATCCATATAGACAACATCCATTGCTTTCTCTTCATCGACTTTCTCTGGTACTTCACCAAAAATTCAATTAGGTGTGTCAAGTACAATTTTCTTTTTACAAATCCGTGCTGGCTCTCCTTAATTCACTCAAACCTGTCCAAGTGCCTGTTGATTTTTTTCGCCTGATTATAGTTTCTAAAATATTACACACCACTGATGTTAAACTGACCAGCCTGTAGTTACTAGGAATGACTTTACACCCTTTCTTGAATAAGGATGTCACATTTGCCACTCTCCAATCCTCTGACACCTCTTCCGTATATAGGGAAGATTGGAAGATTATGGCAAGCCCTTCTGCCAGCTCCACATCCACTTCCTTTAGCAACATGGGATGCAAGTCATCCAGATCGGACAACTTATCCGCTCTAAGCATAGCCAGCCTTTCCAGTACATCCTTTCAATCAATTTTCACCTATTACCTCTACTTCTACCGATATTTTGTCAGCAGCTTCTTCCTTAGTAAGCACCAATACTCATTAAGTATTCTAGCCTTGCCCTGTGCCTCTAAGCATATATCACCGTCTTTGTCTCGAACAGGTCCCTCCCCACCTCTTTTACCCGCTTACTATTTACATGCCGGTAGAAGATTTTTGGATTCTCTTTTATGGTAACTGCCATTCTATTCTCATATTCTCTCTTTGCCAGTCTTATTTTGCTCTTCACTTCCCCCCTCAACTTATCGTATTTGGCCTGTTTTCGCTTGAAGAATTCACCTGACCTGATTTATACACGCTCTTTTTTTGTTTCATCATATTCTCTATCTTCCTCATCATCCAAGGATCCCTCGCTTTAGTTCTCCTTTATTTCTCCCTTGTTGGAATGGACCTAGCATATACTTCAAACATCTCCTCCTTAAAGGTCACCCATAGTTCTGTTACCATTTTTGCTGTCAATCTTTGCTTCAATTTTATCCTGACTAGATCTGCTCTCATCCCATTGAAGTTAGCTCTCTTACAATTAGATTGTTCCTTGCTCTTTTCTATGACTAATGTAAACCTTATTATACAATGATCACTCTTACTTACCAAAGTGTTCCCCCACAGATGCTTGATCCACTTGGCCCACCTCATTCCCCAGCACCGGATCCAGCAATGCCTCCCTCCTAGTTGGACCGAGACCATGCTGGCCAGGGAAGTTCTCCTTAACATATTTCAGAAATTCCTCCCCTTCTTTCCCCTTTACTCTAACATTATCCCAATTGATATTTGGATAACTAAAGGCCCTAATATCTCCACTCTATAGTTCTGTGATTTACCTGCAGATTTGCCTCTCTATCTTTCTCTCACCATTTGGAGGCCTATAGAATATCCCTAGTACAAAGAACAAAGAAAATTACAGCACAGGAACAGGCCCTTCGGCCCTCCAAGCCTGCGCTAATCCAGATCCTCTATCTAAACATGTCGCCTATTTTCTAAGGGTCTGTATCTCTTTGCTTCCTGCCCATTCATGTATCTGTCTAGATACATCTTAAAAGACGCTATCGTGCCCGCGTCTACCACCTCCGCTGGCAACGCGTTCCAGGCACCCACCACCCTCTGCGTAAAGAACTTTCCACGCATATCCCCCCTAAACTTTTCCCCTCTCACTTTGAACTCGTGACCCCTAGTAATTGAATCCCCCACTCTGGGAAAAAGCTTCTTGCTATCCACCCTGTCTATACCTCTCATGATTTTGTACACCTCAATCAGGTCCCCCCTCAACCTCCGTCTTTCTAATGAAAATAATCCTAATCTACTCAACCTCTCTTCATAGCTAGCGCCCTCCATACCAGGCAACGTCCTGGTGAACCTCCTCTGCACCCACATCCACATCCTTTTGGTAATGTGGCGACCAGAACTGCACACAGTATTCCAAATGTGGCCGAACCAAAGTCTTACACAACTGTAACATGACCTGCCAACTCTTGTACTCAATACCCCGTCCGATGAAGGAAAGCATGCCGTATGCCTTCTTGACCACTCTATTGACCTGCGTTGCCACCTTCAGGGAACAATGGACCTGAACACCCAAATCTCTCTGTACATCAATTTTCCCCAGGACTTTTCCATTTACTGTATAGTTCACTCTTGAATTGGATCTTCCAAAATGCATCACCTCGCATTTGCGCTGATTGAACTCCATCTGCCATTTCTCTGCCCAACTCTCCAATCTATCTATATTCTGCTATATTCTCTGACAGTCCCCTTCACTATCTGCTACTCCACCAATTTTAGTGTCGTTTGCAAACTTGCTAATCAGACCACCTATACTTTCCTCCAAATCATTTATGTATATCACAAACAACAGTGGTCCCAGCACGGATCCCTGTGGAACACCACTGTTCACACGTCTCCATTTTGAGAAACTCCCTTCCACTGCTACTCTCTGTCTCCTGTTGCCCAGCCAGTTCTTTATCCATCTAGCTAGTACACCCTGGACCCCATGTGACTTCACTTTCTCCATCAGCCTACCATGGGGAACCTTATCAAACGCCTTACTGAAGTCAATGTATATGACATCTACAGCCCTTCCCCCATCAATCAACTTTGTCACTTCCTCAAAGAATTCTATTAAGTTGGTAAGACATGACCGTCCCTGCACAAAACCATGTTGCCTTTCACTGATAAGCCCATTTTCTTCCAAATGGGAATACATCCTATCCCTCAGTATCTTCTCCAGCAACTTCCCTACCACTGACGTCAGGCTCACCGGTCTATAATTACCTGGATTTTCCCTGCTACCCTTCTTAAACAAGGGGACAACGTTAGCAATTCTCCAGTCCTCCGGGACCTCACCCGTGTTTAAGGATGCTGCAAAGATATCTGTTAAGGCCCCAGCTATTTCCTCTCTCACTTCCCTCAGTAACCTGGGATAGATCCCATCCGGACCTGGGGACTTGTCCACCTTAATGCCTTTTAGAATACCCAACACTTCCTCCCTCCTTATGCCGACTTGACCTAGAGTAATCAAACATCTGTCCCTAACCTCAACATCCGTCATGTCCCTCTCCTCGGTGAATAGTGTGATCATACCCTTTTTTTGCTTCTCAACTCTAACCAAATTGATTCTGTCCTTACCCCTTCAAGGACATCCTCCCTTTCCTACACTACAATGTCTTCCCTAATCAGTACTACCACCCCACCTATTTTTTTTTCCTTCCCTATCTTTTCTGAACACTATCCTTGAATATTAAGCACCCAAACCTCACCATTTCTAATCCACATTTGTGTTATTGCCACATCATATGGGTAGCACAGTGGCGCAGTGGATAGCACTGCAGCCTCACAGCTCCAGCGACCCAGGTTCAGTTCTGGGTACTGCCTGTACGGAGTTTGCAAGTTCTCCCTGTGACCGTGTGGGTTTCTGCCGGGTGCTCCAGTTTCCTCTCACAGTCAAAGACTTGCAGGTTGATAGGTAAATTGGCCATTGTAAATTGCCCCGAGTGTAGGTAGGTGGTAGGAGAATGGTGGGGATGTGGTAGGGAATATGGGATTAATGTAGGATTAGTATAAATGGGTGGTTGTTGGTCAGCACAGACTTGGGCCAAAGGGCCTGTTTCAGTGCTGTATCTCTAAATAAAAAAAATCCCACACAGCTGTAACTGCTCTCAGCTCATCAACCTTATTCATCACACTTTGTGCATTTACATACATGCATTCTAAACTTGTCCTTTTTTTCCTTGTAGTCCTTCTTAGCCTGCTTTTTTTTTAATCTAACATGATATTACTTCCTTCTCTAATACTATCCAACACTCTCAATCCTTTATGCACCTTATTCCTCTTTTCTATTTTGATACGTTGGTCCCCATCCCTCTGCCAATTTAGTTTAAACCCTCCCTAACCACACTAATGAACATCCCTGTGAGGGCATTTGTCCCAGTCCTGTTGAGGTGCAACTCGTTCCTGGGTTGAAATTTCCCAAACACTTCTCATATGGCAAAGAATGGACTGCTTGGTTTGGGACTGAACTGAGGAAGGTCTGTGACATGCTGCAGTTAGCTGATATGATCTCAGCTGGGGCTACTATAATTTATCTTAATTTTACAAAGGGTATTATGCTGATAGACTGCTATTAGAAAGTGTACTAATACTGGATCAGGACAGTATTAGGTTTAATTGCAATGCTTCTAATGGGTACTACTCCCAAGGTGCCAGAGGCACTCTAGTGAGTGTTAGCCCTGCCTCACACATAAAAATGAACACTTGATTAAAGTACTGGAGGAATGCTGCTGCCTTGGAAGAAAAAACAGAGGCAGGATAGGAAAAGGTCAATGTGATCCCCTCAGTGACTTGAATATGAGGGAGATGTTTGCTATTCAATTAAACTATTTTGATGTTTTTCCATTGATTTGTTATTGCATCTACATAACATTCAGCTAATAAGTCAGAAGATGTGTCTGTGTAGCAGTCACTTGGATACCCTACAGGTGAATCAGATCTCTGTGTAAAGAGCCAGTGAAAGCTGGTCGCAGAGGTTAAGATGCCTAGCCGATGGTGCAAGGAAACTGGCATTAATCTACAGAAGCATTGGGGTTATAATACTTATTGGGCTGTAGATTGTTTAAGTGCAGTTTCACACAGCTATTGACTACTGAAGGGCTGGAGCAGCTTTTTGGAGGAAGCAGGAATAGTATATGAGCAAACACTGTACAGAACACATGTGAGAAAAATTGCACCTGGGCCATCATTGATATAGATGGTGCACAGTCAATTTAGGACATGCTTCCATGCATGCATTAGTATTCGTAGCTAAGATAAAAATACACTCTACTCTTGTACAATAAGCTATATGATAATTGACTGTATGGACCGGATCCTAAAGTTACTAAAGATAAGCTGGATTACATAGACCAAACCTAACTTGCACACTGGATTGGGTGCCCATTGACTAATAGGTGTAGGGTGCTGTTTAGTTGCCTGAATGCAGAAGCAAACAATTACTTGATTTTAACCTGAAGTCCAAAATTTGTGTGTTTCGATTAGTGTGAGTGAATTCACCAAAATCTCTAACAGCAAATTCACTCTCATGCTAGTATTTTAAAAGTCAAATTAACTTGTAGCATTTAGTGCAGGTTACATTTTCACAAATTCAAATTTTAAGATCCACATTTGTTTTTTCTTGTTCCTAATCCAGCTATTGTGATTTTCTCCACATAAGGGACCCCTTTGTGCAAAATAGTAATGACAAACCCACATAAGATTTTGTTGAGAGCTTCATCCTTGCCATATATTGGGTTCTGTAGTGTTGTGTAATGTCTCTATTTTAAATCTTTAATTCGCTGTCTCCCCACTGGTCTCATGATATACATCTCTATAATTCAATTATATCCTTCATGTAGTTCGGTTATAGAGGGAACATTGTGTCCCCTCAGGAAATTATAGGCTAGCTCTGTTTCACTGTATTTATTTAGTTTATTTATTTAGAGATACAGCACTGAAACAGGCCCTTCGGCCCACCGAGTCTGTGCCGACCAACAACCACCCATTTATACTAACCCTACGGTAATCCCATATTCCCTATCACCTCCCTACACTAGGGGCAATTTACAACGGCCAATTTACCTATCACCTGCAAGTCTTTGGATGTGGGAGGAAACCGGAGCACCCGGCGAAAACCCACGCAGACACAGGGAGAACTTGCAAACTCCGCACAGGCAGTACCCAGAATCGAACCCGGGTCCCTGGAGCTGTGAGGCTGCGGTGCTAACCACTGAGCCACTGTGCCGCCCTGTGCCACCGTGTAGTTTAGACTGGTTGATTTTATGATGTTTTGGAAGGAAGGATGGGTAAGATTGTTGTACTTCACCATAATTGCTCAAATAATAAAGCTTTCACATTGGAGAACCAGAGTTCCCAATTTTTGATTTCATTATGCAGTGGTTTTTTTCTATTCTTTCATGGGATGTGGGCATCACGAGCTAGGCCAGTATTTGTTGCCCATTCCTAACTGCCCTCGAAAAGGTAGTGATGAGCTGCATTCTTGAGCCGCTGGAGTCCATCTGGTGTGGGTACACCTACAGTGCTGTTAGGGAGGGAGTTCCAGGAATTTGATCCAATGACAGTGAGGGAGCGGCGATATATTTCTAAGTTGGGATGGTGTGTGACTTAGAGGGGAACTTGCAAGTGGTTGTGTACTGTATATTTAGCCAGATATAGATATCATATTTTTCTGCCTTTGAATATTTGAGAAAGACAATCTATAAAGACATCACTTTCACATCCTGCATCAGCTCGCTTTATACTGATAACCTTCAAGTTTTAATGTTCAGAGATGAGATCCATTTCCCAGGAGTTCTACAAATTTATATTGAAAGGGCGCAGAACATCTATCTCTATTCCAGATTGAATGATATCCTTAGGAAACTATGGGCTAAATATTTGGGTCCCGCTGAGTCAGGATCGGAAGTGGACGGGGCCCCAAAATACCAGGATTGGCTGGCATGTCGGTTTCCTGATGCTGGCTATGTTCGCTGGGGCGGGGGGAAAAGAGGGCTGGATCATGATCCTGCCACATCCCCCATTAAGAGGGAGGGAGGTAAAAGAGGTGGGGGAGTGGCATTGCTAATCAGGGATAGTATCACAGCTGCAGAAAGGGAGGTCGTCGAGGAGGGTTTGTCGACTGAGTCAGTATGGGTGGAAGTCAGAAACAGGAAAGGAGCAGTCACTTTATTGGGAGTTTTCTATAGACCCCCAAATAGCAACAGAGACACGGAGGAACAGATTGGGAGGCAGATTTTGGAAAGGTGCAGAAGTAACAGGGTTGTTGTCATGGGTGACTTCAACTTCCCTAATATTGATTGGAACCTCCTTAGTGCAAATAGTTTGGATGGAGCAGTTTTTGTCAGGTGTGTCCAGGAAGGTTTCCTGACTCAATATGCAGATAGGCTGACTAGAGGGGAGGCTATGTTGGATTTGGTGCTTGGCAACGAACCAGGCCAGGTGGCAGATCTCTTGGTGGGAGAGCATTTCGGTGATAGTGAACACAACTCCCTGACATTTACTATAGTCATGGAGAGGGATAGGAGCAGACGGGATGGGAAAATATTTAATTGGGGGAGGGGGAATTAAAATGCTATTAGGCAGGAACTGGGGAGCTTAAATTGGGAACAGATGTTCTCAGGGAAATGCACGACAGAGATGTGGAGGTTGTTTCGGGAGCACTTACTGCGACTGCTGGATAGGTTTGTCCCGATGAGGCAAGGAAGGGATGGTAGGGTGAAGGAACCTTGGATGACAAGAGATGTGGAACAGCTAGTCAAGAGGAAGAAGGAAACTTACTTAAGGTTGAGGAAGCAAGGATCAGACAGGGCTCTAGAGGGTTACAAGGTAGCCAGGAAGGAACTGAAGAATGGATTTAGGAGAGCTAGAAGGGGACATGAAAAAGTCTTGGCGGGTAGGATTAAGGAAAATCCCAAGGCGTTCTACACTTATGTGAGGAATAAGAGGATGGCCAGAGTGAGGGTAGGGCTGATCAGGGATAGTGGAGGGAACTTGTGCCTGGAGTCGGAGGAGGTAGGGGAGGTCCTTAATGAATACTTTGCTTCAGTATTCACTAGTGAGAGGGACCTTGTCATTTGTGAGGACAGCGTGAAACAGGCTGATATGCTCGAACAGGTTGAGGTTAAGAAGGAGGATGCGCTGGAAATTTTGAAAGACATGAGGATAGATAAGTCCCCGGGGCCAGACGGGATATACCCAAGGTTATTACGGGAAGCAACGGAAGAGATTGCCGTGCCTTTGGCGATGATCTTTGCGTCCTCACTGTCCACTGGAGTAGTACCAGATGATTGGAGGGTGGAAAATGTTATTCCCTTGTTCAAGAAAGGGAATAGGGATAACCCTGGAAATTACAGACTAGTCAGTCTTACGTCGGTGGTGGGCAAATTATTGGAGAGGATTCTGAGAGATTTATGATTATTTGGAGAAGCATAGTTTGATTAGAGATAGTCAGCATGGCTTTGTGAGGGGCAGGTCATGCCTCACAAGCCTTATTGAATTCTTTGAGGATGTTACAAAACACATTGATGAAGGAAGAGCAGTGGATGTGGTGTATATGGATTTTAGCAAGGTGTTTGATAATGTTCCCCATGGTAGGCTCATTCAGAAAGTAAGGAGGCATGGGATACAGGGAAATTTGGCTGTCTGGATACGGAATTGGCTGGCCCATAGAAGACAGAGGGTGGTAGTAGATGGAAAGTATTCAGCCTGGAGCTCGGTGACCAGTGATGTTCCGCAGGGATCTGTTCTGGGACCTCCGCTCTTTGTGATTTTTATAAATGACTTGGATGAGGAAGTGGAAGGCTGGGTTAGTAAGTTTGCCGATGACACAAAGGTTGCTGGAGTTGTGGATAGTCTGGAGGGCTGCTGTAGGTTGCAACGGGACATTGACAGGATGCAGAGCTGGGCTGAGAAGTGGCAGATGGAGTTCAACCTGGAAAAGTGTGAAGTGATTCATTTTGGAAGGTCGAATTTGAATGCAGAATACAGGCTTAAAGACAGGATTCTTGGCAGTGTGGAGGAACAGAGGGATCTTGGGGTCCACGTCCATAGATCCCTCAAAGTTGCCACCCAAGTTGATAGGGTTATTAAGAAGGCGTATGGGGTGTTGGCTTTCATTAACAGGGGGATTGAGTTTAAGAGCCGCGAGGTTATGCTGCAGCTCTATAAAGCCCTGGTTAGACCACACTTGGAATATTGTGTTCAGTTCTGGTCGCCTCATTATAGGAAGGATGTGGAAGCCTTAGAGAGGGTGCAGAGGAGATTTACCAGGATGCTGCCTGGACTGGAGGGCACGTCTTATGAAGCAAGGTTGAGGGAGCTAGGGCTTTTCTCATTGGAGCGAAGAAGGATGAGAGCTGACTTGATAGAGGTGTACAAGATGATGAGAGGCATAGATAGAGTGGATAGCCAGAGACTTTTTCCCAGGGCAGAAAGGGCTATCACCAGGGGGCATAATTTTAAGGTGATTGGAGGAAGGTTTCGGGGAGATGTCAGAGGTAGGTTCTTTACACAGAGAGTGGTGGGTGCGTGGAATGCACTGCCAGCGGTGGTAGTAGAAGCAGATACATAAGGGACATTTAAGCGACTCTTGGATAGGTACATGGATGATCGTAGAATGAAGGGTATGTAGGTAGTTTGATCTTAGAGTAGGTTAAAGGATCGGCACAACATCGTGGGCCGAAGGGACTGTACTGTTCTATGTTCTATGTTCTAAGACCAATTAAGGTGCTTGCAGAGCTCGTTAACAGGGGGTGTTCAGAGCTTCACGGGGGCACATGGCTACATGCGCTGTCTGGGGCAGAACAGGTGGAGGAAACGGGTCCAGAGTGGGGTGCCAGTCATGGCCGCACAAAGGAATTACCCTGGAGCCATAAAAGTTTCAACAGCGCAGAGGAGACTCGGACATTGGAAGACAGGTTCCCTTGGCAATGCACGAGTGTTGGGCAGAGTGGGCAGTCGGCACCCATCTGGTATCACAGGGCCAGAAGAGTAGGGGGCAAGGCTGCCAGGACAATTGAACAACCAGGTGACAAGGAGGGCAGCAGCCGGCAATGAGGGCACAACTCTCAGACTTTGGGCCCGGTGGCGATGAGGAGCAACACCTTCCACAGAAAGGACAGAGAACTGGGCATCAGGAGGGTAGGAGCGAGGAACAAGAGGCTGGAAGGACAGTGAGGCCATACCCTCCACATAGAATCTACTGCCGATAAAGCAGCTACTGGAGATGACCAAGACCCAGTGCCTCAGGAGACTGCGACTCTCCAGGCAGTTGATCACAGACATCTATGCCCTGTGGCTTAGAACTTCTTCACTTTTGGCTCCTTCCAAGGATCAACTGTAGACCTTGCTGGCACCTCACGGACAGCTGCACAACACTGCATCTCACCAGTCACTGATGCCCTTTTTGCCAGAGCTGGACAATATATTCATTTCATAACAGATGAGGCCTCACAGGTACTGAGAGGATTGAGTTTCGCCACCCTCACTGCATTCCCCCCAGGTGCAGGGCATCATTGACTGCACCATGTGGCCATCAAGGCACCCAGTGACTGGCTAGTGAGATTCATGAACAGGAAGGGCACCCTCACTCCCTCAATGTTCAGCTGGTCTGCAACCACAAGAAGAGCTTCCTCCATGTGTGTGGTCACTTTCCTGGCAGATCCCATGACTCCTTCATCCTCCACTAGTCCAAGCTGCTGCAGATCTTCACTCCACCCCACAAAGTCTGTAGATGGATCCTAGGGGACAAGGGATATCAGTTGAAGAGATGGTTACTCACCCCTCTATGAGAGTCCCAGACAGAGGCACAATGGCAATACAACCAATGCCACCTGCTCAATCAGACCACCATTGAGCAGGCCAGCGAGCTGCTGAAAATGTGATTCTGGTGCCTGGACTGGTTGCTTGGCGCCCTCCAATACCCTCCTGCAAAGATCTCAGTCATTGTGGTGGTCTGTTGCGACCTCCATCGAGTTGTGGACCTTGAGGATGGCGGGCCCTGGAACCACATAGCTCATTGGAAGAAGAGTAGGAGCAGGGAGGTGAGAGAGGAGGAAATGGAGGCTGAAGGGATGGATGCAGAACAGCAAGGTATCGTGGCTGTACAAGGAGGTGGCCAGGCACTGCATGGGTGCCAAGATCTTGTCAGGATGCCATAAACATCACGGATCATTTGATTCAGGAACGTTTCAACCGAGACCCTTTGACCCAGGATGAAGGGACATAAGTCAAGGTACCTGTGCTAACACATCCATGCAAAATACAGCCTGAAACATCTAATCATTTACTGCCAATGAAGGATGCATATCTCACCATAGGCTTTTCCCTCACCGTGAAGGAACCCTTGATTTCCTTCACCACCTCATACCACTTTCCTAGTCATATCAGCAATAAAATGAGTTTCAGATATGTGGCTTAAAGTGCCATTATTTATAAAGTGCAAAGAAATGGACATAGTGCTCAGAGACAGTAAGAAGGCACCCTAGCAATCCATTCAGTGCTTTGCGCTACGCCGTGGCCTCTGCACTTGGCCACTTCTACGCAGTGCGCTCCTTGTGGTCTCAGAGGAGGTGGAGGCATCCTGCTCACTTGTCTCTGCTAGCGCCTGAGATGCATGTGGCGGTTGTCCTCGTCATGGAGATGCCATATCTGACTACAGCTCCCTCTGCCTCTGGCACCTCCTCCTGCCCACTAGTGTTGTGCTCCTCACCCTGTGACACACTCTCTATTTGAATGCAAGGATCCACTGGGCTGAGAGTATCTGCACTGGTGGACAGTGCGCTTTTAAGGTGTGACGGTGCTTCATCTGTTTCTAGTTGCTACTCTTGGGATGCTGCTTGGGAGGGAGAGGGTCTCTGGGGATGGACGTCTAAACCTGTGGGAGACACAAGAAAAGATGATGAGAGCAAACCTTGGAAAGCAGAAGTCTCTGCAGTGTTGAGGCTTCCCAATGCAAATCAGTATTTAGCATGATGTTGGACATGGTGGAGTGCAATACACCCCCTCAAGGAGCACATTGCCCTCCAAAATCACCATCTCCACCATGACTGCCCATTTCACCAGGGCCGACTTCCTCCTGGTCAGTGATCCTGTTTATTCCATTGTTCGATCCTCTATGGGTGGTATCACATGAAAGTAGGAGACACCTCCTGTTTGGGTCCTCTCCCTTGCAGTGTGTACGCATTTCTCCTGCATTGACAAAAGAGAGCGAGATCAGGCACTGCTGCCTGTATGACCGATGTCATTTGCTCCTAATCATTAGAAACTGCATGTTTCAGTGCTGACAAGTCCTCAACAGCAACATGGCTCTGAGTCATTCCAAGGGGTCATTAAGTTCCCTGGGCATGCACTCTCTCATGTTCAGGAGCAGCATGCATCCTAAGGCTCCTCAGCTGGTGTGTCCCAGGAGAGCCAGAGGTCTGCAACCCATGGCAGTGCTGAACATCCAGATCTCAGTCCAGAGGGTTGGGTGTGCCACTCACCTTGCCAGAGCATATGAGATCACTGAACCATTTCTGGCACTAGATCCAGGATCTTTGGGTTCCACTTCTGCTGCTTACAATTGCTGCTCTGTCTGCTTCGCTTGTGCGAATGGCCTCCTCCTAGCACCCTCTGGAAGGAGGACCTCCCTCCTCTCCCTCACAGCCTCCAACATAGCCTCAAAGTCTGCATTAGAGTAGTGACTGCCATGGTCTGTTTAAAGCAGGCCCACCCTTTAGAAGTCACACCTCTTCCGCCCCCAGCTGTTAATTGGAAGGCGAACCTGTCTCCATATCAATTAAGGGGTCACCCCCATGAAAATCATGCATCATTTACATTTCCTCATGGGGATAAGTTTGTGACCTGGAAATTGTCCCGGCTCGCATTACCTGCTCCAATGAGAAAATTCAGTTCTATGACATTATGGCTGGAATTCTCTTCCTCAGGGTGGAATGGGAATTTTCTCCAGACCTGTCCCAACCTTGTCTCATTTACCCGGATCTGTCCCCTGTTCTTTTGCATAGTGGGATTCCTGCCACCAAAAGGGAGCTGCCAGTGCAAAGAGGACAATCGCGACAGTGCTGCAGAAGACAGTACGTTAAAGGGGCAGGAGCACCTCAAAGATCAGAGTGCCTGTCCTACTGAAAGCTTGGTTTGAAATGAGGGCTTTTCATCAGGTAAGTCTTGGGGGCCAGACTGCAGGAAGAGGAAGTCGCCGTAGTTATGTTGCAGAGTCCCGCTGTGTGTTCCTCATTAGGCAGAACATACAGATGATAAATTCTAACCTTTCCTTTTCTTGCTCTAGGTCTAGGCAACTGTGACTGGCCACAACACAATATATATTGCCAGGGCAAGTAATTTCTTCACTTTGCTAGAACTGCTGGATTCTGCTATTCAGAATCTGATTCTTCCGACTTTCCTTACACAAAGGGACAATATTCATAAGGTACTTCAGCACAGTCAAATTTGATCATTGTGAAAGGGCAGTTGCAAAAGGAATTGTATTATCTGGTTCATAAAGGCTGGAGTTAGAAATTTTTGAAGCAACAAAGGAGTTAGAAACATAGGAACATTAGGAGGCTATGTAGCCCCTTGAGTCTGCTGTGTCATTTAATTAATCATGGCTGACATAAAAACATAGGAAATAAGAGATGGAGAAGGCCATTCGGCCCTCCAGCATGCTCCACCATTCAACTAGATCATGGCTGATCTTCTACCTCAATGCCATTTTCCTTGATATCTTTAATATCTAGACGTCTATCGATCTCTGTCTTGAATACACTCAATGACTGAGCCTCCAGAGCCCTCTGGGGTACAGAATTCCAAAGATTCATCGCCCTCTGAGTGAAGAACTTCCTCCTCATCTCAGTCCTAAATGGCCTACCTCTTATTCTGAGACTTTGTCCCCTGGTTCTAGACCCCCCCAGCCAGGGGAAACATCACCAGAAGAAATAGTTACTCTGTATATACGCTATCAAATCCCTTTAACATTTTGAACATCTCAATCAGATCACCCCTCAATCTTTTATACACTAGGGAATACATAGGAACGTAGGACTTAGGAGCAGGAGTAGGCCATTCGACCCGTAGAGCCTGCTCTGCCATTCGATAAGATCATGGCTGATCTGATCTCAACTCCACTTTCCTGTCTGCCCCACATAACCCTTGACTCCCTTGTCTATCAAAAATCTATCCAACACAGCCTTGAATAAATTCAATGATCCAGCCTCTGCTGCTTTCTGGGGAAGAGAATTCCACACTCTAATGAACCTTTGAGAAAAAAATAATCTCATCTCCAACTTAAAATGGAGACCTCTTGTTCTTAAACTGTGTCCCCTAGTTCTAGTCTCCCCCACAAGACAAAACATCCTCCACTCTATCAAGTCCCCTCAGGATCTTATGTTTCAATAAGATCACCCCTCATCTAAACTCCATTGGGTATAGGCCCAACCTGTTCAGCCTTTCCTCATAAGGTAAGCCCTTCATCCCCGTAATTAGTCCAGTGAACTTTCTCTGAACTGCTTCTAGCACAAATATATCCTTTTTCAAATAAGGCGACCAAAACTGTACACAGTATTCCAGATGTGATCTCACCAAGGTCCCTACCTTTATACTCGATTTCCCTTGCAATAAATGCCAACATTCCATTTGCCTTCCTAATCACTTGCTGTACCTGCATACTAACCTTTTATGATTCATGTACCAGGACACCCAGATCCCTCTGTACCACCGAGTTCTGTAACCTCTTTCCATTTAAACAGTATACAGCTTTTCTGTTCTTTCTGCCAAAGTGGACAAGTTCACATTTTCCCACACTGTACTCCATCTGCCAAATTTTTGCCCACTCACTTAACCTATCTATATCCTTTTGTAGACTATTTACCACCTCGTGACAACTTGCTTTCCTTCCTATCTTGGTGTCATCGGCAAATTTAGCTACTATACATTTTGTCCCTTCATCCAAGTTATTGATATAAATTGTAAATAGTTGAGGCTCCAGCACTGATCCCTGTGGCACTCCACTAGTTACAGCTTGCCAACCTGAAAAAGAAGCATTTATCCCTACTCTCTGCTTCCTGTTAGCTAACCAGTCCTTTATACATGCTAATAAGTTATCCCCTACACCATGTGCTCTTATCATGTGTCGTAAACACCTCATCAAATACCTTTTGGAAATCTAAGTACATCACATCTACAGGTTCCCCTTTATTGCTTTTGTGCATTACTTCTTCGAACTCTAATAAAATTAATTAACACGATTACCCTTTCATAAAACCATGTTGACTCTTGTCTGATCCCATTATAATTTTCTACGTATCCTGCTATAACCTTCTTAATAATGGATTCTAGTAGTTTCCCTATGACACATGTTAGGCGAACTGGCCTATAGTTCCCTGCTTTCTGTCTCCCTCCTTTCTTGAATAAATGTGTTACATTTGCTATTTACCAATCCGTTGGGACCCTTCCAGAATCTAAGGAATTTTAAAAGATTAAAACCAAAGCCTCTACTATCTCTGCAGCCATTTCTTTTAAGGCCTTAGGATATAGGACATTCGATCCTGGGGACTTGTCAGCCTTTAGGTCTGATAGTTTTCCCAGCATCTTTTCCCTGGTGATGGTGATTGTTTTACATTCCTCTCTCCTTTTCATCACTTGATTTTCAAGTATCTTTGGCAGGTTTTCTAAGTCTTCTACAGTGAAAACAGACACAAAACACCTGTTCAACTCTTCCATCATTTGTTTGTTTTCCATTATCAATTCCCCAGACTCACTCGCTAGAGGACCAACACTAGCTTTAGTTACTCTTTTCCTATTTAAATACTTGTAGAGACTCTTACTATTTGTTTTTATATTACTAGCTAGTTTTCTTTCATAATCTAATTTCTCCCTCTTAATTATCTTTTTCGTCATTCTTTGCTGGTTCTTAAAATCT
The DNA here is from genome assembly GCF_036365525.1 of Heterodontus francisci. NCBI lineage: Eukaryota > Metazoa > Chordata > Chondrichthyes > Heterodontiformes > Heterodontidae > Heterodontus > Heterodontus francisci. The sequence continues at coordinate 41,575,434 of NC_090372.1, forward strand.
GTTCAATCTTCTGACCTACCACTAATCTTTGCAGATTTGCACAGTGTTTCTTTTAATTTGATACTATCCTTAACTTCCTTACCTAGCCACAGATGATGCATCCTTTTCAAAGACTCTTTCTTTCTCACTGGGATAAATCTTTGCTGAGAATTATTAAATATCTCCTTAAAAGTCTGCCACTGCATCTCTACTGTCCTACCTTTTAACCTAGTTCACTTTAGCTAGCTCTGCCTTCATATCCTCCTAATTACCTAGGTTTAAAACACTAGTCTTAAACCCACATTTCTCCCCTTCAAACTGAATGTGAAATTCTATCATGTTATGATTGCTGCCACCTAGAGGCTCCTTTACCATGAGGTTATTGATTAATCCTGTCTCATTGCACAATACCATGTCTGGAATAGCCTGCTCCCTAGTTGGCTCTAGACTGTACTGCTCTAAGAAATTGTCCTGAATACACTCTATGAACTTATTTTCCAAGCTACCTTTGCCAATCTGATTCGCACAATCTACATGTAGATTAAAGTCACCCTTGACTATTGCAGTACTTTTCTTACACGCCCCATTTATTTCTTCCTGTATACTCTGTCCTACAGTATAGCAGCCGTTAGGGAGTCTCTAGACTACTCCCCCAAGTGCCCTCTTACCTTTCCTATTTCTTATCTCTACCAAAACTGATTCTACATCTTGCTCTTCTTAAGGTCTAGCTAAGATCATCTCTTGCTATAGTACTAATGACATCCTTAATTAACAAAGCTACACCTCCATCTTTTCCTAGCTTGCTGTCTTTTCAAAATGTCAATTACCCTTTAATATTCAGGTGCCAGCCTTGGTCACCTTACAACCATGTTTCCGTCATGGCTATCAGATCATACATATTTATTACCATCTATGCTTACAATTCATCCATTTTGTTACGAATGCTGCGCACATTCAGATACAGAGCCTTTAACTCTGTCTTTTAACCATTTTTGAAATCTTTGGCCTTATCCGATGGTGCAGTCTTACGTCTGTATGCTCTGTCCCTTCCTGCCATATTCTGGCTTTCCTGCTCTATTACCTTGTTTGCCTTTGATTTACCACATCTCCTTTCACATGATCCCTTCCCTCCACAATTTATTTTTAAAACCTCTCTAGTCATACGACTCGCCAGAACACTGGTCCCAGCATGGTTCAGGTTAAGACTGTCCCAAAGGTACAGCTCCCTAATCATACGACTCGCCAGAAGACTGGTTCCAGCATGGTTTAGGTGAAGACTGTCCCAAAGGTACAGCTCCCATTTTCTCCAGTACTGGTGCTAGTGCCCCATGAATCAAAACCCAATGCTACCATACCTGTCGTTGAGCTATGTATTCTATTTTCTAATCTTATTTACCCTACGCCAATTTGTTCATGGCTCAGGTATTGAGAGATCATTACCTTTGAGGTTCTGCTTTTTAATTTAGCCCCTAGCTTCTCATACTCCCTATGCAGAACCTCTTTCCTAGTCCTATCTATGTCATTAATACCCATGCGGACCATGACAATTGGATCCTCCCCCTCCCACTGCGAGTTTCTCTCCAGCCCTGAGCAGATGTCCTGAACACTGGCACCAGGCAGGCCACACAGCCTTCTGGACTCTCGCTCTTGGCTGCAGAGAACTGTGTCTATCCTCCCGACTATACTATCTCCTACTACGACTACATTTCTATTTACTCCCCCCACTTGAATGGCTTCCTGTACTATGGTGCTACGGTCAGTTTGCTCATGCATCCTCCAGCCCTTGCTGTCATCCATACAAGCTGAAAGAATCTCAAATAATTGGACAATTGCAAGGCTTCTCCACTGCTGCCTTCTCAGACCCCTTACCTGCCTCACTTGCAGTCACATCCCCTGTCCCTGACCACTGACCAAATCAGAAAATGCTATCCTATGGGGTGTGAAAGCCTTCTGGAACAAAGTATCCAAGTAACTTTCCCCCTCCCTGATGCATTGCAGGGTCTGTAGGTTGGCCTACAGCTTACTGACTTTGAGCCATAGACAGTTACTGCAGAAGGGCCTGTTTCAGTGCTGTATCTCTAATCTAATCTAATAATCTAATCTATATGGTTGCCGTGGATCACACTGGTGTCCAAGAGCTCCCACATACTGCAGCTGCAACACATCACTTGCCCTGCCATCCTGATTGTGTTTTAAATAATCAAGTATTTTAATATTTTTAAATTAATGCCTCCCCACCAGCACTTACTGTACTAATTTAAACTTTGGTAAAACAATAAACCTTACCACTTAAAAATAAAACAAAACAGTAGACTCACCAACATACTTCCCTTCCTCTTGCATGTCTTAATTTATTAGAAGGTAGCTACGTAAATGTTTTTCTAATCTCCAGCTATGAACATATGCACCCTAACAGTAGTGCACTAAGCTAGATGTTTATAGATACTCCTTAACAGCAATTACTCACCAACCAATCATCTTACAGCTTTCCTGTGATGTCACTGTCTCAATACTGCTCTCTATTTCTGGGAAGCAACTTGCGTCTTCTACATCTACTGGAGGTTGAAAAAGGTGCAAGTCTACCCCCTCTGCACCTAATTCCCACATGAACTAAATTCAAGCCAAGCCAATACAAGTCAAATTTATGCTATCTAGCCGTATAATTTTAACTCTTGAAGTGCTGGTTTCATTCTGTTGAGTCTCCATTGCACCTCCTTCATGAACAATATATCCTTCTCGAGGTGCAGTACCAAAACTGAACTCAGAGCTCATGATGGGGTCTGATTAAGGCATTGTACAACTGAAGCATAACTAGCCCTCTCTCACATTCCAGCCCCTTGAGATAAAGGTCAACACTTCATTAGCCTTTTTACTACTCTTAATACCTATCAACATTGAATCATTTTTGTACTTTCAACTCCCAAATCGGTTTACTGTTCCATAGTTCCTAGTTTCTCACCATTTTGAAAATGCTCTGATTCATCTTTCTTCGGTTCAAAGTGGATGACTTCCATTTGCACAGTTTTTCTTATTCACTTAATCTGTTGATGTCCCTTTGTAACTTCCTGCTCCCATCTGCACTACGTACTGCCCCTGCTAAATTAGTGTTGTCAGCAAACTTGGATATAGAACTCTTTTAATTTATTCAAGTTATTAATATAGTGAAAGTTGAGCCACCAGAACAGATCTCTGGGGTATTCAACCAGAGTACCCACCCTTTATCCTCACTCTATGTCTCCTACCTCCCAATCTCCAGCTGAAGTCAAAAGGTTACCTTCAATTCTGTTCTTTATGATGCTTCTCAGAAAATGGGTTGGGGGATTGCTCCATTGTAGTAAACATGTAATAATGTAAAATAATAAGCAGGCTGTCCAGTTGTATCATTTGTGCTTCATTGTTTCTCTCTATGGCAACATGCAGTACACTGCACAGGCTTATTGATTCAAAATCATTGGAGGGTTTCAATATATTCACAGAATTGTTGGAATTTTCTTGGGTACTTCATTCTTTAGTTTGTTGTAGGGCATCAGGTGTGTTAGCTGGCCTTTTGTTTCTAACACTGCTGTATCCACTTTGGATTCTTTCATGGGCTTTTCACAAACTGAAAAGGATATAAGTGACAGAAAACTTTTAGAAGAAATAAAATCTTCAGTTTAGAGTCCGGGGCCTCCTTTATGTCCGATAGGTAAGCAACAATGCCCTCTCTAAAAAAGACCAAATGAAAACAAAGTACCCACTTCATTTCCTTGTGTTACTATAGAAATTTAGTTAAGCTTCTAAAGTTGGAACACAGAAAACATCTCATCAAAACTTATTTAGCAAACCAATAAGCCAGACTAAGCAGGAGGATACTTACAATTTCCCAATATTCAGCAGTTGTACCCTTTGATTTGGCCATTTCTGTCAAAGCCAAGGCAATAAGATTGCCTTAAGAGGTCAATGTTGTTCTTAACTTTCAATGTCATAGTGTTTAATAAGTGCCATACCACTGACAGTTTATTATATTTGACAGGATAGCTATGTTATGGTAATACATTAGTATGTTATGGCCACATGGTGTCAAGTGGGTGGTTCCCACTGTTCAGCACCTCACCTGACCACAGCAAGTGTATTTGTATTAGAGTCTAGCTCCTTGGCATTTATTTCTCAAATAAACAGACAGTGACAGGTTTTCTTATAGGTTTTAAAAAACAGATCAATTGTTTATTGATCAATACACCATATCCCGAAATCGTCGCAACCGCATCCACTCATACACACACAAGAAGAAACAGATAGAGAAGGGAAAAAGGATGGTGGCTTTCAGTGGGAGGAAAGGTTACAATAAACCTATTGAATTCTCTTGAGAATTAAATTCTAGATGGATGCAGGCCTGAGATGATGGCAGATTTCTCTTTTGATTGAAGGTTCTGTTGAAGACGGTGGGTTACTTCTAGCTCTCACTGCTGTATAATGTAAATGTCGGATTTTTCCATGACATGGCTACTTCACACCTTTTTCAGAAGAAGACTTTCAATTCTGGAATGTTTTAGGATAGGTGTAAGGTGGGTTCCAGTAACACCTTTCAGGCTTTGTCTTTGTCAGACAGTTTGAATACACAAAAGGCCAATCCCCTTTTCTTCAGTGGCCATTTTGGACCATTTAAAATAAAGGTTTTTTTTTTAAGACAAAGTCCATTTTTCATAACTCATATCATTGCACTTTCGGTGTACGTGACATCTCCCCCAAAAGGGAAAAAATGAAATGCCTTGGCATTGTTTTAACAGCCATTTTGAAGTTCAAACGTAAGTTTTTTTTCCATCCTTCCTTTGGATGAGGTACCATCACAAAATTGCATTTCTTTTGGTTACGTGTTGTCAAATGGGGTTGTAAGTTCTCTCACACCAGTTTGTACTACTTTAGGAATGTTAATCTCCAGGACCACGTGATTGTTGGTAAAGCTTGTAGTATGCAAATTTCTGTTACTGTTTGTTGTGAGGTTCCCTGTTTGCACAAGCTTTAACCCCCTAACTACTGCTTCCACAACACATGGCATTAACCATTCAGGTTCTGGCACATTGATAGTTCTCATTGCTCAGTGATATTGGGTGATAAATTGTTTTTCAGCCCCTGCGAGGCATCTGGGATTTCTTCCTGCCCCTTGTTCTTGCTGAGTTCTGATTCTAAATTGTTGAGTTTGATTAGTTTTGAATTTGAAACCTGATTGTGTGATTCAATGGGTAGATCCATGCTGACCTCACTTTTAGTTTTCTTGTGATTTTCACAAGTGTGGTTTCTTTTAGGGTATGTTACCTTTCACTTCAGAGATACGTGTTTCTCTAATCTGTCCCATATCCTCTGGGACACTGCTGCTCATAGGTAGTTGTCCAGCTTCCACTGCACTCCTCTGTGGCACTTCAACTAAGTGAGGCATCTCCCTTGTTCTTGGCTTTCCTGTTGGGGAACTTTCCTCATCCTTATTTAAATCTTTAACAAAGGCTTCAGCTAACCATATCTCAGTTGCTTTTCCTTCAAGTTTTGTGACTTTTACCTTATCATCTTTAAATCTTTTTGGCTCTATCTGGGCCGTTATAAATTCTTCTGGCTCTATCACCCCTGTGGGATTTTTTTTGGGCTATCCCAACCCTCTGCAGTTGTACAGGGTTTTTTCTCCCTCAGGTTCTACTGTCTCTGTGGACTGCTCTGGACCTTCTGGATACAATACTGTGCTTCCTGCCAAGACATTGCCCAGCAATAGGTCTACCCCCTACATGGGTAAGCTTCGAATAATTCCTACTGTCACTACCCCAGTGACCAACTTACTCTGTAGGTAAATTTTAACTAAGGGAACTTTCAAGCATTTGCCAGTAAGCCCTTTTACTAATACCGTGGCATTTGTTCTGCTTTCCAGTGGCATTTCTTTTAGTTTGGCTGCCAGTAAGGTTTGAAAACAACCAGTATCCCTGAGGATGGTTATCTCCCTGCCTGGTGCCTGGGACACAAAAGGAGTCATTTTTCCTTTGCACAAAAGTTGATATATGCACTGCTCTTGAGTTATATTAGGAAACAGGCTTACCACTTTCAAAGCCACAGAAACAGGCTTGACTGCATAGCCCCCTGCTATTTTTTGGTATGCCAACAATTGGCTTGGACATGCCCAGATTTGCCACACTGGAAATGTCAGGTGGACCCCTTCTGGCTTATCCCCTGGGTTCCTTCTTTTAAAAGTTGGAGACTGGTCGGGTTTTCCTTCCTTGCTCTTCTTTTCTCTCGAGCCCATTTCTGCTTCCTCTGCATCTCTGCTATCTCTCCCTAGCTTGTATGAGTTACGAGACCCACATTTATTCAGAGTTAGGGATTTGTGTATTAATTCACAGTCATTGGCCATTTTGGCTGCTTTCCTTACTCTTGTGACTCTTTGTTCTTTGATGAGGGTTCTTATACTACTTGGGATACTATTTTTAAACTCTTCCAGCAACATCACATCTCTCAAAATTTTCATAAGGTTTCTAGCTTGAGGGATCATATTCAGCAATCTAAAGCCATATGTTTGATTCTTTCAAATTCAAAGCAAGTCTTTTTTGGTTGTGTTGGAATTTCTGTCTACATGCTTCTGGTACCAGCTCATATGCATTTAGAATTGCAGTTTTAGTTTGTTCATAATCAGAGGAACTTCTTTTCTGTTAACAGGGAAAAAACTTCAGAGCCCTACCCACAAACTTGCCTTGTAAGAGGCGAGTCCAAAATTCTTTCCACCATTTTAGCCTGAGATAATTGAGATAAAGTATGACTCAACCTCCTCCTCATTAAATTTTGGAATGATTCTTGAGTGTCTCAGCACATCAAGGTTTTGCTCTGAATTGGGGATAAGGTTTGACTGGTTGGCAGCATGCTCATTTTGGGTTTGCAGTCTCTGTAACTCAAACTTTCTGGTTACTTCCTCTCCCTGCATCTCTCTTTCCTCCTCTTCCTTTTGAAGATGAAACTCTATTCCTTCCCTTTTTGATCTGCAACTGGATTCTGGCTAAAATTATTTTTTCAGACTTGGATTCTAGGCTTTCTTATTCTAGTTCAGTGGTAAGTTTAAAATGGCTGGCTAGACTTTTCACCAGTTCAGGTTTCTTTGCTTTTTGTCTGAAAGTGATTCCCACCTCTGTAGCTATGCTTCTCTGAAGTTAAATCTTCAGCACTTCATTTGTTTAACTTATCATGGGATATCTTTCCCAGCTCCACAAACTCCTTAGCATTAAATGTGATCAGCTCTTTTGTTTCTAGAACCATAGAGGAAAAAACTGAATACGAGAAGACGTGCGTTTATTTTTCCACAATTTGAGGTCAATTTTCCAAATCTCTTGTTTACGTGGTAGTTCAAATCCTAGTTTTGAGCTCCCAATTTGTTACGGCCACATGTTGTGACGTGGACGGTTCAACTCCTCAGCTGACCTCAGCAAGTGTTTTGCATAAGAGTCTAGCCCCTTGGTGTTTTATTCCTCAAATAAACAGACAGCAACAGGTTTTCTTGTAGGTTTTCAAAAACAGAAAGTCAGCTGTTCATTGATCAATACGCCTTATCCCGAAATTGTCGCAACTGCACCCATTTACGCATTCACTCGCACGCACACAGAGGAAGATACAGATAGAGGGGTGGCTTTCATGGGTTGGGGGGGGGGGGGGGAAATGAGGGGAAGGGGGAAAATGAGGGGACAGTTCCGATAAACCTGAGAATCAAGTTCTAGATGGATGCAGGCCTGAAATGAATGTAGATTTCTCTCTTGATTGAAAGTTCTGTTGAAGAAGGTGGGTTACCTCTTGCTGTCACTGCTCATTAATGTAGATGTCGGATTTTTTCAGCAGGGCATGTGTTTTCTGGCTTGCTGGAAACGCAAACTGTGACATGTTGCTCTATCCTGAGCAAGTCTCTCCGGCTGTCTCTTTTTTAAAGGAAAAGCTGTTATCTCTCACCCCCTATGAGGAAACACTGGTTTCTTCTCCATGGTGATCACACTATGACCTAAGATGTGGCTACTTCGCATCTCCTTTGTTTCAGAAGACGACATTCAATTCTGGAATGTTTTAGGATTGGTGTAAGATGGGTTCCAATAACACCTTTTGGGCTTTGAAGATTTGTCCTTTGTCAGACAGTTTGAATGCACAAAAGGCCAATCCCCTTTTCTTCAGTAGCTATTTTGGAGCATTGTTCACTTTTTAAAATGAAGGTTCATTTTTTAAAGACAAAGTCTGTTTTTCCTAACTCTTCAGAGTTAGTCCATGATCGTTCGTTGTATCATCACACTTAGTGTGTGCTACAGGTATCACTTTTGGATCAGTGCATCCTACTGTTCCAGGAACTCAGATCATTCCTGGACTAACAAATTTGTCATTAAGAGGCACTTCTATACTTGCACCTAGCAACCTTTACATTTTGATAGTCAGTATTTATTGTGATTTACACATATAGGAGCTCAGTGCTCAAATGCCACAATTCAATATTTTATCCTTGTGTACTATTACTGCAAATCCTTTTGTTCCTTGCAAAACACTCAGTTATTGCACCAATGTAATGATGTAAAAACAAGAAATGCTGGAACCACTCAGCAGGTCTGGCAGCATCTGTGAAAAGAGCAGAGTTAACTCTGCTTCTCTTTTCACAGATGCTGCCAGACCTGCTGAGTGGTTCCAGCATTTCTTGTTTTATTTCAGATTTCCAGCATCCGCAGTATTTTGCTTTTATATTAATGTAATGATGTAGTTGTGAGGAACAAATGGAGTAATTTTTTTGATTGCAATTTGAATCTTAATTTTGTACAGACTCTTCCTCAGACTTTTTGACTGATTTTTTTTCTCTTCTAACCCAATTAGTTTACCAAAATTAATGATTTTGTTTTGTGGGGTTGAATTTAACAGGAGCTGAATCACTGCTTTTTGTTCTCTCATTTGCAATTGGTCACCTGTCTAACTCCATCACTAGTTGCTGTAATTGTGCAAATGGAGTACCTGAAAAAAAAAATGCACAATTTCAAATGATGGAAAATGTTCTGGATTCAAAATATTTTCATAGCATAAACAGAATCCATAAGTTTGTTGTTCATGGTATGTGGAGGTTGGGTTTATACTGAATACTTTTCATACGTTTTGACGGGTATGCTGTAGTGGTTACTGAACTAGCAATCCAGAGACCTGAACTAATAATCCAAAGCTCTTGGAGGTCAAATCCCATCATGGCAATGAGAATTTGAACTTGCTTAAAAAAAAAAGGAAAAAAAGCTAATCAGTAGAAGTGACCATGAAGCTGTTGGATTGTCATAAAAAAAAACTGCTGCACTAATGTCCTCCAGGGGAGGAAACCTCCTGATTTTACCCAGTCTGGCCTATATGTGCCTCTAGTCCTACATAATGTGGTTGATTCTTAACACCCTCACAACAACTAGGAATAGACAATAAATACTGTTTTGTCAGTTTCATCCATATCTAAAGAGCAAATAAAAATATAGGAGTCGAAGCTACTCTTAGTAAAAAAGCTGCTGCCTAAAATACAGCAAATGAATGTGAGGCACCCATAAGTGTTTAGATATCTTCCTTTTTAATATTGAGGATTATAGGCGAATTCATTTGACTGTACTCTGTCCCCCTTTAAGGCATGCACTTGTTGATTGACGGTTAAGGAATTAGTTATTAACTTTTAACAAATGAAACTGTTCTTGTTGATAAAAGACAAGGTGACAATCAACTGCTGGGCTAGCAAATGCATGAAGTGCACTGCATGGCTTATGGATTGTCGGGAAATGTGACAGTCAATCTGCACACAGCAAGATTCCACAAACAGTAATAAAATAAATGACCAGGTTGTGTGTTCTTAGTAGGTCAGGCAACACCTGTGGAGAAACAATTAACATTTCAGGTTGATGAACTTTCATCAGAACTGGATAATGTGGTCTGACATTTCACATGCTATTTATGGGATCTTGCTGTGACAATTTGACTATATAACTTCAAAAAGTAATTCATTGGCTATGAAGTGCTTTAAGATATTTCGATAATGTGATAAGATGCTATTTAAGTACACATTCGCTCTTTCTAAATTGGGTTGTATTAGAAGGCTGTGGGAAACCTCCTGTTACAGGTGCCGAGCTCCACAACAGAGTGGCCAACCCTCAATCTTCCCCTAACCACATGAGATTGGACTGGTTATCATACCCTCAGCTCCAGGTCATTTCATATTGACCCTTAGTTTAGATTAACTTTCATTAGCTCAGCATTTCAGAGACTTGTTGGCTCTAGGGTAGAGATCCACAGTTTTCATTCATAAGCTGCCTGTTCAACTATACCTAGAGGAAAGTTACAAGCAACTAAGATAGATTTATCTACCAGGTGGCCAGAAATACACAAAGAACGAACAACTATCTTTGTGAGTCCAGCTAGTTCCAGCCACAAAGATCTCGAGACTCAAATGATTTGGGCATTTACAGATACTATTTGTTTTAGTAGCTTTCTGCAGCCAATTGGCTTAATTTCTACTCCATTCACCTTGGTGCTAATGGCCTCCAATTGGAGTCAGTTGCCTTACTGCCTCATTAACTGGCAATGCAGCCAGTGCCATTTTAAAAGGAGCCTATATCGGAGTGTCCAAAGTACCTGCCTGTGTCAGACAATAGGCCCGAATATGATGTAAATAGGATGTCAATTGCCACTTTAGGAATGAACTGATCAGAGCTACTGCAGTTCAAATTTTAAATGGATGGAAAATTCTGCAGGTACGTTGATCACTCTGCCCAGATTCCTGATATGGTTTGTGAATTTATAAATCTATGCTATAACCTCCACTTCAATGACTTTTTACAAATTTGATCTTAGGATGTTGAAAACATTGGCTGTCCATCCCTAATTACCAAGGTGGACCTTCTACCCAAACCATGTCAGCCTTTGTGACGACAGTACTCCCAAAAAGCTGTTTGGTCAGAAATTACAGGATATTTACCGAGCCATGAAGGAGGAATGCCAATATATGTCCAAATCAGGATAGTGTGAGAATTGGACTTCAGTGTGCAAAAGTGTTTGTTTTGCTGAATTAATGTGCATTAGATTTAAGGTGGCTGAAGTCCATTAGAAAATAGTGCCATATTATAAGCTGTTATCATGATAGTACTACAGATGTGGTTTTACTGAATAAAAATATACAAAAGCACAAATCCAAACATTACATTGTCGTAGATCATACATCTTGCTAAAATCACATTGCTTGAAGGACAAACCTTCATCATAAATTAAAATGTTTGCATCTCCATTGGTGAAATGAGTGGTTTTTCCTTAATGTGTACAGAAGGCACAATTTTGAAGTTCTTTTCTTCATTATTTCCATATGTTGCTCCATAGTGCTCTGTATACAACTGTTCATTACAGGAACACTGTCACTTCACAGTCTATTCAGTGGTTTGCTTTTTGCTATAGCCATGTGGCATTGGATGTAGCTGGTTCAAAGTCTGTTGCTCCAGTCAACCAATATGCAACAACTAGTGGGATAGGTGCTTTTGGGGGTCACATTTCCCCTCAAAGAAATGACATTATATTTAACCAAAATAAATTAATTCAAATTATTGCCTTCTATATGCTGTTTAGGGCAAACTGCTTTTGTACAGGCTGGCAAAGTTGTGTTACAACTGGTACCTTTAGGTATTTCATGGCAATTCTTTACTGTGCAGAAGTTGTAGGACACTCTTTGTGCATGGGTAGGTTCTGCCTGACACTATTTTAGAAGAGCTAGGCTGAATTTTATAAGACCCCCGTCGTCCGGGGTCCTATCGGGGGAAGGGTGGGTGGGTCCGGAAAATACTTCTGGAATCGGCCCACCACGGGCCTTGACCCCAGGAAGACCCCACCCCATTTTACCGGCAGCAGCGAGGCCTCAGGGTGCCCCCTCACCCCGGCTCAGTGGCAGAGCCTTCATTTAATTATTTAAATAAATGTAAATCAACGAATAAACACTTACTTTGTGCCAACGGCCATCCCAAACCAACATTCTGACCAGTTGCCGGACGTCCCGTGCCTTTGGATCTCCGTTTGGGGTGTATATTTGTATGTTCTGTACGTTTGGGATGAAAGGTCAGGACCAGCAAAACAGTATTTTCGGTGGGGTGGGGAGAGAAAGAGGGAAATTAAAAACTTATTAGGTCATGGGTAGGTGGGAAGAGGGACAGAGGAGCTTCGTTTGTTTTTGCATTGTGAAAATTGAAAACAGTTGCATTTCACTTTAAAAATGTATAGGTCTTGTAAGGGCCTGAAGCCCTTTAAAAATGGCGCTGGATGCTGTTGCAAGGGACTGAGCGCCTGCCTCCTCTACGTCATCGGGGGCGGGCATTCTGCCCCCATGTTAATGAGCTGCCACGCAAAATATCATGCCAGCTCCACCGCGCATGCTGTGCCGATCTGGAAGCAAATGCAGCCCGCTGAATTAGTACTGTGAAAGTTGTTCAAATTCTTTCGCATTAGACAATACTAGAGAGTGAGGTATTTTATGTTAGTTACAGTGGTATGTCAGTTTTAGGCATATATATCTGATATCCAGCCTGTACTTGTATTGATGCAGAAATTTAGGGGCTCCAGGCCAGGGGAATGTAGAGGGTGGATAGCTATATTCCTGTCTGGCTCCTCTATGAAAGGAAAGGCTATTGGTACATACTACGGATGTAGGGTGCGAGTATAGAACTTTCATCAGCCCCAAATGAATTGCCAAGGACCTCCTAGGACTTCTCTGGCTGTCCATGAAGCATTAACAATGAACTTCTTAATAATTACTACCATAACTACAACAATAACTTGCATTTATGTAGCCCCTTCCATGCAGAAAAACAGCCCAAGTGCTTGACAGAAGCATAATTCAAAAATGAATGTAGAGCCATAGTAGAAGATAGGAGGGAAGATCAAAAGCTTGTCTATGGGTTTAAAGGACAGTCCTGAGGGAGGGGGCCGGTGCAGAGTAAAGAGGCAAAAAGGTTTAGAACATAAGAAATAGGAGCTACAGTAAGCCCTTTGAGTCTGCTCCACCATTCAACATAATGGCTGATCTTCAACCTCAACTCCACCTTCTTGAACTATCCCCATATCCCTTAATTTCCTTACTACTTAAAAAAAAATCAACTTCTGACTTGAACATACTCAATGACTGAGCTTCCACACTCTCTGGGGTAGAGAATTCCAAAAATTCACAACCCTTTGAGTGAAGAAATTTCTCTTCATCTCAATCCTAAATGGCTGACTCCTTATTGATACTTGAACCCCATGTTCTAGATTCCTCACCCAGGGGAACATCTTCTCAGCATCTACCCTGTTAAGTCCCTTAAGACTTTTATTTTTCAATGTTGAACTTGTATGACACACTAGTTACTCCTCAGCTGGAGTATTGCATCTGTCTGGGCACCATATTTTAGGAAAGACGTGAAGGCACTGGAGAGTGTGCAGAAAAGATTCGCAAGAATGATTCCAAGGATAAGGAACTTCAGTTATGAAGATAGAAGATGAGGAGAGATTGAGTAGACGAAGCATAAATTCCCTGGAGTTTAGAAAAATGAGAGGTGATCTCTCATAGTAGTACGAAAAGGAAAAAAACTGATAAAATACATCTGAATAACAGATCTGTTAAAATCTGTAAAAAGGATACTGATATAAGGACATTGACCTGAAACATTAACTCTGCTTCTCTCTCCACAGATGCTGCCAGATATTCAGATTTCTAGCATCCACAGTATTTTGTTTTTATACAAAAAACTTATGTTTGCTGGTAAGGACTGTTTTCCTTGGAGAAAAGACGGAGGAGATTTGATAGAGGTACTCAAAATCATGAGTGGTCTGGATACAGTAAATAGGGAGTAACTGTTTCCACTTGTGAAAGGATCAAGAACGAGAGGGCACAGATTTAAAGTAATTGGTAAAAGGAATAGCAACATGAGGAAAACTTTTTCACGCAGCGAATGGTTAAGGTCTGGAATGCTCTGCCTCAGGTTCAAGTGAAGCATTCAAAAGGGAATTAGTCTGTTATCTGAAAAGGAAGAATGTGCAGGGTTAAGGGGAGAAAGCAGGGAAATTGCACTAAGTGGATTGCTCAGAGAACCAGTGCAGACACACTGGGCCAACTGGCCTCCTGCGCTAACAATTCTGTAATTCTGAGAGTTCACCTCTCATTCTTCTAAACTCCAGGGAATTTATGCTTAGTCTACTCAATCTCTCCTCATAGCACAATCCCCATAGCCAGTCTAGTGAATCTTCGTTGCACTCCCTCTAGGGCAAATATGTCCTTTCTTGGGTAAGGAAGCCAAAACTGCACCTAGTACTCCAGATAGGGCCTCAGAAATACCCCGTATAATTGTAGTAAGACTTCTTTTATACTCCAATCCCTTTGTAACAAAAGCTTTGAACCATTTGCCTTCCTAATTGCTTGCTGCACTTGCATGTTAACTTTGTGATTCATGTACAAGTAGCAGTCAAAAATTCTGCTTTTTTATTTTTCCTATCAAAGTGGATAATTTCACACTTAACCACATTGTATTTCATCTGCCATATTCCTGCCCATTCACCCAATCTGTCCATATTCCTGTGCTACCATTTTGTGCCCTCCTCACCGCCTCCTTTCCCACCTAGCTTTGTATCAGAAAACTTGGATGTTACACTCAGTCCCCTTCAAAGTCATTAATATAGATTCTAAAAGCTGAAGCCCAAGTACTGATCCTTGTGGTACCCTGCTAGTTACAGTCTGCCGAACTGAAAATGCTCATTTATACCTATTCTGTTTTCTATCCATTAACCAATCTTCATTCCATGCTAATAATTACCCCCAATCCCATGAGTCCTAATTTTTTGTAATAACTTCATGTGGCACCTTATTGAATGCTTTTTGAAAATACAAATACACTACATCCACTGGTTCCCCCTTGTCCAACCTCAAAAACCTTAACTGATTTGTCAAACACTATTTCCCTTTCATAAATCTGCGTTGACTCTGCTTAATCATGTTATGATTTTTTAAGTGCAGGTACCATACCCCTAGTAATAGCTTCTAGTATTGTGCCCATTACTGATGTTAGGCTAACTAGCCTAGAGTTCTCAGTTCCTCCCTTCTTAAACAACAGCAAACATAACCCTATCTTGCAAGATCAAAACAAAATGCATCCACTATTTCTGTAAAACCCCAGGATGCAGGTCGTCAGGTCCAGGGGATTTGTCGCCACTTGGTCCCATTAATTTCTCCAGTGCTATTTCTTTACTTATACTGATCTCCAAGTTTCTCATTCTCCCTAGACCCTTGGTTCCCTCTTAATGAAATCATGCTAAAGCACATCATCTAGATAGCTGAAGGCACAGATGGTATGATGGGGTAAAGGGAGAGGAACGTATAAAATGCTTACACTTTAGTGTGTTTCTCAGGGAGCTTTCAGATGAGGTGTTAAACTTACATCTCAGCTATCCTCTCAGGTGAACACACAAAACACACATTATTTGATGAATTGCAGTAGAATTCTGACCAATATTTTGTTCCTCAAACAGCATCACAGATTAACTGCTCATGTATGCTATATGTAGGACTTGCTGTGCATCAATTGGCTGCCATGTTTCACTACAATGATGACTACACTTCAGAAGTACTTCATTGGCTGTAAAGTGCTTTGGAAAGATTTGAGGTCGTGAAAGACACTATATGAATGGAAGTCCTTTCCTTTTACCTTGAAGCACAGCAAATCTTATCATAATACCAGCCTGTAAGGAAACCCTTCGGAAAAATGGCAGGACTGAGTTTGAAAGATTGGAAAAGTTCTGCAGAAATGGACAGCATTTTCAATTGATTGAATGAGTGAGAAAAATAGAAAATATCTCTATCACATGTGTGAATCTACCAATATAATAGTTATATATGATTGTGGAGTTGGAGAACTATTGATTAAATTAGCTTTATTTAGCCTTAGTTAGGTGATCCTTGTGTTTAGTAAAAGATCTTGCAGGAATGAGAATTACCCAGTTCAGCTTTTATAGCCTGATAGGTCTAATTACAAACCAAATAATCAGACATAACAGAAAAGTTTTGTAGGCAACTCAAAAAAGATTTGTAGGAATAATAGGGGACTTCCAGCTCTCTAAGGCTACCCTGTAATAAAACACAGAACAATGGCCAAAATGGGAGAATACACGCAAGACTTTTTTTTTCTGGTACAGAGCGGGGGGAAAAAAAAAAAAAAGAGATGCTCCTTCTTCAGCTTCCAGTAGCTGTAAAAGACGCAGGTTTCTTTCCAGAAATAGAGGGTAACTTAGAGACAGTGGCAAGAGTTTGAAGAGGTAGGGTAGTGAGTCTGTGGGTTCAGAGCATTCCAAAGAAAACTGACCAGTGACATTATAGCAAAGATGGTAAGTGATTGGTTGATGAACATTTCCTCTTTTTCTCTTATCTAAACTAAGGAATTTTGATTGGGGTTAGTGTAACATTAATTGAAAGAATGATCAGAATCTTCTGAGACGCATGTAATTTATTAGTAAGGTTTTATTAGTAGTAGTAAGCTTTACTAGCAGTAGTAAAGCTCATTAGTAGTGGGGCTTAGCAGTAGTGCTAAGTATTAGTTATAAATTAAGAATAAATTAATTAACATAATAAAAATTGCAGGGCAGTATGTGGGAGCTGGTGGACGCCAGTGTGGCTCGAAGAGCTTTGGTTCAGAGTCAATGAGCTGGAGGCTGAGCTACAGACACTGCGATGCATCAGGGAGGGGAAAAGTTACCTGGACACTTTGTTCCAGAAGGCAGTCACACCCCTTAGGATAGGGTCTTCTGATTTGGTCACGGACACGAGTGTGTGATTACAAGTGAGGCAGGTAAGGGATCGAGAATGTAGAATTGGAGGAGCTAGCCCTTGGAACTGTCGAACAGGTTTGAGGTTCTTTCAGCTTGTATAGATGACAGTGAGGGCTGCAGGGTGGATGAGCAAACTGACCATGGCACTGTGGTACAGGAAGCCATTCAAGCGGGGGGAGTAAATAGGAATGTAGTGGTAGTAGGAGATAGTACAGTCAGGGGGATAGACACAGTTCCCTGCAGCTGAGAGCGAGAGTCCAGAAGGCTATGTTGCCTGCCAGGGTTCGGGACATTTGCTCGGGATTGGAGACAAACTTGCAGTGGGAGGGGGAGGATCCAGTTGTCATGGTCCACGTGGTTACCAATGACATAGATAAGACTAGGAAAGGGGTTCTGCATGGGGTGTAGTGAGCAGCTAGGGGCTAAATTAAAAGCAGAACCTCAAAGGTAATAATCTCTGGATTATTACCTGAGGCATGAGCAAATTGTTGTGGAAAAACTGAGTTTTGATTCATGGGGCACCAGCACCAGTACTGGGGAAAATGGGAGCTGTACCGTTGGGACGGTCTTCACCTGAACCATGCTGAGACCAATGTTCTGACGAGGCATATAACTAGGGTGGTAGAGAGGGCTTTAAAACTAGTAGTAGGGGCGAGGGATCAACTGACAGATGTAATAATTTAAAGGGAGGGGAGAAGGCAAGAGGGCAAGGTAGCAATAATGATAATCAGAGTGTGGCAGGAAGGGACAGTGCGTACAAACTTAAAAGTGCTCCAGCAGATAAGGCTAGAGGTTGTGACAATAATAAAAAGATAGAATTAAAGGCACTATCTGAATGCACACAACATTTGCAACAAGGTAGATGAATTGACAGCACAAATAGAAGTAAACAGGTATGATCTAATTGCTCTTACAGAGATGTGGCTGCAGAGTGACCAAGGCTGGGAACTGAATGTTCAAGGGTATTCGACATTTAGGAAGGATAGGCAAAAAGGAAAAGGAGGTGGGGTAGCGCTATTAATAAAGGATGAGATCAGTATATCAGTGAGAGAGGATCTCAGATCAAGATGTGGAATCAGTTTGGGTACAGCTAAGAAACAGCAAGGGGCACCAAACATTGGCGGGAGTTATTTACAGGCCAAACAGTAGTGGTAATGGAGGGTATGGTATAAATCAGGAAAACAGAGGTGCATGTAACAAGGGCAATACAGTAATCATGAGGGACTTCAATCTACATATAGACTGAGTAAACATAATTAGCACTAATGCTGTGGAGGACCAATTCTTAGAGCGTATAAAGAACAAAGAACAGTACAGCACAGGAACAGGTCATTCGGCCCTCCAACCCTGCGCCAATCTTGATGCCTGCCTAAACTAAAACCTTCTGCACTTCCGGGGACCGTATCCCTCTATTCCCATCCTATTCATGTATTTGTCAAGATGCCTCTTAAACGTCGCTATCGTACCTGCTTCCACCACCTCCCCCGGCAGCAAGTTCCAGGCACTCACCACCCTCTGTGTAAAGAACTTGCCTCGCACATCCCCTCTAAACTTTGCCCCTCTCACCTTAAACCTATGTCCCCTAGTAACTGACTCTTCCACCCTGGGAAAAAGCTTCTGACTATCCACTCTGTCCATGCCGCTCATAACTTTGTAAACCTCTATCATGTCACCCCTCCACCTCAGTCAGTCCAGTGAAAACTATCCCAGTTTATCCAACCTCTCCTCATAGCTAATGCCCTCCAGACCAGGGAACATCCTGGTAAACCTCTTCTGTACCCTCTCCAAAGCCTCCACGTCCTTCTGGTAGTGTGGCGACCAGAATTGTACGCAATATTCCAAGTGTGGCCTAACTAAGGTTCTGTACAGCTGCAGCATGACTTGCCAATTTTTATACTCTATGCTCCGACCGATAAAGGCAAGCATGCCGTATGCCTTCTTGACTACCTTATCCACCTGCGTTGCCACTTTCAGTGACCTGTGGACCTGTACGCCCAGATCTCTCTGCCTGTCAATACTCCTAAGGGTTCTGCCACTTACTGTATACTTCCCACCTGTATTAGACCTTCTAAAATGCATTACCTCACATTTGTCCGGATTAAACTCAGTCTGCTATTTCTCCGCCCAAGTCTCCAACCGATCTATGTAACTTAGAAAGTAAAATTCTATCATATTATGATCACTCTTCCCTAACCTTTGCAATGAGATTATTAATTAGCCCTTTCTCATTGCACAGTACCAGATCTAAAATAGCCCATTCTCTAGTTGGTTCCCCAACATACTGTTCTAGAAAACCATCTCTGCAGGAGGACACCTCGGAGGGGTCATGTAGCGAGGCAATATGGGTGGAGCTCAGGAATAGGAAGGGTGCAGTCACATTGTTGGGGGTTTTCTACAGGCCTCCCAACAGCCAGCGGGAGGTAGAGGAGCAGATATGTAGACAGATTTTGGAAAGATGTAAAGGTAACAGGGTTGTAGTGGTGGGTGATTTTATCTTCCCCTATATTGACTGGGACTCACTTAGTGCTAGGGGCTTGGATGGGGCAGAACTTGTAAGGAGCACCCAGGAGGGCTTCTTGAAACAATATGTAGATAGTCCAACTCGGGATGGGGCCATACTGGACCTGGTATTGGGGAATGAGCCCGGCCAGGTGGTCGAAGTTTCAGTAGGGGAGCATTTCGGGAACAGTGACCATAATTCCATAAGTTTTAAGGTACTTGTGGATAAGGATAAGAGTAGGTGAAGGTGTTAAATTGGGGGAAGGCTAATTATAACAATATAAGGCAGGAACTGAAGAATTTAGATTGGGGGTGGCTGTTTGAGGGTAAATCAACATCTGACATGTGGGAGTCTCTCAAACGTCGGTTGATTAGAATCCAGGACCGGCATGTTCCTGAGAGGAAGAAGGATAAGTTTGGCAAGTTTCAGGAACCTTGGATAACGCGGGATATTGTGAGCCTAGTCAAAAAGAAAAAGGAAGCCTTCGTAAGGGCTGGAAGGCTAGGAACAGACGAATACCTTGAGGCACAAAGAACCAGCAGGAAAGGTGATCCAACCATGCTAACCAGAGAAGTTAAAGACTGTATTAGATCAAAGGAAGACGCTTATAAAGTTGTCAAAAAAGTAGTAAGCCTGAGGACTGGGAGCACTTTAGAATTCAGCAAAGGAGGACCAAGAAACTGATGAAGAAAAATAGAATATGAAAGTAAACTAGCAAGAAACATAAAAACACACTGTAAAAAGGAAAACATTAGCAAATGTGGGCCCATTACAGGCAGAGACAAGGGAATTTATAATGGGGAATAAGGAAATGGCAGAGAAAATACTTTGTGTCTGCCTTCACGGAGGAAGATACAAAAAACCTCCGTAAATACAAAAGAACCAAGGGACTAGCGAGGATGAGGAACTGAAAGAAAATATTAGTAAAAAAAGTAGTACTGCAGAAATTAATGGGACTGAAAGTTGATAACTCCCCTGGACCTGATGATCTCCATCCCAGACTGTTGAAGAAGGTGGTTGTAGAGATAGTGGATAGTGGTGATCTTCCAAAATTCTATAAATTCTGGAGGAAAGGGAAAACGCTAGAATCTATTATAAAGGATGTGATAACTAGACACTTAGAAAATAATGGTCGGATTGGGCAGAGTCAACATGGATTTATGAAAGGGAAATCATGTTTGACAGCTATTCACAATCTATATCAATGATTTTGATGTGGTGACCAAATGTAATATTTCCAAGTTTGTTGATGACACAAAACTAGGTGGGAATTAGAGTTGTGAGGAGGATGCAAAGAGGCTTCAAGGGGATTTAGACAGGCTAAGTGCGCAGGCAAGAATATGGCAGCTGGAATATAATGTGGAAAAATGTGAATTGTCCACTTTGGTAGGAAAAACAGAAATATAGAGTATTTCTTAAATGGAGAGAGATATTGGTAAGTGTTGATGTCCAAAGGGATCTTGTTCATAAATCACTGAAAGCTAACATGCAGGTGCAGCAAGCAATTAGGAAGGCAAATTGTATGTTTGCCTTTATTGCAAGAGGATTTGAGTATGGAGTAGAGAAGTATTGCTGCAATTGTATGGAGCCTTGGTGAGACCACACCTGGAGTATTGTGTACCGTTTTGGTCTCCTTACCTAAGGAAGGATATACTTGCTATCGAGGGAGTACAATGAAAGTTCACCAGACTGATCCCTGGGATGGTGGAACTGTCCTATGAGGAGATTGAGTAGACTAGCCCTCTATTCTCTACAGTTTAGAAGAATGAGAGGGGATCTTGAAGCATACAAAATTCTTACAGGGCTCGACAGGGTTGATGCGGGAAGGATGTTTCCTCTGGCTAGGGGTTGTCTAGAGTCAGGGGACACAGTCTCAGAATAAGAGGTAGGCCACTTAGGACTGAGATGAGGAGGAATTTCTTTAGATTTCTCTACCTCAGAGGCTGTGGAGGCTCATTGAGTATATTCAAGACAGAGGTCTCTACATATTAAAGATATGGAGATATGGGGATAGTGCAGGAAAATGGCGTTGAGATAGATGATCAGCCACGATCTAGTTGAATGGCAGAGCAGGCTCAAGGGGCTGAATGGCCTACTCCTGCTCCTATTTCCTATGTTTAAGTCCCATTTGGAAAGTAGTAAGATATCTGTTGCTGGATAATTAACTGGAACAAGTAAGCAATCTAAAAGGTAGACCATACAAAATACGTCAAAAGGTTTTGGAATAGAAAGCAGCAAGTTTTAAGTGAAGGAAAAAGTTGACACAGCACCAGACCAGCAGTGGAACATATTTAAGTATGATATAGGTAATGCTAGACTAACAACATTCTGACCTGGAATAAAAGGTGCAAAAAAGTCTCAGGAGAAGACGCATGATGAAATTATGGCTAGTAATACAGAACAAGCCAAGGAGAAATACCAAAGCAGAGGGTAAGAAAATTGGGAATTTGATGGGCCAAAGAAGTATGAATAAAAGCAAAAGTGATAGCAAACACTTTTACAAGCACATCAAAATACATGCAACAAAGCGGCAGTCTCTAAAGCGATGAGGAATTTTTAAAAGAAGTGCTGGAGATACTTTATAACTATTTAGGCTCTGTACTTAGAAACAATAATAATAAAAGTGGAATATCAGAGGAGGAGAAAGAACAACAACTGGCAGATACAATTGCAGAATGGGCCCATATCTGCAGAGATATCTCTCAATACAGATAAATGCAGTAAAATGCAATTAGGTAGAGACAAATCAAATTAAGTACGTATCCTGCAGGACTGAGTACTCAAGACTGCAAAGTAAGAGAAGAACTTGGGGTACTGATGCATGAGTCATTGCAAGCTGTTGAGCAACAATGGATGGCGATCACAAAAGAAAAATTCTAGTGCAGCAGGAAGATAAACCTCCTTGAACATTGCTGATGCAGATTCTTGGAATCTGTGTATAAAGAGACTAAATGAAGAGTGCAGGATTTTACTGCTTTACAACCAGAAGTAGAAAAGTTTTCTCATAAAAAGGTTGCCTCAAAGTTACTGAAAACATCATTGGAAATGCTGCAAATTGTTTAAATTTGTAATAAAAGGCACAGATCAACATATTAAACTGAAAGGCTTTTGGTGCAGAATGTAATGGTACTTTACCAAACTATTAACGAACCAAGTATACAATAAAAGCAAAATACTGCAGATGCTGGAAATCTGAAATAAAAACAGGGAGTGCTGGAAATACTCAGCAGGTCTGGCAGCATCTGTGGAGAGAGAAGCAGAGTTAACGTTTCAGGTCAGTGACCCTTCTTCAGAACTGGCAGATATAAGAAATGTAATAGGTTTTAAGCAAGTAAAGCGGGGGTGGGGCAAGAGAGAACAAAAGAGAAGGTATGATAGGGCAAGGTCACAGAATAGCTGACCAAGTATTGCTGGTTTGCACCCTCATTGTTGGGCCAATTAGAACTGTAATAAAGGGATAAGTACTAAAAACTCTCCTCAGAGACAAAAGAAAACTGAAAATAAAGCTAATATGAACTATTAATCCAAATTCACTATAAAAATTTTGCTTCCTGTACAAGACAAAGTGTAACATTGGTTTCCATATTCTGTATTTAGTGGGTAAACAGGTGCACTGACAGCCACTGCAGATACAAAACAGAGGTAAAATAAGAGTACATCTTACATATAAAATTGGAAATGTATACATTATAAACAGCATACCATAAAGTGACTTGCAGCCTAATTTAGAGGTTCAGATGACAATTACAAACTGCTCAAGCTTTGTTCTTGATATTTATATTACCTTAAGATTTTGATTACGTTACCACTGCGTACATCACTCTTAGGTACCCATTAATCTCTACAAACTACCAATTGTCAAAGTCTCTAATTCGCTGATAGGGCAATATTATTTTCAGCTCCAAAAGGGATTTTCTATTGTACACATGTTTCTCAAAATTTGCAGTGACCAAATTCCAAACATATTCAACATTAAAACATACAAACATAAAACATTGCAGTTGTATACTGGATTGGACAATTTTATGCTGCAAAAGTCTAAACTACGGTTGCTAATTCCAATCATTAGTCTTTAGCATTATATTATCTAATAAAAATAATTTTAAACATAATCTAGAATTCAATGGGTATGCACGGATTAACAGCCACAATCCACGGCCAGGTTATGTTTGAAGAATCTAAAATAGTTATATTGGTGTTCCATAATTATTGCAACAAATGTATCCAATAAGTGATGCTTAAAACACGATCGTTTTTGCTCACAGGATATCACTTTTTTTTTGTTTAAAAATAATTTGGTATTATGCTTTTTAATGTAGTTTATTAAAAACTTTACTTCGATTTAAAATAATTTTATGGGTTTAATGTCCACATCCATGTACTAACTATATTTGAGTAATAGTATTAGCCTTAGCACTAAAGGCAACTGAAAAAACATCCTGTAAGATGCTGAATTCCAGTAAACAAGGGAAATGTTCCCAAAAACATCTTTGAAATTAAAAAAGTAAAAATTAGCATATCTAAGTTCAATATTCTCCATTGGCACTTTACATCAATCCAAACCAAACATTTCAAAGCGTTATCACTGTTCCGTCCTCCTCAATGCCCCCTCTACTAAGAGCTAGGCTATGCCTTGCCTCAGCTTTGATTGCACTCAGTGTTTTAAGTATATTTTCATTGCTTTTTCTAGTGAAGCCATTGAGTGTCAGCTCTTTCTGCAGTCTCTGACTCAGATTACCACCATTTGTTCGAGAACTGGTGAAGGATGAAGATGGCAGTTTAATTGGAACGCTGTGTGGCTCACTACATCCCTCAATAATAATGTCAGCTTCCTCATCACTTTCATCTTCAGGATTATAGTTCTGCACCACATGGGCAGAGGGGAGACTATGATGACTGGCTGTACTGTCATTGGAATGGCCAGAACTGCCAGACATACGACTGCTGCGGTTGACATTGTTCCTCTGGTTCACTGGCTTTACCGTAATTATAAGGTTGTGACTGTTTGCAATCATCATGTCTGTAACTTGATCAAGAGTTTTACCCATCACCTCAATCCCATTCACCTCTAGAACTTCATCATTAACAGCAAGGAGGCCTGTACTTTCAGCCAAGCCTCCAGGCACGAGCCGCGAGATGAAGATACCTGGAACTTTTTCTAGTCCGTGAGCAGTCACCCTCACACTGGTGCCATCTCGAATGTAAAATCCCAAGGGTTTTTCACATCCATGCTTGTACAATCGGACTCTCCGGTGAGTTTCAGGCAGAATATCCACATCAATGATGGAAGAGACAGGTCTGAAGTCTTGAGGAATACTAATGCTAAGGTGAACTCTTTTTCGGAGGGTATCATTACGGAGACCACCCAAAGGTTTCTTCTTTCGTGTCAGTGAATCTGTGCCAAAGAGATTGTAGTCTACCTCTTCTGAAAAAGTTGGGAAAAAAAGCATTATTCTTAAAAACAGTTTTGAAATTCAACATAAATTTACAGAAGAGAGAATTTGAACATGTGCTAAACATTCAGATGGTAGGTAAGAATGTATTTCCAATGTACAAAGCTGTCTTTGAAGATGGTTTAAAAGTTATTCAAATAAAATTTTAATTTGACATTACGATGTAGATTTATACTGTATTTTCATGTTTTAAACACCAATTAGAATTTACAAATTAGATGAGGAAAATATTACAATTTCAACTTCTCTACTAACCAAGTCCAAACTAATTTTATACTTCAGAAACAGTAATATATTCAAATCTCATATGCAATTTAATAATGTTGAACCCACTCAAGCTTGACCAACTTTTGTGCAGTGAAAATTCTTTAGGTTTATCATTTAAGATTGATTAGAATAAAGAAATTCCACATACTACATTCAGTCCCCTTTTGTGAATTTACTACTTTGAACTAGCCTGGAAGCAGATCAGGAACACACTGGGAAAACATACTACTGATAAAGTATGTGGCGTACTCACTAAGTAGCATGCTTTCCTTTAGTAAGATGGATTGGATCAGCTTTTCCCACAGCTTGCTTAAGGTTCCAAGCTCAGGAATCATCAGAAATGAAGCCAACTATAATTGACATACCTAAATACAGTATAATAAAAGGTTTCTGTGTCCCCTTCGCTTGTTAAGTATGGGTACTTAATCCAAAAGTCTGTGGCTATCTTTAAAAAAAAAAGGACACAAGCAGCACCCCTGTAAAATAATCTAATCATGTGCACATATATACATAGGATTTAGGAGTTGTTTTAATCTCATATGATTGAAATTTTTGCTTTCTTGTTACTTCTAAATGGCTTGTGGATTTGTATTGTAGCTAGAAATAACAAAAAGGTTAAGCTGTTTATTCCCATGATTCCCATTAGCTGACTACTGTTTAGTTTCTGTTGAGGTGCAGGATGTGTGAATCATGCCTGTTGACTTACTTCTGTTGCGAGATAACCCAGAGAGTCTTCAAAGAAGAACTGGGACAATTGGCCAGGATGAGAAACAAGTTGGCACCTGTTGTTTTAAAGGAACTCTCATTTCTGCGAGTCTTGTTCACAATAATACTTGTCATGCCATAATGAATCAGCAGGGGCAGTATGCCTGACAGGGGCTTTTTATAAAGATCTTGAGCTTTCCTTAACAATGTGTAGAGTGTTGGCATTAAAAGGATTGATCCCATCCCGGGAAAAAAAAAGAGCAATTGTGTTTATTTCTCTGTATGCCTACTGATAAAGACATTGCATTGTGTCTGGACTTTGTGGAACACAACAAATGGATTAAGTTGCAATCATAACAGGTTTATCAGATTCAAATTTTCTTACACACCCCAGCTGGTCATTTTAGGTGGTCTTCCGGTCAATTACAGATCCTGTTGGACAGCAAAACTAAAGGTTTTTCAAAAAAAATTGTATCACATATATGGTCTTGAAAACAGACAATACTTTGAACAGAAGGGTTAACCAGAATGTTAACCCGTCTTTCATCGATACATATGCTAAGTAACCGGTACAAAATTTCCAGCATTTTCTGTTTTGTTTCAGGATGAAAGATTTCTCAGATGGAAAGCTACCACCCATTATCATCTACCTCCTGCTATTCCAACTCCATTTTTTTTTTAAAATAGCTCAGTCACTGCAATATTATTTCCAGTCATATAAATATATCTGGTATATTGCTACAAATGCCAATTTGTGGAAATTTGGCTTTCCCCCAAACCCAATGATGGTAAATTCTATTGTCAACTTTTAACTTCTGGCTATACCATAACCAGAATGTACTTGTAGCATGTATTTGAAAGAATTTAGCGTAACCATACTGCAATAGTGTTACTGCAAAGGCAACAATCATGCCTACGAGAGTGGGGGAAGTGGGGATGATCAATGATTTCAAAAGGAAACTGGATGGGCACGTGAGGGAAATAAACTTGCAGGGCTGTGAGGATACAGCAGGGTAATGGGGCTGTTGGATTGCTCTACAGATAGTCGGCACGGACTCGCTGGGCCGAACGGCCTCCTTCTGTGCTGTAATGAATCTATGTCTCTATGTCTCTCTAATACTTACCTGGCAGGGGGGAGACCTTGTTCCTGCAGCTGGTGCTTTTTTTTTTTGGGGAGGGTGCAGTTTCAGCACCGTTTTATGGCATTCCACCCTTTGGGATTGGAGTCCTCCCGTGGTTGTCATTTTCCTGCTGGTTTGGGTCTTAGTGTCTGTCCTGGGAAGATTTTAAGCAAAAATTAGCTGCAACCAACACCGGAGCTCCAGGCCAGAGGGTGCACAGCACCGTTAAGGTGACGGTGAAAAATAGCAAAGGAGGATGGACCGGACCTTCTTCATTAAGCGAGTCCTTTTTGAATGCTGTTGATTTGAAGCTGTGGACATCATCTGCCTGCAAGACTTCCCCAGCAGTGGCTACTTTGACATGACGTTCAAGAATGTGGCAGGATGCATGAAGTACCTGAAAGTCTTCAAGGAGAGAAGGAACCAGGTGCCGCTACTGATTCTCATGGCAAAGCCGCTCTTTATGCTGCCGTCACAACGGAACCGGGTGGTAACCATCTATCTCTACAATGCCCATATTCCTGTCGTTGTTGTGCTCACTTTCCTCGCCAGGTATATCGAAGTGGCCAGGAGTGGCACTGCGGTCAAGGACCCATTCAGGATTTGGAGCAGCAAGCGGCAGGTCAGGGTGACCCTGAAGGTGGATGCCAACAGAGCCATCCTCGCTATCAGGGGAAGTCAGGGATTCTTGGTCTATGGGGGAGAGCCAGAGTTTACTGTACCTATGGCAAATCTAGTCATGTGGCGGCCAACTGCAGTCATCTGCAAGACCTGCAAGCAGGAAGGCCATCAGACAATGAACTGCCAGCAGCGTTGGTGCTGCAACTGGTGTGAAGCAGGCCACCTCTACAAGTCTTGCCCAAATTGCTTCCCGAGTTATGTACAGGCAGCGAGAATCAAGGAGAAGCAGGAGGAAGGTATGTGACTGGTGCTGCAGAGGAGGCCCGCAACCCCACACCTGCTAAGGCCTCCAGCAAGGAAAATCTGTCTAAGGAAGACAAGGAGAAGAAAGAAGGGAGCTGCAGCAAGCTGCCAAACACCAATCCTGTTCCTGGAACCTTCTCCTCAACAGACAGAAACAATGGAGGAGGAGCCAGGAAAAGGACAACCGGGTGAGTGGCAAGTGGTCAGGAGGAAAACCACAAGGTGGCCCAAAAAAAAGGAACAGGCCACTACCCAAACCAGTGGCAAGAGGAGGTTAATGTCTGAGACAGACTACAGCGGCTGCTCCTCATCGGATGAGGAAGGGCAGGAAAGACGAAACCAGGAAAAGCGACAGAACACAAAGGAGCTGGAAAAGAAAGCCCCCCAGCTCCAAAACACTGGAAACAGCAAAGGGCCCAGCGCACCCCAAAGCGCTGAACGCAGCGAGACACCCACCGCATCCAGCTCCGGGAAGCTGGGAGCAACAACAGGGAAAGACACCACCAGCAGAGGACAGTCCAAACCTTGCTGCCTACAAGACATCCGGATGTCACCCCAGCAGAACAAACACCCTTGAATGACTAGGACAGTTTTCTGAGCTCAAGAATTGTGCAACAGTTTGTGAACACTATGGGTATGCAGGAACATACCCAAGGACTGGGACCAGCAATGACACCTGGAGTGGTAAGCAACATACCATTTTAATGGGTTTAAAGATTGCTTCCATTAACGTGCGTAGCATTAAGTCCACTATGCGATGTGTTTTGACCTTGGGGTTATCTTGCCATGGTCAAAGCAAATCTGCTGTTTCAGCAGGAGCGTGGAATACTGCCCTCAGCACGTATGGGCAACGGTTGTGATGGTGGTCCCACGGGTGATCGATCTGGTCAGGAGGAAATGATTCCTGTGCCTCTGGCCTGGGTATACTGCTGCGCCATCTCCGAAGTTAAGGAGGTGGTGGGTGATCGCCTCCTCATAGCAGACATAACACACAAAAATGCTCCGCTCCAGTTAATCAACGTGTACGTCCCAGCTCAAAACAGCGAGTGGTTGACCATCTTCCAGCAGCTCCAACTGCTGCTGGCGGCATCCAGGCGGGTCATTCCAAGCAGAATCATTGATGCAGCTTAACGAGCCAACAGGGCGAATAGTCAAATAGACATTACGTCCAGACTCCTGATGGAAATAGTAAAAGATGCCAAGCTGCATGATGTCTTTAGCAACCCTGTAGACGGAGCGAACGTAGATACATCTGGTCGAGACCAGACGGGTCCATCGGTTCTAGGATTGACTTCTTGTTTGTACCCTGTGCATTCACCGTCAGATCCACAGACATCAAGCCAGTGTTCTTTTTTGACCAATGCCTCCTACTGGCGGACTGTCACTTACAGGACAACCAGCAAGTTGGTAGGGGACATGGAAGCTGGACGTAAAACTGTTGACCCCACAGAACACTGAGGAACTCAAAAGGGATTACAAAGGTCGGAGAAACATGAAACCCCTCTTTGAGTTCCCGACACTCTGTTGGGAAGCGATCAAGGCGAACAGCAAGAGGTTCTTCATCCTCAAAGGGGTTCAGAGGGCAAGAGAGAGACACACACAGAGGGAAATGTCCCGACTCCAGAAAAGCATGCAGAATCTGGTCCTACTGCAGTCGGTGGGGATCGAGGTCAAGGAGGATCTCCAAGAGGTGAAGAGCCAGCAGGCCTTGCTCTTTGCCGCAGAGACCTCCAAGATCATTTTCCGGTCCAGAGTCCACACCGTGGAGCAGCAAGAGATGTGCTCGCGCTTCTCCTTCCAAAAGGGGCACAGAGAGCTTGATGATCAGCAGCCTGAAGGAAGAGGACGGCTCGGTAACGTCATCACAATCTGACATGCTAAGGAGCAGCAAATCCTTTTAGACCAGGCTGTACAACGTAAAGCCCACAGACAGCAAGGCCTCCCAGTCCTCTATCACAGAGATCTTAGATGACTGTACGCGGGAGAGTCTGGACAAATCGCTAACTGTGGATGAGCTCACGAAGGCAGTCAGGTCTTCTGAGACGAGTAAAACTCCTGGAAGAGACGGCTTACCGGTCAAGTTGCATTCGACTCTGTAGGACTGGATCGGCCCAGACCTGCTGGAAGTGTACGAAAATATGTTTCTGGCCGGCAGCATATCAGATTCCATGAAGAAAGGCATCATCACCCTCAGCTACAAGCGGAAGGTGGAAGAGGACAGAAATCAGAAATTGGCAGCCCATCTCACTGCTTAATGTGGACTACAAAATTCTGCCCAAGGTCGTCGCCAATCAGGTCAAGTCTGCTCTGGAGTTGGTGATTCACCCTGATCAGACCTGTACTATATCCGGCCCGCAGGAAGATCTCAGCCTCACGCTACTCAGGATACGATCGCCTATGTACAAGACAGGTGGGTGGACACCTGCCTCATCAGCTTGGACCAGGAGAAGACTTTTGATAAGATATTGCACACCTACATGGACAGGCTCTCCAAAATGGGGTTTGGGGAGGGAATCCAAAATTGAATCCAACTGCTCTACACCAAACATCAGTAGTGCAGTCTCAATCAATAGGTGGGAATTGGAAAGTTTTCCAATCAAATCTGGAGTCAGACATAAAAACAGAAAGTGCTTGGAATACTCAGCAGGTCAGGCAGCATCTGGACAGAGAAGCAGAGTTGACGTTTCAGGTCTGTGACCACAAGCCCATTAGGTAGTGGTCCACACGTAACGTCCTCAAGGCCCTGTGGGAAAAGGAGATGGTGGATCCTGACAGATGGTTCCCAGAGTAGATTGTCAAATTCACTTGGCAGAATGCCTCATCGCCAGAACTTTCAAACAAGCACCAAGTCATAGCTTGGCTGACAGTGAGAAGGGCCCTCCCCACACGCCCCGAGTCTCACTGCCTCCACATGCTGCCCTTAAGGCAGCTGCGGTGGGCAAGAGACTGTCGTCCACTTCCTTCTGGAAAGTGCCTTTGCAAAGCAGGTCTACAAAGAGATGCAGTGGTTTTTGTCGAGGTTCATCCCGAGCAGCTTGATAACGCAGGACTCTGTGCTCTACGGGCTGTTACCAGGGACACACGCTTAGATAATCATCAACTACTGTTGGAGGAACTCAGTGAAAGACTCACTTTGATCTGCCTGAAACTTGGTCTTCCAGTGCAAAGAGATGTTCACAACTGAGTGCTGCAGACTGAAACATTCCAAGATTCAGGACTATGTGCTGAAGGACACACTAAAGCTTGGGGCAGCCACCACAAAGGTTCAATGGGGAAAGGCCATTGTGTAAGCTGCTCCCGCCACAGTATACCAAGGGACTGGAACCCGTGTAAAACACCTCGGGCTGTATGCACCAGAAAATGATTTTGCTATGTAATGCAAATGTACATTGTACATAAAATGCAATAGGACCATAGAACCATATAAAAGTTATGGCACAGAAGGAGGCCAATCAGCCCATCAGAGTCATAGAGTCAGAGATACAGCACTGAAACAGGCCCTTCGGCCCACTGAGTCTGTGCCGACCATCAACCACCCATTTATACTAATCCTACATTAATCCCATATTCCCTACCACATCCCCACCTTCCCTCAATTCTCCTACCACCTACCTACTCTAGGGGCAATTTACAATGGCCAATTTACCTATCAACCTGCAAGTCTTTGGCTGTGGGAGAAAACCGGAGCACCCGGCGGAAACCCACATGGTCACAGGGAGAACTTGCAAACTCCGCACAGGCAGGAGCTGTGAGGCTGCAGTGCTAACTACTGCGCCATTGTGCTGCCCCATCGTGTCTGCGCCGGCTAAAAAAGCTAGCCGCCTAATCTACTCCTACCTTCCAGCATCTGGTCTGTAGTCTTGCAGGTTACAGAACTTGAGGTGCATGTCCAGGTACCTTTTAAGTGAGTTCAGGGTTTCTGCCTCCACCACCGATCCAGGCAGTGAATTCCAGACACCCACCACCCTCTGGGTGAAAAAAACCTTTTTTCCTGTCCCCTCTGATCCTTCTACCAATTACCTTAAATCTGTGCCCCCTGGTAATTGACCTCTCTGCTACGGGAATTAGGTCCTTCCTGTCTATCTAGGCCCCTCAATTAAGTCACCCCCAGCTTCCTCTGTTCTAAGGAAAACAACCCTCGCCTGTCCAATCTTTCCTCATAGCTGCAATTTTCCAGCCCTGGTAACATTCTTGTAAATCTCCTCTGTACTCTCTCCAGATTAATTATATCCTTCTTGTAATGTGGTGAAATGGCAAAAAGTTGTGAGGCACCTCATGTTCTGTATCAAAAGAATCTGATCTCTACTGCACGTTCTGAAATGTCCAATTTGAATTGTTTTGTAATGTATTTTTTAAAACAAATTTTATTAATATTTTTGGGGAAAAAAATTAGAACCTTCCAAGGTTAAAACCATTTTAAAAAAAATATATAAATTTTAGAAAGAAAGCAAATATAGTGGCATTTCCATTCCCAGCAAATTTTACTGGAGGTGGGGGAAAATTCTTCAATTAATAACCTTCATTTGTAATCTGCAATTGTTGTACGTAGAATTTTTAGGCAGAAATAGACAGATGAGTAAACAAGCTTAATTCCACTGTAGAGGATGCTTGCAAGCTTTCACATAATTCCATTTCACTTTGCCTTCTATAATTCTGCCTGTGTACTTTATTCTCCTGGAATTGTGGGCAATTAATTGACAGCCTTGAATATAGCTCAGAAGCACAGTTACTTTCACCCAGGAGTGGCAGCTAAGGAATACAACTAGACTGGTTATTCAAGCAGTCTTATCATTGGAAAACATAAAAGCTTTATCCAAACTCTTCTACGGGATCAGATCTGAAGACCTGGACAACATCCAGGCTTGGGCTGCAAAGTGACAAGTAACATTAGTGCCATACAAATGTCAGCCACTGACAATCTCCAATAACAGAGAAGCTCCTCTTTCAATATTCAATGGCATTAAAAGAAAGAGCTTGCAATTATTTAACACTTTCCATAACCTCAGGTTCCTTAATGGGAACGGCAGCATAGTGGTAATTTTACTAGCTAGCAGTCGGCCAGCCGGAAGAAAGTTGCTGGCTTGGGCCACTTCCCATGTCCGCGGGCATTTTGTCCACGTTGGGAGGGGCCACCACCGTCCAGTGGAACCTAGCAGCCTCCCAGCAGGCTCCGGGGGAGGGGGCCCCCAGCGGCAATGGCTACCTCACGGCAATGATGCTCCTGATGCTCCATGACCACAACAACCCCCCACACAACCATCACCCAGGCTTGACAACCAGGCCGTAGCTTCCCCAAACCTAACACAAATCTGAGGGCACCCTTCCAATGAGGCCATTGAGGTGCCCTCTTCCAGGAGCTGCAGCCCCAGCAACAGCCACCAATAGCAATGGCACTGCTGAGGCTGCTGCCCTCCAATTGGGCTGGCAGCTCTCAGTCTTTAATTGACCGCCACCAGCAATATGCCACCTGCAAAAGCTGGGTCACCACCCACTTCCATCGACTGTTGTAAACTCAGTTGTATCAAACTGCTACAGAACAGTCAAATAAGCAGATGACAGTCATACTCATCAGTTGGCACCTAAGCAGAGGGTAGCAAGGGCACAGAATGCACTCTGGGTGGGGGAATTCCATGTGCATCACCAACAGTTGCTTGGTAGTACCACTACTGACCAAACTGGCCAAGTCCTGAAGGACATATCTGCCAGACTGTGCCTGCACAGGAGGCTGGAGAACTAACAAGAGGGAAAAACCTGCTCGA
This sequence comes from Heterodontus francisci, assembly GCF_036365525.1. Classification (NCBI taxonomy): domain Eukaryota; kingdom Metazoa; phylum Chordata; class Chondrichthyes; order Heterodontiformes; family Heterodontidae; genus Heterodontus; species Heterodontus francisci. The sequence continues at coordinate 41,608,945 of NC_090372.1, forward strand.
CCTCATTCTCACCAATCTACCTGTTGCAGATGCATTTGTCCATGACAGGACTGGTAAGAGTGATCACCAAACAGGCCTTGTGGAGACCAAGTCCCATCTTCACACTGGCAATACCCTCCATCATGTTGTGTGGCACTATCACCATGCTAAATGGGATAGATTCAGAACAGATCTGGCAGCTCAAAACCAGGCATCTATGAAGCACTGTAGGCCATCAGCAGGAAAATAGTATTCAACCACAATCTGTAACCTCATGGCCTGGCAAATCCTTCACTACCATTACCAACCAGCCAGGGGGGAGGGGTAACCCTAGCTCAATGAGGAGCATAAGAGTGTATGCCAGGAGCAGCACCTAAAAATGGGATGCCAACCTGGTAAAGCTACAGCACAGGATTACTTGCATGCTAGGAAGTGGAAGCAGCATGCTATAGACAGAGCTAACCGATTCCACAACCAACGGATCAGATCAAAACACTGCAGTCCTGCCACATCCAGTTGTGAATGGTAGTGGACAATCGAACAGGAGGAGGCGACTCCACAAACGTTCCCGATCTCAACGATGGCAGAGCCCAGCATGTCAGTGCAAAAGGCAAGATTGCAAATATTTCAGCCATCTTCAGCCAGAAGTGCCGAGTGGATGATCCTGATCCTGAGGTCTCCAGCATCACAGATGCCAGTGTTCTGCCAATTGGCTTCACTCCACATGATATCATGAAATGGCTGAAAGCACTGGACATAGCAAAGGCTTTGGTCCCTGACAACAGTACGGCTGTCGTACCGAAGACACACTCCACAACGAACTGTGCCTCCAGCCAAGCTGCTCCAGTATAGCTACAACACTGGAATCCATCCAACAATGTGGAAAATTCCCCAGTTATGCATCGTTCATAAAAAGCAGGACAAATCCGATCCGGCCAATTACATCCCTATCAGCCTACTCTTAATCATGAGCAAAGTGATGGAATGGGTCATCGATAGTGCTATCAAGCAACACTTACTCAGCAATAATCTGCCTACTGATACTCAGTTTGGGTTTCAATAGGACCACTCGCCTCCTGACCTCATTACAGTATTGGTCCAAACATGGACAAAACAGCTGAATTCCAGAGGAAGCGAGTGACTGCCCTTGACATCAAGGAGCTCGAAGAAAACTGAAGCCAATGGGAATCAGGGGAAAAATTCCCCACTGGTTGCAATCACACCTAGCACAAAGGAAGATGGTTGTATTTGTTGGAGGCCAATCATCTCAGCCCCAGGACATCACTGTAGGAGTTCCTCAGGATAGAGTCTTAGGGCCAACCATCTTCAGCTGCTTCATCAATGACCTTCCCTCCAACATAAGATCAGAAAGTGGGGATATTTTCTGATGAGTACACAGTGTTCATTACCATTCGCAATTCTTCAGATACGAAAGCAGTCCATGCCTGCATGCAGCAATACCTGGAGAACGGTCAGGCTTGGGCTGATAAGTTGCAAGTAACATTCGCGCAATACAAGTGCCAGACAATGTAAAGGCCTGCTATCTGACCTGAACCTGATGGGACCCGATGACCTGTGTCAGGTTCGGGTCGCACTTCCGGGTCGGGCATTCGGGCTCTGATTGGGTCGGGTCGGACACACTCTATCACAGGTAATTAGCTCCAATGTTAATTTAATTTTTGGATTAGTAAGATGGTTTTGTTAGTTATTTTAAGCTTGTGCAGATCAGCAACAAAGTGAAAAATGGAAGGCAAGTTAATTGATGGTCAGGTCAGGCCTCCCACTCGATTTTACGCCCCACCCGTCACCAGCCTGCTCATTGGGGACTGTAAAATGCCAGCCAAGGGGTGGGCTAGTTCTTTTGTCTGAAAGGCATTCAACACCTCATTGGCCAACCCATCCTTTGGGAAAGGCCACAATAGGGCAAACACCTGTGTCAATATCATCCTCTATACCTGCCCTCAAAAGTAGCAAAATAGAGAGATCAGTTGCAGCCTTCAGGACAGAAGCAACTGCTGACGCTGGAAAGGGACCAGCGAGCAGTGGCCATGTGAGAAAAGAGTTAAGGGCCCCTGATGAGCTTGGAGATCAATCTGTCAAATACGTGGTCAACTGCATAGCAGCTCACACTGTTGCGACAGCCGTCTTGGCTCTGGGGGCCAATGTTGTTGGGGGCATCACATCACCTCTGCACGCTGTTCTCGTGTACAGTTACAGAAATGCTGATGTGTAGCCCCAGGAGTGTGGCCTTGACTCCAGGCAGAGGAACCCAATGTCTCAGATTGACAGCATGCTTATTTCCTTGTCAACCACTCTGCCAGTGCTCGTTAACGCTACAGGATCAGCTGGGCAAGAATGCCCAGGCCCACCCAGAGATCTGGCAGTTGGGCCAATTAGGGCCACAGCTGCTCGAGGTCACCCACAATGATTATCTGAAGGGCTCTCAAAAAAGCTCAGCAGCCTCCCACTTGTCAACCTGTAGCCAATGGGGGAAGCACTTCAATGGAGCACTCCAATAGGTAAACAAGCACAGACAGGCATTACAGGGATAAACAATCATGATTCTTAATTATTCCTTTAAATATTATACTTAGATGGAATTGAGTTGTTGGATACATTTTTGTTAAGGGATATAGAACCAAGGTGATTAAATGGATTAAGACACAGATCAGCCATGATCTAATAGTTTTTTTTGGATGAATTGTTCTCCAACAACTCTGACATCCATCGGCACTGGTGGTTAATACTGCTCCAGTGCTTTCTGCACTTTGTTCTCCTCTTCCTGCAGTTTTTAAATGCCCAGTTGCTGGTAAAAGATGGCCCCTCATCATCACAAAGTAATGCAGCGGTTAATCATAAATCCGGATACGTGGTCAGGGTTGTACTGCAAAACTCCTCCCGAAAGGTCCAGGTAGCAGCAGTGTTGCTTGAGCACACTGGCGATTTGCTTATGTCTCACATGCTTATTTGTAGCTGTGCCTGGGCTCCTGACAAGAATTGTGAGTCAAGCCAAGTCTCTTGTTACCAATAGCTAGCTTGTCGCTGGTCAGTCTCATTAGAAGACAGCAGAGGACAGTTACAGGATAACTGAATCATGACCTCTACCAGAAACTGAGCACAGAGTTGGATGATGCACTGCCTGTGGGTTGCAAATAAGGTGGATATTGAAGGCGTTGAGTCCTTTTCTGTTCAGAAGGACACCAGGCTGGTAATGGGGAGAATGCAAGACAATATTGGTCCTGTCTATGACACACTTGACCCTGAGGATGTCTGCAAAGCCTAGTGCTCTCTCGCCCTGCTTTGTTCTATTCATTGGGAAAGTAATATATCTACTCCTCCTTTTATAGAGCGCCTCAGTGACCTCAACAACAACTTGTATTTATAAAGTGTCTTTAATGTAATAAAACACCCAAAGACATGTCAAAGGAGCATTATCAAACAAATGACACCTAGCCACATAAGTAGTATTAGCACAGATGACCAAAAACTTGGTCAAACAGGTAGATTTAAAGCCGTGTCTTAAAGGAAGAAAGAGATACAGTGGCAGAAAGGTTCAGGGAGGGAATTCCAGAACTTAGGGTCTAAGCTGCCAATGATAGATCAATTAATATGGGGATGTACAAGAAGCCAGAATTGGAAGAACAAAGATCTTAGAGGTTCTAAGACTAGAGGTTACAGAGATGGAGGGTTGTGCCATGAAGGGATTTGGAAACAAGGATCAGGAATTTAAAATCTCATTCTGATAGAAGAGTAAACAGCAAACAGAGAAGTCGCTTTTGTCACCAGTTGCAGCCTGGAATGACAGCGTGACGTTAAGGTAGACTTAGTTCAAAGCACGAGTTGGGCTCAGTGATAGTCTCCTTAATGATGCAATGCCAACTGACAGATCACTCTTCAGCGAAGTTAGGGTGGAGGGCGTCCTGCCTGATGACCTGCTGTTGGTATTGTCTCCTCATTGTAGGGGTCGGGTACTAGGATGATGGCTTTTCTTAGTATATAATAATGACTTAGGCTTGGGTGTATAGGACACAATTTCAAAGTTTACAGAAGACACAAAACTTGGAAGTATTGTGAACTGTGAGGAGCATAGAGATAGACTTCAAGAGGACACAGACAGGCTGGTGGAACGGGTGGACACATGGCTGACTAAATTTAATGTGGAGAAGTGATATATTTTAGTAGGAAGAACGAGGGAAGGCAATATAAACTAAAGGGCACAATTCTAAAGTGGGTGCAGGAACAGAGAGCCCTGGAGGTATATGTACACAAATCATTGAAAGTGGTAGGGTAGGTTGAGAAAGTGGTTAATAAGGCTTACAGAATGCTGGGCTTTATAAATAGAGGCATAGAATACAAACATAAGGAAGTTATGATAACTCTTTACAAAACACTGGTTCAACTTCAACTACAGTATTGTGTCCAGTTCTGGGCACTGCACTTTAGGAGGGATGAGAAGGATTGAGGTGATGCAGGAAAGATTTATGAGAATGGATCCAGGGATAAGGGACTTTAGTTACGTGGATAAATTAGAGAAGTTGGGGCTGTTCTCCTTGAAGAGTTGAGGGGAGATTTGACAGAAGTATTCAAAATCATGAGGGGTCTAATCAGAGTATATAGAGAGAAAATGTTCCAATGGCAGGTCAAGAACCCAAGGAACCAGATTTAAGGTGAGTGACAAAAGAAACAAACACAATATATGAGGAAAAATTTTTTTTTTTTTAAATGCACAAGTGGTTACAATTTGGAATGTACTGCCTGAAAGAATGGTGGAGGCAAATTCAGTTGAGACTTTAAAAAGGGAATGGATAAGAACCTGGAAGGAAAATAACTGCAGGGCTATGGGGAGTGGGGGGGTGAAAAGTGGGATTAGCTAAATTGCTCTTGCAGAGTATAGGCATGGGCTCGATGGGCTGAATGACCTTCTTCTGTGCTATAACCATTCTAAGACTCAAGCAGGACTTAAAGGGGTAAATTATGAGGACAAGTTGCATAAACTTGGTTTGAAATCCCTTGAGGCTAGAAGGGAGAGGGGTGTTCTGATTGAGGCATTTAGAACAATAAAAAGGATTTGACAGTAGATACAGAGAAGCTATTTCCTCCAGTGGCAGAATCTAGAACAAAAGAGCACAATCTTAAAATTAGAGCTAGACTATTCAGGAGTGAAATCAGGAAACACTTCTTCAAAGAAATGTTAGTGGAAATCTGGAATTCGCTTCTCTAAAGGGTTGCAGATGCTGGGTCAATTGAAGTTTAAAGTCTGAGAGCAATTAAAAAAAAATTCAGTTAAGGGGATCTATCAAAGGATATGGATCAAAGGTAGAAAACTAGGGTTGAGGTACAGATTAAATGATCTAATTGAATGGCAAAACAGTTTCAAGGGACAGAATGGTCTTCTCTTGTTCTGCTGTGTAGTGCCCTGCTACTTATTTCTGCTCCCTGCTGCTCTTGCTCTCTTCTGTCTTCTTAGCTACTACCCCTAGATCTCAAGCCCCAAAGACAGTCCTATTTGTCCATTCATGACTGCAGTAAAACTGTTGTGAAGGAAGATAAACACAATCCAACACAAGCAAAAACTTTAGAAGTAGAAGGCAGAAAAATAGGCAAAATTAACACCTAGAACTTAACCAGCAGCCTACAAAAAACAAACCAGCAACTAAAACGTAAGAATGAGCCCTTAAAATAGCACAGCTAAAGAAGATTCCTCGCTGCCTGTTGGTGCCACAAGTTGCTATGCAAGTTTATTATGTAGCAAGTCAGGTGCTGGGGCAAACCAATTTCACAAAAGCCTTTTACAACAAGCACAGAACCCTTATTTAAATATGATCATGAGGCATTTAGAAGTCAGTCAGTTTAAAAGAAACGACCCAATATGGCGCTCAGCATACCTCTAGCACTGTATAAGCGTGCCCAGGCCTTTGCTGTAAAACAGGCGCGTTGTAATTGAATATTTAGGCAATAGTCAGTCACCATAATTTCAGGCTCTTTCAAAAATGACAGAAACTTGAATAAGTAGTGATGATGTTGACACCCTGGGTGTCGCCAAGGAACTATTCGATCGCAATGGCAAGGAATGCTTGAGACTATCCTCAATGGTCTCCCCTTACTTTATTTCTTTTCTTTTGGGCCTCCTTATCTCGAGAGACAATGGATACGCGCCTGGAGGTGGTCAGTGGTTTGTGAAGCAGCGCCTGGAGTGGCTATAAAGGCCAATTCTGGAGTGACAGGCTCTTCCACAGGTGCTGCAGAGAAATTTGTTTGTTGGGGCTGTTGCACAGTTGGCTCTCCCCTTGCGCCTCTGTCTTTTTTCCTGCCAACTACTAAGTCTCTTCGACTCGCCACAATTTAGCCCTGTCTTTATGGCTGCCCGCCAGCTCTGGCGAATGCTGGCAACTGACTCCCACGACTTGTGATCAATGTCACACGATTTCATGTCGTGTTTGCAGACGTCTTTATAACGGAGACATGGACGGCCGGTGGGTCTGATACCAGTGGCGAGCTCGCTGTACAATGTGTCTTTGGGGATCCTGCCATCTTCCATGCGGCTCACATGTCATCTTTCAAAAATGACAGAAACTTGAATAAGTAGTGATGATGTTGACACCCTGGGTGTCGCCAAGGAACTATTCGATCGCAATGGCAAGGAATGCTTGAGACTATCCTCAATGGTCTCCCCTTACTTTATTAATACTTACAAATCACTATGGCAAGCAGTCTGGATAACATCTTCTGACTAAAAGATTAATGCAATTTTGGACTTAACATTACAAAATCATAAATTAAGATGTAAATGCCGTTTTTAATATCAATTAAGGTCTTTGGGGTAATTTTAACCACAAAAAAAAGGGTGGGCTGGGATGTTAAAATTTTGAAGATATCAAACCTGACCCTAATCCACCCACTTTCAGTTTTAACAGAAGACCAACTCTCCAGCTCCCAGGAGGTGGATTGGATATTCAGATATTATAAGGCTGCATGCCTCATATTTAATCTGTTTTCCAGGTTTAACTCTGGCTGGCTGGGTTTTCTGGGCCTTAGGAAACTCAACAGCTGATGGGAGGAGAGGACTGATTCATAGGAAAGGTAAGTGCCTTTACAGCACTGATTCTGGGCCAGAAGGAGCAGGAATGCTTCCTCCCTTCCTTTCAACCAAACACCAAAATTAGCCAAATGTTATGTTGCTTAACTAGCTCAAAAGAAGCCCAACAGTCCCCCACCCACCAAGTTTCTTGGTATATTTTATCTTAAGGCAGTGGAACCATCAGATCTCAGCAGTCACTAACACAATCATCTCCACCCTGTACTGCTGCCTAGAGCCCCAAACATTCCTACATTAGACAGCATTTTACATACACTTTCTCGAACCTAGAATACTGTGTTTGCTGCTCATGGTGCAGTCTCCTCTCAGAAGAAAACAAGCACAAGAGTAGGTAATCGCTTAGCTGAATAACTGTGTCCTTTCTGCAAGAGCGATCCTGAGCTCTGTTCCAAACATGTTATGCTAGAGGGAGTTAGGAATGTTGGTGGTATCTAGAGCTGTGCGACTGTTTGAATAGTGCTGCTCTAAGCACAGGCATAGGGATCTGCAGCTTATGTTATTCCAACTGGTGATAGGTAGGTAGCTTCACAATGCATGCTAGGATGGTTAAAACAGTTTCAATAGTAGCTCTCAAAAGGGAATCGGACAAATATTCGAAGGAGATAAAATTGCAGGGATGTGGGGAAAGAGCTAGGGAGTGGAGCAAACTGGACCAAAAATCAGGTACCCACCCAAAGCCATTCTTTCCTGTACAGTTTAAAAAAAAAGCCCAATCTGGCAACACTGTTCCCAAAATTCACAGCTGGTGGGTATTTTTCCTGGTAGTTAACATCCCCATGTAACACCTTGATGCCCCCGTCCAGTGCATCAATGGGAACTGATGCCCCCAAATCCCCATCGTTTCCCCATACATGTTATTTAGCATTTCATTTCATACAGAGGAGTGTAAAGCCCTAATCTGCTACTAACTAGCTGTTTTAAAGCAAGCTGGGGACACAGGTTCAAATCCATGTGACTCCCTACCCATGGCAGCCAGTGGAATTTAAATTCAATCAATTAATAAAAATCTGGAATTATAAGCTAGTCTTCGTAATTGTGCCATTAAACTATCAATTGTCGTAAAAACCCATCTGGTCCACTATGGCCTTTGGAGAAGGAAATCTGCCATTCTTACTGGTCTAGCCTACATGTGACTCCCTACCCACAGCAACGTGGTTGACTCTTACATGCCCTCTGAAATGGCCGAGCAAGCCACTCAGTTGTCAAGGGTAATTAAAGATGGGCAACAAATGCTGGCCTGGCCAGTGATGCCCGCATCCCATGAAAGAATAAAAAAAATTGAAGTGGCACACGCGTATATAGCTAAACCCACAATATGTTAAGTCAGTATATTAAAGTCTTTAAATCAAAATATATATTCCCCCCACCACAGTGAACATCCAACTTGAAGATGTACTTAGTCTAGTAGTTACATTTTCTTTTCAACCTCCCCAATTAAATCAGACCATCACCAGAGGTCACCGAATAGTTCTCTGGAGTCAAGGTTGACAGCTGGATTAAAACAGAACACGGTGGCCGTGACAAACTTGAACAAACTCAAAATTAAGCAAAAAGAGCAAAACGTGATGCACATATAAAATGCAACAAAAATCTCAATTTCCCCACTATGTGTATTAGAAAGCAATAACCTAACTATATATTTACACGGTAGAAAATCTGAGAAATTCAAAGTGATCAGTAAAGTACAAGACATTTCAGCAAAATTAAAATGCTACAGTATTGCTGAATCAGAAAAAAACGACCGGTATTCATAAAGCAGCTTACTACAGCTCTCTAATGTCTCAAAGTGCTTCACAATGAATTACTTTGAAATGCATGGACTTACGTAGGTAAATGCTGAAATGCTGCAGTCAGTTTAGACATCATTCTATTTAGAAATAGAAGATATATAATTCAAGTCGCATAATGTACAGTTAGGACACTAATGAATTTTTTTTTTGCAGGGGAGGTGGGAGGAAGGATAGAGGGAATAACTACTGTACATGCTCCTAGAGTTTGTACTGCAGTGCAGTAATATCCTTTTGGTTCAGTATGCCTGTAGGTAATATGGTTGCAGGTTTGAGCCACATACCAGGGTTTGAGCTCATAATCTAGGCTAATATTCCAGTGCAGTACAAAACAAGGTTAAACTAAGCCCTATCTTCCAGCTCTGGTGGTTCACATGCATTATATTAAAGAGCCCATGGCACTATTTGAGTAAAAGCAAGTGTTCTCCTGGTGCTTTGGCCAACAATCAGATCTTAACTAATACTACCAAAAGACAGGTCAGCATTGGAAGCTGAAGCTGGACTTGATGAAATAATTAATTCATTGGCTGTAAAGCCCTTCAGGTTGTCCTGAGAATGTGAAAAGTGTTATATAAATGCATGCGCTACTTTCTTTAATATTAAGTTACATATTTTCTCAGGTCTGAAAGGATCTTGCTGTGTATTCCTAGGTGCCACAGCAAACAGTCAAGTCATTTGGATATTGGGGATAGATTACTGAGTGAGCAAGAGAACTTCTGATTGCTGTTAATAGATATTGCTGGTGCAGAATAGTTGTAGCATTTGCACTTCAATTTATGATTAATCATGTGGTGCAATTTCAGATATTTTGATATAAGGCACTAACACTTGCAATATTTACACAGCAGAAAAATGGCTCTTTGAAATTTGTTGGTGGTTTAGAAAAATATTTTCTACCCTATTAAAAAAAATTAACTGCAGTATTTTCAATTCAAATCCAAACACGCCAACATACTTCACGTCAACATTTATTTTCCAGCCTTCTCTTTAAAAGATGAGCAGCTGCAGTTTTTACAATTCAAATCCAAACATGTCAGTATATTTCATGTCACCACTTGTTCTGCTACTGAAACAAATCACACCAGTTACATTCCTTTTTAGCAGTTTTTATGTTTCACAGTCTGAGGTCGACAAACACAAATAGCACTCGTCACCAGGGCAATGGAATCCATTACCAGAATGGGATAGATTCCACATAAGAGGAAATCAAGATAAACAGAATCATTTTTTGAAATGGCTCTATCAAAATATGAAAGCAATATTGCATCCGGTTTCAAATCAAGATGGCATACTCTGTTTCAGATCTCACTCCTCACACACAAAATATTTCAGACTCGGGCCAATTTTCACCAAATACTTTAGGCACTAAAGAGCCTCCAAGGTGTCTTAAGAAAGAGTCTTAAAACTGAAATGCTTGTTTAGTGCAAAACACCATCTTGATAAAAGACTTCTAAAAGGGCTGACTGCCATTTAAATTGCCTGCTAGCACTTATTAACGGGGCTGTACGGCATTTTGGTGGATAGCGCTTGATCCAACGGTGTTTCCTAATAGTCGCCAGCTGATTGGGAGTAAACAAGTTGCTGCACAGGACTTTGAGCACGACTGAAAAGGTATATTACCTTTTACTATTCACTTGCTGCTCGAGGTTTGAACAGGCCTTTCAAAACATATCAGGAGACTTTTAGGAACAATTTGTCAAGTCGTCAACACCATCAACATTTACTGCAGAAATTCTTGGAGTTCTTCACCTAAAAGGAGCAAATGCTGTGTTACTCTATCTTTTAGGATCCACCAGGAGAAAGGGAGTACTTGATCATCAGCATCTTGCTAGAATCCCTGGTTGACATAATGGCCCTGCCTGACCTAGGGAGGGAGGCAAACTGTGGAGCACAACCAATGATCCAGCTGAGCACAGACTGGGGGATTAAACTTGGAACTTTCCTGGTTTGTATGACTCAGTTCCATACAAGATGGTGCATTTACCCAGAGGTAATTGGACTGTGGTGAAACATTATGAAAAAAAAATCACTTTGCCCACACCCACAAGATGTTTCAACTTGGGTTGTGACATGAGCTACACTCAGCTGAACCATAAAGCCCATCAGTGAGCAATTTCATTGAAACAACTTGGATAGGCATTCTTTCCATTTCTGACTAGATCCAGACAATCAATACACATTATTTTACCAGCTAAATTCTGCAAGTCACTAAGATCCATTTAGAAGTCATTAAAAATGGTAAACTGCTGATATTTGGCAAACTGTTCAATTAGAATACCATTTTTAAACAATGAAAAATTGAAATATTTATTCCGGATGGAAATTACAAAATAAATTATATTCTGCTTGCATAAGCTTATTTTGTTTATTTTTTGCTTACACATCAGACTGTTACTTAACTTGGCTAAGCAAGGTTGATTGACAGCCTGATAAAGGCTTTAGAGCTTTAAATGGTTCTTTTTGCAGGCATCGTGTACTTACATGTCCCAACATGATTAGACTCAGTGCCTGTGAAATCATGGCCAAGACATTAAAGCCACCATTTAAGCTTCAAGTTCAATCAAAATAATTAACATGCCAGGCTATAACAGGTACCATCAACAACTTCCTCCTCCAAACAAGTTATTTAAAAAATGCCAAGAACATACCATCTTCAGGATATGCAAGTGAAAATTAAGTTTTGGTCAGCTATGTGGCCTGGTCCAATCTGCACCTTCTCCTTTGTTATCTCTTGCCCAACCCCCACCTCACTTGTTTATAATCTGTGACTTTTCTAATATTTGTCAGTTCCGAAGAAGGGTCACTGACCCGAAACGTTAACTCTGCTTCTCTTTCCACAGATGCTGCCAGACCTGCTGAGTGAATCCAGCATTTCTTGTTTTTGTTTGAAAATTAAGTTAACTATGGAGTGTTCCTGACAGTCCTAAAGACAGGACATCCAAAATGCAGAGAAACTGAAACAGATGGCTTTAAAAAAAATTAAAGTCCTTGAAATTAAACCACACAAGTCTTACATTTTGTTGTGACAAACTAAGTATAGCTCTTTATCTTTACTTTCTTTCTTTTCTTTTGGGCCTCCTTATCTCGAGAGACAATGGATACGCGCCTGGAGGTGGTCAGTGGTTTGTGAAGCAGCGCCTGGAGTGGCTATAAAGGCCAATTCTGGAGTGACAGGCTCTTCCACAGGTGCTGCAGAGAAATTTGTTTGTTGGGGCTGTTGCACAGTTGGCTCTCCCCTTGCGCCTCTGTCTTTTTTCCTGCCAACTACTAAGTCTCTTCGACTCGCCACAATTTAGCCCTGTCTTTATGGCTGCCCGCCAGCTCTGGCGAATGCTTTACTAAATATCTTTACTAAATATATCTAAACAAATAAGGTGGGCATGAAATAAAGGGCCACAGACCTATCATTTATTTAAATATGATAAATTATGTTCCCTTTCACCCAGCTCTAGAAAGGTACTACTTGCTCATCCTATGGGACAAGTGTATATTTTTGTTTGGAAATATACATGGTCTTGGGTTGCAGCATGACTTGAACTTCGGATAATATACCTTTGTAAAGTTGTTTTCGATTTTCTCCTGGCAAAATCCTCAAGAATTGCCAGTAAAATTTAAAAATAATCTACAACCAACCACCAACTGATTTTAAAGTGCTGTACTAGTATAGTATGTTCCCTTCCTTCTAAAAGCACCTATTCTAGCACCTATTAAAAACATATGTTGGAGCTTAAAAAGTTATATACCTCATACTTTGAATTAGTATAAATCAAACACTGATAAAACACATCTTTTCAAATAGTTAGGAAACCACCATTACGTAGCCATATACTATTTTCAGAATGCAATTCTAAAACCTAGTTAAGAAAAATTGCATTTCACAGTTTTATCCTTAAATTCAGTCAGTTTTCAGGCTCTACAACACGATACATAGAACACAGCAGACGAAGGTCTTGTGACAGCAAATAAAGAGCAAGCGGCCCAATTTTCACCTCATCGCATGGACATTAATCTGGCGAAGAGGATCGCCCACCTATTGTAAAACCTGCCCAATTTTCAGCCCAAGCAGTAAAAAATAATAGATTTTCTAACTCATCACTGTGGAATGTTTTGGCACTTCAAAAATGAGTCAGAGTGCAAGAAAAACAGAGTTTGAGTCCCCATAGGTGTTTACTAAACTTAATATTGTTTTCTGTATGATCTTTTGCAGTAAAGAAAGAACCTTGAAGCTGAAACAACAGAGCTCGTAATTGTCCAGTGATATAGAATCATAGAAAAGTTATGGCACAGAAGGAAGCCATTCAACCCATCGTGTCCGTGTGGCCGAAAAAACTAGCCACCCAATCTAATCCCACCTTCCAGCACCTGGTCCGTAGCCTTGCAGGTTACAGCACTTCAGGTGCGTGTCCAGGTACCTTTTAAAATAGTTGAGGGTTTCTGCCTCCACCGCTGATCCTGGCAGTGAATTCCAGACACCCACCACCCTCTGGGTGAAAATGTTTTTCCCTCTTGTCCCCTTTAATCCTTCTACTAATCACCTTAATTCTCAGGCCCAGGTAATTCAACCCTCCGCTAGGGGAAACAGGTCCTTCCTGTCTACTCTATCTAGGCCCCTCATAATTTTGTACACCTCAATTATGTCACCCCTTAGCCTCCTCTGTTCCAAGGAAAACAACCCTAGCCGATCCAATCTTTCCTCATAGCTGCAACTTCCAAACCCTGAGAACATTCTTGTAAATCTCCTCTGTACTCTCTCCAGAGCAATTATGTCCTTCCTGCAATGTGGTGACCAGAACTGTATGCAGTACTCCAGCTGTAGCCGAACCAGCGAATATAATCATATGGTAACCTCAGCTCCTGATGTTTTCTGTACCACCTTTGTTACTGCCAGTTGGATGAAGTTATCAATTGGTGTCCTCCTCCAATAACAAGTGTAAGGAGCTCGTGGACTTAGTTCCCAAGGTTGAGACCATCCATTCAGCTGCTTCTGTTACTTCCTTCTCATCCCCAGCCCACCAAGCCAAACTTCCCCAAAAGGTTCCAGCTTGCCCTACCCCTGTTCTCTAGTTTCTCTCCCATCTCCCCTATGACTTCTCCAAGCTTATTTTGCCCATGAGCCCCATCTCCTGCTCCCTTGCCCCTATTCCCACAAAACTGATCACTCAACTTTCTTTTCTGGCTTCCATGTTAGCTGATAGCATTAACAGTTGTCTTTCCTCAAATACTGTTCCCCCTCCCTTCTAAACTGCCATCACCTCAGTTCTGGTATCATCCTTGCAAATCATTTGTGCACTTTTTTCAATGCCTCTATATCTTTTTCACACCATGGAAACCATGCATTTCTCACCTAAATGCTGCCCATAGGCAACTTCATCCAAAAACACCATCCAGTTTTATCTCACCACATCTCCCACCCCCTCCACTGCCTCTGATTTGTCATGGAGCCAATGGCTAAAGAAGAAAGTTTGTGGCAGGGACTGAAGACAGCAGCTTCAGTCTTTCCATATTTAGATGGAACAAATTTCTGCTCATCCAGTGCTGAAAGTCAGACAAGCAGTCTGACAATTTAGAGATAGTAGAGCTGTTGAGAAAGGTGATGACAACATAGTGCTGGGTATTGTCAGCATACGTGGAAACTGACGCTGTGATTTCAGATGATGTTACCAAGAGGCGACATGCAGATGAGAAAATATTGGGGGACACGGATAGATCCTTGATATCCCTTGCAAGTTTCTTTTCATATGCCCTTTTTATAGCTTTTACTATTTTGACACCCTTTGCTGTTCTTTCTATCTTTCCCATTTGCCAGGATCTGTCCTAATTTTGTAGTTTTGAATGCTTTTTCCTTTAGTTTTATGTCTCTTAGCTCTTCACAGGTCCATGGCTGTCTTTTTGACAAGTAGAACTCTTGGCCCTTCGGGATATGAACTGGTTTGGTACCAAGTTAAAATTTTTTTTTAAAAAAACTTCCCACTGATCTCCTGTCAACAGATTTCCCCAGTTTAATGTGGACAGTCTCCACCTCATCCCACTGAAGTCAGCCTTGCCTAAATTTACAATCCTAGTAGCTGCTCTGTGTTTCTCTCTTTCAAGCACTACACACGATCATATTACGATCGCTATTCGTTAAATGTTCACAGATTAGGCTGCTAATTAAACGTAACTCATTACTCATTACTAAATCTAACCCTATTTATCCAATACTATGCTGGAGAACGTCATCGTAGATTTCAACAGATGCCAATATTTCAAACTTCAGCAATTTCATGTCGAAAACTACAATAAAGCACCGATTTGTGAACTTGTTCTCCCAAGCTATAAACCAACAAGCAATTTATAAAAAATGACTAGGTAACATAATAGTATTCAATAGAAACAATGTATTTACAACCATTTACAAACTTTACTTTGATACTGCGAAGGATAGCAAAGATGCTTCTCTGGAACGGCTTAACATAAAACTGAACCTTGAAAATGGTTGCTCATTATGTACACAGTGAAGCACTTGACGGGTGAATGTTATAATTGCCCATTTTGCTGCCTATCTACAAAAATATTATTGATCAGTTTACTGGGTCAGCCTTAAAAAAAAAGATACAAGCTGTAAACCAAATTCCACTGGGACAATGAGCACACGATCATGAACATAAAACTAAATGCTGCGGATAGTTTTACATCTTCAGGTTATTACACATTCAGAATGTGCATTGTACCAGAAAATTGGACCAGGTTATGCAACTGCAAAAATGGTCATTACTGCATGTAATACTGTCTGGAACCAACACAAAGCTATACCAAAACTGTTAGTGCACTGTATTTTTAGACGGTTGTGAAATCTAAACACTGACATTGGTGAAATCTTTTCTAGTTGTTTCATATGCCAAGGAAGGGATGTGGTAGGAATATGGGATTAATGTGGGATTAGTATAAATGGGTGGTTGATGGTCAGCACAGACTCGGTGGGCCGAAGGGCCTGTTTCAGTGCTGTATCTCTAAATAAATAAAAATAAAATTGATAAAACAGAATGACGAACACTGAAGTGAGGAAGCTGATCAACATGAGTGGTGTTAATGATCAATAGCCTGGTCATAAAGGCATACCTCTGCTGGACTGAACACAATGCCGCTATCTCAAATGAAGGGTGGTACAAAACTGCATGGAAAGATATAAGGTAGAAGGATAACCTCAGTGAAGATGTAAGGAATGCAACATTCATTCAGAAATCTGGAAAAATGTAGCTAAAGATCCTACAATAGAAATCTACAATGAAACATATTATATGCTTTGAATATAACATGGTGTGCTCAGCAGAAGAAAAGTATTGTTATGGAAAAGTCAGCCACTAAGAGTTGGTAAACAAACTGTGGATGATCAATAAACATGGTTGTCAACATGCATCATGTACTGGTCGACTGAGTTACTCATCATTTTAATTCCATTATTTGATCTTTGTGCTCACTGTACAATTGCAGATATGTAGCGTTTGAAAATTTTTCAATATCTTGAAGTGCAATTAAGGAAAACAATATCAAAATACATTTTGACCTCCTAAACAAAGACTGAAGTCTCATTTTGATAAAGCTCCAAGATCAACCAAGGATAGTTAAGCTTCCAAATTCCCTTTTGGGAGAAGCCCTCCTGAAAACATTTTTATTTGCAGGTTTTCTGTTCTTTGAAGGTTATAGTACTGCAAACATTACACCACCCCAAGCAGCTTTCCCATGTGAGAAAAACTATTTATATTTCAGCCAAGCCAAAGATACCAAAACCTACCATTACACAGCATCTATATACAAGCTTCAAAAAGGCAGGAACTGTCTGGCCAACATTCAAGATAACAGATTTTAAATTCAGTGCCTTAAAACATATCTATGATTAGAATGAGTGTTCAGAGAAAGCATCCAGGTAATTAATCAATTGGCTCATTAACTAGGATTACTGAAGCAAATCTACTCCAGAGCAGTGGCAAATTTCATTGTTGGATGCAATTATGCTGCTGGGAAAGAGATAAGAAAATTTAAACAAGTGATAGCAGAAAAGAAAATCAAAAGTTGACTTTGTCTTCTCTATTATCCAAAGCTCAGGAAAACAAATAGGTATGCGACTTTAAAAAGTACACAATATATGGGTTATTACCTAGAAATGCAAGCTAAAGTAAAAATTGGGGAGAATAGAAAATGGGGTAGGCAGTTCAGCAAAGTAAAGCATTTAATAAAATAATTTTTTAAACTGCTTTAATTACAGGAAGTTTACCTTAAAGAAGCTATTAACATTCAAGTCGTTTAATTACTGAAATACTAAAGTTTAGTGTCATGGTGCACAAGATGAATTCCTTTTGTAAAAAAGGCCAGCCCAGGGTGGCCTCAAAATTCTGTGCACTTTCCATTAGTCTAAAGGATTAACTTTTTAAAAAGTTATTTTCGAATGTGCTAATTTTTCATTAAAACTCAATAGGAAATTTACTGAGACAACTCAGTCAAACTAGAGAGCACATTTGGTACATTACAACACTTTGCGGTTCAATGGGCAGAGCTGTTTTATAGAGTAGCGGGAAAGCTTAGAATAATTATGCGACCTTAACAGATGAGACAACTTAAATACTATATGACTGACCAAATCAGAGGCAAGTTGTGATATTGTATGTTCTGTGTGATGATTCTATCAACTGCAAATGATCATATTTGTCAGATATTGTCTGTTGAAAAGACTTTTCCCTTTTCTGCGTTCCTAGAAGGGACACCTTAACCTGTACTCTTTAGAGAAGTAAGATTGACAAGCGAAAATCATCTGCAACTCCTTTGATTATTTGTTTGAAAGGGTAATTTTGTATGTAATGTGTGGTGTATCAGTGGAAATAGATAATGTTTTCACTTTCTGCAGTAATAAGATAGATTGCTAGTTTCATATGTCCAACCATTCAATAGAGACTAGTAAATCCACCACAAAAAATCAGTTCAGACTGGGATTTGAAGATGTGTTTACTTATTAACCAGGAGAGCTTTTTTTAAAAAAAAAGAAATTCTTGCAACTCTCAGAACATTGATCAAAATTCTACAACATCCATCTATATTTATAAACCTACTATTCAAATTTGGTTAATTACTTTCCATAAATGATCAACTCCAGAATACAGAAAGAAATGCATTCCCAAGAATATTTGACCATCTTTGTCTAACCTAATCCATATAACCCACAATCTTTCTCAAACAGCATCAGTGGATAGTCAATAATCACAAAGATAGTAAAAAAAGCTACATTTTTATTCTTTCAGGGGATGTGGATAGTGCTGGCAAAGCCAGCATTTGTTGCCCATCCCTAACGTGCCCTTGACAACTGCGTGACTTGCTAGGCCATTTCAAAGGACAATTCAGAGTCAACCGTATTGTTGTGGGTATGTAGTCACATCTAGGCCAGACCAAGTAAGGACAGCAGATTTCCATCCAGATGGGTTTTTACAGTAATGATAGTAATGGTGCCATGAAACTGAGACTAGCTTTCAATTCTAGATTTTATTAATTGAACTCGTGTCCCCAGGGGCATTATCCTGGACTTCTGGATTGCTAGCTCTGTGACATTACCACTATGCCACCATCTCCACATACTGCTGATGTTGGAAATCTTAAATAACAGAAAATGCTGGAAATACTCAGCAAGTCTGGCAGCATCTGTGGAGACAGAAACAGAGTTAACCTTTCAGGTTGATGACCTTTCAACAGAATTGATGAGAGGCCATTGACCTGAAATGTTAACTCGGTTTCTCTCTCCACAGATGCTGTCAGTCCTGCTGAGTATTTCCAGCACTTTCTGCTTTTAGATCACAAAGATAGTTTCCTTTTCAGCTTTGCTAAATAAAACCATATCATGTTCCAGGTTTACCATTCAATTTGCTACTGCCTGATCTTTAACCACATTAAATCCAAATATTACTTCGGAGTCCTTCCATTTAACTGGTGCAAATGCCACTGAATGCTTTCAATCTGTCTTTCACTGGTCACTAGGGCATGTGGCTTAGCTCAACAGTATTAATAGAAATGTGGTAAGGAGGTCACTTCAAATAAATAAATCACTAAAATGCCACTAGCACATGCTTCCTTGACATTTTTTGATTACCGGCACCCTCTGTTTCATATTGCAGTGAATGTGCAATAGTTAGTTAATTTTCAATTAATTTCATAAACATTAACCTAATTTTAAAGTCTGAAATACGATCAACTGGGTGGTTCTCATCTGCTGAATTTAGATGAGATGCATGACATATTCCTCTCAAAAAACTATTAACTATTCCCACTCTTCAGATGAGCATCAATAATACCCCATAAAATGCTCAATTTCCTCGTTACAGCTTGGTTAGTTAGCCTATCATTTTCAGGATCCTGCCACACTTTTTGAACATCAGAATCATGTTTCCTGTCCTCTAAGCAGGTACAGTTCTCGCATTCTGGTTTCCAAAAAAGTATGTGTTTTATTGTACAAATGTTTAAAACCCAAATCAAACCTTCCTGTTAGTTAACAGAGACATTAAACAATTTAAACATTCAAAAGATATTCAGTAATTTCCAGGCTATTGTTTAAAGGTACAAAACTTGTTGGAAGAAGAAAAATTGCTCAAGTTTAACTGGCGCTGATTCACAAACCATTAAGTTTAATATAGAAACTAAAGTTTTCAGTTCCAGGAGAATTGGAAAGCGCAAATAATATTTATCAACTGACTCTGACGCTATAGTCAGAATCAACTTTGATGTATGGGTGTGCGAAAAGGCAAGCATCACATAAAGGAAGGCATTTAAGAGATATTTTGTAACATAATTAAATCAGGCCATCATACAACAAAACATGCTTCTTCACAGTATATAATAGCTTAATGGCAAAGCAGGGCTCTATCACTTTGCTTCAAGGTATTTTCAAACGAAGGCAATATATTACCTACACTCTCTTCAAATCAGGACAGCTGAGTGAGAAGCAATGTCAGGATGATGCTCATTAGCAGAATAAAGATGAGACTACACAGTAGGTAGCCTTTTTTCTTCCATAGATTACACACACTTGTGGAGACACACCAAGTGGTGAAGGAGTAGGATCCTTGTGACAGCAAAGACTCCAGGCACTAGGACAGCTCTACTACATCCAACCATGTGCGTAACGCTATGCAGTTGCTTTACATATTCACCTGGATTTTGCTGTTAACAGCGAAGCAACAGCATTTGTCATTCACCTCACTGACAGTTCCCCACACAGAGTTTGTGCTGACTTCTCGTAGATGTCCTCTAATCAGTCATTTTTTTTTCTAGTGCAGCACCCTCAGGGGATTTGTGGCATCTGGGAGCAGGGCAAGAAACAGTGAGGCTCTTTATCCAGTCACACTGGAGAACCCTCACACACACAAAGCCCAAATCAGGAAGTATACAGCAGGAAATATAAATGTAGCACAGAAAGTAAAATAAAGATCAGCAAATGCAGATGGGATTGATGTTCCTAAATTTTTTTTTTAAATCCTCCAACATTAATTTTCTTTTGAGGGAATGTGATGTTACAATTGCAAAATTATTTTTCAAGGCCAGAGAGGTTGTTCAGCAGTAATTATCACTATTTATAAATTTAAAAACAGATTTCCTTCCAAATGCACCAGTACGAACTTTTCAGTCATTTTTATTGCAGACCTCGTGAACAAGCACAGCAAGTTCACACCGTTACATCATTTGAATGCCAGATCTCTTGGCGAGGACGGCACCCTGTAGTTTAACAGGGTATCTGACAGGAACTTCGGAATTTTCACATTTAACTGTGCATGTGTGGACATTTGAAGTTGCTGCCCGATTTACCCTGTAATAATGATAAGTGGTCCTAGCCTCATAGAATCACAGAAAGTGGCGACTTGGCCCATTCAGTCTGTGCCAGCTGGAAAAAAAAAAGTCATCCAGCTTAATCCCACTCTCCAGCACTTGGTCCATAGCCCTCTAGGTTACAGCACTTCAGGTGCATATCCAGGCACCTTTTAAATGAGGAGAGGTTTTCTGCCTCTCCCACCCTTTCAGGCAGTGAGTTCCAGACACCCACCACGCTAATCCTTCTACCAATCATTTTAAATCTATGCCCCCTAGTCACTAGGCCCTTCCCATCCACTCTTTCCAGGTCCCTCACAATTTTATACATCTCAATCAAATCTCCCCTCCTCCTCCTCTGTTCCATGGAGAACAATCCCGGCCTATCCAGTATTTCATTAAAGCTTCAATTTTCCAGTCCTGGCAACATTCTTGTAAATCTCCTCTGTACCCTCTCTCGTGCAATTACATCCTTTCTGTAACGAGGTGACCAAAACTGCACACAGTATTCAAGTTGTGGCCTAATTAATGTTCCAGCATAAGCTCCCTACTCTTATATTCCATATGCCTTCGTAACCACCTTATCAACTTGTTCTGTTACCTTCAGGGATAAGTGGACATACATTCTAAGGTCCCTCATTTCCTCAACACCTCAATAAGCTCCCACTTATTAAGTATTCCTATGCCTTGTCTGGCCTCCCCAAATGCAACATCTCACACTTCTCTGGGTTAAATTCCATTTGCCACTTTTCTGCCCAGTGCACAGATATCTTCCTACAGTTTACAACTATCCTCCTCGCTATCAACCATGTGGCCAATTTTTTTGTCATCTGCAACCTTCTTGATCATTCTCCCTACATTTACACCCAAATCGTCCAAACCATAAAAAACAGGGCACCTGGTACTGAGCCCTACAGAACCCCAGTGGAAACAGCCTTCCAGTCGCAAAAATACCCGTCAACAATTACCCTTTGTTTCCTGCCACTGAGCCAATTTTGTATCCAGCTTGTTACACTCCCCTGGATCCCATGGGCTTTTATTATTTTTTTTAAAACCAGTTTGCCATGTGAAACCTTGTCACAAGCCTTGCTGAAAACCATGTAAACCACATCAACTACCCTAATCAATCATCCTTGTTACTTTCTCAGAAAACTCAAATCAAGTTAGTCAGACAGGACCTTCCAGTAACAAATCCATGCTGATTATCCTTGATTAATCAGTGCCTTTCTAAGTGACAGATCATACTGTCTCAGAATTGATTCAACAATTTGCCTACTACCGAGGTTAGACTGATTGGCCTGTAATTGTTTGGTCTATCCCTTGCTCCCTTTTTAAACAAAGGTACAACATTAGCAGACCTCCAATCCTCCAGCATTACACCTGTATCCAGTGAGGAATGGAAAATGATGGTCAGACCTTCCGCTATTTCCTCCCTGGCTTCTTTTCGCAGCCTGGGGTACATTTCATCTGGCCCTGGTGATTTATCCACTTTCAAGGATGCTAATCCCCTTAATACTTTCTCTCTCCCTATTTTTATCACATCCAATACTTCACACTTCTCCTCAACTACAATGTCTGCATCGTCGTCCTCTTTTGCGAAGACAGACGCAAAGTATTCATTAAGAATCATACCCACATCTCCCCCCTCCACACATACGTTACCTTTTTGGTCTTTGATAGGCCCTACTCTTTCCTTAGTTATCCTTTTACTCAATGTATTGATAAAACATCCTTGGGTTCTCCTTGATTTTACTTGCCAATATTCTTTCATACCCTCTCTTTGCTTTCCTAATTTCCTTTGATTTCCCTCTTGGCTTTTCGGTATCTGACACAAGCTTTCCTTTTCTGCTTCATCATACCCTATAAGCCCCCTGACATCCGGGGGCTCTAGATTTGGCCATCCCACCGTTTTTCTTTGTGGGGCCATGTTTACTCTGAACCCCCTGAATGCCTTCTGCTGCTCTGACACTGATTTACCTTCAGAGTAGCAGTTTCTAGTCCACTTTTGCTAAATGATTTCTCAGCTTAGTAAATTTGGCCTTACCCCAATTTAGAACGTTAACTCCCGTTCTATCTCTATCCTTTTCCATAATTATGTTAAAACTAACTGAATTATCACTACCATCACAATGCTCTCTCACACTGCCACACCTTCTACCTGCCCAGCTTCACTACTTAAAAACAAATCCAGAGCCGCGCCATCTCTTTTTGCTACATACTGGTCAAAAAAAGTTCTGAATGCACCTTAAGAATTCTGTTCCCTCCATTCCTTTCACAGTGAAAACTACCCCAGTTAATATTGGGGTAGTTAAAATCCCCTATTACTGCCCCATTGTTTTTGCACTTCAGAGATTTGCACACATATTTACTCTTCTATCTCCCTCTGACTGTTCAGGGGTCTATAGTACACTCTCATTAGTGCAAGTGCCCTCTTTTTGTTCCTAAGCTCAATCCATATGACCTCAATTGATGATCCTTCTAACATAGCATCGCCCCTCACAGTTGTAATTGCTTCTCTAACCAACACTGCCAACCACCAACCCTCCACTCCCTTTTTATCCCCTTCTCTATCTCATCTGAAATCCTATAACCAGGAATGTTGAGCTGCCATTCTTGTCCTCTTTAAGCCATGTTTCTGTAATAGATACATCATACTGCTACATTTCTATCTGCCCCCTCAGCTCTTCTGCTTTATTTGTTATACTCCTTGCATTGAAGTATATACCCTTGAGCACTGCCAAACTCTTCATTTTCTATCCTTTGTTTCCTCTACCTACCAGACTATCTCAAATTTTCTGCCTTCCATTTCTAATTTTACCCCATCTGAGTCTACCCTCAGGTTCTCATCCCCCTACCAAACTAGTTTAAACCCTGCCCAACAGCACTAGCAAACCTCCGAGCAAGGATATTAGTCCCAACCTAATAAGGTGCAAATTGTGCAGCTTGTATAGGTCCAACCTCTCCCAGAACCAGTCCCAATGCCCAAGGAATCTAAAGCCCTCCCTGCTACACCATCTCTGCAGCCATACATTCATCAGCTCTAATCTATTTCTATGGTTTACTAGCATGTGGCACTGGGAGTAATCCGATATTACAACCTCTGAGGTCGTGCTTTTCAATTTCTTACCTAACTCCCTAAAATCTGCTTCCAGGACCTCATCTCCCTTTCTACCTATGTCATTGGTACCAGTGTGAACCATGACCTCAGACTGTTCACCCTCCCCCTTAAGGTCCTGCAACCACTCTGACATCCTTGACCCTGGCACCAGGGAGAAAACATACCGTCCTGGAGTCATGTCTATGGCTGCAGAAACCCCTGTCTGTTCCCCTAACTATTGAATCCCCTACCACTATTGCTCTTCCACTCTTCTTCCTTCCCGCCCTTGCAGCTGAGCCACCCATGGTGCCCCAAACGCAGCCCTTGCTACATACCTGAGAAACCATCACCCTCATCAGCATCCAAAGCGGAATACTGGTTCAGGAGTGAGATAGACTCAGGAGGACTCCTGAACTACCTGCCTGGTCCTCCTAGACTTGATGGTGGTCACCCATTCCCTCTCTGCCTGCACGCTCCTAACTTGCGGTGTGACCACCTCCCTAAACTTGCTATCCTTGTAGTCCTCAGCCTCACAGATGCACCACAGTGAATCTAGCCGCCGCTCATGTTACGAAACCCAGAGCTCAAGTTTCTGCAGCTCACTGTTATTACCTCAAAATCCAGGCCATTATCTATGAACAGCTGTTTAAGGGATGCCCAGATAGCAGTCATGGAACAGGTATTGTGAGCTTTCACCAATCCTGTGGATTTCCTGCAGCTAGATGGTAGCAACACAAGTACAATCATTAGCTACCTCAGTGAAACCGTTAATGTTAAAATACAAGATGTGAACCCCCAGATCAATTTAAAGAATTACATGACAAGATTTCATGTTTTAAGACTATTATACTATAAGAAAGCCCCATTAACTAAATAGTACTTTGTAAGTAGCTGATATCCCAAATTACTAAAAGCTATTTTCTTTATTAATTAAGACACTCGAAAGCCTCACATCACACTTATACGTTACACAGTCCTCCATGATGGCAAAATCCGTGCGTTTAAAAGGCCCAAACTCCTCCCAGTTACAATAAGTTGGATCTTTCTCAAAGCAAACGTCCTCTTTGCTCACTTTCCCGAGGACTTTCGACCTGGATGTCCGTAAATAAGGCGATTCCTGGTGGTCCTGTTGATCTTTTTACTTCTCTGTGAACCTCAACTTTCAAAATAGTTTCAAGTCTTCACAGCCTTTTGCTGTATATCTTCAGAGAGCAGGTGATCCCCCTCTCTCTACCTTGGAGGCTGCCACTGCTGATTATCTTCTTTACTGCCTGCTGAGGTTGCCACAGCTGGTCTTCTGCACAGTCTGTCTGCCTTCAGAAAATCTGTTAAATCAAAAGTTAATAGCCCATTGTCCTTTTCCAATATGCAAAGTCCATAAGTCTGGCTTCAGCAGAGCCACCCAGGCTTTCCATTGTTTCCAGGTGTTAGCAACTGTCATGCACATTTACATCCTCAGAATCACGAACCCCTCGGTCACGATCTGAAAGTCTGGGAGGGCGAAACCCATTGCTCTTCTTCAGGTGTTATACCCCTGTAGTCTCTGCTTTTCAAAAATAGTCTTTGATTTGGGATCTTTGTTGTCCTGGTAACCAAATCAACTTTGGTTAAAGAGAAGACATGAGGTAACCTGACTTCTCTGACTCCATCTTAAACTTTGAAAAAAATCAGTTTTTAAAAACGGAGTCATGCTACGAAGTCCACCATTCATAACACAATTAACAAGCCACCCGGCAAGCCATGAGTGGCTCCATGGTACTATGTAAGCCTTCAGAACAAATAACTGTTGAGGATATTGGAAGAACTTCATATGGTCTGCATAAGACGACAAAATTATCTACAAAGTTAAGCAATTTTTCAAACTCTGATTTGAGGAATAGGATGCAAACAAGCCAGGAACCTCAGATGTGTCCAAGGGGTGGTTATCTTGGTTATCAACATTCTCTGCAAGCTGTGCAGCCACACAGAACCCACGCAGGTGATGCACAAGTCAGCTCCTTTAAGTTACCATGCGTGCGCAGCCGTGCAAGATTTAAATAAATCACCTGCGCACTCCAAAAAAAACGTTAGAGGGAACGTTATCAACCACCTTTGCCTAAAGCCAGACTAATCGTTTAAGATTGCTAGATCCAGGTGCAAAATTGACCCCACAATTGAGATAATACTTCCTATGAGACAAGCTAGCAAGGAAAATCAGAGTTGGATTCACTTGAGCTCAGGTTGTTTGCATTAGTGTATATTAGGGGGGGGGGGGGAAAGAAAATATATACAGAAGCATTTGTTTCCAAGAAAAAAGGTCAACTTATCCTTGACTGTAAAACAGAACAGAAATCGCAAATTGTTTTGTCACCAAAGACCATTGATGGGCAAACTCAAGTCTGGAATATGTTCTGGGTTACTTCCGTGAGAGTTGCCAGCCATGCAGCTTATATCATTTGTTGTTGTATTGTCTTTCTGGCTAGATGACGTCATGGGACAGATCTTAAAAACTGTGGGAGCTGTCACAGACCAAAGATGAGCATCTTTTAAGGGTAGTCGTGACACTGAAAACTAAATAGGAGATAACTGCAATGACCAGACTGAATGAATGATAATGCAAAAGCAGATAACCTTTATAAAATCAATTATGGCCACATAGTCTCCTGGATACTGCCTGAATAGTCTGAGGCAGAGTCATCAACTCAAATCATTCATTACGAAGGAATGGTTTCAACGTTTAGAGATAGAAAATGGGACACCACCTTTTTGTGAAGCATAAAAATATACCTTTCCTGATCTGGATGAATCTGTAGAGCTGGACCTGGTTCCATGGAATGTTTGCCAGGAAAACCACATGATCCAAGCCCTGGTCCAGGACAATAGGGAGGAAACAGCAGATGTGCTGAGGATCATCTTTAAATTCTCACTGGATACAGGCAAGGTGCCAGAGGATTGGAGGTCTGCAAACGTTATACCTTTGTTTAAAAAGGGTGCGAGGGATAGACCAAATAATTATAGGCCGGTCAGTCTAACCTTGGTGGGTAAATTATTAGAATCAATTCTGACAGACAGGATAAACTGCCACTTAGAAAGGCATGGACTGATCAGGGATAGTCAGCATGGATTTGTTAAGGGAAGGTCATGTCTTACTAACTTAATTGAATTCTTTGGGGAAGTAACAAGGAGGATTGATGAGGGCAGTGCAGTGGATGTGGTCTACGTGGATTTTAGTAAGGCATCTGACAAGGTCCCGCATGGCAGACTGGTCAGTAAAATGAAAGCCCATGGGGATACAGGGGAACGTGGCAGGTTGGATCCAAAATGGGCTCAGTGACAGGAAGCAAAGGGTAGTAGTCGACAGATGTTTTTGTGAATGGAAAGCTGTTTCCAGTGTTGGTCCACAGGGCTCAGTGTTGGGTCCTTTGCTGTTTGTGGTATATATGAATGATTTGGACTTAAATGTGGGAGGCATGATTGGGAAATTTGCTGATGACACAAAAATTGGTCATGCAGTTGATAGTGAAGAGGATGGCTGTAGACTACAGAATAATATCAAAGGTTTGGTTGAGTGGGTGGAAAAGTGGCAAATGGAATTCAATTTAGAGAAGTGTGAGGTAATGCACTTGGGGAGGGCAAATAAAGCGAGGGAATACACAATAAATGGGAGGATACGGAGAGGGGTAGACGTGAGAGATCCTGGAGTGGTGGCAGGACATGTAGATAAAGTGGTGAAGAAGGCATATGGAATGCTTTCCTTTATTGACCGAGGTATAGAAAAGCAGGGATGTAATGCTGGAACTATATAAAACACTGGTTCGGCCTCAGTTGGAGTATTGCATACAGTTCTGGTCGCCACATTACAGGAAGGATATAGTTGCTTTGGAGAGTGCAGAGGAGATTTACAAGAACGTTGCCAGGGCTTGAAAGTTGCAGCTATGAAGACTGGAGAGGCTAGGGTTGTTTTCCTTAGAACAGGGGAGTCTGAGGGGTGACTTAATTGAGGTGTACAGAATTATGAGGGGCCTAGATAGAGTAGACAGGAAGGACCTGTTTCCCCTAGCAGAGAGGTCAATTACCATGGGGCAAGATTTAAGGTGATTGGTAGAAGGATTAGAGGGGACATGAGGAATAATTTCTTCACCCAGAGGGTGCTAGGTGTCTGGAATTCACTGCCAGGAATGATGGTGGAGGCAGAAACCCTCAATTCTTTTAAAAAGGTACCTGGACATGCACCTGAAGTGCTGTAACCTGCAAGGCTATGGACCAGGTGCTGGAAGGTGGAATTAGATTAGGCAGCTAGTTTTTTCGGCCACAGATATGACAAGCTGAATGGCCTCCTTCTGTGCTGTAACTTTCCCATGGTTCTAACAGAGCCTCCAGTGATTCACGTTTGAGTAAACATAGAAAATCTCAATATTGGAAAAGGCATTAGGTTCCTCTACCCTCCCTGAAAAGATTCTCAGGGTCATCTAGTTCACCTTCCTGCTATGAAAGCAGTTGTAAGTGATACATTCTTTTTCCAAAAATACTTACACAATTTGAGTGTGAATAGATCTAAGCTACTTCCCCCTGCAACCTTCCCAGACAAGCTATTCCAAAAATTGACCACTTTTGCAGTGAAGTACTGCTTTCTTATATCCAACCTGGAATTCATCCATTTTCAGCAGATACTCATTTCCCCTTATTTTGTATAGCAAATTTAACAGACTTAATTGATCTTGCATACCCCTGAGCTTTATTAACTTGAATACCTCTATCAAGTCACCTCAGTTTTTTTCTTCAAAAAGAGTCTCTGTTCTGACAGCCAGCTTATTTTCATTCTCAATCATTCTCTTACTTTTCCCAGCTCAGCTACAAAAGTTCCAGCACTGCATACAGAATTGCAAGCGTGGCCTAAATCAATGCTGTATACAATGGCAGCAAAACCTCCTTCAACACATATTCTACTCTTTTTATAACAAACATCCAATTTACTTTGATTCCCAGATTTGTTTCTTGGTTTGTCTTGTTACTATTTCCTGATTAATTCTATAATCCCCTGCTTACTACACACTCTTAAATGCATAACATTACACTTAACTATGTTAAACTCCATCTACAAATTGATTTGTGGAGGTGGACAAACAATCTGGCCCAGTGGGAAGCTACTCAAAATTATTCAATGAGGCCATGCTGCTAAGTGTGGCAGAACCTCCTTGCCCTCTGCTATTGGGCTCCCCCCCACACATCCCATCTACCCATCAATCAGGTGGCCATATTTATGATCAGATTCATTTAGTTCAATCGACAATTTATCTCCACATAAAAATATGCTCATTTGCATCAGGGGGTCATGTTGCATGACCAACTTACATAACTTCAACCAATGCTGTATATTTGCCTTATTCAGACATTTTACAGGATGCCATATATAATGTACTGAACGTAACAACATTTTTTTACTACAATGACACCAGAGCAGACTATTCTCGTGCTATTTTGTATGCAATCAAATCTAAATATTCACAGGAACTCAAATTTTTCAATCATACAGGCATCAAGACTTAGGCAGATTAAAATAACAATTTTCCAGACTTTTGAGATGGCAGTACCGATACAGCGGCAGCTCAAGGCCAGAATAGTTATAAAGTTTCCATGCTTGTAATCTCCATCAAAACATAAAACAGTAACTTTGACTTGCGTAAACAGCAAAAATAAGCACAGCAGAATGCCCAATTTATACCACTTGAGTTATTTGGTCTTCCTCTCCTCGTGATGGAAACTAAAACACTATTATGCAGTCCCTAATTACTAGATACTAGATATTGATTGGAGCATGTAATTTGAATAAGATGGAAAAAATGTTATATTTTCTAGTTAATTGGATAATCACACTAAACAAGTTTTAGCTATACAAACATAAGAACATAGCAAACCAGAGGCAATAGGTGGGGAATAATTGGAGATTAAACATCAGCATTAAAAAAATCTAAATAGATAAGGCCAAAGCATATCATGCAGCACTTCAACAATTTATTTTTCAGATGATAATCTTTCAAAACCATACCTTTCCGTTGTACAAAAATCCTGAGCAATGGGTTTGCCATGGAAATGGCTTTGCAGAAGTTGTCATCATTGTTGATTGGCAGCAGGTCACCATGGACATCAGCATATCCAATTAATATATCCATGTTTGAAATATTATGCGTATGAAGGATTAAACTGTAGAATTCATCAAACTTTCCAGGTTTATACCGACATAAGGAAAACCTTCGGAATTCTGCCCCAAACTGATGAAAAACAAAAGGTTATATTAGTACTGCACTGGAGCAAACTTACACAGGTTTAATACAATATACTGGTGTTTTTTTTTAAAACATAGAATAGCAGCCATGAAACTAACATTAGTCCACTGTACTGTTATTGAAAAACATCAATACTAAAATCTCAAACTCCTATAGGCTTTTGAAGCAAAAACAATCTAGAGACAAGTTTCCTTCTTTTCCTCCTTCACTCCTTATCAAAAGTCTGGAAGCAAAATACCCATAAGAGTCTCTTGGGAAGGGTGGGTATGATTGCAAACTGAAGATAGGTTCGGGAGGAAGGGAACGAAAAAGAGAAGCTAAAAGGTACAATGTGACAAGACATCTCATGGCTGTATTTTAAACATTTTGCAACAATGCTTCGAGGATGATGGAAACCTGCAAATTGTGCATTGCAAAGTCAATAGCTCTAACAACAATCAAGACCAAAGCTCAATATAGTTTTACATTTATCACCTGAACACATTGCCTATAAACCAAAGGTGTTAAACATTCTAAATCTGAAATATAATACTAGATATTTAACCCACATCATTTTACTTTGTTCACAATTTTTATTTACTCCAATTTATTATTTTTTTTACATGCTTTGAAAGTCCCTTTGCCGTATACCAGAAGCTATCAAATAGTTAAAAACTGTAAATCAGAGTACAGAGTACAATTTGTTTTAAAAAAATAGTTGAACAATGTGTTACTTTGTGTTATCACAACTGACAGGAGACAGACACACCATCCTACATATTCTCCATTAAACTCTATTTTTGGGGTTAATTCTCATAACTAAGCTATGCTGATTCAAATACATTAAAGAATGAAGACTTTGGTTTCAGTTATTGGGATCTTTTAGGTCTACCTGTACTGGCAGTTGTCTGATCTGAAACACAATGTAACTAGTCATCAGTGGTGGGAACACTGTTTTTTACTGGTCACAAGGGTTACTTACATTTATCTTGACAAGTTTGCTTAGGTAGTTTTCATTATAAATTCAAACATTATAAACATATATAATTGTTTTTTTTTCCCCTTCAATAAACAACGTTGCCAACAAGTTTGAACTAAAACAATAGTTTACTTAATTCTATGCAACAATCCACAAGTTCATTTCTATGCATAAGAACTTCAATTTATCAAATTTACTGTATGGCTCATACTTAAAGTTGTTGATACTTATTTCATAAAGATGCTACCAAAACATTTAACTACAAATACACTATAAATGGTGGATACCAAATACTTCATTTGAAACATCTGTAGTTTCAACAATTCAGCACAACCATTAGCCAACGTTGCAATTAACTAAAACTGTGCAATCCTCATTCAGCAAGTCAATTTTAATCAACAGCTTCCAACAAGTCACATAAAATCGAGACAGAGTTCAAATCTGATTTACGGTTAAGAGGTAAGAGAATTCCAAGAACTGAAAAACATTTCCATGAAAAGATAACTAGAGACATTGCGAGTTCGTGGTGGGAGAAGCACAGTTCTTATTTCCAAATGTATTTATTTATTTTTTTATTTAGAGATACAGCACTGAAACAGGCCCTTCGGCCCACCGAGTCTCTGCCGACCAACAACCACCCATTTATACTAACCCTACAGTAATCCCATATTCCCTACCACCTACCTACACTAGGGGCAATTTACAATGGCCAATTTACCCATCACCTGCAAGTCTTTGGCTGTGGGAGGAAACCGGAGCACCCGGCGAAAACTCACGCGGTCACAGGGAGAACTTGCAAACTCCACACAGGCAGTACCCAGAATTGAACTCGGGTCCCTGGAGCTGTGAGGCTGCGGTGCTAACCACTGCGCCACTGTGCCGCCCATTTAAAAATTAGAATTAGTTTTACAGCAGATAGTGACTGACACAGCAGTGCAAACAGGCCAGGTTCACCAAAAGAGAAAAACACAAGAACCATTTCAGTTTGGCACTGCAAATTCAGTTATGAAGCTGGTTACGCTAGTGGGAGCTACAAATTTGTAGCATTCAGAATCAAAGAGTTATTTCAATTACCAATTTCATTGTTAATGAAGCAAACTGGAGCCACTTTTGATGATTCAGCTCTTTTTACTGTACCAGAACAAATAACTAGGCAGCTTCCAAGAGAGTACAATATAAAAGGATCAACTGAACTTAAAACTAGATTAAACATTAATTTTTAATATCAGTTTGGACTTTTACTTTTGGAATTATTTTTGTAAACATGAGGAGCTAGTAGTTCAGCTCATTAACACCCATGCATCAAAAGGTAAAATACAGTGATGCCCTGAAAGTTTAAGTTTGTAATGCAGTTTTAGGACTACAATGGGGTTGTCTGCGATCTACCATTTGGCTACATCGGAATGGCAATCAAGAAATTTCTGACAATGCCTTGAGGTGTGTCTTTATTGATTTCACTAAGAGAGGCCATTATGGTGGTTGGAAGCGTGTACTCCTGTTCCTATGTGTTAAGAACCACCTGACAATGTGGAGACAGTTAAGTCAGGCCACCTGTCTTGCCAAGAAAAGCAGTTTCCGGAAAAACAAGTGCCATCACTTGAGACTAGACGGAGAGCTAATCTGGAGCCAAAAACTCCCCCTGGAATCCTGACTGGTTCTCAGGCTAGTTCCAACACTGCTTCCAAAAAAGCCACCCCAAGACACAAAAATGACATTCTGTGGTGATGTCATGAAACAGCCTAGCAGAAAGAAAGGCAAAAGTGACTTTTAAAAAGAAATAGAAAAATCAGATAATCTTTTAACTATTTGTATCCTCCATGATATGCAGCACTTCAAACACCCCTTCAAATGATGAATCATATTGCTAATAAGAGTACTTAAATCCATTAGAAGAAAAATCAGACAATTTAACGGAACTGAAATCAATATTCAACCCCAAACGACTAGTTCTGAATTTGGTATTATTGCAATGTTATATACTTCATGACAGCAAAGATGGGGCTTAATGTATGGAATATGATGCGTAGAATAAAAACAGAAAATGCAGAAAGTACACTGCGTCAAGACCATTTAATATATTGGGTAAGAATGCTCATCCAAACTCATTAGCATGAGTTCTATATCCATATATCACCTGATAACGTCTGCAAATATTAGTTATCATACCCCAGTTAAAGTTATGTTCTAACAGTGCTAACAGCAAATTAATGACAATCTTACGCAAGATAAACTCAACCACCCCAAGGTATAGAGATCTACTTTAGTGGCATTCTTTTTCCTGCACCACTCGCAACATAAAATGGGAACCAGCGTACAGTGGACCAGTTACTACTTTTTGAGCATGGCCAGGCTGAATGCATATGCAAGCAATATTGTTTGCATGTTGCTGATCTGTACAGACCATCCCTAGCTAGAGGTTGTTTTATGGTGCCACTGGTGGCGTGGTGGAATCCACCCTGCAGTTTAAACAGAGCAGATTCCACAATACCGCAACAGAATTTAGCCTTTAGGCTGATTCCTGACATTTATTTGAATATTTTTATAACTAAGTATCCTGAACCAACTTGTGCTTTCCACAGATGGGACAGGCAGATTGTAGACAGGAAGTAAAATGCAAAACACAACAGTGCATAAAAGCACTTTGCCATATTAGTATTTGGTGCTACTTTCCTTCTATCCATCAATTTTGATAGGAAAGAGATTTAATACATTTACAACAACTTGGATTTATACAGCACTTTTCATGTATAAAATGCCCTAAGGTACTTCACAGGAGCGTTAGCAAACAAACTTTGACATGAAGCCTTGCCTAGATAGTTGACCAAACGCTGAGGCAAAGAGGTAGGTTTTAAGAAGCATCTTAAAGGAGAAGAGGCAGAACAGTTCAGGGAAGGGATTCCAGAAATTAGGACCTAGGTAGCTGAAGGCATGGCTGCTACTGGCAGAGTGATTAAAAATCGGGGACACAAGATGCCAGAACTGGAGGAGCACAGAGATCTGAGGGCTGTAGGACTAAAGCAGATTACAAAGATAGGGAGCGGTGAAGCCATGGAGGTATTTGAAAACAAAGTTTAAATTTTAAAATTGAGTCACTGCCAGACTGGGAGCCAATGTAGGTCAGTGAACACAGGGGAATGGATGAACAGGACTTGGTATGAGTTAGGATAGGGCACCAAATCTTTTGATGAGCTCAAGTTTACAGAGAGTGCAAGGTAGGAGACCAGCCAGGAGAGCCTTAAAATAGTTAAGTCCAGAGGTAACAAAGGCACAGATGAGGGTTTCAGCAGCAGATAATTTGAGGCAGGACAGAGACAGACAATGGTACAGAGGTGTAAGAGGTCTTGGTGATGAAGCAGATATGGAGTGGCAAACTCATCTTGGTCAAATGGGAGGCCAAGATGGCAAACTATTTGCTTCAGTCTCAGGCAGTGGCCAGGGAGAGGGATGGAGTGGGTGGCAGGGACCGAAGACATTTACATTGGTTATCCAAGTATTCAATTCCAGGAAACTTCTGCTCATCCAGTACTGGATGTCAGACAAGCAGCATGACAAATTAGAGGCAGTGGAAGGGCTGATAAAGGTGGCAGCGAGGTAGAGATGGGTGTCGTGAGCGCACATATAAAACCTGATGTTGTGTTTTTGGATCAGCATGTGGATGGGAAATAGAAGGCAGCCAAGGATAGATCTTTGGGGATTCCAGAGGCAACAGTCTGGGAGCGGGAAGAGAAGCCATTGCAGGTGATTCTCTAGCTACGAATGAATGGATAGGAATGGAACCAAGCAAGGGCAGTCTCACTCAGCTGGACGACAAAGGAGATACATTGAAGGATGGTGTGGGCAACCATGTCAAAGACTGCAGGTAGGTAGAGAATAATGAGGTGGAAGAGTTTACTCTGGTCATCGTCATACATTGGTGAGGGCCATTCTGTGCTGTGGCGAGAGTGCAGTCCTGCTTGGATGGGTTCTAACAGAGTTACGAGAAAGATAGGAGGCGACAACATGTTCAAGCATGAGAGGTTGGAGATGGAGTGGTGGTTTGCAAAGAGTTGCCATATTTAGAAGCTCTGATAACAGAACAGTTGCTTCATAAGTGCTTAACTGCATGATTTTCCAGAATTAAAATGGAGCTACTCAAATTAGAGGTGAAATGTGCAAGTTCTAACAAGATGGAACAAGTTATGCTGGAGCAAAAGGCTGTTTAAACTGATAGAGATGGATTATTGGCAATGACTTAGCTATCGTTTGCAAAGCAGCAGTTAGAAAAGATGACCAAGTAAACTTCAGTTGTGGAAACTAGGGAAGTGGCCAGAGCATGGGAAGCTGAATATATATAAATGCAGAAATATGAAGATTATGCAAAAACAAATACCTAGAGCCAAATTATATCGCTATAAACGCTGGACTACAAATAGCACTATAAACTTAATCTGAAGTCTGAGAAGCTTATTTTGTCCTTAAACCACAAGATTAAATTACCACAAATTCATTTACTTCTTTCTTTGGGTCAATTAACAGCGATGGTCAGAGTTGGCTGACGTGCAAACATCACGTATAAACTGCCTGAAATGATTAGAGGTTTCAGATCAAGAAACAACTTGCAAATTGCAGCAAAATCCTGTGTCCAGCACGTTTTTTTTTTAAACCGCTTAACCTTAGAAATATTCCCTAAGACGGCACACCAAATCAAAAACCCGTCCAGGAATTGTAGCTGCTATCCACTTACACGCTGAAACTGCCGCTCTGGTATCAAATGAACACATCGACACACACACAAAACTCCTGCACCTTCTCTCTGGAGCTTTCCCGATGTAAACAGATACTCCAAAATGTTAGATAATGACGAGCTTCCTCCTGTGTAGGAGAGAAAGGCAGCAACTCTCCAGGAGTTGGGCTAAGCAATTTTGCTCAGTGGCCTCACTTTGCCTGCTCTACCACCTCTCTTTTTGTTTTCAGGGGGAGGGAAGAGGAGCAACTGAGTGAGACATAAGGAAGGACATAACCCTGTTCCAGATGTTGGCCCTAAACTTTTAGGCGAGGGGAAAAAAAACACTGATTCATATCTAAGTTTGCTGGAAGATTTAATTCCTTAGATTAAAGAAAAAGAGGGGAAAAAAAACTTTCAAACGCATTCTTTCTGGAACAACCCTCCTGTTTCTTGTGTTCCTCTCAACGTGTACGATTTTTTAAAAGCTGCAGTTTACCTCTACATGTTGCGCTCCAGATTTAAATAGGCACGGGAGGGGAGGGGGCAAGGCAGCAACAGGGTTACAGCGCAGCCGTGTAATAAACCTACAACAAGTCGCGACAGTTTAAAGCCCAGAGCCCGACCCTGGCCCAGCCGCGCCGGCACCGCGCTCACCCCACCCCACCGAGGGAAGATCCATTCTCGTCACCCCACCCGATGAGCGACAGTCCAGACTTATTCTGTACTTTCCACTCACTCACCTTACTCTTCACTTCCACCGCCACCCTGTCCAAGCACCTCAGCGTGCTGGACTTGCTGTAACTTCTGTTCATTTTCTCCGTCTGTTTTTAAACAATGTGCCCGCTACGGGCGCTCACACCGCCGAATCCCGGGAGAGGCTTTTTTTTCTCTCTCTCTCTTTCTCTCGTTCTAATCGAAATTCGAACGCGCGTTCCAAACACCGACCGTTAACGTTATCTTCGTCCGATTGTTGTCGATCAAACTCAATGCCGCGAGCAAGCACCTACTTGCGCGCGCATCCACACTCTCTCTTGTCTGTCTCACTCGAAGAGCGCCTCCCGGACGTTCTGATGTCATCACGTAAAGCCGTTCAACTCCACCCCGCCTCCTTTCCCAAATGGTGACGTTGTTCTCTTCTGAAATTGCAGGTGGCTCTGTGAAGCAGAGGCTCACGTTCACCAGCTACCTACATCCAACGTCGCTTTCCCGTGCATTCCCCAATACCCCTTGATGTCAGTAATATCCAGATATCTATCAATTTCTGTCTTGAACACGCTCAATGATTGAGCTTCCACAGCCCTCTGGGGTAGAGAGTTCCAAAGATTTACCACCCGCTGAGTGAAGAAATTCCTCCTCATCTCAATCTTAAACAGCTTGCCCTTATTCTGAGACTATGTCCCCTGGTTCTAGACTCACCAGCCAGGGGAAGCATCCTAGCTACATCCACCCAGTAAGAATTTTGTTAGTTTCAATGAGATCACTTCTCATTCTTCTAAACACTAGAGAATACAGAAACAAAAACAAGAAATGCTGGATTCACTCAGCAGGTCTGGCAGCATCTGTGGAAAGAGAAGCAGAGTTAACGTTTCGGGTCAGTGACCCTTCTTCGGAACTAGAGAATACAGGCCCAGTTTCCTCAATCTCTCCTCATAAGACAATCCCACCATCCGAGGGATTAGTCTGGTGAACCTCCGTTACACTCGCTCTATGGCAGGTCTGTCCTTCCTCAGAAGATCACACAATAATTTCAGATGAAGGCCATGGGTTCCATATTATTTAATCTATAGAAGCACCCGCTAGTCCTCCACTGCAGTATTTAATTGTTATTTTAACAGTCATCCAAGTTTTTTACTTCTACCACTCTATCTGGAAATGTTGATTATCCTTGACATGAAGAAGTTCCTAATACTTACTAATGTTCCTTTATACTAGTTTGAACCTTTTTCTACTCTCACAAGTAATATTCCAGATTTACCTTTTCCAAAGCATGTACTATTTTATATACCTCTCAAAAATAGCCTCTATAGGCCTCCTTTCCAGATCATTCTTGACCTTGAATCCTTCATGACCTGATGTGCTACCCAATTTGGGGGCCTCCTACTCCTGCCCTGAGTTAATGTAGAACCCCAGGAATGAGCCTTGTTGCTGTTCGCTGCACTGAATGCTTCCATTGTGTCTTGGTGACACATATGCAAAGTGTGATCTGATCACAGTACTGTAATGCTGGATCACAACTTCCTCTTACTTATGTTCTCATCCTTGTTTTCAAATCCCTTCATGGCTTCACCCCTCCCTACCTCTGTAGTCTCCTTCAACCCTACTACCCAATTTTAGTTGCTCCACCATTGGCAAACATGTCTTCAGCTGCCTAGGCCCTAAGCTTTGGAATTTCCTCCCTAAATCTCTCCATGTCTTTATCTCTCTTGCCTCCTTAAGACCCTCCATAAAACCTACCTCTTTGACCAAGCTTTTGGTCATCTGCCCTAATATCACTTTATGTGGCTCCATGTCAAATTTTGTTTGATAGTGCTCCTGTGAAGCGCCTTGGAACATTTTACTATATTAAAGACACTATATAAAGACAAGTTGTTGTTTTGGCTATGCAGTTCAACATTTAAACAGCTTTGTTGATTGCTGCTCTACATTATTTTGTCTAAAGTCTAGTAGGACTCCCAGGTCTCTTTTTGACTCAACATTAGCTATCTCAACACAATTCATGGAACACACATGTTGCTTATTTTTCCATGCTATGTGCAGTATTTTGCACCTGACTACAATAAATTTCATTTGGCCATGTACTTCTTTTGTCCAACTCACTCTAATTTTTCAGCTGCTTATACTGATTTCACTGCCCAGTTTGATATCATCAGTAAACCCGACCACTTCATGTTAAGTATCTGTGTATAGGTCAGTTATGTAATTGAGAAACAAGACTGGTTCCAACATTGAGCCCTGAAACACTCCACTCAGTGGGCTAAATTTTACCAGCCCCTTGACGCCGTGGGTTGTGGCGGGGAGATCTGTAAACTGCTAGCGGAAATGGCCCGCCACGACGCCGAGAATGTCCCATCGGACATTAGCAGCAGCGGCGAGGCATCGGTGTGGCTCCCCCTGCCACCAAGTTGCAGGGCCTTCATTAAAATATTGAAATGAGACACATTAAAATGCAAATCAACTCACCTGTCGCCCACGCTGATTTTACGGTCAACCGGCCGCAACTTGCACGCCTTTGGAATTCCGTTGGGGAAAGCTATTCCTATTGGTTGTGGGGATGGTGGGAAGGGGTTGAGGGTCAAAGACACTGAACTTCGCGGGGGAAAGTTCAGAATTTCAAAAAGTGTATTTTTGGGGGGATAGGTCAATTTATGTGTTTAGGACTCAGTAGTGGGGGGTGGGAGAGGTGTTACATTAAATGTTTATTAATTTTTTTAAGCTTACTGGCACCTTTAAAAATTTTAATTTTTTTAAATTTCCAAAATATACTTTATTCATAAAAATCTGTAAAAATTACATTGCCAAACAGTTTCCAAACAGCACCAAAAAATACAAACATTGCAAGGGAGATCAGTTTCCTTCAATACTGTCATAAGTTTCTTCCCAACCCTTCCGTTTCACAATTGTCATGTCAATTACAGTTTTACATTTACAGCAATTGAGAATATTAACGATACAGTTCGAGGGGTTTCCCATGGATCCAGCCCCTCAGTCCAGCTTGGTGGGGGAACCTTACACTGTGGTCTTTCCCCATTGAGCCTTTGCTGCGGCTGCCCCAAGCTTTAGTGCGTCCCTCAGCACGTAGTCCTGGACCTTGGAATGTGCCAGTCTGCAACATTCGGTGGTGGACAACTCTTTGCGCTGGAAGACCAGCAAGTTCGTCTTTCACCGAATTGATAGTCCTCCAGCAGCAGTTGATGTTTGTCTCGGTGTGCGTCCCTGGGAACAGCCCGTAGAGCACAGACTCCTGTGTTACAGAGCTGCTTGGGATGAACCTTGACAAAAACCACTGCATCTCTTTCCACACCTGCTTTGCAAAGGCACATTCCAGGAGGAGGTGGGCGACCGTCTCTTCCCCACCACAGCCAACGCGGGGGCACTGTGCGGAGGGGGCGAGACTTCGGGTGTGCATGAAGGATCTGACAGGGAGGGCCCTTCTCACCACCAGCTAAGCTACGTCTTGGTGCTTGTTTGAAAGTTCTGGTGATGAGGCATTCGCCAAATGACTTTGACGGTCTGCTCGGGGAACCATCCGACAGGATCCACCGTTTCCTTTTCCCGTAGGGCCTTGAGGACATTCCGTGCAGACCACTGCCTGATGGACCGGTGGTCAAAGGTGTTTTCCCGCAGAAACTGCTCCACGAAGGATAGGTGGTACGGCACGGCCCAACTGCATGGAGCGTTCCGCGGCAATGTGACCAGGCCCATCCTTCGCAACACTGGGGACAGATAGAACCTCAGCACGTAGTGACACTTGGAGTTTGCGTACTGGGGATCTACACACAACTTGATGCAGCCGCACACGAAGGTGGTCATCAGGATGAGGGCCACGTTGGGTACATTTTTCCCGCCCTTGTCCAGAGATTTGAACATCGTGTCCCTCCGGACCCGGTCCATTTTAGATCCCCAGACGAAGCGGAAAATGGCTCGGGTGACTGCCATGGCGCAGGAGTGGGTATGGGCCAGACCTGCGCCACGTAGAGCAACAACGTGAGCGCCTCGCACCTGATGACCAGGTTCTTACCCACAATGGAGAGAGATCGCTGCCCCCACATGCCCAACTTTTGTCGTACCTTGGCTACTCGCTCCTCCCATGTTTTGGTGCACGCCCCGGCCCTTCCGAACCATATCCCCAGCACCTTCAGGTAATCTGACCTGACGGTGAAGGGGACAAAGGATCGGTCAGCCCAGTTGCCAAAGAACATGGCCTCGCTCTTGCCGTGGTTAACTTTGGCTCCCGAGGCCAGTTCGAACTGGTCGCAGATGCTCATCAGTCTGCGCACGGACAGCGGATCCGAGCTGAAGACGGCGACGTCATCCATGTACAGGGAGGTTTTGACCTGAGTGCCTCCACTGCCTGGGATTGTCACCCCTCTTATGCTCGCATCCTTCCTAATAGACTCAGCAAAGGGTTCAATACAGCAAACAAACAAGACCGGGGACAGAGGACAGCCCTGTCTGACTCCAGATTTGATCGGGAAACTTTCAGAATCCCACCCGTTGATTGAGACTGCGCTACTGATGTTTGTGTAGAGCAGTTGGATCCAATTGCAGATTCTCTCCCCAAACCCCATTTTGGAAAGCACGTCCATCATGTAGGTGTGCGATATCCTGTCAAAAGCCTTCTCCTGGTCCAGGCTGATGAGGCAGGTGTCCACCCTCCTGTCCCGTACGTAGGCGATCGTATCCCTGAGTAGCGCGAGACTATCAGAGATCTTCCTGCCGGGTATAGTACAGGTCTGATCGGGGTGAATCAACAACTCCAGAGCAGACTTGACTCGACTGGCTATGACTTTGGACAGAATCTTGTAATCAACATTAAGCAGTGTGATGGGCCGCCAATTTCTGATTTCTGCCCTCTCCCCCTTCTGCTTGTAAATGAGGGTGATGATGCCTTTTCTCATGGATTCTGACATGCTGCCGGCCAGGAGCATACTCTCGTATACTTCCAGCAGGTCCGGGCCGACCCAGTCCCACAGGGCCGAGTACAACTCGACCGGTAAGCCGTCGCTCCCGGGAGTTTTACTCGTCTCGAAAGACTCGACGGCCTTTGTCAGCTCGCCCAGAGTTAGTGGCTTGTCCAGTCTCTCCCTCCTGCTGTCATCTAAGACCTCTGTGATAGATGACAGGAAGGACTGGGAGGCTCTGCTGTCTGTGGGCTTCGCGTCATACAGCCCAGCATAAAAGGATTTGCTGATCCTTAGTATGTCGGACTGCGACGACGTTACCGAGCCATCTTCTTCCTTCAGGCTGCTGATAACAGAGCTCTCTCTGTGTACCTTTTGGAAGAAGTAACGCGAGCACGTCTCATCCTGCTCGATGGAGCGGACTCTGGACCGGAAGATAATCTTGGAGGCCTCCTTGGCAAAGAGCGAGGCCTGCTGGCTCTTCACCTCTTGGAGGTCCTCCTTGACCTCGACCCCCATTGACTGCAACCGGAGCAGATTTTGCATAATTTTCTGGAGTCGGGACAGTTCCCTCTGTCTCTCTCTCGCCTTCTGAACACCTTTGTGGATGAAGAACCTCTTGATGTTCTCCTTAATCGCTTCCCACCAGTGAACTGGAGACTCAAAGAGGGGTTTCACGGTCCTCCAACCTTTGTAATCCCTCTTGAGTTCCTCAACGTTCTCTGGGGTCAGCAGTGTCGCATTGAGCTTCCACGTCCCTCTGCCAACCCACTGGTCGTCCTGTAAGTGACAGTCGGCCAGTAAGAGGCAGTGGTCGGAGAAGAACACCGGCTTGACGTCGGTGGATCCGACCGTGACAGCACGGGACACAAACAGGAAGTCAATCCTGGAACGGGCAGACCCGTCCGATCTTGACCATGTGTATCTGCGCTGCGCTCCGTCTGCAGGTTTGCTGAAGACGTCGTGCAGTTTGGCATCTTTAACTGTTTCCATAGGAATCTGGACGTAGCGTCCAGTTTGCTGTTGTCACTGCCGGATCGTCCAGCCGCATCAATGATGCAGTTGAAGTCACCACCCAGGATGACCGGCCTGGACGTCGCCAGCAGCAGTGGGAGCTGCTGGAAGACGGTCAGCCGCTCGCTGCGTTGTACCTGGGCATACACGTTGATCAACCGGAGCGGAGCATTGTTGTACATCACGTCTGCTACGAGGAGGCGGCCGCCCACCACCTCCTTAACTTCGGAGATGGTGAAGTTACCTCCCCGCAGCAGAATACCCAGGCCGGAGGAACGGCAGTCATTACCCCCCGACCAGATCGATGGCCCGTGGGACCACCATCGCGACCACTGCCTGTAGGTGCTGAGGTGTGGTATTCCACACTCCTGCAGAAACAGTCGGTCAGCTTTGACCTTGGCAAGGTAATCCAAGGTTGAAACACATCGCGTAGTAGATTTAATGCTACGCACATTAATGGAAGCAATTCTTACACCCATTTTTTACTAAAAATTAGTTGTTGCTTCCCATACCATTTGTCCTCGCTAGTCCCAGTCCTTCGGGATGTTCCTGCATACCCATCGTGTGCGCAAGCAGTTTCACGTTGGTTGGGCTCAGAAACCCCTCCTTATTTTTCATGCAGGGTTTGTTCCGCTCGGGTGACATCGGGGGGGGTCTTGTAGGCAGAGAGGATTGGGTTGTCCTCAGCTGCTTCCATCTGTTCCTCCTCGAAAACATCACAGCTCCCGGTCTCCCGGAGCTCAGGTGCGCCAGACGTGTCTTTGCTCCCGGTGTCCCAGAGCTGAGATGCGTTGGCCACGTCGTTACGTGTGGGGCATTGGGGTTGGGGCACGCCGGGCCCATCACAGCTTCCAGTGCCCGGGGGCTGGGTTGCTTTATCATCCATCTCGGAGTTCTGCCGCCTCTTTTGAAGGGGCTGTCGTTCCAGCATTTCCCCGTCCAGTGAAGAGGAGTTGTTGCAGTCTGATTCAGAAGAGAGCCTCCTCTTGCCACTGGTTTGGGTGGTTGGTGGCTTTGGGATGTTTTTTCTTTGTGGTTTTCCTCTGGACCACTTGCCACTGACCTGTTTGTCCATCTGCTGCCTCCTCCTCCATTGATTCTGTCTGTGGAGGAGGGGTTTCCGGGCACTGGGTAGGTGCTGGGTCGTTGGTTTCAGCTGCCTCCCCTTCCTTCTCAGGTTGAAGTTCCTCACTGCGGAGAAGGTTGCTGGTCTCCTTTCGAACAGTGGACGCCTTCGTCGAACCTTCTCCCGGCCTTTCCTTGGACCTTGCCGCCTGAGCATAATTTTAATATATCCTGAACGGCTTGAAGACCTTTAAAAATGGCACTGTGGTTGTGCCGGATGCCGTTGCAGGGGATGCGGTGGTCGCCCCCTAAAAGTCATCAGGGGCGGCCACTCCGTCCCCTCCATTTAAATGAGCCCCCGCGCGAAATATCATGGGGGCTCGGCCGCCGCTTTCACAGTGTGCCACCACGGAGCGCAGCGCGCTGATAAAATTCAGCCCAGTATTTCCCTCTACCCTGACATAAATCTTCTAATGAGTACTCATTGCTTTCTCACTTTCAACAATTGCCTTATCCATTCCCAGTGTTTACCCTAAATTCATAAGGCTTTGAGATTGACTAATACACATTCATGAGGAACTTTGCCAAATTATTTTTGGAAATCCCCATTTTCAGGCTCTTCAGTGGTTTGTGAAAAAGAGCATATCTTACTCTTGGAACTCAAGTTAGAAAGGTATTTTCTTCATGAAGAAATATTGGGCTGAATTTTATCAGCGCGCCGTGCTCTACGGCGGCGCGCTGCGAAGTCGACAGCCTTCCGCTGCCGAGCCCCTGTGATATTACTTGCGGGAGCTCATTTAATTTGAGGGGTGGAGTGGCCGCCACCAATGACGTAGAGGAGGCAGCTGCTGCGTCCCCAGCAACGGCATCTGGCAATACCGCACAGGCGCCGGTGCCATTTTTAAAGGGCTTCCAGCCCTTAAATGAAATTTACATTTTTAAAGATGCCGGGACAATGAAACTTTACATTAGGATTTGTGCATACCTGCAATCCCCTCTCCAATCCCTCCCCCCCATGCACAAAACAGTTATTTATTTGGTCTAAACCCTTAAAAAAAAAGTAATCAGTAACGACCTGTCCCCCCGAACTTTATTCCCTTTGACCCTAAACCCCTTCCCACCAACCCCACACCCGATGAAAAAGGTTTTCCACGCTTCCACTACCCCCCTCCCTCATAATTTTATTCCTCCCCCTCCCCACCAGTGTCTCGCCTCGGAACTCCATATGGAGTTCCAAAGGCGCGCGAGTTGCGGCCGGTTGGCCGTAAAATCGGTGTGGGACGGCCGCCATCGGCAGCTAAGTTCATTTGCATTTTAATTATCCTCATTTTAATGTTTTAATGAAGGCCGTGCCGCCAAGCGGGGCCCTCTCGGCGTCGTCGCTCATGGCAGGCCGCTCCCGCTAGCATTTTATGTCCCTCCCCGCCACAATCTACGGCATTGAGGGGCTGGTAAAATCCAGCTCATTGTCTTCCTATGTTTCAGGCTGAAACATATCATTCGTATATAAGAGCAAATGATTCATAAG
This sequence comes from Heterodontus francisci, assembly GCF_036365525.1. Classification (NCBI taxonomy): domain Eukaryota; kingdom Metazoa; phylum Chordata; class Chondrichthyes; order Heterodontiformes; family Heterodontidae; genus Heterodontus; species Heterodontus francisci. The sequence continues at coordinate 41,653,875 of NC_090372.1, forward strand.
TGACTGGAGACCTGAAATGGGAAGAATTCCAAACCTCAGTCCTAAATCCTTCTTTCATCTTGATGAGCACATTAAAGCTATACTTATATTCTTGCAACCAATGAAATAATGTGATGGTATCAGTTTCTCTTTTGAATGGCTGGAATGTGAAATTTCACTCCAAAATAAATGTTATAAGTTCTGACTCTGGATTGGTTTTTATCATCTCCCTGCCAGAATATCAGAAGAGCTCCTTGATCTTTTTCAAATAGTGCTATAGAAGCTTTAATGTCCACCTCCATCAGAAGAACAGACAGACAGGGCCTCAGTTTAATGTCTCATCTGATAAAGAATGCTTTCAGCAATGCAGCATTCTGTCAGTATTGTAGTGAAGTGTCAATCTCGATTATTGCTGAAGTACTTGGGTGGGGGCATGCCTCACAGCTTTATTACAGTAATTGTAATTAATGATCACTCTAATTTCTTTTCGCTGTGCGCAGCCTGTTTGTTCCACTACACAGTATCTTTAAGATTGCCACGCAGCCACTCATCTGCACATCTTAAAGGGACCACTTCTTGTGCATAGCCTATTTATCCCCTGACGCAGGGAACATTGAGGGTGATGTTTATCTACTACTTAAAAAAATTAAACATGTTTAAACATTCACTTCAGTTCTATGGTCTTTCAGTCCTACATTTTCTACTTTCAGTTCTGATGAAAGGTCACAAAACTGAAACGTTAACTCTACTTCTCTCTCCGCATATGCTGCCTGACCTGCTGAGTATTTCCAGCACTTTCTGTTTTTATTTCAGAATATTTAAGATTGCTCTGGTCACATCATTGAAATGACATTTATTTTGGAGCGACATCAGGCACTTCAGCCACTCAATAGAGAAAATTAAATATAGAGGAAGAAAACTTATGTTGATTCCCTGAGGGCAGGCAGATCCATGGACTGTTACCTGTGTGACCCACGCAACGTTCTCCACTTATATTTAGTGGCTCTTCATGAATGAATTTTTTCCCCCTCTGTGATGCAGATAACATGAAAACTATCTCAAAAGTTACAGGAGCAGTATGGGAGTGAAACTGATTTTGGGGACTAGTGTATAGTATAGTGAATCAGCAACCCGTTTTACACTCTGCCCAATTTTCCACGGAACTCCTGAAGCTAAGTCAGGCACCCAGTGTGAGTATTAAACACAGCCCAGAGGCAGAGTAGAGCTCCCTCTACTCTGGTGCCCTTGTCACCGATATTCCCCTAAAGCAAAAATTTGCTCGCGTAGCAATGCTACGCAGACTACAGTGATTTCCCCAGGGGCAGACCGTGATGTGAGCTGCTACCTACGTGGCTCGTGTGGGTTTCTTCAATGATATCAATGAGGAACGGTGCACTAGCCATGCAAGTAGCAGCCCACGGTGCTGCCTGCCCCAGGGAATCAACTTAAGTCTGCATGGTGCCTTACGTGAACAAATTTGTCCTGCTTGGTCTTCTTACCTAAGGATGGATATACTTGCCTTGGGTGGGGGGTTTCAATGAAGAGTCACAAAATTGACTTCTGGGATGAGAAGTTTATCCTGTGAAGAAAGACTGAGTAGAACGTGCCCATATTCTTTGGAAGAATGAGAGATGATCTAATTGAAGCATATAAAATTGTTAGAAGGCTTGACAGAGTAAATGCTGAGAGGCTGTTTCCCCTTCCTGAAGAGTCTAGAAATAGGGTGCATAGTTTCAGGGTAAAGGGGCCATTTAGAACTGAGACACTATGAGATACTAACGGAGAGCTATGAATCTTTGGAATTCTCAATCCCAGGAGGCTATGGATGCTTCGTCATTGAGTATATTAAAGACTGAGGTTGAGAGATATTTGGACACTAAAGGAATCAAGGGTTATGAGGATAGGGCAGAAAAGTTAAGTTGAAATAGAAGATCAGCCAAGTTCTTATTGAATGGTGGAGCAGGTCAAGGGGCCTTATGGCCTACTCCTGCTCCTATTTCTTATGTTCTGACATTAATAGCACCTTCTATCTAACCAGTGTGACAGCGTTTCCACATCCTCACACTAACCATTTTGTGACCTCTCTAAGGCCAATTGGTGTGAAATTAAGGTCAATTCTGTAATGTGGGGTTTCCAGATTTAACAGCAAAGCATCAGGCATCAGATTCTACTCAAACTCCTTGAGAAGCTAATTAAAGTCAGAGGGTAATTTCCAGTGTGTTGAAAAGTAGGTGCATGAAACCTGTACTTTCTATGGAAAATTAAGACTCCTATTGTAGTGTATTGTGATAGCTAAGCATTTGTATGCTGGTATACTGCCTCTTTGCTGCCCCCTCTGTTGGGGAGATGTAAATAAAAAGTTCCACGATAGCTGCTTACACTAAGACTCATTTTAGCTTTACTCTTTGAATATACAAGACCTATAGCATTATTTGGTAAGGCCTTTTTAATGTCTTCCCCTCCTCCACTGTGATTTTCCAATATGCACCTGCAATGAATGAAGAAAATTGCAGCAGACGGGGACTCATAAAATCTATCAATATTGTAAACTTTAATCTTGTGTAATTATTAAGGCTTAATAGGAAGCTATAGTGCAGGTAGATAGTACTGGTGGCATCAAATGTTTCGTAATATCACCTCACTTAAGCAGGTTCAGCCATATTTGGGGAGACACTTCTCTCTTAAGCCTGGACAGGATACAAGAAAAAGTTTAATTGTCTAATAGGTGACTCCCCTCACTTTTGACCTCCAAGCTATTTCGTTCTGTCACAACATCTTTTTCTTTCTCTCACTGTATGTTATTCTTACAAATATGTTCCTTTCAAGTTTTCTATCTTAGGGTCATAGAGTCATAGAGAGATACAGCACTGAAACAGGCCCTTCAGCCCAGCGAGTCTGTGCCGACCAACAACCACCCTTGTCCCTTCTAATGTTCACGTAGGTGTTCGGATCATTATTCTGCGCCCTAGTCAAAAGTCCCTATATTAACATTCCACGCTCAATGAGTGTGGAGCATTTGGGAGGTTAAACTATGGGAAGAGTACTTAATGCCCCATTTGCACTGTACTCCTGCCAGTTACTGTTTTAACTTCCTGATTTTGAGAGGTGTGCAGATGCTCTTCCAAACCCCACAAGGAAACCTTAGGTTTTCCCTGGACCGGAAATTCCCCCCTCTCCTGACTGTTATTGCCTCCTGATCAGACTTGACAACCGCTCCCACTCCTGCGTGCTGGCTTCCTCATCATTTCCACTGCTTTGGTGGGAGTCCATCTGGAATATAGTGATAAGGTCCAAAGGTTAAAAGAGACCTCTCACCAGAGCGGCCATGTGAGGTGGTCACTCCCCCCAATCCCACCCTCCTCCCACACAGCACTCACACCTCATGTTGAAATCGGAGTTTGACTCATTCTTTTCTGATAAGTAAAAACTTTAGCACTTTTTCCCTCCTACAATCTTCCTTTTATTTTAATACCAGACAGACTCTAAAAATCCAAACTATGCATCATCAAATTCTTTATTCACCTTGGCTTCTCTCCTGCTGTTTTATCCTTTGTGGTGTCCTGCACTGTGGGCCTTTGCTGTTCACTTAGGTAGGATACCCCCTCCGCCAAAAAATTGGTTCAGATGGTATTTTTATTCCAATGATGGTAAACAGTTAACATTGAGTCCAGTCAAGAAACCACAGTTTAAGGCTAACACTGTCTAAACAAATATAAATAGTTTCTGCGCTTTTCTAATTGTCACTAATTGCCTGTGCAAAAATAAAAACAGCATTCAGAAAATAGTCCCAAGACAGGGCTTAATTTTACTTTCTTCCAGCACATGTTCAGATTCCTGGCTGACTGAAATAATTTAACAATGAATGGGCACTACCTTTCAAGTTTTCATTTTACTGCTTTAATGATGGGGTAGATTTTACAAATTGGCACTCCAAGAGCAAAGCCTTGCCCAATGAGAGGGCTTATTGGTGTGCAGAAATCAGCACACCTCACATAACTTTCTGTCCATTTAGGATGAAAGTCATGCAGGATGCACCAAGGTCTGCATCTGAATTCCAGATGGATTTTTGTTGTGCAAAACTCTACTCCCTATCTCAGTAATTTGTAACCATCAGACAAATGGGCACAAACTAGCTTTCACATGTGTTTTTGTCTGTTGTTGCTGGTGTAGCAGAATCTGTCATGCAGTGTAAATGGTGTAAGCTCCTTTACACTGGGAAGCCAGCATATTACCGATTTGTTTCCAGTTGAAGTTGCTCTGAAATGTAAACATGTTAGCTCCCTCACAGTATCAGGCTCAGCAATTCCTCAATGCCAGTTTCTCTGATAAGGTAACCAGCACTCCCCTAATACAACTCCTGGCTTTCAATCATAAATAAACAAACAAATGTTGAAGTTAATCAATGCAATGGTTTGCTCCTGACAAAGAAATACCAATAGTGACACTTGCCCATCAAAGCTGAAAACTTCTATATATTCCAGAGAGGAACAATTCAGGGAAGGAAAAAAAAGATTGAGCAATTCTGGGACTCCCAACCTCGAATGTTTGTGCAGCAACAGGCCTCAGATAAAATCTCTATCATAATTCCACTGAGACAAAAGCTTGTGAGAGTGGGACAGTCTATTTCTAATGTGCCATGAATTATTAGCCCAAGAAACAAGAAACAGTGTGGATGAATTTCTGCAGGGTTCTTCAGTTTAGGCAGAAAGTCCAAGGAAAGTTTGGCAGGGGATTTCTTCCTGGTGTCCTGGTCTATATTTATCTCTCAAACAACATCATTAAAACAGATTATCTGGTCATTATCACATGCAGTCTGTTGGACCTTGCTAAATGCAAATTGGCTGGCATGTTTCCTACATTACAACAATGCCTACACTTCAAAAGTATTTAATTCTGTTATGGACAGGTTGGAAATGACATGGCTAGTTTCCACTGGTCACCTACTAACTGACCACAGGTAGTGTTTTGTTTTAAATTAATGTTTCAGCCCCTGTGTTTTGTTGTCCAAATAAGCAGACAGTTACTGGTTTACTCATGAGTTTAAAACAGAAGGTTAAATATTTATTAAACAAGTGGCGCAGTGGTTAGCACCACAGCCTCACAGCTCCAGGGACCCAGTTTCAATTCTGGGCACTGCCTGTGTGGAGTTTGCAAGTTCTCCCTGTGACCGTGTGGGTTTTCGCCGGGTGCTCCGGTTTCCTCCCACAGCCAAAGACTTGCAGGTGATAGGTAAATTGGCCATTGTAAATTGCCCCTAGTGTAGGTAGGTGGTAGGGAATATGGGATTACTGTAGGGTTAGTATAAATGGGTGGTTGTTGGTCGGCACAGACTCGGTGGGCCGAAGGGCCTGTTTCAGTGCTGTATCTCTAAAAAAAAATCAACAGAAATGTTCACAACACTATCCATGCATGCATTCACTCTCTCATACACACCCAAGAAAAGATAGATAGAAGGTATAGGGTAAGCAGCATTAAGAGTTCAAGGTGGAAAAGTCTGCTGTTTTCAGGAAAACCTGTGGAATCCTCTGAGAATGAAAGTTTTAAAGTTGTAGGCCTGTTTTCTGGTCGCCTTGTCCTCACAGGGTTGCTGAAGTCTCCTGGCAGAGAACATGTCAGTTTGAAGATGATGCTGGTATCTCTTAGTTCAATTTCCACTTATGGAGGAGTTGTTCAAATGGCACTCTCTTGCTTCTCTGCTGCAGTTGGTTGCCGACTCATCTCAGCAGGGTTCAAATGTCTTAGCTGGAATTGATCTCTCTCTCTCTCAGCCTTGTTCTGGAATAAAAGATGGCTTTTGATGTTATCTCCGTGGCTGGAGATCCCGAACTGATGATCTTGATGTTCTGATGACTTCATGACTGATGACTCCCTTTGTTCTCCAAAAAGGTTACATTTAAAGGTAAATTCATAAAGTGTTAGTTTTGCCCATGTGACTTTAGGCTTTTGGTTCCTGAGGGGCTATATAATGGCTTCTGATCTCAGCCCATTTTGATAAGATGAGGATTTTTACATCTTAAAGTAGTGATTGTAGCTTGAGACGGAGCCTCTGCTATGCCTTTGTTTTAACTCACTTTGTGGACAGCTCACATCCATGTGTGATGAGCTGTTTAATTTCAACGCAGACGGGGTTAATGAGTTTTAGTTCTTAGCAGACATGGATGTGTATTTTAGTGCAGAAGATGGTATTTGTCATGTGACTGTCCTCCATCTTGTTGAAGGCAAAAATGTACCAGTCTTTTTTAAATTGTTCTAATTTTTTATAACTCTTCAGTTTACTTTTTGTATTTTCATTCCTGCACTTCTCATAAGCATGACACTGTGAAGTGCTTTGGGACATCCTGAGGTTGTGAAAGGCACGATATAAATCCAAGTTTCTTCTTTCTTTCAGGGCCAAAGGCAGGTAGTTGTTGTTGATACCATTCAACCTCATTCTGCAAAATATTAAACCTATCTTCTCGTTGTTTCTTGAGTGAGTCCAGCATGAGTCTGCTGTTCCTAGCAACATCGTCCAGTAGTCAATCACTCTCTGTTTGAGGAGATACTTGCTGAGGGCCGATTTTAACCCTGCCCGGCTGGTGAAACCAGATGGCTGGGGAATTAAAATTACTTGTGCACCTACTTGCCAAGGTCTGCTGTCTTCTTGTGGATTCCAAATTTAACCTGCTGTTTGAACAAGTGACAGGAACACCCGCTGGGAGCCTGTGAGGTTCTGCTTTAAATATGCAGTGCATGGCCAATGACGTCATCAGGACCCAACTGCAAATTTAGCCAGTGATCTGCATGGGGAAGCCATTGTGGTTTACCTGCCAGGCCAGAGTAGCAGGAAGAGGGGTCAGGATCAGTAAAAACCTCAAAAGGTAAGTGGTTTTCTTTACGTTCCTTGTGTTGCCAGGAGTGCTACTTCAAGCCCCGCAATGAAAGTTTAGGTCTTCCCTGCTCTGGACATCCTGCCCTCCTGATCCCATGACCTTCTTGTGCCCCTTCTAAATGGTTACCTGAGTACCAGAGGCCATTCCTTCAGTCCCCAGCAGCCGCTTCCTACCCCTCGACATTCCATTCCTGCCTGCTGGCACTTTCCACCAGCTGCAGGTGAGAAACTGACCGGGCCTATGCAGATAAAGCCACGGAGTTAAAATCTCCACGGCCTCATGCTAGTGAAGACAGTATGGTTTTCTGTCCACCTCACCTGCCAACTGCCACCTCAAGTTAACATTGGGGCTCTGATATCTGTTCTAAATTTACTGTTTACAACTCTAAACATTTATACCTTTATTCTGCTGCCTTGTTGTCAATATAACATGTAGAATGTAATTGGGACAGTTCTAAAGAGCAGCCTGTGTAAAGCAATGCAAAAATATTATAGCTTTGGATATATTTTGAGTGGCAACCTTTTGGATTAACTAATGTCAATATGTAAGATGCCTGCTGCGTATTGCGACATGTAAAATAAAGAATAAGCCAGGACTTGTCCGTTCACAGCAGAGTTGCAATTATGTCTTGGGTGTAATGGCGCAGTTGCTCAGTGCATTCACCACACAGTATGAACAAAGCTAATGGTGTTTTTTTTAAATGGGCAATCACTGTTTTTGTGAAACAGTTTTTGGCAAACCTTTCTATGTTGTGGGTAGATGATGTGGAAGAATCCATAACTATTACTATAACAATAACACTGCACGCAAGTGATGTGTCACATTGCAATATACATCATGATGTCATGTTTTTGTAAACAAATGAGAAAAGGTTTACCAAACACTTTTTCATGAAGAAGTGCCCTTTTCTTGAGATCTGAAAGGACGTACGGCTAATCTGTCCATGTACAGCTTGCCTGACCATAAATGACCATCTGTAACAGCTTTGAATAATTTGTTTATTTAAGAAGGGACATGGTTTTCTGATGTATCTCAGGGTAGGTAATGTCTGCACACACAAAGGTGAGATTTCAGAACACGGCTGTAGTAATTTGAAGAATTGTAGTAGCCAAATATATAATGGTTTCTTTTCCTTCTGCACTGCTATACTGTACTCATCATAAAACTATGGATTTGGATGTGAAAATTGAACTGCAGCTGACAGATCATATGGTTTGATACAGGCTGTACAAACAAGAAAGGGAGTACACTATTTTAACTGCCGTGATGAGGGACAAATCACAAGGGTGTGAACAAAGTAAACAAAAGCTCTATGCACTGTAGATGATCATCTTTCAATTGCTTTGACATTTGAAAAACAGTGAGATTTATTCCAGGCGAGCCTCAGTAGGCTGCAAAGACAATGGTGAGAGCAAGCTGCAGCAAAAGTTGTATTTAATGTTTTCCCCATGACCTGCAGTTAAGGAAATGAAAGAGTCATTTTGAAATTCAATTTAGTAAATCCGCTGAACTGAACTCCCTTTTCATATGAACTGAAAGGTTTAAGGATTCACACTATTTCTCATCAATGGAGGGTTTTGCAAGTGCTTCAACTGTCTAGGCCCTAAGCTCTGGAATTCCCTCCCTAAACCTCTCTTTCCTCCTTTAAGATGCTCCTTAAAACTTAACTCTTTGAACAAGCTTTTGGTCACCTGTTCGAATATTTCCCTATTTGGCTCAGTGTCAATTTATATCTGATTATGCTCTTGTAAAGCACCTTGAAATGTTTTACTATGTTAAAGGCATTATAAAAATGTAAGTTGTTTTTATTGCTAGAGGGGTCTGTAATATAACTAACCACAATGAAGCCATGAAAGCTTTTCTCCTACAATTCTCTGGAAGCACCAATTAGAAATTTGATTAAAAACGTTAACACTATCATTGTACTAATCAAGAAATCTAAATTTATCGGTTTCTGGGAAGGGAATTATTTGCATGCCTATAAGAACATAGGAATAGGAGTAGCCATTCAACACCCTCGAGCATGTTCTACCATTCAATTAGATCATGACTGATCAATATCTTGACTCCATTTAGCCTCCTTGGTTCTAAATCCCTTAATACACCTACCTAACAAAAATCTATTGATCTTTAAGTTGAAAGCTAAAATTGTCCTAGCATCAACAGCCCATTGTTCCAGATTTCTACTGCCCTTTGTGTGAAAAAGTGCTTTCTCTTTTCACTCCTGAATGGCCTAGCTCTCATTTTAAGATCTTGTCTCCTTGTTCTTTATAAATGGGAACTATTTGCAATGAATGTCAACCAGCATGGGGGTGCAGTGGGTTGGAAAGGGTGGTGAGGTGGCGTGTGAAAAGGATGTAGGGTGGTGAGCAGTTTAGTGGGACTGGGTTCAAGGGGGCAGGATGTGGGTTTCATGGATTTCATTAACTTAGGGAAGAAGGGGAGACGAGAGAGAAACCAGAGAGAGAGAGAGAGAGATGTCGGTTCAATATTAGGAATTGGGGGGCCTGAAGTGAGGTTTGGCTTAGTGTAGAAGGGGAAAAGGAGAAAGGAGCAGAGACAGCTGAACAGATGAACCAAGAAGACCGTGAACTCCTCACCATTGTTTTTGGAGGTGAGGAGGTAGGGGAGAGTGTTTTGAGGAGATGGTTGGCAGTGGAGAAAAGAGTCTGGGGAGTTATCTTTGCTCTCCAGTATAATCCTGGAGTAGTGGGTGGCTTTGTCAGAGGAGTGTGAGACCTTATAGCTGTTAATATGGTCTAGCCAGATCCTATGATGGATGGCTAAACCAGCAATGCTCAAGTCTCTGGCTTTTGGACCAGAGCAAGTAAAGATGAGGGCCATGCTGGGGGGAAAACTAGGATTGGATGTTTTGCTGAGGTCATGGACATCAGAAGTAGAGGCTAAAGAGTGGTTGAGCAAATCTGTGGCTGTAGAAGTATCTCTAAAAATGATAAAAATGCAAATCCACAGTAGTGTGTTGTCTTCAGTCCCCGCCACAAACTCTGTTCCCTAGTCACCAACTCCAGTAGTCTCCCAAGCAACTGTCCAAGGCTGAACCAGACTGTTTGCAACCTTGGTGTTGTATTTAACCCCGAGATGAGCTTTTGACCACATATCCCTGCACCAATTTGCACCTCCGTAACATCACTCAACTCTGCCCCGCCTCAACTCATCTGCTACTAAAACCCTCATCCATGCCTTTGTTACTTCTAAACTTAACTATTCCAATGCACTCCTGGCCAACCTACCATCTGTGCTCACTGATCTACTTTGGCTCCTGGTTAAAGCAACGCCTTGATTTTAAAATTCGCAGCCTTGGTCTCGGCTGTCCCTATCTCTGTAATCTCCTCTGGCTTCACACCCTCCGAGATATTTGCGCTCCTCCAATTCTGACCTCTTCTGCATCCTCGATTTTAATTGCTCCACCATTGCGGGCTATGCCTTCAGCTGTCAAGGCCCTAAGATCTGGAATTCCCTCCCTAAAGCTCTCCGCTTCTCTACCTCTCTTTCCTCTTTTACGATGCTCCTTAAAGCCTACCTCTTTGACCAAAGTTTTAATCATCTGCTTTAATATCTCCTTATGTGGCTTGCTATCAAATTTTGTTTTATAATGCTCCTGTGAAGAGCTTTGGGAAGTTTTACTATGTATATGTGCTATATAAATAGAAGTTGTTGTTTACTGTGCCATTTTCAATTTATTGAACTGCTTAAATTCTCCAAGCACAGTCAATCTGGATTATTGAGTACTTTTGAAATCACAATGCCTTGATTTTAAAATTCTCATCCTATGTTTTCAAATCCCTCCATGGCCTCACACCTACTTATCTCTATAATCTTCTCCAGCCCAATAATCCTCCGCATCTTCTGTGTTCCTTCAACCCTGGCCTCTTGTGCATCCCTAAATTTAATCTTTCCACCATTGGCAGCTATGCCTTCAGTTGCCGAGGCCTTAACCTCTCTGCCTCCCTACCTCTCTCTCTCCTCTTTTAAGACATTCCTTAAAACCTAACATCGTCTGTCCTAATATTTCCTATGTGGCTCGTTGTTAAATTTTGTTTGTTAATGTCCCTTTGAAGTGCCTTAGGATGTTTTACTACATTAAAGGTGCTATATAAATGTAAATTTAACATAAAAAATAGGAGCAGGAGTAGGCCATCTGGCCTTTCTAACCTATTCTATCATTCAACAAGATTGTGGCTGATCTTCCACTTCAACTCCACTTTCCTGCACTAGCCCATGTCCCTTAATTTCCTTAATACCCCAAAATATATTGACCTCTGTCTTGAATATACTCAACAACTAAGCATCCATAGCTCTCTGGGATAGACAATTCCAAAGATACACAACCCTTTGAGTGAAGAAATTTCTCCTCATCTCAGTCCTAAATGGTCAACCCCTTATTCTGAGACTGTGACACCATGTTGTAGATTCCCCAACCTGGGGAAACATTTTCTCAGCATCTACCCGATCAAGCCTCTTAAGAATTTTATATGTTTCAATTAGGATTTGTTTCAATTCACCTCTTATTCTTCTAAATTCCAGGGAATATGGGCTTAGTATACTCAATCTCTCCTCATAGGACAATCCCTTCATCCTAAGAGCCAGTCAAGTGAACCTTCATTACCGTCTCTCTAGGGCAAGAATGTCCTTCCTTAGATAAGGAGACCAAAACTGCACACAGTACTCCAGGTTGGACCGAGAACATACTGGCCAAGGAAGCTCTCCTGAACGCATTTCAGAAATTCCTCCCCCTCCTTGCCCTTTACTCTAACATTATCCCAATTGATATTTGGGTAATTAACAGCCCCCAATATCACCACTCTATAGTTCTTACACGTCGCTATGATTTCTCTGCAGATTTGCTCCTCTATCTCTCACTATTTGGAGGCCTATAGAATACCCCCAGTTGCGTGATCATAAACCTTTTGCTTCTCAACCATAACCAAATGTATTCTGTCCTGGCCCCCTCAAGGACATCCTCTCTTTCCAACATTTTAATGTCAGAATTTGTTATCCACAGCTGTTACATAAGTTTCTAAATTCACTTGAAAAAGCCCTTCAAAACACTCCTGCAGGGGATGCAGAGACGAAGTGGGCCCAGATCAGAGACGCCATCTATGACTCAGCAATGACCACCTTTGGCAAACGTGAGAAGCAGAATGCAGACTGGTTTCAATCTCACTTTGAAGAGCTGGAACCTGTCATAGCCGTTAAGCGCACTGCACTGTTGAACTACAAGAAAGCCCCCAGTGAGTTAACATCCGTAGCACTTAAAGTAGCCAGAAGCGCTGCACAAAGAACAGCAGGCGCTGTGCAAATGACTACTGGCAACACCTATGCAGTTGTATTCAGCTGGCCTCTGACACCGGAAACATCAGAGGAACGTATGTTGGCATTAAAAGAACTTTTGGGCCAACCATTAAGAAGATTGCCCCCGCACCCCACCCAAGTCTAAAACAGGGGAAACTATCACTGACCAACGCAAGCAAATGGACCGCTGGGTGGAGCACTACATAGAACTGTACTTCAGGGAAAATGTTGTCACTGATACCGCCTTCAATGCAGCCCAGTCTCTGCCAGTCATGGATGAGCGGGACGAACAGCCAACAAAATCGGAACTCAATGATGCCATTGATTCTCCAGCCAGTGGAAATGCTCCTGGAAAGGACGGCATTACCCCTGAAATAATCAAGAGTGCCAAGTCTGCTATACTCTCAGGACTCCATGAACTGCTTTGCCTGTGCTGGGATGAGGGAGCAGTACCGCAGGACATGCGCGATGCCAATATCATCACCCTCTAATAAGAACAAGGTTGACCATGGTGACTGCAACAACTACCGTGGAATCTCCCTGCTCAGCATAGTGGGGAAAGTCTTCACTCAATTCGTTTTAAACAGACTCCAGAAGCTGGCTGAACGTGTCTACCCTCAGGCACAGTGCGGCTTTCGAGCAGAGAGATCCACCATTGGCATGCTGTTCTCCCTTCGCCAGCTCCAGGAGAAATGTCATGAACAACAGATGCCCCTCTACATTGCTTTCATAGATCTCACCAAAGCCTTTGAACTCGTCAGCAGACGTGGTCACTTCAGACTACTAGCAAAGATCGGATGTCCACCAAAGCTACTAAGTATCATCACCTCATTCCATGACAATATGAAAGGCACAATTCAGCATAGCGGTGCCTCATCAGACCCCTTTCCTATCCTGAGTGGCGTGAAACAGGGCTGTGTTCTCGCACCTACACTGTTAGGGATCTTCTTCTCACTGCTGCTCTCACATGCTTTCAAGTCTTCAGAAGAAGGAATTTTCCTCCACACAAGATCAGATGGCAGGTTGTTCAACCTTGCCCGTCTAAGAGCGAAGACCAAAGTATGGAAAGTCCTCATCAGGGAACTCCTCTTTGCTGATGATGCTGCATTAACATCCCACACAGAAGAGTGTCTGCAGAGACTCAACAACAGGATTGCAGCTGCCTGCAACGAATTTGACCTAACCATCAGCCTCAAGAAAACGAACATCATGGGAAAGGACATTAGAAATGCTCCATCCATCAATATCGGTGACCACACTTTGGAAGTGGTTCAAGAGTTCACCTACCTAGGCTCAACTATCACCAGTAACCTGTCTCTCGATGTAGAAATCAACAAACGCATGGGAAAGGCGTCCGCTGCTATGTCCAGACTGGCCAAGAGGGTGTGGGAAAATGGTGCACTGACACAGAACACAAAAGTCCGAGTGTTTCAAGTATGTGTCCTCAGTAGCTTGCTCTATGGCAGTGAGGCCTGGACAACGTATGTCGGCCAAGAGCAACATCTCAACTCATTCCATCTTCGCTGCCTGTGAAGAATCCTTGGCATCAGGTGGCAGGACCATATCTCCAACGCAGAAGTCCTCGAGACGGCCAACATCCCCAGCATATACACCCTACTGAACCAGCGGCGCTTGAGATGGCTTGGCCATGTGAGCTGCATGGAGGATGGCAGGATCCTCAAGGATGCATTGTACAGCCAGCTCGTCACTGGTATCAGACCCACCACCGTCCATTTCTCCGCTTTAATGATGTCTGCAAACGCGACATGAAGTCCTGTGACATTGACCACAAATCGTGGGAGTCAGTTGCCAGTGATTGCCAGAGCTGGCGGACAGCCATAAAGGCGGGGCTAAAGTGTGGCGAGTCGAAGAGACTTAGCAGTCGGCAGGAAAAAAGACAGAAGTGCAAGGAGAGAGCCAACTGTGTAACAGCCCCGCCAACCAATTTTATCTGCAGCGCCTGTGGAAGAGTCTGTCACTCTAGAATTGGCCTTTATAGCCACTCCAGGTGCTGCTCCACAAAGCACTGACCACCTCTAGGCGCTTAACCATTGTCTCTCGAGGCAAGGAGGCCAAAGAAGAAGAATGTCTTGCCTAATCAGTATTGCCACTCCACCTCCCTTTTCTCCTTCCCTATCTTTCCTGAACACTTTGTATCCCTTTGTAGCTATAGTAAGACTTCTTTCCTCTTATAGTCCAATCCAATAACAACAACTCCAATCCTTTGTAACAAAAGCTAATATATTATTTGCCTTTCTAATTGCTTGCAGCACCTGCATGTTAACTTTCAGTGATTCATGTACAAGGATCCCAGGTCCCTGTGACTGCAAACATTTCTCAGTCTCTTACCATTCAAAAGAATATTCAGCTTTTTTATTTTTCCTACCAAAGTGGATAATTTCACACTTAACCACATTACATTCCATCTGCCATGTTCTTGCCTCCTCATCCAACCTGTCTATATCCCTCTGAAGCCTCTTTGCATCCTCGTCACTGCTTACTTTCTCACCCAACTTTGTATTGTCTGTATACTCTCGCAAGATCCCCTCTCATCCCATTGAAGTTAGCCCTCTTCCAATTTGGAAGTTCGACTTTAGATTGTTCCTTGCACTTTTCTAATATAAACCTTATGATACAATGATCACTCTTACCCAAGTGTTCCCCCACAGATGCTTGATCCACTTGGCCCACCTCATTCCCTAGCACCAGATCCAGCAATGCCTCTTTCCTAGTTTGACTGAGAACATACTGGTCAAGGAAGCTCTCTTGAATGCATTTCAGAAATTCCTCCCCCTCCACTCTAACATAATCTGAATCGATATTTGGGAAATTAAAGGCCCCCAATATCACCACTCTATAGGTTCTACACATCACTGTGATTTCTCTGCAGATTTGCTTCTCTATCCCTCTCTCACTATTTAGAGGCATGTAGAATATCCCCAGTAGCATTCTCATACCCTTTTTGCTTCTCAATGCTAACCAATGTATTCTGTCCTTGCCCCCTCAAAGACATCCCCTCTTTCCAACATCACAATGTCCGCAGTGGTTAGCACCGCAGCCTCACAGCTCCAGCGACCCAGGTTCAGTTCTGGGTACTGCCTGTGCGGAGTTTGCAAGTTCTCCCTGTGACCGCGTGGGTTGCCGCCGGGTGCTCCGGTTTCCTCCCACAGCCAAAGACTTGCAGGTTGATAGGTAAATTGGCCATTATAAATTGCCCCTAGTGTAGGTACGTGGTAGGAGGATGGTGGGGATGTGGTAGGGAATACGGGATTAATGTAGGATTAGTATAAATGGGTGGTTGTTGGTCAGCATAGACTCGGTGGGCCGAAGGGCCTGTTTCAGTGCTGTATCTCTAAATAATCAGTACTGCCACCTCACCTCACTTTTCTCCTTCACTATCTTTTCGGAACACTTTGTATGCCTGTATATTAAGCATTATCCCTTAACATTTTAAGCCACATTTCCATTATAGCTACTGGATCATATGCCCACATGTCTATTTGTGCTTGTAGCTCACCAACCTTATTCACCACACTTTGTGCATTTACCCACATGCATTCTATAACTGTCTTTGTATTCTTCATGGTGCTTCTTCGTCTGCTCCTATCTAATATGGTACTACTTCCTTCTTTAGTACCATCTAACACCCTCACTCCTTTATGCACCATATTCCTCTTTTCTACTTCCATATGCTGGTGCCCATTATGATGGAATATAGGTATAGTAGGCTTAATTCAGTAGAATTTGGAAATAGTTAGTGTATTATGCCTTTTCGAGTTAGAGATTGAATGGATGGTCAGTTTTCAGAACTTATTGAAATTCCCCTTTAAGAAGGTAGAGTTAAATATTTCAAGGTCTCTGTTAGAATAGAATTTTTGTTGTCAGGGGCTTGGAAGATAAACACACACATTGAAATATCCTGTCAGTAAGAGGTAGCAACAAACCTAATTCGTTTGTGCAGACAGGTCAGCTCCGGAGGTTGCTTTGGGATGTCATGGAGAGGGCAATTAGCAATAAATGGAATGTACTAACAGGAACAAGAAAGGTTAAGTAAACACAATTATAAACATTTTGATCAGATGAATGCTCACAACTTCAACAGCAAAGGAAGCTCAGTAAAACATTAAGTGGAAATTAAAGATATGGATTTTAAAAGGAACACAGGAAAGTCACATCTAAATGCTGGAAGTCAGATTACACTTCAGGAGCAGTATAAAAATGAGAGGTTTTGAAAGAAAAGCTTCGAAGCGTTGAATCCTCAAACAATGCTTCTCAACTAAGGGGCATTTAAGTTAAAAAGTTTAATTTAAATTTTGATGGATATTTTGGATATTCACAGATATTTTGCTGTAACATTAACAAGGTTAAACTTTTGGATTCTATGTTAGAAATAAAAATATGTGTTACATCTCTCAATAATATTTGATCTTGTGATATACTTATCACTTAAGAAGTTTATTGCATGTTAAATTCTTTGCTAAATATATAAAAGTTAATAAATCATCTCATGTAGCATTCTGTATACAACTACAAAGAACCCCCTCTCTGTGTCTCTGTTAAGTTGAGAGATACGTATTGAAAGGAGTTTCCAGACCCTTATAATATCTGGGATATTTATGACTTAGCCATAATTATTAAAGTAGGCTATCCGAAAGATGGTAATATTCTCTGTTGGTTTTCTTTCTTTGAGGGAAAGCTAGTACAATTCTTTGGACCCAAATAAGTGTTTATGAGAATTTGTCTGGTTTGAACTTGATTAAGGGTGATTCATAGGGATATACTCCTGACTTGGTTTAGTCCTTATAAGGGGTCAAAGTCATAAATCACTTCAGTCATCTCCCTGCCAATTTTGTTTAAACCCTCCCCAACGATTGGGCCTGCCACGCCACTTAATTGGATGGTGAACTCAGGGGCAGCCTATTAATTGGCTGCCTTCTGTAAAAACCCCCTTGTTGGAACACCTCCAACCCATGCAGGATCAGGACCTGGAAATGGTTCCAAAGCCTGAAATCTTTCAAAAGGCAGAAGCTTCCATCCTGCATGGCACTTAGGGAATAAGGAATTTTTGAACATGATGCATAAGGTATTGCAACTGTATGGGACAAGCCAAATAAACCATCTGATCTTTTTCTGGCCAATGTTATTTTGCATTTGTGTGTACAAAAAGATGCCAGGTCAGGGTAATTATACAACATGAATTTAACTTTTGTAGTTCTTTGAGGCAGAGTGAATTTCCCATATTATGGTAAACCTGACAAAGAAATCATAACCAGTGATGGATAAAGCTGCATTCTCCACTTGCAACATTCAAAATGATTCATAGACCTGTAAGTACAGAGGATTGTCAGGAGTTACACCACTGACAAATGATGACAAGCTGGCCCTAAGGCCGTAAGTGCTTGTGAAATGTGAAGTAAATTTGTGATTTATCTGCATAAATAGCTGTCAAATTGTCAACAGTTGTAACCATCCATGCCTGTGCCTGGATTCTAGATCATACAAGTAGATCATACAATATTGTGCAAATTTAGCATTGATGTGCAAGATCTTATACTGTGAGTTGCAAACCATCTGAACTTTGATGAAGTGAAATCCTTGGTGATGTAAAAAGTTCAGAGGATTTAGAGCTTCTATTGCTACCTGAATGACATCTATAAGCCCCCTTGCACTCAGGGAAAATTTGCCAAGTGATAAAAGTTTAAAGCCCTCTAATGCTGACATTCCAAAGATTAGAATTTGGGATGCCTTGATGAAAAGAGCACTAGCAACTTGACAAATAGAGCACTGGGCTACAATTTGAAATATGTTGCAGAAGTCAGTAGTTACAACTTGAAAGGATCCTGTTGCATAGAAATTGAGGGCTGTGATGCGTTCCATCTGAAAGGACAGTACAGTGGGTTTGGAGACTTGGTTGCAACAGCATTGTTACTAAGCCTCCTTATTGAACCACAGCCTCCTTAAGCAGACCTCTTGTGATTCATCCTGAAAGGAGTAATAGGGTCATGTTATGAACACCGAACTTTGTAATATGATTATGTTTTTAAAAACTATGATTTTTAATGTAGTAGTCTAAGAAGGATTTGGAGGAAACATGCAACCTCACACCAGCTTTACCTAGAGATACGACAGGCAACCTGGTTACCATGTGAACAACGAACCCAGATCAAAGACCTTTTTGAAAGCAGAATGCTCAGTTGTAACACCTGAAGAACAATTGGTTTCGCTCTCCAAGACTCACAGATCATAAACAAGGAGCCAGGGCTCTGAAGGTGCAAACTCAAGTTGAAAATTTTAAAACCTGAAAACGAAGGAAGGCCTGGTTGGTTCTGCTGTGGCCAGACTGGTGGACTCTGCATATTGGAAAAGACAAATGACTATTCACTTTTGATTATGGATAAAGTCAACAGATTTTCAGAAGTCTGGAGGCTGTGAGGAAGACCGGAAGACAAAGATCATCAGTGGCAGCCTTAGAATCATTGAATTATAAAAAGTTCAAGGCACAGCAAGAGGCCACTTGGCCCATCGTGTCTGTGCCGGCCGAAAAACGATCCACCCATTCTAATCCCACCTTCAGCATTTGGTCCGTAGCCCTGCAGATTACGACACTTGAGGTACTTATCTAGACTCCTTTTGAATGAGTTGAGGGTTTCTGCCTCAACTACCTTTTCAGGCAGTGAGTTCCAGACCCCACCACCCTCTGGGTGAAAAAGTTTTTCCTCATCTCCCCTCTAATTTTTCTACCAATCACTTTAAATCTGTGCCCCCTAGTCACTGACCTCCCTGCTAAAGTGAATAGGCCCTTTACCTCCACTCGATCCAGGCCCCTCAAAATTTTGTACATTTCAATCAGATCTCCCCTGAGCCTTCTCTGTTCCAAGGAGAACAATCCCAGCCTATCCAATCTTTCCTCACAGCTGCATTTTTCCTGTTCTGGCAACATCCTCATAAATCTCCTCTGTACCCTCTCTCGTGCAATTACATCCTTTCTGTAATGAGGTGATCAGAACTGCACACGGTACTCAAGTTGTGGCCTAACCAATGAGTTATACAGTTCCAGCATAACCTCCCTGCTCTTATATCCTATACCTCAGCTAATAAAGGAAAGGATACCATATGCCTTCTTATCAACCTGTCCTACTACCTTCAGGGATCTGTGGACATTCACTCCAAGGTCCCTCACTTCCTCTACACTTCTCAGTATTTTCCCATTAATCATGTATTCCTTTGCCTTGTTTAACCTCTCCAAATGCATCACCTCACACTTCTCCAGGTTGAATTCCATTTTCCACTTTTCTGCCCATCTGATCAGACCATCAATATCTTCCTGCAGCCTACAGCTATCCTCCTCGCTATCTACCTCACGGCCAATCTTTGTGTCATCTGCAAACATCTTGATCATGCCCCCTACATTTACATCCAAATCGTTAATATATATGACAAAAACAGGGGACCCCGACCTGGGCCCTGCAGAATGCCACTGGAAACAGCCCTCCAGTCACAAAAACACCAGTCAACAATTACCCTTTGTTTCCTGCCACTAAACCAATTTTGTATCCACCTTGCTACATTTCCTTGGATCCCATGGGATTTTATTTTTTGAACCAGTCTACCATGTAGGACCTTGTCAAAAGCCTTGCTAAAATCCATGTAAACCACATCAACTGCACTACCCTCATCTATCTTCCTTGTTACTTCTTCAAAAAATTCAATCAAGTTGGTCAAACAAGATCGTCCCTTAACAAATCCATGATGACTATCCTTGATTAACCTGTGCCTTTCTAAGTGACAGTTTATCCTGTCTCTCAGAATCCATTCCAATAATTTGCTTACTACTGAGGTTAGACTGCCTGGCCTGTAATTATTCGATCTATCCCTCGCTCCCTTTTTAAATAGAGGTACTGCATTAGCAGTTCTCCAATCCTCTGGCACCACACCTGTATCCAGTGAGGACTGGAAAATGATGGTCAGACCTTCCACTATTTCCTCTGTTGCTTCTTTTAACAGCCTGGGGTACATTTCATCCAGCCCTTGTGATTTATCAACTTTCAAGGATGCTAATCCCATTAATACTTCCGCTCTCCCTATGTTTATCACATTCAATACTTCACGCTCCTCCTCCTCAACTACAATATCTGCATTGTCCCCCTCTTTTTTGAAGACAGACGTAAAGTAGTCATTGAGAACTATACCCACATCATCCGCCCCCACACATAGGTTACCTTTTTGGTCTTTTATGGGCTCTACTCTCTCCTTAGTTATCCTCTTACTCTTAATGTATTGATAAAAGATCTTTGGGTTCACTTTGAATTTCTTGCCAATATTTTTTCATGCCCTCTCTTTGCTTTCCTAATTTACTTTTTGATTTCACCCCTCCACTTTCTATACTCCTCTCGGCTTTCTGTTGCATTGAATTCTCGGTGTCGGACATAAGCTTTCTTTTCTGCCTTATCTTACCCTGTAAGCTCCTTGACATCCATGGGGCTCTAGATTTGGTCATCTCACCCTTTTTGTTTGTGGGAACATGTTTACTCTGAACCCCTTGAATCTTCCCTTTGATTCTCTCCTGACTGATTGTATTTTCTGGAATTCGCCGATGTTGATGCCTACTGCAGCTGAAGTATTTTGAATGCCTATTAGGAACAGACAATTTCATCAAATCCACATGCAGACTTCAAGTAGCCTTTGATTATTTTCATATTAGAATACGTCATCCATCGGGAACATAACCCCAAAGACTTATTTATTTATTCTTAAGAAACAGCTAATTTTTTAAAAACACCACT
Organism: Heterodontus francisci; assembly: GCF_036365525.1. Classification (NCBI taxonomy): domain Eukaryota; kingdom Metazoa; phylum Chordata; class Chondrichthyes; order Heterodontiformes; family Heterodontidae; genus Heterodontus; species Heterodontus francisci. The sequence goes on from NC_090372.1 coordinate 41,674,819, forward strand.
TTTTAAAACCAGTTAACACCCTGTTATTTTTGAGTGTGTGTGTGTGAATGGGGAGGTTAGGCGAAAATAAGAAGTTGTAAGGTCTTTAGACATAGGTTTATCTTAATAGTGTTTAAGATTTAGTTTTAATAACTAATTAATTTGTTGTTGTCTAAAGATACCTGGTTTGGTTTGGTTTATTCCAGGGGTTACTAAAGTGTTTAATTTGGCTGTTTTCCGGTTGGGTGGAAACTTTAATAATGTGCTGCAACCAGTGGAATGATGGGACTGAATTGACAGTGCATTGCTCCCGCCACGGTCATAACATATAAACTGGGGGCTCGTCCAGGATCAGAATCAGACTAAATGGGGGCTCGTGTTTGGTATCATATTAATTACTCATCTCTGGGATAACATATAAATTGGGGTCTTGTATCTGGCATTATATTAATTGCTCTTGTGTCTGGGATCATATTAATGGGAAACTCGATTGTCAGGATCCAAATCTAACACCAATTATGAAGAAACAAAAGGAACCAGGTTTCTTGTATAATAAGGTACAATCTATACCATCAGAATGGCATTAGCAGTTGCAGCAGAGTTTCTGGGAAAGGAGAATGTTTCCCTCAGTGTCTTGATGACTTTAATTAAGAATAAACTAAAAGAATTGTTGTCAAAATTGGGGTTAGAATTGAAATCAGGTGCCAAAAAAAGCAGTGATAATTTATCTACTAGCCCAACATCTGGAATTGGAGGAAGAAGACAAGGAACAAGAAGGTAATAAGTCAAAGAGTGATGCAGTGGAATTAGCCAAAATTCAGTTAGAAACGAGAAAACTGGAACTTGAACAAGAAAAAGAAAAAGCAATAGCAATAAGAAAACTCGAATTGGAAAAAGAGGAAAGGGAGAAAGAGAGAGTATTTCAGAGAGAAAGTGAAAGAAAAGAAAGGGAAATTACATTGAAAGAGATGGAATTAAGACAAACGCATGGTCTTGAATCCAGGGAAAATTTGGGTCAGGAAGAATCTGAATTCATCCCAGGACCTAGCAAAAAGGTGTTCAAATTTGTACAAGCTCTTCCAAAGTTTGAGGAAAGGACGTAAAGGCATTTTTCATATCTTTTGAAAAAATAGCAAAACAGATGAAATGGCCGAAGGAAAGCAGGTTGGTAGGCAGAGCTCATGCAGTTTATGCCATGCTTCCTGAGGAGTCTTCTGCTGATTATGAGATGGCAAAAAAGGCTATTCTCGCTGCGTATGAGTTAGTCCCTGAAGCTTACCGTCAGAAGTTTCAGAACTTAGGGATCTTGGCTGGGCAGATGAATGTAGAATTTGAGAGGGTGAAGTAAATTAATTTTGACCGTTGGATACAGGCATTAAAGATGAAAAACACACATGAGAACCTTTAAGAGTTGATTCTCTTGGAAGAGTTAAAAAAATTTCCATTCCTTCAGTAGTGAGAAGTCATGTAGATAACCTGAAAGTTTTGAAAGCTAGGCAAGCAGCGGAAATTGTCGATGATTCTGAACTTGTGAATAAGCCAAAACCTTTTGTCCGTCTCCCCCATATACCCGAGAAGGATAGAAAGTGGGAGAGTGAAAGGAAGGCAAGTAGCAAGGTGCTAAATGAGTACTTTGCATCAGTATTCACCAAAGAGAAGGACTTGGTGGATGATGAGCCTAGGGAAGGGAGTGCAGATAGTCTCAGTCATCTCATTATCAAAAAGGAGGAGGTGTTGGGTGTCTTGCAAAGCATTAAGGTAGATAGGTCCCCAGGGCCTGATGGGATCTACCCTAGAATACTGAGGGAGGCAAGGGAAGAAATTGCTGGGGCCTTGACATAAATCTTTGCATCCTCATTGGCTACAGGTAAGGTCCCAGAGGACTGGAGAATAGCCTTTGTTTAAGAAGGGTGGCAAGGATAATCCAGGAAATTATAAGCCAGTGAGCCTTACGTCAGTGGTAGGGAAACTATTAGAGAGGATTATTCGGGACAGGATTTACTCCCATTTGGAAACAAATGAACTTATTAGCGAGAGACAGCATGGTTTTGTGAAGGGGAGGTCGTGTCTTACTAATTTGATTGAGTTTTTTGAGGAAGTGACGAAGATGATTGATGAAGGAAGGGCAGTGGATGTTATTTATATGGACTTCAGTAAAGCCTTTGACAAGGACCCACATGGCAGACTGGTACAAAAGGTGAAGTCACACGGGAGCAGAGGTGAGCTGGCAAGATGGATACAGAACTGGCTCGGTCATAGAAGACAGAGGGTATCAGTGGATGGGTGTTTTCCTGAATGGAGGGATGTGACTAGTGGTGTTCCGCAGGGATCAGTGCTGGGACCTTTGCTGTTTGTAGTATATATAAATGATTTGGAGGAAAATATTGCTGGTCTGTTTAGTAAGTTTGCGGATGACACGAAGGTTGGTGGAGTTGCGGATAATGATGAGGATTGTCAGAGGATACAGCAGGATATAGATCGGTTGGAGACTTGGGCCGAGAAATGGCAGATGGAGTTTAATCCGGACAAATGTGAGGTAATGCATTTTGGAAGGTCTAATGCAGGTGGGAGGTATACAGTAAATGGCAGAACCCTTAGGAGTATTGACAGGCAGAGGGATCTGGGCGTACAGGTCCACAGGTCACTGAAAGTGGAAACGCAGGTGGATAAGATAGTCAAGAAGGCATACGGCATGCTTGCCTTTATCGGTCGGGGCATAGAGTATAAAAATTGGCAAGTCATGTTGCAGTTGTACAGAACCTTAGTTAGGCCACACTTAGAATATTGCGTGCAATTCTGGTCGCCACACTACCAGAAGGATGTGGAGGCTTTGGAGAGGGTACAGAGGAGGTTTACCAAGATGTTGCCTGGTCTGGAGGGCATTAGCTATGAGGAGAGGTTGGAAAAACTTGGATTGTTTTCACTGGAATGACGGAGGTGGAGGGGCGACATGATAGAGGTTTACAAAGTTATGAGCGGCATGGACAGAGTGGATAGTCAGAAGCTTTTTCCCAGGGTGGAAAAGTCAGTTACTAGGGGACATAAGTTTAAGGTGCGAGGGGCAAAGTTTAGAGGGGATGTGCGAGGCAAGTTTTTTACACAGAGCGTGGTGAGTGCCTGGAACTTGCTGCCAGAGGAGGTGGTGGAAGCAGATATGATAGCGACGTTTAAGAGACATCTTGACAAATATATGAATAGGAAGGGAATAGAGGGATATGGGCCCTGGAAGTGCAGAAGGTGTTAGTTTAGGCAGGCATCAAGATCGGCGCAGGCTTGGAGGGCCGAATGGCCTGTTCTTTGTTCTTTGTTCTAGCCGGGGACAAAAAGGAACAGCTGGAATGCCCCAGGATCACCTCCTCAGGCCAGAAAGGAGGATGTCGATGGTAGAAGTGAGGTTTGCAAGTCGAAGTGTTAGCATTGCCACAAAACAGGGCATCTTTGTTCAGAATGCTGGAAATTGCGAGGTAAACCCATAGGACTTGTTGGGGTACACAAAGCTAATGCAGAGGAAAAGACTGACTGAGAATATAGAAGACCAGGCTATGGCTTTAATGGCAGCTGTAAAACCAGATACAAAAAGTGAGTGCAGAGATTAAGATACCTGAAAATTCTAATGAATTTTTGTCAAAGGGGAAAGTAACTCCACATCCTTTAAGTGAGGCAGGAAAACCGATCATTATACTCAGCGATACAGGAGCAACCCAAACACTCTTGCTGTGGAAAGATATAATGTTTCCACCAGAAAGCGCCTTGAATGCTAAAGTTTTAGTTAATGGAATTGGCAGGGTGTATATACCCGTACCTTTATATAAAGTATGCCTAGAGAGTGACTTAATATCTGGGATGGTAACTGTAGGAGTTGTCCACAGTTTGCCAGGAGAGGGAATTGATCTACTCGTAGGAAATGATTCAGCTGGAACAAAAGTATCAGTTTCTCCTATAATTACAGAGGGAGCCAGTGAAGTTAGGGAAATGGAGAAATTACAGGAACATGTTCTGGGAATATTTCCCGCATGTGTAGTCACCCGACCAATGGCTCAACAGGATCCATTGTCGGAAGTAAATGTGGCACCACAAACAGATAGCCAAGTATCTGAAATCTTATTTGGGGATTTAGATAATCCAAATGAGATGTTTAACAGATCTTCTATCATTGCAGCATAGACGGCTCTGACAGAAGCTGAGGCGAAATGACTTCCAGAAGGCTATTATATGGCAAACAGGGTTTTGAGGAGGAAATGGAGGCCGCCTCATAGAGACAGAGGATGGCGACTGGACAGTTGTTGAACAGATAATGGTACCACCTAAATATTGCCAGGGATTATTAAGGTTAGCACATGACATTCCTTTTGCAGGACAGTGAAATTCGAAAGACCAAATCACGTATAAGACAACATTACTACTGATCAGGTCTTACAAAGGATGTGAGACAATTTTGTAGGACATGCCATACATGCCAAATGGTGGGAAAACTGCAACCTACAAAAAATCCGGCACCACTAGTTCCCATACCAGTGATTGAGGAACCATTTAGCAGAGTATTTGTAGACTGTGTAGGACACTTGCCAAAAACAAAAGCGGGACATCAATACATTCTTACTATCATGGATATGGCTACTCGATTTCCAGAGGCCATTCCTTTGAGGACAATTACTGCCAAAATATTAGCAGAAAAGTTTAACCCAATTTTCTTTACGAGATATGGGTTAGCACTTGAAGTTCAATCGGATCAAGGTTCTAATTTCATGTCTAAGATATTTCAAGAAGTCAAGGGCAATTTGGGGATTAGATAGTTAAAATTTTCAACATATCACCCACAGTCACAGGGAGCTTTAGAGGGATACCACCAAACTCTCAAAACAATGATTAGAACATACGGTCTTGAATACCTGCATGACTGGGATAAAGGACTCGACTTTTATTTGCCACCGAGTGAGTCGACAGGCTTCAGTCCTTTCAAATTGGTTTATAGATATGAAGTAAGAGGTCCTCTAAAACTCATAAAAGACAGATTCTTGGAACAAAAGAATGAATCTTCGATATTGGACTATGTATCTGTGTATTTTTAAGGCTCACAAAAGCTTGCTGTGTGGCTCAGGAACACCTTAAAGCATCCCAAGCTAAAGGCCGGCTTGGGTCTGCAAATAAAACCCGACCTGAGCCCAACAGAACCACATCCGACCCGAGCCCAACCCGGCCCGAGACCTTTCACTTTTTCCCACGCCCGACCCGACCATCAGTTAACCTAGCTTCCATTTTTCACTTTGTTGCTTATCTGCATAAGCTTAAAAGAACTGTAACTAAACAACCTTTCAAGTCCAAAAAGTACATTAACATTGGAGCCACGTGCCGGAGGTGGTGATAGAGTGTGTCCGACCTGGCCCGACCCTACCTGAGCCCGAATGCCGGACCCGGAAGAGTGACCCGACCTGACCCCGACACATGTCGTCGGGTCCTGTCGGGTTCGGGGCGGGTAGCCATGCTCTATCCTAAGCCAATATGAAAAAAATGGGCAGACATGAATGCAAAAGCCTGCAATTTTTAACCAGGAGAAGAAGTATTGGTGTTGTTACCATTACAGGGTGAACCATTAAAAACACAGTTCAGTGGCCCATACAGAGTGATCCAAAGAGTGGGTAAGGTAGATTACTTGATTGACACCCCTGATCACCGGTTGTGCCATATCAATATGTTAAAGCAATATTATTGCAGAGAGGAGGATAAGCCAGTACAGGTATGTCAGGTAATTGGGACTGTTGAGAAGGAAAAGGGAAGTGAGGATGAGGCAGAAGGAGACCTAGCCAATTCTCACATTGAACCTCTAACTAACAGATTAGCGAATACAGAATGGCTAGTAAAATTGGACAATATGCTTTTGCACTTAGAGGCAAAACAACATGAAGACATAACCAGGCTTTTCACAACTTTTAAAAGAGTCTGTGGGGATAAGCTGGGATGTACAACCTTAGCCACACATGATGTGGATATAGGGGGAACCGTTCCTTTAAAACAGCATCCTTATTGTTTGAGTACAGACAAACAGGCCCAAGTAAAAGCAGAGATCCAGTACATGCTGGAAAACAATTTGATCGAACCTAGTTAACGCAGCTGGAGTTCACCAATAGTTCTAGTACCTAAACCTAATGGGTCAACCTGGTTTGGCATAGACTACAAAAAAGGCAATGCGGTAACAAAGGCAGACTCCTACCCAATTCCGTGTTTCGAAGACTGTATCGGCAAAGTGGGCAGTGCTAGGTTTCTTACCAAGATCGACCTGTTAAAGGCAAGTTCCTTTGACTCCTCGAGCCAATGAGATATCATCTTTTGTAACACCTGACGGTCTTATCAGTGCCGGGTGCTGCCATTCGGGCTAAAAAAATGCCCCAGCCACTTTTCAAAGATTAATGAATCATGTGGTAGCCAATGTTCCCAACTGTGTAGTGTATCTCGATGATGGAATAATATACTGTAACACTTGGCAAGAACACTTAAACCAGCGACAAATTCTGTTTAAAAAGTCACACGCAGTGGACTTAGTGATAAATCTGGAAAACAGTGAATTCAGAAAAGCAAGAGTAACTTACCTTGGACAAATAGTGGGGCAAGGACAGGTATTGCCAAAAACGGAAAAGGTACAAGCCTTACTGGAGTTCCCTATCCCTAAATCTAAATGGGAAATAATGAGGTTCTTAGGGATGTGTAGTTTTTATAGGAAATTTGTACGGAAATGTTGTACTGTGGCTGCTCCATTAACTGATTTGCTACAAAAAGGAAAAACAAAGTAGTATGGCCAGAATAATGTCAGGCAGCTTTTGAAAAGCTAAAGGCAATCTTAACTAATTAACCAGTGTTGGCTGCTCCAAATTTTGCTAAACCTTTTAAAATAGCGATCGATGCTACCGACCTGGGGTTGGTGCAGTCCTATTGCAGGATGATGAATCTGGCATAGAGAAGCCAGTAGGGTACTTTTCAAGAAAACTAAATTGCTATCAAAATAAAGTATTCCACTGTGGAAAAAGAAACATTAGTACTTTTGCTGGCTCTCAAACATTTTGAAGTATACGTCCGCCAAACTCTAAAAAAAAAACGAACATACACTGACTATAACCCATTAACGTTTGTGGCAAAATGTAAAAACTGAAATGCTAGAATATTTAGATGGAGTTTGTTGTTACAGCCATATCATTTGAAAATTGTACATATTTCGGGTAAAACAATGTTATCGTCCCACTCTTCAGCAGTCAGGTAAGTATTCTTTGACAGCTGTCAGGAAGCAGGTGCGAGGGCGCTTAAAATAGGGCCACTAAATGCGGGCACCCCGCTGAGTTGAAAGGGCGCCACCGTGCAGCGCAGCGTCCAAATAAAATTCAGCCCACAGTGTGCCACTGCTGCACTTGTTACGCTAGGCCACAGCAGGAGAGAGAGAGGTTACATGGTATAATGTTTCAATTTGACTGAGTGTAAAGCTGGCAAAAACCAATCTGAACCAGTTTGTTTTGAGAGACTCTCCAGCGAGGTGTGCTACTAAAGAGCTGTTTATATTCTCTCAGCAAAAATTCTGCAGGGAGCTATGGGCTGAGTTGATTGCCTGTTGAGGAGGAAAAAAAAGCCCTTTCTTTTAAGAGACTGTTTGTATTGCTGAAGGTAGTAAAGCTCCTTTTCTTTACTTCCAAGCCAAGAAGTATTTGCTTCAAGATGGAATCTCTCCTGACTGATTGTATTTTCTGGAATTTGCCAATGTTGCTGCCTTTCGCAGCCAAAGTGTTTTGAATGCCTATGAGGAACAGACAATTTCATCAAATCCACATGCAGACTTTGAGTAGCCTTTGACTATTTTCACATTAGAATACCTCATCCATTAGGAACATAACCCACAAAGACTTATTTATTTATTCCTAAGAAACAGCTAATTTTTATAAAACACTGCTTTTTAAAACTAGTTAACTACTGTTATTTTTAGTGTATGTGTGTGAATAGGGAAGTTAGGCTAAAATCAGAAGTTATAAGGTCTTTAGACATAGGTTTATCTTAATAGTGTTAAGATTTACTTTTAATAAATAGTTAATTTCTGTTGTCTGTTTTATTCTGGGAGTTACTAGAGTGTTTAATTTGGCTGTTTTCTGGTTGGGTGGAAACTTTAATAATATGCTGCGACCTGTGGAGTGAAGGGAGTGAATTGACAGTGCATTGCTCCCGCCGCGGTCGTAACAATTGTTCATGCATGCAATTTCTGGATGCGAAAGTTCCCAGAGAAAATAAATTCACACTGCCATATGGATCAGGAAGACAGTGAGAAGAAAGCCCACAACCATAAACCTGAAGCTGAAGTTTGATACTGGAGCACAGAGTAACATCATTTCGCTTAGATTATACCAGTCAGTAGTAGTTGAAAGAGAATGGTTACTCAAAGAAAGATGCTCTGAAACGGCATACGGTGGAACTGAGATTGGACAGCTGTGAATGACCCAAATCAGAGGGATGCACAAAGGAAGGGACGTTAACTATGCTCTATGCCACTGAAACAGATGATCCAGCTATCCTGGGGTTGAGCAGTTGCGAAGAGCTGCAGCTGATCTCGGTAAACCATGAGATGAAGGAGGCACCAAGAATGTTGAATCTAGCACACCCATTGAAAAGTGTCCTCCAATCAGAAACAAAGAAGATCTGGTCCAAATGTATCCAGAGTGTTTTGATGAGATGGTTGGATGCTTTGAAGATTTTGTGTATCACATTACCATTGACGCAGGGAAGAAACCAGTGATTCATCCCCCATGTAAAGTACCAAAGAGCTAAAAAGTAAGCTTGAAAGAGCGCAAAGAGATGGAAGAAAATAAAGTGATTGTTAGAGTCACAGAGCCTACAGATTGGTAAATTCCATCATGGTGAGAGGGAAGCCAAATTGATGGCTACGAATTTGCCTGGATCCTAAAGATCTTAAGCAATAAAGAGGAATCACTATCCTACTCCAATACTAGAAGAGATCATAATGCCACTGGCAAGGGAAATTGTTTTACCAAGCTTGATGCCAGAAACAGTGAGTTAATTGTGCAGTTTGATGAGGAGTCTTCACTGTTGACAACATTCAACACACTCCTTGGACAGTACAAATTCCTACGTCTACCTTTTGGCCTTAAAGTGAGCCAGGATGTGTTGCAGCAAAAAATAGACTAGACAGACAGGGGATGCAAAGGAGCAATCGGCATAGCTGATGATATCCAGATCTATGGTGTTGATGGAAAAGGCCATAACTACCATCTATATGAAGCCATGGAGAGAACCAGGAAAGCCGGGATCAAGTGAAACACAGACAAATGCATTGCAAAGGTGACAGAATGCCAGTTCTTTGGAATGGTGTACACATGATGGAGTCGAGCGAGTCCTGAAAAAGTCACAGCTATCTCTAAGATGGAAGCACTGAGAGGCAAGAAAGAGCAGAGAAATTTTCTTGGCTTGATCCAGTACATGAGCTCTTTCATATGGGCGGCACAGTGGCACAATGGGTGGCACAGTGGTTAGCACCGCAGCCTTACAGCTCCAGCGACCCAGGTTCAGTTCTGGGTGCTGCCTGTGCGGAGTTTGCAAGTTCTCCCTGTGACCGCGTGGGTTTCCATCAGGTGCTCTGGTTTCCTCCCACAGCCAAAGGCTTGCAGGTTGATAGGTAAATTGGCCATTGTAAACAGCCCCTAGTTGGGGTAAATGTAGGATTAATATAAAATGGGTGTTGTTGGTCGGCACAGACTCGGTGGGCCGAAGGGCTTGTTTCAGTGCTGTATCTCTAAATTTAAAAAAAATATCTTACATGTCAGAGCAAACAGCAAACCTACGAGAGCTGATGAGAGAAAGTGTTGTGTACTGGTGGTCAGAGTCACATGAGAGGAGTTTCAGTAAACTCAAAGAAGTACTATGCAAGGAGACAAGTCTGTCATACTTCAACAGAGTGCAACCTGTCACTCTGCAAGTAGATGCTTCTATGAAAGGACTGGGAGCGGCCCTGGTACAAGAAAGAACGCTCATAGCATTCGCATCCAAAGCTCTAATATCAGCTGAGATCAGATAAGCCAACAAAGAAAGAGAGCTTTTGGCAGTGGTATATGGATGCAAGAAATTCCATACATATCACTATGGGAGAAAATTCATAGTGGAGAGTGATCATCATCCACTAGAACAGATCTACAAGAAAAATCTGTGTAGTGCACCAGCAAGACCACAGAGATTACTCTTGAGGCTTCAGGAGATACAATCTCACTCTGAAATACAAGTCAGGAAGAGAAATGGTGCAAGCACCACATGAGAAATATGAGATTGGAAAGATACATCACCTAGTGAATGTGACACCACTGAAATCGAGTCAAATCAGAGATGAGACCAGTAAAGACGAAGAGTTACAGATGCTCCCTCAGCAAGTGATTCAGGGATGGCCGGAAAGATGCAATAGACACAACCAGTAATACAGCAGTATTGTGCAATCAGAGACGACATCTCACTAGAAGGTGGTGTTCTGCTGGCCGTATCCAGAATCATCGTACCTAAAACAATGCAGACAGAACTTCTTCAGAAGATACATGCAGGCCACATGGGAGTGGAAAAGTGTAAGCTTAGAGCCAGATCAGCTGTGTACTGGATAGGCATCTACAAAGACACTGAAAAAATGGTATCTATGTGCAGTGTATGCCAGAACTATAGAAATACACAGCCAAAAGAGATGATGGTTGGTAAGGTACCACACAGATCATGGCATATTGTGGGAGCCAACTTATTTACGCACAACCAAAAATCTTAGGTATCTTATCGTAGAAGATGATTACTCAAAGTTCCCATTCATCAGAAAAGTAAAAGATTTGAGAGCTACGACAATCACCACAGCAGTGTGAGTCCTGCTTGCTGAGCAAGGGATACCAGAAAGGGTAATATGTGATAGTGGAACCTAATTCACCTCCGGAGAGTTTAAGAAGTTTGCTGAACACCATGGATTTAACATCATAACCTCATCACCACATTACCCAAGAGGACAATGTTTTATAGAAAGACACATCCAGACAGTCAAGAAGACCCTCATAAAATGCAGAGAGACAAAGGAAGGCCCAAACCTTGCCTTATTGTCACTCCAAACTACATCTCTCAGGGCCGACATGAAATCGCTTGCAGCACTATTGAATGGCAGAAAATACAAAACAACTCTGCCAAGCAAGATGCATCCTCCAAATGACAATGTGGAAGGAAGGCGACAAATCACAGATGCACAGGTAGAAGGAAGTCAGCACTTCAACAAACATGCCAAATCATTGCCTGAGTTGTTGAGAGAACAAATTGCTCATGTACAGGACCCAATCCCGAAAACCTGGAACCCAGCAAAAGTTGTTGATGAAGCTGAGAGTCCAAGATCATACATCATCAAGACTGAAACCAATAAGCATTTAAGAAGGAAAAGAGTCCATATTCGGCCTACATCAGAACTGTTAAAGCAGAGAAGGTCATCAGCAACATCACCAACAAGTGACACTACATCAGCAACATCACCAACAAGGGATGCAACATTAACAACATCACTAGCAAGTGACACAACATCACCACCATCAAGCACAACTTCTACAAAACCAGGAGCAACACGTACACCACTGCCAGTACACTGAGCCAACTCATCACAGAGAAGGATGACAACAATCAAGTCCATGAGCTGGAGGGACAACATCTTACCACCGGAACGATATCGTGAATAATGCTTTGAAAGAAAATGAGCCACAGAACAGTTTTAAGGTGTTCAGAATTGTAAGTTCAATTGTAAAAAATGATTGTAAATTTTCTTTCGTAGCCAGAGAAGGAAAAAAATGTTTGGGAAAAAATTATGCTGATAGTAAAAGGCATTGCAATTTTTTTTAAAGAGAGAGGGATGTTATATTGTTATGTTATCCACAAATGATTTAGGATCTATATTGTTAATGTGTATGTATACATGTATATCTGTAATACCACATTAACTACGACTGCACTACAGTCTGCGTACCAACCACACTTTGTATCATTTCACCACATGTGCAGAGATGTATGAAATATAACAGTTGCAATCTCCAGTATCTGTGTTAAAAAGTGTGATTATTTTGGAGCTCTGGGAACCACAAGACATAACACTGTGGATGCTGGAAATCTGAAACAGAAACAGAAAATGCTGGAAATACTCAGCAGGTCATGCAGCATCTGTGGAGACAGAAAAAGGGTTAATGTTTCACGTTGATGACCTTTCATCAGAACTGGAAAAAGTGAAAGGTGTAATAATTTTCAGCATGTAAAGAGGCAGGGAAAGGGCGAGTGGTGAGGAAGATACACTGAGCTAAGTTGGATAGCTCCTGAAATCGTGCATAGGAATTGCAAACTTCATCCTGGCACACAACAGCTATTCAATTATGATAGCAACCAACACAAAGTTGCCTAATTTTTTTTATTCGTTCATGGGATGTGGGCGTTACCGGCTAGGCCAGCATTTATTGCCCCTCCCTAATTTCTTTTGGGAAGGTGGTGGTGGTGAACTGCTGCAATCAACTTTGTAGCAGTTAGATACAACTGAGTGGCTTGCTAGGCCATTACAGAGGACATTTAAGAGTCAACCACATTGCTGTGGGTCAGGAGTCACTTGTAGTCCAGACCAGGTAACGACAGCAGATTTCCTTCCTTAAAGGACATTAGTGAACTAGATTTTTTTTTAAAAAAACAATTGACAATGGTTTCATAGCCATCATTAGAATAGCTTTTCATTCCAGATTTATTAATTGAATTCAAATTCTACTGTGGTAGGATTTGAACTTATGTCCCCAAAGCAATACCAGGCCAGTGACAATACCACTATGCCACCATGTAGTATACAGCTGAGTGCTGAACCTGCTGTTGAGTGACTGTATGCCTCCACAGGGGGCCCACGTTCACTAGAGGCTAGCACCACTTAAAGCTAGCTTGCGCGACTTAAATCCAGACTGCACTTATTAAAGACAAGGTGCATTCTGGCTGCAGCAGGGGCTGGAACTGCTTAAAGAAGAGTTAAGACAAGGAAGAACCTACAAAAATGGCACAAAATGTGCCCAAAGATTCTCCAATGCAGCACTGGAGACCTCGGGTGCAGGAGATGGACAGAAGGAAATGCACAGGAGAGATCTTCTTTCCTCAGGGTCCCAAGAGGCCCTCCAAACAGATACTGAGAAGGCAGTGGGAGCAGGTGGCTGTTGCAGTCAATGCCAGCCGTCTAGCCTGAGGACCTGGATGTAGAGCCAAAAGAAGTTTTATGAACTCATTACAAATGGTGGTCAGTAAATGCATCTTCACATGCCATATCCTACCAACTGCACCAGTAGGATCACACACTGCACCATTCACCACAGACAATCACCTACCAATAGTCTCTATTAACCACGTCTCAAACCTCACTTTCATATGCTTCATCTCACCCTCATTTAGCACTGCTGCAAGCTGCACACTTACATCTCACAGCTTGCACACACTGCCAGCTATTCAACTATGATAGGCACATCATCCAAACACATTGCACCACATTCAATGACACACTTCCATCTTTTTGGAGGACAATGTGGCCCATAATAATCAGCAGCAGCACCAAACTGGTAGGGGGGTGGTGGGGAGCAGGCCCAGCTGCATGCTCTCATTCCCCCCGAAGGAGACCTTGCTAGTCATCATTGGAGCAGCCGTCACTGAGGCCGTCACTGAGGTCAAGGCAGGGAGCTGAAACTATTGAAGACGGTGGTATGTTCCAGTCTAACACACCTTCTCACATTCCATTTCAGCCTCATACCACAATCTGTTATGATTTACAATCTTCAGATGGAGTAACCATGCATCTCTTGATTTCCCCCCGCCCCCCTTCCCTCACCCCAACTCTGTCCTTGTGCATTTAAGGTTTCAGATAACAAAAAACTGTCACCTGGTCAGGCAGTGGTGTGGGAGGCTGAAGACCGAGATGAAGAAGAGCCTGACAAGGAAGAAAGACGATCGTTTGATCTGTCACTTGCAGCCACCAGCTCAGATTCTGGCATTGCAGGTACTTTAGAGGGTAGCAATGATGCAGGATCTGCATGTGGCGAGTCACTGGGAATGAATGGCTTGCAGCCAGGCAGGGAGAGAAAGGATCGCATTGGCGCCAGCTGCTCAGAAGGCAAGGTCACACACAAGTTCTGTTGCAGAGGACTTAGATGAAGACTTTGCTGGGACGGCCTACAGAAAAAGGCTGATGGGTGTGCACACAGATATGCCTGGTGCGTTAGCTGGCCTGCCAAAAAGTCTGATGTCACTGTCAAGGAGCATAGAAGGGTCTGGCTCTGACTTTTCACAGGGCTTTGTGCAGATTTTGGAGCACATCCTTTCCAGTGTGGAAGTGGTGCTCCACTCCATGAGAACATCACAGAGCTGACCATGATGCAGCATATGATGGCCAATGTCTCAGCTTCCATTGCAGCACAAGCAGAAGACACCCAATGTCTGAGAGCTGCAGCGGAAGCTCACAATGAGGTCATGAAATCTCAGCTTGTTGCCATGCAGGCTCAGATTGCTGCCATCTTGGCTTTGGATACCAGTGCTCAAAGGGGCTTTCAGTGTCTCACACCAGCCCCGCAATCTATCCTCCCAGGATTACTAGATTACTAGGGTGGCTAAGGCGCTGCCCTAGGCAGTGGCTCTGTGGAGCATGAACCTGATGTTCTGTCTTAGGATGGCAGCATTCGTCCTCGCTCTGTTGCCACTCCATCAATGACCTTGCCGTTGCCTGTTAGCTAGCCAGTCCAGACTGTTGCCAGCCCATGCCAAGGTGATCCAGTCCACAGCCGGGCCTTCTAGGCCAAGAGCTGTTCGAGGGCGTCCGGCAAGGCCATCTGCAGTCTTCCCACAGTGAAAGTCAGCAGCCTTCCACCAGCCATACTGCAGTCACTGAGGCACTATGTAGGAGCGCTAGGTCAGGCAAAGACATCCTCAAGACAGACACTGAGGGAATGCACAAGGATGATTAGAGTTTTTTGTGGATTATTGGATGCTTTGTTGCATAAAGTTGGTATGCAGTGGTTGTTTCCGCGGGGGCTTTTATTTCAGGAATGTGTCAAAGAGGATGCTGTGAAGGTCCATAACTGAGGTATGGTAAGGTGAGGAACTGCTGAACAATGAGAATCTGGGGTTGTATTCACGTGAAATAGAGTTGAATTAGGCACTCACAGACAGCTCATCTGAACTGTGGATGTGCTGGCTGCCTCCTTTTCTTCTTCCTCCTCCTCCTGCTGAAACAGTTGCTGAATCCATGGTGGCAAGGGCTGTTCCCTCATGATTGTCAGGTTGTGGAGAATGTAAACAGATCACCATGAATCAGGGCACCCACTCCAGCAAGTATTGGAGAGCACCCCCAGAGCGGTTGATACAGTGAAACCTTTGCTTCAGCACCCCAACTGTCCACTCAATGATGTTTCTCATGACAGCATGGCACTCATTTTTTATGTGCTGGCCACGGGTAGTTGAGTTGCAGAGGAGCGTCATTAGCCAGGTATAATGCGGATAACCTTGTTTCCCAGCAGTCACCCTCTGGTTTGATGTGGTGCTTGCTGGAACAGCAGACTGGCGCAGGATGAACACATAGGAGAGCGGGCATTCGCCAGCATGATGTGCTGCATGTGGTTGCCTACCAACTGTACGTGGAGTGAATGGATATCTTTGAGTTTTCGGTGCATGCCAGCATTGAGACAGGGTGTCTGCAAAGCCACATGTGTGCAGTCGATGGCACCCTGCACCATAGGGAAGCCCGTTATCCTGGCAAAGCCACATGCATGCTCCACCTGCCTCTCTCTGTTCAGAAAGAACTGAGTGAAGTCCCCTCTCTGATGCAGTAATGGACAGTGAACTGGGAGATGTTAGAAAGGTCACCTATGCCAGCCTGGAAGAAGCCTGATGAAAAGAAATTCAGGGTCACAGTCATCTTCACCCCCACTGGCAGTGCTGTTCTCACACAGCTCCGAGGCTGCAGGTCTGGTTCCAAGAGGTGGCAGAGTTCTGTGAGCACCTCCTTTGTGAATCTCAGACATCAAGCATATTGCTCCTGGCTTAGGTGGAGGTAATAAAAGTGCTCCTGGAAGACCCTAATGGGGGGCCACATTACAATTTTTATCTTATATAGGAGGCCGGTGAGACAATTTCAGAAAGATAAAGGCATTAAAAAATGATTTTACTATGAATCAAAACAACAGCAAATGCTCATTTTTGTGAAGAAGCTTTAAATGAGACGATTAATTTATGGACTTAACACAAAGGCAATTATGAGGGCATGAAAGCAGAGCTAGCTAAAGTAAACTGGCAAATTAGATTAAGGGATAGGTTAATAGAGATGCAGTAGCAGACATTTAAGGAGATATTTCAGAAAGAGTAGATACATTCCAATGAGAAAGAAAAATTCCAAGGGGAGGATCCACTATCCGCAGCTAACTAAAAAGTTAAAGATAGTACCAAACTTAAAGAAAAAGCATATAATTGCGTAAAGATGAGTGGCAGGTCAGACAATTGGACAGAATATAAAGAACAGCAAAGAATGACTAAAAGATTTATAAGGAGGGAAAAATTAGAGTACGAGAGAAAGCTAGTTAGAAATATAAAAACAAATAGTAAGAGTTTCTATTGATATTTAAAAAAGACTTAACAAAGTGAGCGTTGGTCCTATAGAAAGTGAGTCTGGGGAATTAATAATGGAAAATAAGGAAGATGGCAGATGAATTGAACAGGTATTTTGCATCGGTCTTCACTATAGAGGATACAAGTAACATCCCAGAAATAGCTGTAAATCAGGAAATGGGAGGGAGGAACTCAAGAAAATTACAATCCCCAGGGAAGTGATACTGAGCAAAGTGTTGGAGCTGCGGGCTGACAAGTCCCCGGATTCTGATGGACTTCATCCTAGCGTCCTAAAAGAAGTGGTTAGTGAGATAGTTGATGTGTTGGTTTTAATTTACTAAAATTCCCTAGATTCGGAGAAGCTTCCATTAGATTGGAAAATAGTGAATGTAACTCCTTTATTTAAAAAGGGAGGGAGACAGAATGCAGGAAATTACAGGCTATTTAGTTTAACATCCGTCTTAGGGAAAATGTTAGAAGCTATTATTAAAGATGTTTTGCAGGGCACTTAGAATAAAAATAAAGGTAATCAGGTAGAGTCAACATGGATTTGTGAAAGGGAAATCATGTTTAACTAATTTATTGGAGTTCTTTGAAGAAGTAACATGTGCTGTGGATAAAGGGGAACCGGTGGATGTACTGTACTTAGAGGGCATTTGATAAAGTGCCACATCAAAGGTTAATGCGGAAAATAAAATCTCATGGTGTAGGGGATAACATATTGGCATGGATAGAAGATTGGCTAGCTAACAAGAAACAGACAGGAGGCATAAATGGGTCATTTTCTGTTTGGCAAGATGTAATGAGTGGTGTGTCGCAGGGATCATGCTGGGGTCTCAACTTTTTACAATTTATATAAATGACTTGGATGAAGGGACTGAAGGTATGGTTGCTAAATTTGCTGATGACACAAAGGTAGGTAGGAAAATAAGTTGTAAAGAGGACATAAGGAAGCTACAAAGGGATATCGGTAGGTTAAGTGACTGGGCAAGGATCTGGCAAATGAAGTATAATGTGGGAAGATGTGAAATTGTCTGTTTTGGCAGGAAGAATAAAAAAGAAGTATATTATCTAGATGGTGAGAGATTGCAGAGCTCTGAAATGCGCAGGGATCTGGGTGTCATTGTGCATGAATTGCAAGAGGTTAGTATGCAGATTCAGCAAGTATTTAGGAAAGCTAATAGAATGTTATCATTTATTGCGAGGGGAACGGGATACAAAAGTAGGGAGGTTATGCTTCAGTTATACAGGGCATTAGTGAGACCACATGTGGAGTACTGTGTAAAGTATTAGTCTCCTTATTTAAGGAAGGATGTAAATGCGTTGGAAGCAGTTCAGAGAAGATTTATTAGACTAATGAAGGGTCACTGACCCGAAATGTTAACTCTGCTTCTCTTTCCACAGATGCTGCCAGACCTGCTGAGTGGTACCTGCATTTCTTGTTTTTATTTATTAGACTAATACCTGGAATGGGCGGGTTTTATGAGGAAAGGTTGGACAGGCTAGGCTTGTATCCGCTGGAGTTTAGGAGAGTAAGAGGTGACTTGATTGAAATATATAAGATCCTGAGGGGTCTTGACAGGGCAGATGTGGAAAGGATGTTTCCCCTTGTGGGAGAATATAGAACTAGAGGTCACTATTTAAAAATAAGGGTTCCCCCATTTAAGACAGAGATGAGGAGAAATTTTTTTTTTCCGTGGGTTGAGAGTGCTTGGAACTCTCTTCCTCAAAAGGCAATGGAAGCAGAGTCTTTGAATATTTTTAAGGCAGTGGTAGATAGATTCTTGATAAACAAGGGGGTGAAAGGTTATCGGGGGTAGGTGGGAATGTGGAGTCAAGGTTACAATCAGATCAGCTATTATCTTATTAAATGGCGGAGCAGGCTCAAGGGGCCGAGTGGCCTACTCCTGCTCCTAATTCGTATGTTTGTTTATACTTTCTCACCACTATGTTGGACACTGATTTAGTGAGATACCTGGCATTTTTTTTGCTTGCACAAGTAGTCAATGTTTGACCGTACACTTGTAGCGATGCAGAGTATTCCAGACAAGATGTCCAACTGTCAGGACTGATCTTGATCACTCGCTCTCCCTATCTCTCTCTCTCTCTCTCTCACTGTCTCTCTCGCTCCTTGTGTTGCCCCCGCTCTGTGTTCCTCCCCCTCTGCTGTCCACCCCCATGTCATCCTCACTCTCTGTGTCTCTCATCTCTCTGTTCCCTCCCTTCTCTCTGTCCCCCTCTCTGACACTGCTGCCTCTCTCTCTCTCTGTCCTCCCTCTCTCTCTGCCCCTCTCTCTCTCTGTGCCCCCCTCTCTCTCTCTCTCTGTGCCCCCCTCTCTGTCTCTATCCCCCTCTCTGCCCCCTCTCTCTCTCTGCCCCCTCTCCCTCTCTCTCTCTTCCTCCTCTCCCTCTCTCTCTCTTCCTCCTCTCTCTCTGCCCCCTCTCTCTCTCTCTCTCTGTCCCCCCCTCTCTCTCTCTCCACCCCGCTCTCTGTCTCTCTGACTGTTGCAGGGAGCGGAAGCGGCCGGCACAGCAGCTTTGTGATAGGTCAGTTTATTAAAAGAACATCACACTGTCAGTTTCACAGGTGCTGACATCAGGAACAGCAGTTTCTGAACTTCGGACAGATTTTGGATTTTCCGGCGGCCTTTTGAAAAAGTTGGAACCTGCCGGAAAACCCCAAATCTGTCCGAAGCTGGGAAACTACTGTTCCCGATGTCAGCACCTGTCAGCTGTGAAACTGACAGCATGCTGTTCTAAAAGCCAGTCTGAAAGAAAAAGACAATGGAAAATTTCTCATCTCTGAAATATATCCCTGGGCTGGATGGAAATCTTTGGTGGGCCGGATCCTGGCCCGCAGGCCGATGTTGGACAACCCTGCCTGAGCTGGATAAAGCCTCTGGCTCCTCCTCCTCCCTCTGTGGGCAGCTTGTCTTCTTACTTGCTGCCTCTGCACTGTTTTCCTCTCATGCTGCAGCCAAAAGAGGACTGCTACTATTGCACCCATGACTGGGAACAAGTGGTGTCCCCAGAGTCCTTGCAGTCACAGCCACTACCTTTCCCTGTGCGTCACCACTCCCTACCAACTTCACCAACTGTATGCAACTCCTCAAAACACCCAGCACTTCCACAAACTCAAACAGAGTCAGTAAAAAGTAAATAGCAACTTATCTGCAAGTTATCATGATCCATTTAAATAGTACCATCGGGGTTGGGTGGGCGGGTGGGGGGGGGGGGGTTCTTTGTGCTGCTGAACACATGTTGAGCTGTGCGTGTTTAAGAGGGGACATTAGCTGGAGTAGTGAGGTCCAAAATGGTAGCACTGGTGTCAAATCAGCTTTAAACGCTGACTGATGTTACGATCTTCTGACTGTGCATACTTTGGCACATGCTTGCAATGCCCACGCTAATGCCCTCACCAACACAACGTTCAATGCACACTGCGCAGAAAGTGAGTGGGAATGGTGTGTATGCCATTTTTGGATTAAAATGGCACACTTAGCATCTAAACTAACAGCGCTACGGAGTCCAATTTTGCGGCCATGATCTGTAAACTCTGGTGGAAGGATGCTTCCTAGTTTAACTTTCCACTTAGTTTTACATTCATACGAACATATGAACCAAGAGCATGAGTAGGCTATTCAGCCCCTCAAGCCTGCTCTGCCATTTTATAAGATCATGGCTGATCTGTTTGTGGACACAACTCCACTTTCTTGCCTCCTCCCAATACCCTTTGACTCCCTTGTTTGTCAAGAATCTGTCTACCTCGGCCTTAAAAACATTGTGACCCTGCCTCCACCGCTCTCTGGGGAAGAGAGTTCCACAGACTCACGACCCTCTGAGAGAAAACCTTTTTTAAGTAAGGACACCAAAACTATACACAATACTCCAGACGTGGTCTCACCAATTCCCTGGACAACTGTAGCAAATCATCTCTATTTTTATATTACATTCCCCTTACAATAAATGACAACATCACATTTGCCTCCTTAATCACTTGCTGTACCTGCATACTAACTTTTTGTGTTTCGTGTTCGAGGACGCCGAGATTTCTCTGCATCTCAGCATTCTACAATCTCTCACCATTTAAATAATATGTTGCTTTTCTATTTTTCAGACCAAAATGGACAAGTTCACACTTTCCCACATTATACTCCACCAGCCAAATCTTTGCCCACTCGTTTAACCTATCTGTATCCTTTTGAAGACTCCTTATGTGCTCTCCACAACTTACTTTTCTAACTATTTTTGTGTCATCAGCAAATTTAGCAACCATACATTCTGTCCCTTTATCCAAGTCATAGATTGTAAGTAGTTGAGGCCCCAGCACTGATCCCTGTGGCACTCCACTAGTTATCGCTTGCCAACCTGAAAATGACCCATTTATACCTACTCTCTTTTCTGTTAGCTACTTAATCCACTGGACTCTTATTTTGTTTAGTAACCTTTCATGTGGCACATTGTCAAATGCTTTCTGGAAATCCAAGTACACCACATCCACAGGTTCTCCTTTATCCAGGTTGCCTGTTAGCCCCTCAAAAAAACTCTAAGAAATTAGTTAAACATCATTTCCTTTTCACAAAACCATGTTGACTCTGCCTGATTGCATTGAAATTTTCTAAATGACCTACTATAAACTACTTACTAATAGATTTGTGAGAACAGAATAATATGGGGACATTTAAGGTGAAATAATTAATCAATCATGTACTACTAATACACTTTAGAGCTTCAGCAGACAGCTTATCAGAAATTAATAGTAGCCCATTCAGTGCTGTAGGGACAGCTTATCAGAATGACTTCATAGCTTCAGGGATGCACAGACAGCTTATCAGTAGGAGTAGACTAGCAAGCAAAACTAACAGGACAGCTGCAGGCTGCTTAATAATAACCCTTTGTATAACAGTCAGCCTAACGGTTCACAAGCAGATAAAGAGGATGAGAAAATGAAGTAAGAAGTTAAAAACAAATTGACAAGGCAGGACCCCAATCAGGCCATGACACCAAGAAACTGCAGAGTTTGTAAACCAATTGGGAACATAAAGGGGGTGTCACTGATGTGTATGAAGAACTATAAGAAAGGCTTGATTTCCCTGCACCACCCAGAGAGAAAGGTGGAGGCAAAGGTGTTGTTGTAATTTGCTTTGCTGATGATGTAACCAAGAAGTACTGCAATAAAGTTTCTTAAAGCTACAGTCGGACTTCGTCTCTCTTTGTGCAACTAATGGGATCCAACAACTTGGCGTAGTCAGCAGGATCGCTGGAGAATTAAGACCGAAGCCACAGACATCGGACCTATATCGGCACCCCAGAGGTAAGGACCCCTCTTTATGTTCAAAGTCCTTGGTCGTTGTCTAAATTTCGGTTCCCTGTGATCCCGAACTTGGCAGTATTTGACAGAAATACCCTTTCTTGTGCAGCTCGAGACCCCCTTTCTAGACGTCTAACTTGGCGGTATTTGACGAAATACCTATTTGGCGAAAAGCCTGACGGCTCGAGACCTACTTCCCTACCTGAATGGATAAAATGACAGACGAAGGCAACCGACAGTTATCAACTACCGTCAAAGGTAGGCGGGCCCCACCTGACATTCCTGAAGATGAAATACTGCGGCAGTTGAAAGAATATGTAGAGCAACAGTTTAATCTGGCTAAAGTGTACACCGAAACTGGGCAAAAATATGGCACCTCCACGGGACAGTGGTCCCTAGAAGATATAAAGAGAGTCTGGGGAAAAACAACCCGTTTAAAGGATAAAGAATGGACCCAATGGTCCCTAGCCATAATGGGTCAGATTCAGCAGCGCAATGAGATTATGCGACAAGCCCAATGTGATCGTGACCTAACAAGTGCAAAGGATCAACTGAAGGCGGTCTGCGAACAACTGAAAAAGGAAAAACTTAAATTGGAACAGTTAGAAATTGAAAAACAATCTGAAAAGGAAAGGCTACAGATTGAAATTAAAGAGCTTAAAAAACAACTACAAGACCAGCAGACAACCCAATCGAAGGAACCGGGACAGCTCTGCGAACCCCGCCGACCACCACCTCCAACTAACTTGTATCCGAGTTTGAAGTCGTTACAAAAGGAACAACGGAAGATGAAACTGCATGAAGCAGGTCTAGCCGAGTCTTCCAGTGAAGAAAGTGACAATGATGATGGGTTACCGTTTCTGCGACTAGCTCCCCTTAAACAGAAACGCGTTAAGGTCAAGACGGAAAAGAAGACTGTAAACGGTAGCGAGGTCACCACGGCCGAGCACAACGCGTACTGGACACACGTCCCGGCTTCCCCTGAGAAAATCGACAAGTGGTCCACAAGATTGCCCGACCCGAAGAAAGGTGGTCTGAAAACGTGGGAGCAGCTGGAACGATTGAAGGGTATTTACGATCTCCACCCATGGGACGGGGTACAGATCCTAGCCGTAATGGTGCCCGGGCGAGCGGGCCGAAAGCTAAGGAGAGAGGTCCAAATTGCTTTGGGTGCAGATGAACAGCTACTTGACGCCACATGGATTGTGCTTAATACGTGGTTGCGAGAGTTTTGTCCTGTAAAAACGGACTGGAGCAAAGTTGCAGCCGGTCAGCAGAAGAACTCCGAGGACGTGCGGGAGTATGAAGAGAGGTTTAGGTCCACCTGGGTGGAATACTCAGGGATAGACCCTACTCCAGAGGATCTGGATGACACTGGTTTTGGACCCTTAAAATCCGCTTTTGTTGATGGACTAAAGCCAGAACTGTCTAAAATACTGAAGGCCACCCTACCGGGGTGGGACGCGGTAAGAGTGACATACTCAGAGCTAATTGACAGATGCGCTCAGCTGGACAGGGACATGGGAGTCAAGCTTCGAGCCGTGCAGACGGATCCAGCACCGAAAGAGCCTGACAAAGAGTAAGATAGGCGACCTGGCCCCTGTTACTACTGCGAGAAGGAAGGCCATTGGGCTAAGGCGTGTAGAGCGAGAGGACGAGGCAGAGGACGCCAAGGACGCAACCCGGCACCCAAATCAGCTCCCTCCACTGATGCCAACAACCTCTTTGAGAAGTTCAAATGGTTGACGCCCCAGCAACAGAAGATGTCCTCCTTACTTGATACGACAAAAAACTACAGGAGCCCTCCCTCGCCCTTTCGGTGCCTCTCCTAGCGCTAGTAGAAAATAGAAAAGATGGATTGTATGTAACTGCGAGGGTGGGCGACCAAGACATTGACTTCTTATTGGATACCAGAGCCGAATTAACGTGTCTACTTCAACAATACGGAAACTCCCTACCGATGGACGGTAAGACTAAAAGAGCTTACGCAGCTGGGGGCAATGGGTTGGTAATTAAGAGGACCCAGCCCGTACGCATCAGTCTTGGTCCGCACGAAATGATAACACCGGTCTGGGTAGGACCGGTGGACCAAGCACTCCTCGGTATGGACGTTCTCACTCAGCTGAAGTCCTCGTTGCATTTCGAAGGCGGCCAGGTAACTTGGTCTATCAGAAGTCTGAAGAAAGAGCAGCTGAGGGAGCACCCAATATGGGCCCAGGATAAGAACGATTGTGGGCTACTTCAGATGGAATCGGCAACGTTTACGGGATCCGCTCCGCCCTGTACTAAGCAATACCCCATCAGTCAAACATCTATTGCAGGAATCCTACCCGTAATTAGACAGCTAGAGGAGCGAGGCGTGCTGGTTAAAACACACAGTACCTCAAACAGCCCTGTGTGGCCAGTACAGAAGCCAAACGGGACCTGGCGGCTTACTGTCGACTATAGAATGGCTAACCAGTGTATTGATCAAAAGGCCCCTCTGGTAGCTGACCCCTCTACGGTATTTAATGCCCTGAAGCCGGAACACGAATGGTTCTCTGTTATCGATATGGCCAACGGATTTTGGTCAGTGCCATTGGCACCCGAAGTCCAACCGTGGTTCGCCTTTACTGTACAACAACAACAGTACACCTGGACTCGCCTGCCACAGGGTTTCCACAACAGCTCCACGGTATTTCATATGGCCCTACAAAACCATTTGAGGGAGTTACCTTCCATGTACTCCACGGTCATTCAGTACGTGGACGACATTCTGTTAGCATGAACAAGATCTGCGTACCCTGCTGGACCACCTTCATCAGAGAGGACATAAGGCCAGTATTGACAAAGCGCATATAGCACAAGGAGAGGTCGTGTACCTGGGACAAAAGATTTCGAAAGGAAAGAGAGAACTCACCCAGGACAGGACCGCCGCTATTCAAGCTGCCAAACAACCAACTACTATCCAGGAACATAGGTCATTTTTGGGTTTGTGTAACTTCAACAGAAACTGGATCGACTCCTACACACAGCTGGCTCAAGCATTAATCGATCTCTTGAAGGGAAAGCGGGCCTCTAAAGAATCAGTTACCCTAACCAAAGAACAACAAGAAGCTTTCGAAAACTTAAAGAGGGCTCTGTGCTCAGCGCCAGCCCTGGGAATCCCTGACAACGGGAAACCGTTTACCCTGTTTGTACACGAAAAAGAGGGATATATGACTGCCATACTGACACAGGAGGATGGGGACAAACAGAGACTTATTGGATACTATTCGAAAAAACTGGACACCGTCGCCCTAGGATGGGGCAGTTGTTTAAGAGCTATGGAAGCTACATGCCAAGCAGTAATGGCTACTGCAGGTCTGGTATTAGATCAAAAGTTAACCATTAAGTGTCCGCACACAGTCCACACTTTGCTATCCATGAACAGAGTATCCCAAGTGACAGCAGCCAGATGGACCCGATGGACAACAGTCCTAGAGGCTCCTAACCTCCACATTGTCCGGGCCAGCCCGGTAAATCCAGCGACTATGCTCCCGTGGCCTGAAGAGAGGGAGGAAGAAGAACATGATTGCATGGAGATTATGGAGGAAACAGAGGAGGTAACCCTAGCGGCAGAGGAAGCATTGCTCAACCCAGATTTAATCCTTTTCACAGACGATTCATCCTTTGTTGACAACGGTACACGGAAAGCAGGATGGGCAGTTACAACCTTACATGAAGTTGTGGAAGCGGGATGCCTGCCTTCAGGGACATCGGCCCAACAAGGCGAATTGTGAGCCCTGTCGGAAGCATGTCGAATAGCAGAAGGGAAGACAGCTAATATTTACACCGACTCACGGTATGCTTTTTGAGTCGCTCACAACTTTGATCAGTTGTGGCACCAAAGAGGATATTTAAAGACTCGGCTTCCACTGCCTTTTGAGGAAGAAAGTTCCAAAGACTCTCAACCCTCAGAGAAAAGGATTTCTCCTCATTTCTGTCTTAAATGGGAGACCCCTTATTTTAAACAGTGACCCCTAGTTTTAGTCTCTCCCACAAGGGGAAACATCCTTTCCACATCCACCCTGCCAAGACCCCTCAGGATCTTACATGTTTCAATCAACTCACCCCTTTCTCTTCTAAACTCCAGCAGATACAAGCCTAGCCTGTCCAACCTTTCCTCATAAAACAACCCACCTATTCCAGGTATTAGTCCAGTAAACCTTCTCTGAACTGTTTCCAACGCATTTACATCCTTTCTTAAATAAGGAGACTAATACTGTACACTGTACACCAGATATGGTCTCACCAATGATCTGTATAACTGAAGCATAACCTCCCTACTTTTGTATTCAATTCCCCTCACAATAAACAATAACAGTCTATTAGCTTTTCTAATTACTTGCTGAACCTGCATAAATAACATTTTGCAATTCATAGACTAGGACACCCAGATCCCTTTGCATCTCAGAGCTCTGCAATCTCTCACCATTTAGATAATATGCTTTTTAAAAAATCTTCCTGTCAAAATGGACAATTTTATATTTACCCACATCATACTCCATTTGGCAGAACGTTGCCTAGTCACTTAACCCATCTATATCCCTTTGTAGCCTCCTTATGTTCTGTTCATAACTTACTTTCCTACCTATCTTTGTGTCATCAGCAAATTTAGCAACCAGACCTTCAGTCCCTTCATCCAAGTCATTTATATAAATTGTAAAAGGTTGAGGCCACAGCACTGATCCCTGCAGCACACCACTCGTGACATCTTGCCAACCAGAAAATGACCCATTTGTGCCTACGTCTGTTTCCTGTTAGCTAGCCAATCTTTATCCATGCCAAAATGCTACCCCTTACACCATGAGCTTTTATTTTTCACAATAACCTTTGATGTGGTACCTTATCAAATTCCTGCTGGAAATCTAAGTACAGTACATCCACTGCTTCCCCTTTATCCACAGCATGATTTCCCTTTCAGAAAACCACATGATTTCCCTTTCACGAAACCCAAAGTTGATTGGTATCATCCTCACTGTTTGCCACAGCTCCAAGTTTGGTATCATCAGCAATTTTTTAAATGTTACTCTGTATTTCAAGATCCAAATCATTTACAAATTTTACATATATATCAATAAAAGCAGTGGTCCTAGAACTGACCCTTGGGGAACACCACTGACTACCATCCTCCAGTCTGAAAAACAACCGTTTACCACGGCTCGCAGGTTTTTGTCCTTAAGTGCATTTTTTTTAAACCAAGTTGACACTGACTCTCCTATTCCATGAGCCTGAATTTTGTTAACCAGACATTTATGTGATACTTTGTCAAACGCTTTCTTAAAATCCCTATACACAACATCCACCGCATTCCCTTCATCATCCTTCGGTGTTACTTCATCAAAAAATTCACTAAGATTAGTCTAACACAATCTGCCTTTTAGAAATCCGTGCTGGCTCTCCCTAAATATCTCAAACCTCTCCAACTGCTGTTGATTTTTCTCTGATTGTTGTTTCTAAAGCCTTACCCATCATTGTCTTGAACAAGGGTGTCATATTTGGGGCGGCACAGTGGCGCAGTGGTTAGCACCACAGCCTCACAGCTCCAGCGACCCGGGTTCAATTCTGTGCGGAGTTTGCAAGTTCTCCCTGTGACCGCGTGGGTTTTTGCCGGGTGCTCCGGTTTCCTCCCACAGCCAAAGATTTGCAGGTTGATAGGTAAATTGGCTGTTATAAATTGCCCCTAGTATAGGTAGGGGTTAGGGAAGTTGGGGATGTGGTAGGAATATGGGATTAATGTAGGATTAGTATAAATGGGTGGTTGATGGTCGGCACAGACTCGGTGGGCCGAAGGGCCTGTTTCAGTGCTGTATCTCAAAATAAATAAAATAAAAATTTGCCACTTTCTGATCTTCTGGCACCTCCCCTGTAACTAGGGAAAATTGGAAGCCCTTCGCTATCTCCACCCCCCACTTCCCTTAGCAACCTGGGATGCAAGCCATCCAGACCAGGCATCCTGTCCACTTTAAGCATAGATAGCTTTTCCAGTATATTCTGCCTTTCAATTTTCAGCCCATCCGTTACCTCTACCTTCTCCACTTTTACTGATATTTTGTCAGCATCCTCTTCCTTAGTAAACACTGATACAGAGTACTCATTAAATGTTCTAGCCTTTCCCTGTACCTCTAAGCATATATCACCTTATCTGTCCTTAATAGGCCCCATCCCACCCCACCCCTTACTACCCGCTCAGAATTTACATGCTGGTTGAAGATTTTTGGATTACCTTTTATGTTAACTGCCATTCTATTCTCCTATCCTCTCTTTGCCAGTCTTATTTTCCTGGGAGATGGCTGGGGAATCTGGAATGGGGGGCTTGCAGGGAGAGATGGAGACTAGTGAATGGGAGCTTGGCAAGAGATGGAGACTGGAGAATGTTGGCTTGGTGGGGTAGAGTTGTGGAATGGGGATTCAGGGAGAGAGATGGAAACTGGGGAATGGGGTCCTGGGGGAGAGAGATGAGGAATGGGATCTTGGCGAGAGATGGAGACTGGAGAAAGTCGGCTTGGTGGGGGAGAGATGAATAGGGGTTCAGGGAGAGAGATAGAGATTGGGGAATGGGTGTCCTGGGGAAGAGAGATAGAGATTGGGGAATAGGGTCCTGTAGGAGAGAGATGAGGAATGAGGGTTTGTGAAGAGATGGAGACTGGGGAATTAGAATTTGGGATAGATGGAAACTAGGAATGGAGGATCAGGGAATAAGAGGTAAGGCGAGGGAGGGGGACTGGGGGTTGGGGCTGGTTTGGCAACAGTAATTCCTGCAGAGCTGGCAGCAGCAGCAATGTGGTATGTGGGAGTGGCACTGGGAGATGAACAGCCAGTAAAGGAGTAAGTGAAACCTGTGGTGCTCACTGTGGGTAAATAGAGAAAGATTGTATTTAGGTGGGCCAATGGGGAACAAGGGAATGGAAACCAAGGATTCTCACTGAAAGAACCATGAGGGAAGATTCTTGAACTGAGGGATCCTTCAGCTCATGGAAATCTTGGTAGAAGAGGTGGAAAGAGGGAATGATGTCCTTTATCACTGGGGGGGGAGGGGGAGGTGTTGTTGGGGAAGCAGAGGCCCTCCAGCCACATGAGCAAGGCAGTGGGAAGAGGTAGCAGCGGAGGTCATTGCCAGAAGTGTAGCCCTACTGACCAGGATGCAGTGAAGGAAGATGTTTAATGATCTCCTACGAGTTTTCAAGGTCAGTTGAGTGCATCTGTAAATGACATATCCTATCAACTGCACCACTAGCCTCATCCACTGCTCAATTCACTACATGCTCATCACCCCCATCTATCAACAATTTCTATCAATCAGGACTCATACCTAATATTCACGTGCTTCACCTCACCGTCACATACTGAGCACTGTTATAAGCCTCACATCCATATCTCACACACAGTGGCAGCTATTCAATCATGACAGTCACATCACCTAAACAGCCTTGCACCACACTCACCTATACACTCCCCTCTTTCTTGCAGGAGAAGCTGGCACAAAATCAGAGGCAGCAGGAACTAATGGAAAGGGGTGAGGCACACCTGCATGTTGCAACCCCCATGGTGGAGATGGTGCCAGCCATTACGGGAAGGGCCTTGGCCACAGGTGGGGATGAAGCCATTGAAGCTGAGGCTATCCGCATATCTAATCCTCCTTCTCACATCCCGCTCTCCCTCACTCCTCAATCTCTTGTGACTCACAAAGCTGTAGATGGTGTAAACTTGCATTTCTTACTTTCTGCTACCCCTGCACTACAACCCAACCCCCATCCCTTTTTCATTTCAGGGACTTAAGAACTGGAGGTTGTGCAGGCAGTGGAGGAAGATGGAGACAGTTAAAATGAAGGGATACCATCACTCAATTTCACAGTCACAGCGACCAGTTCAGGTATTGATACTGCACATAATTTAGAGGATAGGATAGAGGCTGGAGTTGCATGTGTGAGACACTGGGCACTCTGCTCATTCTCCTAGTCTTGCTCAACACCAACAGAAAGCCTTACTAGGCCACCCATGTCTGGAAGGAATTGTTTTGTGCACAAGCCTTTAAATCATCTGCTCCCAGTAGACGATTACAACTTTCAACAAGTATGGAAAAGCACCCAAAACATGTAGAAATGCAGTAACAGCCAGAAGAAGTAAGCCAGTAACTAACTTGCAATTAGTTGATAATCCCTTTCAATAGCACTGGTTGGGGGTCCTTCATACTTTTTAATGTTGTGTTCAGCTGCGTGAGGTTAAGAGATGGCGTAGGCTGGAGGGTGGCATCAAATCAGCATCATGTGTTGATTGAGGTCATGATTTGCCTGCTCTGCATGCTGCCAGTGGTTGATAGGTGTGCGCACTCTAACTCCTTCACAAAGACGTGTCCAGGAAACGCTCCGTCGAAAGTTTGTGCGTGCATTCCAGGTGCCATTTACATGGTTTAAAAGATCTTGGGCCGAATTTCCGTTATCGAGGCGGGAAACAGGAATCGGGTTTGGTTTTGTGCCAGAAACCCACCTCCGGTGGGAAACTGATTCAGATTCAGATTTTCAAACGGGTAAGCCCTTAATTGGCATGGAGGCAGTGGGGCTGGGAATGGAGATGCGTCAGATTAAGCAATGGAGCTCATGTAAACACCCCATGGCAGCCATCACTGAGGCTGCTGCTTGTCCTGAGGAAGAGATATCAATTTTTTGCCAAAAGCTTCCACTGCACCAGAGGGAAATGAGATGTCAGAGGGGATCTGGAGGCCTGGAACTAGGGGCATGGCAGACCCTCGCTTCATCGCTGCTGACCTGGATCTAATGCTGGAGGCCATGAGGGAGAGGAGGGAGGCTCTTTTCCCAGAGGGTGGCTGGAGGAGGTCACCTCGTCGTGTAGCAGGGGCACCTCTCTGTTCAGTGTTATCCCCCTCCGCCCCCACCTCCTCCTCCTCTCTTACCTCTTGCTCCTCCCCCGATGAGCTGACTCCTTCCAGGTTCTCACTATCCTCAAGGTCTACATCTCTCTGGTAGGGCCATGTTATGGAGAACGCAGCAGACCACCACAATGACCAAGACCCTTGCAGGAGGGTATTGGAGGATGCCACCTGACTGGGTCCAGGTACTGGAATCGCATCTTCAGAATCCCGATGACCTGCTCAATGGTTGGCCTGCTGAGCAGGAGGCATTGGTTGTATCACCTCTGTGCCTTTGTCTGGGGCTCCCTTGGAGGGATCAGTAGCCATCTCTTCAAGGGATTTCCCTTGTCCCCTTGGATCTATCTGTGCACTTTGGGGAATGGAGTGAAGATCTGAGGCAGCTTGAACTGCCAGAGAATGAAGGAGTCATGGCAGCTGCTAGGAAAGTGAACACACATAGGGAGGAAGCTCCTATTGTGCTCGCAGATCAGTTGGATGTTGAGGGTGTGAAAGGCATTCCTATTCAGGAATCTGACTGGCTGGTCTGTTGGTGCCTTCATGACTACATGGGTGCAATTAATGCCCCCCTGGACCAGAGGAAATCCATTGATGGAATCAAACCACAAAGCCCTCTGTGCCTGTGCTGTGTCAAAGTGGATGCAGTCCCCCGCCATCCTGAATATGGCACCCGTGACCTGTCTGATGGCGTGATGAGCTGCTGATTGTAAGATGCCAACTAGGTCCACAGCTGATCCCTGGAACGAGCCAGTTGCATAGAAAATCAGGGCAACAATGACCTTTATGGCTGCAGGTGTAGGACGGTCATGGGGGCTGCAAGGCCTCAGGTCATTGTGGATCAGAGCACACAGTTCTGAGACCATCTGCCTGGCTAGGCATAGCCTCCTCCGGCAATGGTCCTCTTTCATTTGTAGTAGCTGACTCTTGAGTGGTAGACCCAATGTCTTGGGTAGCACCTTCTTCCCCTTGCAGCCCTGTGCTGTGTTCCTCTGGCATCCTGCTCTCCAGGAGGTTGTACCTGCTGAAGCTCATCCTGGCTGCTCTGTCCATGTCAGAGTAGCCTGTTTCCATCTCAACTCCCTCAGCTCGGCTTCATGCATTCACCAGGCCTTCTCTTGCCAAAGCCAGCCACCCAAGCGATGCCAGCGGCCTCACGTCCCTCTCTGGATTCTTGCCACTCACCACTGAGAAAAGTATGTCTTACAGCTCCAGTAATGACTAGTTTGCAGCACTTTTGAAGCAGCTGAGCTTTATTTTGTGCCTCTGAACTATTTTAATCAGCCCTTCCTATAGCCCACATAGCAACCCATTGTGTTCACATCTTATACACCCTGCGTGTTCCAGACATTTTTTTATTATTCGTTTCTGGGATGTGGGTGTCGCTGGCTAGGCATGCATTTATTGCCCATCCCTAATTGCCCTTGAGAAGGTGGTAGTGAGCTGCCTTCTTGAACCACTGCAGTACTTGGGGTGCAGGTATGCCAACAGTGCTGTTAGGAAGGGAGATCCAGGATTTTGACCCAGTGACAGTGAAGGAACGGCGATATAGTTCCAAGTCAGGATGATGTGTGTCTTGGAGGGGAATTTGCCGGTGGTGATGTTCCCATGCATCTGCTGCTCTTGTCCTTCGAGGTGGTAGAGGTCGCGGGTTTGGAAGGTGCTGTCAAAGGAGCCTTGGTGAGTTGCTGCAGTGCATCTTGTAGATGGTACACACTGCTGCCTGTGTGTGGGTAGTGGACATGGCGTTCTCCACATTCCCAGCCTTTAAAAATTGAAAACTACTGCTGACAAGCCTTTTAATGAGCTCCTCGATGAGCTCAACAGGCACCTCATTGGAGGAGTAGGGGGTGGCCATTCCCTCCCTCCCATGTTTCTTTAAAAATGGCTTCGTGTTCTGGAGGCACCAGGGCCCAGTGCTGACCACTGAGAATGTGATCTTTAATTTGCGCATACACCTGCTCCAGCAGGCTTTAAAAATCTGGCCTATTGTGTCACCCAAAATACGGGCACTACAGAGCCTAATTTTGTCCCTTAAACTTAGTTTAAAAGGGTTAGGGTAAGAAGGATCTGGGGGGAATGCGGTTAAGGGGAGAGAATGCCAAAACCATGGGCCAAATGGCCTTCACCTGCACTGTAATTTCAATAATTCTATAAAAACTCTCCTTTATTGAGCTGAGCCCAGGGAGTGGTTTAGAGATGTTGGTGTTGAGCTGAGTTTAGGACAGAAGGGTCAAGAACCAAGGGAGACTGATTTGAGGCGAATGGCAAAGGTACCAAAGGCAACACGAGGAAAAACATTTTGATGCAGTGAGTGGTTAGGATCTGGAATGCACTGCCTGAGAGTTTGACGAAGGCAGAGTCAATCATGGCTTTCAAAAGGGAATTGGATAATTATCAGAAGAGAAAGAATTTGCAGGGCTACAGGGAAAAGGCAGGCGAATGGCACTAGCTGAACTGCTCTTGCAGAGAGCAGGCACAGACATGACAGACCGAATGACCTCCTTCTGTGCTGAACCACTCTCTGATTTTATGTCTAATGACTCTATGACAATGTGAGAAGTGCCCCAAACACTGAGCCTTTTGTGCAAGTTCTCGATTTGGTTGGTTTCCACTGGATGGTTTTGGTGGTCAAAGTCCAAGGTCTGACTCGGGTTCCCAGTTCAGACTTATCACCTTCACACGGAACCAGAGGTCAAACCAGAGTTCATAGAGGTGGGGAGAGAGATCAGGCCTGTTAGAAGAGGAGCCTAACCGCACCTTGTGCAGTGCAGGGAATTTCTTGCTATTTGTTTCAGGGTAAATACCAATGAGTTACAGGATTACTACTAGTTACAGGGTGTCACTGTATTACATTTACTGCTATCAGTTACATAGAGACTATTAGTGAGTTATTAGTGTTGGTTATGAGGGGAATCTGAGTGTTACCAGTATTTCTATTAGTTATCAGGGTAATTTCAGTGAGTTACCAGTATTTACAGGTGTAATCAAAGTTCCTTCCTTCTCTGTTTTCCCCTCTGCCCCGTCCTCTGTTTCCCCTTTGCCCCACCCTCGGTTTGCTCTCTGCTCTGTCCTTGATTTCCCCTCTTCGGGTGGCTTCTTGCATAATAGTTGCCAACACAAAATCACAAGCAAAGTTACTCAACTACAGGGAACCCAATTTTTATAAGTTAAATACAGTAACTCTTGTAGAGGTCATGTGATCATATGTTACATGATCAAAACTCCAGGAATACCTTCAACAGGAGTTGGCAACTCTACTTTCAGCATATTTCTGCAGTACCCTACAGATGCAGGCTGCCTGCCCTGACAATATAATGACTCCACCACTGAGAATTGTGGTCTGCTTTCTTCACTCTCAATAGTAGGATTCTTGCTGCATCAAACGTCTCCCGGTGGAGATGGGACCCCTAAATTTTCGGGCCATGTTTCATATTGAATTAATGTAGACTAAATATTAGCCTGGAAATTCCTGGAATGGCACTTTTGAGCCCGAACTCCAGAAGTTACAATGTTGTGCCCAGTGATCCTCCAATTGCAAGTTTCTGCCAACATTTACTGGAGAACTTATTTGAATACAATGCACCAAGCAGAGAATGAGAAACGAGGCAGCCAATGGATATCTCTGTCCCAAAGAGAATCCTGTCTATATGCATAGCTCAAATGGTCAATAATTCTGGTTTCTTGCAAATGATATGCTGATCAAATCTTTGTATTTATCTTAAACAAAACATACAGAGGGATTTTATTCATGTAATATCTGAGAGTTGACATAAAAACTTTGTTGTAAGTTACCTTTTGCATACCATGCATTTCTTCAGAAACTCTGGGTAGAAATTACCATACTTAGATGGATTGCAAGTGGAACATTAAATTTTCCATGGAATCAAAAACATCTTGAGTGACAGTCCAATCAAACATCACTTCTCAAATTTAAAAAAGGCAACAATTTGAGGTTTTTGAAAATCATTCCTGCACAAAAATAACTTCAATTGCATAGCTTTCTCTAGAATGTGACACATCACCCACTGATGAAATTAAACTTATTCCACAGGTGAATTCTGGTTGGAGAAACAGGTAACCTATACAGTAAGTTAAACAGCTACCTTATTAGGTACAGTCTCAGTTGTAATCACACAAAGGTTTGACAATTATAAACTGGCAATGGGATTACTTCAGAAGAATACGTGAAAATAGAAAAGAAAGACTTGCATTTATTTCACACCATTCACAACCTTAGGAGGTCCCAAAGTGCTCCACAGCCAAGGAAGTCCTTTCCAAGTGTAGTCACTGTAGAAAATGCAGCAGCCAATTTACACATAGCAAAGTTGCACGAACAGCAATATGTTAATGACCAGAGAGTCTGTTTTAATGGTGTTAGTTGAGGGAAAAATTCCCCTGTTCTTCTCCAAAGTAGTGTGATTGGATCTTTACATCCAACTGAGAGGACAGATGAGACATTGATTTACAATCTCATCCAAAAGATCACACCTCCAACAGTGCAGTGCTCCCTCAATACTGCACTGGAGCACTAGCCTCGATTTAGTGATCAGATCTCTGGAGTGTGGCTTGAACTCACAACCTTCTGACTCAAAGGTGAGGGTCCTACCCATTGAGCTATGGCTGATATCTAATAAATTAGCTCAGGGCCAGAAACAATAAATAAGGGCAGAAACATTTAATTTTCTAGCACTGCTTTATATTGTGCATCAAATGTAAGGTAGTTAACAAGTAATAGTAGGAAGATGAAATGATATGAAATTAACAGGGCTGTTTAACAACATGTCAGTATAAGCAATTCCAATAAGCATAATGAACAGAAACAAGTTTCTACTTCTATTTCCCTCCCTGGTTCACTTGCTCAGACCTTTTGAATTACATGGATAGTTTGGGTCCAGATTAAATATATTGGGTTGTGAATAACTGTAATTAGGATAAAGCATTTTCCATATTGATTTAATTGTATGTCTTTCAGTAAGTTATGACTGGAGTGCATGCATACATTTCTTTATCAGCATGGCTACAAGTGGCAAGGCAACTCGTGTGAATCAAGGAAATTGGCCATCACTGATATTTTAAATGAGGGTAGAGGTTCAGCTCATATTGCTCATGGTGACCTGGGGAAGATGTTTACAGAGAAGCCACATGTCAAGGTTTATGGAGATCAGGAGGTTGACATTCTGTTTGGGGAAGATATTGTTTTCAGTTCAGTTGGGGTGTGAACTATTTTGAAGACAGTTGGTGTTTTGCCTGCCAAGGAAAAAGAAACACCTAGCTCACCTCTTTCTCTACCTCTTTGAAGAAACCCTGCAAAGATCCAGTGTGGGAGAGCTCAAATCTCTGGTACTGCATCTCTCCTGAGAAGCTGGAAAAACCTGCCATATTAATTTGCAACACCACCTGAAAAGAACTGCTTTTGAAAAGATCCCAGTGACTCGTCTCCGTATACCTGGATGCCAGACCAAAAAGGACAACTGTCTTCTTTTTGTATCTTCTCTTCTTTCTTCAAGAATTAGCAAGTATTTAACCAAAGTATTCTTTTTGTCTTTTCTTGTTAACGTACCTCTGCAGAGAGAATTTCTGTATTTTTTCAGTCTGTGTGTGTGTATGTGTCGGGGTGGGGGGGGGGAATTTAAAAAGGGAACTTTCATATTTCAATCAGTGTGTTAACACTTTGCTTCATTACTGGATAAGTCTTGCTTGATAATAAACTGATAATTTTGTTCTTTATTAAAGAAACCTGGTTGGTGTATTTTATTCTGGGATAAAGAGTAGAATATATGATTTCCCAAATTGTTAACTGGGTAAACATTTTAAAAATATATATTTTGTGACCTAGAAAAGATAGTGCACTCCTCCCACTTCGGTCGTAACATTACATACACCATTACTTTGGTGCAAGTTTTTGGGAAATTCTGGGCAATTCATTTTGTATTATAAATTCAAACATAGATTATTTTTCTCTATAGTGCCTCAGTGGGTCAGTAAATAAATGCATGATGTTGTGCTGCAATGAGTCATACAGACCAACAAGATTTTATATGTAGTATCTGATTTGGGCTGAATTAGTTGACCTGAACTAGGCGAGTGGTGGATGTTGTTATCTAGTCTCAGTCATCAGGGAGGGAATAATCAGCCAGGTTTCCTAGTCCAGCTCACTATCTTGTGACTCCTGTTGGAAATGTGCACAAGTGGATGTCAAGTGAGAAAGGACTAAGCTCGACTCTAAGGCTCGTCTATGGTCACAAACCTGTTAACACTCGCTATTTAGGTTTACATGCGTAGAATAGGCTATTTGGTGAAATATGAAAGTTCCCTTTTTAAATTCCCCACACACAGACTGAAAAAAATACAGAAATTCTCTTTGCAGAGGTATGTTACAAAACAGACAAAAAAAAGAATACTTTGGCCAAATACTTGCTAATTCTTGAAGGAAAAAGAGAAGATATGGAAGGAAGTCAGTGTTAAGAGAGGAGTAGAAATGAAGACGAGAAAATCAGGAAAAACATTTTGTCCCTCCTGCCAATTCTTCTCTCTAACTTTCTCTCCCCTCCAATTCTTCCCTCTCCGTCTTTGCACCCAATTCTTTTTTCTCTGATATTCTCCTTTTCCAATTCTTCTCTGTGACTTTCTCTCCCTTTTTTTTCTGATTTTCTCCCCTTATTTCTCCTTTTCTAACAGGAGACTCATGCTAAAGTACAGTTTAATAAAAGGTTAGTATGACCTTCTCTCTAATAATTAGCAGTTTTAATTCATGAACAGTAGTCATTGGGAATGGTATCACACCACATCAGGAAACACTGAACAGCAACAATATTACTACAGTGGACTTAATGGTAAAAACTACTGTTGAGGCTGTTACCATATGAATACTGCCTCAAATTCCTTTCTTCACTATTTTAACAGAACAGAGGAATACCACCTTTAAGGTAGTAAGAGAGGAATGTGGTACAAGCACATTATATCATAGTACAACAACAGTCTTAACTGTATTTCTACCCTCTACAGTGCTAATATTGAATAGGTGCTAAATGTGCAGTAAAATGGCTGAAAGTCTCACAAAAGCGCTTTCACCTGCAGGGGAATGAGTTGCTGCCACATGGTGCCCTCTAGGAAAACTAAATTTTTCACATTTTTTCATGTATGTGTAGAACTTTCCACAATAAACTTCAATCCCCAGAAGCTTCCAGATGTTCCAACTAAGTCATTTTGAAATTGATGGTATTTCATTAACAGTGTGGAAACACCTAAAATGAATTATTCAATGTTTGCCCCCCAGCCCTTTCCAATTGTTTTACTCCAACTCACAGTCAGAAATTAGAGCAGCTCATTGACGACTCAGAGGCTAAAGGGGTACATTGAGCTGTCAGAAATTAGAGCAGTTCATTGAGGACTCATCAACAACTTGTATTTATACTGCACCTTTAATATAATAAAATGTACCAAGGAATTTCACAGGGGCATTATGAAGCAAAATTTGACAAGGAATCACATAATTAAATATTAGGACAGATGAACAAAACCTTGGCAAAGAAGTAGGTTTAAAGGAGCGTTTTAAGGAGGATAAAGGTACTGAGAGGTGGAGGGGTTTAGGAAAGGAATTCCAGTGTTTAGGGCCTCAGCAGCTTAAGGCATGGCTGCCAAATGGTGGAGCAATTAAAATCAGAGATGCTCAAGAGGACCGAATTAGATGAGCACTGATACCTTGGAGAGTTGTGGGGCTGGAGGAGATTAAAGAGATAGGGAGGTGTGAGGCCATGGAGGGACTTGAAAACAAGGATGAGAATTTTGCTTAACGTGCTTAACTGGCAGTCAATGCAGTTCAGTGAGGGGTGTTGGGTGAAAGGGACCAAGCGTAATTAGGGACACGGGTAGCAGAGTTTTGAATCATCTTAAGTTTACGGAGGCTAACATGTGGGAGGCTGGCCAGAAATGTGTTGGAGTAGTCAAGTTTCGAGGTAACAAAGGCATGGGTGAGGGTTTCAACAACAAATGAGCTGAGGCAGGGGTGGAATGCAGTGATGGTACAGAGGTGGAAATAGGCTACCTCTAGTCACGGTCAGAAGCTCATCTCGGGGACAAATATGACACCAAGGTTGCAAACAGTTCGGTTCAGCTTCAGACTGTTGCCAGGGAGAGGAAGGGAATTGGTGGCCACGTAATGGATCTTGTAGCATAACTTCCCTGCTTTGGTACTCAATACCTCTATTTATGAAACCCAAGATCCCATATGCTTTGCTAATTAATCTCCCAATATGTCCTTCCACCTTCAAAGATCTATGCATATGAACCCTCAGGTCCCTCTGTCCCTGCATGCTCTTTAGAACTGTGCCATTAAGTCTGTATTGCCTCTCCCTATCCCTTCTGCCAAAATGCATCACCTCACACTTCTCTGTATTAAATTCCATCTGCTAATTGTCTGCCCATACTGCTTGCAATGAGCAACCCATCAGAGACTGGAGAGAAGTATCTGGGAATCAACGGTTAGAGCAGGAGACTGGGACTAGGACCTGGTGCAACAGATGGGAACTAAGCACATTGGAAGCTAGAGCACTGATCTGGACTCAGAGGATGTAGCAGATCATTTGGTACTCAGAGCTGGTGCAGCACATTAGAGACTGGAGCAAAGTATCGGAGAATCATACACTAACTCAGAGCTGCTGCTGCACATGGAGACTCAGAGGTTAGAGCAGTGTATCTGGGACTTCGCGGTTGGAGCACAGCATCAGATTTTCAGAGCTGGTGCAACACAAGCGGCTTCAAAGTTGCAACAACAATTGAGGGTTGAGGTCCTTCCCTTTAACTGTTGGTAAATTCTCCCCAACTCCATCAGATTTTACTCACATTTTTTTTGACTAAAGGAAAACAGGGAGAATTGTAAAAGTAACACAACTGATAAATAAGCAAAATAGGATCGAAAATAGGGAAGCTTACCTACACTTAATACATTAATCAATGCTAAATTTCAATGATCATATGTCTGCCCAAATGATTCAAATCCTGCTTATCTAAACTCTGACCTAAAAGAGATTCAGAGGATGATGAGAAACTCCAATCCGATATTAAATTTGTTCTGATTCATAAATCATATGAATCTTATTCTTATACCAATTGTATATTTAATACTGAATTATATTATCACTGCCTAGAGTTTTGTTTGAGCACTAACTAGGAGTAGCAATAGCATTTTTGTGTTTTTTTACTCACCGGAAATAGTCATAATGAAATTCCCAGAAAGATTCAGATGTTTTCTGTCTTGTGTCCATTAGACCAAGTAAAGGACTCAGTAAAGGGACTATGCAGCCAGTGCATAGGAGAGCCATGAACTGTTGGTGATTACAAATCACCAAAGGGGTAAACTGCTGTGGTCATTACCACATGTAGTGAAATCATAAATATATTCAAACAGAATGTTCACAATTTTACCAGTCTTAGCAACCACAGTTAAGCTTTCTCCTCTTTCTCCGCTTATTCTGAGAGTTCTTTTCAGAGGATGCTTCTGCTAAAAGATATGCTGGAGTCCTTTCCTCCACAGGAATGTGGTGTGAAGGCCTACATGACTCCTGATGCTTATTTACCATATTTAATCATGAAAGAAATAGATCTACTTGTTAATAAGTTGTGAAGATATTAACTGGCATAAACATTACAAACAATCCCCTGCATGTTAATACTGTTGCAAACCTAGGCCTTAAGCTCTGGAATTCCATCCCCAAACCTCTGTCTCCCCACCTTTAGGATGTTATTTAAAACGTATCTCTGAGTGTTTGGTTATCTGTCTGAATGTCTCTTTAGCACACTGCCAAAGTTTGTTTGATAACCCTCCTGTGAAGTGCCTTAGGATATTTTATTACATTAAAGATGTTAGATAAATGCAAGTTGTTATTGTAAACTGTCCCTTGTATGTTATTATTACAATGTATGGTTTTACAATTATAATTTGAGAGTATTAATGAAATTAAAAGTAGAGGAGGGGAAATATTTCTTCAGCTGAAGTTGCAATGACCAGGAATTAGAGGAAGTTCTTCCAGCATGAATCTCACTATCATGAAATGCAGCTGCTGCAAAAATGAGCAGACTTTGATGAAAACTTTCTTCCCTCCCTATAATTTATTTGAATGTTAGCTTATTTAAGTACTTTAATGGGTTCATTGTGTTGCCATTTTATTTTCAAAGGCATCTGCAGGCACCTGGCAGACAGGATATGATCTGCCCTGTGGGGAGAACTGGTGTTGGACATGCAGGTGATGTTTTAGTATTATAATTATTTGGGC
Source organism: Heterodontus francisci (assembly GCF_036365525.1). Lineage (NCBI taxonomy): Eukaryota > Metazoa > Chordata > Chondrichthyes > Heterodontiformes > Heterodontidae > Heterodontus > Heterodontus francisci. The sequence goes on from NC_090372.1 coordinate 41,715,923, forward strand.
AATTACAGAGAGAGACTCACTCAATGCATTTTTAATCTCCTTATGACATCAAAGTATAGTGTTGAAAATAAACACAATATTTCACCAAAATCTTTAAACCTATGAACTTCCAATCCTGTTTCTATCTGTCTTAGAAAATTGCATAGAATTTTTCTTTTATTCATTCATGGGACGTGGGCGTCACTGGCTAGGACAGCATTTATTGCCCATCCCTAATTGTCCTTGAGAAGGTGGTGGTGAGCTGCCTTCTTGAACCACTGTAGTTCATATGGGGTAGGTACACCCACAGTGCTGTTAGGAAGGGAGTTCCAGGCTTTTGACCCAGCGACAATGAAGGAACAGTGATATAGTTCCAAGTCAAGATGGTGTGTGGCTTGGAGGGAAACTTGCAGGTGGTGGTGTTCCCATGCATCTGCTGCCCTTCTGCTTCTAGGTGGTAGTGGTCACGGCAACACAAAAAACAACCCATTTGGCCCAGTGGTTCTCTGCATGTGTTTATGCTCCATACGAGCTTCCGTCCGCCCTACTTCATCTAACCCTATCAGCATCACCATCCATTCCTTTCTACCTCATGTACTTGTCTAGTTTCATCTTGAATGCTCTTCGATGAAAGAAAGGAAAAAAGGAAGACTTGCATTTCTATAGCATCTTTCACAACCTCAGGACGTCCAGCAGTGCTCTGCAGCCAATGAAATAATTTTGAAGTAGTCACTATTGGAGGAAATTGTCTGGTGATATGAAACTTCATTTAAACTTTTCCAAACCCTGCCGGTCTTCCCCCTGCCCATGGAATGCAGTTTCTGTATCTTTGAGAGAAGGTTGTAAAGCAAATATAATTGAGGAGGTCTCAGCATTTGATTTTAACTCCCTTACAAGTAGGTGTCACAGCGTTGATTTCCTGTGTCCTTATGTCACCACAGTCTCCTCACAAGAGACTTTGCAAGGATGACATAGAAAAAGTTCTGCCAAAAATTGTAGTGAGTTCGAGGCATTAGACCACAGTGAGTCTGCTAACAACATAATATTATTTGCAAAAAGGACTTCAATTCAGAAATTCAGAACTCTCACTCTGATGCCTTTGTCTAAAGCATCAAATGTGATGAGTGACATGAACAACCTTTCCTCATCCTTTTTGAGAGGGATAGGTTCAGTGAGTCTCCCAGCTATACTTATTCCAGTCTTGGAGCAAGAGTATGCAGCCCATCTGGGCCATGTATTCTTTTGTGTGTCTTTGTGCATCAGTTGTGGCTTAGTTGGTGGTATTCTCACCTCTGAGGCAGAAGGTTGTGGGTTTAAGTTCCACTCCAGGACCTGAGCACAGAATTCTAGGCTGACTAGTACTCCAGCGCAGTGCTAAGGCAGTGCTGCACTGTTGGAAGTGCTGTCTTTCAGATGAGACGTTAAACCGAGGCCCTGTCTCTTAAATGGCTATAAAAGATTCCACAACATTATTTCGAAGAACATCCCGGTGTTCTGGTCAGTATTTACCCTGAATCAACATGACAGGAAAAAAATTAGCTGTCGTATTTCCTGCATTACAACAGTGACTACACTTCATTGGCTGTAAAGTGCTTTAGGACGTCCAGTTGTTGTGAAAAAAGCTATATAAATTAAAGTCTTTCTTTCATCATTTCCTGTCTCTTCAGCAGGAGGTGCATGAGGCCTTACAAAAATCAGTGAAAACATTGTGAGTGGAATTTCTTTAAGCCTTATATATCTCCCATATAAAGCTACAACCTGCTATACATGTTCCTCAAAATGCAGTCTTTTGCATTAAAAGATGTCCAAAACAAAAGCAACAACCACCCAAAGAACTACCTTAAGAGTCTTTGATATCATCAAAACTCAGTGAATGCACATAAGCAGTTTTTTGGGGCATTCTGTGGCAATTCGTAGCTGGACATGCTGGAGTCAATAACAACACAGATGCATGGACAATACAGCAGGAACACTGACAAATGCCATATATGGCAGTGTTCACTACAGTGGCTGTATCAACAATAAATACTATGCTACAGATAAGGTCCACTTTATTTGCCATAATGTAATCACGGTTCAAATTTGAATTGAATTTTATAATCACTATTCTATTATCTGAAGATACAAGATAAACCTGAATTAAAGTTGATTTACAAGCAATAAAGCAATGCTGACAGAGTGGAATTATAATTTACGACTCTTGGATCAGAGTAAACTAAATAATGGATCGAATGAATATTGAATTGCTATTTCTTTATAAAACTGCTGCTAAATAGTAAATAGGAATAGTACAGATTAGTATTCTAGTTGACAAGAAAACCAAAATAAGAAGCCTTACAGAAATAAAGAAATCCAACTCCCATGTATGTTTAGATAATGCACTATAAGTCAAGTGTACTTTGCTGTTCCTGATATATATAAATCACCTAGACCTTGGTGTATATGGCACAATTTCAAAATTTGCGGACGATACGAAACTTGGAAACACTGTGAACTGTGAGGAGGATAGTGAAGAGCTGCAAAAGGACACAGACAGGTTTCGTGGAATGGGCAGACAAGTGGTAGATGAAATTTAATGCAGAGAAGCGTGAAGTGATTCATTTTGGTAGGAAGCATGTGGAGAGACAATATAAAATAAAGGGCATGCAGGAGCAGAGGGATCTGAGTGTATATGTGCGTAAATCACTGAAGCTGGCAGGACAGGTTGAGAGCGCGGTTAATAGAGAATAGAGCATCCTAGACGTCACAAACAGGGGCAAAGATTACAAAAGCAAAGAAGTTATGTTAACACTGGTTCAGCCTCAACTGGAGTATTGTGTCCCGTTCTGGGCGCCACAGTTTAGGAAATGTGTCAAGGCATTAGAGAGAGTGCAGAAAAGATTCACGAGAATGGTTCCAGAGATGGGGAACTTCAGTTACGTGGATAGATTGGAGAAGTTGGGACAGTTTTCCATGGAGAAGAAAAGGTTGAGGGGACATTTGTTTAATGTGTTCAAAATCATGAGGGGTCTGGATAGAGTGGATAGGGGAAATGGTTCTCATTGGTGGAAGGATCAAGAATGCTCAGATTTAAGGTAATTGGCAAAAGAAGCAATGGTTCCAGGGGAGATAGTAGTGCAGTGGTAATGTCACTGGACTAGTAATCTAGAGGCTCAGGCTAATGCCCTGGGGACATGGGTTCAAATTCCACCATAGCAGCTGGTGGAATTTAACTTCAATTAACAAAAATCTGGAAGTGAAAGCTCGTCTCAGTAATGGCGCCATGAAACTATCATCGTTTGTCATAAATACACATTTAGTTCACTGATGCCCTTTTCGGGAAGGAAATCTGCCATCCTTACCTGGACTGGCCTAAATGTGACTCCAGGCCCACAGCAATATGGTTGACTCTTAACTGCCCTCTGAAATGGAAGCCACTTTGTTGTCATGAGCAATTAAGGATGGGCAACAAATACTGGCCTTGTCAGTGACACCCACACCCCATGCAAGAATAAAAAAAAATGAGGAAAACATTTTTCATGCAGTGGGTGGTTAGGATCTGGAATGCACTACCTGAGAATGTGGTGGAGGCAGATTCAATCAAGGCATTCAAGAGGGAATTGGATTGTTATCTGAAAAGGAAGAATGTGTAAGGTTATGGTGAGAAAGTGGGGGAGTGGCACTGGGTAAATTGCTTTTTCAGAGAGCCAGCACAGACAGGACAGGCTGAATGGCCTCCTCTGTGAACAAAGAACAAAGAACAGTACAGCACAGGAACAGGCCATTCAGCCCTCCAAGCCTACGCCGATCTTGATGCCTGCCTAAACTAAAACCTTCTGCAATTCCGGGGACCATATCCCTCTATTCCCATCCTATTCATGTATTTGTCAAGGTGCCTCTTAAACGTCGCTATCGTACCTGCTTCCACCACCTCCCCCGGCAGCAAGTTCCAGGCACTCACCACCCTCTGTGTAAAGAACTTGCCTCGTACATCCCCTCTAAACTTTGTCCCTCGCACCTCAAACCTATGCCCCCTAGTAACTGACTCTTCCACCCTGGGAAAAAGCTTCTGACTATCCATTCTGTCCATGCCGCTCATAACTTTGTAAACCTCTATCATGTCGCCCTTCCACCTCCGTCGTTCCAGTGAAAACAATCTGAGTTTATCCAACCTCTCCTCACAGCTAATGCCCTCCAGACCAGGCAACATCCTGGTAAACCTCTTCTGTACCCTCTCCAAAGCCTCCACGTCCTTCTGGTAGTGTGGCGACCAGAATTGCACGTAATATTCTAAGTGTGGCCTAACTAAAGTTCTGTACAGCTACAGCATGACTTGCCAATTTTTATACTCTATGCCCCGACTGATGAAGGCAAGCATGCCCTATGCCTTCTTGACTACCTTATCCACCTGCGTTGCCACTTTCAGTGACCTGTGGACCTGTACGCCCAGATCTGTCTGCCTGTCAATATTCCTAAGGGTTCTGCCATTTACTGTATACTTCCCACCTGCATTAGATCTTCCAAAATGCATTACCTCACATTTGTCCGGATTAAACTCCATCTGCCATTTCTCCGCCCAAGTCTCCAACTGATCTATATCCTGCTGTATCCTTTGACAATCCTCATCACTATCCGCAACTCCACCAACCTTTGTTTCGTCCGCAAACTTACTAATCAGACCAACTACATTTTCCTCCAAATCATTTATATGTACTACAAAGAGCAAAGATTCCAGCACTGATCCCTGCGGAACACCACAAGTCACATCCCTCCATTCAGAAAAGCACCCTTCCACTGCTACCCTCTGTCTTCTGTGACTGAGCCAGTTCTGTATCCATCTTGCCAGCTCACCTCTGCTCCCGTGTGACTTCACCTTTTGCACCAGTCTGCCATGCGGGACCTTGTCAAAGGCTTTACTGAAGTCCATATAGATAACATCCACTGCCCTTCCTTCATCAATCATCTTTGTCACTTCCTCAAAAAACTCAATCAAATTAGTGAGACACGACCTCCCCTTCACAAAACCATGCTGCCTCTCGCTAATAAGTTCGTTTGTTTCCAAATGGGGGTAAATCCTGTCCCGAAGAATCCTCTCGAATAATTTCCCTACCACTGATGTAAGGCTCACCGGCCTAAAATTTCCTGGATTATCCTTGCTACCCTTCTTAAACAAAGGAACAACATTGGCTATTCTCCAGTCCTCTGGGACCTCACCTGTAGCCAATGAGGATGCAAAGATTTCTGTCAAGGCCCCAGCAATTTCTTCCCTTGCCTCCCTCAGTATTCTGGGGTAGATCCCATCAGGCCCTGGGGACTTATCTACTTTAATGCTTTGCAAGATACCCAACACCTCCTCTTTTTTGATAATGAGATGACTGAGACTATCTGCACTCCCTTCCCTAGGCTCATCATCCACCAAGTCCTTCTCTTTGGTGAATACTGATGCAAAGTACTCATTTAGTACCTCCCCCATTTCCTCTGGCTCCACACATAGATTCCCTTCTCTGTCCTTGAGTGGGCCAACCCTTTCCCTAGTTACCTTCTTGCTCTTTATATATGTATAAAAAGCCTTGGGATTTTCCTTAATCCTGTTTGCCAATGACTTTTCATGACCCCTTTTAGCCCTCCTGACTCCTTGCTTAAGTTCCTTCCTTCTGTCTTTATATTCCTCAAGGGATCCGTCTGTTCCTAGCCTTCCAGCCCTTACGAATGCTTCCTTTTTCTTTTTGATGAGGCTCACAATATCCCGCGTTATCCAAGGTTCCCGAAACTTGCCAAACTTATCCTTCTTCCTCACAGGAACGTGCTGGTCCTGGATTCTAATCAACTGACGTTTGAAAGACTCCCACATGTCAGATGTTGATTTACCCTCAAACAGCCGCCCCCAATCTAAGTTCTTCAGTTCCTGCCTAATATTGTTATAATTAGCCTTCCCCCAATTTAGCACCTTCACCCGAGGACTACTCTTATCTTTATCCACAAGTACCTTAAAACTTATGGAATTATGGTCATTGTTCCCGAAGTGCTCCCCTGCTGAAACTTCGACCACCTGGCCGGGCTCATTCCCCAATACCAGGTCCAGTACGGTCCCATCCCTAATTGGACTATCTACATATTGTTTCAAGAAGTCCTCCTGGATGCTCCTTACAAATTCTGCCCCATCCAAGCCCCTAGCACTAAGTGAGTCCTCGTCAATATTGGGGAAGTTAAAATCACCCACCACTGCAACCATGTTACCTTTACATCTTTCCAAAATCTGTCTACACATCTGCTCCTCTACCTCCCGCTGGCTGTTGGGAGGCCTGTAGAAAACCCCCAACATCGTGACTGCACCCTTCCTATTCCTGAGCTCAACCCATATTGCCTCGCTGCACGACCCCTCCGAGGTGTCCTCCCGCAGTACAGCTGTGATATTCTCCTTAACCAGTAATGCAACTCCCCCACCCTTTTTACATCCCCCTCTATCCCGCCTGAAGCTTCTAAATCCTGGAACATTTAGCTGCCAATCCTGTCCTTCCCTCAATCAAGTCTCTGTAATAGCAACAACATCATAGTTCCAAGTATTAATCCAAGCTCTAAGTTCATCTGCCTTACCTGTTAAACTTCTCACATTGAAACAAATACACTTCAGACCACCAGTCCCGCTATGCTCCGCAACATCTCCCTGACTGCTCTTCCTCTTAGTCTTACTGGCCTTACTTACTAGTTCCCCCTCATTTATTTCACTTGCTGTCCTACTGCTCTGGTTCCCACCCCCTGCCACACTAGTTTAAACCCTCCCGAGTGACGCTCGCAAACCTCGCAGCCAGGATATTTGTGCCCCTCCAGTTTAGATGCAACCCGTCCTTCTTGTACAGGTCCCATCTGTCCCTGAAGAGATCCCAATGGTCCAGATATCTGAAACCCTCCCTTCTGCACCAGCTGTTCAGCCACATGTTTAGCTGCACTTTCTTATTGCTATCTTGTGCTGTAACAAATCTGTGATTCTGTGAAGAAGCAGACTTTAGAAGGAAATGCTGTGGAAAAAGAGTTACTCGGTTGATCATCGTGCAACTCTAAAAAAAACCAGTGGTTGGGGAGGGATTGGCAAAGGAATGCTTTCAGATGAAAGAAGTTAGCCTGATTAATGCAACAGAGGTCAACAGGCTAGCCACTCAGAAAACATTCAACAGAATTAGCAACATCAGTCGGGGAAATATTCAGGGAACCAGCAGCACAGCTGCACTCCAAAAAGAAATGCTGCAGAATTCTAGAGTGAATACCTCTTGTGCCAGAGGGGACGTTAGCAGTTCACTTTGACTATGTCATGACCAGTCAAGCTCACTGGGCTGAATTTTCAGGCCTCGCCGAGGTCAGGAACAGAGGCGGAAGGGGCCTGAAAATACCGGTGCCAGCCAGCATGCTGGTTTTGTGACTCCATTCCTGGTGCTGGCCATGTTCTCCATGGCTGGGGGCAGGGCAAGACAGTGACCCTGTCTGATCTCTATTAAAGGCAATTAAGGTGCTTAAAGAGCTGAATAACAGCTCTCAGAAGTTTAGAGTTTCACGGGGCACATAGGCTACATGCGCTCTCTGGGACAGACCAGGTGAAGGGAGGTGGATACAGAGTGAGAAGCCTCTCCTGGCTTCCCCAGGGAATTACCCTGGAGCCATAAAACCTTCAACGGCACAGAGGAGGACTCAGCCATTTACCCAGTTGTCCTTGGCGCTGCACAGGTGGCAGGGAGAGTGGGCAGTCAGCGCTCGGGCAACGCAGGGGGTCATCACCTTCCTGCCATCGTAAGGGCAGAAGAGCAGGGGGCAAGACAGCCAAGGACAACTCGGGAAATAGCTGAGCACAAGGCAGGCAGCAGCTGGAAATGAGGGCACCACTCTCTGATTTTAAACATGGTGGTGATGAGGAGCAACACGTTCCACAGGAAGGGCCGAGCCCTGGGCATCAGAAGGGCAGAGGAGAAGGACGAAGGGCAGGACAGGCATGGAAGACATACCTTCTGCATAGGATCAACACTGAAGAAGGAGCTACCTGAGAGACTGCAATTCCCCAGGCAGATGGTTACAGACATCTGTGCCCTCATCACTGAAGACCTTGCACATTGTAGCACTAATCACCATGCCCTGTCAGTAGCTGTTAAACTTGAACTTCTCTACTTGTGGTTCCTTCCAAGGATTTGCAGAGAACCTTGGTGGCATATTGCAAATGATAGCACATCACCACAACGTTCAGGTCACTGATGCCCTCTTTGCCAGGGCTGGACAGCACATTCATTTCACGACAGATGAGGCCTTGCAGGAACAGAGGGCCTTGGGTTGCGCCACCATTGCTGGATTTCCCCCAGGTGCAGGGCATCATCGATTGCACCCATGCGGCCATCAAGCCACCCAGTGACCACTCAGTCCGATTCACAACAGGAGGGTTTCCATTTCATCAATGTTCAGCTGGTCTGCGACCACAACAAGAGCTTCCTCCATGTGTGTACTTGCTTTCCTGGCAACTACCATGACTCCTTCGTCCTCCAGAAGCCCAGGCGGCCACAAATCTTCACTCCAACCCCCAAAGTGTGTGAATGGATCCTCGGGGACAAGGGACATCCCTTGATTAGTTGGCTACGCACCGCTCTATGAGAGCCTGACACAGAGGCACAAAGGCGCTACAACCGAAGCCATCTGCTTACTAGGACAGCCCTTGAGCAGGCCATTGGGCTTCTAAAGATACGGTTCTGGTGCCTGGACCAGTTTGGTGGTACCATCCAATAATTTCCTGCAAGGATCTCGCTCTTTGTGGTGGTTTTCTGCATTCTCCATAACATGGCGCTCCAGAGAAGTGTGGACCTTGAGAACAGTGAGACGCTGGAAATAGATAGTTCATCAGAGGAAGAAGAGGAGCAGCAGGTGAAAGAGGAGGAGAAGTGGAAACAGAGGGCAAGGGTGCAGAACATCGAGGTGCCCCACTGCACAATAAGATGGCCGGGCATGGAGCGGCACACGAAGGTTTGATCAAGATGCCATGAATGTCAGGGATCATTTGATTCAGTAAGGCATCAACTGAGTCCTTCTGATCCAGGATGAAAGGCATGGGATGCAAGTCACTCTGAGGTGCCTGTGCTAACACATCCATTGCAGATACAGTCTGGAACATCTAAACTTTTAATGCCAATAAAGAGCCCAGAGCCTTTGCCCTCACCATGTATGAACCCTTCATCTCCTTCAACACCTCAAACAACGTTTTTTGTCGCAGCAGCAATCAAAGGAGTCTCAGATGTGTGCTTTGAACTGTCATTATTTACAAAAAGGAAATGAAACAGTGAACAGAGACAGTGAGAAGACACACTAGTGACCCACTTAGTGCTCCATGCGACGTGATGGCCTCCGTGCTCGGCCATTTCTATGCGGTGCTCCCCTTGTGGCCTCGGAGGAGGTGGAGGCAGCCTGCTCACATGTCTCTGCCTGTGGCTGAGATGCATGTAGCAGTCGTCCTCATCATGGAGTTTCCTGTGGGGCAATCTCCAGAGGCTACTGCACTTACAGCATTGCAGGAGCAGCCTCCATTACTTGGCCCTACTGCACAGAGGCTCCCACTGTCAGAGAAGCCAAGGAGGCTGAGGATGATGAAGGCGCCCCACATGAGGGGTGGCACCCTCATCACCTCCATGAAATCCTTAGCCTTTGGTGTGTGCACTGGATGGCTGGAGGGTGACACCAGCTGGGGTGCAATTGGCATCCGCTGCAAACATCTCTGTGCCACCGGTGCCTTTGACCGCTCCAGGCTACACAGTGTGGCATGTATCCTTGCATGTCAGTGCGCTGCTCCTGCATCCACTCAAAGTGACGTCACATATGCCCCTCCAATAGGTTGGCCATTCTCTCATTGGAGAAGCTCATGCGCTCATTGCCCTGATCCATGGTGGCACACATGAGCTGGATGGACTCTTTCATCCTCTGCCCATGACCGAGCACTGCCTCAGGAAACTCTGACATGTGGGATAACATCTCCTGCTGCTGTTCCAGGTAGAGCTTTCTTTCTTGTGACATTGAGGCCCTGCATCTGTGCCCAGCTAAGCAGGGATGTGCCTGAATTAAAAACAAAAAGTGTTGGAAAATACTCAGCAGGTCTGGCTGCATCCGTGGAGAGAGAAGCAAAGTTAATGTTTGAGGTCAGTGACCTTTCATCAGGACTGGCAAAGGTTAGCAATATAATTTAAGCAAATAAAGTGAGGGTGGGGCAAAAGAGAACAAAAGGGAAGGTGTTGATCGGACATAAGGTCACAGAGAATAACTGACAAGGAGGTCATGGGTAAAGGCAAAAACGGAGTGTGTTAACAGTGTGGTGATAAACAAAGCATTAGTGTTAAATGACAGAGTAATGAAAGCTCTAGCCAAAAGCACAAACATGAAAAAAAAACAGTGGAGAGGCACAAACTAAAATAAAATGAAATAAAAAATAAAAAGGTGGGGTCAGTCATGCTCTGAAATTATTGAACTCAATGTTCAGTCCGGTAGGCTGTAGAGTGTCTAATCGGTAAATGAGGTGCAGTTCCTCGAGCTTGCGTTGATGTTCACTGGAACACTGCAACAATCCCTGGACAGAGATGTGGGCATGAGAGCAGGGGTGTGTGTTGAAGTGGCAAGCAACAGGAAGCTCGAGGTCATGTTTTCGGAGGCGTTCCGCAAGGTGGTCACCCAATCTGCAGATAGTTTCCCCAATGTAGAGCAGACTGCATTGTGAGCAGCGAATACAGTACACTAAATTGAAAGAAGTACAAGTAAATCGCTGCTTCACCTGAAAGGAGTGTTTGGGGTCTTGGATAGTGAGGAGAGAGGATGCAAAAGGGCAGGTATTACACCTCATGCGATTGCATGGGGAGGTGCCATGGGAAGGGGTCAAGGTGTCATGGGTAATGGAGGAGTGGACCAGGGTGTCGCAGAGGGAATGATCCCTTTGGAATGCTGACAGGGGAGGGGAGGGGAAGATGCCTTTGGTAGTACCATCACGCTGGATGTGGCGGAAATGGTGGAGGATGACCCTTTGGATGTGGAGGCTGTTGGGGTGGAAAGTGAAGACAAGTGGAACCCTGTCGTGGTTCTGGGAGGGAGGGGAAGGGGTGAGGGTAGAGGTGTGGGAAATGGGCTGGACACATTTGAGGGCCCTGTCAACCACAGTGAGGGGGAATCCTCGGTTAAGGAAAAAGGAAGACATATCAGAAGCGCTGTTGTGGAACGTTGCATCATCAGAGCAGATGCGTCGGAGACGGAGAAACTGGGAGAATGGAATGGAATCCTTACAGGAGCAGGGTGTAAGGAAGTGTAGTCAAGGTAGCCATGGAAGTCAGTGGGCTTGTAATAAATATTGGTAGACAGCCTATCGCCAGAGATGGAGACAGAGGAATCGAGGAAGGGAAGGGAAGTGTCAGAGATGGACCATGTAAAGTTGAGAGAAGGGTGGAAATTGGAAGCAAAGTTGATAAAGTTTTCCAGTTCGGGGCGGGAGCAGGAAACGGCACCGATACAGTCATCAATGTACCGGAAAAAGCGTTGGGGGAGGGGACCTGAGTCGGACTGGAGCAAGGAATGTTCGACATATTCCACAAAAAGACAGGCATAACTAGGACCCATGCGGGTACCCATTGCTACACCTTTTACTTCAAGGAAGTGAGTGGAGTTGAAGGAGAAGTTGTACAATGTGAGAACAAGTTCAGCCAGGTGGAGGAGGGTGGTGGTGGATGGGGACTGGTTGGGCCTCTGTTCAAGGAAGAAGCGGAGAGCCCTCAAACCATCCTGGTGGGGGATGGGGATGTAGAGAGATTGGACGTCCATAGTGAAGAGGAGGCGGTTAGGGCCAGGAAACTGGATATTGTCAAAATGACATAGGGCGTCAGAAGAGTCACGCATGTAGGTGGCAAAAGACTGGACCAGGGAAGAAAAGATGGTCAAGATAGGAAGAAATAAGTTCAGTGGGGCAGGTTCAGGCTGAAATGATGGGTCTGCCAGGACAGTCCTGTTTGTGGATTTTGGGAAGGAGGTAGAAGCAGGCTGTGTGGGGTTGCAGGACTATGAGGTTGGAAGCTGTAGAGAGAAGATCTCCGGAGGAGATGAGGTCAGTGACAGTCCTGTGGACAGTAGCTTGATGTTCGGTGGTGGGGTCATGGACCAGTGGGAGGTAGGAAGAAGTGTCTGAGAGTCGGCACTCAGCCTCTGCAAGGTAGAGGTCGGTACATCAGACAACAACAGCACCACCCTTGTCGGCAGGTTTGAATACAATGTTGGGGTTAGACCTGACAGAATGGAGTGCAGCAAGTTCAGAGGGAGACAGGTTAGAGTGAGTGAGGGGAGCAGAGAAATTGATACGGCTAAAGTCTCGCCGACAGTTTTCAATGAAAAGATCAAGAGTGGGTAAGAGGCCAGAGGGAGGGGTCCAGGTGGGGAGAGAATGCTGGAGGTGGGTGAATGGGTCTGCTGGTCAGGGGGAGGACTCCTGGTCAAAGAAGTGAGCATGGAGGCAAAGGCGATGGAAGAGGAGATCAACATCATGCCGAGTGCGAAATTAATTGAGGTGGGGGCATAAGTACAGATCTGTCAGAGTCAGAGAGGAGAAAACCAGAGGGTTTTGATTTCAGATTTCCAGCAACTGCAGTATTTTGCTTTTATTTCAGTGATATGTCTGTCCTCTCTCCTCAAAGGGGAACTGCCTGCAGCTGCCTCTGCCTCTGGCACCTCCTCCTGCGCACTCGAGCCATGCTTATCACCCAGTGCCACCCTATCTAACTGCATGCCAGGACCCACCGAGGTGAGAGTATCTGCGCTGGTGCATGGTGCGCTTGTCAGGTGTGACAGTACTTCCTCAGGCTTTTGATATTCATCTGGGTCATGGAGGGAGAGGGAGAGGGTGTCATCAGGTGAACATTTGCACCTTTGGAAGACATGTGGAGAGATCATGAGAACCAGCCTAGGAGAACAGAAGCCACTGCAGCATTGAGACTACTCAATGGCATGCTACCGGATGGGGTGGCATACACTGCACTCCCTAATTGGCACTTTGCCCTCTGTAATCACCATCTGCACCATGGATCCCCATCTTGCCAGGGCCAACTTCCTCTTTGTCCGGGATCCTGGCTATCTCCATTTCTTGGTCTTTCATTGGCTTTAACCTCTAGAAGTGTGGTACCCCACGGCCTGTTTGCACTATTTCCTGGGCATTATATGCCATTTCTCCTGCAAGGATAAAAGAGAGCATGTTAAGGCACTGCTGTCCTCAATGGCCAATGCCATTCACTCCTATTGATTAGAAGCTGCATCTTTCAGTGGTGACAGCTCCTCAGCAGCACTATGGCTCTGAGCCATTCTGAGGGGTGAGTGTGTGCCCTGGGTGCACACCCCTCCCATGTTCAGGAGTAGCATGCGTCCTGAGGTTCCTCAGGTGGTGTGTCTGCTGGAGGGTGCAAGTCCAGAGGTCTGTCCTGAGGGTTGGGGGTTGCACTCACCTTGCCAGAACGTATGAGGTAATTAGAACTTTTATGGCGCTGAATCCAGGTTCTTCTGATGACACTTCTGCCGCTGACAGTAGCAGCTATCTCAACTCAGGCCTGGTTAGGTGGCCTCCTCCTGCCACCATCTGGGAAGAGGACCTCCCTCCTCTCCTTCACGGCCTCAAGCATCATCTCCAGGTCATGGTCCAAGAACCAAGGAGCTGCCCTGCCCCTGGTACCAGGCCTCTAGCTTTCCATCGACATCATTGGACACTGAAGTCCACTCACAGGAATTCTTCTGCTTGCTTCCTCAAGACTCAAGCAGCCACAGTAATGGCTGTTATGGGGAGTTTAAATCATTATTAATTTTTTTATTTTTTTTATTTTATTTTGCCCATACTTAATCTGGTCCACCTCCGCTCCCACCCCCACGGCCTCTAATTCCACCAAACTTAACTCCAATCCAGTTAAGGGGTTGCCCCCACGAAAATCATGAGTTTAATCTACTTCCACCTGGGGACGGCTTTGGGACCCGGAAACAGTCCTACTTCCATTTCTTGCCACCAATGCAAAAAATCAGTTCACTATACGTGAAAAAGTAGCAATGCTAGTAACTTCAAGATCTTACAAAATAGCCTGCCATCAGAGTAGATGTGACATACACCTGGCTAAATATTCTATCAAACCAATATCGAATCTATTGTTGGGAAGGTTTCTTGCCTCCTTTAAGGCAGGAAACATGGGCTCCACTAGCTTAGAAACATTAAATCATTTTTCATCACTGAGAACCTTGTGAAGCCAAAGCAAAAACTCATACAAGAACATTAACAAACTGTTTGCACTCTGTTTCGTACCATCTCTGCCTACGCTAATATAAAAATTTTGAAATAAACTTGCAATACTAATTATAAATGTTCTGCACAGATTACCCTGTTTCAAAAGTTGATATTTTCCAGTTGCTGACAGCAGCTATGGAGTGTTGTGAAGCGGTTGTTACAGACAGATGTTTGTCTGTAGACTGTGATGTTTGGGCTGGCTAGAATCACATTGAAATCTGACTTTTGTGTGTTTTACATTTATCTTTTTTTCTGCTAAGTACAGAGGGTGAATTAACAAACAAGGAAACAATCCTTTTCCACAGTAACCTGTAAAAAGCTGGTAGGTAAAATTTCCAATAAAGCCTCTTTTATCCTGCTATTTAAACCTTCCATTTTATGGTTTTTGCTGGCAGGATCAGGAGCAAGTTATCAACTTCCTGTCTCGCCCTCTCAGCTGCAGATCGTACATGGCCCGGGGAGATCATATGGACTGGGGCATTTCAGAAACATCAAAAACAATTGGATCTGATTTCATTCTAATTATGCCAACAGTAGAGCAGGAATTGTTTTGCAGTTTGCTTAAAAGTATGTACAGCCCCTGCAGAATGAGTAGTTTACTACAGACCAAGTTCGTTTGACATCTGTGTTGAGATGTTGAACTTGCATAAAAATGCCACAAAAGCATTCACTGTGCCAATTACTGCATTTATGGCTGCAGCAATAACACTTTGGAAGGGACAAGAGTCAGGAGTAGCCCTAAAGTATTTTCATGATTCCCTCTTCTCTTACTGATAATGACTTTAAAAGCCAAAGAATAAGAGGCTCTTCCTATTACATTGATACCTTGCAAGATCAAATGGTTTGAAAAATCGTGGTGTCGAAAGTGATATGCGGGGTGGATTTTAATCTTACCCACATTTCAGAAATCAGGCAGGTAGGCAGTTAAAACAAAACTTACCTGCTGACGATCCTAACTAGCAAGGTTTTCTAGGTGGCTATAGGTAGACCCTATAATCCGTGAAAATTGTGGTCCCACTACATCAGTAGGAACCCGATTATATTTAAGAGAGGGGAGGTGCTACAGCTTTCCTGTTAGATGAAACCAGGTAGGAATGTGTCCATAAATAAGAGGCCCAAAGGGAAGTGAAAACATTTCCTTTGTGGGACCAGGAAGAATGATTCTTTAAGCTCCACAAGGAAGGTTGGAGAACAAAATTGGATGAATGATAATTATGTGCATTGTTATGAATGGAGGAAAGCAAAGCTTCAAATATAGTATGAGGATATATGTTGAAGTTCACCATCCTCCTGCCACCTGTGCCATTTTACTGATCGAAAACAGCTGAGATGACCAGATCTTCTCGAATGTTGACTACCAAAGTGTTTGCTCTTCAAAGTTGACCTTTTTGGTGCGTCTTGCACCCACTGCTTTTATTGTACAGACAACGTCCTTCTTTTCTGGTTTGAGATCACCACTTCCAGATGATTTTTTTTTGTACTGGAAGCACTTTGCCTCATTTAGCTAACCTTCTGATGTAAAGCGCCACTTTGTGTATGTGGCTGATAGACAGCAGAAAATCCTAAATGTAAGATTTTCTCATTGTTGGCAGCTCTTGATGTACCATCTTTTGGAAGAGATGTTAAAAGATCCCACTGTACTATTCGTAGACGAACAGGGGTGTTCTCCTGGTGTCCTGATCAACATTTATTCCTCAACCAATACCTGAAACGGATTACCGCGTCATTATTCCTGTTGGTCGACCTTGCTGTCTCCAAATTCACTGCTTCGTTGCTTACATTACAACAGTGACTACACATCAAAAAACATAACCGATTAGTAATTTGGGATGTTCTGAAATTGTGAATGGCAGAGTATAAATGCAAGTCTTTATTTCTCTGACAATCAAGGTAATTGTGTTATCGGAAGATTGCAATCCTCTGTCATCTGTTAGTATTTCTCAATCTTCCGGCTTGTAGTTCACATGCATTACCAGTATAAATTGCTGAAGGAAACCATTTAAAGACATTCTCCAATGCCACCATTATTTTCAATGCAAATTGAGGTGGTGCTCTGGTTCTAACAGCTTCACAGCTGCAGCCAATGTTTTTTGCCATTTCAGACAGAGCACAGAGGGAGCTGTTAGCTGCTGAATGCAACATGCTCTGTAGGAAGACTTGCTCTATCTTCATCTGATGTGCTCTGAAATACAAACAGTTGGAAATGTACATGGGGTGTTGTACCTTCATTTGAAAGACTGGGTGGACACGGAGCACTATAGTTCACTGTGTAGTTTTTCTTGTTACCTCAGCTGGTGCAAAGTAGAATAAATTTCAATGAGATAATTCAATAGGCAGGGCAGTGGTTCTCTGCTGCAACCTTTGTGCTTTGGCGCAAGTGTAAATTCGTCATGAAAGTTTCTAGATTTAGAAAGAGCAAAAGCACTTTCCAGACAAGTTTCTTTGCTGTTCATTAGCTCCAGCTAATGGAATGCATTAATATGATACTCATGTTGTTACACATCTTAAAAAAAAAGCTTTTATGCAAATACATATCTATCCAGCTACAAGTACTTAGGCCCATTTTTGTAACAGCAATAAAACTTCAGCCAGACTTTTTTAAGTACATCATATATCGACTCTTATTCAGTCTCAACATTTTTCCTGCACATGATGTCACCATACAATTTTCTACAAGTCCTTATTACCCTTGAATACTGATCTTAGTCTTAGCAATCCCCATATTATCCAATAAACAAGATTTAAATATGTCTGTTGATTTAATCAGGCTGGCGCTTTTTGTTGGATTTGTCTTTTATCTCCTTTTCCTTTACCTCTCCTCTCCTCCCTTCAAGATATTGACTTCTACCGAGTTATTGTTTGCCTACTTTCAGCCACCTTCTGGTACCATGCTCAAGGAAACATTGTGGCTCAAGATAACTTAATCATGTGGGCCATGTCCTGGCCTAATGTCCTCACTTGACAACATAGGGTTCAAATCAGGAATCAGGTCTGATTTTCCTCCTGCTATCCCAAGGGCACTGAGGCAAAATAAAACCCTGCTTGAAATCACCTAGCTCATTACTGCACTGAACCTATTTTTTAAAAATTCATTCATGGGATGTGGGCATCGCTGGCCAGGCCAGCATTTATTACCCATCCCTAATTGCCCTTGAGAAGGTGGTGGTGAGCTGCCTTCTTGAACCGCTGCAGTCCACGTGAGGTAGGTACACCCACAGTGCTGTTAGGAAGGGAGTTCCAGGATTTTGACCCAGCGACAGTGAAGGAACGGTGATATAGTTCCAAGTCAGGATGGTGTGTGTCTTGGATGGGAACTTGCAGGTGGTGATGTTCCCATGCTGCTCTTGTCCTTCGAGGTGGTAGAGGTCGCGGGTTTGGAAGGTGCTGTCGAAGGAGCCTTGGTGCGTAGCTGCAGTGCATCTTGCAGATGGTACACACTGCTGCCACTGTGCGCCGGTGGTGGAGGGAGTGAATGTTTGTGGATGATGTGCCAATCAAGCGGGCTGCTTTGTTCTGGATGGTGTCGAGCTTCTTGAGTGTTGTTGGAGCTGCACCCATCCAGGCAAGTGGAGAGTATTCCATCACACTCCTGGCTTATGCCTTGTAGATGGTGGACAGGCTTTGGGGAGTTACTCGCCGCAGGATTCCTAGCCTCTGACCTGCTCTTGTAGCCACGGTATTTATATGGCTACTCCAGTTCAATTTCTGGTCTATGGTAACCCCTAGGACGTTGATTGTGGGGGATTCAGCGATCATAATGCCATTGAATGTCAAGGGGAGATGGTTAGATTCTCTCTTGTTTGAGATGGCCATTGCCTGGCATTTGTGTGGCGCAAATGTTACTTGTCACGTATCAGCCCAAGCCTGGATATTGTCCAGGTCTTGCTGCATTTCTACACAGACTGTTTCAGTATCTGAGGAATCGCTAATGGTGCTGAACATTGTGCAATCATCAGTGAACACTCCCACTTCTGACCTTATGATTGAAGGAAGGTCATTGATGAAGCAGCTGAAATGGTTGGGCCTAGGACACTACCCTGAGGAACTCCTGCAGTGATGTCCTGGAGCTCAGATAATTGACCACCAACAACCACAACCATCTTCCTTTGCGCTAGGTATGACTCCAACCAGCAGAGATTTTTCCCCCTGATTCCCATTGACTCCAGTTTTGCTGGGGCTCCTTGATGCCATACTCGGTCAAATGCTGCCTTGTTGCCAAGGGCAGTCACTCTCACCTCACCTCTTGAGTTCAGCTCTTTTGTCCATGTTTGAACCAAGGCTGTAATGAGGTCAGGAGCTGGGTGGCCCTGGCGGAACCCAAACTGAGCATCACTGAGCAGGTTATTGCTAAGCAAGTGCTGCCTGATGGCCCTGTTGATGACACCTTCCATCACTAACTGATGATTGATGGGGCGGTAATTGGCCGGGTTGGATTTGTCCTGCTTTTTCTGTACAGGACATACCTGAGCAATATTCCACATTGCCGGGTAGATACCAGTGTCGTAGCTATACTGGAACAGCTTGGCTAGGGGCACGGCCAGTTCTGGAGCACAGGTCTTCAGTACTATTGCTGGAATATTGGATAGGCGGTGGCATATTGCTATTATCACTGGACTAATAACCCAGAGACCCAGGTGGAATTTGAATTCAGTTAATCAATCTGGAATTAAAAGCAAGTCTAATGATGGCCATGAAACCATTGTCGATTGTTGTAAAAACCCATCTGGTTCACTAATGTCCTTTAGGGAAGGAAATCTGCTGTCCTTACCCGGTCTGGCCTACATGTGACTCCAGACCCACAGCAATGTGGTTAACTCTTACGTGCCCTCTGAAATGGCCTAGCAAGCCACTCAGTTGTACCTAACCGCTACGAAGTCAATAAAAAGGAATGGAACCTGATGGACCACCCGGCATCGACCTAGGCACCGGAAACAACAACGGCAAACCCAGCCCTGTCGACCCTGCAAAGTCCTCCTTACTTACATCTGGGGGCTTGTGCCAAAGTTGGGAGAGCTATCCCACAGACTAGTCAAGCAACAGCCTGACATAGTCATACTCACGGAATCATACCTTACAGATAATGTCCCAGATACTGCAATCACTATCCCTGGGTATGTCCTGTCCCACCGGCAGGACATACCCAGCAGAGTTGGCGGGACAGTGGTCTACAGTAGGGAGGAAGTTGCCCTGGGAGTCCTCAACATCGACTCCGGACCCCATGAAGTCTCATGGCATCAGGTCAAACATGGGCAAGGTAACCTCCTACTGATTACCACCTACTGCCCTCCCTCAGCTGATGAGTCAGTACTCCTCCATGTTGAACACCACTCGGAGGAAGCACTGAGGGTGGCAAGGATACACTGACAACATGAATGTGCTGCATTGTCTTTACCAACTAAGCCATCAGATCAGCTCATTACCTGAAAGCTGCACAGAGCTGCTGTGAATTATAATTTGTATCACAGCAGCCCTCAGATAAGTGAGAAAGGGTGGCCGTTTTGGCATCGGGCCAGGGATGACAATTGGACATCGGGCTGTGGGGTGGTGGAGGTGCGGGAGTTGATGGTAGGGGATCAGGCCACTAGTGATGGAGGTGGGTGATTTGGGGGTAGCATTGGGCGATGGGGCCAGTAGCGATATCCTGGGGGTGGAAATTGGTGGCCAGGGCAGGACAGCAGTCCATGTTCTTCTAATATGGGGTCAAGAGGAACACTCCTGCTGCACCTGGCTCCACATTCAGATAAGTATTGAGGGCTTTCCTGCCAGTTAGCGCCACATTGTGGTATGTGAATTCAACACATGGCGAGTGAAACATTGGGGCATTTAAAAATTGAGAATTGTTCCTACAAGCCACACAGGACCCTAAACTGAAATAAATTATTCTGTACTCTACATGTTCCCAACATGCACTCCTGCCACGAGTGTGTCTACCTTATTCTATATGGCAGGTGGTGCACTTCTGGATGAAAATGCACGTGCATTTCCTGCCCACCATATTAGGAGCTTAGTTGGCCATTTTGCACCTGAATAATGGATGTTGCATGGCTCAGTTTCGAGGTCTTCATGCTTTTCACACATTCCATTCATACTCCTTCACTGGCACTGGTAGCGATTTATTCATGGCTGGTGTGGCACTTGGAAACAGTATAATATGTATTGATTAATTTTCCATTTTTATTGTTATTGTGTAGCATGGTTGTTGTCAGAATAATATGTCATCTGGAAATCAAACATAGCTGTTTGGGTATCCAATTAAATATCAAGGCTCGTTACCAAAATTTTGACGAAACTATTTGGGTTCGGTAATACAAACTATCCGCAGTACAGAACTAAATCCTTTGCTGGATTGCTTTCAACCTCAATAATTCTCGAATATTTAAACCTGCTTTCAATCAGTGTTTTAAAGAAGGTCCAGTGTTTTGAAACTTAGTTGTTTAACATAGATCATGGGGTAGATTTTAACTATTGGACCGCTGACCAATTGTGTGGATGATATGCTCAGTCTATTTAGAGAGCTGGGCCACATTAGCATCAAGCCAGCGGGCTCCAGGTCGGAATCAAATGACCAGGGGGCGGCCTACTGTCTCTGGCCTGGAGAAGGTAGGTTTTTGGGGTGGGTGGGTGGGGCTGGGATAAACCTGGAGAGGCTCAGGCTGGTTTTGTGTAGCCCAGAGGAGTACTCCTGCTCCTCCTGGTCTCACAAAAATTATTACCTGCTGGATCCTCTTCGACTGGCCTGGCAGCTGATGCCAGGCTCATGGCACACGCTTCACCCAGTACTCCCCTGAATTGACAATTGGGTTGATACAGGACATAGTTATTTTTCTATGTTTTCAAGGAGAGAAGGGAGATTGAGTTAAATAAGTAACCTTTTCTCTCTATGTTCACTTGCTGCTGTGAAATAAAGCAGCTTAACGCTTCATAATTGTGCCTCATTTTACCAAGTGTTTCTCAGTCTCCCATTGAAAGATTAGTGAAGTACTGAGGGCATGTGAAAATGATATCCACTTCAGACCACAAGGAATGCCACCAGATTCTCAACAGCATGACTCATCCTAGCATATCTGTAATGTCAAGAATCCTGTTTTTATGAAAGCAGGGTGTAATCCCTGTGGTTCACTTGATACACGCACAGCAAGGAGCACACATTTAATGTGCTCCACATTTGGCCAAAGTGAAGGAAAATTTGAACCTTTGGAGATATGGTTTAATAAGTTGTACAGTTGAGCTAGTAACCTGTTTATACTGGGATCCAGTGCCATAATCTGAAGTCTTGTGTTCAGATCAACGCTGTAAACATACAGCATATGTTTTGAGGACTCTCATCAAGGTATTCCTGGAGACAATTTTCTTCTTTTTTTCCTTCTGTACTTGCAGGATGGTGCTGCTGAGAACATGCATAATGGCACAGAGAGGTCATGTGTGATGATGTGAGAAGGTGAACTGAATAGCATCCATTTACATTTACTTTAAATAGATCTTAGCATGAAACCTACCCCTAGCTAGGTTCACTTTGTGTCAGGACTGACTCAAAGCAGACATTACTTCTCCTGCACTATTAGCTGGCAGTAGGTCTTGGTACATGCCAGCTCCCCTCTGACCTCCAATTAGTTTGGGAAATGAGATGCATAAGATAATCGCTAGCAGCTTAATTGATATCAGGCAAACAGCAACCACAAAAGACAGATTGATTGAGGTCTTAAACATAATAAAAATGAATTAAAATCAGTGTTGATGTTCCATCTATTGCAGCTGGATATTGCAATCAGCTCAGGCTACTCCCATCACATCACAATGAACTATTAGCAAGCTTGGGTGATCAACAGTGAAAAGGAGAAGAAAATGAGCTGCATCAATTGTTTCCCTTGGTAGCAAGCTTTTCTTCTTAAACAAGTAATCTTGGTGATTTTTCATTTATTTCACAGCTTTCTACACAGGAAAATGTAAAGAGTGACAGGATTGATTGCAAATTCCTATAGTTTTCCTACAATTTATTAAGTTCTATCACTTTCCTACAATTTACTGGCTTTTAAAGCAAAGAATAGCCTCACCTAACCACAAAGTATTGATTTATCGCCTGTTCTGTTTTACATTGTGCCCTGTACTGTGGGCTGAGGCCCTTCACATAGAATGCCCCATAAAAATTAGCAAATAAATTTGAACATTAGAAATTGTAAAGAAACACATGAAAATAAGGTTTCATTTTTAAACTAATTTGAGTTGACTCATTCCTAATGCCTGACAATTATTTGGCCTATATTTTATTAAAAATAACACACTAATTAATCATGAATTACAGCACAAAAATAAATGAGCTTTTTAAGCAGAAGAGATTGTGTATAAATAAACTGTCAAATGAAGAATGATAGAACAGTCCAGACATGTGTCATAGTCAGCCTTCTAAATCATGCCTCCGGTCAACATGTTTCATTTAGTAAAGTGAACTGAATGTATAACAACAAGAACGTTTGCCATATTTTGCTGCTTCTGCTGAAGACTTGCATTCTGAAACTTCTCTTTCAGCAATAAATAATTGAATCTTGAGGGGGAATACAAAGCAGGGTTCAGTCGGAGGTTGGTGTGTCTGCAGGCATTACATTGTATTTGAACAGGCTGACAGTAACTGTGAGAGTCTGCACAGAAATAACAGCACATTTTATTCAAGGGATGATGTAACCATTTGTGTACATAGTCATGGAAACCAAACAGTGAGAAGTAGTAAAATAAAGATCACACCAGAATTCCAGCTTTCATGCTTCATGATAGTGGGATTTTGTAAGAATTCAACACCAAAGTGAAAGCTGCAATCCAATCAACTAATGCAGATAAATAGCAGTAACTGCCTCCAGCCACAGCTTTCCTAGCAGTCTGCCACTCTTTATCCATTATTAAAGCAGATAAAAAGTCAACCTGCTGCTTCGGAGGCACAGAACACAAGTGTATTGTGGATTTTACCCATATCTATCTGATTTCCTGCAAGTTTTTCACAAAGGTAAATCTATAAAAACTCTCGAATATTTAGCTTATTTCCTACTTCAGAGATGTTCAACCTCCTGAAGGAGTGGTGAAGATGCTTGTGATGCATCCAGTGATTAGCCATATACCCCAGTACCATGCTATCAGGATTTACACACACTAAGAAAACATTAAGTATCCGGCATCCTTCACTAATAAAAAGAAATGCAATTGCATTTAAAAGATTCAAAATTGCTATAAAACAGTTGCCCTGTTTCTGTGGTTTTAGCTGAAGGTGGTTTGTACTCATGCACCATCTGGATTGAAAGAAAAACTTAGAAATTTGATCCTGATGAACCCATTTTACAGGCAACAAATGGGCTGCAAAGGATCCAATATGGTGCATGCACATTCTGCGTGGAAGTGCATTGTCGCCATATGGGATGGGGCTCCTCCTTGGATGTCCAGGGCACACTCTCAAATCATCTGGAAGTCTCATTATCATATTTTAATATGGGCCCTGTGCTTATTGAAGAATGATTTTATGAAATTGGTCTGCCCCAGCACCTGACTTGCCACATAATATACACACTTAGCAACTCTAACAGGCAGCAAAGACTCCTCAGAAGTGCTAATTAAACAGCTACATATAGATTAGTGGCTGATTTGTTCTTTACTGCTGGTTAAGTTCTGGGCTCTTTTGGCTGTTGTTCTACAACTAATTTTTGACTTCTGCTAACAGGTTATTGCTGGTGCCAGACTGCTTTCGTCTGCCTTCACAACAGTTTTCCTGCAGTTATTGGTTATTATTAGTTATTAGTGCTTTGGTAGGGTTGCCTTTGTGGATAAAGGAAGCGGGGTAACAGCCAAGAAGACAAGAGAGAGCAGAAGTAGCTGGAAGAAGGGCGAGGAGGAGGGCACTGCATAGTAGGCCATAACAGCACTCCTACCTGAACATGAGGAGCAACGTCTCAGCTGCCTTCACTTCACAAAGGTGGCTTTCATTGAGCTATGTCACCAGCTGCAGCCACAACTGGAACCTCAAAACAGGGCATAGACAGAACAGTCTGTGGCTGTCAAGGTCACCGTGGCTCATTTAAGCCATAGGCCTGTGCCAGGCTGCAGCAGGTGAGATCAGTGACATCTCTTTAAGAAGCTCAAGGGCTTCAGGGCCCGACTGCAGCATCCTGTTGTAGGCCAGGACTACTGCTCAATTTTACTGCATTACCAGATTTCCCCATAGTACAGGTGGTCATTGATAGTACTTCAGTGAGCATTCAGGCATCTAGATAAAATGGTTCCATTCCATCAATGCTCAGCTGATCAGTGATCATGACATCAGATCACCTTCCTGGCAGCTGTCATAGTGCTTTCATTGTAAGACAATCCTTTGTGTCAATCATATTTGAAATCACAGGCAGACTACAAGGATGGTTCTTTGGAGACCAAGGCTACCTTTTCAGTTGTGACTAATGTTACCTTTGTACCTGCCACAGAAAGAACCATAGAATAGATACAATGCAGCTACCAGGAGTTTTATAGAGCATATCAGTGGTTTCTTGAAACAGCAATTCAGATACCTCAACAGACATATGCTTCGTCACAGCACTGTGAAATTCTCTAAGATCGCCACTGTCAGCTATATGGTGCTCATATTTGTGACAGGAAAAGCTAGAGCACAATGCCGGCAGTGATCAAGAGGATGTTCCAAAAGAAATATCTTTGTAGCCAGGAATATTATTGCACCAGGTGCACATAGTATGTGAACAGCCCCACTAGTGAATCTTCCTGCCCATATGTTTTTAATCAAGCAGTCCAAAACACTGTCGCCATTATCTCTGGACCAAGAGCAAATTCCTGCATTATTTGTGAATTCCAAAGGCAAAATATTTTTCTGTCTCAGTTCTGATTAATTTCATCTTTCGATCCAAGACTTGAATATCCCTAACGATAATTTCAATGTGAATTTGAATATCTTCACCAAGTTTTTAACATTTGCTTTTGCACTTGTGTGCATTTTCCTTGTTAGTGCCTAAGTTTGCTCAGCAAAGACATGGGGAATCTTAATACTCAAATCTTCTATATTTTAATGTTTTCTTCTTAGGCTGATAAAACAATCTTACTCAATTATCATCGGATTGCCAAAGATACATAAAGTAAGAGGTATTGTAGTATCACCCAGTTAAAATGGAAGGAAAGGGTTTTAGGGTTATGCATGCAAAGAATTGCTGTTAGGGAAGATGGGCATCCATATTGTAAGATTGTGGGGGAGAGACGCATTCATGCAAGAGTGCTATGTAGACTATGTCAATTGTCTGCAATAATATCAATGAGGAACACCACGGGGACTGCACAGGTAGCGACCTGCAGAGCTTCCTGCCCTGATTAATCGATGTAAGTCTGAGTGGTGTTGCTAGAAGTTGCACGACGTGAAAGAATTTCTCTCCCTGTGAGTCATTATCATCCTTAAGCAGAGTGCATTGTCAATGTACAGTTGTACAGTTTTACTGCCAGCGGGTGAAGACTTTGTTGATTCCCAATGTGGCAAAAGAAGAAAAGCAAAATGTGTTACACTTCCTTCAGTGACCAGGCCATTGAATTTTTTGCAGCTCTGGTCCAAGGTTCTGGGGTTGCAAAGTAAGCATTCAGTGTCACCTCCCTCTAGACAGTAAGAATGTCCTTTTCAGTATGTCTAGTTACCATCAAAAGACTTTTTTTTATTCATTCATGGGATGTGGGCATCGCTGGCTAGGACAGCATTAATTGCCCATCCCTAATTGCCCTTGAGAAGGTGGTTGTGAGCTGCCTTCTTGACCCACTGCAGTTCATGTGGGGTAGGTACACCCACAGTGCTGTTAGGAAGGGAGTTCCAGGATTTTGACCCAGAGACAGTGAAGGAACGGCAATATAGTTCCAAGTCAAGATGGTGTGTGGCTTGGAGGGGAACTTGCAGGTGGTTGTGTTCCCATGCATCTGCTGTCCTTGTGTTTCTAGGTGGTAGAGGTCATGGGTTCGGTAGGTGTTGTCGAAGGAGCCTTTGTGTGTTGCTGCAGTGCACACCGCTGCCACTGTGCATCGATGGTGGAGGAAATGAATGTTTGTGGATGGGGTGACAATCAAGCGGGCTGTTTTGCCCTGGATGGTGTCGAGCTTCTCGAGTGGTTTTGGAGCTGCACCCAGCCAGGCAAGTGGAGAGTATTCCATCATACTCATGACTGGTGCCTTGTAGATTAAAAGCAAAATACTGCGGATGCTGGAAATCTGAAATAAAAACAAGAAATGCTGGAAACACTCAGCAGGTCTGGCAGCATCTGTGGAGAGAGAAGCAGAGTTAACGTTTCAGGTCAGTGAACCTTCTTCAGAACTTGTAGATAGGCTTTAGGGAGTCAGGAGGTGAGTTACTCGCTGCAGGATTCCTAGCCTCTGACCTGCTGTAGTAGCCATGGTACTTATATGGCTACTCCAGTTCAGTTTCTGGTCAATGGTAACCCCTACGATGTTGATTGTGGGGGATTCAGCGATCGTAATGCCATTGAATGTCAAGGGGAGATGGTTAGATTCTCTCTTGTTGGAGATAGTCATTGCCTGGCACTTGTGTGGCGTGTATGTTACTTGCCACATATCAGCGCAAGCCTGGATATTGTCCAGGTCTTGCTGCATTTCTACACGGACTGCTTCAGTATCTGAGGAGTCACAAATGGTACTGAACATTGTGCAATCATCAGCGAGCATTCCCACTGATGCCCTTATGATTGAAGGAAAGTATTGATGAAGCAATTGAAGATAGCTGGGCCTAGGACACTACCCTGAGGATCTCCTGCAGTGATGTCCTGGAGCTGAGATGATTGACCTCCAACAACCACACCCTCTTCCTTTGCGCTAGGTCAGACTCCAACCAGCGAAGAGTTTTCCCCATGTTTCCCATTGACTCCAGTTTTGCTAGGACTCCTTGATGCCATGCTCGGTCAAATGCTGCCTTGATGTCAAGGGCAGTCACTCTCACCTCACCTCTTGAGCTCAGCTCTTTTATCCATGTTTGAACCAAGGCTGTAATGATGTCAGGAGCTGAGTGGCCCTGGCGGAACCCAAACTGAGCATCACTGAGCAGGTTATTGCCAAGCAAGTGCTGCTTGATAGCACTGTTGATGACACCTTCCATCACTTTACTGATGTTCGAGAGTAGACTGATGGGACGGTAATTGGCCAGTTTGGATTTGCCCTGCTTTTTGTGTACAGGACATACCTGGGCAATTTTCCACATTGCCAGGTAGGTGCTAGCATTGTAGCTGTACTGGAACATCTTGGCTAGGGCCATGGCATGTTCTGGAGCACAGATCTTCAGTACTATTGCTGGAATGTTGTCAGGGCTCATAGACTTTGCAGTATCCAGTGCCTCCAGTTGTTTCTTGATATCACATGGAGTGAATCAAATTGACTGAAGATTTGCATCTGTGATGCTGGGGACCTCAGGTGGAGGCCAAGATGGATCATCCACTCAGCACTTCTGGCTGAAGTGTGTTGCAAATCCTTCAGCCTTATCTTTCGCACTGATGGAGATATTTGTGGAGCCACCTTCTACAGTTAGTTGTTTAATTGTCCACCACCATTCACAGCTGGATGTGACAGGACTGCAGAGGTTAGATTTGATCCGTTGGTTGTGGGTTCACTTAGCTCTGTCTATCACATGCTGCTTATGCTGTTTGGCACACAGGTAGTCCTGGGTTGTATCTTCACCAGGTTGATACCTCATTTTGAGGTAGGCCTGGTGCTGCTCCTGGCATTCCCTCCTGCACTCTTCATTGAGCCACGGTTGATCCCCTGGTTTGATGGTAATGGTAGAGTGGGGGATATGCTGGGCCATGAGGTTACAGATTGCGGTTGAGTACAATTCTGCTGCTGAGGATGGCCCACAGCACCTCATGGATGCCCAGTTTTGCATTGTTAGATCTGTTTGAAATCTATCCCATTTAGCACGGTGGTAGTGCCACACAACAAGATGGAGGGTATCCTCAGTGTGAAGACAGGACTTCATCTCCACAAGGACTGTGCGATGGTCACTCCTACTAATACTGTCATGGTCAGTTGCATCTGCAACAGGCCATCCCTAATTGCCCTTGAGAACTGAATGGTTTGCCAGGCCATCTCAGAGGGCATTTAAGAGTCAACCACATTCCACACCACTCCTGTTTTACACAGCTTTCACGACTCAATTGGATATGCAAATGAGCTGATCCATGAAATTCTGGTCTAGGTACCTCTCCAGATAATCAGTGATCATAATTCATTTTCCATTGGCACAAGAGTGGTGCAACTTACTGCATGTGATTTCTAGGCCAAAGTGTTTGCACTGATCATTTTGCTCTCATTTATTTTACTGGACAAGACTTAAGAAATATTTTGATTCTTCACTCCTACTCTTACTTTACCCCTTCCTTTTCAAATAGCCTACTTCTAACATCTGTAATATTACTTGTTTTTTTAGTATGTGAACTAAGGTAAGATTCACAGGATTCCAAGTAATATCCAAAGAATACGTGGGTTTTTATTATAACTTAACTAGAACATATATACACAGCTACTACAGGACCCACGTCTATACACATCTCACCGTGTCAGGATACACTCACAACTCCCTGGTCATATGTGATGAGACATCCCTTCCTCCAGTGACCTTCATTTACAGCCTCATTCGGTGCTCCTCTTAACGTAGTCTCACATCCCCATTTTTCCAATGCAATCAAAACCCTATATATCAAAAGGGGAAATATTAATTTCATCAGTTTGAACTTTACATTCGGCTTTTCATGGAAAATCTTACAAGTAAATTTTTAAGAAAGCTGGCAGCCAAGATGGACACTGCAATTTACATTTGAAACACCAAAAGATCAACTGGAGACAAGAAGTCTCATCCAGCCTAGCCAAAATAATGGGGTGCTGTCATTGATTAAATTACCTAGAATGGCCTTATCAACATGGTCGTCAAAGCCACCTACATGCATTGACTTTGAAGAAGCCAACACCCTCCAAGTGTGACTGGACCTTGAATCTCAGAGAAGATTCCAGACAAACTTCATTTCAAAAAAAACAGAGCGGTTTGATGGAATCATGCGACTGCCTATGCAGCGCTGGAGAGACTGTAAGCTTTGTCACACAGAAAGCAGAGAGGAGTAACTGAAAAGCCATCAATGAAGCAGGTCTCTCTCTCTCTCTTTCTCTCTCTCTCCCCAGAATGAATCAAGAGAAGATCCGGTTGTGACTGGGAACCCCTCAAGCCTACAGACTGCCACAGCCAGCAACCAGGGGACGAGAAGCAACTCTCTCTTCAGCCTCCTGATCAAAGCAAGCCCACTACCGTGCACGTGGCCCAGTGAGGGCATCAGGAATAGAATTTCAGCTGAGGACTAACAGACTCAAAACTGTATTTAAATTCCGTTTATTCCGGACTTTAACCCAACCACCAAATCTGTTTTCCCTCTGTAATCTATTTGCGAGTGTGTGTGACTCTCGTGTGAATGTATGCGTGAATGTGTAGTGTATTTTAGTATTTTTAACCAGGTTAGAGCGTTAAGAGCAATAAACTTACATCTTTCTTGTTTAAACTCAAGAAAGCTTGTCTGATTGGTTCTTTTGCAATTACATTACAGGAATAGGAGCAAGCGCTCACTGAAGTGGTAAGTTCAACCACGGTGTTAAAAAAAGATAAACCCTGTTGTGGTCAAACTAGAGAAAGGGCGAAAGGGGAGCCTGAGACCCCCCCTCCTCACCTGGCCGTAACACCAAAGATAGAAACATATGTACAATATACAATGATGTTGCGGTTCAAACTAACTATACATGATTAAAACAAAATGTTATTTACAAGGCAGTAAGTTCAACACCCTCTAAAATGTAGAGGAGGTTTGCTTATTCATCCCAATATTGTTATTGTAAACCTCTTCCCAGAGCTGAGCTCATCTTGGTGACTCCTCTGAGACCCCAGTGACTCGGAACCCTGGTTAGCACGTTATTCCTCTGTGCTCGTAGCCACTGTACATTCATCTTCAGACTTTGTCTTTGAATGTTTTCATGATGCCACAGGGTTGTCACATGTAATGTTGCCATACAGCTCTCTGAGTTGACTTCGGTTCCATCTGAGAATCACATGATTGGGTGTCTGGACCTTGTACGATCTGGGCTGGTTGCATATCCTAGCAACCTCTGCAGGATACCAAGCTCCTGACACATGATTGAGGACTCTTACTTTCTATCCTACTCACAATCGAGCTAATTCTGGTCCTGCTTGCCTGTCATATGATGCCTTCCACTTCCTTTGTTTGGAAAACATAGAAAAATGATGACTGGCAATTTCACCAATCACCGGCAATCCCTCTGGCTTCTGGGTACTTGCTGCAACGAACTGAAGCCTGAGGAGAGTCATCTGGTCATATTGCCTCTTGATGTCAAGACTCCCAGCCTTTGTGTTATCCTTTACAGATACCTGATACACTCGTCCAGGATATTTTCTACCATCTTCGGCACGTTACTAATATCATGTATTTTAATCATTTGTAAATCTTGGCATACTGGAAATCCTGCAACAGCTGGTCCAATTGTGTCTCCAATATAAAACATTTGTGGTATCCATTTGGAGCTCCCGTAGCTGCTCTACAAGGTTATTGCTCCAATGCACTTGATTGGAGAACCATTGTAGGCAGTCAGCCTAGCCATGGTGGATTGTTACCATAGATTCCCATTTCTTTGAGTACATGTCCTTTAGTATACGGATGGGCAGAATATTTGCACTTGCTCTGGTGTCGATTTTTACTCTGAGCTTATGCCTGCCCTCTTCTGTGGACATACAATCCCAATCATGACAAATGCCTCAGATTGTGTAATAGCATTGACATGTTGATCCAAGTTAACTATGTGAAATGCTTGCTCACTGTTCATACAAGTGCGTTCTTCATCCATGTCCTCCTGGCATTCTGTCTCTCTGCTGACCTGATATACCTGCTTGGACTTCTGTTGCCTTTGCCGTCCTGTCTTGCAGACGTTCTTCCTGCATGTGATCTGCCCCCATTCCTGTGTGTAGTATCTGCGTTCAGCCTTTTGCACTGTCTTGCCAAATGCCCTCACATGCCACAAGCTTTGCACTGGTCCTGGTACGCTGGACAACTGCAATTTGGGCGAGTCAGGCCACATTTGCCACACGGCTTAGCAGACTTCTGAGTCTTGGTTACCATACCAATTGTCATAACTGCCCCCAACGCTTGTAACCGTTGATGCCCAGCCATGATGTCTTCAGATTTGCTTCCGTCATTAAGTAGTGCATCTCTGGTGTGTCCTTTCTTCTTTTCTAGCAAGTCTTTTTGAAAGACCTCGATTGGGGTAGATGCGATTACTAGCTCTATAACCAGTTCTGACAATTCAATATTTGCGAAGTCGCATTCTTGAGCTTTGTCTCGGCACCTTGCAACTAGAGCATGGCTACCCAACCGGGTCCGGCATTCGGGCTCGGATCAGGTTGGGCTGGGTCGGACACAGTGGCAGTGCTAACTTTTTTTCAGGGAAGGAAAGGGAAGTAAGAGTAAGCATCATTAATTTCAGGTAGTCGTGTCGGGTCTGGTCGGGTTGGGTCGGGCGCGGGAAAAAAACCAAAGGACTCAGCCCTGGGTCGGGTTCGGGTTAGGCGTGGTCGGGTCAGGCCCGGGTCAGGTTTAAATAGTATAACCGAGCAGGCCTTTACTTGCAACAATGGACTTATCGTGCCTTTGCCAGTAGGTCATAAGCTCAAGCCTATGTACTCGGAAATTGACCTTCACCTTGAATTGCTCCTCAGGAATGTCCACAGCTTGCTCGGGCCCTTCTGATCCTCAGCTGACAATCCTGATGATGTTGCAGGCCCTCATTGCCCAGTGCGATTTTGATTTTCACAGCTTTTTTCTTGGGTTTATTCACTCCTTGATCCAGGAATCACAGTTCCATCCATTGGTGAAACAATTTAAATTCAGATGCTATGTCTGACGCCTTCCAATCCATAACTGGATACCTGAATGACATTTTCTGGATGATCCTGCTTTTTTTTTTTTTAAAACAGATATAGGATTTCTCCCAGGTTTTCTTTTTCACAGGCACAGTTTTTCACAGGTGCTCTGCTTTCCCGGTTTTCTGTCTCACAGGTACAGCTTTTTGTTTCCTTTTTTAGACAGGTTCTTTTTTTGCAGGCCTGCCCCTTTGAAGAGTGAGACAACAGCTGCTTTCTTTGTTTATACAGTTTGTTCAATTTTTTTTAAGCTGGGGTGGCAGTTATTTTTTCTCTCTAGAGGGCTGCAGTTTGTAGTACCGGCATCTGCCACCGCCAGCCTTTTACTTTGTGCTGGACGTCCAGTAGCACTTTTGAGCTCCTCCGGCTCTTTTCAGCTTAATGCAAAAAAACAGGAAAACTTGTATGATTGCTTTAAGAGTGATGTCCCATTAAGAACTCAGTATGCCAATGATCTAAGTACCAGTATGTTATCACGTGGCTAGAAGCCATAGGCACTCTGCACTGTAACACCCAGTTTGCTCTATATGGTCTGTACTAGTTTAGCTGTTAATAAACCCTCTATAGATCTTCAAGGAACTGGAATCCATGTACCTCATTGTGTAGCTTAAGATAGAGGCATAGTTCTTTTACAGGCTCTCTACTTTACTGGTTTTCTGTCTCACAGGTACAGCTTTCTGTTTCCTTTTAAGACAGGTTTTTTTTTGCAGGACTGCCCTTTTTAAGAGTGAGACAACAGCTGCTTTCTTTGTTTACATAGCTTGTTTAATTTTTTTTTAAACTGGAGTAGCAGTTTTTCTCTCTCTAGAAGGCTGCAGCTTATAGTACAGCAGCTGTCACAGCCAGCCTTTTATTTTTGTGCTGGACCGCCATTGGTGCTGTTGAGCTATTCCTGCTCTTTTCAGCTTAGGCCCCACCCACAAAGCAAAAAAACAGGAAAACTAATGCAATAATGGCTACAGCTACTTCTTTTCAAATTTTTTGACACACAACCAGATTAGTTGAAAGCTCAGATCCCCTGGCAATTTGCCTGCTCACAGAGTTTCACCACCATTCAGGGTCCTGTCTGCCCTCCTAGCTCACTGCACTGTTGTGCGGTCTCCTGCCAACTGCTCTGTGCCTGAATTTTCAGCCACTCCAGGTAAGCAATTAGCTGTTCTTTGTTCTCTCTTGATGTGTTCTTCAGAAAAAAAAATCAAACATTGCCACAATGTAATATTTGGAGGTCTTCAGAAAAATAAATCCCAAATGTTGTCACCATGTAATATTACTTGTTCCTTTGGTATGTGAACTATTGTAAGATTCACAGGACTCCAAATAATACGTGGGCTTTTATTATAACTTAACTAGAACATACATGCACAGTGTTATGACCAAGGCGGGAGAAATACACTGTTAATTCAGTCCCACTTCTCCACGGGTCACAGCATATCAATAAATTTTCCCATCAACTGGAAAACTGGAATAAAGCACACCAACCAGGTTTCTTTAATCAACAACAAATTAACTAGTTATTAATAAACTAAGTCTTAAACAATAATGAGATACATCTATATACAAAAAGATTTCTTAAAACTCCTTATTTTTTCTAACCCTCATACACACACACACAGACACACATTCAAAAACTGGTTAACCGGGGAAAAAGGATTTTTCGGTTTACAACTGTTTCTTAGGAATAAAAAGGAAAAAATAAAATAATTGAGTTTGTCATTTTGTTGGATGTTTTCGGTTCGGTTCAGTGTCCCAGAGTCAAATAGTCAGATGCCACTCGAAGTCTCTCCAGGCAAGGTTGATGAACAGCCGGTAGGCATTTAAGGCAATTTGTCTGCAGCAGTCTTCACATAAGTCTTTCAACAGGAGTGTAGCAACAGGTCTGCTTAGGACTCACAGTAGCAGTATAGCAGTAGAAGCTTTCTTCAAGTTCCAGGATTCCCCAAAACACAGGAGGCAACAGGAACCATGCTGGATGCAGGAATTCCTCAGAGACAAGAGGTAATAGGAATCTGGCACCTTTCAAATACAGGATTTCTTTGCAAGAGCTGCAGGTTTCCTTTACAGAGAGAGGTCTTTTCTCAAGTCTCCAGGCAGGTCAGGTTTAGGTTCAAATGTCTGCTCTTTGTCCAACTCACTGGTTTTTAAAAGTCCAAAGTGAAAGCAAAAAACCTTCGTGAGCTGATCACATGACCAGGCAGAGAGTTATTCAAAGAGTTGCTCTGAGGAGCAACCCATGGCTGGCTTCCTTGAAACTGCTTGCTTTCTTATTCTTGTATACAAAGTCAACATCCAAAAATTTGAACTATTTGCAGGTGTCCACGGAACAAAAATCCTTTCTCAGTTTTTTTACAAACACGCAGAATTCCAAGTTCTTAGTACAAAAATAAAACCTCTTGTAACAACAGCCACTACAGGTGCCACATCTATGCATATTTCACTCTGTTGGGCTACACCCACAACTCCCTGGTCATGTGTGACACAATATGACTTCCTCCAGTGATCTTCAATTACAGCCTCTTAAGGTGGCCCCAGGACAGCATCTAGCAAAGTTTATATTTTTGAATGTGTTTTGGGGTCATAGTAACCCCAGACTGAATTAAAAAGGAATGACTATTATGGGTCACATTTTATGGCCCACCCTGAATGCTTCCCCTGACCATACCCTGCTGCACCTCACTTTTTCACCTTTCAAGCTAACTGCGCAATGTCATGAACCCATTGGTTGCAGTGGATGGCACCCTTCTCTTCTCCTTCGTTCAGACTTCCACTGACATTTCCATTCAGATTTCCACTCCCCAACTTATCCTATTACAAATATAGCCAAAATACAATAGACAACCAACACAAAGACGTAATAGATATCACAACTAAAACGTAATAGATATCACAGCAAACAGAAAAAAGACTGGAAGAATAAAGACATATACAAAAGTAACCAAATGCAGAGACAAAAAAAAATGCGCAAATTTGAACTCCAGCAACACAGAAAGAAATCAGAAATGCATAAAATTGCATTTCAACATAATTACATAAAATTGCTTTTATTTTTTAATATATACTTATGTTATTACACACATATATTTATACATTGTACATAATTATATATCATTACATTTATCTGGCATTCCATCTAATTACATATAATCGCCTACATCTGCTCCAGTACCACTGTAACCAGCATTTGAGTTGTCCAGATTCAGTCTGCTGTGTGCTGCTTCGGTTTACACCAAAGGGTAAACACAGGAAGCATGACAAGAATGAAGAAACATTGCACCCTCTGTGTAACTGCAGTGCAGTTGATGTCTCCACACATTTTACTAACTGGCTACTCATTTCATGCTGGTCTAACAGGAGGAATATGCAAACACCACAATGCTGGTCCCAAGGCTACTGAATGAGGTATGATGTCTACCCAAGCCCCTTGACACTTTTGACATCTTTGATGTTTTTGACTTGTAATGTATCCCCCTATTTTATAGTTTTTAAGTGTTTTTCATGTATATAGTGTTATGACGGTGCTTCTATATTTTCTGTTAAGTTTTTTTTTGAGGATTCGTATTTTAGAATTATGGACATTGTTTTATTTGGGAAAACTGGAAAGGATTCCATGAATGTTTTTTTCACTGTGGTCATCAGATGGTCTTTTGGACTTGGTATGAAACAACCCTTACTGGAAGTCATCTGTCTTCAGATAAATACCCAGCAGGGGCTTTTTGACTTGGAGAAGTGATATGTCATGATTTATAAGGGTCAGGAGACTTGTTTCTTGAGATACTATTTTTGCTTTCACTTTGAACAGTGTGTTGGGGTGTGAACTGTTTTGAAGACAGCTGGGGAAAACTAGCCAAGAGAGCAGTCACCACCAGCTCACCCTCTTCCATCTCTTTGAGAACTCCCTGAGAATCAAGTGTAAGAAATGGAGAAATCGATACTGCATTCCTCCTGAAAGGCCTGCCAGAAACCCCTGTTGTCGCATTTCTCCTGGAAAGTCTGCCAAACCAATCTTCAACGTCACCTGAAAAGAACTGTTCTAGAAAGATCCCAGTGACAGCCATCTCCGCATATTTCGGAAACCAAACCAAAAAGGGACAACTGACAGCTTTACATATCTTCTCTTTTTTTCTTCAAGAATTAGCGAGTATTTGGCAAATGTATTTGTTATTGTCTTTTTTTTGTAACAGAGCTCGGTTAACCTGTATGTGTGTGTGTGTGTGAGGAGCTAAGATAAAAGGGAACTTTCATATTTCACTCTGTCTTTTAATGCTTTGCTTCATTACTGATTATGTCTTGTTTTATAATAAAGTGATAATTTTGTTATTTATTAAAGAAACCTGGTTGGTGTTTTTTATTCTGGGATAAAGAGTAGAGTCTATGATTGACCGTATCAGTAACTGGGTAAACATTTAAATATATGTTGTGACCTGTGGAGAAGTGGAACTAGAAAAGACAGTGCACTCCTCCCACCTCAGTCGTGACATATAATTGGTGGCTCTTTGTGGGATAACCTGCCAACAATGATGTGCAATTGTAAGTGGGATAGTAATAATTGAAAAGAGGAAAAGTAAAAAATAACCAGGTTTCTTGTGCATGGCTGGGATAGACCATGGATGTATTCTCATCATTTGCACATGGCAGAAGCAACTGGTGTGAATGGACGCGGGGGTCTGGGCTTTCAGCAGAGCTGAATGGTTTTTGTGTGCTTGGAGTTTAAATCTTCATTTGTCTGGATGGCTGAAGTGCTAACTGTCTGGAGAAACAAGTGAGGATAAGTGCCTCCCTTGTGCCTAGATCTTGGTTCCTTCCTTGCCTGTCAGCATGCTGTGACTTCTCTTCGGCTTCCTCATTGTCCTCCTCAACTGAGGATGCCTTGAGCTCCACTATGTCTTCCCCAGCCAAGGCCTGGCCCTTCTGCAGCGAGAAGTTGTGCAAAGCAAGCAAAGCACCACTATCCGGAGACCCTTGCAGGGGCATATTGAAGAGCACCACCCGATCAATTCAGACACCTGAGTCACATCTTAAGCAGACTAATTGTCTGCTCGATGGCCGCTCTGCCATCTTTATAGTGGTCCTCTGCCTCAGTCCTTGGGTTCCTTACTGGTGTCATCAGCCATCTCTTCAGTGGGTAACCCTTGTTGGCAAGTATCCACCCTTGCAGGCATGCTGGGGAGGGGAGGCGAAAAGCTGTGGAACCTGGGAGTGCCGGAGAATGTAAGCGTCGTGACTGCTCCCAGGGTAATGAGTACACACCTGCAGGATCCGCTGACGGTAGTCACAGACAAATTGCACGTTGAGGAAGTGAAATTGCTTCTAATTGATGCTGGCCTGCAGGAGCCTTAATGGCCACATGTGTGCAGTCTATGAGACCTTGCACCCAGGGGAATCCAGCCATGGCGCCAAAGCCTCTGGCTGTCTTGGCCTGACTGTCCACATCGGTTTTGAACTTGGTGTACTGCTTAGCCCTCCTGAAGAGGGCATCTGTCACTATCTTGAGTGATGTGCAGCTAATTGGGTGATGCCACACATGTCTCCAGTGGGTCCCTGGAGTGAGCCTGAGGTTGATTCAGCTGGAACTCACCTCCTTTGCCATCATGGTGCACAGCTCAGTCGCAGCCTCTCAGAACAGGCGCAGAGTTCGGAGACACTGCCGCTCTGACATTTGGATGTAACTCATCCGTCATCTGTACACTCTGGCCACTAGGTACCCTCGTCTACACACTGGTCTCTACTTCCAGTTCCATCTGCAGCCTTCTGCCGCTTCCCCGTCATGAGACTGCCTCTGCAGGTGGCCAGTAGGTTGCTGCTGTCTGTTTCCATTTGCCCACCCATCCCTCCCTCTCAGGTTCTCCTCCTTGCTGGAGGAACCTCCTCCAAAATGCACAATCGCTAAGCCACCTGCGTAATATCACTTTAAGGGAGCGACCCCTGCCATTGTTGCAGAAAAGCCACATAGTCCTTCCCCCTACTAGGCCCCCCTCCAATGAGCCCCTGCCAGGAGGACTAACTGCTCAAGGGGGCCTCAAGCCAACACAAATATTTGCCCTTCTCCTCCTGTGCTAATAAAACAAAAGGCCTCAGTGAACGTCTGCCAATTGCAGCAGACTC
This sequence comes from Heterodontus francisci, assembly GCF_036365525.1. NCBI lineage: Eukaryota > Metazoa > Chordata > Chondrichthyes > Heterodontiformes > Heterodontidae > Heterodontus > Heterodontus francisci. Next base: position 41,754,256 of record NC_090372.1, read on the forward strand.
CTGCAGCTACCAGCCCATTGCCACCCTCTAAATGCTGCTGAGACTCCAACCCCCCCCCCCCCCCCCCACCGCACCGTGGGCCCGTGCAGGGCTCATAAAACTCTGAAGGGCTCGTAATATCAGTGTCAAATACCTCCTGAATTATCTTAATTGGCCGTACTTGCTCGTTTGCAAATGGCGAGCAGAGTCCCCACCTCCAGTGCCATCTGTTTGAACAGATAAAATTCCGGCCAATGTATCATCGTACAAACCAATCACTAATTCTTTTCATGTATGTTTATTGAAACTGTATTGCACTGGAACAACCTTTCCCAGCGGCCAATCAACACTGCCATTGAAGGAACATTTTGGATCAGCCTGTTCCTGAGTTATCCAGAAACCAAAGGCTGGATCTTGTGAAGGAGGCTGGCCTCCCAACACCTGGCCGAAAAGGCGGGGGAAACTTCCCCTCTGCATTTTCGCAGACCCCCCCCCAGGGGGCGATCCTCCAGTGTTTTTAAATGTAGGTTTCAAGAGGTGACATCCCCATCCCTTTAAAGATGGGGATTCCGCCTCCATGAGCTGCCAGCCAATCAGAGGGCCGGCGGCTCAGCAGAATCGGCAGCACCACCAGGAGCAGTGGCCACTGCTGGTACTGCAGAGATCTCTGACCCAGGCCCAGCAGTGGAACCCCGGACACAAGATAGGTGAGGCGGGGTTGCCAGGTCAGACCAGAAGGTCCCTGCAAGGGGGGCCTAGGGGGTGGTCTTGTGTTCCAGGGGGAGGGATCCCCGGGGGGTGGGGGTGGGTGAATTGGTTCATGGTCGGGGTCCTCTGTGGGCCACAAATTGCCCTGGAGAAGGGACTCCCCCACCACCAAGCCTGCAGGAAGGGCACATCGTTTCACAAGGCATTGTCCCTGCACGGCAGAGACCACCTGCCGCTGGTAAGACCCCAGCAGAAGAGGGAAGAGACCCCTAATTGGCCATTAGTAGGCCACCTAAGGGCCTCAATTGGCCTCTGGGTGGGAAGGCCATCATTGGCTTATCCCACCCCTGGGAAGATTGTTGGGCCATGGGCCCTCTGCTCCACCTACCCCCTGCCATCCGTCACGATACTCCGTGGCCCCCCGCCTCCGATCCCACCTCGTGTTGGGGGGGGTGGGGGGTGGGGCCTGTAAAATCCAGCCCCAAGTCTGTAGCCAAGACAACAGCAACCTTCCTTCAAACTATCCTCCAGGTGTCCTCATTATGTTTTGTGATCATTTTATTTGAAACACCGTTTTAGTATATTACATGAATGCATAGTATTTTTAATTAGGTCATTCTGTTTAGGAAAGTACAGTGTCATAAGTTGTTGTTTCCCCCCCAGATTTGCTAAATCCTTGATTCTGAGAGAAGGGGACACAGCTACACATAAAAGGAGAGGGGGGAAGGGTCCAGCATTGAAACTTCAGAGTGGGTCATCCGTCTTCCCTGTCAACATCAGGGAGGAACAAAGAAACAAATGACCTCAGAAGGAAAACCTGTTTGAACTGAAAGTTATCTTTAGGGCTTTAATTATTCCTGAATTGCATTGTAAATTATGGAACGACAAGCCATCGACTGCTGTTGTGTGTTTTTGTACAGTTTATACAACTACTCTGCATGCCCGCTAAATTTTGTGCGCCCTTCATTAATACATTTCAGTTGGCATTTTCCAATTATTATCTAATTATCAGGAAAGTAGCTATGAGCAAAAGGGTGAGCCTGAGCAAACAAATCCAACTTTTCACATTCTGGATCAAATGTGGAAGCGGTCTGATTTGAAACTTTGCAGTTATTTGTACAAACAATACGATTTTGTTCAGCTATTCATGTTGCCTACTGTGAGATATCATGATGTAAACAGAATTGACAAATAAGGCTGCAATACCACTGACTGACTGCTGATGGCACAACTGAACGATTCAAGAAGCCCAGGATTGCTACCAGTTAGCGTCAAACTCATTAAAATACACATGTAAAATTTATAGGTCTTTTGTGCTTTAGGTTTTCTCTAACTTAAGGCTTTTTAAATTATAGATTTTTTGAAAGCTTACTCTTAGTATTTTCCAACAGCAGGATGAAGATTTATACTAATACAGCCTTGCTGTTCATATACTGAATTCCAAATTAGCAGTTTGCATAACCTAATGGACAGATGATATCAATTACATCAATTGAAGTATTTAAAAATACCATGGATTGTTTAGTCTGAATCAGAATATTAAATTTGGGAACATAACTAATGTTTTAATCCTTTACAATCTACTCTTAATTCAGTTGCTTAATTCAAATGTTCCAATAATTTATTTTTTAATTCTAAAGTCCCAATTTGCAGTTATTTATGTTGCTTAATGCAAAATATTTAATAATTCAATGTTTTAATGCAAAAAAAACTTTGAATGACCAAGATTGACTGTAGTTGTAACAACTCATTTACAACTACTTATCGTTTTCATTTTAAAATCTTAGTGCCCCATATTTGAACTTGGAGTCATAAGGGCAGGCTTGATGGTAATTGAATGCCAATATCACCCAATATCTGAATCTGCTGTTTCTTAACATAATGCAAGCAGCAGGTTAAACTATCCAGTAGGAAGTGATTTGAAGGCATTTCTTCAAATTGAGTTGTTCAAGATTCACGTATTTTCTCAGGTTACAGTGCATCTAGAATCAAAGAAAAATACAGTACAGAAGGCCATTCAACCCATCATACCTGTGCTGGTTCTTTGAAGAAGCTATCTAATTAGTCCCACTCCTCTGCTCATCCCCATAGCCCTGCAAATGTTGTCCAATTCCCTTTTGACAGTTATTATTGAATCTACTTCCACCACCCTTTCAGATAGTACATTTCAGATCACTTGAAACTTGAAAACCTAATTAGTTAAATAAAACACAATAAAGATGGCAGGGCAGGTGATGTGTTGCAGCTGAAGCATATTGGAGCTGGTGGACACCAGTGTGATCCACAACAACCACATCTAAAGTAAGTGCCTGCAGCTCGAGGAACTTCTATTCAGAGTTGATGAGCTGGACCGAGCTTTGGACACTGCCATGTACCAGGGAGGGAGAAAGTTACCTTGGCACTTTGTTGCAGGAGGCAGTCACACACCTTAGGCTAGGTACGTCAGATTTGTTCCAGGGTCAGGGATAGGAGGGTGTGACTACGAGTGAAGCAATTATGGGAATCCAGAATGCATCAATGGAGCCTCAGCCCTTGTTCTTGTCCAACAGGTTTGAGGTTCTTGCAGCCTATGTGGATGAGAGCAGGGACTGCAGAGAGGATGAGCAAACTGACCACAGCATTGTGATACAGGGGGCCTTTCAAGTTGGGGGAATAAAAAGGAATGTAGTAGTGACAGGGGACAGTACAGTTAGGGGGATAGAACACTGTTCTCTGCAGCTGAGAGCATGAGTTCTGAGGGCTGTTGTGTTGCCTGTCCAGTGCCAGGGTTAAGGACATCTCCTCAGAGCTGGAGAGGAGGTTGGAGTGGAAGGGGAAGGATCCAGTTGTCATGATCCATGTAGGTACCAGCGACATAGGTAGGACTAAGAAAGAGGTTCTGCTGAGAGAGTATGAGCGGCTAGGGGATAAATTAAAAAGCAGGACCAGAAAGGTAATAATCTGAGCCACAAGCAAATTGGCATTGGGTCAATAAGATCAGAGAGTTGAATGAGTGACTCAAAAGATTAATGTGGGAGAAATGAGTTTAAATTTATAGAGTACTGGCACCAGTACTGGGGAAGGAGGGAGCTGATCATTTGGCATGGGCTTCATTTGAACCCTGCTGGGTCCTGTGTCCTGGCAAATAATTGGGGCTGTAGAGAGAGCTTTAAACTCTGTGCAGGGGTGATTTGGGTAACGATAACCAGAGTGTGACGGGAAGGGACAGAATATACAAACATAAGCGTGCAGCATTCATAACAGGATTAATGAACTGATGGCACAAGTAGAAATAAATGGACGTGATCTGATAGCCATTACAGAGACATGGGGCTGGATTCTAGGAGCCTGGGTGGGCGTCAGGCCAAAGAGCTTCCACGATCTTAAGCACAGTAGCTCATTTAAACAGCTGGGGTGGCCCTTTCTCACCCCTATAACAATCACGATAACTATTTGCCTTTCCCCCCTTTTATTTAGAGATACAGCACTGAAACAGGCCCTTCAGCCCACCGAGTCTGTGCCAACCAACAACCACCCATTTATACTAATCCTACATTAACCCCATATTCCCTACCACATCCCCACCATTCCCATACCACCTACCTACGCTGGGGGCAATTTGCAATGGCCAATTTACCTATCAACCTGCAAGTCTTTGGCTGTGGGAGGAAACCGGAGCACCCAGCAGAAACCCACGCGGTCACAGGGAGAACTTGCAAACTCCGCACAGGCAGTACCCAGAACCGAACCCGGGTCGCTGGAGCTGTGAGGCTGCGGTGCTAACCATTGCGCCACTGTGCCGCCCTTACCTTATCACTTATCTTTTACATCTGACCTTCCCACCCTCCGCCAAACTGTACAAAGTTTAAGGTTCAACCCTTCCCACCATCCCCTACACCCATTATGTGCATTTGACCCCGTCCCCCCACACCCCTGACCCACCGCACTGACAAACTTACCTCCTCACCATTCCCCACCAGTGTTGTGCCTCGTTTCCCGGACAGTGATCTGAAGGTGCGAGAATGCTGGCTGTCGCGCAGAAGATCACGGCGGGCCCTCAAGATCTCAGGTAAATACATGTTAATTTATTAATTTTATTAATTTGAATATGAAGCGTGGTCCCATTGCCCAGCAGCAGGGGTGGGTGGGGGGCGGGGGCCGCTATGGAGCCTCGCCATCGCTGGGAGGATCGGACCGGGCCCTGCCGGCGTCAAGGTCTGTGACTGGCCTCATCCAGAGCCTTCCCCCCGCCATGGCTCCCGACGTTGAAGGCTTCTTAAAATCCAGCCCTACATGTTTTCAAGGTGACCAAGGCTGAGAACTGAATATTTGGGGGGTACTTGACATTTCAGAAGGATAGGAAGAAAGGAAAAGGAAGTGGGATAACTTTCTTAATAAAGAATCAGATCAGTACAGTAGTGAGAAATGATCTTGCTCGAAAGATCAAGATGTGAGGCTGGAGTTTACCAGCCCTTCGACATCGTGGGTTGTGGTGGGGGGGCCCGTAGAATACTTACGGGAGAGGCCGCCCATGACGCCGAGAAGGCCCCGCCACATTTTATCGGTGGCGGCGAGACCTCGGTGTGGCCCGAACCCCCCGCCACTTGGCAGCGGGGCCTTTATTCGAATATTAAAATTAATTTTGAAAGATGCAAATAAACCTACCTGGTCCTGGCGACCGTCCCACGCCAATATTATGGGCGCCGGCCGCAACTTGCGCGCTTTCGGAACTCTGAACAGAGTGCTGAGGAAAGACACTGGTAGGGAGGGGGAGGACTGAAATTATCAGGGCGGGAGTGGGGTGGGGGGGGGGGAAGCAGGGAAAATGTTTTGTATTGGCTGTGGGGATGGTGGAAAGGGGTTGAAGGACAAATGTGACGATGTTGGAGGGGAAAGTTTGGGGTGGGAAAAATGTTGATGTTTGGCATATGGGCCAATTAAAAAAAACATTGGGGGTGTGGGAAAGTGCCTCCAGCTTTCATTTAAATTTTTAAGGCCAATGTAAAATACTTTTGCTTTAAAAATTCAAATATCTTCCAAGGGCATGAAGCCCTTTAAAAATGGCGCTGGCGCCAGATGCCATCGCCGGGGAAGGCGTGACTGTCCCCGATGAGGTAGAGAGGGCGGCCGCTCCACCACTTCCATTTAAATGAACCCCAACGCGTAATATCACGGGTGCTCAGTGGCGGCCAATACAAGCGGGCACACCGCCGACATCAGAGTGCGCTGCAGCAATTTGCGGTGCACTCCTAAAATTCAGCCGGTAGAGTCATTTTGGTTGGAGTTAAATACCAAGGGAAAGAAGTCACTGGTGGGAATAGTTTATAGGACCTCTAACAGTAGCTACAGTGTAGGACAGAGTACAAATCAAGAAATAATGGGGGCCTGTAAGAAAGGTACTGCAATTATCAGGGGCGACTTTAATCTTTACATAAATTGGACAAATCAAAGTGGCAAAGGTAGCCTTGAGGATACATTCTGGAACCAACCAGGGAACAGACTATTTTAGACCTGATAATGTGTCATGGACTGGACTAATTAATTATCTCATAGTTAAGGATCCATTAGGGAACAGTGATCAGAACATGCTAGCATTTCACATGTAGTTTGATGGTAAGGAACTTGGGTCTGAAATTGGTGTTTTAAACTTAAATAAAGGCAATTATAAAGGTATGAAGACTAAGTTGGCTAAAGTGGACTGGGAAAATAGATTAAAAGGTAATACAGTAGATAAGCAGTGGCAGACACTGAATGAGATATTGCACAGTTTTGAACAAAGATATATTCCATTGAGAAAGAAACTTGTTTAGATGTAGGAGTCTTTTCTCTCTTGAGGTTTACGTGTCTTCAGTGGGTCCGGAGGCTTGCGAAAAAGTGAGAGTGTGCCAGCCAGGAGAGAGGCTGTCTTGTTTCAGGTTCAGTTACAATCTGCAGTCTGCTCAAACTGTCCTGTGAGCACAATTCAAAACTCCAAGTTGGCCAGCAGGTTAGTCATGTGACTAACTGGTTTAACCACTCCTGCATTTGTGGATTTCAAAGCTCTCGGTGGGGTGGGGCAGGTGGTGTAGTGCTGTCCCTTATCCCAACAAGATGTGGATCATCATTGCCCAGTCCCATCTCTGTTAATTGAATCAGTGAGCAATTATTTTGTCTCTCCAAGCACTGTCTTTTAGTATGCAAATATTTTTCCAGCCAACGCTTGATATCTTTAAACAAGTCATCTCTTCACTCCAGCAACAGTTTAAAATTAATGTTCACATGACAAAATTAATATGCCTCATTCTTGGTGGGTGGGGGTCTTCATGACACAATCATTATCACGAGAGAGAAAATACTAGGCAAACTAATGGGACTAAAGACTGACAAATCCTCTGGACCTGATGGCCTCCATCCTAGGGTCATAAAAGAAGTGGCTGCAGAGATAGTGTATGCATTGGTTGTAATCTTCCAAAATATTATTTAATTGGGGAGAGACTACAAAATGCTGCAATACACAGGGATCTGTGTATCCTCGTACATGAAACACAAAAAGTTAGCACGCAGATACAGCAAGTAATTAGGAAGGCAAATGGATGTTGCCCTTTTTGCAAGGGGGTGGAGTACAAAAGCCTAGGTAGGTGAACTCTTGAACCACTTCCAGAGCGTGGTCACCGATATTGATGGATGGAGCATTTCTGATGTCCTGTCCCATGATGTTCATTTTCTTGAGTCTGATGATTAGGCCAAATTCGTTGCAGGCAGCCGCGATCCTGTCGATGAGTCTCTGCAGACACTGTTCTGTGTGGGATGTTACTGCAGCATCGTCAGCAAAGAGGAGTTCCCTGATGAGGACCTTCCATACTTTGGTCTTCGCTCTTAGATGGACAAGGTTGAACAACCTGCCATCTGATCTTGTGTGGAGGAAAATTCCTTCTTCTGAAGATTTGAATGCATGTGAGAGCAGCAGGGAGAAGAAGATCCCAAGCAGTGTAGGTGCGAGAACACAGCTCTGTTTCACGCTACTCAGGACAGGAAAGGGGTCTGATGAGGCACCGCTATGCTGAATTGTGCCTTCCATATTGTCATGGAATGAGGTGATGATACTTAGTAGCTTTGATGGACATCCGATCTTTGCTAGTAGTTTGAAGAGACCACGTCTGCTGACGAGGTCAAAGGCTTTGGTGAGACTTATGAAAGCAACATAGAGGAGCATCTGTTGTTCACGGCATTTCTCCTGTAGCTGGTGAAGGGAGAACAGCATGTCAATGGTGGATCTCTCTGCTCGAAAGCCACACTGTGCCTCAGGGTAGACATGCTCAGCCAGCTTCTGGAGCCTGTTTAAAACAACTCGAGCAAAGACTTTCCCCACTATGCTAAGCAGGGAGATTCCACAGTCGTTGTTGCAGTCACCGTGGTCACCTTTGTTCTTCTAGAGGGTGATGATATTGGCATCGCGCATGTCCTGTGGTACTGCTGCCTCATCCCAGCACAGGCAAAGCAGTTCGTACAGTGCTGAGAGTATAGCAGGCTTGGCATTCGATTATTTCAGGGGTAATGCCGTCCTTCCCAGGGGCTTTCCCACTGGCTAGAGAATCAATGGCATCAGTGTGTTCTAATTTTGTTGGCTGTTCGTCCAGCTCATCCATGACTGGCAGAGACTGGACTGCACTGAGAGCAGTATCAGTGACAGCATTTTCCCTGCTGTACAGTTCTAGGTAGTGCTGCACCCAGTGGTCCATTTGCTTGCGTTGGTCAGTGATCGTGTCCCCTGATATAAAAAGTTCACCTACCTAGGCTCAACTATCACCAGTAACCTGTCTCTCGATGCAGAAATCAACAAGCGCATGGGAAAGGCTTCCACTGCTATGTCCAGACTGGCCAAGAGTGTGGGAAAATGGCGCACTGACACAGAACACAAAAGTCCGAGTGTATCAAGCCTGTGTCCTCAGTACCTTGCTCTACGGCAGTGAGGCCTGGACAATGTATGTCAGCCAAGAGTGACATCTCAATTCATTCCATCTTCGCTGCCTCTGGAGAATCCTTGGCATCAGCTGGCAGGACCGTATCTCCAACGCAGAAGTCCTCGAGGCAGCCAACATCCCCAGCATATACACCCTACTGAGCCAACGGCGCTTGAGATGGCTTGGCCATGTGAGCCGCATGGAAGATGGCAGGATCCCCAAGGACACGTTGTGCAGCGAGCTCGTCACTGATATCAGACTCAACAGCCGTCCATGTCTCCGCTTTAAAGACGTCTGCAAACGTGACATGAAGTCGTGTGACATTGATCACAAGTCGTGGGAGTCAGTTGCCAGTGATCGCCAGAGCTGGCGGACAGCCATAAAGGCAGGGCTAAAGAGTGTTGAGTTGAAGAGACTTAGCTGTTGGCAGGAAAAAAGACAGAAGCGCAAGGGGAGAGCCAACTGTGTAACAGCCCCGACAACCAATTTTATCTGCAGCGCCTGTGGAAGAGTCTGTCACTCTAGAATTGGCCTTTATAGCCACTCCAGGCGCTGCTTCACAAACCACTGACCACCTCCAGGCACTTATCCATTGTCTCTGGAGACAAGGAGACCAAGGAAGGAGTATAAAAGTAGGGAAAGTCTTGCTACAATTGTACAGGGTGTTGGTGAGACCACACCTAAGGTACTGCATGTAGTTTTTGTCTCATTTAAGGAGGGATATATTGGAGGCAGTTCAGAGATAGTTCACTAGGTTGTTTCCAGGAATGAGAGAGTTGTCTTATAAGGAAAGGTGCAGCAGGTTGCGCCTATACTCTTTGAGAGGTGATCTTACTGAAACATATAAGCTTCTGAGGGGTCTTGACAGGGTAGGTACTGAGTGGACGTTCCCCCTCGTGGGGGAAACTATAACTAGGGGGCACAGTTTCAGAATAAGGGGTTGCCCATTTAAGACAGAGATGAGGAGGAACTTCTTCTCTCGGAGGGTCATGCATCTTTGGAATTCTCTACCCCAGAGAACTGTGGAGACTGTGTCATTGAATATATTCAAAGCTCAGACAGACAGATAGATTTGAACTACAGGTGAGACAAGGGTTATGGGGAACAGGCAGGAAAGTGAAGTTGAGGCCAAGATCAAATCAGCCATGATCTTACTAAATAGTGGAGCAGGCTTGAGGAGCCTTATGGCCTACTTCTGTTTCTATTTCATATGTTCTCATCATAACTACTCGCTGGATACAACAATTTCTTCTCATCTCACCTTTGGTTCTTTTGTCAAATACCATCCCTTCTGACACTGGAAATAGTTTGTCCTTTTCTGAAAAAACAAAATACTGCAGATGTTGGAAATCTGAAATAAAACAGAAAATGCTGGAAATATTCAGCAGATCTGGTAACATCTGTGCATAAAGAAACAAAGTTAATGCGCTGGAATTTATTTCGGCAACGGACATTACAGCAACAGACCAGAAGGTGTAGGTGACGCTTCTCAGCTCTTTATTGGACCCCTGGCCAAATTCAATGGCAGGCAGGCAATTAACTGCCTGCCGACAGGGTTTCCAGCCCCTTTGGAGGACAAGATCCACCCCAAGAGCTGCCGGCCAATCAGAGGACTGCCAGCTCAGTAGTCCCAAAAGCGCCACCGGGAGTGCTGGCCACTGCCGGGACTGCAGGAGGCCTGGAGCAGCAGCCATGGAGCAGGCTCTTGGACCTAGGTGAGTGGGTCAGGGTCACTGGGGCCCGTCAGGCATGCTCTGGCAATGGGGTGGAAGTATGGTTGATGAGGCCAGGGGGGAGTCTTGCTGTGGGGGTAGCCATCACCACCAGTGGGGCCCTCCGTGGGCTATGGACTGCCCCAAGAGGAGGGATGCCCCGAACCTACTAGGAAGCTGTGAGGTCTCACATGGCGGTGTCTCCACATGGTGGCGGGCCCCTCCAATTTTGGCTAAATGCCAGTGGAGGCAGCCCTTAAGTGGTGCTTAATAGGCCACTTAGGTGGCTTAATTGGCTGCCCAAATGTCACCCCTTGCCATTATGCCTGACCACCCTGCTGCATCTCCCTGTCCAACCTTTTGTCAACAACTTCATGATTCTGAACACCTCTGGTAATTGTCACCTTAACCATTTCTGCTCTAAGCAGAAGAATCCCAGCTCAGAATCACAGAGTCATAGAGTCATAACAGCACAGAAGAGGCCATTTGGCCCATCAGGTCCTGTCGAGCAATACAGTCAATCCCAATCCACCACTCTATCCCCATAGCCTTCAAGGTTATTTCCCTCAAGTGCCCATCCGATTTCCTTTTGAAATCATCCATCTTCTCTGATTCCATCACCCTCGTAGGCAGTGAGTTCCAGGTCATTACCACTCGCTGCATAAAAAAGTTCTTCCTCACATCCCCCCAGCATCTCCTGCTCAAAACCTTCAATCTGTGTCCCCTAGTCCTTGTAACATCAGCTCTTCTTTGTCTACCTTATCTAAACCTGTCATAATCTTGTACACCTCTATCAAATCTCCCCTTAATCTCCTTTGCTCCAAGGAGAACAACCCCAGCTTCTCCAACCTCACCTTATAGCTAAAATTCCTCATCCCTGGAACCATTCTGGTAAATCTCCTCTGCAACTTCTCAAGGACCCTCACTTCCTAAAGTGTGGTGACCAGAACTGGATGTAATACTCTAGTTGTGGCCTAACCAGAGCTTTATAAATGGTCAGCATAGCTTCTCTGCTTTTGTACTCACTACCCCTATTTATGAACCTCAAGATCCCATATACTTTGCTAATTACTCTCTCAATATGTCCTGACACCTTCAAAGATCTATGCACATGAACCCCCAGGTCCCTCTGTCCCTGCACACTCTTTAGAACCGTACCATTAAGTCTCTATTGCCTCTCCCTATCTCTTCTGCCAAAATGCATCACCTCACACTTCTCTGTATTAAATTCCATCTGTCACTTGTTTTCCCATTCTGCTAGTCTATCTATGTTCTGTTGCAATTGATTCATATTATCCTCATTGTCTGTTATAACTCTTAGTTTGGTTTCATCAGCAAATTTTGAGATTTTACTCTGTATTCCAATATCCAAGCCATTTATATATATCAAAAAAACAGTGGTCCTAGCACTGACCTTTGGGGAACATCATTAACTACCATCATCCAGTCTGAAAATCAACAATTACCAGGACTCGCTGTTTTCTGTCCTTAAGCCAATTTTTTATTGCAATTGCCACTGACCATCCTATTCCATGAGCCTGAATTTTGTTAACCAGTCATTTATGTGGTATTTTGTCAAATGCTTTTTTAAAATCCATATGGACAACTTCCATTGCCTTCCTGTCATCAACCTTCTCTGTTAATTTTTCAAAATATTCACTTAGATTATTCAAGCACGATCTGCCACTTATAAATTCATGCTGGCTCTCCTTAATTAACTCAAACCTCCACAAGTCCCTGATTATTGCTTCTAAAATCTTACCGACCACTGATGTTAAACTGACCAGCCAGTAGTTACTAGGAACATCCTTACATCATTTCTTGAATAAGAGTGTCACATTTGCCACTTTCCAATCCTTTTGCACCTCCCCAATATCCAAGGAAGATTGGAAGATTATGGCAAGCCCTTCCTCTATCTCCACTCCCACTTCCTTTTGTAGCCTGGGATGCAAGCCAAGCAGACCAGGTGGACTTATCCCCTCTAAAGTAGCCAGTCTTACCAGTACCTTCTTCTTATCAATTTTCATCCCATCCATTACCTCTACCATTTCCACTTTTACTGATATTTTGTCGGCATCCTCTTCCTTAGTAAACACCACTACAAAGTAGTCATTAAGTGTTCAACCCTTGGCCTGCACTTCTAAGCATATATCACCCTCTTTGTCCCTAATAGGCCCCACCCACCCTACCTCTTATTACCCGCTTACTATTTACATGCTGGTAGAAAGTTTTTCGTTGCCCTTTTGTGTTAACTGCCATTCTATTCTCATAGTCTCTCTTTGCTAGTCTTATTTTCCTCTTCACTTCCCCTCTGAACTTACTGTATTTGGGCTGGTTTTTGCCTGAAGAATTCACCTAACATGTATCATACTCCCTCTTATTTTGTTTCATCATCTTCTCTATCTCCCTCATCATCCAAGGAGGCCTGGCTTTGGTTCCCTGGCCTTTCCCTCTTGTTGGAATGTACCTGGCCTATACCTGACATATCTCCTCCTTAAAGATCAATCATTATTTAGTTATAGTTTTTCCTCTCAATTTTTCATTTGCATTTTACTCTTGCAAGATCCCCTCTCATCCCATTGAAGTTAGCCCCCTTCCAATTTAGAAGTTCTATTTTAGAATGTTTCTTGTTCTTTCCCATTATTAATCTAAACCTTAAGATACAATGATCACTGTTATACAGGTGTTCTCCCACAGACACTTGGTCCACTTGGCCCATCTCATTTCCCAGCACCAGATCCAGCAATGCTTCCTTCCTAGTTGAACCGAGAACATACTGGTTAAGGAAGTTCTCCTGAACACTCCACAGATGCTGCCAGACCTGCTGGGTATTTCCAGAATTTTTATTTCATAAATTTCATATCTTTCTCTCACTATTTGGAGGCCTCTGGAATATCCCCAGTAATGGGATCAAACCCTTTTTGCTTCTCAACTCCAACCAAATGGATTGTGTCCTTTCTCCCTCAATGACATCCTCCTTTCCAACATTACAAAGTCTTCCCTAATCAGTACTGCCACGTCACCTCCTTTTTTTCCTTCCCTATTTTTTCTTGGACACTTTCTATCCTTGACTATTAAGCACCCTGTCCTCAACGTTTTTAAGCCACTTTTCCTTTATTGCCACTACATCATATTCCCATAATGGGTTTGATCCCATTACTTCCTTCTTTGCTACAATGCAACACTTTCACCTTGTGTACCTTAATGCTTTTCTACTTCTATTTGCTGTGCCCATCCCCCTGCTAACTTAGTTTAAACCCTTCCCGACCTCACGAGTGAACCTCCCTACTCGGACATTGGTCCCAGTCCTGTGGAGGTGCAACCCGTCCCTTTTGAATAGGTGCTTCCTGCCCTTGAACTGGTCCCAATGCCCCAAGAATCTAAAGCCCTCCCTTCTGTACCCTGCCTCAAGACACGCATTGATCCTCCCTATCTTCCTATTTCTACTCTCACCGGCATGTGACACTGGAGTAATCGAGAGATTACTAACTTCCAAGTCCTACTTTTTAACATCCTCCTGAAAATCTGATTGTGGGACCTCAATACTTGCAATAGGACCACAGGAACACAGGAAGTGGGAGCAGGCATAGGCCATTTGGTCCCTCAAGCCTGCTCCACTATTCAACTAGAGCATGGCTGATCTCCTACCTCAACGTCATTTTCCCGCCATTCCTAAATGGCCTACCTCTTATTCTGAGACTGTTCCCCCTGGTTCTAGAATGCATAGCCAGGGGAAACATCCTTCAGGCATCTACCCTGTCGAGTCCTGTATGAATTTTGTATGCTTCAATGAGATCACCTCTCATTCTTCTAAACTGTAGAGAATATAGGCCCAGTCTCCTCAGTCTCGCCTCATAGGACAATCCCATCATCCTAGGAATCAGTCTGGTGAACCTTCGTTGCACTCCCTCTATGGCAAGTATATCCTTCCTTAGGTAAGGAGACCAAAATACAGTACTCCAGGGGAGGTCTCTCACCAAGGTTCTATACAATTGAAGCAAGACTTCTTTACTTCTGTACTCAAATCCCCTTGTGATAAAGGCCAACATACTATTTGCCTTCCTAATTGCTTGCTGCACCTGCACATTAGCTTTCAGTGACTTATGAACAAGGACACCCAGGTCCCTTTAGACATCAACACTTCCTAATCTCTCACCATTTAAGAAATACTCGGCATTTCTGTTTTTTCCTACCAAAGTGGATAACTTCACATTTTTCCACCTTATATTCCATCTGCCATGTTCTTGCACTTAGCCTGTCTAAATCCCCTTGAAGTGTCTTTGCATCCTCCTCACAACTCGCATTCGCACCTAGTTTTGTGTCATCAGCAAACTTGGAAATATTACATTTGGTCCCCACATCAAAATCCTTGATATAGATTGTGAATAACTGAGGCCCAAGCATTGATCCTTTGCAGTACCCCAAACTGAAAATGACCTGTTTTTTCCTACTGTCTGTTTTCTGTCCATGCTCAATTCATGTCAGTATATGACCCCCAATCCCATGTGCTCTAATTTTGCTTACCAACCTCTTGTGTAGAATCTTATCAAAAACCTTCTGAAAATCCAAATACATCACATCCACTTTTTCTCCCTTCTCTATTCTGCTAGTTACTGTAGTATAATATACATAAGCTGTTACTGGGTCGTTTATGTATTTGACCTTAAGCATCATCACAGGATGTGATGTCACGAGTCTGTACCTCATGCTACTCAGTGTTCATGTAGATACCCTAGTAAGAAGATCCCTGTAAATAAACTCCTGTTACTTTGACCCAGACTCTACTTTCCTCATTCAATACTAAAAAGCACATTAGCAAGATAGTACATAGTGGCAGTGGTACAGTAAAGATTCACTCGAGTGCTTCCTGGGATGAGAGTATTGAAGCTCAGTAAATTGGGCCTATACTCTCTGGAGTTTAGAATGAGAGGTGATCTCATTCAAACATACAGATTATGAAGGGGCTTGACAGAGTAGACACTGAAAGGTTGTTTCCCCTGGCTGGGGAATCTAGAACATAGGGGCACAGCCTCAGGATAAGTGGTCGATCATTTAGGACTGAAATGAGAAGAAATTTAATCACTCAGAGGGTTGTGGATGCTCCATTGTTGAGTATATTCAAGATTGAGATCGATAGATTTTCGATCTCTCAGGGATTAAGGGATATGGGAGCGGGAAGGAAAATGGAGTTGAAGTAGATGATCAGCCATGATACTATTAAATGGCGGAGCAGGTTTGAGGGGCCGAATTACCTACCCCTGCTCCTATTTCTTTTGTTCTTAGAAAAGGAAAATAAAGATTTTTTAGTTCAAAGGGGATTCAATTGGTTGTTTAGAAATATGCCCCTATGGATTTTATTGTAAATGTCAATGAACTATAAACTGCTCCTAGCTCAGGTAGGCCACAACTCGATTATTGCATCCAGTTCTGGTCACCACACTTTAGGAAGGATGTGCGGGTCCTTGAGAGGCTGCAGAGGATATTTACCAGAATGTTTCCAGGGATGAGGGATTTTAGCGACAAGGTTAGGTTGGAGAATCTGGGGTTGTTCTCCTTGGAGCAAAGGATATTGAGAGGAATTTTAATAGAAGTGTACAAGATTAGAGAAAGTAGACGAATCAAAGCTCTTCCCATTAGCTGATAGCACAAGGAGAAGCGGACACAGATGTAAGGTTTTGGGCAAGAGATACAGGGGGATGTGAGGATGAACTTTTTTACGCAGTGCGTGGTAATGACCTAGAAGTTGCTGCCTACGAGGGTGGTGAAAGCAGAAATGATGAATGACTTCAAATGGAACTTGGATGGGCACTTGAGGGAAATAAACTTGCAGGGCTACGGGGATAGAATGGGGGAATGGGACTGACTGAATTACTCTACAGAGAGCCGGCATGGACTTGATAGGCTGAATGGCCTCCTCTGTGCAGTAATTTCTCCACGGCCGTATCAGGTGGACCAGCCAGCTCATGATGAGGTGCCACTGAGGCGTCAACAAGTAGACCTGCATGGCATGGACGCATAGGATGCCCTCATTCATGCAAGATTTACCTGAGAAGGATCCATTCCATATTGCAAGGTTGCCTTCCAGCCCTGATTAAGACCAGAAATGGGTGATATCAGCAATACTTCAGCAGTTCTCCTCGCCATACTTATCACATAACTATCACCCCTCCAACACCAAGGCTTTTTCCCACAACAGGTACTTCCATGTAATCCATGCTGCTCCTAGCCATGCACTTGCAGTGCAACACAATGAGCCACATGACACTTATCAAGTTGCCAACATACAAGCCTTTAGTCAAATAACGTTTAGAAATATTACAGATCCATAAAAATATTCACCCAAGTAAACCCCATAGTGATGCTACTGCAATTTCTGTGTTCTCTTTTGTGAGCTTCTACATGGTGCTCCCCAGTGGCTGAGGCTGAAGTGAAGGCAGCTTGCTCATTTCCTGTCTCTGGTAAAGGAGATGCCTGTGGCCGCCATCCTATGGCGTTGCCAGTGAGGGCCCCGCCACAGACTGCCCCCCCTACATCCGGTCATAGGGGCAGTATGCAGCGTGTGTCTCTGGCAGAGGGGCCAGGATGAGGGTTGGGGGGGGGGTGCTGCGGCCAATGCCTATGGAGTGCCTTGAGGATGCCAGTAGGTCTGCCTGCCACTGCCCTTACAGGGCACACCTGCACTTGACTACTCACCAGGAGCAGGACAGCACATGGCTGTGCTTTCATGCTTCTGGGCATTGCAGCCACATTGTGAAGGCCACTTCGCTGTTCCTGCATTTACTCATTGGCCTGGCTTTTATGAGTCTCCATGAAGTTGGCCACTCTTTCAATGGCAGTATTCATGCGCTCATTCGACTGAGGGATGGCAGCACTCATGACATGGATGGCACCTCCATCTTCTGTGCAAGGGCTCTCACAGCCTCAGGGAACTGTCAGATGTGCACACATCTCCCTTTGCTGCTCAAAAAGCACCCACTTTGTGTATGACCCCTGAGGCTCAGCATCTCCGATGAGCCGAGCATGGCTGGTGCTGTCCTTCACCCTCTAATGGGGACTGCTCACAACTTCCACTGCCTCTATCACCTGCTCACATGTGACGTCCTCCTCACTCTGTGCCAACCATTCTACTGAAGACCCACTGAGGTGTGTGTATCTGTGCTGGTGGATGGTGTGCTTGATTCATGTGGCAGTGCATCGTCAAAGGGCGCCTCGCCCTCTATGGCCTACACTGTCTCGTTTGCCACCTCCTGCTCCTTCTCCGGCACTGGCCCTGCAGTTTTGAGAAGACATTAGTTAGTGAAGCTCGCATCTCTCTGTGGCTGCTTCTGCACAGTTCTAGCTACTTTTCAAATGAGAACGTCTGGATACAAAAGCATTCATGAGCTACTGCTCCAAGACAGTAGCATGCTTGAGACGTTACGCTTTCACCCTCTCTCTGGTGCACCTCCATCTGACCCTTGGCAACTGCAAGTCCTGCTGTGACCCTGCCAATCTCGAGGGCCTCCTCTTCCATCGGTGTCAGGACTGAGATGACAGCCACTCCACTCCTGCTGTGCCCCTTCTCCCAGACGTTGTGTGCTCTCTTGTGCAAGGTGATGGACAGCAGTGTCATGAATGAAAGGGTTCCCAGCTGCACCTAAGAAGGCATTGCGCCATTTAAAACTTCTTAGATCATTCATGTTATGGTGCCATTCTCACATCTTCCATGAGTGGCCTTGGTATCAACACCTCCATTGGTCACGGAGGGGACCAGGGCACACAAGTCTCAGTATTGGTGGGATTTGTTATTGCTGAAACATTGCAGTGCAGAGGTCAGCTGAGCTTTCCAAATCTTCAAGAGTGCCACATATGGATTTCATGTCACTCACTTTCCCAGACTTCAGCAGGTCATTGAATCGCTTCTGGCACTGAATGCATGTCCTCCTTACTACACTGCGACTGAACACTTCCTGTGCCACCTCCAGTCAGGCCTGTTTTGCCATTGCAGCTGGCCTCTTCCTCCCACTCTTCGAGAACAATATGTGCCTGCGGGCCCACACGGCCTCCACCATGATCTCAAGGGAGGCGACATTAAATCTTGGGGCTTCTCTTCCACACCGGCCCTCCATCCTGGTCCTCCCTCTCATACTTCACAGTCAACAGAGGCACTCTGCCTGCAGCCACAGGTGAAACTGTCGAACTCCCTTTAAATGGGCTGCCCAACTTCCAGCTCCCACCTCGGGAACTCGTCCACTGTCCCTGTTAATTGGCCGCCTGCCATAAGATTGTGATGCCGTGAGGACATCAGACACCAGTGTAGTCCGGACCTGGAAATGGTCACAACTCTTGATTATTTTCTGTGTCCTGAAGATTCCGGCTACTGTTGCTCAGTCATGTTGCCAAAGCTGATCCTTTGGCTGTATACCCTTTGCCGCTCAGAACAAATCCAGTGAGCAAATGCCTTTCACTTAGCACAAAAGCAGCTGTCATAGTTCAGTGTTTTCTAAACTATCAAATTCACTGCCCCATCAATCCCCACTTTGCTCTTGCCTTGTTGACCCAGGCACATTTCACTCAGCATGGGAAACCCATGCACTGGTTGCTAAAACCAGTATGCAGGGTTAAATCTTCATTCAATTGCCACTTTACATATTGAGTATTGTTGAAAATAGAGACATGTTGCTGAAGCTTTTCATCTTGCACTCGTCAGCACAATTCGCAAGAATACCAATGTAAGGGAAAACAACAACTTTGTACTGTATGAGAAGAGAGTGCTGATTGGTTGGCAAGTGAACTCTGATTGGTAGAGGCATTGCCATGGAGAATGCACCAGTTTCCGGTGACTGACAGTTAACTGCCAAGCTTTGATTGAATTTAAACCAGGCAGCTTGACTCTGATTGGTCAAGGCATTGCCTTGAGGAAGGAGCCAGCGAATGGCCGTCACTTATTTTGTTTAGCTGAAACAGGCGCAATGTTTGTACATGTTCTTTCTGTCGGCAAAGAACAGGGCCCTGTGTATTAATATATGTAGCTTCCAGTACACACAAATGCGCCACAATGCCAGCACGACTGACAATCTCAAATTGGCTGTCAGCGTAATTCTTAGCGCACTGAGGATTATTTAGCAAATGCTGTCCAGTCACAGAATCACATCTAATGTTGGACACTGTGTTTTGGTTCATAAGTTTGCGTGTTATGCAGCGAGAAATGATCTGATCAGGGTAGCTATTGTCACCCGGGATGTCTTTGATTTACATATTATAATAGCTGACCGATCAGCCCCATCTGAAGTTTCCCACTTGCCTCCAAATGCACACTGGTTAAATGTGGAATTGAGCAGGATCACGTCGAGTTTCAGAGACCCCAGCATTTTTTGATGTTTTATCCCCCCGCACGCACTGACACTGACACTCACCGCCCCCCCGCCCCCCCTTGCAGGTTTAGAACTCTCCCACCCCATGTTTCACAAAAACAAGTTATTTGTTTTAGTGGAGGAATGTATAAATCGGAATGATGCATTTAAATCATAATCACAATACCTACAGCAGAGAGCTGGCACACGGACCATGACAAACAGCACATCTAAAATTCATAATAATTGACAGATTATACACTATAATATGACCCTCCAAAGCACCCTATAGAATGAGAAAATGACGTCAATCTTTCCAATCCCTGCTGGGCAAACATGTTCTCCGAACTAAATTTTAGTAAATGATATATAGTATACTGATTTAAAAACCCTATTACTGATAGGGTTTATAGTGTAATAGCACAGCCATTTTTATAGCCCTTAATATGCTTTAGGATAATATTTGGTTAAGTATTACAAATATGATAGCTAATATATTATCCACAATCAGATCCAGTGTATGAAATAAATAAATTGGTTATTAATTTCTGGGCTTCCAGACTTCCAGAAAAGTAATATTATAGAGTAAAAATGATACATTCGTAACATTATAAATTATGAAGAATAACTGTTGCCAAATTAGCAAACTACATTCATTACTGTATGACCAGAAATTTGCTCCAATTAAATATTGGGAAGACTGAAACCACTGTCTTGGTCCTCATTACAAACTCCATTCCCTAGCTCCCAACATCCCTCACCCTGACAACTGTCTGAGGCTGAACCAGTCTGTTTGCAACCTTGGTGTCATATCTGACCCTGAGATGAGCCTCCGATCACATATCCGCGGCATCACTAACACCACCTATTTGCACCTCTGTAACGTCTGCCCCGCCCTAGCTCTTCTGCTGCTGAAACACTTTCATCCATGCTTTTGTTGCATCAAGACTTGAATATTCCAAATCACTCCTGGCTGGTTTCCTAGATTCTACCCTCCGTAAACTGGAGGTCATCCAAAACTCTGCTGCCCATATCTTTACTTGCATCAAGTCCTGTTCACCCATCACCGCTGTGCTCACTGACATACATTGATTCCTGATTAAACAAAGCCACGATTTTAAAATTCTCATCCTTGCTTTCAAATCTGTCCATGGCCTTACCCCTCCCCATCTCTGTTATCTCCTCCATCCCCATAACCCTCTGAGATATCTGTGCTTATCTAATACTGACCTCTTGAGTATCCCCGATTTTAATTGATTCACCATTGGTGGTTGTGCCTTCAGCTGCCTTGGCCTTAAGTTCTGGAATTCCCTCCCTAAATCTCTCTGCCTCTTTACCTCTATTTTATACATACAAACATATGAATCAGAAGGAGGCCATTCAGCCCTTTGAGCCTGCTCTGCTATTTGATAAGATCATGGCTCCTTAAAACCTACCTCTTTGACCAAGCTTTTGGCAATCAGCCCTAATATTGCATTACATAGCTTGGTGTCAAATGCTCCTGTGAAGCACCTTGGGACGTTTTATTACCTTAAAAGATCAATATAAATTCAAGCTGTTGTAAAATTATCTTTGGTGAGCAGATGAGAAAAATTAATGAATAAAGATTTCTTCTTTCATGTTTCCACAGGTCATTTTTCCACATCCAATTCCTCAACATCATCATCTAAAGGGGAGGTAGTGGCACAGTGGTAATATCACTGGACTAGCAATCCAGAGGCCTAGGCTAATACTCTGGACATGGGTTCAAATCCGACTATGGCAGCTGGTGGAATTTAAATTCAATTAATTGATAAACGTAATGAATTCAAAAAATCTGGAATTGAAAGCTAGTCTCAGTAACAGTGCCAACTGTTAATTCATTCATGGGATGTGGGCGTCACTGGCTAGGCCCATCCCTAATTGCCCTTGAGAAGGCGGTGGTGAGCTGCCTTCTTGAACTGCTGCAGTCCATGTGGGGTAGGTACAACCACAGTGTTGTTAGGAAGAGTTTTCCAGGATTTTGACCCAGCGACAGTGAAGGACCGGCGATATAGTTCCAAGTCAGGATGGTGTGTGGCTTGGAGGGGAACTTGCAGATGATGGTGTTCCCATTCATTTACTGCCCTTGTCCTTCTAGGTGGTAGTGGTTGTGGGTTTGGAAGGTGCTGTGCAAGGAGCCTTGGTGCGTTGCTGCAGTGCATCTTGTAGATGATACACATTGCTGCCACCGTGTGTTGGTGGTGGAGGGAGTGAATGTTTATGAATGGGGTGCCAATCAAGCGGGCTGCTTTGTCCTGGATGGTGTCGAGCTTCTTGAGTGCTGTTGGAGCTGCACCCATCCAGGCAAGGAGAGAGTATTCCATCACACTCATGACTGGTGCCTTGTAGATGGTGGACAGGCTTTGGGGAGTCAGGAGGTGAGTTACTCACCACAGGATTCCTAGCCTCTGACCTGCTCTTGTAGCCACGGTACTTATATAGCTACTCCAGTTCAGTTTCTGGTCAATGGTAACCCCTAGGATGTTGATAGTGGGGGATTCAGCGATCATAATGCCATTGAAAGTCAAGGGGAGATGGTTAGATTCTCTCTTGTTGGAGATGGTCGATGCCTGGCACTTGTGTGGCGCAAATGTTACTTGCCACTTAGCCCAAGCCTGGATATTGCCCAGGTCTTGTTGCATTTCTACACGGACTGCTTCAGTATCTGAGGAGTCACCAATGGTGCTGAACCTTGTCCAATCATCAGCCAACATCCCCACTTCTGTCTTTATGATTGAAGGAAGATCATTGTTGAAGCAGCTGAAGATGATTGGGCCTAGGACACTAGTTTGAGGAATTCCTGCAGTGATGTCCTGGAGCCTGAGATGATTGACCTCCAACAACCACAACCATCTTTCTTTGTGCCAGGTCAGACTCCAACCAGCGAAGAATTTTCCCCCTGATTCCCATTGACTCCAGTTTTGCTAGGGCTCCTTGATGCCATACTCAGTCAAATGCTACCTTGGTGTCAAGGGCAGTCACTCACACCTCACCTCTTGAGTTCAGCTCTTTTGTCCATGTTTGAACCAAGGCTGTAATGAGGTCAGGAGCTGAGTGGCCCTGGCGGAACCCAAACTGAGCGTCACTGAGCTGGTTATTGCTAAGCAAGTGCCGCTTGATAGCACTTTTGGCAGCACCTTCCATTACTGTACTAATGATTGAGAGTAGACTGATGGGGCGGTAATTGGCCAGGTTGGACTTGTCCTGTTTTTTGAGTACAGGACATACCTGGGCAATTTTCCATATTGCCCGGTAGATGCCAGTATTGTAGCCGTACTGGAACAGCTTGGCTAGGGGCACGGCAAGTTCTGGAGCACAGATCTTCAGTACTATTGCTGGAATATTGTCAAGATCCATAGCCTTTGCAGTATCCAGTGCCATCAGTCATTTCTTGATATCACGCAGAGTGAATCGAATTGGCTGAAGACTGGCATCTGTGATGTTGGGAACTTCAGGAAGAGATGGATCATCCCCTCAGCACTTCTGGTTGAAGATTGTTGCAAATACTTCAGCCTTATCTTTTGCACTGATATGCTGGGCTCCCCCATCATTGAGGATTGGGATATTTGTGGAGCCACCTCCTCCAGTTAATTATTTAATTGTCCACCACCATTCACGACTGGACGTGGCAGGACTGCAGAGCTTAGATCTGATCCGTTGGTTATGGGATCGCTTAGCTCTGTCTATCACATGCTGCTTACGCAGTTTGACACACAAGTAGTCTTGGGTTGCAGCTTCACCAGGTTGACACCTCATTTTGAGGTATGCCTGGTGTTGCTCCTTGCATGCCCTCCTGCACTGTTCATTGAACCAGGGTTGGTCCCCCATCTTGATGGTAATGGTAGAGTGGGGGATGCGCCGGGCAGATAGTGGTTGAGTACAATTCTGCCGCTGCTGAAGGTCCACAGTGCCTCATGGATGCCCAGTTTTGCATTGCTAGATCTGTTCAAAATCAATCCCATTTAGCATGGTGGTAGTGTCACACAACACTATGGAGGGTATCCTCAATGTGAAGGCTGGACTTTGTCTCCACAAGGACTGTGCAGTGGTCACCCCTACCAATACTGTTATGGACAGATGCATCTGCGGCAGGCAGATTGGTGAGGACGAGGTCAAGTACGTTTTTCCCTCTTGTTGGTTCCCTCACCACTTGCCACAGAGCCAGTCTAGCAGCTATGTCCTTTAGGGCTCGGCCAGCTTGGTCAGTCGTGGTGCTACCGAGCCACTCTTGGTGATGGACAGTGAAGTCCTCTACCCAGAGTACAGTCTGTGCCCTTGCCACCCTCAGTGCTTCCTCCAAGTGTGTTCAACTTGGAGGAGTACTGATTCATCAGCTGAGGGAGGGCGGTAGGTGGAAATCAGCAGGAGGTTTACTTGCCCATGTTTGACCTGATGCCATGAAACTTCATGGTGTCGGGAGTCGATGTTGGGGACTCCCAGGACAAATCCCTCCAGAGTGTCTTCCACCTCTGCTGGGTCTGTCCTCCTGGTGGTACAGGACATACCCGGGGAATGTGATGGCAGTGTCTGGGACATTGTCTGTAAGGTATGATTCTGTGAGTATGACTATGTCGGGCTGTTGCTTGACTAGTCTGTGGGACAGCTGTCCCAATTTTGGCACAAGCCCCCAGATGTTAGTAAGGAGGACTTTGAAGGGTCGACAGGGCTGTGTTTGTCATTGTCATTTCCAGTGCCTAGGTCGATGCCAGTTGGCCCATCCGGTTTCATTCTTTATTGACTTTGTAGCAGTTAGATACAACTGAGTGGCTTGCTAGGCCATTTCAGAGGGCAATTAAGAGTCAACCACATTGCTGTGGGTCTGGAATCACATGTAGGCCAGACCAGGTAAGGACAGCAGATTTCCTTCCCTCAAGGAAATTAGTGAACCGGATGGGTTTTTACAACAGTTGACCATGGTTTCACGGCCATCATTAGACTAGCTTTTAATTCTAGATTTATTAATTGAATTCAAATTCCACCTTCTGCTGTGGTGGGATGCAAACCCATGTCCCCCAGAGAAATATCCTGGGTCTCTGGCTTACTAGTCCAGTTACTAGTCATCAATTGTTGTAAAAACCCATCTGGTTCACTAATGTTCTTCAGAGAAGGAAACCTGTCATTCTTACCTTGTCTGGCCTACGTGTGACTCCAGGCCCACAGCAATGTGGTTGACTCTTAACTGCCCTCTGAAATGACCTAGCAAGCCATTCAGCTGTCAAGCGCAATTAGGGATGGGCAACAACTGTTGGCCTTGCCAGCAATGCCCACATCCCATGAAAGAACAAAAATTTAAAGGACACCATCTTCATTTTTAAGCAGCGTGAAATCCAAGAATTATTAATTTATTTGATGACTCTCATCTTGTTTTCAAATAAAGTGCTTTATTTGTAATCACTCTTTTTACTAGTGTTTCAATTTCATACCGGTTATCCATTCCCACGAGCTGTCTACATTTCTGCAGTTATGGTTCAAATGAACAGTGCTTCTTTACACCTTTCCTACATTCAATAATTTTAGATTTATTTTCCTTATGGCTCCATTATGGTTATTTTACTGTTTCTGTAACCTGATTGTTACCATTGCTCTTTTATTCTTTACTGCTCCTGTTATGATTTAATTGCACATGTTTGCATTTCTGTCATTTTCTATAATGAAGATGGGTTCCACCTCAGAATGCATTAATGTCCAGGGATAAACAGATGCTGGGGCACGATACAACTGTTAACTAAGATATGCCTCACGGTTTTATTGGGTTTAGTGTCTGTACATTAGCTGTAGGAAGCAACTGGCAGGTACTGAATCCACATAAGGAAGCAATGACTGCAGACTCTCAGTCCTATTAGTCTGGAACCTTTCACTAAATGGCAGTGGTCAGATTGCTGGAGCCTATATGCAATGCAAATAACCCTCTGGGATTTAAAGGGACATTGTTTTTGTTGGGAAAGGGAGAAGATCAGAATGGGCTGTTTGTTTTAATAGCCCTTATGTAAAATCAGCTTTCTAACAACTTTGTGAGTGGATTCTGGGTTAGGACTATCACATAATAGCTGCACTGTAGATCTTGACCTGATCTGCGAACATCCATGTGTGCGTTCACCGCCGCTGCTGTGAGCTTACTGCCATGTATTAAAATGAGCAGCAATTCTCCAAATCCCATGACCTGAGCTTCCATTGTACGAAGGTAATTTAGAAAGAAAGAAAGACTTGCATTTATATAGCATGTTTAGCAGTCTCAGGACATCCCAAAGCACTTTATAGCCAATTAAGGACTTTTGAAGGGCTGCCAGTGTTGTAATGTAAGAAATGCAGCAGACAATTTATACACAGCAAGGTCTCACAAACAGCAATGTGATAATGACCAGATAATCTGTTTTTACTGATGTTAGTTGAGGGATAATATTGTCCAGGACACCAGGGAGAAACCCCTTTTTGTTTTTGAACATGCTATGAGATCTTTTACGTCCACAAGAGAGGGCAGACAGAGCCTCAGTTTAATTTCTCATCAAAAGATGGCACCTCTGACAATGCTGCACTCTGTCAGTACTGCACTGGGAGCGTCAGTCTAGATTTTATGCGCAAGCCTTTGAAGTGAGACTTGAGCCCATGGCCTTCTGACTCAGAAGTAACAATGCTGCCACTGAACCACAGCTGAAATAGTACCTGTCACCAATATCAGCTGACACTGGTGGACATGCTTTACTTTGGAGCCTGCCGCCTGAAGAAATTTTCAAGAGAGATTGTTAGAGTGCAGAAGAGCATTTAAAGTGTGTTTCTTTTGCTTTGCAGCTGTATTGAGGTGCATTAACCTCTGACAGACTTGAAGGCCCCTGAGAGAACAGGGAAATATGTATTCCCAAGGAACAGTAAGAAGTTCTCAGTATCAGGTATGAAATTATTTATGGGCATTTCCACATATGCAGTGATAATGGAGAAAGAGGAGCAGTGCAGGATGGAGGCAAGGATAGTGAGGTAGCATTTGAGGATGCAGTTTCCTACAAGATATCACATGTCCCTGAAAGAATTTAGAGGCCATGCTGATCCTATGCAAACCTTAATGCGGAACTTTGTGTTGCCTGCATGCACTTCACCCAGACAATATAGGGGAGCTATGTCAACTATTACATGAAGACCTGTGGCCATGATCAAGAGTAGATGTCTTACCCACTAGCTCCATTGCTTGTTCCCTGTAGAGAATGGTATTTCTGAATGTCCCATCCTGCAACAAAATTGAGTGAATTAGGTTAAGGCTAGCATTTGAGAGATATCTCCCAGGAGTCGCTGGAGAGTTGACGTAGGAATTATCTGTTACTATCACCCTGTTAAAATGGAGGGAAGGGTTGTAAAGAGCTTCACGCAAACAATTGCTAGGAGGGAAAATGGGAAAGCATTCTATTCCCCATCATTGATAACATTTGCCTTGTGAATTGTAAAAATATTCCCATCAAGGAAGTAAGATTACGACTCATACATAATAAGCAAGAAATTAACTGAAGGGAGCATGAGTACGGCACAGATCATTTCATACATTTTTTACGTTTTAGTTAACCACAAACCTCTGAATTGACTTCTGTTATTAAGGCATATTATCCACTCCTTAATATTTTCAGGTTTAGCTTCCTTTCACCAATATCTTTTGGAACGCTAATAAAAAAGCCTTCATGTACAGAAAAAGAAAACTGACTGCTGACTCCATTGAGACTACTTGACCCCTGCTCCCTCAGCAGCTGTGCCACGTGGCAATTTTTAGATAATGGACAAATGCAATTATCGGCAAAATCTTACAGAACGTTTGGCCCATTTGGAAAAAGAAACACCTGGGGTTTTATTGGAGTTGAATGGAGGCCAATCACAATCTTCCCCACTGGCTAGCTAATACTAGCCAAAATGAAGGGCATAATACTGAGGGAACAAGGGTGCTTAATTGTTTTCTCCTTCAAGTTACTGCCTTTCTTTTTTTAGTTACATTCTAAAATAAAACAGGATTTTATTGTAAACATTTGAGACCTAGAAAGTTAACATTATTTTCAACTAGAATTTACAGCTTTAAGCACTTTACATAAGGAACACTCGGACTTTAAATAAATTTGGAACATTCAGGAATTTGTAAAGAAGATAACATCTTGTCTATCAAATATTAGTCCTGAGGTATTTGAAGTTTGTAATGTGGTTGCCACCTGGACTGGTAAAAATAAGAAACAGATGTTCCATTTCCCAGCATTGACATTGTTCCAAAACTCATCATTTTAAGTACAGAAATATATAGAAGGATGAAAAAGGTTACAGTGCAATACAGCCCATGGCACTTATTGTGACTTTGGGCCATAGTGTAAAATGGACAATATCACATCAGCCTCCCTAACACCAACCCCTCCCCTCCCCACACCCCCTCGACCAACAACCCCCCCGCCCCCCGCACCTTATTGTACTTATATTTTTACTTGAACATTGGGAGAGATTTATAATGGGCTGCAGATCTGATATTGCTCATTTTACGCTATCACCCAAAGTCAAATATAGCCCCATCATCCTGCACAACATGAGCACAAATCTCAGTTGTGCTCTCTTGTGGTGTGGTCAAATGGAAACCAGATGTTTCTTTACAGAACAAGAAAACAACTCACAGAAAAAGTCACTCCAGGTTGTCCTTCTTCAACTTCAAGCAAATAACTTCAGAGGAATAATAGTGGAGACCTAGGAGCAGATCATTCAGCTGCCCTCAGCATCAGGGTCACTTGGAGACCAAAGAAAGGTGAAAGAGAGAAAACTCTGTAATAAAACAAGTTGTCACCTTCTCAAAAAAAGACATATGAAAATTCCAAAGTCCATATGAAAATTAACTTTCACATAATTGTGTACTACCTACCGAGAAGAACATCCAGTGTATATTAATACTTTATATTATCAGTCCAGTGCATAAACAAAATTGGTGTCAGAAGTTACAGGGAGGTCTGTCACGCATTTAAAGCTGGAAGAAAATACAGAATTGAAATGGTCTAGACGCAAATGATAATAATATTGACAGTGAATTTTCTTGATGGAAGATCTTTGATTTCTGTCACTCACAGCTCTTATTAGCTGCTAAGTGTCATGCGATAATGGACTCAATTAACAGCATCACAGAGGAGTTCGAGATAAGCCCATGAATTTAATTACTTATGTCCCATGGGACTGTAAATGAGTTATAACAGTATTAAGATGCAGAATATAGCCTGCAACAGCGAAGGGCGGCACAGTGGCGCAGTGGTTAGCACCGCAGCCTCACAGCTCCAGGGACCCGGGTTCGATTCTGGGTACTGCCTGTGTGGAGTTTGCAAGTTCTCCCTGTGTCTGCGTGGGTTTTCTCCGGGTGCTCCGGTTTCCTCCCACAAGCCAAAAGACTTGCAGGTTGATAGGTAAATTGGCCATTATAAATTGTCACTAGTATAGGTAGGTGGTAGGAAAATATAGGGACAGGTGGGGATGTTTGGTAGGAATATGGGATTAGTGTAGGATTAGTATAAATGGGTGGTTGATGTTCGGCACAGACTCGGTGGGCCGAAGGGCCTGTTTCAGTGCTGTATCTCTAATCTAATCTAAAACACAAAATACAATTGTATATGACAGAAATAAACAATATTGTCAAATTCAGAGTAGAATATACAACTTTAAATATACTTTATAATGTTGCAATATAAGTATTTAATATTGACTTCTTGTCACTATGACAATAATTATAATTATATTCCTGTCAAACTCTACAAGAACATGTGCTACTCAACTTCAGAGACACATTTATTTATATATTATTAAATTGGTGCGTCCTGGCACCGAGAAACATTTATATGGGCCAGAAATTCATGGGACTCGGCGGTAAAGGGAAGGCGGAACTGGAAGTGGGTGGTGAAGGCCCTCCTGCTCCGAATCCCTTTCCCATTGGAATCTCATGCCCGTCAGCCAATTAATGGCCGACAGGCAGGGTGGCTGGCCACTCAGTGGCTGGAGGCAGACACCATCATCATCTGATGAGGAAGGATGTGCTGACAGCATGTTTAAAGGGCTGCCAGCACTCAAGCCCAGTATCAAACTGTGGCCAGCAGGAAGCCTGTGACCAGCAACCATCCTCTTAAGCTAAGGACCCCCATCAGCCTGCACGAAGCCCAGGCCACCTTTTGTTTCATTCATTCATGGGATGTGGGCGTTGCTGGCTAGACCAGCATTTATTGCCCATCCCTATTTGCCCTTGAGAAGGTGGTGCTAAGCTGCCCTCTTGAACCGCTGCAGTCCATGTGAGGTAGGGACACCCACAGTGCTGTTAGGAAGGGAGTTCCAGGATTTTGACCCAGCGACAGTGAAGGAATGGCAATATAGTTCCAAGTCAGGAGGTTGTGTGACTTGGAGGGGAACATGCAGGTGGTAGTGTTTCCATGCATTTGCTGCCCTTGTCCTTCTAGTTGGTAGAGGTCATGGGTTTGGAAGGTGCTGTCTAAGCAGCCTTGGTGCGTTGCTGCAGTGCATCTTGTAGATGATACACATTGCTGCCACTGTGCATCGGTGATGGAGGGAGTGAATGTTTATGGATGGGGTGCCAATCAAGCGGGCTGCTTTGTCCTGGATGGTGTCGAGCTTCTTGAGTGCTGTTGGAGCTGCACCCATCCAGGTAAGTGGAGAGTATTCCATCACACTCTTGACTTGTGCCTTGTAGATGGAGGACAGGCTTTGGGGAGTCAGGAGGTGAGTTACTCGCCACAGGATTCCTAGCCTCTGACCTGCTCTTGTAGCCATGGTATTTATTTTTTGTTTCGGAGGACCGGGGACTGCTGGGTAGGGGAAAACTATTTATTTGGGCAGTTTTAAAATCTTTGTCTTTTGCGAGGAGTAGCCTTGATAGAACGGGGTGCGGAGCGGACTTTCAGCTGAGCGGTCAATTTCAGTAAGTTACAAGTTAATCCCTTTTTTGTTTCGGAGGACCGGGGACTGCTGGGTAGGGGAAAACTATTTATTTGGGCAGTTTTAAAATCTTTGTCTTTTGCGAGGAGCAGCCTTGATAGAACGGGGTGCGGAGCGGACTTTCAGCTGAGCGGTCAATTTCAGTAAGTTACAAGTTAATCCCTTTTTTGTTTCGGAGGACCGGGGACTGCTGGGTAGGGGAAAACTATTTATTTGGGCAGTTTTAAAATCTTTGTCTTTTGCGAGGAGCAGCCTTGATAGAACGGGGTGCGGAGCGGACTTTCAGCTGAGCGGTCAATTTCAGTAAGTTACAAATTAATCCCTTTTTTGTTTCGGAGGACCGGGGACTGCTGGGTAGGGGAAAACTATTTATTTGGGCAGTTTTAAAATCTTTGTCTTTTGCGAGGAGCAGCCTTGATAGAACGGGGTGCGGAGCGGACTTTCAGCTGAGCGGTCAATTTCAGTAAGTTACAAGTTAATCCCTTTTTTGTTTCGGAGGACCGGGGACTGCTGGGTAGGGGAAAACTATTTATTTGGGCAGTGGCAGTACCCGAGACACTACAAGTGTAGTGTCTCCCACCCACCCTCCTCCTCTAACCAAAAAAAAAAGGACTCTAGGGTGTTGATAAGGTAAGCTTTTTATTTAAAACTTCAGTCCGTCGGATTGCTAAGCGAACAAGTTTTGACTTTTTTTTTCGTTTGGTTTTTCAGTAGATTTATTGGGAATCTAGAATAGTGGGAATGGAGGTAAAGGCAGTTGTATGTTCCTCCTGCAGAATGTGGGAGGTAGGGGTCGCCAAGAGTGTCCCTGCTGACTGCATCTGCGGGAAGTGCACCCAACTCCAGCTCCTCGCAGACCGCGTTAGGGAACTGGAGCTGGAGCTGGATAAACTTCGGATCATTCGGGAGGCGGAGGGGATTATTGACAGGAGTTATAGGGAGGCAGTCACACCTCAGGTAAAAGAAGTAGGTAGATGGGTTACCGTCAGGGGAAGGAAAGGGAACCAGCAGGCAGTGCAGGGATCCCCTGTGGCCGTTTCCCTCAACAACAGGTATACCGTTTTGGATACTGTTGGGGGGGACGACTTACCAGGGGTAAGCAATGGGGTGCAGGTCTCTGGCACAGAGTCTGTCCCTGTTGCTCAGAAGGGAAAAGGGAAGAGGAGCAGAGCATTAGTCATTGGGGACTCCATAGTTAGGGGAACAGATAGGAGGTTCTGTGGGAACGAGAGAGACTCACGGTTGGTGTGTTGCCTCCCAGGTGCCAGGGTACGTGATGTCTCCGATCGTGTTTTTGGGATCCTTAAGGGGGAGGGGGAGAACCCCCAAGTCGTGGTCCACATAGGCACCAACGACATAGGTAGGAAGAGAGATGGGGATTTAAGGCAGAAATTCAGGGAGCTAGGGTGGAAACTTAGAGCGAGAACAACCAGAGTTGTTATCTCTGGGTTGTTGCCTGTGCCACGTGCTAGCGAAGAGAGGAATAGGGAGAGAGAGGAGTTGAACACGTGGCTGCAGGGATGGTGTAGGAGGGAGGGTTTTGGTTTCCTGGATAATTGGGGCTCTTTCTGGGGTAGGTGGGACCTCTACAAACAGGATGGTCTTCACCTGAACCAGAGGGGTACCAATATCCTGGGGGGGAGATTTGTTAGTGCTCTTCGGGGGGGTTTAAACTAAATCAGCAGGGGAATGGGAACCTAAATTGTAGTTCCAGTGTACAGGCTGTTGAGAGTAGTGAGGTAGGGGATAAGGTTACAGGGACGCAAGAGGGCACTGGCAAGCAAGAACTTGGTTTAAAGTGTGTCTACTTCAACGCCAGGAGCATCCGGAATAAGGTGGGTGAGCTTGCAGCATGGGTTGGTACCTGGGATCCTGATGTTGTGGCCATTTCGGAGACATGGGTAGAGCAGGGGCAGGAATGGATGTTGCAGGTTCCGGGATTTAGATGTTTCAGAAAGAACAGAGAAGAGGGTAAAAGAGGGGGGGGTGTGGCATTGTTAATCAAGGAAAGTATTACAGCGGCAGAAAGGACGTTTGAGGACTCGTCTACTGAGGTAGTATGGGCCGAGGTTAGAAACAGGAGAGGAGAGGTCACCCTGTTGGGAGTTTTCTATAGACCTCCGAATAGTTCCAGAGATGTAGAGGAAAGGATAGCGAAGATGATTCTCGACAGGAGCGAGAGTAACAGGGTAGTGGTTATGGGGGACTTTAACTTTCCAAATATTGACTGGAAATACTATAGTTCGAGTACTTTAGATGGGTCTGTTTTTGTCCAGTGTGTGCAGGAGGGTTTTCTGACACAGTATGTGGACAGGCCAACCAGGGGCGATGCCACATTGGATTTGGTACTGGGTAATGAACCCGGCCAGGTGTTTGATTTAGATGTAGGTGAGCACTTTGGCGATAGTGATCACAATTCGGTTAGGTTTACCTTAGCGATGGGCAGGGACAGGTATATACCGCAGGGCAAGAATTATAGCTGGGGGAAAGGAAATTATGACGCGATTAGGCAAGATTTAGGATGTGTAGGATGGGGAAGGAAACTGCAGGGGATGGGCACAAACGAAATGTGGAGCTTATTCAAGGAGCAGCTAATGCGTGTCCTTGATAAGTATGTACCTGTCAGGCAGGGAGGAAGTTGTCGAGCAAGGGAGCCGTGGTTTACTCAAGAAGTTGAAGCGCTTGTCAAGAGGAAGAGGGCGGCTTATGTTAGGATGAGACGTGAAGGCTCAGTTAGGGCGCTTGAGAGTTACAAGCTAGCCAGGAAGGATCTAAAGGGAGGGCTAAGAAGAGCAAGGAGAGGACACGAGAAGTCATTGGCGGATAGGATCAAAGAAAACCCTAAGGCTTTCTATAGGTATATCAGGAATAAACGAATGATAAGAGTTAGAACAGGGCCAATCAAGGATAGTAGTGGGAAGTTGTGTGCGGAATCAGAGGAGATAGGGGAAGCGTTAAATGAATATTTTTCGTCAGTATTTACAGTAGAGAAAGAAAATGTTGCCGAGGAGATTACTGAGATACAGCCTGCTAGGCTAGATGGGATTGAGATTCACAAGGAGGAGGTGTTAGCAATTTTGGAAAGAGTGAAAATAGATAAGTCCCCTGGGCCAGATGGGATTTATCCTAGGATTCTCTGGGAAGCCAGGGAGGAGATTGCAGAGCCGTTGTTGTTGATCTTTAAGTCGTCATTGTCGACAGGAGTAGTGCCGGAGGACTGGAGGATAGCAAATGTTGTCCCCTTGTTCAAGAAGGGGAGTAGAGACAGCCCTGGTAATTATAGACCTGTGAGCCTTACTTCGGTTGTGGGTAAAATGTTGGAAAAGGTTATAAGAGACAGGATTTATAATCATCTTGAAAAGAATAAGTTCATTTGCGATAGTCAGCACGGTTTTGTGAAAGGTAGGTCGTGCCTCACAAACCTTATTGAGTTTTTCGAGAAGGTGACCAAACAGGTGGATGAGGGTAAAGCCGTGGATGTGGTGTATATGGATTTCAGTAAGGCGTTTGATAAGGTTCCCCACGGTAGGCTATTGCAGAAAATACGCAAGTATGGGGTTGAAGGTGATTTAGAGCTTTGGATCAGAAATTGGCTAGCTGAAAGAAGACAGAGGGTGGTGGTTGATGGCAAATGTTCATCCTGGAGTTTAGTTACTAGTGGTGTACCGCAAGGTTCTGTTTTGGGGCCACTGCTGTTTGTCATTTTTATAAACGACCTGGATGAGGGTGTAGAAGGGTGGGTTAGTAAATTTGCGGATGACACGAAGGTCGGTGGAGTTGTGGATAGTGTCGAAGGGTGTTGTAGGGTACAGAGGGACATAGATAGGCTGCAGAGCTGGGCTGAGAGATGGCAAATGGAGTTTAATGCGGAGAAGTGTGAGGTGATTCACTTTGGAAGGAGTAACAGCAATGCAGAGTACTGGGCTAATGGGAATATTCTTGGTAGTGTAGATGAGCAGAGAGATCTTGGTATCCAGGTACATAAATCCCTGAAAGTTGCTACCCAGGTTAATAGGGCTGTTAAGAAGGCATATGGTGTGTTAGCCTTTATTAGTAGGGGGATCGAGTTTCAGAGCCACGGGGTCATGATGCAGCTGTACAAAACTCTGGTGAGGCCGCACCTGGAGTATTGCGTGCAGTTCTGGTCACCGCATTATAGGAAGGATGTCGAAGCTTTGGAAAGGGTGCAGAGGAGATTTACTAGGATGTTGCCTGGTATGGAAGGAAGGTCTTACGAGGAAAGGCTGAGGGACTTGGGGTTGTTTTCGTTAGAGAGAAGGAGGAGGAGAGGTGACTTAATAGAGACATACAAGATAATCAGAGGGTTAGATAGGGTGGATAGTGAGAGTCTTTTTCCTCGGATGAGGATGGCAAACACGAGGGGACATAGCTTTAAGTTGAGGGGTGAAAAGATATAGGACAGATGTCAGAGGTAGTTTCTTTACGCAGAGAGTAGTAGGGGCGTGGAACGCCCTGCCTGCAACAGTAGTAGACTCGCCAACTTTAAGGGCATTTAAGTGGTCATTGGATAGACATATGGATGTAAATGGAATAGTGTAGGTCAGATGATCGGCGCAACATCGAGGGCCGAAGGGCCTGTACTGCGCTGTAATATTCTAATTCTAATTCTAATTCTAATATGGCTACTCCAGTTCAGTTTCTGGTCCCTGGTAACCCCTAGGATGTTGATAGTGGGGGATTCAGCGATCATAATGCCATTAAATGTCAAGGGGAGATGGTTAGATTCTCTCTTGGTGGAGATGGTCATTACCTGGCACTTGTATGGTGTGAATGTTATTTGCCACTTATCAGCCCAAAGCTGGATATTGTCCAGGTCTTGCTGCATTTCTGCACAGACTGCTTCAGTATTTGAGGAGTCGCGAATGGTGCTGAACATTGTGCAATCATCAGCGAACATCCCCACTTCCGACCTTATGATTGAAGGAAGGTCATTGTTGAAGCAGCTGAAGGTGGCTGGGCCTAGGGCACTACCCTGAGGAACTCCTGCAGTGATCTCCTGGAGCTGAGATGATTGACCTCCAACAACCACAACCATCTTTCTTTGTGCTAGGTATTACTCCAACCAGCAGAGAGTTTTTCCCCTGATTCCCATTGACTTCAGTTTTGCTAGGACTCCTTGATGCCATACGCTGTCAAATGCTGCCTTGATGTCAAGGGCAGTCACTCTCACCTCACCTCTTGAGTTCAGCTCTTTTGTCCATGTTTGAACCAAGGCTGTAATGAGGTCAGGAGCTGAGTGGCCCTGGCGGAACCCAAACTGAGTGTCACTGAGCAGGTTATTGCTAAGCAAGTGCTGCTTGATAGAACTGTCGATGACACCTTCCATCACTTTACTGATGATTGAGAGTAGACTAATGGAGCGGAAATTGGCCGGGTTGGACTGCTTTTTGTGCACAGGACATACCTGGGCAATTTTCCACATTGCCGGGTAGATGCCAGTGTTGTAGCTGTACTGGGTGCTGAAGCTCTACCCAGCCCATTCCCCTCTCAGGCGCCTGTCCAGTGAGTCCCATGACAGGAGAAATAACTCCTCAAGGGGGCCTCGACCACAAATATATGTTTGCCCTACTTCTTCCTTGCAATGAAAGTGAAATTCAGCGCACAGCTCCGTTGCCGCCCATTAAAAGCTGCCGAGTTCTGACTCCCTGTGGCGCCTGTGCGCTACTCGAAAAATTCCGAGAGGCCCATAAAATCAGTTTGAACTACCTCCTTAATCACCTAAATTACCTCTTAATTGCTCTTTTTTGAAACGTGAGCAGAGTTTCCATGCGTCTTGCTGTCCGCCGCTCATGAAATTGCGTCCCGGCATGATGATGTCGGGGGCCCGACCCGATGCCATCTCACACGATCTTACGGCCCCACCGCTGTCCGCTTTTTCACGGTAAAATCCCAGCCACGACTTTTCCACGTTGTGTCCACAGCTATCTGTTATATTTGTAATTGCCTGGAACACCTGAAAGTGGTGCTGTAAGCATCAGCCTTGCCTCTGTGGTAGTACTATTGCTTCTGTGGGAGGACAATCTTCCCAGCCCGTAGAGACAGCTTTTGGAGTGGGGGAGACAGGAAAATCGGACCAAAGCTCTTTGGAGCTGCTGCCCAAAGTGCTTCAGCATCAAGGAGATTTTCCCGGAGGTGGGCTCCCTGCTGGCGGGAACGGTTTCCTACCTGTCTGTGGCAGATAATTAATCAAAGTATTTTAAAGGGTAATTAGCCTTTAATTGTTAGCAGAAGGCTTCTTACAGAAGGCATGTGGGCTCTGCGCTGTGTCGTGGGCCTGGAGGGGTTTCCTCTCTATTATAACCATAACAGCTCTGGACCTTCATTTTATGAATCACTCTGAAGCCTTTTGACATTGCCTCTATTTTGAGGCGCCCTCACACTTTCCATCTACCTCATCAGTGCCCACCTCTCCCGGTGGGGCTGCCGGCTGGGCAGCCCTGCGGGCACTCCCATTGGGCCTCCTGCATCTGCGTCCCAGCAACCGTCCTTAATTGGACAGTGAACCCAGAGGCCGC
Organism: Heterodontus francisci; assembly: GCF_036365525.1. NCBI lineage: Eukaryota > Metazoa > Chordata > Chondrichthyes > Heterodontiformes > Heterodontidae > Heterodontus > Heterodontus francisci. Next base: position 41,791,389 of record NC_090372.1, read on the forward strand.
CTGTTACTTGGTCATCTCCTGTAAGAGTGCACTGCAGGGTGCACCTCACACGAGCAGGGTTGGGCCCAGCAAATGGTCCCGATGCCTGAAAATATTTTAAGTGGAGTAGATACTGCCCCGAGTTTCAGATACAGACCCACTCCAGAGACTTGAGCACATAATCTAAGATGACATTTCAGTGCAGCAGTAAAGGAGCATTGCACTGTTGGCATCACTTTTCAGATGAGATGTTAAACTGAGGCCCTGTCTGCCTTCTCAGGTGGAAGTAAAAGATCCTCTGACACTCTACAAAGGACAGCAAGGATGTTCTCCCTCATATCCTGGCCAATATTTATTCCTCAACCAACATCACTGAAACAGATGATCTGGTCTTTATTTCATGCTGTTTCTGGGACTTAGCTGTGGACAAGTTGGCTGCTGTATTTCCCTACATTACAGCAGTGACTACCCTTCAAAAGTACTTTAGTAGATACGAAGCACATTGGGATGTCCTGACGTCATGAAAGGTGGAAGTTCTTTCTTCCACTCTTTAAACTACAGTTGATGCAAATCTCACCCATCACCCTGTGGTCGCCGACCGACATTGGCTTCAACCGTCAATGCCTCAAATTAAAAATTCTCATCTTGGTGTTCAAATCCCACCATGGCCTACCCTCCTGATCTCCTTATCCTAATAAAAAAGAAACTAAAGCAATTCAAGGTTCAACATCAAAGCTCCTATCAATATTCCTGTAGGCCTTTGCTCCCAAAATGACCCAGTAAATTTTAAAATAGACATGTAGTAAAAGCAACAACCTGCTGCCAAAGCACACTGTGGAATTTTCTAGAATGGCACACGCAGTATAGGATTCAGAAAAATAACATACAGCTCTCAGCATGCAGGTGTAACACATTATAGATCCAGTTATATAAGCCTTAGTCCTAGCTTTTAGATTTGCCGTACACCTGTGTATTCACACTGCTCCTGTAGGGTCCAGTTTACTACAGCAATATACTCTAAATTGAAGTGGCTATTCTGTTCACAAACTCTAGAAACAATGGATGGAATTTTACCAGCCCCATGCCGACGGGCTTGGAGGGATGGGATGGCTGGTAAAGTGGTGGGGTAGTGCGCCAAAGCAGATCCCGGGTCTTTCCGCCACTGGTGAAATTTCTCAGGGGCGGTCGGACAGCGGGATTGGGAACGAGCAGGACTGCGGAGGGCAGGCAATTGAGAGCATTTTGCAGTGCTTTTTAAATTTTTCATTGGGCGCATGGGTTCCATGGAGCATCAACAGCTCGCCTGCTCAAAGGAGGAGAGAGCTCAGCTACAGGTGAGTCTTGGCAGGAAGTGGCAGCCATTGAGTGCAGCTGCATTGTCAACCATGGAGGTTGAGGTTCAGATAAGCCAAGGTTTGTACATTTGGAAGGATTACCGATTGTGAGGCCATAGCAGAGGGCAGTTCGTGGAAGGGTGTCTCCCAGATCCACTGCAATGAGTGATTGAGAAGCATTGCACTGTGAAGGTTCCAAATCTCAATGGGTGCTCTGCATTCTGAGTTTGACTCCTCCAATGAGGAAGAGAATAAGAGAGAGTGACACGTTCAGCCACATGGAGATGAGCTGCAGCAGCCAGAGGAGCACCAGCATCACAAAGCTACGATGGGATGCGGATGAGGAGGGTGCATCGGGGCAAAAAGGCAGGATAATGTTCACAGAAGGCGGTACCCAGCTGAAAAGGTTTACAGATAAAGGCTTAGCTTCATGGAGATGACAGAGCACAGTGCCTCCAAAAACTGCATCTGTTCAGGAAGGTGGTAGCAGAGCTGTGTGGAATGTGTGGCTGGACAGGGTAGATGCTGAGCGATTGTTTCCACTGGTAGGGGAATCTAAAACACGGGGCACCGTCTCTGGATAAGGGGCCAATCATTTAGGACTGTGATGAGGAGAAATTACTTCACTCAGAGGGTTGTGAATCTTTCACATTCTCTACCCCAGAGGGTTATGGATGCTCCATCGTTGAATACATTTAAGGCTGGGATAGACAGATTTTTGGTCTCTCAGGGAATCTAGGGATATGGCAAAGGGGCAGGAAAGTGGAATTGAAGCCTAAGATCAACCACGATCATATTGAACGGTGGAGCAGGCTTGATGAGCCATATGGTCTACTTGTGCTTCTATTTCTTGTATTCTATTGTTCTTCCTGTCCATTGCTGTTCATCCTCCTATCACCCTCCCGCCTTCTATCATTTTCAATTTTTTGGAGGTGACTAGGGAAGGGTTTCCCTTCGGGCAAGGGCTTGTGGACAAGCTCATAATCATCAGCCAGGGTTGCTGCCTGCCTGGCTCTTGGAATCCTTTGTTCCCCCACGTGGTTTTTATGGAAAGGGGAAGTGAGTTTTTGAACTCCTCGAGGAGGATCACCGCTCTGAGGTTTTCATAGGTGGGAACTATCTTAAGCACCCATATTCACTGGTCGAAAGCGAGTTGCTTAACCCTTTCAAACTCAGTGTAAGTTTGTTCAGGCCATTTTCAGAGAGTTTGGAATTTTTGGCGGTATGCCTCCGGTACCAGCTCAGATGTGTTCAGGACAGCTTTTTTGTCCATCTCGTAGTTTGATGAACTCTTGTCAGACAATAGGGAATAAACCTCATTGGCTTTTCCTATTAATTTGCTTTGGAGTAGCAGGGTTCAGCCCACCGCTGGCCACTTCAACTGTTTTGCAAGCTTTTCAAATGAGATGATAAATGCTTTCACATTTCCATCATCAAACTTTGGCATCAATTGGGAGAACTTTTAGAGCCAATACTTGCTCCTGACCTAGGGGTAGTTCCCTCACTAGCAGTGCCTGAACATTGGGTGTTCAGTTTGAGTTGCCTAAACTCTCTTTCCTGCTTCTCCTTCTGGAAAGCTCTTTCTTTCTTCCTTTCCTCTCTCTCCTCCTTCTGTTCCTGGAATTCTATCTCCCTTTTCTTTTCTTTTTCTTGAAATTCTAGCTCTAGTCTCTGCAGTTCCAGCGGTATATTGGCTAATGCTATTATGCTATTCTGTCTGTTTCAGATTCTATGCCTGTCCCCGGTTCTTCAGTTTCAATTTCAAAATGGTTGGCCACAAGTTTTAGGATTTCGGGTTTACTCGCTTTTGGATGGATGTTTATCTCTAAATGCCTCACTATACTCCTTAACTCTTCAGTGGATAGGGCTTTTAAATGTCCCAAGTTACTTCACTCTGTTCTAAAAAAGGACTAGCCTCAAATTTTAGGTCAGCAAGCAGAGTTCAAAACTTGCAAGGTTTGAGTGGTTCGTCTCCACTGGTTTAATATTCAGGTTTCCAACCAGTGGCTTAAAAAAAATCAACATTCGATATAGCACATTTTCGTGACATTCTTCATGAGGGTTGCTACTCCATCAATGGAGGAGGCCAGGCGCTCACACACCAGAAACATGGTGCCACAGATGGTTTGGGTGGACTCCTCCATCATATATGCATGGAGTGAACAGCCTCTGGAAACTCTGATGTTCACACATTTCATGCTGCTGCTCAAACATTTGCCACTTTGCTGATGACTCCTGAGGTTCGCCATCAGGGGGAACCTGAGCATTGGTGGGCCTTTGCTCATTCCTCCAATCGGGAGTGGCCACAGTTGTCACTGCCTCTGTTACCTGCTTGTGTGTGTCTGTGCAGTGTTACCAGCTGGAGCCATCCTTTCTAAATGCACGTCCACGCTCACTGATGAGAGTATCTGCACTGGTGGAAGGTGCACTGGACTGATGTGACACTGTCTCCTCAAATGGTGGATCCTCCTCTGAGGTCTCATATGATCCTGAAGTCATTTTTGGTGCCTAATCCGATGCAGGACCTGTGGGAGAGACAAGAGTGATGTCAACGAATTGTGCTTTCAACCAACTCCTGCTGCCTGTCCTTGATCTGGAGCTTCCTGTGTTCATCAAGGCCCACAGAGACGCCATAAATAGTACTTGTTAGAAGGTTTGATGTCGCATCCATCAATTTACTCATTCTCTATGGGCTCCACACCCATCTCGCCCTCAACAACCAGCTGCCCTGTTGCAACCCATCCTAGCTGCAGCGCCTCCTCCTTCATTGGTGTCACTACAGAAATGAAGGGCATACCACCTCCCATTCGTCCCTGCTCCCTAGCATAGTCAGCATGCTTTTCCTGCAACCATAGACATATACAATGTCATTCTTGCCTCATTGCCCAGTGATCTTCATCAATCTGTGCCACTTTATATGTTCAGCATCACACCACTGGGAGGCCTTGTGCAAGCAACCATTCAGTCTCGTCAATGCAGCAATCACCTCTGACTGAACATAGGCTTTCAGTGTGAGGCAATTCTGCGTCTCAATGTGGATGACGCTCCCTGGTCATGCCCGATGCTTGGGTTGGCCAACTGCCTCACATCTCCTGGGTGCCATTTAAGACGTGCAGGCCTTGAGCTTGAAATTATGAATGCTACTCATGTTGCCAGAGTGCACCAGGTCATTGAATCATTTCCAGCACTGCAGCTACGTTCATGCAACCATCCTGCAACTGCTGACATCTGGTTTTCTGGTAGATTTCCCTCAAATTTTTTTATTAAGAAAACAATTCTGCTAATGCAGCTGGAAATTTCAATAGTCAATACTCCTCATTTTTCTGTTCCTATTTCTACTTTGTTTTACTTCCTTGCCTCACAGTCACAGTTCTACACACTGAGGCTGCCAGTACACAATACTCTCTCACATTCTGCACTACTCCCTCCGTGTTGTGTGTGGCACATTTCCAGTCTTGCCAGATAGCCCCCATTGTCTTCAGTCACCTTAGATTAGAGATTCCCCATTATTGTTGGTCAGTGTAGACATCAATAGACTGGAAGATGTGGTGAGCTCAAAAGATACACAAAGAGGCAAGGCATTTTTTTCCCGAAGCCACTCACTGATACAACATCAAGAGATGGCAGCACCGTGTAGGACAGACATTACTGCTGGCTGCTTAATTAGCTGATGGAAATGTAATGTGTTTGTATGACATTCCTCTGACCATTTATTTGAAATGAGTTAACATCTTAGTTCAAAGAGCAGAGGAATGTCAAATGAAGATGTTAAGATTTTGTCTGCGCTTATCACCAACAGTAACAGCTACCCTAATGTGCCTTATTGAGCAAGTATGCTAAGGTGTGTGGGTAATAATTTATGGTTAACACTTAGCTGTTAGTCCAGTAGTGTTCAAATTCAAGCAATTAAAGGAATTAATGGCCGACGGATAATTTATGCTGGAAAAATCTACTCTTTAGTTCCTTCAATTCCTTTATTGATCTTGTTATTCCCTGATATTCTCATCTAGAAAAGCTCAGTTTACTCACAGAACAAAGGCAGTGAAAGCCAGGCATATTTGGGGTTTTGAGGAAGCCAGTTGACAAAGCTTGAAGGATGTTTAATAGGTGGATTTCTTATTCAATTTTTTGTTGTAACTGTACCTCTAATTGCTGCAGAAGGGGGCAGATTTAGAGCTGCCAATCCTCCAGAATTGTTCACTTTCCAATTAGTGTGGGCAGGCAGAGCCTCGTGAAGATGGTTGCACTGGGTGACTGATGGTGAGGGAATGGAACCAGAGCATTTGGGGTGGCGGGGGGGTCATGTGATGAAACCTTCCGGAACATGTCCAGCCAGAGTTGGTAACCTTAGGCAGGGGAGGTTGCTGAATTTCTGTCTGCAAGATTACATAGGTGGAGCAGGAGCAACGCCTAGGAAATTCCCAGCCATGGAGCTCCTTTCTTCAAAAACAATAAAGGAAGGAAAGTCAGGCATGTTTACTTTCACCACAGATGAGCTGACCCAAAACCAGCCCTTATGCATGCAGCCACTTGTACAGATCCAGACACACTCACCTGGAAATGTCCAAGGACAGCTTCCTCTGCAAGCTCTGTTACACCAACAACAATGTTTAGCTTGCATTTATATAGTGCCCTTAACATAGTAAAGCATTCCAAGGCACTTCACAGGAGTGTGACCAGACAAAAAATGTGGGCACTTTATCAAAGAAAGAGACAGTTGGACAAGTGACCAAAAATTTGGTCAAATGGGTAGGTTTAAGGAGTGTCTTAAAGAAAAGATTTTGGGAGGGAATTCCAGAGCTCAGGGCCTGGACGTTGAAGGCATGGCTGCCAATGGTAAAGTGAAAGAAGTTGAGGATTCACAAGAGGCTAGAATTGGAGGAAGTTACAGAGATGGGGAGGGGCGAGGCCATGTTGGGATCTAACATAAGGATGAAAGTTTTAAAATTAAGATGTTCAATGACCTGCAGCCAAGTTAAGCCAGGAAGCATAGCGAGCACATCCATGATGGATGAATGATACTTGAGCAACTTAAGATATGGGCAGCACAGTTTCGTCTGAGCTCAAGCTATGGAGGTTGAAGTCAGTAGAGTATTCACGCAATACCAGAGTTGTGCTGTCTACTGGAATCTGATCTACAGGCAGCCTTCACTACAGGGATAAAACTGCCAGAGCAATCAAAGTCACCACAGCCCTGAAATTCTATGCCTCAGGCTCATTCAAAGCTACCACAGGGAACATCAGCAATACAAACCAATCTGTTGTGCACAGGTACAATAAGCAGGGTAAAGACCTTCATCAATTTCCCTGTGGAAAATATGGCAGAAGAATGAATGGATGCGGTAATTTTATTCACATTATAGGATTATATAAAGTCCAGGACATTATTGATGGTGCTCACTGTGGGAATGTGAGTTCACACTATTCATGCAGTGATAATGTCACTGGACTAATAATATAGAGGCCTAGACTAATGCTCCGAAGAGATGAGTTCAAATCCCACCACAGCAGCTGCTGGAATTTAAATTCAATTAATAAATCTGGAATAAAAAGCTCGTCTCTGTAATGTTGACAATGAACTACTGGGTTGTCGTAAAAACCCATCTGGTTCACTAATGCCCTTTAGAGAAGGAAATCTGCTGTTCTTACTAGGTCTGGCCTACAAATGACTCCAGACGCAGAATAATGCAGTCAACTCTTAACTGTTCTCTGAAATGGTCTAGCAAGCCACTCAGTTGTATCAAACCGCTGCAGAAAAGTCAAAAAAGAATAAAGACAGATGGACCACCGGCATTGACCTCTGAACCGGAAATGACAAAGGCACACCCTGCAAAGTCCTCCTCACTAACATCTGGGGACTTGCGCCAAAACTGGGAGAGCTGTCCCACAGACTAGTCAAGCAACAGCCTGACAAAGTCATATTCACAGAATCATACCTCACAGTAACGGTCCCAGACACCTTCAACCATTACTGGCTGAGGACATATCTGCCAGACTGCACCTGCAGCAGATGGTGAGAGAAACAAAAAGAGCAAAAACTCTCGTTGACCTTGTCCTCATCAATCTACCTGCCGCAGATAGATCTGTCCATGAGATTATTGGTAGGAGAGACCACCACACAGACTTGTGGAGACAAAGTCCTGTCTTCACATTGACGATACCATCCATCGTGTTGTGTAGCACTACTGCCATGCTAAATGGGATAGATTCAGAACAGATACTGAGACTTGGTTGAGGGAAGGGCATGATTGGCAACTAAATATCCCAGGATATCGATGCTTCAGGCGGGATAGAGAGGGAGGTAAAAGGGGTGGAGGAGTTGCATTACTGGTCAAAGAGGATATCACAGCTGTGCTGAAGGAGGGCACTATGGAGGACTCGAGCAGTGAGGCAATATGGGCAGAACTCAGAAATAGGAAGGGTGCGGTAACAATGTTGGGGCTGTACTACAGGCCTCCCAACAGCGAGCGTGAGATAGAGGTACAAATATGTAAACAGATTATGGAAAGATGTAGGAGCAACAGGGTGGTGGTGATAGGAGATTTTAATTTTCCCAACATTGACTGGGATTCACTTAGTGTTAGAGGTCTAGATGGAGCAGAATTTGTAAGGAGCATCCAGGAGGGTTTTCTAGAGCAGTATGTAAATAGTCCAACTCGGGAAGGGGTCATACTGGACCTGGTGTTGGGGAATGAGCCCGGCCAGGTGGTTGAAGTTTCAGTAGGGGACTACTTTGGGAATAGTGATCACAATTCCGTAAGTTTTAGAATACTCATGGACAAAGACGAGAGTGGTCCTAAAGGAAGAGTGCTAAATTGGGGGAAGGCCAACTATACCAAAATTCGGCAGGAGCTGGGGAATGTAGATTGGGAGCAGCTGTTTGAAGGTAAATCCACATTTGATATGTGAGAGGCTTTTAAAGAGAGGTTGATTAGCGTGCAGGAGAGACATGTTCCTGTGAAAATGAGGGATAGAAATGGAGGACTGGAGAATTGCTAATGTTGTCCCCTTGTTTAAGAAGGGTAACAGGGATAATCCAGGTAATTATAGACCGGTGAGCCTGACGTCAGTGGTAGGGAAGCTGCTGGAGAAGATACTGAGGGATAGGATCTATTCCCATTTGGAAGAAAATGAGCTTATCAGTGATAGGCAACATTGTTTTGTGCAGGGAAGGTCATGTCTTACCAACTTAATAGAATTCTTTGAGGAAGTGACAAAGTTGATTGATGAGGGAAGGGCTGTAGTTGTCATATACATGGACTTCAGTAAGGCGTTTGATAAGGTTCCCCATGGTAGGCTGATGGAGAAAGTGAAGTCGCATGGGGTCCAGGGTGTACTAGCTAGATGGATAAAGAACTGGCTGTGCAACAGGAGACAGAGAGTAGTAGTGGAAGGGAGTTTCTCAAAATGGAGACATGTGACCAGTGGTGTTCCACAGGGATCCGTGCTGGGACCACTGTTGTTTGTGATATACATAAATGATTTGGAGGAAAGTATAGGTGGTCTGATTAGCAAGTTTGCAGACGACACTAAGATTGGTGGTGTAGCAGATAGTGAAGGGGACTGTCAGAGAATACAGCAGAATATAGATAGATTGGAGAGTTGGGCAGCGAAATGGCAGATGGAGTTCAATCAGGGCAAATGCGAGGTGATGCATTTTGGAAGATCCAATTCAAGAGTGAACTATACAGTAAATGGAAAAGTCCTGGGGAAAATTGATGTACAGAGAGATTTGGGTGTTCAGGTCCATTGTTCCCTGAAGGTGGCAACGCAGGTCAATAGAGTGGTCAAGAAGGCATACGGCATGCTTTCCTTCATCGGACGGGGTATTGAGTACAAGAGTTGGCAGGTCATGTTACAGTTGTATAGGACTTTGGTTCGGCCACATTTGGAATACTGCGTGCAGTTCTGGTCGCCACAATACCAAAAGGATGTAGATGCTTTGGAGAGGGTGCAGAGGAGGTTCACCAGGATGTTGCCTGGTATGGAGGGCGCTAGCTATGAAGAGAGGTTGAGTAGATTAGGATTATTTTCATTAGAAAGACGGAGGTTGAGGGGGGACCTGATTGAGGTGTACGAAATCATGAGAGGTATAGACAGGCTGGATAGCAAGAAGCTTTTTCCCCAGAGTGGGGGATTCAATTACTAGGGGTCACGAGTTCAAAGTGAGAGGGGAAAAGTTTAGGGGGGATATGCGCGGAAAGTTCTTTACACAGAGGGTGGTGGGTGCCTGGAATGCGTTGCCAGCGGAGGTGGTAGACGTGGGCACGATAGCGTCTTTTAAGATGTATCTAGACAGATACATGAATGGGCAGGAAGCAAGGAGATACAGACCCTTAGAAAATAGGCGACATGTTTAGATAGAGGATCTGGATCGGCGCAGGCTTGGAGGGCCGAAGGGCCTGTTCCTGTGCTGTAATTTTCTTTGTTCTTTGTTCTATCTAGCAGCTCAAAACTGGGCATCCATGAAGCACTGTGGGCCATCAGTAGAAGAAGTAGTATTTTATTCCACCGCAATCTGTAATCTCATGACCTGGCATAATCTCTCCCTCTATCATTACAATCAACACTCACTCAATGAGGAGTGTAGGTGAGCATGCCAGGAGCAGCACCAGGTATACCTGAAAATGAGATGCCAACCTGGTGAAGCTACAACACAGGATTACATGCATTTTAAATAGCAGAAGCAGCATACAATAGACACAGCAAAGCAATCCCACAATCAATGGATCAGATCAAAGCTCTGCAGTCTTGCCACATCCAGTCGTTAATGCTGGTGGACAATTAAACAAATAACTGGTAGAGGAGGCTCCACAAACAACCCAAGCCTCAATGATGGGGGAGCCCAGCATGTCAGTGCAAAAGACAAGGCTGAAACATTTGCAGCCATCTTCGGCCTGAAGTGCTGAGTGGATGATCCATCTTGGCCTCCTCTTGAGGTCCTCAGCATCACAGATGCCAGTCTTCAACCAATTTGATCCACTCCGTGTGGTATCACGAAATGGCTGAAGATAAGGGATACAGCAAAGGGTATGGGTCCTGACAACATCCCGACTGTAGTACTCCAGAATTAGCCGTGCCAGTACAGCTGCAACACTGGCATCTACCCAACAACGTGGAAAATTGCCCAGGTGTGTCATGTCCAGAAAAGCAGGACAAATCCATTCTGGCCAATTACCACCCCATCAGTCTACTGTCAATAATCAACAAAGTGATGGAAGGTGTCATTGATAGTGCTATCAATGTGGCACTTACTCAGCAATAACCTGATCAGTGATGCACAGTTTGAGTTTCATAAGGGTCACTCAACTCCTTACAACCTTGGTCCAAACCTGAACAAAACAGCTGAATTCCAGAGGTAAGGTGAGAGTGACTGCCCTTGATATCTTTTATTTTATTTATAGATACAGAACTAAAACAGGCTCTTCGGCCCACCAAGTCTGTGCTGACCTTCAACCACCCATTTATACTAATCCTGCATTAATCCCATATTCCTACCACATCCCCCAATCACCTACCTATATTAGGGGCAATTTATAATGGCCAATTTACCTATCAACCTGCAAGTCTTGGCTGTGGGAGGAAACTGGAGACCTGGCAAAAACCCACGCAGTCACAGGGAGAACTTGCAAACTCCACACAGGCAGTACCCAGAATTGAATCCAGGTCACTGGAGCTGTGAGGCTGCAGTGCTAACCACTGCGCCGCCCATATCAAGATGGCATTTGACCGAGTGTGGCATCAAGGAGCCCTAGCAAAATTTAATTCAATGGGAATCGGGGGGAAAACTCAGCACTGGTTGGAGTTATACCTAGCAGGAATGTCTGTAGGTCATTCATCCATATCTTGAGGGTCTGTGGAGATGTTGGCCTGGTCACTGTGTTTATAGTAATAAGTTGATCGGCGAGCTTAAGTGAACTGTGTAACCATGGTAACAGGATAATTAAGAGGGGTTGAGATGGATTAAATACATTTTTTTGGCTCCATTCGATGGCACTTTTAAGTGTCTTTTGATGTATTGTGATTTAGTGGTGGTATGGATGAAATGTAGAATTGGAATAAGAGTTTTGAGTAAACCACTGTATGCTGTCATTGCACTCAACTGTAGAATATGCTGCACCTGAGTTCTTATAGTGAATTGTGAAAATCAAGAATTGTGTAATTGTATTGGAATCATGTGGTATGATTTATCTGAGCACTCATGTTGGATCGTGTTACATGAGCTCGTCAAAGTCCTGATTCTGTGGTTGTTACAGATGATGTCTGTGTACTTTGGTATTTAAAGTAACAAAACAAAATAGAACAGGAAAGCAGTCCCAACACTCACAGCATTCATGCTTTCTGGCCTTAGGATTTGTGACATATTAATCAGTTTGTTCAAAGCCATAGTTGAGTAAGTGCTTAAAAGCATTTTACTGGGTGTATCGACATTCATCTCATCAGAGGGACTATCAGGCTTTAGAAGCAATTGGCATTCCTTCAAAAATCTGTCAGAAAGAGGAAATAATTACATTAGTGGATGAAGGCTGTTCAGCGAATGTAATGTACTTCGGTTTTCAGAAACCATTTGAAAAAAGTTCTTTGACTGGAGCACTTAAAAAGATAACGATGCATGGCTGTAATGGAACTTGATTCAGGTCTTTCAAATGCTGAAAGGCACAGATTATGTTCATCTAGATGTTATTTAATTAAAATGTGAACTCAGGACTACAGGACATCAGAAAAAAATGTTAAGTCCCCAGGCAAGATCAGCAAGAGATTTTTCCCTTTCCACAGACCGTTAAGTGTGTAGAATACATTCTCAGTAAGTTTGATACGGTGAGATAAAGTGTAATTGCAATGCCCTTTCAACAGCAACAGTAGCTTGCATTTATATAACATAGTAAAATGTCTCAAGGTGCTTCACAGGTACATTAATAAACAGAATTTGACAACAAGCCTCTTAAGGAGATTTTAGGACAGGTGGTAGTAGGCTTTAAGGATTGTCTTAAAGGAGGAGAGAGACATAGAGAGGCAGAAAGGTTTAGTAAGGGAAATCCAGGCCTGAGTTGAAGGCACTGCTGCAAGAGGCCAGAATTTTTAGTAGTGCAGTGATCTTGGAGTGTTGTAGGGCTGGAGGAGGTTACAGAAATTATCGGGGGTTGGGGGAGGGGGTGTGGTGTGGAGGCGGGCTGAGACCATGGAGACATTTGAAAGCAAGAATGAGAATTTTAAACTCAGAAGGGGAATCAGAAAGGAGAGGCGAAGGATTTTTAAAGAGAGCAAAAGCTGACCTTTTGAGATACTAAGCCAGCTCAGATCTTAACTTGACAGGAGCTTGGGTTGTAGGTAAGCACCTTAACATTAAATTGTGTGTCCCATACTTCTGTCAAGCAATGCTACACACTGGGAGAGCAGCATCATTGAATTTACCATTATACAGTTCCCACCACTTAAAATGTCCACACTTAAAACAGGAAATGCCTTATATCAGCCAAAAGCCGCTAACCATTATCCATTTGTATTAATGGCAATTTCATATTTGTGGCTATGACATCTTAAATGCTCCATTTATTTTGCATAAACAGTTATGTTTACACTGACATGACCAGGTGAGAAAAGTGTTTAGGGGTCTCTTTCAGCCTTCACCTAGTCTTACTGCAACAGGATTATTTTTTTAGTACACTGTGTTTTTGATCTCCCCCTTTGGTGAATCCTTGTTCACCGCTTTCCAATTATAAGGCAAAGAAATGAGCACAAACATGCTTTCTTAGGTTTAAAGAAGAAAAGTGAAATTTATTAAAACAAACTCAGTTAACGCCTACAGATACACAATGCGCCCCACACTAGCATGCAAGTGCGATACACACATGCAAATAGAGACATAAAAGAGCAGAGAAAAACTAAAGTAGAGAGGTTTGAGGCAATCTCTGAAGAGGGGTTTTGTTACTCTGCTTCGAGCTCGCTGTAGTCCTTGTTTGTAGGTAGATCTTGTTTTTTGTTGGGGCCCAGTATTCTTCTTAAACCTTGTTCACTGTAGGAGACTTTTCTCCTTCAGGGTTCATATGTCTTCAATGGATTCCAAAGCTGGTGAGAGTGAGATGAGAGCAGACAGGAGAGAGGTCTTTTCCAATCCAGGAGCAAGCAGCTTTCTGCTAGTTTAAAACTCTGTGGCAAGTTCAAAATTCAAAAAAAGCTCCAACAGCCAGTTAGTCATGTGACTAAACTGGTTTGACCACATCAGTTTGTGTATTCAGCCATCTTAGCAGTTAACCTGGAATGCGATTTCCTCCATCCTCAACATCTGGTAATCAAAAGTCCATTGTGGATTAAATTGGAGCAGGAAGTGACCCCTTTGTGCTTTCCAAGTATTGTCTGTTACTATGCAAATGTCTTTCCAGTCAAGGGTCTGGTGTTTTTTTTATTAACAAAACAGTTCTTTCTTTACTCCAGTAACAGTTTAAAAATCAATGTTCATGTGGCAAAATTAATGTGCCTCATTCTTGGCAGGTGGGGGCCTGCATGACAACTCAATAACTGTAATAAATGTAAAGTAATAGCACTGAATGTAAGAAAAGATCCTCTGGTAGTCTTTAATAATGTATATGCTTTTGGAAAAGTAACTTTATTTTCATCCCATTGAAATTATGGCTGATAGAATTTTAACCAATGACAGGCATACACATTGCTCAAAACACAAAGCATTAAAAGTGACTGTGATTTACTGCTAAGGGTACTGACCAATGCTGGGTAATCTTGCAAAAACTCTGCAAAAGCTTGCATAAAACTATTGCATATATTAAAGGTTGATTAATTGGTTACTCTTGCATGAAATCTTCTACTGAAAATCCTTGAACACTTCACTAATAAATTATCATATAGAATAGGTCTCATGTAAGCCAAGAAAGACTAAATTGGTTGTTCAGGGATAGAAGAGTCATGAGTTTGTTCCTTTCTGCCATTAACTTTTTTCTGTATACCCTAAAATAGCTCATCTGTATCTTGTCTGCAATAGAGAGAGACAGATAGATGGTGAAGCATGAGGACCAAACAAATTATAGTAAAGTGATTTTTAAGTTTACTATGCTAGCTGTGGGTTGGGAAGGACTGGGACGGTGAAGAGAGTTGAGATGCTCTTCATCTACAAAAAATTCCATCTGGTCAATGTCTGAAATAGCCTCTCCTAATCAAACTCCTACTGCCTGGCTTCATGTGCCGATCCTGTTTAGAACTGTGGGCAGAGGTGTGAAGGCAAGTGTTTGGCGGCTCAAAACCAGATATCTCCGGGCAGGTGGGGCTGGATAGCCTTGGTTGGTAGCCTGCCTAGGAGATGTAAAACATTGATGTTAAAACCCCAGCTATGGGCCAAATAGTAAAGTTTTCGTCAGCTGACAGTGCAGAAGAACACAGACAGTGCCAATGGACTAGATGGTGATGTAGAAAGGGCAGATGAAGCTCTCCAGCTTGCTTAGCAGCTCATCTAGGAGAAGGAAAACTCCAAAATTAAAGCCTGCATCCTTTCAGCCGCTGCGCTTGTGGCATACGTTGCACCAGTGCAGAACCCGGGTTCAATTCTGGGTACTGCCTGTGTGGAGTTTGCAAGTTCTCCCTGTGTCTACGTGGGTTTCCTCCGGGTGCTCCGGTTTCCTCCCACATGCCAAAAGACTTGCAGGTTGATAGGTAAATTGGCTAATATAAATTGCCCCTAATATAGGTAGGTGGTAGGGAAATATAGGGACAGGTGGGGATGTGGTAGGAGTATGGAATTAGTGTAGGAGTAGTATAAATGGGTGGTTGATGGTCGGCACAGACTCGGTGGGCCGAAGGGCCTGTTTCAGTGCTGTATCTCTAAACTAAACTAAACTAGCTGCCTCGGACGAGAAAGTGGGAGCGGCTCTGCACAAATCTCACCTACTTAAATATAATCAAGGTTGTTCAGCAATCAAATCAACCAGTATATCAGACTACCAAGCCCTGTGGCAATGGGGAAGTAGTGACAGGGACAGGAGGGGATGCACCCTGCAGCCTTCAATTGTAACCTTGCACACAGGCAGTCTCAGGGTGATGGTAGTTCTCCACTGATCAGGGCAGAAATTGAGTTTTTAATCCTCCTAAAGCGACAGAGCAGACCTCCCCAATCCAGGGAAGGGGTAGAAAAGGAACCCTAAACACAGCCTGCCCTCTCTGCACCTGCCAGGTCACCGCTCCTGGCTGGTCACCAATCGTGGCGGTCAAAACAAAGAAAACACACATTCAAAGGACAACTAACTATCGGATGACACTTGGCTCATGGAATGTCAGAACATTTTTAGGCAATAATACAAGACCAGAGCACAGAACAGCTCTCATAGCCAGAACAGTGGGCAGGTACAATAATAACGTAGCCTCTCTATGTGGAACAAGGTTTGGATGGAAGTCTCATCTTGAGGAAGTTGGCACAAGCTACACATTCTACTGGATTGGCAAATCCCAGGACCAGCCTCGATAGTCAGGTGTGGGCTTTGCCATTCGAGCTGAATTGGCATGTAAGCTTGACTCACTTCCCAAGGGTATCAACGACTGACTCTTGGTACTTCGAATAAGTCTTGCTAGAAATCATTATGTAACACGTATCAGCACCTATTCACCGACAATGACACACACACACAGACGAGGTCAAAGAAGCATTCTATGACGATCTCAGCAGGATCATCAGAGGAGTACCTCACTAGGACAAATTCATCTTCCTTAGTGATTTCAAAGCCCCTTTTGGTACAGACTGTAATACATGGAGGGGAGTACTGGGAAACCATGGTATTGGTACAGTATACACAGCCAGCTTCTTCTGAGTGCAGCGGGTTTGACCTCACCATCACAAAAGCAATCTTCCAACAAGCTGATAAACTGAAAAAAAATCAATGTACCTCAGATGTAAACACTGGAACATTACATTATTGTGCAACAGAGAGATCTCAAAGACGTGCATTCTACCCGCTGCTTTGGAGGTGCTGAATGCCGGTCAAACCATCGGCTTGTCAGGAGCAACATGTCCTTGAAGATAACACTTAAAGTGCTATGACACAGAGTCAAACCACAAAGGAAACTTGACTTAACTATCCTGAAAGACTCGGCCAAGAGACAGGAATTGGAACAAAAATTAGCCGTAGAGCTTGCTGGTATCCAAGATGATAACATAGACATTGAAGATTCTTGGAAGAAGTTCAGGGTCGCCAATCATAGCACGGCATCTGAGGTCCTTGGATTTGTCAAATGGAAGCACCAAGATTGGTTCGACAAGAACAACCAAAATATAGCCAAGCTACTAGATGATGTGCACAATGGTCATAGATCCTACCTATCTGACAAAAAATCACCAGCAAAAAAGCCAGATACCATCAAGCAAAACAGATGCTGCAAGCCAAACTAAGAGATGAAGAACCGATGGTGGGAGAACATGGCTGCAGAGCTTCAGGACGCTGGCGATAAGCATGACCTGAAGGGGTATGTTGTAGTATGTCAGGAGTAATCCCTTTGTACCCTTGTCAGCTGCACATCCATGACAACATGGGTGTGGACAAGGATCACTGGTCTCCCACTACTATGCAATTCTTACTTATGCATCCAAGGAGTTGGTAGTGCACACCAGGGGCATAGCCTGGGACCTGGCCTCAACTGGCATGCTCGACTAAGTGAGGGGGAACAGCAACTTTGCAAGATGCTGTGCAAGGGGCATTACCCTTTTCAAGCGCACGAAGCCTGGACCAGCAGTTGAGGCAGAGGAACTCACTACTCAGAGTCAATGGCTCAGTAAGTGCACAGCAAAATACGTGACACAGGCCCATGGCAGAGTCATGACGCTTAAGGACAAATGGCCAGTCATCTTTTAAGAGTCAGGGTACTCACCAAATATCACCCAAAGTGAGTCATGTGATCTAGGATATAATGGACTGGATGCAGTTGACCTATGTGAAATGTGCAAGGGCAGCACAGGACAGACAGAGGTGGAGATCCATGGCTGTCACCCTTCTGGGTAGATGACACCAACAAACGAATGAAGGCTCTCCGTGAAGGTCTCCGATATGTCTATGGCCCCAAAACCAACTGTACGACACCCATCCTCTCAGCAAATGGCAAATCTCGGTGTACACTCTCTTCACATGTAAGAGAGTGCAGATTCAGTTTTCAAATGATTCTGGCCACTTCTTGTAGCCACAATGCACCTCCCCTTTAAAAGCGCTAGTCACACACAATATCGGGACCATTGCTGATCTATGTAGCCAATGAATAGTATGGTAGCATTGGCTGCATGCAACAATCATGTAAACAGCAGGCAGCAAATGTTTAACAGATTGCATTTAACACAGTGAGTAAACGTGGGTTAATCATGCACCATAATCCCTGCACCTGTTTTTGGAGGTTAGCCAATTTCTCCCCGACTGCTTTGTGTATACATCAATACATATGACATTATGGCCACCTGGTGTGACATGGATGGTTCCCACTGTTCAACTCCTCACCTGACCACAGCAAATATATCTGTATCAGGATTTAGCCCCTTGGTGTTTTAGTTTTAGTTTTTTTGTTAGTTTTAGAGATACAGCACTGAAACAGGCCCTTCGGCCCACCAAGTCTGTGCCGACCATCAACCACCCATTTATACTAATCCTACACTAATTCCATATTCCTACCACATCCCCACCTGTCCCTATATTTCCCTACCACCTACCTATACTAGGGGCAATTGCTAATGGCCAATTTACCTATCAACCTGCAAGTCTTTGGCATGTGGGAGGAAACCAGAGCACCCGGAGGAAACCCACGCAGACACAGGAAGAACTTGCAAACTCCACACAGGCAGTACCCAGAAATGAACCCGGGTTGCTGGAGCTGTGAGGCTGCAGTGCTGCTAACCACTGCGCCACTGTGCCGCCCCGATAACCAGATAACCAGACAGCAACATGTTTTCTTGTAGGTTTAAAAAACAGAAAGTCAATTGTTTATTGATCAATATGCCTTATTCCAAAATTGTCACAACCGCATCCACTCATGCATTCACTTGCACAAACACACACAAAGAAACAGATACAGAAGGGAAAGAGGAAGGTTTTTTTTGTGTAGTAAAATGTTATGATAAACCTGTTGAATTTTCTTGTGAATCAAGTTCTAGATGGATGCAGGCCTGAGATGATTGTAGATTTCTCTTTTGATTGAAGGTTCTGTTGAAGATGGTGGGTTACTTCTAGCTCTCACTATCGTATACTGTAGATGTCAGATTTTTTCAGCAGGGCACCTTGCTTCCTGGCTTGGCTGGAACTCAAGCTGTTACAAGTAGCTTCACCTTTTGGGTCAGTCTCTCTCTCTCTGGCTGTCTTTTTTATAAGTTAAAACTGTGTCACCTCTCACCTCCTGGTAGGAGATATTATCCTCTCTTCCCCAAGGTGATTGCACAATGGCCTGGGACCTGGTGACTTCACACCTCCTTTGTTTCAGAAAAAGCATTAAATTCTCTTTCCACAGATGCTGCCAGACCTGCTGAGTGGTTCCAGCATTTCTTGTTTTTATTTCAGATTTCCAGCATCTGCAGTATTTTGCTTTTATTAAATTCTGGAATGTTTTAAGGATAGGTGTAGGATGTGTTCCATTTAACACCTTTTGACTTTGAAGATTTGACCTTTATCTTTGTCAGACTCTTCGAATACACAAAAAGCCAATTCCCTTTTCTTTGGTGGCCATTTTGGACCATTGTTCACCTTTTAAAATAAAGGTTCATTTTTTAAAGACAAAGTCCATTTTTCATATCTCTTCAGAGTTAGTCTATGATTGTTGTATCATTGCACTTTCGGTGTGTGTGAGACGATGGATTATAATGACAATAAACTATTTGTGAAGTGGAGCCGCTGGACATACTGGTCCTTAGTTAATTGAAGGTAAGATGCTATGCTCCTGTATGTTGCCTGGTGTAAGGCATCCTGCACCTTCCTCTTGTTTTCCATCTTCTCCCAACAGCTGCAGATCTCTGTACTCTGACTTGCTGCTTTTCCTCCTTCTCCTCCTCCAGCCCCCAGTGGTAGACTGAGCACCACACTCATGTTGGCAGAGTAACTTGGTGCATAACCCCTGGGCACAGCTTGTCCTGAAGCTCAAAAATAATTACTGTCCATGATTTAAGTGTTAGCTGTGGCTCAGTTGGTAGCACTCTTGCCTCTGAGTCAGAAGCTGGGTAGTTCAAATCCCACCCCAGAGACTTGAACACAAAATCTAGGCTGAATTTTACCAGCCCCTGGGTTAGGAACGAAGACGAGAGGGGCCGGTAAAATAGCGGGGAGTTGCATTGGGATGGCTCCCTGATGCTGTCCAGCCTCCAGGGATGTTTCCCAGCAGTGAGCAGGAGGCTGATTTGCATAATTAAGGCCCCAATTAGGGGCCATTAAGCAGGGCCACCATCCTAGAGTTGTCTGGGGGTCCATTTCTTACGTTTTTCTCCATGCAGGAGAGATGAGCATGATGAAAAAAGAGGGTATATGTGGTGGTTTCCCATTGCCTTCCTTAGACCGGAACAGGAATTGAACCTGTGTTGTTGATATTCTGAACTACCCGCTAGCCAACTGAGCTACCTGATCCCCCCCACTCCTGCAGCACTGCACTGGATTTTGTGCTCAATAGCCTGCGGGCTGAATTTTGTGGAGGCGGCAGAGGTCCCAGCGGTGGAGCTGAAAGAGGGTTGGGACCTTGCTTCAGCTGGCGGCTGGATCCGGGGAGGCATAATGCCAGTGGCGGCCAATTAAGTGGTCGCCACTGGGTGTGCCGTCCAATTCAGGATAGCAGTCCACCCCCAAGAGCTGGCAGCCTAAACAAAAGGCCAGCAGCTCAGCAGCCTCACTAAAGCCACATTAGCAATGGCCATTGCTGAGGCTGCAACACCAGGGAGAAGGGCCTCAATGGCTGGGTGCCCTTGAAGAAAGGTAAGTGGAGTTGGGGGACACTAAGACAGGCAGACAGGCCCCGGTGATTGGGGGCGGTTGTTCATTGAGTGCTGGCAGTGCCATTGCCACAAGGGCATCATTGCCATCAGGGGGCCCCTCTGCGGACCATGGAGTTCCCATGAAGGAGGCTACAAGGTTTCACTGGGTGATCTCTGCACACAGTCGCGGGCATCCCTGACACAGGAAAAATACCCATGGAAGCTGGGAGTGGCCTTTAATTGGCCACTTAAGTGGCTCAATTGGCCTCCTGGTGGGTGGCCGATCTGCCACCTTTCCTGCCGCTGGCAAAATGGCATGGCAGCAGGAAGACATCAGGCACGGCTCTGCAGTTTGCCATACCATTTTACCAGCCGTCATGCCTCCCAGCTGTCGCCAAAGGGCTCAGAAAATCCCAGCCTTGGGGTGGGACTTCTATCTGCAATGTTCTGACTCAGAGGCGAGGGGCTGCACCACTCACCCACAGCAGACTTATGTTTTAATGTGCAGAAGTGAAACAAATATTTTATTAATGTCATGTTAAATCATTTGGATTCTAAACAGTCTTCTGTGGCCATGTAATTGGAAGTAATGAGGATACCACAGTACCATACTGTCAGAATCATTCAACAATGCATTCTGCAGCTTCTGCAGTTCAATTACTTTATTTTGTTGACTTTCTTCCTCAGTTACTTTTAAGGAACTTTCATGTGTTTTTACAGTCCATGGCATTTTGTGTCCAGCTAAACTGCATTGTCTGGCTCAAATTAAATTACAATGGAAACAGGGAGGTAAATGCTTATGCAGTACAACGGTGAAGGAAAGTACAAGCTACAGTTTAAAAGTGACTGTAAAGCAAGGCAAAATTCAAAAATAATAAATGGATCCTATGCGCAAGCCCTTCCACATCAACTAATCCGAATGAAGATGTGAAGATTAAACTCTAATTTCAGTCATTACATTTTCAGAATTATAATCAATTTAAACACTGCATCATTATATCATGTCATGCATTGCAGCCTTTCCCATATCAACCATTCTGATTGTTCAGGAGCTCCAAGTATGATTGGCTTCACATTCCCTTGTGAATTAATTCTTCCAACAAAATCTTCCATAACAATTTATCATTTTCACAATTGGTGCTTGGAGATGAGATGAGTGTGGGAAGACGGGTTTTCTGTTCCGAGATTAAGGGACATTATCCTTTGTAGACTGAACTTTCCCAGCATTGGACAAGCCCCTGCTGACTCTGGAACTCGGCAACTACATGGAGGTGGCCTCTCGGTGGGAGGTTGGAGGGGCATCGGAGCATCCTCTCAAACCCCCACTGACAGAGCCGCAAGGCTGAAATGGCTGCAGCCAGGGCCACAATTATTCCTGTGGAGGGGCTCCCACACTGACGGCCCTAACACTTCGGGCATCTTTTTTATAAAAATGTTCCACAGCCATCAAAGATGCTTCCATTTTGAGGTGCCCTCATGCTGACCTACCTCCCTCAGCAGTGCCCACCTCTCCCAGTGAGGCTGCTGGCCATCCAGTGCTGCAGGCCCTTTCATTGGGCCTCCTACCTCGCGGTTCTGTCCACCGTCCTTAATTAGACCGCCACCAGCGAGATCAGGACCTGGAAATGGTCCTGACCCTTGATTATTTTCTGAGTCAGGAAGATTCCGTCCATTGTCTCTATCCAAATAGCACTTTGTGGCAGATGCAAAGGCAAATGTCAAGTTAGATTGCCAAAATTTTACCTACGATTAATGTAAGGATTGATATCTCATGTCTGATTTTAGAAACTCCTGCTGGAACACATAAAAGAGTTCAAGGATTTGTTGAGTAGATTAATACATTTCATATCAATGGGCCCAGTCTGTCAGCCAAAACATTGAACTGAAAGTCAGGGACTACCCTCTAACTCTATCCATTATATAACTATTTTTAATTTTGGAATAAAAAAGAAAACTAATTTATTTTGACAAACATTCCCTATTTCCAAACACCCCTCTGTGCATCAGTCTGCACTAGGCTAAACAGTGAGTATGTAAGGGACAGTAGATTAGTGCCTGTACATGATTTCTTACATTTGTACAACCAACATGAAAATTGGACAGATAAAGCGACAGACTTGCCGTTATATAAAGTCAGACAGTTAAAGGAACTACGGGGGGCTTAGATATCTTGGGTGCTAAATTTGGTTGCATAGGGCCCTTTCATTGGTGCCAAGGGTCTCATTTTGATACCAAAATGGCATATGTGGCAGTCGCGCACACTTCTGGTGCAGGCCTCACTAGACGCCATTTTTGAGTAGGGTGTTAGAGCGGGTGCAGGGCATGTGTGCTGAAAGTAAGTGGACTAAGCAGATCATGATGTCAGTCAGCATGCAACACTGATTTGACACCAGCATTGCCATTTTGGGGCTCAGCGTGCCAGCTGATGCCCTTCCACAACCTTGCACTGCTAAACATATGTTCAGCAGCAGGAAGGACTCCCCATGAACACTATTTAAAGTGATTATCAACTACATTCAGATTAGTTGGTGATTGATTTCTACTGGCTGTTGCTGTGTTTGTAGAAGTGTTTAGGTGGTTTGTAATGTTGTTTAAAATTGCTGAAATCTATAGGGGGTGTTGTGGTAGCAAGTACTGAAGGCCTTGGCCCTGACTTCAAGTGTTCTGGACCAAACATTTGCTCCCGACATGGATGCAGTAGTTTCCACCCCGCCTGGGACTACATCATGACAGGGAGAATATGCAGAAGCAGCACCGAGCCAGACCAGCTGCTGGAAGGAGGAGGAAGAGGAGTACTACCCCAGTGGCTGCAGCAGGGCTGGTGGAAGGCTGCTGACAGAGTGGGGGGAGACTACAGTTGGCCTTTCAGGATGCCCTCAAGCAGCTCTGGGACTAGAAGGCCCGGCTTTGGACTGCACCATCTTGGAATGAGTGGCAGCAGTCTGGGCTGGCAGGCTCACAGGGAACAAGAAGGGCCCTGGTAGAGTGGCAATGGTTCAGCAGGCTCGTGCTCCATGCTGCTGGTGCCGGTACCACTGCCCCGGAACAGCATCTTATCAATCCTAGCAATGAGTTGGAGGACAGATTGCTGGACTGTTGTGACACCCTACAAGCTCCTTTACACACTGGTATCTGCAGGTCGTAGTGAGGGGAAGCGGGGAAAGCAAGAGGTGCATGCTGAGCACCCTCTCCTCCATGGGGTAAGAACATGCCTGTCCCCTGCCAGTTAGGTGCTGCAACATCTAGTATGTGCCACCTTGTCATGCAAGAGAGGGGGAAATGTCAGTGAATGTGGTGTAATATGTTTGGCTGATGTGGTTGTTCTGATTGAAGGTGGCAGCGTTTGCAAGCCGCGTAATGTGGGTGTGAGGATTGCAGCAGTGCTGAGTCTGTGAGGGCGAGTTGAAACATATGAATGTTAGGAATGAGTTGTGATTGATTAAGATTATTGGTAGGTTAGAGATAGAGGAGTGGTGCGTTGATAAGTGTGTGAGGCGAGTTGCACAGTTAGTGCGATATGGCATTTGAAGATATATTCACTGACCTTCACAACTTGTGTGAGATCAAACTTCTTTCAAAGCTGTATCCAGGTCCTTGGGGCTGTTTCAAGGTTGCTTCAACTCCACCTATGTGCATTTGTGTTCATTCAGTTCCTTAACACCATTGTGGTCACTAGCTGCTCAGACATTTACCATTAAATAAAATAATGCATTGGTGGAAATATACTGAAAAAATCTGCCAGAATTCATCAAATTTATTCTATTTAAGTTTTTTTTTCCAAAGGAAGTACTAGATGATGAGAATTATTTTTCGATGTTTAAAAGCTTAGTGAGTGAAAAATTTAAATTCATCAGTTGTTTATGAAACAATGGCTGCAGATTGATGTTTAATAAATATTTGTTTTGTTGTGTAATTTGTCAACCAGCTCAGCACACAGTTATTGTGAAGAGCACCATCATATTACAAAGGTTGATATTTTCACTACTGCATATATCAATACGTTGACAGTGCCTTTTAAAACTTTGTTTTGTTTCTCTTCTATTCTATTGTTAGGTTATCCTGCACCATTCTCCAAGCTCTCAGGCTTCATGTAATATCCTTTTGAGCTGCCTCCAAGGCTGAGTGTAAGAGGGACCTGGGTTGACTCAGTCATCAGTTGTTTCTATCACCACACTTTGAAATGTTCTGTACAGGAACTTGACTCTGATAGGTGAGTTATTTGAATACATCATTACATAATGTCATTGCATTTTCCTCTGAACTCCAACATTAGTAATGTTCTAATCTGAATCCAAAAACATTAAATATTGTAGTGAAGGGGACCTTTACAACAGGCATTTAGTAGAATTATGGTGACCTTTTATCATCTGGCATTATGTCTTGTGCTGTCCTACTTATTGTTAGCAATCCAGGTACTGGAAAAAGAACCAAAGGAGAAACCAGAAATAAGCAAAAAAAAAATAAACTAATGGAATGCAGAGAAAAGTGAACAAAAAGGGCACAGAAGTTAGAAAGAACTTGCATTTATATAGTGCCTTTCACAATCTTATGATGCCCCAAAACACTTTACAACGAATGAAGTACTTTTGATTTGCAGTTACTGTTGTAATATAGGAAACATGGTAGCCAATTTACACACAGCAAGCTCCCACCAACAGCAATGAAATAAATGGCATATCATTTTTTGATGTTGGTTAATGGCTGGTTAGGACACTGCAGATAACTCCCCTGCTCTTCTTCAAATAGTACTATGGGATCTTTAGCATCCACCTGAGAGGACAGATGGGGCCTCAGTTTAACATCTCATCTGAAATATGGCACCTGCAACAGTACAGAACTCCCCAAGTATTGCACTGAAGTGGCAACCTGGATTGTGTGCTCAAGTCCTGGAGTGGGACTTGAACTTATAACCTTCTGACGCAAAGGTGAGAGTGGTACTGTCATGGAAAGACGAGAACCAACTGTAAATTGTATTTTTGTGCACTTGGGTGTTATTGTCAACTGCCATTATAGACAGCATGTTAAGTTATTTTACTTCTGTGTTCCACTTGTTAAAATGGAGGAGGGAGATCACTCCACCAGGACAGCTACTGGAAGGGGTCCAGTCATCTGACCCAGATGCCACCCTTTTCAGCCTGCCTGGATTTGAAACAGTATCAGCTGAGGGAATAGTTCATTCAAAAGCACAGCTCCCTTGAAGCTGCATCTCACTTCTCCTGCTAGAAAGAACAGAAGCCACAGCCTGCAAAACAAGAAGAAAATCTGCTCTCTCCCTGTTTTCTCTTCGTCAAACAAGGGCACATCAGAATTTAAGCTACCTCAACTTATCTTCGAAAGTGCAAGCAGAGGAAAGTGTAAGGCAAGAGGTCTCAACGAGTCCTACCCCCACTCAGTTTTTGGACTTTGTTAATTAAAAAAAAAAGACTCCAGTTTCAACTGAAACCCCCATTAGTTTGTAGTTAAGCTATATTCCATTTAGTAAATGTCCTTACCCTTTTAATGCCTTTACCTTTCCTTGTATGTTTGTGAGCGTGTGTTACAAAGTCAACCCCTCCCAAGTTTAAGAATGTGTGTTAATAAACCCTATTCCTTTGTTTTAACTTTAACAACAGTATTGTTGTGGTCCTTTGCAAGCCAGGGTTCAAGGGAGGAAAATTCAATTATAATCTGCTTAAAGACAGGTTGTGGAAAAGACAGAGAAATTGGTTTAACAAAAATTAACTCCTTGTTTGTAACAGTACCACTGAGCCAGAGATGACAGGAAGAGGAATACCAATTGTTAATCAGGCAGAGCAGATGAAAAGTGAAGAACAGACCTAAGCTGAACAAAACGATCATAAACTCAAAACCTATGCACAAAGGGGATAAAGCACGGAGGCTGTAGAATAGCCAAGGAGAAAGTGGCTAGAAAGTGGAGAACATAAATGCAAGGGCAAATGGGGGACAACAAAGGAATTTAAACCTGGAGCAGCATTTGATAAAGCAGAAAGGCCAGGTTGGAAGTTAATGATAATATCATTAGACAAGATGGAAAACAGAATGAAGAACTGAATAAAGGAAAAGGAAACAATGGCTAGTGAAAATCACAAAAAGATGGCCTAAGAGACAAGAACAGGCTAGAGGCTGAATGAAGCCATTAAAATAGGCAAAGCTGAATTCCTTAAGGAATGGGAAGTTGAGTGGATCAATTTGTAAAGTAATTTACTCATTGGTTTAAAAGAAAGTACCTCTTAGCATGATGCTATTTATTATTCAAGGGAATTAAATCCTTGACAATATTAATTTATCGACTGGTTTTGAAGGAACTAAAATATCAGCAAAACGAATTTATTGATTAGTGTTGTGCATTAACCACCATGATTTAATTTATGATCCAGAATTAAACTAAAGGTCATTCCCGGGGATGGAATTGCCAACTCAGCATTTTTTCTGTCATTGCGTACTAAAATCTTCGAAGATTGCATCATTTCTTTTGTGTTGACTTTAGCCAAATTCTGCATAAGAGGAGGCTGTGGTGTAATGGTAATGTCACTAGACTAGTAATCCAGAGCCCAGGCTAATCCTCTGGGGACAAAAACAAGAAATGCTGGATTCACTCAGCAGGTCTGGCAGCATCTGTGGAAAGAGAAGCAGAGTTAACGTTTCGGGTCAGTGACCCTTCTTCGGAACTGACAAATATTAGAAAAGTCACAGATTATAAACAAGTGAGGTGGGGGTTGGGCAAGAGATAACAAAGGAGAAGGTGCAGATTGGACCAGGCCACATAGCTGACCAAAAGGTCACGGAGCAAAGGCAAACAATATGTTAATGGTGTGTTGAAAGACAAAGCATTAGTACAGATTAGGTGTGAATATACTGAATATTGAACATCAGCAAGTGCAAACCTGAAGAAAAACAACCTGAAAAAAACAGTGGGTAAGCAAACTGAACAAACTCAGATGAAATGAAATAAATGCAAAAAAAGATTGTAAAAAATGTAAAAAGGAATGCAAAAACAAAGAGGAAGAAAAAATAACTAAAAATGACTAAAAATGAAAGTGAAGTGGGGGGCTGTCATGCTCTGAAATTATTGAACTCAATGTTCAGTCCGGCAGGCTCTAGTGTGCCTAATCGGTAGATGAGATGCTGTTCCTCGAGCTTGCGTTGATGTTCACTGGAACACTGCAGCAATCCCAGGACAGAGATGTGAGCATGAGAGCAGGGGGGAGTGTTGAAATGGCAAGCAACCGGAAGCTCAGGGTCCTGCTTGCGGACTGAGCGGAGATGTTCCGCAAAGCGGTCACCCAGTCTGCGCTTGGTCTCCCCAATGTAGAGGAGACCACACTGTGAGCAGCGAATACAGTATACTACATTGAAAGAAGTACAAGTAAATCGCTGCTTCACCTGAAAGGAGTGTTTGGGGCCTGGGATAGTGAGGAGAGAGGAGGTAAATGGGCAGGTATTACACCTCCTGCGATTGCAAGGGAAGGTGCCCTGGGACGGGGACGAGGTGGTGGGGGTAATGGAGGAGTGGACCAGGGTGTCGCGGAGGGAACGATCCCTTCGGAATGCTGACAGGGGAAGGGAGGGGAAGATGCGACTGGTAGTGGCATCACGCTGGAGGTGGCGAAAATGGGGACATGGGTTTGAATCCCACCATGGCAGATGGTGAAATTTGAATTCAATTAATAAATCTGGAATTAAAAAGCTAGTCTAGTGTGACCATGAAGCCATTGTCGATTGTTAGAAAAATCCATCTGGTTCGCTAATGTCCTTTAGGGAAGGAAATCTGCCGTCCTTACCTGGTCTGGCCTGCACAAGACTCTAGACCCACAGCAATGTGGTTGACTCTTAAGATGCCGTCTGAAATGGCCAAGCAAGCCATTCAGTTCAAGGGCAATTTGGGATGTGGGCAATAAATGCTGGCCTTGCCAGCGACACCCACATCCCATAATTGAGTAAAAAAAACATACAGCACCTGCCAAACCTGCAACCTGCACCACCTAAAAGGACAAGGCCAACAAGTGCATGAGTACACCATTACCTTCAAGTTTCCCTACAAGTTACACACCATCCTGACTTGGATATATATCACTGATCCTTCATTATCCAAATCCCGAAATTCCCTACCTAACAGCATTGCAGGACATACCTTCACAATACAGACAGCAGCGTTTCAAGAAGGTCCATCACCACCTTCTGATGGGTATCTAGGGATGGACAACAAATGCTGGCCTTGCCAGTGATGCCCACATCCTGAGAATGAATTTGAAAATAAATAAAGACACCAATTCAAACTGGAACAGCACAGCTGCTAATTACATTAGTTACCCCATGGTAAACAGAGTGATGAATAGAAGAACGACAACCTAGGTCCAAGTGTGCTCTGAGTAGAATTCCATATTTAAAAACAAAATGCATGATCTACATTTTTTGACCACCTTACGATCATGTTTCACCTACTGAAAAATGAGACAGCTATGGTTAGGAAGAATACTTTTCTTTATCTTCAATATGTAAATAGAAATACAGAACATAAGATAATTTAGGAAGGCTAGCTTATAAGACATTCAAACATCTGTGCACTTTTGAGTACCAATAATTTGACAACATATGTCCTGATGAGATTTGAGTTCTTGCAAAGATCATAAAATGGCTACAATCAACATCTGAGAAAACCATGTTAGACAGTTTATTGTAGGGACAATTCTGTTATAGAGAGCTTTCCAAGGGTTGCCTGTCAGGAGAGGTTATTACAAAAGGCTTGTTACACAGTTTGTTATGGGGAGAGGAGTGTTACAGGAGAGGCATGCTATAGGAGAGGTGTGTTGTAGGAGAGGTATGTTATAGTAGAAGTGTGTTATAAGACAGGCGTGTTAGAGGATGGACATGCTACAGGAGAGGTGTGTTACAGGAGGTGCTTGTTATATAGGAGGCACACGTTATAGGAGGTGTGTTAGAGGGATCGGTGTGTAGCAACCTCCCCTCTGACACAGTTGTGGGGTCAAGTCTTGCTCCAGACACTTGAACACAAAAGTGTCGGCTGACACTCCAGTGCAGTGCTGAGGGAGTGCTGCACTGTTGGTGGTGCTGTCCTTCAGATGAGACATTAAAGTGAGGCCTGTCTGCTTTCTCAGATGGATGTAAAAGATCCCGTGGAACAATTTCAAAGAAGAGCAGGGTAGCTCTCCTCGACATATTAGCCAACATTTATCTCTCAATTAACATAATTAAAATAGATCATCTGGTTATTATCACATTGCTGTTTTTGGGACTTGCTGTGTACAAATTGACTGCTGCATTTCCCTATACTACAACAGCGACTACACTTCAAAAGTACTTCTTCGGCTGTTAAGTGCTTTGGGATGTCCTGAGTTCATGAAAGTCACTATATAAATGCAAATCTTTCTTTCTTGATGGGAAAGGTAAGTTAGAGGGAGAGGCATGTCATTGGAGAAGTGTGTTAGAGGGAGACATTTGTTAAAAGAGAGGTGTGCTAGAGGGAGAAGTTTGTTAATAGATATAGACAAGTTTCATGGAGAGACATGTTACTGGAAAACATTTCATATTTTGCAGAGACTGACTGTTAAGAGGGAGAGGCTTTTTATAGGGAGAGGTTTGTCAGAGGAAGATGCTTGTTGGAGGGAGACATTTGTTATAAGGATGAGACATGTTACAGTGAGAGATTTGCTTTGACGGGAGACTTGTTATGAAGATAGGTGTGTTAGAAGGATAGGTTCATTAGGTTGAGAGGTTTGTTACTGGGGAGTATTATAAGTGGACTCTTGTTACAGGAAGTGATTTGTTATAAGCAGATGTTCATTATAGGTAGAGATTAGTTTCTTTTATTCTTTTAATGGGATATGGGCATCGCTGGCAAGGCCAGCATTTGTTGCCCATCCCTAATTGCCCGTGACAACTGAGTGGCTTGCCAGGCCATTTCAAAGAGCAGTTAAGAGTCAACAACATTGCTGTGGGTCTGGAGTCATATGTAGGCCAGACCAGGTAAGGACAGCAGATTTCCTTCCCTAAAGGACATTAGTGAAGCAGATGCATTTTTACAACAATCAATGATAGTTTCAAGACACCATTACTGAGACTAGCTTTCAATTCCAGATTATGAATTAATTGAATTTAAATTCCACGAGCTGCCGTGGTGGGATTTGAACCTCTCTCTCCCAGGGCATTAGCCTGGGCCTCTGGATTATCATTACTACTATGCCACCATCTTCCCCTAAAGGGGAGAGATGTGTAAGAGGGAGAGATTTGTTAGGGAGGGAAATATGTTTCGGCAGTGATATGTTCTAAGAAGAGGTTTGTTGTGGAGAGAAGCTTGTTATTCTAGTATAATACATCTAAGCTGTTGCTGGGTAGATAATGTATACAGACCTTAAGCATCATCACAGGATGTGATGTCATGAATCTGAACTGCATATTGCTCAGTGTTCATGAAGATACCTTAGAAATAAGACCCCTGTAAATAAACTCCTGTTACTTTGACCCAAAGTCTATTATCCTCATTAATACTAACAGCACACTTACAATATAGTATATGGTGGCAGCGGTAAAAACGACTTTTGTAGCATAGAAAGGAAGAGATCGAAAACATTAAGGGAAAACATAGAAAAGTCGATACCCTTACCAGCGAGCTTTGAGCGAGTGGTGGGGCCCAATCAAGCCAAAGCGCGGCCGAGATGGATTTGAAGATTCGACAGGTACTGTTCCGCGTCGGGTTTAACAGCATGACTGGACAAAGAACAGGTCAGTGTTTTGCTTTATGCCATGGGTGACAGTGTGACTGGCATTCTGACTACCGTGGGGTTCGATGATAAAGAAACCTTGTACGGCAACGCGATTAAGGCATTGGAGGGATACTTTCAGATCAGGAAGAATGTAATCATGGAAAGGGCTAAGTTCAACAAACACACCCAAGAAGTTGGTGAAAGTATCGATTCATCTATTAATGATCTGTAAAAAGTAGCTGAGGATTGTGACTATGGGAGTCTGCGAGAGGAACTGATTCAGGACAGAATAGTAGTCGGGGTTATAGATGAAGCTGTCAGACCAGCTTCAGTTGAAAGAGGATTTGACTTTGAAAAAAAACATTCTATTGAGCAGGCAGGCAGAAGCCCAAAAGTTTAATCGACCACTAGTTCGGGAAGATCGGGGTGTCCCGCCTCGAAGGTTCTGTAATCATTTGAGTCTGTAGAGAAGACGGAGAATAATGGCACCAGAAAGCCTAAAAGGTGGGAAAGACACCTACAGGCAGCAACACTGAATTGCAGTAAGTGTGGCTGGGAGTGGCACCTGCGGGATATTTGCCCAGCCTGGGAAGCGGAATGTTTCCAGTGCAAGAAAAGGGGACACTGTCAGCAGGTCTGTCACAGCAGAAAACAAATACTGCAGACTAGTAAAAAGATAGAGGAAATGAAGGAGGGACAAACAATCAACACTCCCTTCCTTGGAGAAGTGCAAGGGAAAAACGAAGATTGCTGGGAAGCAAAAATCTTAGTGGGGGAAAATAAAACCAATTTCAAGTTAGATGCAGGCGCAGTGGTTTCTTTCCTGTCTGACCAAACACCTTGGCTGAGTAAGGAAATGCTTAGGAAAACGGCACAGTGGCGCAGTGGTTAGCACCGCAGCCTCACAGCTCCAGCGACCCGGGTTCAATTCTGGGTACTGCCTGTGTGGAGTTTGCAAGTTCTCCCTGTGTCTGCGTGGGTTTCCTCCGGGTGCTCCGGTTTCCTCCCACATGCCAAAGACTTGTGGGTTGATAGGTAAATTGGCCATTATAAATTGTCCCTAGTATAGGTAGGTGGTAGGGAAATATAAGGACAGGTGGGGATGTGGTAGGAATATGGAATTAGTGTAGGATTAGTATATAAATAGGTGGTTGATGGTCGGCACAGACTCGGTGGGCCGAAGGGCCTGTTTCAGTGCTGTATCTCTAAACTAATCTAAACTAAAACAATGAGCTGGCTCCATGTGAGTTGCTAATGGGTAGGAGGTTGAGGACATTACTACCTACACTCCGAAGCACCTTTCAGTCATGAATCAGTGCAGAAGACTGGGAAAGGGTGAGGGTGAGAGAAGAGAAAGAAAAGTCAACCCAAATGGAAAATCATGATAGACGTCACAGAGCAAAAGATCAAACAAACCTACGACCTGGGGATTTGGTTTGGATTTAAGATCAGGGTTGATGTGGGGAAGTGATGAAGAAATCTCCAGATCCTCAGTTCTCCATAGTTCAGACAGACCAGGGATGAATAAGAAGAAATAGAAGATCTTTGGTACTCGCAACTCCAAAAAAACAAGTGGGGAAAGAGCAAGATAATCAGCTACCAAAGAGAGAGCTGATGAACCGATGATACAACCAACAACAGATCACCCAGGCAACTGTGAAAACAGAGAACATGAGTCATTTAATAGTTCCACTTACCCACAGGAAAGTGAGGAAGAACTGAAAGACTCAATACCTTAAACAAGTGAAAGAAAAACACGTTATGCAGAGTCATGAGAACCCCACAGCATGACAGACCTGATGAATGAAGTCGGAGACTTGAGGGGAGATGTAGTATAACGTACATAAGCTGTTGCTGGGTAGATTATGTATATAGACCTTAAGCATCATCACAGGATGCGATGTAACAAATCTGAACCCTGTGTTGTTCAGCGATCATGTAGATATCTTAGATATAAGATTCATGTAAATAAACTCCTGTTACTTTGACCCAAACTCTGCTATCCTCATTAATACTAACAGCACACTGACAATATAGCACAGTTGTAAGCAAAGGTTTTAAGAATCAGTTGTGAGGACAAATGTGTGGTTATGAGGAGTTAGTACTTTAAGAGATTTCACTAGAATGCTGCTAACATTTCTGGAAAAAGAGAGTGTTGTGGCAGTAGTGTGGGACTGATGTGGGACATTGCTTCCAGACAGCCACCTGACTGACAAACAAATTACATTTCCCTTGGATGTGTGCATTGATGGAAACAGCTATGCTTTATCTGACAGTCTCAAATGCAAGTAGGACCAGACTGAATGTGCACAGAATAAAAATAGTATACACTGTAGATGATCAGAAGCTTCAAAGACCAGGATACAAATCAAATTGTCACAGAAATACACTCATACACCCTGGCTGTACAGTACCAATAGTGCACTATTAGGTGTATCTTTAATAGTGACACAAGCAGGCTGCCGCACTTACATTACCAAATTAAATTGACTGGGGGAAAGATAGATTTCAAACCTTGGTTAAATATTTAAAGTAGAACAAGACACAGGGCTACAGGGAGAGGCCAGGACACAGGGATTAGTTTTGGATTGCTCCAGTAAAGAGCCAGTACATGATCGATGGGCTGAATAGCCTCCTGTGTTGGAAACCTCAAAGGTTCAATCAGATCACACATGCCAACCATCAGCTTTTAAGTGGCATTAGTCACTTGTCAACGATTTACAAGTTAAATCGGAGTTAAAGGGATATCAATCACTAGCAACCAATCATATTAGTTGGATGGAGGACTGAAAGCTGTTGAAAGCAATTCAACCTGCAGGTTACTAAAGTGGACAGGAGCCTCATGACCTTATGCAAATCAAAACCTTAATATATCAAAAGGCCCCCAATTGCACTTTTACCAGAGACTGAGAATGGATGCCATCACAGGTTTCCTGTCAGGCTGAAGCAGATCTGCAGTCAGTTTGCAAACAGAAGAGGTCCTCTAAAGTAACTGTAAAACTTCCTTTTGCAGGGCAAAGAGGAGCAGGAATGCCCCACAAGGAAAGTCGTGGTTGATAGGTAAATTGGCTATTGTAAATTGCCCCTAGTGTAGGCAGGTGGTAGGAGAATGGTGGGGATATGGTAGGAAATATAGGATTAATGTAGGATTAGTATAAATGACTACTGGAAACACCTATGCAGTCACATTTAGCTGGCCTCAAACACCGGAAACATCAGAGGAATGTATGATGGCATTAAGAGAGCTTTTGGGTCAACCATCAAGAAGATCGCCCCCCTCAAATCTAAATCAGGGGATGTAATCACTGATCAACGCAAGCAGATGGACTGCTGGGTTGAGCACTACCTCGAACTGTACTCCAGGGAGAATGTTGTCACTGAGACTGCCCTCAATGCAGCCCAGCCTCTACCAGTCATGGATGAGCTGGACATACAGCCAACAAAATCGGAACTCAGTGATGCCATTGATTCTCTAGCCAGCAGAAAAGCCCCTGGGAAGGACAGCATTACCCCTGAAATAATCAAGAGTGCCAAGCCTGCTATACTCTCAGCACTACATGAACTGCTTTGCCTGTGCTGGGACGAGGGAGCAGTACCTCAGGACATGCGCGATGCCAATGTCATCACCCTCTATAAAAACAAAGGTGACCGCAGTGACTGCAACAACGACCGCGGAATCTCCCTGCTCAGCATAGTGGGGAAGGTCTTTGCTCGAGTCGCTTTAAACAGGCTCCAGAAGCTGGCCGAGCGCGTCTACCCTGAGGCACAGTGTGGCTTTCAAGCAGAGAGATCGACCATTAACATGCTGTTCTCCCTTCGTCAGATACAGGAGAAATGCCGCGAACAACAGATGCCCCTCTACATTGCTTTCATTGATCTCACCAAAGCCTTTGACCTCGTCAGCAGACGTGGTCTCTTCAGACTACTAGAAAAGAATGGATGTCCACCAAAGCTACTAAGCATCATCATCTCATTCCATGACAATATGAAAGGCACAATTCAATATGGCGGTACCTCATCAGACCCCTTTCCTATCCTGAGTGGCGTGAAACAGGGCTGTGTTCTCGCACCCACACTTGTTGGGATTTTATTTCTCCCTGCTGCTCTCCCATGCGTTCAAGTCTTCAGAAGAAGGAATTTTCCTCCACACAAGATCAGGGGGCAGGTTGTTCAACCTTGCCCATCGAAGAGCGAAGTCCAAAGTACGGAAAGTCCTCATCAGGGAACTCCTCTTTGCTGACGATGCTGCTTTAACATCTCTCACTGAAGAGTGTCTGCAGAGTCTCATCGACAGGTTTGCGGCTGCCTGCAACAAATTTGGCCTAACCATCAGCCTCAAGAAAACGAACATCATGGGACAGGACGTCAGAAATGCTCCATCCATCAATATTGGCGACCACGCTCTGGAAGTGGTTCAAGAGTTCACCTACCTAGGCTCAACTATCACCAGTAACCTGTCTCTAGATGCAGAAATCAACAAGCACATGGGAAAGGCTTCCACTGCAATGTCCAGACTGGCCAAGAGAGTGTGGGAAAATGGCGCACTGACCCGGAACACAAAAGTCCGAGTGTATCAAGCCTGTGTCCTCAGTACCTTGCTCTATGGCAGTGAGGCCTGGACAATGTATGTCAGCCAAGAGTGACGTCTCAATTCATTCCATCTTTGCTGCCTCCGGAGAATACTTGGCATCAGGTGGCAGGACCGTATCTCCAACACAGAAGTCCTCGAGGCGGCCAACATCCCCAGCTTATATACACTACTGAGTCAGCGGTGCTTGAGATGGCTTGGCCATGTGAGCCGCATGGAAGATGGCAGGATCCCCAAAGACACATTGTACAGCGAGCTCGCCACTGGTATCAGACCCACCGGCCGTCCATGTCTCCGCTTTAAAGACTTCTGCAAACGCAACATGAAGTCCTGTAACATTGATCACAAGTCGTGGGAGTCAGTTGCCAGCGTTCGCCAGAGCTGGCGGGCAGCCATAAAGGCGGGGCTAAAGTGTGGCGAGTTGAAGAGACTTAGCAGTTGGCGGGAAAAAAGACAGAAGCGAAAGGGGAGAGCCAACTGTGTAACAGCCCCGACAAACAAATTTTTCTGCAGCACCTGTGGAAGAGTCTGTCACTCTAGAATTGGCCTTTATAGCCATTCCAGGCGCTGCTCCACACACCACTGACCACCTCCAGGCGCTTACCCATTGTCTCTCGAGATAAGGAGGCCAAAGAAAGTATAAATGGGTGGTTGTTGGTCGGCACAGACTCGGTGGGCCAAAGGGCCTGTTTCAGTGCTGTATCTCTCTATGGCCTACCCTGTCCCAAACCTCCCCACTTGCCTTCTGCAAGAACTCTCCTCCTGCAACTTACTGGCTTGTCAGTGAGCCTACCCTTAGTAGTGGCTGACAGACTCCAGCCACTCCATCTTCTCCCTGCCAACCACTTGGAACAACGTTGGTTAATAAATGACTGCCAAAATGGATTTACTAAGGAAAGATGGCCAGGACTTGGGTGTGTAGGGCAAAATTTCAAAATTTGCAGATGACACAATACTTGGAACTGAAGTAAACAGTGAGGAGGACAGTCAAAACTTAAAGACAGACAGACTGGTGAAATGGGCAGACGCATGGCAGATGAAATTTAATGCAAAGAAATGTCATGCATTTTGGAAGGAAGGAATGAGAGGAAAAATGAATGAAATGCTACAATTTTAAAGGGTGTACAGGAACAAAGAGATCAGTGGGGAAAGTGTACACAAATCTTTGAAGGTGGCAATGACAAGTTGATAAAGCTGTTAAAAAACCATATGCTCTTTGCTTTTATGAGTACAGGAAATGGCCCTGCTCTTTACAGGAAGGTGGAGAGGGTGTGAGGATGACCGAAAATGGCCAAAGAACCTGACAAGACCGGGGACATGCAGTACCTAATGGCAGGAGCTCATTTATAATTTTTTTGTTCCAATTCCTGTTTGGCAGTTGGTCAAATTGATAGTCTGGCTGGTGGCCAGGAGGAAATGCAAGCTGCAAGCGACCTCTGTCAGGATCTTTGGGAATGGTCCTGACAATCGTGAGAGGCGATGTTGGCAATCGAGGCTTGTGAGGGAGGTTGGGAAATGCAGCTGGTGGCAAAAGAGAAGTCTCAATTGTTGAGGGGAGGCAAAAGGTTTCTTTGAGGGGGAGCTCCTCCTGACCCACAAAGAGTGCTGGAAAAAGCAGCTACCTTGTTGAGTCGACAGTTTTCCCTTTCACTACCCGGTTTCTCAATCTCTGGGCTCCCAGTTGCACCGTCGGAGCTTGATTACAATAGGTTAATGCTGTTTCTTGCCTCTCTACAGGGGATGGGGGCATGATGCAGAGGGACACACAGACACCCCAATATCCGCCGTCATAAAAAGGGTGCATGGCATGTTGGGGAATGTTTCCCATATTTTAATCTTTAATTCCTGACCCAAATCTCTCCCACCCACTGTTGGGGGCTTAATATTGAGGTCATATCATACAGAGCAAGGAAGTTATGCTAAACCTAGTAAAAATACTGGCTGGGCCCCAGCTGGAGTATTATGTTTAATCTGGGTGCCACACTTAGGTAGGATGCTAAGGCCTTGAAAAGGGGACAGACGAGATTTACTGGAATGTACCAGAGATGCAGGGCATCAGTTACAAAGAGAGATTAGAGAAGCTGGGACTTTTCTCCTTCGAGCAGAGGAAGTTAGGGGGACATTTAATAGAGGTGTTCAGAAGTATGAGGGGTTTTGATAGAGTAAATAGAGTAGGGCGACAAGAGAGTCAGTAACCAGAGGATGCAGATATAAGATAATTGACAAAAGAACTAGAAGTTACGACCAGGTGAGAAAGAGATCTAAGGTTCCCCTTCAGCCTTCACCTAGTCTTACTGTAACAGGGTTTTATTTTTAAACACACTGTTTTTAGCTCCCCCTTAGTGAATCCTTGTTCACCGCTTTCCAATTACAAGGCAAAGAAACCAGCACAAACAGGCTTCCTTAGGTTTAAAGAAAAGAAAGTTGAAATTTATTAAACTTGAACTTAAACTCTAATTTGGTTGATGCCTACAGATACACAACACACCCATACTAGCGTGTATACATGATACACACATGCAAATAGAGACAGACAAGAACAGAAGAAAAATAAAGTGGAAAGGTTTGAGGCAATATCTGAAGAGTTTTTGTTACGGTTCTTCAAGCTCATTGTAGATTCCTTGATTATAGGTATATCTTGCTTTTCGTTGGGGCCCAGTATTCTTCTTAAACCTTGTTTACTGTAGGAGACTTTTCTCTCTTGCCGTTCATGTGTCTTCAGTGGATTCAGAGGCTTGTGAGAAAGATGGGAGCAGACAGGAGAGATCTTCTCAATCCAGGAGCAAACAGAAACTCTCAGTTCAAACTGTTTGTGCAATTCAGAAAAACCCAGGTTGCCAAGCAGGTTAGTCATGTGACTTAACTGGTCTGACCACGTCTTGGATTGTATCACCTTAGCAGTCTCTGGAATGCTCCTCTTACACACAATACCTAGTGATCAAGGTCCATTGTGGGATGAATCTGTCAGGGAATGTTCCTTTGTCCTTCAAATCACCATCTGTTAATATACAAATATCTTTTCCAGCCACAGCTGATCTGTTTAACAAGTCCTTTCTTCACTCCAGTAACAGTTTAAAATCAATGTTCATGACAACATTAATGTGCCTCATTCCTGGCAGGTGGGGGCCTCGCATGACATAGGGATAGATGAGAATTATTTTAACATACCACATTATTGTGATATTGAATAAACTGTCTGAAAGATGGTGGCAGCAGTTTCAATAGTAACTTTCAAAAGAAAATAGGGTTTATACTTGAAAACAAAATATTTGCAGGGCTCTGGGAAAAAGCAGGGGAGTGGGACTATTTGGATAGCTCTTCCAAAGAGGGGACACAGGCATGATTGGCCAAATCATCTTTTTATGTGCCGTATATTTCGATGATTCTATGAAAAGATCCCATGGCATTGTTTAACAAAGAGCAAGGACTGCCCCAATGTCCCGGCCAATGCTGTTCCCTCATCCAACACGACCAAAAACAAGTTGTCTTGGTCATTCATTAATTTGCTGTTTGTGCAACCTTGTGTGTAAATTTGCTGCTGTGTTTCCTCACCTTATAACAGGATCTGATCATTGTAGCAGGTGAGGCATCCCAGGTTAGTTGTTTCACCACTATTGTCATCACTGCTGATGGTTATGTGCAGCTTTTCCAGTGAAAAGGGAAAACCCTTTGAGC
Organism: Heterodontus francisci; assembly: GCF_036365525.1. Lineage (NCBI taxonomy): Eukaryota > Metazoa > Chordata > Chondrichthyes > Heterodontiformes > Heterodontidae > Heterodontus > Heterodontus francisci. The sequence continues at coordinate 41,830,605 of NC_090372.1, forward strand.
ATTGGGACCCAGATTACATTGCAGCTGGTGCAAATGCTTGAGCAGAGTAATTATTGCACTTCAAAAAATAACTCATTGCTTGCAGGGCACTTGGAGGCATCCTGTGGACATGTTGAAGTTCTCTTTACATATATACACCTTTTTAATGCAAAGTCTGCTTCAACCCTCAGTGCTATCTTATGGAAGAATGCCTCCTTCTCATTAATTATCACATAAATATAGAATAGCTTCCTTCTAAAAAATGTGTTTATGGGATGTGGGCAATGAAGACAAGGCCACATTTATGGCCCATTTTAAGTTACCCCAAGAAGCTGGTGGTCTTTTTCTTTAAACCACTGAGGACCTTGTGGTGATGATGCCTCCACTTTGATGTTAGGTTGGGAGTTCCAGGATATTAACCCAGTGATGATGAAACATAGAAAATAGGAGCAGGAGTTTGGCCCTTCGAGCCTGCTCCGCCATTCATTATGACCATGGTTGATCGTCCAACTCAGTAGCCTGTTCCGGCTTTCGCCACATATCCTTTGATCCCTTTAGACCCAAGAGCTATATCTAACTCCTTTTTGAAAACATTCAATGTTTTATCCTCAACTGCTTTCTGTGGTAGCTAATTCCACAGGCTCACCACTCTCCTCATCTCAGTCCTGAAAGGTTTACCCCATATCCTGAGACCATGACCCCTGGTTCTGGACTCCCCCACTATTGGGAACATCCTTCCTGCATCTACCCTGTCAAGTCCTGTTGAGATCCCCCCTCACTCTTCTGAACTCCAGCGAATATAAACCTAACCGACTCAATCTCTTCTCATATGTCAGTTCCGCCATCCCAGGAATCAGTCTGGTAAACCTTCACTGCACTCCCTCCATAGCAAGAACATCCTTCCTCAGATAAGGAGACCAAAACTGCACACAACATTCCAGGTGTGGCCTCACCAAGGCCCTGTATAAATGCAGCAAGACATCCCTGCTTCTGTACTCGAATCCTCTCGCTACGAAGGCCAACATACCATTTGCCTTTTTTACCGCCTGTTGCACCTGCACGCTTACATTCAGCGACTGGTGTACGAGAACACCCAGGTCTCGCTGCATATTCCCCTCTCTCAGTTTATAGCCATTCAGATACTAATCTGCCTTCCTGTTTTTGCTACCAAAGTGGATAACCTCACATTTATCCACATTATACTGCATCTGCCATGCATTAGCCCACTCACTCAACTTGTCCAAATCACCCTGAAGGAATACCAATATATACCCCTAGCCAGGGTGGGCTGTGACTTGGAGAGAAACTTGAGGTAATGGTGTTCTCACAACATGGATACTTCTTGGTGGTGGAGATCACAGGAAAAGGAGGTGCTGTCAAAGTAACCTTGCTGAGTTACTGCAGTGTACACTGTTGATAGTACATGCTGCAGTCACAATGCGCCAATAGTGAAGGCGGATAGATATTGAATCCAGTGGTAGGAGTGCCTAATAAGTGAGCTGTTCTGTCTTGGATGGTGTTGAGTTTCTTGATTGTTGTTGAGGTTGCACTTTTTCCAGTTTTCAATCCAGAAATGTCAATGTTATTTTTCAAAGTGTATAATGGGTTTTAAATCTCATGTCAGTAATGAAGTCTAAAATAAGTCTTATGTCACCTCTTTATGCTACTGACACAATGAGATGGAGAACAGGCCATTTGTGAAACTTAGTAACACTTCAGTAATTCTTTCAAACAAACCCGTCCCGGGAGAGAAAAGAAAAATCTGCAAAGGTTTATGCCCCTGATTGTTATTTAGATATTCTTACTGGAAAGTGAGCATGTGGATGTTACTTCGAAGACTGTATCAAGCTGTGAGAACACTCACGGTCAAATAGCCTGCTGACAATGACCGTTAAGGCTGACACATGAGGAATGCCCACTTGAGGTCCTGGGGACATGGAGAGAAGGGAAGGGGGTGGGTGTCAGCTGTGGAACTGTGCCCAGAATTAAAGGAGGAGAGAAAATTGGATGGGATGAGAGATTTAAAAAGGCCTTTCACTGTAAATTATCTTTAAATTACCCGGAAAGGGCTTCCAGCTGCAGCCTGTGATCACTGCCATTGAACTCAAGTGAAAAAGACATTGTTCCAGGATTTGCTGGGAAAATAACAGTAAGCTTAGTGCACAAGCTGTTATTAGTGTCTAAATAACCCAGCAATTTGCTACACAGAAGAGATACCCCCTGAGTTGCGAATCACCACAAATAACTGGACAATTTGTGCTGCTCCTCCGCTGGCCTCGCAAAAATGGCAGCTCACCATTAACTATTCCGTAATTTTCAAAAGGTTGCTGCATTTGTACAGTAAATATGAATTAAACTCACCGCAGAATATTAGGGTGGGTATATAAGGATCATTTCATGATGAGATTTATGTTCCCGCAATGCCACTCAGCCTATAAAGGGAACAATTCTTCAGGTAGTAAATTGTTCTTAGAGATTTTTAAAATTTAAATCCTTATTCTTGCTTTTCCTTACTGTCTCTTTTCTCTCTCTCGCTTAATCCAGTCTTTGAGCAGGATTTTCCTGCAGGCTTCTGGCTCAAATGGGGTCAGAGGCCCACACTAGACCAAATTCTATGGACCCCCAAGAACAGGAATGGAGGCGGGAGGTCTATAAAATTGTGTTGGAAGGTGGGGAATGGCGTGCCCGTTGCCTTCCCAACACTTTCCAATTTCGTTCATGACGAGGAAGACAGAGGACAGCCTTCCCGCCACAGGCCAATTAAGGTCCTCTTCCCGCCTCCACCTCAATTTTATTGAAAGCGGAGTGTCCCACCACTACAGAGAGATGCGAATAAAGCCTGGTGCCCTCCTAGCAGGGTCGGGGGCTCCTCCTTAAGGGGCAGTCCAGGGCACCCAGAGGGCCCCCCAGCAGCAATCACACCCACCCCCAAGGAAGACAATCCCTACCCTCACTAACACCTCCCCACCATCCTGTCGCCAGGACCTGCCTGAATGACCACGACGATCCCAACCCCACTTACTTCTCCCAGGGTTTTTGACATCTTCGGTACTGCAGAATCTCCTGCAGTACCGGAAGTGGACACCACTCTCAGTGGCGCTGCTGGCAGCTCTGGAGCAGGAACCCGTCCCTTAAAGGCACAGTGTCCCAAATGGTGGGCAGTTAATTGACTGCCAGCCATGGAATTACAACAGGGGTCCAACGGAGGGCCGAGGTGGGGAACCACTCCCCCCCCTCCATCTTCCGGCACGCCGCTTGGATCCCAGCTGCCAGAACAAAATTCAGCCCACTGTGTGAGAAACACTGGGGGGAATTTTATCCTGGCTGTGAGGGTCTCGACATGTGGAAAAAGCAATGCTGAGATCCCCATGCCGCCTCTTCTCTGGAAGGCCTGCCAAATCTGGTGCCAATCAGTGACAGGGGCCTTCCACAGGATCAAGGACCCCATCTCCGGAAGTTCCGGCCTTGAAGAGGTGCCGGCCATTCAGAGGCCAGCAGCTGCAGCGCCACTGGTGGCTGCTGTTGGAGATGCATTTACCGGAAGTCAAGGAGCTTTGCTGTATCCAGGCCTCAGGTAAGTCAGGGCAGGAGGGGTCTTGCGGGATGGGAGTCGCGGGGAGGGGATCAGCAACAAGGGCAGGGAGGTGGTTCTCAGCAGGCCCCCCACCTTCCCGATGTCAGGTCCCTCCTCCAGGCACTGTGCTTTTTAATAAGGGACTCCCACCCCAGCCCCAGAGCCAAGAAACAGTCCACAAGGTTTTTCATGCCTTGCTTCCCGTGTGGCAACAAGGCCACCTGCCAGAAGACTAATTGCGATTGCAGTGAGAAGAGGTCCTTAATTGGGGGTTAATTACCCAGTTAAGGGCCTCAATTGGTGGCATGGCGGACTAAATTTTGGCAGAGGTGGGATGGTGGCTGGAACCCCCCTACCGCCACCATCCCACCCAGTTTTATGCTTTCCCGACCTCCAAATCCACTGTGGGGGAAGAGCATAAAATTTCCCCCAGTCACTCACCTGTGATTTTCCCCGAATCGGCCATTTAGTGGCCAGAGGGCAGGTTCACTGTTCAATAAAGGATAGTGGGCGGGCTCTCGAAGGGCGAATAGGAGACCTTCCAGATTGAAAGCAGCAGCAGGATGCCATGACAGGTAATTGAGGGAGAGGATGTCGCAAAATGGAGGCACCCTCTCTCTCAAGGTTTTTAAATTTGAGGTAAAGAAAGGCCTTTACAGCTGGGCCACCGCTGCGGGGGTTGGGGAAGAGGGGAAAACCCCTCCATATGGTGGCCTGTGGCTACTGCTGAACCCAGGCAGGCAGGGTGTGGCCTCTAAGCCTGCTTGGAGTGCTGGCTCCCCTGGTCTGCTATCAGGACACCACCTCCAGGCAGCTAAATTGTCTCCTGTCACCTGCAGGGATCTGGAGGCCAACTGGAAAATCTCAGCCAGCCTCCTTCAATAGGCTTCAATAGGCCTTTAATTACTTCAATTGGCTATCCGCTGCTTGTGGGCAGGTAGCCCTGCAGCATCCACCAGCAACCACCCGCCCCCCCCCACCCTTGCTCCTACCCCCCATCCCACCTCTGGGAAAATGGCCTGGGGCAGGATGGAGCTGGGGAACCGGCATGCTGGCCGGCGGCGCTGTTTCTAGTGCCCGCCTGCTTCTGTTCCCAGCCCCGGCAGGGGCTATAAATCCTGCCCTTTATTTCTCTTTCTGTACCTTGCTTGGATCTAGTTCACCTTATTTCCTTCTTTGTCAATCCTCTGCATATATCTCCATCCTTAAATGTCATGGTTAAGGAGATTGACTGTTGTTTCTGTTGCTCAGTAAAGTCCCTCGCACTTCCAACAATTTGTGGCTCAAAAATTTTTCATGTTAATGGTTGAGAGAAAAAGTCTAACTAACAGGGCATGAAGCAAGATGCCCAGCTCCAGTAAAAGTTGAGTCATATTGTATAGCAATCCAGTGGGTCTACATTGACGTCGCTATTGACTGCATGAGACCTGCATTTGGGGATGCTCATGGTGGCACAGTTGTGAATGAAGAGCTTCCGGCCCTCTGCTTGGCCAGGAATTCTTGGAGGCGGGACATCCTACAAGAGGCGGAAGCCACGACCTCAGGCAATCAATTGCCTGAGCCATGCAAAATAGCATCGCAGCTTCCAGGGCTGGCGGAGGTGGGCTCGCCCCTGACTTTCCAGCTGATGGGTGGTGCCACCAGCTCTGTGTTAAATCCCACCAAGTCACTACTCATCCTGCTTACTGATGCTTTGATACCCATTCTGATTTTCAGGCAGACTTGAATCCTGGCAGCCAGAGCTTCTGTTTTAGAACAGGTGGGTTTTTTATGCATACATGCCAGGACTACCACCAGTTACTATTCCCACCCACCAATTAATCATGGGTGGTACAAGATAGGGAGAAGATCATTTGGAGCTGTACTTAAAAGGATCCACAGCTGTTGTCAGGTAAAGCTGGATGGAGCTATTTCTCAGGCAGTCGGTTGCAGATTTTCCACCCTAATAGATTTGAAAACCTGTGAAGTTGCTGCTGTAGTTTCTGCATTCATGTTGCCTGCTGCTCCACAATGTTGCTTTACTATGTTCCCTGTAACAAAAGGTCAGCTCTTCAAGCTGCCCTTGAGTGGCTGCTTCTCATAATTTGCTACTGCCAGGTAAGTGAGCTGCCTATTGGGGATGTGTTCCCTGTTGGCAGTTGACTAACCATGTGATAATGACCCTGAAAATCATACAGGTCCCATTTGACTGCTCTGTGTGGCACACCCTGCCTGCCAGCCACCTACGTACCCTTAGTTTTGAGGGGTGTTCAGAACGATCAGTTTGCTGCACCCTGTCTCCTAGTTTGCCAGATTCCGAAATTTCAAAGTGCTGGTGTTAATAGTCCTGCGGGATTACTTTTAACTCTAGCCTATGGCTGAGTATTGATGAGTTGTTAGACATCTAGAAACAATTCTGATGAAAGGTCACTGACCTGAAACATTAACTCTGCTTCTCTCGCCATAGCTGCTGCCAGACTTGCTGAGTATTTCTCTCACTTTCTGCTATTATTTCAGATTTCCAGCATCTGCAGTATTTTGCTTTTGTTTTATCTAGAAACAATTGTTTACCAGTCAGCCTGTTGTGTTTCACACTCAATATGCAGTGAGGGACAAATGAGAATTTAAATCATGGTCTTATTGATGTCAAGTGCCATTGGTCTCCAGGTAGTGTGAAAGCCCAGCAGTGTCTCCCAATAAAAACAAAAATCAACAACTTTAATGTTCTTCAATAGATGAATGCACCTGACACAGTGGCTGGAATTTTACGCACCCACTTCCCCCCACCCGAAGCGGGTTGGGAGGCGGAGAGGGCATAAAATCGAATGGGATGGTGTAAAATCAAGTGGGATGGCATTTTTGTGCCTACTCACCTCTGCTGGTATTTTACCAGTGGTGGAGGAAGTGGTGGGCAGCCTGCCAGGCCTTAGGCCAATTGAAGCCGTTAAGTGACTCTTCCCATCACTGCTGGTATTTTACCAGCGGCAGATGAGCACTTTATCACCTGGGGAGGTTTCCCAGTAAAACTTGGCAGCCTCCCTGCAGGGAAGAGGGAGGATCCATCTGATCAAGCACCCTGTGGTCCATGGAGGGCCCCCCAGCAGCATGGGCCATTGCTGGCTTGGTCTGGGGCCTGCTGCAATGCCAGCAGTGGCCACCACTCATGGTGGCACAGCTGTGAATGAAGAGCTGCCGGCCCTCTGGTTGGCCAGGAACTCTTGGAGGCGGGACATCCTACAAGAGGTGGAAGCCACGACCTCAGGCAATTAACTACCTGGGCCATGCAAAATAGCATCGCATCTTCCAGAGCCGGCGGAGGTGGGCTCGCCCCTGACTTTCCAGTTGGTGGGTGGTGCCACCAGCTCTGTGTTAAATCCCAGCCAATCTTTCCAAGTTGAGCTCTGTGTCCATCTGGCTAGAATTTGTCCTTTCTGAAAATTAAGTTCCACAGATCTCCAATTTTACCCATGGGAAGGCCTGAAATTTTAATTGAATGGTGTCTGGTGTAGGAGACACAATCCCACAGCTGTTTTTGACAATTAAGCAGCTCTCTGTCAATCATTTCAGTAACAAGCCTCAGTCTGCAGGAAAAGAAATCTGTGCAACAATTGGTACACATATCATAAAGGGCTTAAAAAATGGGCTTCATGAAGGATTTTAAAGATGTTTGGCTAAATGTATTGAATTCCAAATAACTGTGCATGTCCAAATACCTAGTATAAAAAAACTGTGTAGTTGGGTTAATCAGCTGAAGAGCCAATGCTGTTTAGAGGTAGGACCAAGGTCCCACTTGCAATTCCCTGTGTCGTGGGTTCAAAATCTCAACTGTGCTGAGCAAATAATGTACAAATCTTCAAAGGGATGGAGAATAAAATCAGAGTGAAAATCATCCTGTGCTGCTTTCACACTGTGCTAAATGGCACTGACACAGACTGCCTGTCCCCTCTTCTGCATCAGGGATTTATAACAAGAAAAATGATTGTGTTTTCCTTTTTTAACAAGGGAAACAACTCAGCGAGACAGTATCTGGTTTGATAACTGCATCTATCATTTCAGCCCTGCAACAAAATGGAAATTATAGCACAGAAGAACGCACGTGCTTCTATTTCCTTGCTCATTCCCCATTTTCTTTTATAAGCTTCCTTTTCAAATACTTATTCAATTCCCTTTTAATTGATGCTTCATTGGGTGTGAAGTGCTTCAGGAGCTCCTGAAGTTGTGAACGATGCTATATAAGTGCAAATTTATTCATTCCTTCGTTAGAGTCTCTGGGCATTGGCGGTGGGTGAAACAAATGGCGGCTTGCATCAAAGAGCCGCCACAATTCCAAGCGTGGCAGCTCATTTAGATGGCCGGGGCAAACTGGCCCCTGCCCCCGATCACGTGGAGGGGGCGGGCTGTCCGTCCCCGGCAATGGCGTCAGCTGCCTGTGTGCAGGCACTGACGCCATTTTTAAAGGGCTGTTAGCTCTACCAGCATACTTAAATATTTAAAGAAATATATAATTGAATTAAATAAATACATCTCTTTTGCCCCTCTACCACCCTCCAATAACAATTAAATTAATTATTTGCCTGACCTTCCCCTTCAACAACCTGCACAAACTTTAAACTACAACCATTCCCACCATCCCCTACACCTATGGCGTTAATTTGACCCCGTACCCCTACCCGTTGCACTGATAAACCTACCTCCTCCCCCTTCCCCACCACTGTTGCCCCCCGCTTTCCCGGATGGGGATCCAAAGGCGCGGGACTGCAGGCCGCCGGGCTGAATATCGCGGCTGGACTTCAGGAGGTGACATAAGATTATTTAAATTAATTATTTTAATTGATTTAAATATTTAAATTATGGTCCTGTCGCCCATTGGTGGGGAGGCCGCCACAATGCCTTGCCGCTACCGGAGGATCTGGCCGGGCCCTGCCGGCGTCAAGGTCCGCGCAGGCCTCATCCGGAGCCATCTTCAGGACCCCCAATGCCACGGATCCCAACGTTGAGGGCTGCTTAAAATCCTGCCCTCTGTCTCAATTAGCTACTTGTGGTAAAGCATCTCGTTCTAATGACTCTTTATGTGAAAAAAATGTCTTTTAACTTCCCCCTTTTGTTCTTCCGGACATAATTGTTTGTCTAAGCCCCTTGCTACCAATTCAGCAATCAAGTAAACATGTTTTCTCTATTTAGCCTCTCCAAATATTTCATAATTTTGAAATTCTCCATTCGAACTTTCCATAACCTCTCCGAGGAAAAAGCCCCAGTCTTTAGTGCTTTTGAAATGACTTTGCCACTTCTGCAATTTTTTTAATATTATGTAATACTTTGAGAATTCAGTCATTTAAAAATTGTTATAATTCAGGCTCTCAACCAGATACCTTTTTTTGTGCTCAGCACAAAAGCCAACACCAAAAAGCAAGTGCAAGCAGGAGCAAAGTACTGTGTATGCTGGAACTCCGAAATAAAAACAGAAAATTCTGGAAATTCTCAGCAGGCCATGCAGTATTTATGGAGAGAGAAACAAAGGAAGTTTCACATCAGTGAATTTCCATTGTAGCAAGTCTTTATGTCCGAAGAACCAAAGTGTAACCATATACACAAATCACTGTCACAGCCACATCAAAACCGAGGTAAAGGCTACGTACTCTGCGATGAGTGGCTCACCTCCTCAGTCCTCTTCACCGTCTGCAAAGCTGTTAGGCATGTGATGGAATACTCAACACTTCCCTCGATGGATACAACTGCAAAAACACCCAAGAAACCTGATACCAGCCAACAAAGAACAGCTCATTTGTTTGTTGCCTCTGCCACTGGACTCAATATTAACATGGCCCCCCTCCACCCTGCCCCAACTCCTGTCCCACACTTTTGGTATACTGCGGCTGTAATATGTACTATCTACAGGATACCTTGCACCAACTTACTCATGTCACTTTGACAACACCTATGACCTGTACTACCAAAAAGGACCAAAGCAGCAACACAACAGGATCGTCATCACCTTGAAGTCATCTTCCTAGTCACAAACCATCCCGAGTTGGACATTTATCTCTATTTCATCATTGCTAGGTCATTATCCTGGAAGTCCCTCCCTAACACCATTGTGAAAACACCAATATTGCAAAGACTGCAGAAGTTCAAGGAGAAGGCCCACCAGCAACTTCTCAGGGCAACTAGGAATGGTCAATAGATATGGTTTGCCAGCATTGTCCACATTCCAAGACCAAATGAAACAAAAATCCAATAGTCTAGCTTGCCCAGGGTGTTAACACCAAGTCTATTATGTTGCTGATATGGTCACTTGAAACTGTGCAAGAGGCCCCGCACTCTCTTGATCACTCAACCTAAGGGACAAATAACACTGCAATAGACCGCAGATTATAAACTAGATTACATTAATTGATTTCAAACCAGAACTTTAAACTCATTGCAAAAATGTCTCAAAACCTTGATCATTCTCATAACTTGGAGCATATGTCTATGAGGATAAGTTTATACATGAAATTGGATACTCAAGGAATATTCCCAGAGGCTCCAGCTCATCTAACTGCCAAACAAAGCAGAAGATCACTAAATAACTTGCATTATTAACATCCACCTTTTGATATCCAAGCAATGACAAGAGAAGGTAGATTCATTTCATTCAAACTGGTCATTGTAAAACACTTCTCATAGTGACAGATTTATCAAGCAATTGAGATTTTGCAGGTATCAAAGAGGCTGTTTGGGTCCAGATTCAGGCAATTCACCAACATTCTGGGTTCGATTCTGGGTACTGTCTGTGCGGAGTTTGCAAGTTCTCCCTGTGACCGCATGGGTTTTTGCTGGGTGCTCCGGTTTCCTTCCACAGCCAAAGACTTGCAGGTGATAGGTAAATTGGCCGTTGTAAATTGCCCCTAGTGTAGGTAGGTGGTAGGGAATATGGGATGACTGTAGGGTTCGTATAAATGGGTGGTTGTTGGTCGGCACAGACTCGGTGGGCCGAAGGGCCTGTTTCAGTGCTGTATCTCTAAATAAATAAATAAATTTAGGATAATGCAGAGCTGAGTGCTTGGCAAACAGAACTCTCTGTTGGGACGATCACAGTTAACTGGTCAGGCCTTTTCTCAGTTGCCAAACTCAAAAACATGTTTGAGGTGGCTGGCCAACCACTGAGGAACTGCTTATGAGAAAATGAGAAACTACATATATAAAGTAGTGAAAACAACACCCTTTTAAAGTGGCTGCTGCATGCAGTATTAGGGCCTTGGGAAGAAATCCATTTGCCCCATTAATGGGCGAGAAATAATCGGTGCCCTCGGAACATCCTGGCAAAGCAGAGGTTCACAAAAGAACTTGTATTAATAACACCGTTTATATTCTTCTCAACCTTTTGAGATCTAAAATTGAGACTCAGGCCTCATCAATCTAAATCCAACAAGCTGCAGATGCCAATTGGACATCACAATTCAGCTTTCTGGATTCTTGGACACCAATTTTAGCTGGCTGCAACACTGACAGTGACCTTTAGGTAGGTCCTGGGGAGAGGAGAACAGGAGGCAGTGAGCAAGGAAGGGTAATAATGCTGTGGATCCAGCAGGAGTACTTCAAAAACGTAGCTTTTTATTCGGAGCTTCCGGTGCCAGAGGTGCCTTTAAGGACTGCTAGTTAAGCCACTGAAGAACCTGAAAAACTGAGTGAAACAAGCCCGGCATATGCTGAATTTTGGAGTGGGATTGTGAAATAGGTGTTACACCATCATTAGCATAGACAAGGAGGCTAACAACTGTTTTAGGCAGTCACCAGGGTTGCTTATATGTCACCCATACCAATAAGACATCAGATGTACTTCAGGCGCCATTTGGTGTAGGACATAGCCTTGCAAATTTGATGATTTTAGCCTCCATTCTACACTCTAAAAAAGGATGTGACAAGGTCCAATTTTGCACCCAGTATGTATTTTATGCATTCTTTTAGTCAGGCTACTTCCCACAAGCAGTAACAACTACTTCTATTTATAATATCATCTTTAATGTAGTAAAACGTCCCAAGGAGTGTTATCAGACAAAATTTGATACTGAGCCATATAAACAGATGAGGAGAGGTTTAAGGAGTGAATTCCAGAGCTTAGGGCCTCGGCAGCTGAAGGCATAGCTGTCAATGGTGGGCCGACTGAAATCAGTGAAGTACAAGAGGTCAGAATTGTAAGAACATGGGCCGCAAAGTGTGGATGACCTCAAGTTAATGAAGATGGGAGACCAGTCAGGAGCGTGTTGGAATAGTCATGTCTGGAGGTAACAAAGGTATGAATGAGTTTTCAGCAGCAGATGTGCTGAAGCAGGGGTGGAGCTGGGTGATGTAATCAAATTAAAGTGTTTACAATGCTGATACAGTTAAGATCCCATAAAGAAACAGTGAACCACAGATTAATTTAAAATACAACAGATCTTTGCTCTGTCACTGCATGCACTTACTTGATTAACACTGTGCATTTGACATAATTGACTGTACTGGTGTTTGAGCCTAGATTATAGAGTCATAGAGTTATACAGCACAGAAACAGGCCCTACGGCCCATCATGTCTGAGCCGGCCATACAGCACCCAACTATTCTAATCCCATATTCCTGCACTTGGCCCGTGGCCCTGTATGCTACGGTGTTCAAGTGCTTATTTAAATATTTCTTAAATGTTGTGAGGGTTCCTGCCTCCACCACCTCTTTAGGCAGTGCATTCCAGATTCCAACCACCCTCTGGGTGAAAAAATGTTTCCTCAAATCTCCCCTCCACCTCCTGCCCCTTACCCTAAATCTATGCCCCCTGGTTATTGACCCCTCCGCTAAGGGAAAAAGTTTCCTCCTATCTAACCTATCAATGCCCCTCATAATCTTGTACACCTCAATCATGTCCCCCCTCAGCCTTCACTGCTCCAAGGAAAACAACCCTAGCCTTTTCAGTCTCTCTTCATAGCTGAAATGATCCAGCCCAGGCAGCATCCTGGCGAATCTCCTCTGCACCCTCTCCAATGCAATCACATCCTTCCTATATTGTGGTGACCAGAACTGTACACAGTACTCCAGCTGTGGCCTTTATAGCATTTTATATAGCTCCATCATAATCTCCCTGCTCTTATATTCTATGCCTCGGCTAATAAAGGCAAGTATCCCATATGCCTTCCTAACCACCTTATCTACCTGTGCTGCTGCCTTCAGTGATCTATGGACAAGTACACCAAGGTCCTTCTGACTTGCTGTACTCCCTAGGGTCCTACCATCCATTGTGTATTCCCTTGCCTTGTTAGTCCTCCCAAAATGCATTACCTCACACTTTTCAGGATTAAATTCAATTTGCCACTGCTCCACCCATCTTACCAGCCCATCTATATATCCCTGTAATCTAAGGATTTCCTCCTCACTATTTACAACACCACCAATTCTCGTGTCATCTGCGAACTGACTGATACCTTCTATATTCACATCTAAATCATTAATGTACACTACAAATAGCAAGGGTCCCAGCACCAATCCCTGTGACACACCACTGGTCACAGACTTCCAATCGCAAAAACAGCCCTCGACCATTACCCTCTGCCTCTTGCCACTAAGCCAATTTTGGATCCAATTTGCCAAATTGCCCTGGATCCCATGGGCTCTTACCTTCTTAACCAATCTCCCATGCGGGACCTTATCAAAAGCCTTACTGAAATCCATCTACTGCATTACCCTCATCGACACATCTAGTCACCTCCTCGAAAAATTCAATCAAGTTAGTTTGACACGATCTCCCCCTGCTGACTATCCCTGCCTCTTAATCCCTGCCTCTCCAAGTGGAGATTAATCCTGTCCCTCAGAATGTTTTCCAGTGTTTTCCCAACCACTGATGTTAGACTCACCGGCCTGTAATTACCGAGTTTATCCCTACTACCCTTCTTGAATAATGGTACCACATTCGCTGTCTTCCAGTCTTCTGGCACCTCTCCTGTGGCCAGAGAGTTTGTACCAGAGGTGACAAATGATATCTGGTGCTAATTTTATAAGAAGATAACACTGAATATGTACCAACCTTGTGTCAATCTGTACTGTGGTTGCGAGGGATGAGCAAGAAATAAGGAACCATGATCTGGAAAATACCTTTGGTAAAGTCTGAAAAGATTATAAAGATGTTTGGCAAAACTGCAGACAGGCACCATTTACTTCTATGGTTGAACACTTCTTAATAGTGCAACAAGTGCAAGAAAAGCCATCTGTAAAAGAGGATCTTGAAGCTCACAAATACCCAATAGCTCAAAGGTTGGACACATGCTCAGGGAGAACCAAACATTTACAGTATGCAGCAATTGAAGCAGGAGCACTATATATAAATGAAGCAAAGTGCAATGCGTGCTGGCTGAGGTGTACTTCAGGGTAAGATGGGGAATCAAGATTTACATAAGTCCAACAGGAGCTTGATTTGCGGGATAGATACTAGAATATTTCCCAGGTACTGCAGAATCAGTCGGACATTACTACTTTTCACCTTTGGCTGCATACCCGAGGGTCAGCCTTTTCTATTTGCTGTTATAAACTGACAATCGTAGGCTCTTGGGAATTGGGATGGTGCCGAGGTGCCACAAACCTTTAGTTCCCTTTATTTAAAACCAAATCATTAGCCTGCAGGAGAAGGGATCTGGTGATGACCTGTCCCTCCCAAATGAGTGAGAGTCTGTTTCTGTCTATGCGGATAAAATTCTTGAAAGGGCCCACTAATTCTGAAGAGCAAAGTTAACTTGAACACACAGCAGCTGTCAAAGTTACTGTGAATGTCTCATTTTTCATTTTGTGGAGAATTGGGAAAATTAAAGGGACATGGACAATGCATCAACAGAGCTGTGCTCTAAATCAACTTGCATTGAAGTCCATTAGGTTTATATAGGAAAAAACACATTTTGGAGAAATTCAGATGGGTGCCATTCTATATAAGTAAATCCTTTCATCAGTTGCTGTTCATTCCAGACAGGTACAAAGCTACATTTTCAGTACTGTGAAAAATAATTGATGTGTCCGCCTACCTTCCTTCTCTGGTTTCCTGCATGAAACAAATTAACAGATAGACAGCCTCACTGCACCTGATCCGTCCAATGTTCATGGTGCTGTAATATTTTGCTTCCGAGGTTTTCATATCTATAATCTGTCAGACTCTGTGGAAATCCAGTGACCTACTAAACACTTTGGTTGAAAGCCTAGAGTCTGCTACATGCCCAGTGAGTAAATGGTATGTTTGGAAAAGACTGAGAAATTTGCATTGTATGGCCTAGATTCCTCTGCTTGCAGCATTGTAGCAATGGGCTGGGACATCCACCTGAATCTCTAACCCTGTACAAACCTGACTCACTTTTTTGAGTTAGGACCAATGCCTGTGCAAGGATGAGCTCATGGTGGGATACCCAACAACAACTTGCATTTAAATAGTACCTTTAAGGTAGTAAAACGTGCCAAAGCGTTTCACAGGAACATAATCAGACAAAACTTGACACTGGGTCGGATAAGGAGATATTAGGAAAGCTGACCAAAAGCTTGGTCCAAGAACTAAAGTTTAAGGAGTGCTTTGAAGGAGGAGAGAGGTGGAGAGGTTTAGGAATACTAGAGCTTAGCGCCAAGACAACTGAAAGCTTGGCCATAAATGGTGGGCAGAGGAAATCGGGGATTCTCAAGAGGCAAGAATTGGAGGAACGCAGAGTTCTTGGAGAGTAATAGGGCTGAAAGAGGTTACAGAGACAGGGAGGGATGAGGCCATGAAAGGATTTGAGCCCATCACCAAGATGGAATCTGCCACTGCAAAGGAGCAAGTTCCCAGTAGTGCTACAGTAGAATTGTCACTGCATCACCAGTAGAGGCAGCTGGAAATATAAAGGGGGAGAAGAGCCCTGATGAGGAAAACAGTAAACGCTTTGAGGTCTTGACCGAGATTGAGGCCTTTGAAGGTGAGACTTTGGGGCATCAAAATGAAAGGAGAGGAACCTACTATTGGGCCCTCTTCCTCCATTTGCCCTTACTGCCACTACCCCAGGACTACTGCCTCTTTTTAACCAGGCAGTCTTGGCAGTAAGGGGATTGGACAGGAGGGAACTGAGCAAGGAAGTTGGGCCCAGCCCTCACGCTGGCATTTTAATGTGGTGACTTATGGTTCTGGCAGGTGTTGGGAGAGAGAGATTCAGGTTGAAGCAGGGAGGCCGCAGTAGAGCTCACCACACCACCACCCCCAATCCCCTGCCATTTTCCACCCTTATGTGTCTGTTCTGGGGTTTACAATAAATATGTTGTCTTTGAAGGATACTAAAATGGAAGCAAATTGCTGAATTGCATATTACAAAGCATTTATTCTGGGATGAAAGCCAATTAGTAACCAGAAACCAGAAGGACGGTCATAAAAAGTCAATGATATTTGCTTCATTTGTTAATAGAGATAAGTCCAAATGCTGTTTGACCAAGACATTTGCCTGGATTTGGAAAGTGTTTATTATCCAATTGGTTGTTCTGCCAATGCAGTCATGACCACATTCGACTACAGATACCTGTCTAACAATCTGCTTTAGAGCATTTGCAGCAGAAGCATCAATTTTTACTGTCATTTCCACACCATTCTGTTCTTGGTATAAGTCAAGCTTTGTGTGCTTACACTTAAACACACATTGTTGTCCAGATGGATTCTTCAAAAACATTGATGCCTAAAAATTGATGGCACCACATCTATTTCTCAGGTGCAAAGCAGGTGCCTGAACATCCAATTTGGTGGGCAGAAAGCACTGGACATAATGCGTTGGATGTCCACTGGCCACCATACTGGTAAAGGCAGAGAAAGATGCATCCCATGCCCATGCCTGACATAAGCTTTAGACCCTTTGCATAGGCAAATACAGGGACTGTTGTATTTTGCTTGAGGTCTGCTTTGTAAAATTGGACTGCTATGAACACAGCCAGCATCTGGCTGACTACTTTCAGAAAAATGAGGTCAAGATGCAGCTTAATCAGTAGTTCTTAAAGGGACCACTGCAGGCCACCACCAAAAAGGTATATTTAATAAATACCTTACCTGAATGTGGAGCAGGAGTGCTCTTCCTGGCTCCACAGCAGTCCTGCAGACTGTTGCCAACCTCGCTTGCCATACTCCTGAGCGCCCCCTCCTCTACCAATCACTGCCCCCTTTCTGTCCCTGTCACACCCGCCTTGTAGATCACTTACGTTCCAGCCCCATTGCTGTCTGTTGTATTTGATTGCTCTGTGATTGTTTGCTTTGTGCTGCATTTGTAAGACTGCTCACAATGCTGTCAGTCAACCCTGAGGACGCACGGTTCTAAAAATGAAACTAAAACAGATCCAAGCAGCCATCTGAATAAAGCCTACACACACAGAAATTGAGAGTTTAGTTTCTTAATGCTTGGGGTATGAAACATAACATCTGGCAATGAAGATGGTGAGTAATTCAAATTTACCAGCCCCAGCACCCTTCTTGTTATCGACGGGAGATCCTTCCATTCTGCGGGACAGATGGAATTCTGGGTTTGAAACCTACTTGGATGGTACAGATGTAGCAGCGATCCACAAGAAGGTGATATTCGTGCATTGCCTCGGAATACAGGGCCAGTGTATATTTGAGCAGCTAACGGATGACATGACACATTTGATAAGGCAGTAAATGCTCTCGAGAAATACCTTGGCCTGAAGAAAAGTGTGATGATTGAATGATACACATTCCACCGGAGATGCCAGCGAAATGGTGAGCCCATAAAACGATATGTGGCAATGTTTTGTCAGTTGGCTTCTACATGCAAATTTGGCATGCTAACTAATGAACTAATTCGTGACCAACTAATTGAAAAAAATCTTCAGTCCCACCTTAGGAAACCGCCCATTTATGGGGGATGATGGTTTTGACTTTGGAAAAGGCCAAGACCTCAGCTGTCCAAATCAAACCCGCCATATTAGATTTGATGATGTTACACAAAAATATACCCTCAGGCTCAGGGTCACAGACACAGCTTGTTCAATCAGCTCAAGGGCAAGGGTTATGGACAATAAGACCTCAGTAGGCTGATCAACACTTGCCCTATCAAAGTCAGGCACTCTCACAAACGTGCCCCAATTGTGGGGGTACCCATGGATTCAAAACGCCATGTCTGACACGAGGAAAAAGTGCAACTCATGCTTATATGATTCACTTTGCAAAGATATGCAGGTTTTCGAAGAAGACTTTGTCAGTGCGACATGTTGAGGAACCTATTCCTGAGAGTGAAATGCGGTCTGCGTATACTATCACGGACAGTAAAGCGCCGGTCCCATGTGCAGGTGTCATTTCAAGGATTGCACAGTCACGATCCTGGGAATTTCAGTCTCACTCCTCATTGATGTGGATGCAAAAATATCCATATTGAGCGAAGACCTCTACTGTCATTATTTTTTGCAACATTCTCTCACTTCTGCAGCAGACACTCTTCAAGCGTATGATGACTTGATTATTCCAGACTTTGGAATGATCATAGTTCCAGTCCGCTACAAAAATGTCAACCTGAACAAGTTCACTTTCTATGTAGATCTGTTCGATAAGCTTGGCTTCAAACTTGCAGACCCCATTGGAGCACACGTTAATATAATCAATAATACAGACTATGCACAACAGTATTCTTCCTTATATTATTTCCCTGAAATAATCAAGAGTGCCAAGCCTGCTATACTCTCAGCACTACATGAACTGCTATGCCTGTGCTGGGACGAGGGAGCAGTACCCCAGGACATGCGCGATGCCAACATCATCACCCTCTATAAAAACAAAGGTGACCGCGGTGACTGCAACAACTACCGTGGAATCTCCCTGCTCAGCATAGTGGGGAAAGTCTTTGCTCGAGTCGCTCTGAACAGGCTCCAGAAGCTGGCCGAGCGCGTCTACCCTGAGGCACAGTGTGGCTTTCGTGCAGAGAGATCGACTATTGACATGCTGTTCTCCCTTCGTCAGATACAGGAGAAATGCCGTGAACAACAGATGCCCCTCTACATTGCTTTCATTGATCTCACCAAAGCCTTTGACCTCGTCAGCAGACGTGGTCTCTTCAGACTACTAGAAAAGATCGGATGTCCACCAAAGCTACTAAGTATCATCACCTCATTCCATGACAATATGAAAGGCACAATTCAACATGGTGGCTCCTCATCAGAGCCCTTTCCTATCCTGAGTGGTGTGAAACAGGGCTGTGTTCTCGCACCCACACTTTTTGGGATTTTCTTCTCCCTGCTGCTTTCACATGCGTTCAAATCCTCTGAAGAAGGAATTTTCCTCCACACAAGATCAGGGGGCAGGTTGTTCAACCTTGCCCGTCTAAGAGCGAAGTCCAAAGTACGGAAAGTCCTCATCAGAGAACTCCTCTTTGCTGACGATGCTGCTTTAACATCTCACACTGAAGAATGCCTGCAGAGTCTCATCGACAGGTTTGCGTCTGCCTGCAATGAATTTGGCCTAACCATCAGCCTCAAGAAAACGAACATCATGGGGCAGGATGTCAGAAATGCTCCATCCATCAATATTGGCGACCACGCTCTGGAAGTGGTTCAAGAGTTCACCTACCTAGGCTCAACTATCACCAGTAACCTGTCTCTAGATGCAGAAATCAACAAGCGCATGGGTAAGGCTTCCACTGCTATGTTCAGACTGGCCAAGAGAGTGTGGGAAAATGGCGCACTGACACGGAACACAAAAGTCCGAGTGTATCAGGCCTGTGTCCTCAGTACCTTGCTCTACGGCAGCGAGGCCTGGACAACGTATGCCAGCCAAGAGCGACGTCTCAATTCATTCCATCTTCGCTGCCTTCGGAGAATACTTGGCATCAGGTGGCAGGACTATATCTCCAACACAGAAGTCCTTAAAGCGGCCAACATCCCCAGCTTATACACACTACTGAGTCAGCGGCGCTTGAGATGGCTTGGCCATGTGAGCCGCATGGAAGATGGCAGGATCCCCAAAGACACATTGTACAGCGAGCTCGCCACTGGTATCAGACCCACCGGCCGTCCATGTCTCCGTTATAAAGACGTCTGCAAACGCGACATGAAATCGTGTGACATTGATCACAAGTCGTGGGAGTCAGTTGCCAGCATTCGCCAGAGCTGGCGGGCAGCCATAAAGACAGGGCTAAATTGTGGCGAGTCGAAGAGACTTAGTAGTTGGCAGGAAAAAAGACAGAGGCGCAAGGGGAGAGCCAACTGTGCAACAGCCCCAACAAACAAATTTCTCTGCAGCACCTGTGGAAGAGCCTGTCACTCCAGAATTGGCCTTTATAGCCACTCCAGGCGCTGCTTCACAAACCACTGACCACCTCCAGGCGCGTATCCATTGTCTCTCGAGATAAGGAGGCCCAAAAGAAAAAGAAAAGAATTCTTCCTTATTCACTGGATTTGGGGAGATTAAGGGGTACTGTTGAGCTCCTCGCATTGACACATCAATTCCGCCTGTTATCCAAAATTTGAAATGGTTGCCGTTTGCAATCTGCGCCGAAGTGTCACAGGAGCTGAAAAGACTGGAAGCAGATGGTGTCATTGGGTGAAGCAACTCATCCCCATGGATATCAAAACTAGTCACTGCGCGACACAAAAATGGAGAAGTTAGACTATAAGTTGACCTTAAGTCAGTCAACAAAGCAATTATTCCGGACAAGTACCCACTCCCGATGATCCAAGAACTATTGGCTTCATTTCATGACTCCACAGTTTTCACGAAGTTTGACATGCGATGGAGAAAATCCAACATCTTACAGCCTTTGTTACACACAACACCCTGTATCAGTACCGCACACTGCCCTATGGACTAAGTTCAGCACCTAGCGTGTTCCAGAAGATCATCTCTTCAGTCTTGTCAGACAGTCAACCTTCTCGATGGCATTGTCGCCCGTGGGGATTGAGAGGGGGAGTGGAACTGACTGAGTAGCTCTGTGGAGAGTCGGCATGGATTTGATGGGCTAAATGGCCTCCTTCTGTGCTGTAAATGACTCTATGACTCTAAAGAGGGGACAAAGCAGAACACAATCAGTGATAATCCACAGTCCCTGCTCTACTTGCACAATTTGACACTTAACAAGGACAAATGCCCATTCGCTGCATCCAAGATTAACTTTTTTGGGTACAAAGCGAGAGCGGCTGGAGTAAAGCCGACATACGACAATGTCAAAGGCCTTCATGTGCTTCCGACCCAGTCTAACGTGAAAGAGTTGGCATCTTCCCTTGTCACTATCAAATTTTTTCACACATTTGTGCCCCAGTACGGAGAGATCATGGAGCCTCTTTGAAAGCTACTGCACAAAGATACACACTGAGAATGGACAATCACACAGCAAACTGCATTTGACACGTTAAAAGCGAAGATAACATCTCTACCAGTCCTCACGCATTTCAACCCACATGTGGAAACATACGTCACAACAGACACGTCAGGAAATGCGATAGGAGCTGTACTCTCACAGTACATTGCGTGAAGCGAATGACCGATCGCATACGGGTCACGCCCATTGTTGGAAACTGAATGCAAATACTTCTGGAGAGTGGGAAGCACTAGTCTGTATCTACGCTTGTGAATATGTCTCTCTATGGTGGGAAATTCACCTTCCGCACTGATCACCAAGCGCTGCCTGCACTGTTAGCCAAGTCAGGATTTGGTCATCGACCGCTATGCATCTAATCGATGGTCTGATCATCTTGATCGGTACAACTTCAAGGTCAGGTATCTGGCAGGTTCACGCAACCGAGTAGCTGACATGCTTAGCCCCACTACTATCGCAGATGGCGTTAACGATAGCAAAGTGACTTGCAATATCGAAGACTACCTAGTTGTGGTGATTCACATGTGACCGTGAATCTTGTGACACGAGTGGAGTTGAAAGCAGTACTTTCAGACAGCGTACTGCAGAAAGTAAGCCAGTACCTAAAAATCAACTGGCCTCATGAAATAGACAAAGAAGTGGTCCTGTACTGCAGAGTGCACAATGAGCTCACATTGTTTGATGACAACTATATCGCACACAGAACTTGAGTGCTTATCCCGAAAGTGGTACCGCAACAGGTGCTGCATCTTGCCCACGAAGGACATCCAGGTATTGTTGAGATGAAACAAGGATCCCATGAAGTGGTCTGATGGCCAGCTACAGATCACTGCATAGAAGAGTTAATCAGAAACCGCAGAGCCTGTACACTCAGTGAAAAATCTGCTAAACTGTATCCCACACTCTACAACCGACCCCATGGCCAACAAAACTATGGCAACAACTCCAAGGAGGTATTTTCAGAGAAGAACATGCAGCCCCTAGCAATCAACATTTTGTGTTCGTTGTTCATGATCTACATAGTAAGTGGCTAGAAATTGCTACAACAAATTCCATAACCAACACTTCAGTCATTGACATGCTAGACAAGTTGTTTACAAAGTGGGTTTGCCAGAGAATATCACCAAGGACAACGGATGGCAGTTTGTTTCCAGTCAGTTCACGGAGTTCATAGCAAGATGTGGAATTCACCACCATCTGACATCGCGATACAATCTGCAATCGAATACTGGCGTCAAATGTTTCAACAGGGTGATTAAGTTTGAGAGCTAGTATGATGGGGGGGAAAACATTTGAACAATCCATTCATAAACTACTTCACACATATTGATCCACCCCACACTCTCTGACCGGAAAGACACTGGCTGAACTTATGATTGATGGAAACATTCACACGCCACTGACCATTCTTCAGCTGCCACCGCCATCCAACACGAATGTCAGAGCGAAAGCAGAAGGAATTAGATTAGATTAGATTAGAGATACAGCACTGAAACAGGCCCTTCGGCCCACCGAGTCTGTGCCGAACATCAACCACCCATTTTATACTAATCCTACACTAATCCCATATTCCTACCAAACATCCCCACCTGTCCCTATATTTCCCTACCACCTACCTATACTAGTGACAATTTATAATGGACAATTTACCTATCAACCTGCAAGTCTTTTGGCTTGTGGGAGGAAACCGGAGCACCCGGAGAAAACCCACGCAGACACAGGGAGAACTTGCAAACTCCACACAGGCAGTACCCGGAATCGAACCCGGGTCCCTGGAGCTGTGAGGCTGCGGTGCTAACCACTGCGCCACTGTGTCGCCCTTTGTGAAGCTACAAGACAAAGTAAAAGCATACTCCGATAAGCAAACATGTGCAAGGAAATGACGATTCACAGTCGGAGATTGGGTTCATATCAAATGTTCAAATTGCAACCACAAGCTCATTTTGACTCTATCGTGACCTAAGTAGATCAAGCGGATGCACGTTACCAATGCTTAACTTTTGGATGACAACACCAAGTGCAATGCAAGATGCTTGATTGCGAGCAGATATGGATATTTCAACAATCATGACTACAAGGAAACATTTCCTTTTCGAATTAGCGATAGTGATGTTGATCACCTACCTCATCAAGATGATCTCGCTGCACTACAACCACATCTTCACCGATCTCAGCACCATTATAGGAGACCTGCATATCTTGAAGATTATGTTAGGGGCAAGAGGATAACCAGGGAAAAAGTGGGGCCCATTAGAGATCATAGAGGCAATCTGTGTGTGGAGCCAGAGGACATAGGGGAGGTTTTGAATGATTACTTTTCAGCTGTGTTCACTATGGAGAGGGACGATGTAGGTGTAGGGATCAGGGAGGGGGATTGTGATATACTTGATCAAATTAGCATTGAAAAGGAGGAAGCATTAGCTGTTTTAGCAGGCTTGAAGGTGGATAAATCCCCAGGCCCAGATGAGATATGTCCCAGGCTGTTATGTGAAGCGAGGGAGGAGATAGCGGGGGCTCTGACATAAATTTTCAGATCCTCTCTGGCCACAGGAGAGGTACCAGAGGATTGGAGGACAGAGAATGTGGTATCATTATTCAAGAAGGGTAGCAGGGATAAACGAGATAATTACAGGCTGGTGTTGTCTAACATCAGTGGTAGGGAAATTATTGGAAAAAATTCTGAGGGACAGGATTAATCTCCACTTGGAGAAGCAGGGATTAATCAAGGATAGTCAGCATGGCTTTGTCAGGGGGAAATCATGTCAAACAAATTTGATTGAATTTTTCGAGGTGACGACTAGAGATGTGGATGAGGGTAAAGCAGTTGATGTAGTCGACTTGGACTTCAGTAAGGCTTTTGATAAGGTCCCGCATGGGAGATTGGTTAAGAAAGTAAAGGCCCATGGGATCCAGGGCAATTTGGCAAATTGGATTCAAAATTGGCTTAGTGGCAGGAGGCAGAGGGTGATGGTAGAGGGTTGTTTCTGCGAGTGGAAGCCTGTGACCCATGGTGTACCACAGCGATTGGTGCTGGGACCCTTAATGTTTGTAGTGTACATTAATGATTTAGACGTGAATATAAGAGGTATGATCAGTAAGTTCGCAGACGACACGAATATTGGTGGTGTCGGTGAGGAGGATTATGAGGGGCATTGATAGGATAGATAGGAAGAAACTTTTTCCCTTAGCGGAGAGGTCAATAACTAGGGAGCATAGATTTAAGGTAAGGAGCAGGAGTTTTAGAGGGGAGTTGAGGAGGAATTTTTTCACCCAGAGGGTGGTTGGAATCTGGAACACACTGCCTGAAGGGGCGGTAGAGGCAGGAACACTCACGACATTCAAGCAATATTTAGATGAGCACTTGAAACGCCATAACATACAAGGCTACGGGCCAAGTGTCGGGAAATGGGATTAGTTAGGACAGGTGCTTGATGGTCGGCATAGACTCGTTGGGCCGAAGGGCCTGTTTCTGTGCTGTAAAACTCTATGACTCTTTGATCTGTGTATTTAGAGGAAGAGATGGACTCTAACAAATGACTCAATATATACCTGTTTGATGTTTTTGAAGGATTAATTCAAAATAAGCTCCCTAGTCGACAGGAGGGAAAATATCTTGTGTTTCATTGCTCTGTGATTGATTGCTTTGTGTTGCATTTGTAAGACTGCTCATTATGCTGTCAGTCAACCCTGAGGGGAGCGTGATTCCAAACTGAAATTAAAACAATCCAAACAGCCATCTGAAAAAAACCTACAGACATAGAAATCATGTCTAATTTCTTCATGCTTGGGGTACAAAATATAACACTGCCCCCGCCTCTCACAAACACTTCCCCTTCTTCTCCTGATTGCTTCCTATTCTCTCATTGTTGACCTCTTCCTCTCCTGATCATTGCCCCCCACTCCTGATTGCTGTCCCCACTTCCAATTAATTGCCACCCAGAATGCTGCCCTCCTCCCTCTCCCGATCACTCTCCCCTTTCCTGATCACTGCCCAAGCTCCCCTCATTGCTCCCTCATGATTGTTGTCCTCCTCTCCTGCCCCTTCTAAACCCTGCTCCCTCCATTTCCCAATCGCTGCCTCCATCCATCTCTCTAGCACTGCCCCTCCCTCTCTCGATCACTGCCTCCATTCTTTCCTGATCGTTGCCCCTCCCTCTCCCAATCATTGACCCTCCCTCTCCTGATCATTGCACCTCCCTCTTCCAGTCACTGCCCCCCCCCCAATCTCTGCTCTCCACCCTCTCCCAGTCGCCCTCTTCCTTGCCAATCACTTCCCCCTCACACCCCTCCTTCCAGAACCTACCTGAGTGATGCTGTTGAAGATGCAGTAGCCTGAAATTTAATTTCTTTATTGCTGGAGAGCTGCTTAGGAATGCCCTGGTGGTGGCAGCAACTCGCAGGCTTCAATTAAATGAGGTCAAGGTCCAGTATTGGGTTGGCCTTGGGTTTACTCATACCATAGTAGTGATCATTCCATATTGCCAGTTCGCACCATTGTCTAGGCCTATAAATGCAAAGTTAGTCCAGATCATCACATGGACATGTACAGTTGCTGTGACTTCCAAGTTGAGAGAGACTGTCTTCTTGAGGTGGTGGTACTCTGTTTACCCAACTACTGTCAAATTACCAATTTGAAATCACAGTTTGTGTGTGAATGCAATGCAATAACGGCATTGCCCATTAACTCAAGTTTACAATTTTCATATTGAAATATGGAAGAAACAATTGACTCAGCCAAGGACATGGGGGCAATTAAGCTGTATATTAAGTACATAGCCAACTAATGCCATCGTAACACAATCCAATTTAAAACACATTTCTCCCTATAAATAAAGTAGCTAAGCATACAAACATCAATGGAGAGCAACACAACTGTATTAGCTAGCTAGCAAGCACATAATAATATGCAATGCCAATGCAAATTACTTTTGTTGACAGAATAGAGTTACACCATGTCACAGGGTGGTAGAGGGACCTTGTTAGATGACCTCTGTGGATTCACAGTGTGTCAGGAGTGCAAATTCATCCAATAAACCATGAAACTTAAGAAAAGGATTGTTATTGTGGTTACTAAGGTGAGGTAGTAGAAAAATTAGCAATAGGAAGATGGACCATTTCTTATTCAGTTGTTACAAGACAATTTAACCCATGATGTTCAATATTTGTGCAACTTCTCCACCTACATGTAATATGTGTCTGAAGAAAAGGCAGACAACAAAAGGGCAGTGATCTCCAAATCAGGAGAATTTTATAGGATGAAGCAAATAGTACTTCAGAAGAGTCAGGTAAAACAGGAAAGCAGAGTGGACAGGAAGGGACAGAGAGATTAACTGTAGATCGCCAAGACTAGTTTGTTCATCTTGACAGGCTGTTAAACTAGGTCCGGGATTCTAAAATACAGAAACAACAGAATCTCTCACAGACAAAATGTAATTTACTCACCAAAGCTCGAGACAAAATTAGAGAAACAAAATTACAAATAAAGAGCATCCTTAAGTTCCTCCAATAAAGTAATTCTCTTAAATTCTGACAGATGCAGAGAGTGGGAACTCTCAGCTCTGTGGTTGGTCAGTTTTTAAAAAGCTCACACCCATCAGTTTCACAGCTGACAGGTGCTTGGGGCAGAGACAGCACTTCCAAACCTCGGACAAGTTTGTGGTTTTTGACAGGCTTTTAAAAAAAAAATCGGAACCCGTCAGAAAAAGAATCCGTCACACAAAGAATAGTGGGTATCTGGAATGAGCTGCCTGAGGAGGTGGTGGAGGCAGAAACAGTAGCGACATTTAAGAGGCATCTGGACAGGTACTTAAATGAGCAAGGCATAGAGGGATATGGAATTAATGCAGGCAGGTAGGATTAGTATAGATAGGCATTATGGTCGGCATGGGTGCGGTGGGCCGAAGGGCCTGTTTCTATGCTGTACGACTCTATGACTCTAAAATAAAGATACTAATTTGACTGCAAATGTTTTGCAGGTCTCAATTAGTTTAATATTATGCTGCTACACCAATGAAGTCATCAGGCCATGACTTTTGACTTCAGCAGGACTTCATCAGTTGCCTAATTCAGGGGTCAACAACCTCAATAACAAGAAGAGCCATTTTAAATATTTCATCAAAAACACAATATCTTAAGAGCCGCAGTGCTGTTAGTGAAATGCCAATAATAATGAAATATGGATTTCTATGCAACACATTTTACTAATGTTCATAAGTGTACATGAAAGAGAACATTTGATTATTAGCAACATTTTAAATGTTTTTACAAAAAAGTTGTGAATTGAATGTTACTTTCTCACAAGTACAATATTAATTTTTTTTAAAAAATGAAACAAGCCATTTAATTACCATCAAGCCCTGAGATCACTAACCAAAATTCACCTTAGGGTCTTAAATGTAAACATCTTTTAATTTTGCATTCAACTCCCATTTTTTGAAAATATTTGTTAAACAGCTTTAAAATGATCGATCAAGGTCGGAAGCTGGATGACTCCTGAATGAGATGCAGGCCGGTTTGCTGACCCCTTGCCTTATTCAACACTGTAAGAATTATGACAGCCAAGAAGTAGAATTTTCAAACTTTAATCCTCCTCACACACCATTCTCACTGGGCAAGAGGGGTTAAAATCCTGTCCAATGTGTCACTGAGTGTGTTATTGGCTCGCAAATAGAGAGATATTGCAACATTTGCACAGTTGCCTTCAGTATTATTCCATTTCAGTTCCTGGAATAGATTTCTTTCACTTATGTTTTCCTACCCCATAAAATAGAGTACTGCAGCATCATTCAATTCAGTCCTGGGGCAAAGCATTAATAAACGCTATCCTAATAGCTGAGCTCTGGCAACAGTCAAGATTAGTATATGACTAGGCTTTCTGAATAAAGATCAACTGTTCTATTGATTGAGATAACCGTCAGATTTTTGGAACTATATTATTATTTTTCCAGTCATATTAGTTCTGGTCTAAACACTTAATTAAAAATTTAATATTCAACGCAAGGTGAATACAATAACTTTATCTTTCAAAGTTATGTTGTCCTTAAAGGACATTTTCTTCATGAATTTTCTTTTGGAAAATATGTTTCGTTTGAGGAAACAGTGTGACATGCACAATAGCATGCTTTACTTTACGTCCATGCAAACAAACAACAATTGTCAAATAGTTTTTAATGAAGACAATGTTGCTTTAAAAATTGACTAATTGATTAGGATAAGCAGACATGGGCCTGAATAACAAATTATCAACAGTCCAGCAGATGTCCAAGCTCTTCATCCTCAGATGCCATATAGGTCACATTGAGTCTTGAGAGCCACACTTAAAGGGGTATGAATTTGTTTTGGGCTGTAACGCAAAACAGGTAGTATCATATCAGTTGCCTGTCATATTCCCGACCCGATATTCAGTCCCATTGACTTTAGTAAAACTGACTATCAAGTGTATAACATGTGGCTGTTGTGATACCACCTATTCAGTGATATCGTTCAAAACGAATTTCTAACCCAAAGTGTTTAAGACACTGTTCAATTAATTTGCAGACAACTCACACTGCTGATACCAACACACTTTGTTGTTGTGATTTGGAATTTATCCAACAATAAAGCAGCAATGCTTTCCCACACCTCCAGGCCCACAAATTTCAAACAGGACAAATCACCCAGTAAGAAATATAAGTGCAAATAACACATAACTTCAGGGTTGCATTTGAAGCTATTGGGTAATAATGTGTCTAACCCTGATCCAAAGGATTGAGGACTCTTACTGCACAGTTAGTTCCATTGAAGGCCTGCCTTGTGCTGAATTGTTACATTTGGATGCACTTTATCTTCATACAGCAGGTAAATTTGCCCTTTAAATGTCACATACTGTCACAGAAGAAGAATCTACAGCAGATCAATAACATCTACCTACAATGTTTTTGAAAGAAGTTATAGATGGAAGTTAATTGTCTCTCCCTCTCAAAGACTCACTCAAAGAAGGTAAAATAAACTTTTCAAATTCTCTGGAGATAATTTTGACTTTGTGCAATTGTGGGGGATTGTCGGCGATAACGGGTTGGCAGCCCATTATTCAACTCTTGTGATTTTTATTTCCATTGGCTTCAATTAAAATGAGGAGAGTTGTAAAACTGGCTGTCCATTCTGCTATCTCCCATCTTATACTATCAAAATTCCCCCCTCTATGTTAATATAAAGAAAGAACTTGCATTTGTAGGGTGGCCATCACATCCATTGAAGAATAATCAATGTCGTAATGGAGGCAAACATGGCAAATAATTAGCGCACATCAAGATCCCACAAGCTGTACTAAGATAAATTACTAGGCAATGTGTTTTAGTGGTGTTGGCTGATGGATAAGTATTGGCCAAGAGACTGTGAAAACTACCTCGCTCTTCTTCAAATAGTACCAAGGAATTTTTTTGCATCCATTTGAGAAGGCAGATAAGCCTTCAGTTTAACATTTCATCTGATAGACATCACCTCCAACAGGACAGCACTTCACTAAAGTGTCACTATAGATTCTGCGCTCAAGAACTGGAGTTTTGTTATGGAGGCAGGAAACAGGAGAAGGGTGTGGTTTTGGGTCAGAGACCAACTTCTATTAAGAAACTGATTCAGGTTCCGATTTTCAAATGGGGAAGCCCTTAATTGGTATGGAGATGGGGTTCCTGTCCACTTAGAGCCAGCGGGGCCAGGAATGGAGATGGCTCAGATGAAGTGTGGCAGTCACCTAGATGCCCCACGGCAGCCATCACTGAGGCTGCTGGTTGTCCTGAGGGAGAGATCTGCGGTTTGTGCCAAAGCCTTCCACTGCACCGGAGGGAAGAGAGATGTCACAGGGGAGCTGGAGGCCTGGAACTACGGGTTGGGCAGACCCTCGCTTCATCGATGCCCACCTGGATCTAATGCTGGAGTCTGTGAGGGAGAGGAGGGAAGTCTACTTCCAAGAAGGTGGCAGGAGGAGGCCATCTGATCGTGCAGCAGGGGTACATCTCTGTTCAATGTTATCCCCCTCCACCTCCTCTCTTTACTCCTACACCTCCTTCGATGAATTGGCTCCGTCCAGGGCTTCACTGTCCTCAAGGTCCACATCTCTCTGGAGGGCCATGTTATGGAGAGCACAGCAAATCACCACAATGACCGAGACCCATACAGGAGGGTATTGGAGGGTGACACCTGACTGGTCCAGGCACTCGAATCGCTTTTTCAGAAACCAAATGGCTTGCTCAATGCTTGGCCTGCTAAGCAGGTGGCATTGGTTTTGTTGCCTCTGTGCCACTGTCTGGGGATCCCGTAGAGGGGTCCGTAGACAGCTCTTCAAGGGATTTCCCTTGCCCCCTTGGATCCATCCACCCACTTTAGAGTCATACAGCAAAGAAACAGGCCCTTCAGCCCACCGTGTCCATGCCGACCATAATGCCTATCTATACTAATCCCACCTGCCTGCATTAATTCTATATCCCTCTATGCCTTGCTCATTCATGTACCTGTCCAGATGCCTCTTAAATGTTGCTACTGTTCCTGCCTCCACCACCTCCTCAGGCAGCTCATTCCAGATTCCCACTATTCTTTGTGTGAAAAATTTACCCCTTCAGCCTCCTTCACTCCAGGGAAATCTTTGGGGGATCGAGTGATGATCCGAGGCTGCCTGGATTGGCGGAGGATTAAGGGGACATGGCAGCTGCAGGAAAGCGAGCACGCACATGGAGGAAGCTCTTGTTGTGGCCACAAACTAGTTAGATGTTGAGGGAGTGGAAGCACTGCCTGTTAATGGATCTCACTGGCCAGTCACTGGGTGCCTTGATGGCCACATCAATGACGCCCTGCACCTGGGGGAATCCAGCGATGGAAGCTGGACCTAATGCCCTCTGTGCCTGCACAGGCCCATCTGTGTCAAAGTGAATTTAGTCCCCCACTGTCCTGAATATGGCATCCATGACCTGTCTGATGGTGTGACAAGCTGCCGACTGTGCAATCACCCAGGGACTGGGGAATGACCTGGTTGCATAAAAATTCAGGGCAATGGAGACCTTAATGGCTGCAGGTTAGGGACTGCCATAGGGGCTGTGAGATCTCAGGTCATTGTGGATCAGAGCACACAGGTCCAAGACCATCTTCCTGGATAGGCACAGGCTCCTACACACTGGCGCTCTGTCATTTGCAGGTTGCTGACTCTTGTAGGGCAGATCTGATGTCTAAGGTAGCGCCTTCTTCCCCTTGCAGCTGCCCAGCGTGCTCCTCTGGCCTCCTACTGTCCAGGAGATTGCATCTGCTGCAGCTCATCCTGGCAGGTCTGCCCAATGTCAGAGTAGACTGTTCCCTCAGCTGGGCTTTGTGCATTCACCAGGCCTTCCTCTGCCAACCCCAGCTGCCTCAGTGATGCCAACAGGCTCACGTCCCTCTCCAGATTCCTGCCACTCACCAGTGAAAAAAGCAAGGATTTTAGCTCCAGCAATGGCTACTCTGTGGCATTTTTGGAGCAGCTGACTTTTATTTTGGATATCTGCATCATGTTAATCAGCCCTTCCCGTAGGCCTCATGGCCCTCCGCATTGTTTACATCTTCTACGCCCTGCCATGCTTCAGACATGGTATTTTCCCTGTGCTCTTCCTTTGAAAATCACAAACTGAAAAGCCTGTTAATGAGCTCCACAATGAGCTCAACAGGTGATTAATTGGAGGTGTGCAGGGTTGCCATTCCATCCCCCCAGCATCCGTTTAAAAACAGCTTTGCGTTCTGGAGGCGGCAGGACCCGGTGTCGACCTCCGAGAATGCGATCTTCAAATTGCGCATGCACCTACTTCCGTTCCCAACAGACTTTGAAAATTCAGCCTCAAGACTCTTGGAATGGGGTTTGAACCTTCTGAGTCAGAGGCAAGAGTGCTACAATTGAGTTAACTCTCACTGAGACGAGAGAATGAAGTATTGGGTAGATAAATTACATTTTCTCATTGTGATATAAATTCTTTTAACAGTATAGGAAAATATTTAAACTTTACTTTTAAAAAGGTTTGATGCAGAAGGCACGATTTAAAGGAAGATTTTTTTTCCAGGCCTCTGGTTGTGTGTTGTTTGCTTGTTGCTGCAGAAAACACTTCAAAACACCCAGATCATTCCAATGAAATACAACAGAGGGATGTGAGAGTCTAAAAATATAAAGGCAAGCTATGATGCACTTGTGCATAGCACACATCACATTTGTGCAATATATTGAACAAACCAAACTCTCTCTCCTAAACAAATCTATCATGACTTCGCCGCTATTCGGAGCACCTAATGTTTAATTCCATTGACTGCAATGGAACTGAATATTAAACGCTATGTATAACAGGCGGCCGATCCAATACTGACCATTTTGCACCACTGCCCGAGATAAATCGCTACTCTTAAATATGCTATATAAATGAAAATTATTGTTTTTGTTGTACCTAAGCCAAAAGCACATTTCCTGTATTGATTACTTTGGCCGGTATTTGATAAAGCTCCCAACTTCAGGCTCAGTGGCTGGGGGAGAGGAGGGGGGTGGGTGGGGGGTGGAAGATTGTTCTAGCAGCGGCCCGCCATGGAGCCCAATGCGGGGAGGGCCAGGCTTGAACTTCCCAGTGGCGGTGAGGCCCCGTGGCGACCCCCCCTCGCTGCTGGGTGATGGGACCCGGCTTTGAATATCTAAATTAATGACATGAATACATTTAAATAAACTTACCTCCAATCTTACTGCCAGGCTGTAATCTTCTGAGCGGCATCGGCACTCATGTGCCTTCACATCAAATTTTCATCACTAGTGGTGGGAAAGGGTGACCTGTGCACTTTGTTCAGTTTTGGGTGGGTGGGGGGGGGGGAAGGTCATGTTTGAAAGGTAAGTGTTTTGGGTGGGTGGGGGACAGGGGGAGAGGGCAGATACTTAATTTCATTGCGATTGGAGAATTGGGAAAAGTGTGACTGATTTTTGATTGGAACAGTGGGGGGGGGGGTTAACATTAAAAATGTAAATTAGCCAGCTGCCCTTTAAAAATGGCACCACGCCTGCGCAGAGGCAGCCGACACCATTGCCGGCGTCGGAGAGCCCGCCCTCTCCACATGATTGTGGGGGCGGGCAGCCCAACTGGGTCATTACCATGGGCCACCATGAGGAAGATCACGGAGGCATGGTGGTGCATGGTCCGCATGTGTGGGCTGCCATTTTTTTGCCCGCAGGAGAAGAAAATCTAGCCCTTTTTGTGTGAAGAAGTATTTCTGACGTCAGTTCTGAACTTGCTTTTTATGAGTTTGTATCTCCAGTTCCTTGTCCTATAGTTGTAGTTTCTATTCCTGATAGTATCTCATTTATCTCTATAATTTCCCTCTCATTTGCCTCTTTTCAAGGCTCAAGTGTCTGAGATTCTTTTGACCTTTCCTCATGTCAGTACTCTGACATTAAGGATCAGCCTCATGAACTTTCTCTGTACCATTTCCAGCACTTTGATATTTCCCCTATATCTTGGTGTCTAGAACTGAATTCACCATTCAAGGTGCTGCCTGACCAGACAATTATGTAGCTTGAGCATGCAGTCTCATGCTTACGCTCTACTGATTTGCCAGCATAGTTTTGGGCATCTTACTTTTGGAACAATGTCAAGGTCATGCAAAGGGTGCACTTTCATTAAAATTATACCAGGAAAGAGAGTCTTTAGCTATGAGGAGAGACTAGAAAATATAGGAACATAGAAAATAGGAGCAGGCATAGGCTATTTGGCCCCTCAAACCTGCTCCACTATTCAGTTAGATCATGGCTGATCTTCTACCTCAATGCCATTTTCCTGCACTATCCCCATATCCCTTGATACCTCTAATATCTAGAAATCTATCAATCTCTGTCTTGAACTTATTCAATGACTGAGCCTCCACAGTCCTCTGGGGTAGAGAATTCCACAGATTCACCACCCTCAAGTGAAGAAATTCCTCCTCATGGCCAAATGGCCTACCTCTTATTCTAAGATTGTGTCTCCTGGTTCTAGACTCCCCAGCCAGGGGAAACATTCTTCCTGCATCTACCCTGTCGAACCCTGTAAGAATTTTGTATGTTTCAGTGAGATCATCTCTCATTCTTCTAAACTCTAGAGAATACAGGCTCAGTCTCCTCATAGGACGATCCGCCATCCCAAGAATCAGTCTGGTGAACCTTCGTTGCACTCCGTCTATGGCCTTAGGAAAGGAGACCAAAACTGTACATAATACTCCAGGTGTGGTCTTACCAAGGCTCTATACAATTACAGCAAGACTTCTTTACTCCTGTACTCAAATCTTCTTGCAATAAAGACCAACAGAGCATTTGCCTTCCTAATTGCTTGCTGTACCTGCATGTTAGCTTTCAATGACTTATGAACAAGGATACCCAAGTCCTTTGGACATCAACACTTCCCAATCTCTAACCATTTAAGAAATACTCTGCATTTCTGTTTTTCCCATCAAAGTGGATATCTTCACATTTTCCCACATTATATTCCATCTGCCTTGTCTTGCCCACTCACTTAGTCTGTCCAAATCCCCCTGAAGCCTCTTTGCATCCTCCTCACAACTCATGTTCTCACTTAGTTTTGTGTCATCAGTAAACTTGGAAATATTTCATTTAGTCCCCACATTCAAATCATTGATATAGATTGTGAATAGCTGGGGTCCAAGCACGGATCCTTGTGGTGCCCCACTAGTCACAGCCTACCAACCTGAGAATGACCCGTTTATTCCAACTGTCCATAAACCAATTCTCAATCCATGCCAATATATTACTCCCAATCCCATGTGCTCTAATTTTGCTCATCAACCTCCTGTGTGGTACCTTCTTGAAAATCCAAATACACCACTTCCACTGGCTTCCCTTTATCCATTCTGCAGTTATATCTTCAAAAAACTCCAACAGCTTTGTCAAACATGATTTCCCTTTAATAAATCCATGTTGACTCTGCCCAATTCTACCATTATTTTCTAAGTGTCCCGTTATAACATCCTTTATAATAGGTTCTAGCATTTCCCCTACTACTGATGTCAGGCTAACAGGTCTCTAGTTCCCCATTTTCTCTCTCCTTCCTTTCTTAAATAGTGGGGTTACATTTGCTGCCTTCCAAACTTCAGGAATTGTTCCAGAATCTGGAGAATTTTGGAAGATGATCACCAATATATCCACTATCTCTACAGCCACCTCTTTCAACACTCTGGGATACAGATCATCAGGTCCAGGGGATTTATCAACTTTCAGTCCCATTAATTTCTCCAGTACTACTTTTTTTACTAATACTAATTTTTTTCAGTTCCTCATTCACACTAGTCCCTTGGTTCTTTAGTATTTCTGGGAGGTTTTTTGTATCTTCCTCTGTGAAGACAGACACAAATGGCTGAATTTTACAGCCCCCCTGATGTCGGGGGTCATGGTGACGAGGGCTGGAAAATGCCTCCAGCGGAGGCCCGCCATGGGCCTTGATGCTGGGAAGGCCTGGCCCAATATTTCCAGTGGTGGCGAGGCCTCATGGCCGCTCTCCTCGCTGCTCAGCGATGGGAGCCCCATTTAAACATTTAAATGTATCTAAATAAATGAATTGATTACTTACCTGCTCCCACCATCCATTCCAGGACAATACTGACCGA
The DNA here is from genome assembly GCF_036365525.1 of Heterodontus francisci. NCBI lineage: Eukaryota > Metazoa > Chordata > Chondrichthyes > Heterodontiformes > Heterodontidae > Heterodontus > Heterodontus francisci. The sequence goes on from NC_090372.1 coordinate 41,866,053, forward strand.
CGCTCCTGCGTCTTCAGATACCCGTCTGGGTATCTGAGGCGGTACACTGGTTGGGAGGGGGGACCAGGTAAGTTTTCCAGTGCGGGGGCGGGGTGGAGCGGAATCAGATTGATTTAATTGGTGTTCAGGGATGGTGGGAAGGGGTAAAGATTAAAGTTTATGAACTTTGGGGGTGGGGGGGGGGGAAGGTCAGGTGCACAAGGTAAGTATTTTGGGGGGTGGTGGGAGAGAAAGGGCAAGATATTAAAACTACGGTCGTTGAGATTGTGGGAGAGGGGCAAGATCAAGTAATTTCATTTTTTAAAAATAATTTCCCTTTAAAAATTTAAATTATAATGCTAGGACTCAAAGCCCTTTAAAAATGACGTCAGCATCTGCGCAAAGGCTGCAGACGCCATTGCCAGGGACGGACCGCGCGCATCCTCCACGTCATCTGCGGGGGGTGGTCTGCCCCAGCCATTTAAATGTGAGCAGCGAGCTTATAAAATCCAGCTCAAAGTATCTGTTTGGTTTCTCTGCCATTTCCTTATTTCCCATTATAAATTCCCCTGTCTGTGTCAGTAATGGGTCCCCGTTTGTCTTTGATAATCTGTTCCTTTTTACGTACCTTATGAAGCTTTTTATGCTTCTTGCTAGTTTACTTTGGGGCTGTTTCATTAAACCAGAGAAGATCAGGTCGAGTTGTTTAAAATTACAACGGGTTTTGACTAAGGTAAATAGAGGAAAACTATTTCCACTGTTTGATAAATTTATGTCCTTCAGTTACTGAGTTAAGATGATCATCAAAAGAATGGAGGAAGAGGTTCGTAAAAATGTTTTGTACACAGGATTGTTAGGACATGAAATGCCCTACCAGAAATGTTAATGGGAGCAGACTCCATAATATCTTTGAAAAAGGAAGTAGATAAATATATTAAAAGCAACATTTAAAGGGGTATAGGGTAAACACTGGACTGGGCAATTCATTCTGAGATCCTGAGCAGATGTAATGGATCAAATGGGTTCTTTCTGTCCTGCTGAATTCTATGGTTGCAACATTTGGCTCCTTAGCAGGAGCATTTTCAGTGCTCCAGGTGCTGTTTTGAGTGCAAAATGGTGTCCTGCCACATGAACATACTTCTAGTTTGACCCACTCCAGGCGCCATTTAGGTGAAGGAGTTAGGAGCGTGTGCCGGAAGTATGCAGTCTGCAGATCCTAACGTCAATCCGCATGTAATTTGATTTGCTGTAGCAATGCCATTTTCAACCTCACGCTACATCTAACACCCTCTCTTAACCTCACACAGCTGAACATGCATTCAGCAGCAGGAAGGCGCCCCCCCCCCCCCCCCCCCCCCCCCCCCACCGCCACCCCTACCAGTACCATTTAAAGGGATCATCAATTTCTTTCAGCTTAGTTGATGATTGATTTCTACTGACTCTTGCTGAGTTTGTAGAACTGCTGTGAGTTTTCTGCAGCTATTTAAAGTTGTTGATGACTGCAGGGAAAGGTGTACACGTGGCTTTGCTTCGGACTTCAAGGGTTCTGTTCAGACAACTTGTTCTCAGTCATAGGTGCTGTACTTACCATTCCCCTTGGCCTGCAGTATGATAGGGAGATTGAGCAGAGGCAACACAGAAGAGGACAAACTGCTCGCAGAGGGAGGAAGACAAGGGGAGAACGGTTCTCAGCAAGAGGATTTATCCACCTTCAGGGAGAAATTCTTTTATTTCAAACTCAGCAAGGAATGGTGTGTGCAATGTCTCCATTTTATGAAGGAGGTGCTCACAGAAATCTGTCACCTCTCTCAGGAAGGCTACAGCCTCAGAGCAGGGTGAGGACGCCGCCGCCAGCGGCTGTGAAGATGACCATGACCATGAATTTCTTTGCAAGGGATCCTTCCAAGCTGGAGCAGGCAACATCTCTAACGTCTCCCAGTTTGCTGTCCACTGCTGTATAAGGGAAGTGACTGATGTTCTTTACGCCAGAAGAGAGTATATTGTGTTCTCTCTGACCAAGGAAAAGCAGGCGGAACATGCACATGGCTTCACCAAGATAACAGGCTTCCTTGTGATTTAGGGTGGCATTGACTGCGCAACTGTGACTTTGAGAGCACCATATCTAAATGCACAGATGTACCGCATCTGCAAAGAATTTCACTCCCTGAATGTACAGTTAGTGTGCAATCATGCTCAGCACATCATGCTGGCCAATGCCTGCTATCGTGACATCTGTCATGATGTCTTTGTTCTGTGCCAGTCCACTGCACCATTAGTATTTAAGCCACCATTTCAAACCAAAGGGTGGCTACTGGGCGATAAGGGCTATCCGCTGATCATCTGGTTCATCGCTCCACTGCATCACCCAATCACATGCAGGCAGCGTGCATTTAATGAGAACCATGCTGCCACATGAAATGTCATCAAGCAGACCATTGGGGTGCTTAAACAACACTTCTGCTGCCTGGACCACTCTGGAGGAGCTGCAGTACTTGCCAGAACGTGCGCCACGACTCATTGTGGTCTGCTGCATCGTGCAAAACCTCCCCATTGTAATGAGTGGTTAGGATTTCGAATGTGCTGCCTGATAGGGTGGTGGATGTAGATTCAATAATAGCTTTCAAAAGGGAATTGGATAAATACCTGTAGATTCATAGAGTAATTACAGCAACAAAAGGAGGCCATTCGGCCCATTGAGTCCATGATGACTCTCTGTAGAGCAATCCAGTCAGTCCTATTCCCCCATTCTATCACCATAGCCCTGCAAATTTATCTCCCACTAGTGCCTATCCAATTTCCTTTTAAAAGCATGAAGAAGATAAAATTGCAGCGATACAAGGAAAGAGCCGAGAACTTGGAATAACTAGATTGCTCTTCCAAAGAGCCAGCACAAACTTGATGGGGTGAATGGCCTAGTTCTGTGCTGTACTATTTTATAATTCTATGATGATAAGGGCACAAACCTTGCCACGAGGGTATATGGTAACCAGTTGAGGAGGAGAAGGAGGAAGGAAGGAGGCAACCAACACATCCCCTTTCCAGGTGGGCTGTCTATCCACTCATCTGACTTAGGTACCAGTGAACAAAAATCCAATTTTCCATTCACCAAAAGTCCTACGTCTTAACCTTTCCAATGTTACTGACCATCACAGCGTCCTCTTGGCCACAACACTGAAATAAAAGCCACCACAAAACAACCATTCCAAACCAACTTTATCAAACAAACCATCCAATATTCCATACAAAAGTCAACTAATAATCTTTGTGCATCCCTTAATGCCTGTCTTTCATGTGCCTTTGACTGGCTTACTGCTCCCATACAGTGCTACCCCAGTGGCTGCAGGCGGAAGGCTAATCACTTTCACTGGGAGACACAGGCAGGATGACCTAGCGGAGCATTAGCCAGAGAAGACCTGGCTTCAGACTGCACCAGCTTGGCAGTCTGGTCTGGCTGGTGGACATGCAACAGCAAGGGCACAGGTGGAGTGGCAGTGGTTGAAGGACAAATGCTGTCATCTCGAGGATGGACAACAGGTTCATGCTCCATGGAGCCATTACCACTTCTACAGGGTGATGCCTCAGCAATCCTGGTAATCTGTTGGAGGACCCTGCAAGCCCCTTTTGAGCACTGGTACCCACAGCCATGATGGCACCAAGCTGCATTTCCATGGCAAAAAGCTGAGGTTTCATGACCTAAGTCTGCTGCAGCACTCAGACATTGGGTGGCTTCTGCTTCTGCTGCAATGAAAGCTGAGATATCGGCCATCAGATGCTGCATCACGATGGGTCTGCGAGTGTTCTTATGGAGTTGACCACCACTTCGACGTTAGAAAGGATAGTCTGCAGACTCTGTGCAAAACCCCGTGCCAAGTTGGTACTGTACTCCTCCATGGTCCTTGACGCGACCCAGGCTTTTTGGCCGATCTGCCAATGCACTAAGCATTTCTGTGTGCATGCCCATCAGCCTTTTTCTGTATGTCGCACCATCGAAGAACTCATCTGAGTCCTCTGCACTGGAACTTGAGTGTGACCTTGTGCACCAGGGAGCTGGCATCTACGTGACCATTTCCCTCTGCACTGGCTGCAGGCTGCTCCTGCCCTGTAACCCACCATACACAGATCCTGCCTCTGTGCTACCCTGTAAAGTGCGTGCCCTGCTATTAACTGATGGCTGCGAGTATGAGATCAAGTGACAGTGTTTCGTCATCATCGGTCTCTTCTTCCTCTTGCACTTCATGCTTTTGCACCACTACCTGCTTAGGAGAAAGTTAGGGGTATGATGACGAAAGTGGGGGAAACTGATAGGTGAATGCTTATACCATCTACAGCTTGGGAATCAGAAGAAATTGTAGAATGAGCAGGGGAGTGGGATGTGAGAAGGAGGGAAGGAGGATTAGGTAAGAACATACTGTCATCTTCGATGCTTTCAGCCCCGCCGCTAGTCACAGCCTCAGTCAAGGCTGCTCCAGTGCTGCCGAGCACCATCTCCTCCATCAGGGTGACGACACACAGCCATGCCTGTTCCCCACCAGTTAGGTGCTGCAGCCTCCGGTTATGTGCCACGTTGTCCTCAAGAGAGAGGGAAGTGTGTCAGTGTTTGTGCTATAATGTGTTTGGATGACGTGGTCATGGTTGAGTAGCTGGCAGTGTGCAAGTTGTGAGATGTGGATGTGAGGCTTTTAGCAGTACTAAGAGTGTAAGGGTGAGATGAAGCTATGAATGAGATATGAGTCATGATTGATGGAGTTTATGAATATACGAATTAGGAGTAGAACTAGGCCATTTGGCCCCTCAGGGTCCCCCTGAGGAATTGAAAGGTGCTATATAAATGTAAGTTCTTTGGTAGTTTAAAATATTTGGTCAATGCTTGCCTTTGCTTATCATTTGAAATAATTTTAGTAAATTCCTTATCAACCCCCCCCCATCTGTTTTGTTTGCGGTAATACAAAGTAAACACCACACAGATGTCATACTAATTGTTGAGCTTACCTCTAACAGCTCTGCAATTCCTACCTACTGCGATAAATTTGCCTGAAATGTCACACAGTGTGCGTTCCATGTGCCTTGAGATAGGATACCAATAAAATCACACTTATACTGCTATTAAGCTCACTTATCTACAGAGATGATCCCAGAAAATAATTTTTAAAAATCTATACAACAGCCTTTTAGTAACTTATTACTTGCAGTAATATACTATGAGATAAATTGTGTTAGTGATGGTAAATATATATAACACTAAGCTAAAGTTTTCCTGTTTTTAATGCAGTAAATACGAGGGTAGATTTTCCAACCCGATGCACCCTGTTAACAGGCATTAAAGAGCATAACTGATTGAAGTGGGTGGAGATTTATGATATAAAAACAAGAAATGCTGGAAATACTCAGCAGGTCTGGCAGCATCTGTGGAGAGAGAAGCAGAGTTAACGTTTCAGGTCAGTGACCCTTCTTCAGAACTATTCAGAGATTTATGACAGCTGATTTCCATTGACTCAATCCAGCTTTCAGTCAGGTTTTGTACTGGCACCAGAAACACTTGCCAGCGTTGTTAGCTATATTAATGTTCGTCTCCAAGAGTGTCACCCAGACAACCATACAATTTCCTGGTGCATAGCACTCAGTTATTTACCTGTCCATATAAAATGGCCAGCCAGGGCAGCTCAGATGTGCTGTTTATAGAAAGGTATTTAAAGGGCACTATTTAGATTTGTAGCACCATTTGGAAACTGCCTTCTTTCTTTTTCCTTCCTCTTTTCACTTAGTAGAACAGGAGGCTTTGTGTCAACTGTTCTGGCATGGTCTTTTTTTCAAGTTCATTATATTACGTTTCCTGCTTCCTTTATGCTATTTGGAGGAAGAACATGAGGAGCAACGGAGGGATATCAGACAGGTCAGGTTTCACCAAATACAGTCTGTGTCCATCTGGTCAGGTATAACGACCTGGCAATGATTGGGTGGAACTGACTTCACAGGCTGTGGGTTAGCAGACAGTCAGAAGCACAGCTGTGCTGTCTGCTGCAAGAAAATCTACAGGTAACATGCGCCAATGGATGGATAGTGCTAATGGCAGTAACTAGTTGAACTCACACATCCTTTTTACCCTACCTCCTGCTTGCTACAGTGCAGTCCTACTGGGTGGGTGCCCTGGAGGACCAAGCACATGGGTGCATTTCTATAGTGCCTTTCACAAGTCAGGACGTCCCAAAGCACTTTATAACCAATAGAATACTTTTGAAACCTACTTGTTGTTGTAATGTAGTAAATGCAACAAATGCAATTTGTGCACAAGATCCCTGAAACAGCAATGAGATAAATGACCAGACCATCTATTTCAGTGGTATTAGTTGAATGATAAATTTTGGCAAGGACATTGGGGGAACTGCCCCCTCTTCAAATAGTGCCATGGGGTCTTTTATTTTCACCTGAGAGGGAAGCTGGGCATCGGTTTAACGCTTCATCTGACTCTGACAGTGCAGTATTCCCTCAGTACTCTACTGAAGGGTCAGCCGAGATTATGTACTAAGTCTCTGGAGTGGGGTTTGAACCCCTAACCTTCTGACACAGTGGAGTAGGCGCAGATCTGCAGAAATCTACCCCATTATATTATAGTGTGGGATAGATCTGCCACATGCCTCTCCTTGCAAATACAATCCTTTAATACATTCAACCATTCAAGTACAAGTAACTTCCAAAATTCCATTAACGTATTTAAAATTATGAAAGGTTTTGATAGAGTAGACAGAGAGAGAGAGAGAAAGAGAGAGTGGGTAGGAGAAAAGCTATAGGTCATCAGTACAAGATGGACACTAAGAAATTAAATAGCAGATTCAGAAACAACCGGCTGAATTTTGTGGCGCTGGCAGGGCTCCTGGTGCTGGGCTGAAAAGGCTGATGGAGTCCCACCTGGGCCTTTCGGAGCTCCCTGCCCAGCACCAGCATGAATTAACTAACTAATGTCCGTTAGGGGAAGGAAATCTGCTGTCCTTACCTGGTCTGTACTACATGTGACCTCAGACCCACAGCAATGTAGTTGACTCTTACATGCCCTCTGAAATGGCCTAGCAAGCCATTCAGTTGTATCTAACCACTACGAAGTCAATGAAAAGGAATGAACGCGGACGGACCACCCGGCATTGACCTAGGCACCGGAAATGACAACGGAAAACCCAGCCCTGTCGACCCTCCTAAGTCCTCCTTACTAACATCTGGGGGCTTGTGCCAAAGTTGGGAGAGCTGTCCCGCAGACTAGTCAAGCAACAGCCTGACATAGTCATACTCACGGAATCATAGTTGACAGACAATATCCCAGACACTGCCATCACCATCCCCGGGTATGTCCTGTCCCACTGGCAGGACAGACCCAGCAGAGGTGGCAGCACAGTGATACACAGTAAGGAGGGAGTTGCCCTGGGAGTCCTCAACATCGACTCTGGACCCCATGACGTCTCATGGCATCAGATCAAACATGGACAAGGAAATCTCCTGCTGATTACCACCTACAGCCCTCCCTCAGCTGATGAGTCAGTACTCCTCCATGTTGAACAGCACTTGGACGAAGCACTGAGGATGGCAAGGGCACAGAATGGACTCTGGGTAGGGGACTTCAAAGTCCATCACCGAGAGTGGCTCGGTAGCACCACTACTGACCGAGCTGTCCGAGTCCTAAAGGACATATCTGCTAGACTGGGTACATGGCAGGTGGTGAGGGAACCAACAAGAGGGGAAAACATGCTTGACCTCGTCCTCACCAATCTGCCTGCTACAGATGCATCTGTCCATGACAGTATTGGTAGGAGTGACCACCGGACAGCTGTTGTGGAGACGAAGTCCCGCCTTCAGATTGAGGATACCCTCCTTCGTGTTGTGTGGCACGACCACCGTGCTAAATGGGATAGATTTCGAACAGATCTAGCAATGCAAAACTGGGCATCCATGAGGCACTGTGGGCCAACAGCAGCAGCAGAATTGTACTCAACCACAATCTGTAACCTCATGGCCCAGCATATCCCCCACTCTACCATTACCATCAAGCTGGAAGACCAACCCTGGTTCAATGAAGAGTGCAGGAGGGCATGCCAGGAGCAGCACCAGACATACCTCAAAATGAGGTGTCAACCTGGTGAAGCTACAACACAGGACTATCTGCGTGCCAAACTGCGTAAGCAGCAATGCGATAGACAGAGCTAAGCGATCCCATAACCAATGGATCAGATCTAAGCTCTGCAGTCCTGCCACATCCAGCTGTGAATGGAGGTGGACAATTAAACAATTAACTGGAAGAGGTGGCTCCACAAATATCCCCATCATCTATGATGGGCGAGCCCAGCACATCAGTGCGAAAGATGAGGCTGAAGCATTTGCAACACTCTTCAGCCAGAAGTGCCCAGTTGATGATCCATCTCGACCTCCTTCTGAAGTCCCCAGCATCACAGATGCCAGACTTCAGCCAATTCGATTCACTCCACGAGATATTAAGAAACGACTGAAGGCACTGGATACTGCAAAGGCTATGGGCCCTGACAATATTCCGGCAATAGTTCTGAAGACCTGTGCTCCAGAACTTGCCGCACCCCTAGCCAAGCTGTTCCAGTATAGCTACAACACTGGCATCTACCCTGCAATATGGAAGATTGCCCAGGTATGTCCTGTACACAAAAAACAGGACAAGTCAACCCGGCCAATTACCGCCCCATCAGCCTACTCTCAATCATCAGTATAGTGATGGAAGGTGTCATCAACAGTGCCGTCAAGCGGCACTTGCTGAGCAATAACCTGCTCAGTGACGCTCAGTTTGAGTTCTGCCAGGGCCACTCAGTTCCTGACCTCATTACAGCCTTGGTTCAAACATGGATAAAAGAACTGAACTCAACAGGTGAGGTGACATCAAGGCAGCATTTGACCGAGTATGGCATCAAGGAGCCCTAGCAAAACTGAGGTCGATGGGAATCCAGGGAAAAACCCTCCGCTGGTTGGAGTCATACCTAGCGCAAAGGAAGATGGTTGTGGTTGTTGGAGGTCAATCATCTGAGCTCCAAGATATCACTGCAGGAGTTCCTCAGGGTAGTGTCCTAGGCTCAACCATCTTCAGCTGTTTCATCAATGACCTTACTTCAATCATAAGGTCAGAAGTGGGGATGGTCGCTGATGATTGCACAATGTTCAGTACCATTTGTGACTCCTCAGATACTGAAGCAGTCTGTGTAGAAATGCAGCAAGACCTGGACAATATCCAGGCTTGGACTGATAAGTGGCAAGTAACATTCTTGCCACATAAGTGCCAGGCAACGACCATCTCCAACAAGAGAGAATCTAGCCATCTCCCCTTGACATTCAATGGCATTACCATCACTGAATCCCCCACTATCAACATCCTAGGGGCTACCATTGACCATAAATTGAACTGGAGTAGCCATATAAATACCGTGGCTACAAGAGCAGGTCAGAGGCTAGGATTCCTGCAGCGAGTAACTCATCTCCTGACCGCCCAAAGCCTGTCCACCATCTACAAGGCACAAGTCAGGAGTGTGATGGAATACTCTCCATTTGCCTGGATGGGCACAGCCCCAACAGCACTCAAGAAGCTCGACACCATCCAGGACAAAGCAGCCCGCTTTATTGGCACCCCATCTACAAACATTCACTCCCTCCACCACCGACGCACAGTGGCAGCAGTGTGTACCATCTGCAAGATGCACTGCAGCAATGCACCAAGGCTCCTTAGATAGCACCTTCCAAACCCGCGACCTCTACCAACTAGAAGGACAAGGGCAGCAAATGCATGGGAACACCACCACCTGCAAGTTCCCCTCCAAGTCACACACCATCCTGACTTGGAACTATATCGCCGTTCCTTCACTGTTGCTGGGTCAAAATCCTGGAACTCCCTTCCTAACAGCACTGTTGGTGTACCTACCCCACATGGACTGCAGCGGTTCAAGAAGGCAGCTCACCACCACCTTCTCAAGGGCAATTAGGGATGGGCAATAAATGCTGGCCTGGCCAGCGATGCCCACATCCCATTAATGAATAAAAAAAACAATAACAGAACTCAGCCTCTTAAGTGCCCGTCACCGGGATCCCCATCCTTTTAAGGATGGGGATCCTGTCTCCATGAACTGCCAGTCAATCACAGGCCCAACAGCTCAGTAGTTTTGCCAGCGCCACCAGGAGCAGTGGCCAATGCTGGTACTGCAAGAGGCCTTGGACCCAGGCCCAGTGCTGGAGCCCAGACCCAAGGTAAGTGAGGCGAGTCGCCAGGGCCAGGCTGATGGGCCTCAGCGGTGGGGGGGGGAGGATGGGCATTTATTCCAGGGTGTGGGAGGTTAACATATGTGGTTATTTCCAGCAGGGGCTCTCTGTGGACCATAGATTGTCATGGAGGAGGAGGAGGAGGAGGAGGAGGAGGAGGAGGAGGAGGAGGAGGAGGGGCCCCCCCCCCACCCAAACCCACAGGGAAGTTGCCTTATTTTACTGGGAGATTTCCTGTGTGGTGGCAGCCCCCACTGCCGCTGCTTAAATCCCACTGGTAGAAGGAAGAGGCCCTTAAGTGGTCAGTAATAGGCCATTTACGGTCCTTAATTGGCCGCTGGGCAGGAAGGCTGTTGTCGGCATATCTGACACCCAACAAAATTGTGTTGCGATAGGGAGGCGATGGGCCTGATGAAGCCACCCCCACCACCCCCCAACCTGCCATTGCAATTCTATGGGATCCCCCACCTCCGAGCCGGTCTCAGGTGGGTCCATAAAATTCAGCCCAACATCTTCACTCAAAGAATGGTGAGAATGTGGAACTCGCTACCACAGAGAATAGTTGAAGTGAATCGTGTAAATGCATTTAAGGGGAAGCTAGAAAAGCATATGAGGGAGAAGGGAATTGAGGATTATGCTGATTGCATTAGACTAGGAGGAATGGGAGGAGGCTTGAGTGTTAGCCCGAAAATGGGGCATAATTTGGTATATGCATGAATAGATAACCATACTATAAAGCTGTGTTAGGTTTTTCATTTAACTTTGTTTAATTAAGATGCTTGCTGAAATGAAAAAATTAGCTAGTTTGTGGCAGCAGAATTGAAGTTGGTGGCGTAGTGGTAATATCACTGAACTAGTAATTTGGAGGCCCAGGCTAATGCCCTGGGGTCATGGGTTCAAATCCCACCATGGCAGCTGGTGGAATTTAAATTCAATTAATTAATAAAAATCTGGAATTGAAAGCTAGTCTCAGTAGTGGAGCCATGAAACCATCATCGATTATCATAAAAACCCATCTGGTTCACTAACGACCTTTAGGGAAGAAAATCTGCTATTCTTACCTGGTCTGGCCTGCATGTGACTCCAAACCCACAGCAATGTGGTTGACTCTTAACTGCCCTCTGAAATGGTCTAGCAAGCCACTCAGTTGTCAAGGGCAATTAGGGATGGGCAACAAATGCTGGCCTTGCAAGCGACGCCCACCCGAAAACAAATTTTAAAAAGTTACTTTAGTGAACCACCCTATGGTTCAATAGTCTGGTAAGGAATTAGAACAGTTAAACTAGATAACCATTGTGAATAGCTTATTAACAGGCCTTATGAACAGCTCTAATCATGAACCACTGATAACAGCTAGACATGAACAATGAGGCCCCTGAAAGTAAGCTTGAAGGCCAGGAATGAAATGCCATAAGGGAGATTGGAACCAGCCATGGGAAGCAGGACTGGAAGAGATAAGGAAAGCAGTCCTTAAGATGATGTTTGGAAATGATTGATGTGAAAAGTTTAGAGAAGCCCAGGGAAGGTGGAAGATAATACCAGGGTGGGCTTTTACTCCATGCTTTAGACAAATAACTCAAGATACCATTGTACACCTTGTATTACTGGGAACCTTTATCAGACAAGAGATCTTGTCAATAATGAACCTCCCCTCCAGCCCAAAAAAGGGTATAAAGTAAAGGATTCTGGAAGGCCTCAGAGCTGTAGGCAGTGAGAAGGAGGACTCTTGAGAGTGAATCAGTGCTGACTTCAGTCCAACACAATTGAGTAGTTTGGAAGTCTTCGAGAAGAAACAAGGCACCAAGAGGAGGAAAAGAGCAAAAGATGAGCTGTTCACGCATGCCAGCTATCCTGCCCGACTTGAATCACTACTCGGTACTTGTCATGTATTGTTTTGCTGTAAAACTAGTGCGTTATATCCCCTCTTATACTCTGATTAAACTCACCATACCTACCATATTGGTTGCAGTCTATCTTGAATGATTGATTAGATAATTGATAATAACAAACCCTGATTAACTGAAAAACAGCAGAGCATAAACACCAGCATGGACTGGTTGGGCTAAAGGCCTGTTTCTGTGCTATATATTCTGTGTAATATTATTTACTCAGAAGCAGTTTGAAAGCACTTATGGAAAAGGTCTTGTGACAAAATATATTTAGCAATAAGGACAAAATAATATTATTTTATTACTAAAGATAGTGTTAGTTTGAATTATTGTCAATAACAGAACTTTCAAGATCCTGTGCAATTAGCTGTGAATGTTAAACTGACATTCTGGGATAGATTCCCTTGTCCCTGCACATTGGTGGACTGGATCACCTAGTCAAAGAAAATCAGAGGAAAATAAGGCAGGAAGGATCACATGCCCACAAGGGAATCTGACCAATTTTTAGTCCATTATTTAAAGGAAAAATCAGGTGTCATATTCTCCCACCTGACTATCCTATATTGGCTGTGCCCAGGTGATCCAGTATGCCCAGGTACAGGAAGAGAGAAACCGATCCCTAAATTTACAGTGTTTGTCATGACCACCACAGCTGCAATGCTTCAGTACCTGGTATTAACAGGCGGTTGAACCAATACTGACTGACAAGTGCAACTTACAGGTGGCTGCTATACATGCTGTGTGCAATTAAAAAGGTTAATACTAATTTGTTGTAGGCAATTAAATAGTTTGACATTTATCCTCTAAGGCTAATGAGGTAGATGAGCTACTCACCAGAACAAAACCATTATATTAAAAGGGTTCACTTGCATCTCTCTCTCTTTGTCCCCCAGAAATGAGTAACTGGAATTCAAGCACTGCCCGTGGCCAAGTGCTGTTATGGCAGTTTGAGTCTTAATGATGCCTGTTGTGTTAAGTAATTAAATGCTAGGAAGAAGCTCTGTATTAGATTTCTTACAGTAATGATTTGTTACAAGATCTAAATTAAAATCTTTTAATTTTTTTTTCAAGGTTGAAGGGAAACTCCAAATAAGATTGATAAGAAAAACACTGAGGCGTAATAAGTTGCTGGGCCTCATCACAAGAGATTTGGAATATAAAAGCAAAGAATTCCTCTTATAATTATAACACAACATCAGTTATACCTCACTTGGAGTACTGTATTCTGTTTTAGGTGCCCATTAGATGAGGATACACAGTCCTCGGAGGGAGTCCAGTGGTGATTTATTAGATTGATGCCTGGAATGAAGGCATTTAGCTTGTGTGAATTTACTGGAGCTGGGAAGGTTAGGCAGTGGTTTCACTAAGGTATTTAAAATATTAAGGCGATTTGACTGATTGGATAGGGGAGGCTGTTTCCTCTAGGAGAGCAAAGCAGAAGAAGCAGCCATGAACCTAATTGAAAAATTAAGCAGGTTAAAGCAAAACAAGTGTACATGTGCTGGATATGTTTTGCATCTGGGATGTATGATCATTCCTCACCCCTAAACTTGATTACTTAGCACTTATATATATATATATATAAAATATATATAAAAGACTGCACTCATGGATCTGGGACTTGACAACCAAGCCAAATCTCACTGGGCTCAGCAATGCCTGGGCTTTTCCTTGCATTGGACCTTCAGTGAACTCCCACCTACGGGGGGCCTGGAGTTGAGGGATTGACTGGGTGCTGATGATGGCAATCATGAAGATAAAGAAATGTGAATATGAGACAGAGTGAGACAGAGAGGAGAAAGAGATGAGGAAGAATGGATGGATGGCAAGCAGGTAAGTTTAAAAGACTGCTCCCAACCATTGTTAACATCCAATACTTAACAGAGGCAGATTTCCCTGGATTTACATAGAAATAGTGCCTCTGTAAGCTAAGGGAGGCCATTACAGGGTCACGTCTATTGGTGCAGTGACAACTGCATCTTACAATTTACACTAACAGTGGCAGGAAAAGTTAGCAACACAACTTATTTTGAATCAGTTTCTTTCTGATCTAATATAGGCACTATTTGCCTATATGCTGACCACAGATCTATAAAAGAAAACTAATGCATCTGCAGCATAGCCAGCTATTTCATCTCTCCTACTAAACAGCAGCAGGGCTGTCCAATGTCACTACATTTCTGCAATTCCTACAGTACAGGTATTATTAATGGTGGTAACCAGCAAATTTCCTCTCCTCCTGCAGCATCACCACTAGCTTCTCCTCACTTGCGCCTGTGCCTCACTCAGTGCGACTTTCTCAAAATCATTAATTGCATTTCAGTGTGCTGTGCCTTGAAGAGGTTGTTGAAAAGGACACTGGGTGCTGTCTTTTCCTGGCGCAATACTGTTCCAGGCTCAGATTAACCAGAAAGTGATTCTAAGTAACACCTTCTAATGGAGCTCACACTGTGAGATGCTTAGGGTTCTTTCTCTTTCCATAGTTGTGTGCATGGCTTATGAGATATTTAGCACACACGCTCTTTACATAGTTCTGTGCAAGGGGAACCATTGGGAAGATGGGATAGGTATAAAAGTATGCTGCTCCAAGCCCATAGCTCGAGAGAACCCTGTGATTTCAACATCTCTTATCTTCGCAGTGCTCTTATAAGCAAGGCTGCCCAGTGAGGCCTCCTCCAAGGAGGTCAAGGGCTTATCGATTCTGAGTCCTCTTCCAATTTAGCTATTTCCAAATCATTACCTTGTACTACACAAGCTAAGTAGGCTTGACATGCAAGTTGAAGGAGCACATATCCAGTGACAAATATGGGCCAAAGCCACAGCCCTTATTTATTATCATTAGATGACCATGTGTCATGCAGCTAGTATATCTAATTTTTTTATTCGTTCCTGGGTTGTGGGCGTCGCTGGCTAAGCCAGCATTTATTGCCCATCCCTAATTGCCCTTGAGAAGATGATAGTGATCTAATACTCCTTTTATGGGTGAAGTCCTATAAAGAAAAGAGGACATCAACATTTCAACTGTAAGTTACAACTGTAAATTATGACTAATGGTTATACATGGGCATCAACAGAAGAGCTGTAAATTTGCTTGAGGCCTTTGAATAGGTCAACAGGTTGCCTGGCAACACTTTGTGGCACGTGGAAAGAAAGAGAACTACTTAATAGACTCATTGAATGTTATAGAATAGAAATATACATTGGTGTTCCACTCTTCTCCTTATTCCCCATACCCTTAACATACGAACATACGAATTAGGAGTAGGAGTAGGCCACTTGGCCCTTCGAGCCTGCTCCGCCATTCAATAAGATCATGACTGATCTGATTGTAACCTCGACTCCACATTCCTGCCTACCCCCGATAACCTTTCAATCCCTTGCTTATCAAGAATCTATCTACCTCTTCATTAAAAATATTTAAGGACTCTGCTTCCACTGCCTTTTGAGGAAAAGAGTTCCAAAGATTCACAACTCTCAGAGAAAAAAATTCTCCTCATCTCTGTCTTAAATGGGCGACCGCTTATTTTTAAATAGTAACCCTTAGTTCTAGATTCTTCCACAAGTGGAAACATCCTTTCCACATCCACCTTGTCAAGACCCCTCAGGATCTTATATGTTTCAATCAAGTCATCTCTTACTCTCCTAAAGTCCAGCAGATACAAGCCTAGTTTGTCCAAGCTTTCCTCATAAGACAACCCATTCATTCCAGGTATTAGCCTAGTAAACCTTCTCTGAACTGCTTCCAATGCATTTACATCCTTCCTTAAATAAGCAGACTAATATGGTACACAGTACTCCAGGTGTGGTCTCACCAATGCCCCATATAACTGAAGCATAACCTCCCTACTTTTGTATTTAATTCCCCTCACAAATAAATGATAACATTCTATTAGCTTTCCTAATTACTTGCTGAACCTGCATACTAAACTTTTGCGATTCATGCACTAGGATACCCAGATCACTGCATCTCAGGACTCTGCAATCCCTCACCATTGAGATAATATGCTTCTTTTTTATTCTTCCTGCCAAAATGGACAATTTCACATTTTCCTACATTATATTCCATTTACCAGATCTTTGCCCACTCTCTTAACCTATCTTTTTCCCTTTGTAGCCTCCTTATGTCCTCTTCACAACTTACTTTCCTACCTATCTTTGTGTCATCAGCAAACTTAGCAACCATACCTTCGGGTCCCTTCATCCAAGTCATTCATAAAAATTTTAAAAAGTTGAGGCCCCAGCACTGATCCCCGTGGCACACTACTCATTACATCTTGCCAACCAGAAAATGACCCATTTATGCCTACTCTGTTTCCTGTTAGCTAACCAATTTTCTATCCATGCCAATTTGTTACCCACTACATCCTGAGCTTTTATTTTCCACAATAACCTTTGATGTGACACCTTATCAAATGCTTTCTAGAAATCTAAATACAGTACATCCAGTGGTTCCCCATTATCCATAGCACATGTTACTTCTTCAAGAAACTCCAATAAATTGGTTAAACGTGATTTCCCTTTCACAAAACCATGTTGACTCTGCCTGATTACCTTGAATTTTTCTGAATGCCTTGCTATAACATCTTTAATAATATCTTCTAACATTTTCCTAAGACAGACATGAAGTTAGCTAGTCTGTAGTTTCCTGCTTTCTGTCTCCCTCCCGCTTAAATATTCCTCTCTTTCAAGCAATTGCCTTATACCCTTTTAAAAGAATTTACAGATTCTGATTAAACAATGTAGTGGACAATTCTACATTCTGACCATCCTTTGTTTAAAGAAATGTTTTCTAATCTCCCTTTAACTCTTTTTATGATTATCTTAATTTGTGTTATACAGTTATCATCCCATCAACCAGGGCAATCAAAGGCAATGAAGCAACTCCATTTTCCTGGAGCTTGTTTCATACAGAACCTATTTACAGTACACTTTCTTCACAGGCAAAGAGATCCCCACTAGTTGCATACCCCAGTCCTACATTGTGCACATACATTATTTCAAAACAAACTAACATTTACAGCTGTATTACTAGAAAAATAATACAATGTTGTGCTAAAACTCTAAACAAAAACAGACTAAATAAAAGTTGAAGTAAATAAAAATGAAGGAAAAAACTACACCATAAATATATGTACGTTGATCCTGTGCCAGTAAATGGAACTGACTTACATTGACAGTTTGTTTAATGTGGTCTAATCTCTTCTATTTCTGTTCCCAGGCAATGCGAGTAGTGCACATACTGTTGAGTGTGGCCACTACCTCCTGTCAGGCACGATGCCCTGCTATCCTTCGGAGAAGGGCATGCTGTAGGGCAAACAGGGCAGCCCTTCTCACATCTACATCACACAGCAGCATCTCCTCATTGACTGTCATCGTAATTGTGTTATACCAGTCCACAGACTGTTTCCTACACTCCAGCCACTGGAGTTCTGCCAGCTGTTTTTTTTCTTTTCCCCTAAACAGATATAGAAAGGCCAACATATACATTTAATGGCAAACAACATCTTTGTCCCCCATATGCCACCATTTGCATTTAAGTGACCTTAAATTCCTAGCAATCCTTTAAGGGTTGCAGTGTTCCAGTACACTGCCAACACATCACTCCTGCGCTGCTGCCATCAGAAGGTTGTGAATTCAAGACTCACTTCTGAGATTTGAGTACACGGTCTAGGCTGACACTTCAGTGCAGTACTGAGGGAGTGCACCACAAGCAGACATGCTGTTTTTTGGCATAAGTCATTAAACAGAACCCTCTCATAAAAGATCTCATGATACTATTCAAATGAGGAAGGGAGTCTTCCCATTCTCCTGGCCAACAATTATCCCTCAACCAACATCATTAAAATAAATAATCTGGTCAGTATCTCATTGCTATGTGGGGGACCTTGTGGTACACAAATTGACTGCTGCATTTTGAACATTACAACAGTGACTGCACTTCAAAAAGTGCTTAATTGGCTATAAAATGTCTGGAATGTTAATGCCCTGGGGACACGGGTTCAAATCCCACCATAGCAGCTGGTGGAATTTAAATTCAATTAATTCATAAAAATCTGGAATTGAAAGCTAGTCTCAATAATGGTTCCATGAAACTATCATCAATTGATGTAAAAATCCATCTGGTTCACTAATGTCTTTTATGGAAGGAAATCTGCCATCCTTACCTGGTCTGGCCTACATGTGATTCCAGACCCACAGCTATGCGGTTGACTCCGCCCTCAGAAATGGCCTAGCAAGCCACTCAGTTCAAGGGCAATGAGGGATGGGCAATAAATGCTGGTCTTGCCAGTGCCACCCAAATGCCATGAACGATTTTTTAAAAATGTGCTGAGGTCATGAAAGGTGCTCCATAAACGTAAGCCTTATTTTCTGTCAGACACACAATGGGCTAATACATTTTAATACATACATTGCTGGAAAACATCCTGGGGATCTAGGGATAAAGGAGGAAAAAATTGAGTACTCCCATTTTTGGTGCGGGGGATTGCAATGCCCCCAGTCCCGTTAAGGCAGGCAGCACACAAACTTTGCACTACCTCCTCATTTCAATGAGTTCAGCATGCAGCCCAATGCCAAACATTTTGCTGGCTGGCTGCATGCTCAATAGGGGGCCCAGGAGTGTGCTAGTATGATGAACAGCTAGTTTGCACATCTTAAAGGCAGCCTACCCATCTTAATTATACAGAAGCTGCTGCAGACTATCTGTGGAGGAATTGGCTACAAGGAGAACAGATAATGGAGCACCAGGCAAGAGAGAGGGCTCTCAGGTTTTCCCATGCAGCACTGGGGCCATTAGCACAGTAAGTGGAAAGTGGACGAGAAGTAACAACATTTTTGCATGGGGCCAGGAGGCCTTCAAGGCAAACCCTGAGAAGGAAATGGGAGGAGGTGGCCAGGGAGATCAATTCCCAGAGTCTGGCCCCGAGGACCTGGCAGCAAGAATTTCAATGACCTCACACAAATGGTCAAGGTCAGTGAATGCATCTACAAAGGACATCCCCTACCCACCGTACCACTAACCCCCCGCACTGACTCATTGTACCACACCCCCATCATTCACCCATCAGCAATCTCTAACAATCAGGATTCAGACCTAACATTCAGACACTCCACCTTACCCTCACACATCTTCCAATGCTGCCAGCCTCACACCCACCTAGTAGAATAGATAAGGGAGAACCAGTGGATGTGGTGTATTTGGATTTTCAGAAGGCTTTTGATAAGGTCCCAAATAAGAGGTTGGTGTGCAAAATTAAAGCACATGGGATTGGGGGTAATATACTGGCATGGATTGAGAATTGGTTGACAGACAGGAAACAGAGAGTAGGAATAAATGGGTCTTTTTCCGGGTGGCAGGCAGTGACTAGGGGCGGGGGACCGCAGGGATCAGTGCTTGGGCCCCAGTTTTTCACAATATTTATCAATGACTTGGGTGAGAGAATTAAATGTAACATTTCCAAGTTTGCAGACAAGACAAAGCTGGGGGGGATGGTGAGCTGTGAGGAGGATGCAAAGAGGCTCCAATGTGATTTGGACAAGTTGGGTGAGTGGGCAAATGCTTGGCAGATGCAATATAACGTGGATAAATGTCAGGTTATCCACTTTGGTTGTAAAAACCGAAAGGCAGATTATTATCTGAATGTGTGCACAAGTGGGCTGCAGCCAGGCCAGGGGGAAAGGTTAGCTTGTGTGCCAAATACCTGGAGGATAATGCACAGACAAGTTCTGCTGCAGAGGATTCAGATGAGGACTTCAATGGGGCAGTGTCCAGCAGAATGCTGATGTGCATGCACACTGAGATGCTTGGTGCATTGATAGATTGGGAAAGGAGGAGGTCATAGAGTCATAGAGTCAGACAGCACAGAAACTGGCCCTTCGGCCCATCGTGGTACAACGAGACCTGGGTGTCCTTTTACACCAGTTGCTGAAAGCAAGCATTCAGGTGCAGCAAGCAGTTAGGAAGGCGAATGGTGTGTTGGCCTTCATTGAAAGAGGATTTGAATACAGGAGCAAGGATGTCTTACTGCAGTTATACAGGACCTTGGTGAGACCACATCTGGAGTATTGTGTGCAGGTTTGTTCTCCTTATCTGAAGAAGGATGTTCTTGCCATGGAGGGAGTGCAAAGATGATTTACTAGGCTGATTCCTGGAATGGCAGGATTGATGTATGAAGAGAGATTGGATCGACTAGGCCTATATTCACTAGAGTTTAGAAGAATGAGAGGGGATCTCATTGAAACCTATAAAATTCTAACAGGACTAGACAGGCTAGATGCAGGGAGGATGTTCCCAATGGCTGGGGAGTCCAGAACCAGGGGTCACAGTCTCAGGATATGGGGTATGTCATTTAGAACCGAGATGAGGAGAAATTTCTTCACTGAGGGTGGTGAACCTGTGGAATTCTCTACCGCAGAAGGCAGTGGAGGCCAAGTCATTAAATATATTCAAGGAGGAGATAGATATATTTCTTAATGCCAAAGGGATCAAGGGATATGGGGAGAAAGCGGGAACGGGGTACTGAATTAGATGATCTGCCATGATCTTTTTTGAATGGCGGAGCAGGCCCAAAGGGCCAAATGGCCTACTCCTGCTCCTATTTTCTATGTTTCTCTGTTTCTACACACCACCAGCTATTTAGCTAGGGCAGGCACATCACCCAAACACAATGCATCACAGCCACTGACATTCTTCCCTCTCTGTTGCAGGACAAATTTAGCCATAACAGGAGGGAGCAGAGCAGAACTGGAGGGACAAAAACAAGAAATGCTGGATTCACTCAGCAGGTCTGGCAGCATCTGTGGAAAGAGAAGCAGAGTTAACGTTTCGGGTCAATGACCCTTCTTCGGAACTGGAGGGAGACAGGCATGCCTGCAAAACCTGAGCCCTCTGGAGGAGTGGAGGAGACGGTGTTCTGCATCATGACGACAGAGGCTGTTGCTCTGGTGTCACTAAGAACATTCAGGATAAAGGTATATTTCTACCTTTCTCAAATTCCACCTCACCCTTATGCTGCTACCTCTTATGAAATGAAATCTAACGACAGTGTGGCCATGAACCTCTAACTTTCCATCCCACCCCTTCACCTTCCCTCACCCCAACCCTCCCCTTCTACATTTCTGCTTTCAGTTACCCAAGAACAGCCATCTGGCCAGCCACTGCAGCCTCATGAGTAAGGTTGAGAGCAGAACTCTGATGAAGAAGCACTGTCACTTGATCTGACAATTGCAGCCCCAGCTCACAAACTGGCACAGTGTGTACCTTAGAGGGGAGTATTGAGTCAGAATCTGCACATGGTGAGTCACTGGGTACAAGTGGACTGCAGCCAGGCCAGGGGGAAAGGTTAGCTTGTGTGCCAAATCCCTGGAGGGTGATGGCACAGACAAGTTCTGCTGCAGAGGATTCAGATGAGGACTTCAATGGGGCAGTGTCCAGTAGAATGCTGATGAACATGCACACCGAGATGCTAGTTGCATTGACAGGCCTGCCAGACATCTGCCTGTCACTGTCAAGAAGCATGGAGGACTTCAGCTCCAAAGTGGCACATGGCTTTGCACAGAACTTGGAGCCCATCCTTTACAGCAGACTTGTCCAACCTTTTTGTGTGGGGGCCACATTACAATTTTTGTCTTACATGGGAGGGCCGGTGAGACAATTTCAGAAAGATAAAGGCATTAAAGATTTATCTTACAATTAATTAAAACAGCAACAAATGTGCTTTTTTGTGAAGAAGCTATAATGAGAAGATTAATTTATTGACTTACTTTCTCATCACTATGTTTGACACTGGTTTAATGAGATACCCTGCATTTTTTTGCTTGCACAAGTAGTTAATGTCTGTAGAGATGTGGATTCTTCCAGATAGATGTCCATCTGTCAGGAGTAATCTTGATCACTCTCTCTCCCTCTCTCTCTCTGACTCTCTACTTGTGTTCCCCCTTCTCTGTGTTGTTCCCCCAACCGTGCGACCTCACTCTCTGTGTCCCCCATCTTTCTCTCTCTGTCTCCCTCTCCCACCCTCTCTCTATTCCCCCTCTCTCTCCCTTTCTATCTCTCTCAGTTCTCCTCTCTCTATGTCCCCCTCTGTCTCTCTGAGCCCTCCTCCCTCCCTCTCTGCCCCTTCTCTCTCTCCCTGGCTCCCCTTTTCTTCCCCCTCCTCTCTATCTCCCTCTCACCCCCCTCTCTTTCCCCCCGCCACCCCCCCCCCCCCCCCCCAGCCCACTCTCTCAGTTGCAAGGAGCAGGAGCGCTCAGAACAGCAACTTTGTGGTTGGTAAGTTTTTTTTTTAATTGCACTGCATTTCAAAGTTGACAGGTGCTGACATCAGGAATAGTGATTTTGAATGTTGTACAGACTTGGGGTTTTCCGGCGGCCTTTTAAAAAAAGTCGAAAAACCCCGAATCTGTCTGAAGTTGGGAAACCGCTGTTACTGCTCTCATGCAGCAGCTATCAGCTGTGAAACTGACATGCAATATTTTTTAAAAAGCCGGTCCAGAAGAAGACAACAATGGGAAATTTCTCATCTCTGAAATACATTCGCGGGTCAGATGGAAACCTGTGGCGGGCCAGATCCTGGCCCACGAGCCGTATGTTGGACAATCCGGCTTTGCATTGCAGCGTGGAAGTGGTGACCAGCTCCATGGCAGCACTTGCAGACCCAACTGTGTTGCAGCATCTGGTAGCCAATGTCTCAGCTTCCATTTTAGTACAGGCAGTGTGTCATCCAACGGCTCAGTGCTGCAGTTCTCAGTGCTCAAAGGGGTATGCAGACTCTCATGACATACCAGCAATCTGCTTCAACAGAATACTAGGATTGCGAAGGCCTCGTCCTGGGGGAGTGCACGAACCTGCCATTCTCTCTCAGAATACGCAGTGGTGAGCACCGCAGCCTCACAGCTCCAGCGACCCGGGTTCAGTTCTGGGTTCTGCCTGAGCGGAGTTTGCAAGTTCTCCCTGTGACTGCGTGGGTTTCCGCCAGGTGCTCCGGTTTCCTTCCACAGCCAAAGACTCGCAGGTTGATAGGTAAATTGGCCATTATAAATTGCCCCTAGTGTAGGAGAATGTAGTGTAGGTGGTAGGAGAATGGTAGGGATGTGGTAGGGAATATGAGATTAATGTATAATGTATAGGATTAGTATAAATGGGTGGTTGTTGGTCGGTACAGACTCGGTGGGCCGAAGGGCCTGTTTCAGTGCTGTATCTCTAAATAAAAATAAATAAAATGACAGCATTCATGGTCCGACCACAGCCACTTGTGCCCTTGCTGTTGCCTTTCAGCAAGCCACCCAGACTGCTGCCACCCATGCAGAGATTGTGCAATCTGAAGCCTGGCCTTCTAGGCCCAGAGTTGCTCAAAGTCATCCTGCGAAGCCACTGCAGTGTCCTCCACTGACTGTCAGCAGCCTTCCATGCTGCAGCCATTGCAGTAGCACTGAAATGGAGCAGTAGACCAGGCAGAGGCACAGTGGCGCAGTGGTTAGCACCGCAGCCTCACAGCTCCAGTGACCCGGGTTCAATTCTGGGTACTGCCTGTGTGGAGTTTGCAAGTTCTCCCTGTGTCTGCGTGGGTTTCCTCCCACATGCCAAAGACTTGCAGGTTGATAGGTAAATTGGCCATTATAAATTGCCCCTAGTATAGGTAGGTGGTAGGGAAATATAGGGACAGGTGGGGATGTGGTATATGGAATTAGTATAGGGTTAGTATAAATGGGTGGTTGATGGGCGGCACAGACCCGGTGGGCTGAAAGGCCTGTTTCAGTGCTGTATCTCTAAACTAAACTAAACTAAACCTACAAGACAGGCACTAAGGGGATGCACAAGGGTGAATAGTTCAGTTTTGTATGTATTATTGGATGTGTTGTCGGATAAAGTTATTACCAAAAGTTTTTTTGTTGGTGGCTTTTATTTCAGGATTTTGGCCAAGTAGACACTGTGATGGTCCGTAGCAAATGGATTGAAATATGGGAATTGTGGAGCAATTATGATGATGCCTTAGGGGAACTGGAGTCTCGGTACCCAAGTCTCATGGACAGCCTGTCTTAAGCGATGGGATCCAGGATGCCTCCTCCCTACCTCCTTTTGCTCCTCTTCCTCCTGCTGCGAGGTGGCCTCCGTATGCCTGGTGGCAAGGGCTGCACCCTCACAATAGCGAAGTTATCGAGTTTGCTGCAGACCACCAAGAACTCGAATACCCACTCTGGTGATGGCTACCCCTGAGTGTTCTAGATAGCAGAACCTTGCTTCAGGATGCCAATGGTTTGCTCCACAATGTTCATTGTAGCTTCATGATTCTCGTTATAGGCGCATTGTCCTTGCATGGTTGGGTGGTGGAGGGGAGTCATAAGGCAGATATATAGATGGTATCTCTTGTCTCCAAGCAGCCAGCCTCTAGTTTGTTGTGGTAGTTCAAAGATGGTGGAAATGGCTGACTGTTTCAGGATGAAGGCATCTTGGCTGCTGCCAGGAGAGTGGGCATTCACCGACATAATATTCTATGCATGAACAGACATCAAATGTATATTGATGGAGTGGAGCCCTTGTGTTTCCGATACACCTCCCCATTTACATGTAGGACCCAAAGTGCCACTTTGGTGGGTAGGGCTTTCTGTTGAGAGTCCTCCTCCTCCTCTCTCTGCTTTCCCTCTCCGCAGCCCGTGCCCCATGTTCCTCCTGTGATGCAACCCAGACAGGACTGCAACTGTAACCCCCATAACTCTAGGAGGCTTTCAGTTATGTCAGGCAAACACCACCACCCCCCCCACCTTCCTTCCACCTGCCAAGACTGAGGCACACAGTATTTCGCCAAATGAACAAAAACTTAAAAATTGCAAGCCCTGACTGGAAGGACATTTACCTAGTACCAGACAATGTTGAAAAAATGGGGACCCAGCATTGCTTCCCCAATACACAGAAGTGGTCAGACCAGTTTTAGTCACATGACTGGCTGGATGGAGTTTTTGAATTTGAACTTTCAACAAAGGATTTTGCAGAGATTGTTCCATATAAGGAGCTAGTCACACGACTAACCTGATGGGCAATCTGGGAGTTTTTTTGAATTTGAACTCCCAAAAAAGAGATTGAGACAGACAAAGCCGTGTGCTCACGGAGTAAAGATCTCTCCTGGAACTGAAGCAAGAATTACAGCCTCTCTTGTCTGTCTGCTCATCTCTCGGGGAATTGAAACCATTGAAGACATGTAAACTCAGAGAGAGAAAAGATTTCCTACGTGATCAAGATTTTAAGAAGACTAGTGGGCCTCAACGAAATGCAAGACCATATCTTCAATCAGAAACTACAGCGAGTTCAAGAAATAGTAACAAGATATTGCCTCAAACTGTTCTACTTATCTTTTCTTCTGCTCTTTTCTGTCCCTATCTGCATGTTTATATTGCGTGTGCATTGTATATCTGTAGGCGTGAACCGTAATAAATTTCATCTTTCTTTAAACCAAAGAAAGCCTGTTTGTGCTCATTTCTTTGCCTTATAATTGGAAAGTGTGAACAAAGATTCACAAAGGGGGAGCTCAAAACACAGTGTGTTTAAAATTAAACATTTTACAATACGATCAGGTAAAGACAGCACAAGACCCCTAGACACATTACTCACCTGGTCGTTACAGTTAATAGAGCAGAAAACTCTGACCTCCCTGTCTGAATACAACAACACTCCCTTCAAAATCTGACAAGTCACTAAAACTCCTCCAAGAACACAACACAGCACTTCCATAAACTTTGCAAGAGCAAAAGTAAGTCTAAAGCACCTTACCTGCAAGTTGGATGGCTGGCCCTTTAAATAATGCTAGTGGGGGTCCCTCATACATGAATGCATGATCAGCTGTGTGTGAATAGGAAAAGGTATTAACTGGACCTTCACTGTCCAAAATGGCAGAATGTGCATCAAAACAGCCTTAGAAGTTGATTGATGTCACAACCTGCCCACGATCCAGTGGCAGCGCCGGAAGCGGGTGCTGCTTCTGCTTGGGCGTTAAGTGGCCAGCTGCATGCGATCTCACGGCGGCTGGCCAATTAATTCAAGGGAGGTGCGGGGGCCATCCAATTGAACAGGGAGATGGTAACGATGACATCAAGTGATGCCATGGCAGGTGCTGGCGCCATATTTAAAGAGCTGCCAGCCCTGCATTCACTGCTACTTGCTCTGAAACAGACTCTGCCTGACTGCTGCCTCTGCTAAGGAGCTGAACAGAAGTCTGAAGCAAGAAAGGCAGAAGGAAGACCCCACGTGGCCACACAGTTCAGCGATGCCTCCCTGCAGGTTCTCCTTAAGGCTGTAAGGCAAGGAGGGTGGTCCTTTTCCCCAGGGATGGGAAGAGGCGACTAGCCTGCCTGACCAAACAAGCCTGGACGAAGATTGCAGAGGAGGTCAGCAGTCATGGGATCACCCAGAGAACCTGGATACAGTGCTGGAAGTGCATCAATGACCTCCTTTGGTCCGTCAAGGTGAGTAGTCCATATCTCTATTCACTTTGGGGCTTGCATGTGGCAACGTGAGAGGGTGTGTTTGGCGGAGAGGAAGTGACCACCCAGTCAGTGGAAAAGGGCTCAGGAAGGAGCATACACTGTCAGAGGCATAGTTGTATCTTAGTGAGAGATGCCTGGCTGTGATTGCTGACCCTCACAAGGCCCTTCGAGAGTTGCCGCATGGATTGCTGGCCTGCCACCAGCATAGGGGTCGTGTTTATCTCTCTAGGGAAACTAAATGTCTTCTTTCTTGTAACTGCAGGGAAAGGTGGCACACAACAGCAATGAAAGGGCCAAGATCGATGGAAGGGGTCCATACCCACACATCCTGACCGCCATGGAGGAGGCGACTTTGGAAATGGCAGGGCATCAGGGCAGCTGTGCTCTTCTTGATGGCGAGGCTAGAGTACCAACCCAAGAGGGTGAGTGAACAAGTGAACGAGCGCAGGGACACAAGGGTGCATCTGGCACAGGCCAGGCATAGTGCCCCACATCAGGCATGGTTGGGATGAAGAAATGGAAACCCTTAATCCTTCAATGCTTGTGTTCTCCCATGCAGGTCAGGGTCATGCTGAAGCATGCAGAGCTCAAAAGACCAGGGCTTGGCTAGCCACCCCTGAGGAGGAGCGATCCTCAGAGGGTGTAGCATCACATCAGTCCCCCGCACCCTCCACCAGTGCAGATACTCTCGCATCGGTGGGTATGCATTCATAACTAGATTCAGGGTCACAAGCTGATAAGCACATCACAGAAGTGCCCAAGCAGTTGACAGAGGCTGTGACAGCCGATTCTGAGCCGTAGGCGATGACATGCCTCTGGAGTCATTGACAACACAGCAACTGCTGCCGCTACAGCAAGAGATAAGGGAACATCTGGTGGAGCTTTCAGAGGCTCTGTGCATCCGTGCATGGATGATAAGAATGCTGCTATGTCTCTGATGGGTGCGAGCTTGGCCTCCTCTGTCGAGAGATTAGCAACCCTCATGAAGAGCCAAATCCAGTAGACCAGTCAGTGGATGCCGGAGATGCACCCAGACCTGCATGCCATCGCCTTGACCATGAGCTCAATGCAACAGTGACAAGGCAAGAGGGGGACAAGGTGCCTGAATTCTCCACCAGGTCCTCATCCTTCTCAGATGAGCAAGGAGGTACAAGTGTGCCTTGCAAGGGAGGAGGAGGAGCAGCTGCCTTTTGCTTCAGGGAACTCCTCTCATGGCGCTCTTGGTGTGTATAGCAGCTCCTCAGTCTCTTTGCCAGTGACACAAGCACCTTGAGTAACCATAATGACAGAGGAGGGTCCCACACCTGTGCAAGAGCCTTCAGCATGCCAGGGCCGTCCAGGCCTCAGACAGCCAGAGGACGGCTGCCAAGGTCATCCCAAGCCATGGGGCAGCACGATCAGCAGCCTGCCTCCACCTCAGCAGCAAGCTCAAGGGGAGCACCACATAGGAGCACTCATAAGAGAGTTAGGCAGCGCACCTAGCTGCACTTGGAGTTCATGGTTGATGAGATTATGTATATGTCAATCCTCGTTTCTGTTGTGCCATTCAATAAAGGATTCACGCACTGTGATTGCTTATCCTTCCAATTCTTGCTGCTCTGTGAGATCTCATCTACAGCCTTGCTCCCTCAATGGGCTAAAATCAACGGACTAAAAAAATGGTTGGTCAGCTCCTCAGCCTTGCCACTAACGCACTGTGCACCTGGGCAATGGAGTACAAAATGAAGGAGGTGATATCAGGGCAGCATAAATGTGAGACTTTATTAGAAAATTTGTGAAAGGGCATAAAGGCCACAAGAAACATCTTGTGTATTAGCACTTCACAAGCCTCCCTCACGCGTATCCCATTGGACCTTGCCTGTCGTCTAAGATGTCTGTCATCTTGCATCGCTTGGTCAGCAGCCTCCTCCACATCCTCATCATCATCATAAGAGGCATTGCAATCCACAGTATCCTCACTGTTCAGACCACCATGATATGCAAGATCCATGCTGGGGCTTACTGAAGGGCTTCAACAGATCGATCTAGGCACCTAAACCACATCTTCAGAAGCCCAATGCCCTGCTCGATGATTGCTTAGGTTGACCCGTGGCAGGTGTTGTACCTCTCCTGTGCATCCACGTGTGGGTTCCTCACTGGTGTGAGCAGCCATGACTTTAGTGGGTAGCCCTTTTCTCCCAGTATCCATCCATGAAGGAGCATGGAGGACTGGAAAAGCTGTGGCACCTGGGACTGCTGAAATATATAGGCGCATGGCTGCTTCCCGGGAACCGTGCACACATCTGAAGAATCCATCTGTTGTGGTCACAGATCAGTTGAACATTGAATGAGTGGAAGCCTTTTATGTTGATGAAGCTGCAGGCTGGTCTGTGGGAGCCTTGATGGCCACATGCATGCAATCGATCACACCCTGCACCTGGGGGAATCCAGCAATAACCCCAAACCCAATGGACCTCTCCACCTGACTGTCTGGGCCAGTGCAGTAGCACACATAGTCGCCAGCCCTCTTGAACATCTTAGTCACCTCCAGATATACCAATGGGCAGCAGACTAGCAGATTCCACATATGTCCCCAGTGGATCCCTGGAAAGAGCCAAAGGCATAGAAATTGAGAGCCACAGTGATCTTCAGCACCACTGGCTTTGTGTGTCCACCAATCCCCATGGGTCTCAGCTTAACCTGTAATATGGCACAGAGATCAGTGACTGCCTCCATAACTGCTCATTCTAGATTCTGGTGGACTATGTGCCCCTTCCCCATTTCACTGACTGACAGTGGCAGAATTTTCAGTCACTATGTGGCTGCGCTCTGGTACTCTATTTCTTTAACCCTCTGCTCACTTTATCTCCACCTTGAACAAGCCTCGAGAAAAGCTACCTCTTCAACCATGCACTCAATCACCTTCCACAATTTCTCTCCCAATTCTTGTTTGGTATTCCCTGAAGTCCAGTATAGAATTGTGGCAGGTTTACTATGTGAAGGCTGTAAGTACTTATTGTTGTAGCTATTTTTATGACTAGCAGCTTCACTGATGTTGTTAAGTGGTAAAAGTACTATGTGGTGTTGGAATGAGCCATACATGTCCTAGGTTCAGTGCCTGCTCTGGTTTTTGCTTAGTTAACTGAGGGTGCTAGTGGAGTAAAAGAACTTGCATTTATATAGCACTTTATGACATCTTTTTGATATCCCAAATGCTTCACATCTAATGAGTTACTTTTGAAATGTAGCCACTGTTATGTTAGCAAATGCAGCAGCCAATTGTGTCCAGCAAGGCCCATCAGAGAGCAAATGAGATGAATGAGCAGTTAAGCTGCTTTTGATGGCATTGTTTGAGAGAGAAATGTGGATCAGGACACTTCAAATGGTCCACCTAAGCAGGCAGGTGTTGGTTAATGTCTCATCCAAAAGTTGGGTATTGCAATTAGCCTTGGCATCAGAGCTGGGAGAGGGGGCGGTTATCTGTCAGGGATACTGCTTATTGTACCTCTTTAAGAGGTCCTACTGGAAATGTTGAATGAGGATAAATACGTTGCTGACGATCACATTCTAGGATGACATGCAAAGTAGGCCATTTGAGTGAGGTACCAAAACTAATAAGTCAAAGCAAATCACTGCTTTCAAGTGAAGGAGGTGAAAGGATGGAAACATTGAGGGGGTAAAAATGATGCGACCTTACGTAGCTAGGTTCTAACACCCGAGGTGAGAAAATATTCCATTCTGAATATTTTCCAGTTCCCAAAATGCCTAAACAATGAATGTCAAAAGGCACTTTTCTGTACACATGGTCATTAGTAACATGTTTAACATCAAGCTCGAGCACCTCATTTATGGCGTGAATGACCCTTATTATATTTTGGGGTGGAGAGGACAAATTATTAATTAAATTGTTATGGGGAGTGGGTGAGGGTCATAAGAAATGTCTTTTTTTTATTTACTTGTGACCTTATGTAGCTAGGTTCTAACACCTGAGGTAAGAAAATATTTAAATTTACCAGTGGGGCTCAAAGCCCTTTAAAAATGGCGTCACGCCTTCACACAGGCAGGGAGGAGGCCCGCCTCGGCTATGATAAGATTGCATGGAAGATGGCGGCGGCTCTGTGGCATGCAGCCTGCACAGGCAGGCCACCGTTGTCTTTGCCCACCGCCAATGTAGCGGAAGATTCAGCCCTCAGTTTTTGGGAAGACAAAGGAGATCCATCTATGCCATTAAAGAGCAAGGACCTTGCCGAGGATTAACAGCTTTGAACTATATGTAAGCAGCGACTGCAGTTTGGCCTTGAACTCCCTACCTGAGAAATCATACCAGTGCTTCGCCATTAACCTTTGGCTGGAAAATAACAGGAGCAGTCTTCAACAGCACATCTGTCTTTCTGGGCCTTCCAAGTCTTTCTTCAGTGAACAAGGGAAAAGATAACAAGCCTGCACCGTTTCAAGTCTTCATCCCTTGGAAAAGCAAGTTTAACAGAGGACTCATTTAAATCAACAGACCTAACACATATTATTTTCGTTCCGAAGTAGTGTCACTGACCCGAAACGTTAACTCTGCTTCTCTTTCCACAGATGCTGCCAGACCTGCTGAGTGAATCCGGCATTTCTTGTTTTTGTTTCAGATTTCCAGCATCCGCAGTATTTTGCTTTTATTTTTATAATGTCTATCTTTTCTTGAGTGTATGTGTATCTGTATGTGTGAGAGAGTCGGTGTTGTTGCGTATATTTCGGGTGTTGTAAAATAAACATTTATCTTGCTTTTAAATTACGATAAAGCCTGCCATTTGTCTGTTCTTGATTAAAGCACTCAGGGTTTTAAAAAAACAGCTTTTTAAAAAAAACACTGTCTTTGATCAGTCAAGAGGTGAAAAAGGGTGAACCATCCCTATCATCTCTCACCTGTCTGTAACATAATTTAGGAAGAACTTACATATATATATATATATATATATAGCATCCCTTGTCCTCAGAACACCTCAACATGCTTCATAGTTGAGTAATCACTTTTGAATTTTAGTCACAGTTGTTTTGCAGGCAAAAATGACAGCTAATTTATGTGCAGCAAAGTCCCACAAAAACAAGAAGTAGTAAAAATAAGCAAATTTCAACTTTGGCGAGGTCACAAAATGGGCGGTAATGCTTCAGCTGCCTGTTTTGCACCATTCCAGACAGTCCGTTCAAATTAAACCCTTAGAACTTTCTATTGCATTAACGTATCTGCCAGTTATGAAAGGAATCAGACAAAAATGATCTTTACAAGCCTTCTGTAGCATCTCTTATAATGCAATTAGTAGTGAAAGCTGGTTAATTCCAGTGTAAGGCACACATCTCACATTTTGATAAATATTTTTGATCCTTTTTTAATTAATTCTTAGCATGTGGCTGTTGCTGGCAAGGCTGGCATGAATTGCCCATCTCTAGTTCTCTGAGAAGGTGGTGCTTGGTCTTTTCCTTGAACAGCTGCCCATAGTTTAATACATCTGAGGATGGCGAAGAGTCAACCATATCAGTGTGGGACTGGAGTCACATACGGTCCAGACCGGGCAAGAGTGACTCGTTTCATTCCCTAAAGGGCTTTAGTGAACTTGTTGGGTTTTTAATGACAATTTCCCAGCTTCATGGCCACTTTTACTGATGCCAACTTTTTATTTACAGATTTTTTAATGGTACTAGTGTGAGCTGTGGATGTTTATGCTTCCTCCCATTTTATTCCATTTCATATATATAGTGCCAAGTGAAAAGGTCACCCACAATTCCTGACACCAGAGTTCATCAGCTTCTTTGTGAACAGGCAGTGAGATGGACTAATTACAATTTTGCCTGTATCTGCAGTGTTCTTTTCAGATTGTGAATTCAAGCATGAGTCATTTTTGGCATCCTGCTAGTGCTGAAAGTTAGCAAAACAACACACAATACTTTGAGGGGCACAGATTCATGCCCACAACCCCTCTCACAGGGCATTCCTGATTTTGGCTAAGCTATACTGTGTTACTCACTAACTGTTCATTAAGGGCCACAACACTAATCAGTGTATTAGTTAAGATACAGTCACGATACACTCTCCGGAATGCTGCACCAGTCCAAGCCAAGTCTGAGTCTACGATTGACCAAACAGTGAGCTCTTGATCTCAATAAAATCTTTGCAGCAGACTATAGCATAAATGAGTTTGACATAATTGTAATGGAAGTCCTAGACAGGTTCTTCTTCTTTGGCCTCCTTATCTCGAGAGACAATGGGTAAGTGCCTGGAGGTGGTCAGTGGTGTGTGGAGCAGCGCCTGGAGTGGCTATAAAGGCCAATTCTAGAGTGACAGGCTCTTCCACAGGTGCTGCAGAACAATTTGTTTGTCGGGGCTGTTACACAGTTGGCTCTCCCTTTGCGCTTCTGTCTTTTTTCCTGCCAACTGCTAAGTCTCTTCGACAGGCTAAGAGGGCTTAAAACAAATGAATCACTAGGGATCATGAATATTAGGGATAAGATTTGTAAGGTGTTGGCATCAATAATGTTTAGCATTTATATAGGGTGTCTAACGTGAAACAAAGTCCCAAGGCACTTCATAGACAGAAAATAGATACGGAAGTGGACCTAAACCATGGGGGAAGAGATGAGAAGTCATAACTGAAGGCTTGGTTGAAAAGAAGGGTTTTGAGAAGGTCTTTAAAAGTGTGGAGATAAGCGAAAGTTGGAAGGGTTTAGGAAAAGTGTTCCAGATAATAGGACTGAGGTGGTTGTTGGAGTAAAAGGACAGGGAATACATATAATGCCAGAGTTGGAGGAACAGAAATTGTAGGAAGGGATATAGGGGACAGGCGGTTGAAGAGATTGGTGGACTGAGGCCATGCAGGGTTTTGAGAATGAGGATGAGGATTTTAAATTTAATGCACTGGGAGTCAAAATAGGTGAGCGAGAAAAAGAGAATTGGTGAACAGCGTTTAGTTCAGGAAAGGATATGGGCTATGCACAAGTTAGAATTTATGGAGGGTGAGGGATGGGAGCAAGGAGGATGCTGGGGTAATCAACTCCAGAATGGATAAATATTTCAGTGATGGAGCAGCTGAGGTAGGGGGTGGAGTGGGGCGACGGCAGGAGGCTGTGGTTGGAGAAGTAAGGCAATATTGCAGTGATAGAATAGGGATTTGAAGCTCAGTTCCGGGTTGAACAGAGTGTTAAGGTTTTGCACGATTTCGTTCAGCATAAGTGAGAAACTTCAGAGACGGATGCCGTTGGTGGTGAGGGAATGAAGTTTATGGTGGGGGGCTTTGATCTCCTCAGTGTTAAGTTGGAAGAAGTTATGATTTACAAGGATGTTGCTAGGAATGGAGAATTTTAGCTGTGAGGAAAGATTGGATTGGTTGGGGTTGTTTTCTTTTGAACACAGGAGGTTGAGGGGAGATTTAATTGAGGTGTATAAAATTACAAGGGGCCTAGGAAGAGTGGATAGGGGGGACCTATTTCCCTTAGCAGAAAGGTTAATAACCAGGGGGCACTGATTTAAATCAATTGGTAGAAGGATTAGAGGCAAGTTGAGGAGTAATCTTTTCACTCGACGGGTTGCGGAGGTCTGGAACTGACTGCCTGAAAGGATGGGAGAGGTAGCAACCCTCCTCACATTTAAAAAAAAACTACTTGGATGTGCACTTGAAGTGCTGTAACCTGCAAGGCTATGAACCAAGAAATGGGAACGAGGCTGGATAGCACTTTTTCAGCCAGTACAGACACGTTGGGCTGAATGGCCTCCTTCTGTGTGATAAATTTTCTATGTTTCTATGGGGAGGCGGTGGCACAGTGGTATTGTCACTGGACTCGTAACCCAGAGAATTGCTCTGGGGACATGGGTTCAAATCCCACCACAGCAGAAGGTGGAATTTGAATTCAATTAATAAATCTGGAATTAAAAAGCTAGTCTAATGATGGTCATGGGACCATTGTCGATTGTTGTAAAAAACCATCTGGTTCTCTAATGTCCTTTGAGGAAGGAAATCTGCTGTCCTTACCTGGTCTGGCCTACATGTGACTCCAGACCCACAGCAATGTGGTTGACTCTTACACGCCCTCTGAAATGGCCTAGTAAGCCACTCAGTTGTATTTAACCGCTACAAAGTCAATAAAAAGGAATGAAACTGGACACCACCGGAAACGACAACGGCAAACCCAGCTCTGTCGACCCTGCAAAGTCCTCCTTACTAACATCTGGGGGCTTGTGCCAAAGTTGGGAGAGCTGTCCCACAGACTAGTCAAGCAACAGCCTGACATAGTCATTCTCATGTAATCATACCTGACAATGACCCAGACACTGCCATCACCATCCCCGGGTGTGTCCTCTCCCACCGGCAGGACAGACCCAGCAGAGGTGGTGTTGTAGGGAGGGAGTTGCCCTGGGAGTCAACATCAACTATGGACCCCATGAAGTCTCATGGCTTCAGGTCAAACATGGGCAAGGAAACCTCCTGCTGATTACCATCTACAGCCCTCCCTCAGCTGATGAGTCAGTACTCCTCCATGTTAAACAGCACTTGGAAGAAGCACTGAGGGTGGCAAGGGCACAGAATGTACTCTGGATAGGGGACTTCAATGTCCATCACCAAGAGTGGCTCGGTAGCACCACTACTGACTGAGCCCTAAAGGGCATATCTGCTAGACTGGGTATGCGGCAGGTGGTGAGGGAACCAACAAGAGGGGAAAACATACTTGACCTCGTCCTCACCAATCTGCCTGCCGCAGATGCATTTGTCCATGACGGTATTGGTAGGAGTGACCACAGCACAGTCGTTGTGGAGACAAAGTCCCACCTTCACATTGAGGATACCCTCCTTCGTGTTGTGTGGCACTACCACCGTTCTAAATGGGATAGATTTCGAACAGATCTATAGCAATGCAAAACTGGGCGTCACTGAGGCGCTGTGGGCCACCAGCAGCAGCAGAATTGTACTCAACCACAATCTGTAACCTCATGGCCCAACATATCCCCCATTCTACCATTACCATCAAGCCAGGATACCAATTCAATGAGGAGTGCAGGAGGGCATGCCAGGAGCAGCACCAGGCATACCTCAAAATGAGGTGTCAACCTGGCGAAGCTACAACACAGGACTATCTGCGTGTCAAACTGCGTAAGCAGCATGCGATAGATAGAGCTAAGCGATCCCATTACCAACGGATCAGATCTAAGCTCTGCAGTCCTGCCACATCCAGCCGTGAATGGTGGTGGACAATTAAACAACTAACTGGAGGAGGTGGCTCCACAAATATCCCCATCCTCAATAATGGGGGAGCCCAGCTCATCTGTGCGAAAGATAAGGCTGAAGCATTTGCAACAATCTTCAGCCAGAAGTGCCGAGTTGATGATCCATCTCGGCCTCCTCCTGAAGTTCCCAGCATCACAGATGCCAGACTTCAGCCAATTCGATTCACTCCGCGTGATATCAAGAAATGACTGAAGGCACTGGATACTGCAAAGGCTATGGGCCCTGACAATATTCTGGCAGTAGTACTGAAGACCTGTGCTCCAGAACTTGCCGTGCCCCTAGCCAAGCTGTTCCAGTACAGCTACAACACTGGCATCCACCCTACAATGTGGAAAATTGCCCAGGTATGTCCTGTACACAAAAATCAAGACGTCAACTCAGCCAATTACTGCCCCATCAGCCTACTCTCAATCATCAGTAAAGTGACAGAAGGTGTCATCAACAGTGCCATCAAGCGGCACTTGCTTAGCAATAACCTGCTCAGTGATGTTCAGGTTGGGTTCCGCCAGGGCCACTCAGCTCCTGACCTCATTACAGCCTTGGTTCAATCATGGACAAAAGAGCAGAACTCAAGAGGTGAGGTGAGAGTGACTACCCCATTTGACCGAGTATGGCATCAAGGAGCCCTAGCAAAACTGAGGTCAATGGGAATCCGTGGAAAACCCTCCGCTGGCTGGAGTCATACCTAACGCAAAGGAAGATGGTTGTGGTTGTTGGAGGTCAATCATCTGAGCTCCAGGACATCACAGCAGGAGTTCCTCAGGGTAGTGTCCTAGGCCCAACCATCTTCAGCTGCTTCATCAATGACCATCCTTCAATCATAAGATCAGTAGTGGGGATGTTCGCTGATGATTGCACAATATTCAGCACCATTCGTAACTCCTCGGATACTGAAGCAGTCCATGTAGAAATGCAGCAAGCCTCAGAAAATATCCAGGCTTGGGCTGATAAGTGGCAAGTAACATTTGTACTACACAAGTGCCAGGCAATGACCATCTCCAACAAGAGAGAATCTAAGCATCTCCCCTTGACATTCAATGGCATTATCATCTCTGAATCTCCCACTAACAACATCCTAGGGGCTATCATTGACCAGAAACTGAACTGGAATAGCCATATAAATACCATGGCTACAAGAGCAGGTCAGAGGCGAGGAATCCTGCGGCAAGTAACTCACCTCCTGACTGCCCAAAGCCTGTCCACCATCTACAAGGCGCAAGTCAGGAGTGTGATGGAGTACTCTGCACTTGCCTGGATGGGTGCAGCTCCAACACTCAAGAAGCTCGACACCATCTAGGACAAAGCAGCCCGCTTGATTTCACCCCATCTACAAACATTCACTCCCTCCACCAGTGACGCACAGTGGCAGCAGTGTGTCCCATCTACAACATGCACTGCAGCAATGCACCAAGGTTCCTTAGACAGCACCTTCCAAACCCACGACCTCTACCAACTAGAAGGACAAGGGCAGCAAATGTATGGGAACACCACCACCTGCAAGTTCCCTTCCAAGTCACACGCCACCCCGACTTGGAACTATATCGCCTTCCTTCACTGTTGCTGGGTCAAAATCCTGGAACTCCCTTCCTAATGGCACTGTGGATGTACCTGCCCCACATGGACTGCAGCGGTTCAAGAAGGCAGCTCACCACCACCTTCTCGTGGGCAATTAGGGATGGGCAATAAATGCTGGCCTGGCCAGCGACGCCTACATCCCATGAATGAATTTTAAAAAATGTGATCACAGTGACTCACAATAAAGAGTGAACTTGCATTTATGTAGCACCGTTTCATATCTCTAGGATATTCCAATGTGCTTCTTAGCTTTGAAGAATAACCACTGATGCTATGTGGATAAATGCAACAGCTAACTTGTGCATAGCAAGGTCCCAAAAACACAAAAAAGATGAACAAGTAGCATGCGCATATCTTGTTATCCAGTGTGTTCTTTATACTAATCTTGCAAGTTGTGCCTACAGAGGAAATTCACCCAAGTCTGGCCTATGGAAATATGAGCATGTGTGAAAGAGGTTCAGTGAAGCTGCACCAGGTTGTGGCCAAAGTCTGTGTGGCATGCATAGAGTTGGTAGTTCAACTTTATTGACCTTTATGAGGCTTGAAAGATTTTTACTCATTTACTTTCATCACCTATGGACATGGAACATTATGTTCATTCATTCTCCCATCTCCACCCAGGCACCACTCACAGTGCTGCCAATGACAGGCCACCCCTCAGCTCTGAAGAAGCTAACTCTCCTTTGCTACACCTTCTGGAGCAGCACCTCAAGGCCAGCTTCTTTCAATGAGACTGTCTGCTCTGCTGATTTATGCCCGACATTGTGCACCAAGTAATTCGGCAGATAATCAGTTTATCTCCCCTTTGAGTATGCACAACATCCCTTTAAGAGCTGCTTTTTCACTGGATAGCCCACCCACTCCCACAATGCACCTGAGGTAATCTATCAAGGGAGCTTACAGAATGCATAGTCTGACCATGCAAAATCATGGGAGGTTGGCTCTCCAGATAAAATATGTAATCTCTGCAAGTAATATACTGCTTCTGCTCTCACAGCAAAAATGGAGCAATTGTGTTGGAGAACAAAGCTGTCCCAGCATCCTAACCAATGTGAAGCTTAACTATTTTCAACATCAGTATCCTTTCAAAAGGGTCAAAGGGGCTAAAGAAATATGTCAATTACTACACAAAATGGATCAACACAAAGCCAAGAAATACACTCGGCAAGATATCTCCTTTCTCATTTGCCAGTGCGCCATCTTACATTAACTGCAGTGTTTTCATGCAAATAAAAAACATTAATGGTTTTAAGATCTGAACCATTATGCAGTATTTAGGTATTGATGGTTCACAGCTGCAAACAAGGCAATATTTTAATTGTAAGCACTGCCACTTAGAGTCTCCATGCACAATTTTTTACTTGTAAAATAATATGAGGGGGAAATTCTGCTGCTGACTGTAATGTTTTGTGGAAAATGGAAACACTGGACAGTTAGCCTCCTACATTTTCCCAACCAAATTTGTGCAAGCTTCATGAACAGTATCTAAACATTTTCCTTGGCATTCAGCAGCTCTCTGATCTAAACATTGGCTGTAGTAACTTCAGGCATTAGCTGTATCTTGCATTTTCTTCACAGTTATGGAATGTGAAATGAATCATCTGGTGTTTGGGGCATGGTCCCTTTATCACAACACAATGTTACCTGGGTCAGAATCTGTCCCTTTGTTGTTGTGGCTCTCACTAGACTGATGGGTGTTTTCCCTCTCACTAGACTGATGGGTGTTGTGTTATTGGTTCTCAACACAAATGTACCAAACACTGTGAGAAGGATTGGTAAGGTAAACGAAGAGTTCCTTATTACAGAATAACAGAATTACACAAGAGCTCTGAGATACATGTGCTACCTGCTGACTAACACGGGGACGATGCAGACATTGTAGTTAATATTCAAAGTAGGGAGGGTTGCTTCTCCATGTTTAAAATGGAGACAGTTCCTCCTCTACATTTAAAATTGTGAATTCAAATTAGTTTATGGTTGACTGGTGAGTGTGTATTTATACAGAAGTTGAGAGAGAGACAGAGTGGGGCAGAGAGAGAGAGAGCATTTGATGGGTAGGACAGGCTGAGAGGGAGACAGAGATAGAAAGAGAGAGAGAGGGAGAGACAGAAACAGAGAATGGGGTTTGCGTGTTCTTGTTTAAAATGCGATGCCTCGCTGACAATTCCATTACCAAGGCAAACGCATCTTTCACCAAACTCACTTACCCTCTCTCCTCACAATGAGACACCACCTAACACATTTAACCTCTCTCCTGTCTCTCAGATGCCACTGAACTCAGTTAACCTTTCTCTGTACCTAAGGAAGGATACACTTGCCTTTGAGGCCGTGCAACAAAGACTCTCAAGGTAACCGCAGAGCAGGTCGTATGGTCCACTCCTGCTCCTATTTTTTATGTTATGACGGAGAGAAACAAAAGAATAAAAGGGTCCAGGAAAAGGGAAGAGGAACAGAGAGAGAGGGAGAGAGAGGGTAGAAGGAAATTACTCTGTATCTAACTTGTGCTGTAACTGTCCTGGGAGTGTTTGATGGGACAGTGTGCAGGCAGCTTTATTAGTTGTTTTAGTTTTCTACAACCAATAACATGAAGGTGGGAGGGCTCCCACAGCTGAATAGCTCACTGGATGTTTGAAATGGAAATTATTCATTCTGTAGCATCAAAAGTGACTGCATGGCATGTAACATCATCAAAAGTGGCAGCCTGGGCCCTAACATCATCAAAAGAGGTCTCCTGGGCCTTAGCATCATCAAAAGTTTCTGCCTGCATCCTAACATCATCAAAAGTCACTGCCTGAGCCGTAATATCATCAAAAGTGGCCGCCTAGGTCCTAACATCATCAAAAGTGGCCACCTGGTCTCTAACATCATTGAAAGTGACTGTATTGGCCCTAACATAATCAAAGATGGCCGCCTGGGCCCTAACATCATCAAAGATGGCCGCCTGGGCCCTAACATCATCAAAGATGGTCACCGGTGTCCTAACATCATCAAAGATGTTCGCCTGGATCCTAAGATCATCAAAAATGGAAACCTGGGCCCTCACATCATCAAAAGTGACACTTCCCACTGCCCAGGAAGTGACATCTTCAAAATGGGCATCAATGGTTTGTTACGTCATCATAAACAGCCATCGTTGAAGGTGACATCATCATAAATGGCCACCATGGGTGATGACATCACAAGGGGTGACCGCCCACACAGACACAAGGTTATACAGGCAGACGGCAATGGTTCAAGGCGGTGGTTTCATGACTACCTTCTCAAGGCCAATTATGGATGGTCAATAAATGCTGGCCTTGCCAGCCATATCCACATCTCGCGAATCAATTACAGAAGAGTGTCTGCTCCTTTACATGTATGGTACACGGCACGTACAAGGGAATGATTCGCTCCCGTCTGGTACTGTGTGTCTCAGTGTCACAATTTCTGTCTGTTTCTCTGACATATTTAAAGCACTAACACTACAGCGGTGAGGAGTTGGTTGGACTATGTAATAAAAAATGTCCCAGGGCTGTGGTAACATAACATGTGCAGCATGAACAAACTTAAAAGAGTTAACTATGTGTGTATGTGTGTGTATTTTTACAGACACTCTTTCTTGTTCTGCTACGATGCTTGCTCGTCTTTCTGTCTTCAATCCTAAGGGATGCTCCCCACCCCCCACCCCACCTCACCTGAAATGATGAATTTTCTTTCCTCTCCACAGGTGCTGGATGACTTACTGTGTCTTTCCAGTGTGCACTCTGGTTTTTTTATTCAGTGATGGTGAATTCTTGGCATTATAAGGACAGCTCGTTTGTTACAGCAATCGATTGATTTATTTTATTGCTCAGAGACCTGCATTTTCACAAGCTCCGGTTCTAATGATACAAAACCCACAGTGCAACAAATCTTGTTACACATGGTAAGCATAGGATTTTGTGCAGCTTGCTGTAGGTTGTCATGCCACTTGCCTCAATGACAATAACAGCAACTTACATTTATATAGCTCCTTTAAAGTAATAAAATGTCCCAAGGCACTGCACAGGGGCATTATAAAACAAAATATGACACTGAATCACATAAGGAGAAATTAGGGCAGGTGACCAAAATCTTGGTCAAAGAGCTAGGTTATATACGACCATACAAACTAGGAGCAGGAGTAGGCTATTCAGCCCCTCGAGCCTGCTCCGCCATTCCATAAGGTCATGGCTGATCTGTTTGTGGACTTAACTCCACTTTCCTGCCTACCCCTGATACCCTTTGACTCCCTTGTTTGTCAAGAATATAGGTCTACCTCTGCCTTAAAAACATTCAATGTCCCTGCCTCCACCACTCTCTGGGGAAGAGTGTTCCACAGACTTCCGACCCTCAGAGAGAAAAATAGTTTTCCTTATCTCT
This sequence comes from Heterodontus francisci, assembly GCF_036365525.1. NCBI lineage: Eukaryota > Metazoa > Chordata > Chondrichthyes > Heterodontiformes > Heterodontidae > Heterodontus > Heterodontus francisci. The sequence goes on from NC_090372.1 coordinate 41,907,832, forward strand.
GTCTTAAATGGAAGACCCCTTATTTTAAACTGTGCCCCCTAGTTTTAGTTTCTCCCACAAGGGGAAACATCCTTTCAACATCCAGCTGGTCAAGTACCATCAGGATCTTATATATTTCAATATCACCTCGCATCCTTCTAAACTCCAATGAATGCAGACCCAACCAGTCCAACCTTTCCTCATAAAATAACCCTCTCATCCCAGGAATCAGTCGAGTTAACCTTCTCTGAACTGCTTCCAATGCAATATATCCTTTCTTAAGTAAAGAGACCAAAACTGTACACAATACTCTAGATGTGGTCTCACCAATTCCCTGTACAACTGCAGCAAAACATCTCTACTTTTATATTCCATTCCCCTTGCAATAAATGACAACATTGCATTTGCCTTCTTAATCACTTGCTGTACCTGCATACTAACTTTTTGTGTTTCGTGTACTGGGACACCCAGATCCCTCTGCATCTCACAATCCTGCAATCTCTCTCCATTTAAATAATATATTGCTTTTCAAATTTTCTGGCCAAAGTGGACAAATTCACATTTTCCCACATTATACTCCATCTGCCCAATCTTTGCCCACTCAGTTAACATATCTATATTCCTTTGCAGACTCCTTATGTATTCTTCACAAATTACTCTCCTACCTCTCTTTGTGTCATCAGCAAATTTAGCAACCATACATTCTGTCCCTTCATCCAAGTCACTCAAATAGATTGTTATAATTTGAGGTCCCAGCACTGATCTATGTGGCACTCCACTAGTCACCGCTTGCCAATCTGAAAATTACCCATTTATGCCTAGTCTCTGTTTCCTGTTAGCTAACCAATCTTCTATTCGTGCTAACATGTTACCTCCTACACCATGAGCTCTTATTTTGTTTAGTAACCTTTGAGGTGGCACCTTATAAAATCAAATGCCTTCTGGAAATCCAAACACACCACATCCACAGGTTTCCCGTTATCCACATTGCTTGTGACTCCCTTAAAGAACTCTAATAAATTAGTCAAACACAATTTCTCTTTCACAAAATCATGTTGACTGTGCCTGGTTGCATTGATATTTTCTAAATGACCTGCTATAACCTGCTTAATAGATTCCAGCATTTTCCCTACGTTAAGCTAACTGGCCTGTCATTTCTTTTGGGAAATTAAAACCAATGCACAACTATCTCAGCAGCCACTTCTTTTAAAACCCTAGGATAAAGTCCATCAGGACCTGGAGACTTGTCAGCTTTTAGTTCCAATAATTTTCTCAGTACCCTTTCCGTGGTGATGGTAATTGTGTCAAGTTCCTCTTTCCCTTTCAACTCTTGATTCACAATTATTTCTGGGATGTTATTTGTATCCTCTACAGTGCAGACAGATGCAAAAAATCTGTTCAATTCTTCCACCATTTCCTTATTTTCCATTATTAACTCCCCAGACTCATTCTCTAGGGGATTTACACTCACTTTACCTACTTTTTTCCTTTTTAAATATCTATAGAAACTCTTACTATCCATTTTGTATTTCTAGCTAGCTTTCTCTTGTACTCTAATTTCTCTTTCATTATTCTTTTAGTCATTCTTTGCTGCTTTTTATATTCTGTCCAATCTTTTGACCTACCATTACTCTTCACTGAATTGTATGCTTTTTCTTTCAATTTGATACTACCTTTAAGTTCCTTAGTTAGCCACGGATGGTACGTCTTTCCTCTAGAGTCTTTCTTTCTCACTGGAATGTATCTTTGCTGAGTGTTATGAAATATCTCCTTAAATGTCTGCCACTGAATCTCTACTGACCTATCTCTTAACCTAATTTCCCAGTTTACTTTAACCAGCTCTGTCTTCAAACCCTCATAATTACCCTTATTTAAGTTTAAAACACAAGTCTTAGATCTACTCTTCTCACCCTCATACGGAATGCAAAAAATTCAATCATGTTGTGATCACTGCTGCCTAGGGGCACCTTTACTATAAGGTAATTAATTAATCCTGTCTCGTTCCACATTACTAGATCTACAGTGGCCTGCTGTCTGGTTGGCTGTAGACTGTGCTGCTCTCGAAAACAGTCCTGAAAACACTCCATGAACCCAGGCTACCTTTGCTAATCTGATTCGTCCAGTCTATCTGTAGATTAAAATCACCCATGACTATCGCCGTACCTTTCTCACACGCTCCTATTATTTCTTCCTATATACCCCGTCCTACAGTGTGGTTATCCTATCCTGAGTGGTGTGAAACAGGGCTGTGTTCTCGCACCCACACTTTTTGGGATTTTCTTCTCCCCGCTGCTTTCACATGCGTTCAAATCCTCTGAAGAAGGAATTTTCCTCCACACAAGATCAGGGGGCAGGTTGTTCAACCTTGCCCGTCTAAGAGCGAAGTCCAAAGTACGGAAAGTCCTCATCAGAGAACTCCTCTTTGCTGACGATGCTGCTTTAACATCTCACACTGAAGAGTGCCTGCAGAGTCTCATCGACAGGTTTGCGTCTGCCTGCAATGAATTTGGCCTAACCATCAGCCTCAAGAAAACGAACATCATGGGGCAGGACGTCAGAAATGCTCCATCCATCAATATTGGCGACCACGCTCTGGAAGTGGTTCAAGAGTTCACCTACCTAGGCTCAACTATCACCAGTAACCTGTCTCTAGATGCAGAAATCAACAAGCGCATGGGTAAGGCTTCCATTGCTATGTCCAGACTGGCCAAGAGAGTGTGGGAAAATGGCGCACTGACACGGAACACAAAAGTCCGAGTGTATCAGGCCTGTGTCCTCAGTACCTTGCTCTACGGCAGCGAGGCCTGGACAACGTATGCCAGCCAAGAGCGACGTCTCAATTCATTCCATCTTCGCTGCCTTCGGAGAATACTTGGCATCAGGTGGCAGGACTATATCTCCAACACAGAAGTCCTTGAAGCAGCCAACACCCCCAGCTTATACACACTACTGAGTCAGCGGCGCTTGAGATGGCTTGGCCATGTGAGCTGCATGGAAGATGGCAGGATCCCCAAAGACACATTGTACAGTGAGCTCGCCACTGGTATCAGACCCACCGGCCGTCCATGTCTCCGCTATAAAGACGTCTGCAAACGCGACATGAAATCCTGTGACATTGATCACAAGTCGTGGGAGTCAGTTGCCAGCATTCGCCAGAGCTGGCGGGCAGCCATAAAGACAGGGCTAAATTGTGGCGAGTCGAAGAGACTTAGTAGTTGGCAGGAAAAAAGAGAGGCGCAAGGGGAGAGCCAACTGTGCAACAGCCCCGACAAACAAATTTCTCTGCAGCACCTGTGGAAGAGCCTGTCACTCCAGAATTGGCCTTTATAGCCATTCCAGGCGCTGCTTCACAAACCACTGACCACCTCCAGGCGCATATCCATTGTCTCTCGAGATAAGGAGGCCCAAAAGAAAAGAGTGTGGTTACTATTAGGGGGCCTATAAAATACTCCCACAAGTGACTTTCTACCTTAACTATTTCTTATCAAAGAGAGTCTTAAAAGAGAGAAGAGAGGTAGAGAGGTGGAAAGGTTTAGAGAGGGAATTCCAGAGCTTAGGGCCCAGGTAGCAGAAGGAACAGTCACCATAATGTGATTAAAATTGGGGATGCTCAAGAGGCCAGAATTAGATGAGTGCATAAGTCAGGTGTGTGATGGAATACTCTCCACTTGCCTGGATGAGTGCAGCTCCAACAACACTCAAGAAGCTCCACATCATCCAAGACAAAGCAGCCCGCTTGATGGGCACCCCATCAACCACCTTAAACATTCATTCCCCCCACTACTGACGCACAGTGGCGTCAGTGTGCACCATCTACAACATGCACTGCAGCAACTGCCAAGCCTTCCTCGACAGCACCTTCCAAATTCACGACCTCTACCACCTCGAAGGATAAGGGCAGCAGACACATGGGAACACCACCATCTGCAAGTTCCCCTCCAAGTCACACACCATCCTGACTTGGAACTATAATCACTATTCCTTCACTGTCGCTGGGTCAAAAACCTGGAACTCTCTTCCTAACAGCACTGCGGGTGCACCAACCCCACATGGACTGTAGCGGTTCAAGAAGGCAGCTAACCAACACCTTCTCGTGGGCAATTAGGATTGGGCAACAAATGCTGGCCTAGCCAGAGACGCTCACATCCCATGAAAGAATCTTTTTAAAAAGTACTGACACATACAACACAGTCATGTCAGATATTGGCAGAATACACTGGATTGTCATACTTTTTAACAACTCAGACACATTTCAACTGCCTCAGTGAACTTAGAATCCCATCAGCACCCTTGACACTACCAGACTGGTTGCAGTGTCCGCAGTGCCAAGCCGACACTTCAATACGGGACTGAGGGAATGCTGTATCATTGGTGGTGCTGTATTTGAATGAGATGTCAATGACCCCCACCTATCTCATGAAAAAAGATGCGTGACACTATTTGAAAAGCAGAAAGTTTCCCCTCCCGCATTGGTCAACGTCGTTCCCTCAACCAATACCACCAAAGACAGATTAACTGGTCACTTGCCTCATTTACTCTGTTTAAAATTCTGCTTTGCACAGATTGGCTAATGTGCTTGCTTACATAAGTGTCTGCACTTCAAAGCAAATTCACTTGTTGTGAAGCACTTTGGACAGTCAAAAAAAATCTGCTTAAATGTTATACAAGTTCAAGCTCTCTTTCCCACAGAAACAGAAGTTTCTGGAAACACAGTCCCTTAAAGAGACATTTCTCCATTTCTCTTTTGGATTGAAAAGAAACAATGAAAATGCAATATTTTGATCATAAACTCAAGAATACGACTTTGAGGGTTTAACTTTATAAATAAGAAGTTTTTGTTATTTATACAGTGTTAAATGTGTTCTGGTTTCCATGCACAGAACTGGTGATGATTATTGGAACTCCTAAACAAAGTTTATAGGCTTTCTTTTACTATGAGTTTATACATGTATACCTTTTTGCCCAAGGTAACAATTTTCTTTTAAAATATTTATTATACCTCCTTTCTCTCTTCTCTTTTCTTTTGGTTCCTCTGGACCATATGCTGGAACAATGGCGTACTGGTGTAATGGTTATGTTAATGGATTAGTAATACAGATGCATGGACTAATAAGCTAGAAAATAAGTTCAAATCCCACCATTGCAATTTGAGAATTATAAATTATTTAACAAAAAGTCTACAAATAAATAACAGTGACCAAGAAGCTGTCAGATTGTCATTAAAAAAAAACTAGTTCATTCATGTCCTTTTGGAAAAGAGATTCTGCTTTCCTTACCTGGTCTGGCTATATGTCACTCCACTCCCACACGAATGTGACCGCGTCTTAATTGTTAGCAAGCCACTCAATGAGCTGTAACAATAAAGCAATAAATGCAGGCTGGTCGGTGACACCCACATCCCAAGAATAAATATATGAAATAAAACATATCTGTGGCCAGCCTATTCCTAAAACATTGTTTAATGTCACCATAAACCAGCTGGGTGAGCCAGTGATTTCCCACTCCCCTTTCAGGAACAAAAGTTTACCCACCACACTTTCCCTTCTCTACTTGTGGATTAAGTTAATGCTTACTGTACTGTACCAACTTTTAGGAATCTCCCAGTCTCCAGTACAATAACTAGCAGCAATGAGTTAATTTTATGCTGGAATCACTTAATCATTTTTTTCCCCCATGAGATCATTTAGAAAACTGAAAATGTCAGGGTCAACTTTGGGTGCAGGCTTATAAAAATGTTTATGCAACTGTGAAATTTATTTAAGACATTATTGTGCAATTATTATTCACATATACATGAGAATGCAAATGGCTCATTATAACTAAAGTTGAACAAATAAGTCAAGGATTTGGGGGTAACTTTTTGAGAGGAAATTAGTGGTATCACAGTAAATTGTAAAATACACACTTAAAATGGAACACAAATTGAAACCAGCCATTAAATATGTCGGGCAGGACTTTTAGGTCCTGCTGGGGTGGGAACAGAGACGGTTGGGTGCTGAAAGTAGTGGCATCAGCCAGCGTGCTGGTTTCGTGTTGCCGTTCCTGCCACCGGCAAGTTTTGTCAGGGTGGGGGAAGGCCAGCCCCAAGAACCCAGCCATGTCGCCATTAAGTCCAATTAACCTAGTAAAAGAGCTCTTTCAGAGCTCAGAGAGGGCCTGCTTGAGATTTTGGTGGGGGTGGGGGGTGCATGGGCTGTACGCTGGGTCAGGGGCAGACCATGTGCATTGAGGCAGCAACATAGCAGGGAGCCAGTCATGGCCGCTCTATGAAATGAGATGGGCCCCATGAAAGGGAGAATGGCTGAGAGGGGCACTCAGCCATTGGCACACAGGTACCATTGGGTGTGCACAGGTTGCAGGGAGAGTGCTGACTGTATGCTCGGGCAGTTCAGGTGGTTGTCACCTTCATGGCATTGTAGGGTATAAGAGGAGGGAGCAAGTCTTCCAGCCACATTTGGGAGACCACCTGAGTGCAAGGAAAGCAGCAGCTGGCAATGGGGTCACAACTCTCAGATTTCGGGTCCAGTGGCAATGAGGAACAACATTCTCCACACTAAGGGCAGAGGAGAGGGGCAAGGGGCAGGAAGCAATAGAGGCCATACCCTCAGCACAGAGTCTACCAACGAAGAAGGAGCTAACTTGACATGTTGGAAAACCAGTGCCACAGGAGACCGTGTCTATCCAGGCAGATGGTCACAGAGATTTGCGCCATCATCATGGAAGACTCACCTCCTTTGCTAGATTCCCCCAGGTGTAGGGCATCATCGATTGCATCCAAGTGGCCATCAAGGTGCCAAGTGACCAGCCAGTGAGATTCATCAACAGGAAGGGCTGCCACTCTCTCAATGTTCAGCTGACCTGTGGCAACAACAAGAGCTTCTTGCATGTGTGCAGTCGCCGCTTTCCTGGCAGCTGCCTTGACTCCTTCATCCTCCGGCAGTCCAGGGTGCTGCAGTTCTTCATTCCACCCTGCAAATTACATGGATGGATTCTAGAACAAGGGATATCCCTTGAAGGGACGGCTACTCACCCTTTTATAAGAGAGCCACAGAGGCACTACAACCGAGGCCGTCTACTCCCAAGGACCAACCTTGAGTAAGCTATTGGGCTTTGGAAAATGCAGTTCCTGTGCCAGACCAGTAAGGTGGTCCTGCAAGGGCCTTGTGCATGGTGTTGGTCTGCTACGCTTTCCTTAACATGGTCCTCCAGAGAGATATGGACCTTGAAAAGTATGAAGCACAAGATCTACACAGCTCATCGGAAGAGGAGGAGGAGGACATGGAAGAAAAGGAGGATGAGGAGGGAAAGGTAAATGCAGAACACAGAGGTGCCCCGGCTGCTGCAGGACTGGAGGTTCTCTTCAGGATGCCGTCAATGTCAGAAATCATCTGATCCAGGTACATTTCAGCTGAGTCCTTCTGTTGAGTCCTCCATGATCTAGTACTCACTTTGAGATACCTGTGAGAATATTTCCATTGAAGACATAGCCTGGAAAGTTCCGACATCTGTTCCCCGATCACGGAAGGAAACTCAGGCCTGTTGAACCAGACAAGAAACCACTGATAGGAGGCTCAGTAACTAAAGAACAGAGATTTAAGGCAATTGGCAAAAGAACCAGATGGGAGCTGCAAAGAAATGTTTTCATGCAGCAAGCGGTTATGATCAGGAACTGCTTGAAAGTGTAGTGAAGATTTAGTAATAACTTTCAAAAGTGAATTGGATAAATACTTGAAAAGGAAAAATTTGTAGGGCTATGTGGAAAGAGTTGGGGAGTGGGACTAATTGGATAGCTCTTTCAAAGTACCAGCAAAGATATGATAGGCTAAATGGCCTCCATCAGTGTTGTACAATGCTATGATTCTATGAGCAGGCAGTAAACAAAACACCCAGAGGGCTAAGTTGGATAGTCCCCAAAGACGGGTGGAAGGTTGCGATGCGTGATTAACCTGCACATGTTGATTGCAGTGCAAGCATCATGTTAACTTTGTGCTGTGTGTTCATTTGAATGATCTCTGTGTGATGTCCTCATGACTGGAGTGAGGTTTAGCTGGGTTTGGTGTAAGATATGTGAGAGAGAGACTGCAGCAAGCTGTTGAACATAATGGAGTCTTCTCTATTCTGTTTTACTTTCACTTTCCCTTTGCACAATGCAATTGCAATTTCAAAGCACTACAACACTACACTCTGTGTCCAGCCTGTTTTAACCGTGCTATTAATTGGCTGGACACAGAAGCAGAGGGCAACTACCATGAGTAGCTAGCAATAGTTAAATCTAGCCTGCACCTTTCAATGGGAATCGTGGTTGAAAAGAATCTGACCTGAGAAAGAGTGAGGAATGGCACAACAAGGGAGAAAGGGAAACAGCAGGCTTCAAGATTTTCAGACACTGCCCTAAGTTCCTGTTGGAGAGGTGGAAAGAAGAGATCATAGAATGGTTACAGCACAGGAGGCCGCCATTAGGCCTGTCACATCTGTGCCACCTCTCTGCAAGAGCAACTCAGCTAATCCCACTCCACCACCCTTTCCCCATAGCCCTGCAATTTTCTTTCTCTTCAGATAATTATCCAATTCCCTTTTGAAAGCAATGATCGAATCTGCCTCCATCAAACTCTCAGGTACTGCATTCCAGATCCTAACCAGTCGCTGTTTTTCATCATGTCGTCATTGCTTCTTTTGCCAATTACTTTAAATTGGTGTCCTCTGGTTCTCGATCTTTCCGCCAATGGGAACAGTTTCTTCCTATCTACTCTGCCCAGAACCTTCAGCATTTTGAACACCTCTATCAAATCTTCTCTTCTCCCCCAGAACTGGACACAATACTCTAGTTGAGGCCGAACTAATGTTTTATACGGTTTATCATAACTTCCTTGCTTTTGTACTCCAAGCTCCTACTTATAAAGCCCAGGATCCCGTATGCTTTATTAGCTGCTTTCTCAACCTGCCTGCGAGCTTTAATGGTTTGTATACCTTGCAGGACCCAGGCCTCTCTGCTCCTCCCTGCCTGCAACCTTTAATGGTTTGTATACCTGGGAGGACCCAGGCCTCTCTGCTCCTCCAACCACTTTAGAATTATACCCGATATTTTATATTGCCTCTCCTCATTTTTCCTACCAAAATGAATCACTTCACACTTCTCTGCATTAAATTTCATCTCCCATTTCACCAGCCTGTCTATGTCCTCGTGAAGTTTATCACTATCTGTCTCAGTTCACAATACTTCCAAGTTTTGTGTCATCTGCAAATTTTGAAATTGTGCCCTGTAAAAGCAAGTCTAGGTCATTAATATATATCAAGAAAAGCAGGGGCCCTAACACCAACCCCTGGGGAACCCCACTATATACCCTCCTCCAGTCCAAAAAGAACTGTTCACCACTACTCCTAGTTTCCTGTTGCTCAACCAATTTCATACCCATACTTTATTCCACGGGCTCTAACTTTGCTGACATGCCTGTTAACTGGCATTTTATCAAATGGTTTTTGGACATCCATGTACATCACATCAACCCCATTACACTCATCAACCCTCTCTATTACATCATCCAGAAACTCAAGCAAGTTAGTTAAACACAATTTACCTTCAACAAATCCATGCTGGCTTTCCTTAATTAATCCACATTTGTCCAAGTAACTTAATTTTGCCCCAAATTATCGTTTCTAAAAACTTTCCCACCACTGAGGTTAAACTGTCTGGCCTGTAGTGGCTGGGCTTATCCTTACACCCTTTTTTGGATAAGGGTGTAACATTTGCAATTCTCCACCACCCCTGTACCTAAGGAGGATTGGAAGATTATGGTCAGTGCTTCCACAATTCCCACCCTTACTTCCCTCAGCGTCCTTGGTTGCATCTCATCCAGTTCTGGTGACTTATAAATATTAAGTGCAGCTAACCTATCTAATACCTCCTCTTTATCAATTTTTAGTCCATGCAGTGTCTCAACAACCTCCTCTTTCACCATGACTTGGGCAGCATCTTTTTCCTTGGTAATGACAGATGCAAAGTACTCATTTAGTACCTCAGCCATCAAAACATAGAAAATAGGAGCAGGAATAGGCCATTCGGCCCTTCAAGCCTGCTCCGCCATTCATTATGATCATGGCTGATCCTCTTAGCTTTTTTAAAAGTTAATTTCATGTGATGTGTGCTTCGCAGGCAAGGCCAGCATTTATTGCCTATGCCTAATTGCTCTTGCAAAGGTGGTAGTGAGCTGCTTTCTTGAACTGCTGCAGTCCATCTGGTGCAGGTACACCCACAGTGCTGCTAGGGAGGAAGTTCCAGGATTTTGATCCAGCAACTGCGAAGGAATGGCAATATATTTCCAAGTCAGGATGGTGTGTGGCTTCGAGGGGAACTTACAGGTGGTGGTGTTCCCACACATCTGCTGCCCTTGTCCTTCTAAGTGGAAGATGTCACAGGTTTGGATGGTGCTGTTGAAGGAGCCTTGATAAGTTGCTGCAATGCATCTTGTAGATGGTACACACTGCTGTCACTGTGCCTTAGTGAAGAGGGTGAATGTTTAAGGTGGCTGATGGAGTGCTGATCAAACAGGCTGCTTTGTCCTGGATAATGTGGAGCTTTTTGAGTGTTGTTGGAGCCGCACTCAACCAGGCAAGTGGAGAGCATTCCATCACACTCCTGAATTGTGCCTTGTAGATGGCAGACAGGCTTTGGGGAATCAGGATGTGGGTTACTCATCACAGAATTCTCAGCATCTGGCATGCTCTTGTAGCCACAGTAGTTATGTGGCTGCTCAAGTTCAGTTTCTGGTCAATGGTAACCCCCAGGATGTTGATAATAGGGGCTTCAGTGATTGCAATGCCATTGAATGGGAAGGGGAGATGGTTAGATCCTCTTTTGTTGGAGATGATCACTGCCTGGCACTTGTATGGCGTGAATGTTACTTGTCACTTATCTGCACAAGCCTGGATGTTGTCAAGGTCTTGCTCCGTAAGGACACGGACAGTTTCAGTATCTGAGGAATTGTGGATTGTACTGAACATTGTACAATTGTCAGTGAACATCCCCACTTCTGACCTTATGATGGAGGGAAGGTCATTGATGAAGCAGCTTAAGATGTTTGGGCCTAAGACACTACATGCATAAATCCCCTTTTATGTCTCTAATCAACCCCACTTCTCCTTTTACCATGTTTTTACTGTTTATATGCCTACAGAAGACTTTTGGATTCCCTTTTAGGTTAGCTGCCAGTCTATTCTCAAACTCTCTCTTTGCTGCTCTTATTTCTTTTTGCATTTCCCCTCTGAACCTTCTATATTCAGCCTAATTTTCAATTGTATTATCCACCTGATATCTGTCATATGCACCCTTTTTCAGCTTCATCTTACTCTCTATCTCTTTTGTCATCCAGGGAACTTTGGATTTGTTTGTCCTACCTTTCCCCCTTATGGGAATGTATCTTGACTGTACCTGAACATTCTCGTCTTTAAAGGCAGCCCAGTGTTCCTTTACAGTTTTGCCCCCCAATATTTAATTCTAATTTAGCTGAGCCACATCCATTCTCACCTCATTGAAGTTGACCCTCCCCTAATTAATTATTTTTACTCTGGATTGCTCCTTGTCCTTTTCCAGAGCTAGCCTAAACCTTATGATACTATGATCACTAGTCCCTAAATGTTCCTATACTGATACTTAATCCACTTGTCCCATCTCACTCCCCAAAACCAGAAATGCCCCCTTCCTCATTGGACTGGAAACATACTGATGTAGAAAATTCTCCTGAACACACTCTGGAAACTCTTGCCCTTCTCTGCCCTTTACACTATTACTATCCTAGTCTATATTCTGTTGAATTAAACAAAAATATGGGGGACAATAGTTCCCTGGTGCATTCTCCATGGCAACACCTCGACCAGACTTGCCAACCAATCAGCACCCTTTTCTCATGCAGCATAAATTGTTGCTCCTTTTGAAATTTGGCATTCTTGCATCTGTCCTGATGAGTGCACGAGGAAAAGTTTTGATAGCATGTCTCTTTTTTCAGCAATAATCTATAATTCTTGCACCTCTCTGTAATTTCCTCGCAAATCTGTTTCTCTCTATCTTTTCCACTAGTTGGTGGCCTATAGAATACATCCAGCAATTAAATAGTACCTATATTGTTTCTTAGCTCTAACCAGATAGCTTCTGCCCTTAACTCCTCTAGGACATTTGCTCTTTTCGGCACTATAATGATCTCCTGAATCAATACTGCTATTGCTCGGGCAAGAAAGGCAGTGTGAGCTGATAGCTGTGGAGATCAATGCCAGGAATCAAGCCCCAAGAACCTGGATGCAGTTCTGCAACCTATATTGTTCAATGATCTCACACGAGTGCAATGCATCTTCAAATGCCATATCCTATCAATTGCACCAACAGGCTGCTCAAATCACCCCATTCCGATCACTCAACAATCTCTATCAATCACATCTTATACCCAACATTCATGTGCTTCATCTCACACTTAACACTACTGTAAGCCTCACACCCACATCTCACAGGTTGCACACAATGCCAGCTATTCACCATGACAGCCACATCAGCCAAACAGATTGCACGACACGCACTGACAGAGTTGACTCTCTCTTGCAGGTCAAAGTAGCACACAACCAGAGGCAGAAGGAGAAAACCAGAAGGAGGAAGATGCACCTGCATGTCCTAATGCCCATGGAGGAGACAGTGCCAGCCATTATTAGGATGGCCATGTCTGAAGCCATGGCCAGTGCTGGGGCTGATACCATCGAAGGTGATGATATTCTCATACGTAATTCACTTTAACACATCGCACTCACCCCTCATCTCACATTCTCTTGGATTTACTGCCTCCTCCCAACACACTTTCGTGCCTTTTTCCTTTCAGATACCCAAGAGGTGCACCCTGCCCAGGCAGTGGAGAAATACCAAGAGAGTGATGATGAAGACACAGTGCCGCCACTTGATTTCACACGCACAACCACCAGCTCGGAAACTGACAGAGGTGGGATCTGCACACGGTCCACTGGATTTTGTCACACTGGTGGAGCTCCTGGCACCGGGCTGAAAAGACGAGGGGGACCCTGCCTCAGCCTTTCACAGCCCCCCCACCGGTGTGATCGAACAGTGCTCAGGCACTTAAGTGCCCAATGCCAGGATTCCACCTCCAAGTGCTGGCCAATCACAGGGCTGGCAGCTCAGTAATACTGGCAGCGCCACTAAAAGTGATGGCTAAAGCTGGTACTGCAAGAGGTCTTGGACTCAGTCCCAGTACTGGAGCCTGGACCCACTGTGAGTGAGGCAGGGTCATCAGAGTCAGACCAACAGGGCCCGGCGAGGGGGGGACAGGGGATGGAGGGCGTTTAGTGCAGGGGGGGTTAACGTAGATGGAGGTTTTCCCTGTGGGGGCCCTCCATGGGCCACGGATGGCCCAAGGACGAGGGCCCCACCCCGAGCCTGCAGGTAGGTTGCCTTGTTTTCTTGGGTGACTTCCCCACATGGCAGAAGCTCCCGCCGGTGTTGGTTAAATCCCAGCGGCAGCAGGAAGACGCCCTTAAGTGGCCAGTAATAGCCCACTTAAAGGCCTCAATTGGCCTCTGGGCAGGAAGGCCGTCGTCAGCCTATCCCTCCCCGATTAAATTCCTGTGCGATGGGATGGCGACAGGTCCTCCGTGCCCCCGCCTCCTGTCACAATTCTGTGGGCCCCCCCACCTCCAAACCCATCTCTGGGGGGCCCATAAAATTCAGGTCCGTGAGACACTGGGCATGACGAGTAGGCTGCAGCCCTAGTGGGTGAGGTAGGGGGGGGGAAGAACAAGGAATGGCCAGGTGTCAGCTCACCAGGACAGGCAAAGGCAGATGGAAGACAGGCACTACGTGAATGCACGAGTGACTAGTTGAGTTTTGTGTGCAATATGACAAGATTGCATTTATAAACTTGGCTTGGAATGTTTATTTTGTGGTGGGTTTTATTTTTGCATTGTGGCTATGCTAAGTGACAGTGGGAATATAAGGTGAAGGACTGTTGGTGAATGGATTCTTTACAGCCTGCCCAGCTAGAAAGTGGCTGTCTAATTGTATCCTCCCTTCATTGTTCTCTACTTCCTGTTCCTCCTTCACCTCCTCCTCATGCTGCTGTTCCTCAGCTGCTGACAAGGTTATAAAGCATGCAGCAGGTCACCATTTCTTTTGGCATCCATTCAGTTGAGTACTGCAGGGCACCTGTAGAGTGGTACAGGCAGTAGAGGCATTGTTTCAGCATGCCAATGGTCTGCTCAATCATAATTGGTGTGGCAGCATGGCTTTCATTGTACGCATGCTGCGCATGGGTTGCACACTGGAGCCATCAGCCATGTTATCAGTGCATAGCCCTAGTCACCCAGTAGCCAGCCCTTGGTCCATCATGGTGGCACAAATGCATTGACCTGCATGATTTGTTGCCTTTGGTCACACGCCAGCTGGACGTTGAGGGAGCAGAATCCCTTTTGGTTCTGGTATAGGGCAGAGGTGACATGTGGCGCCTGCAATGTGCATGCAGTCAATAGCACCCTGCACCATGGAGAAGCCTGCAATCCGAGTCAAGCCAGATGCTTGCTCCACCTATTTGTCTCTGGTTAAGAGAGGGCTAAAGCATTGAACTCCAAAATAGCACCACTGGTGTCAAATCATCATTGCACATTGACTGACATCATGATTTGCCTGCTCTGCATACTTCTGGTGAATGTTAATGGATGTGTGCTAACTCTTGCCCCAATTTGCTGTCTGGCACAATTCGCCCCACAAGTGAGTGCGCACGCGCACTGTTGATGCATTTTTAGAACTCTAAGGGCACTTATAGTGGCCAAAAAGGGAGCTAATTAGCCCAATTTCTCATCAGTAGAATTAGCCTTTCTCTACAAATAAGGCAAAAAGAAATGACATTATTCCCGAGCACCAATTCCATTTGACTAGCACTACCATGTTTCATTATTCTCCAGCGCTACAGTTATAAATTTCACAGTAAATATCAGTGCCTAAAATACTGGGATAGTCAAAACAAACAACAATGTAACATGCAAAAAACTCATCACCATAAATACTTGGTGAAAGCAAAGCATTATTTCCTAGTTAATTCTTCTGATACACTGCGACGGAGGTGCTGCAGAGTGAATGAACAGAAATTGAACAGATATCACAGGTATAATGACTCATCAAATATGACTTGACTTCGCTGGCAGCTCATCAAAAATGTCTTAATTAATTTACTATTGGGTACATATTGCTGTTGTAGCATCAGGATAACTTGCGTCCTGAGAGGCACTGTGGGATATCGCTGCCAGATACTCATGTCCCTCACTTTTCCTTAAAATATGCTGAATATTTCACAAAGAATCCCTTTTTTTAAATGAAGCGCTGGGTGTGCACACTTATTTTTATTCTTAGTCAATACAGCTAATTCACATACCATTCTGTCAAAATGAATAGACAATGTCTTACATCTATGATGTGAAAATGCTTGGATGGATTTTGCCCCATGCATATCAACATTCCAATTAGTCTGCTGCAATCTTTCAATTTACATCAATATCAAAATGAAAACCCAATGTCAGACCTCAGCATGCAAATTAAAAAGCCTCTGAATAATTAACATATTTTCAAAACAAGTTTTGCATTGACTGATTGCATAATTAGATATTCCCCCCTCCCACCTCTCCCCTTTTTAAACAAGTAGCACTGTGGTGTTTCAAAGACCCTGGGTAATGCTGCTAATATAAATGTGTTATTAAATATATGACAGTAAAGATTGCATTCTGTTATGTGGTAACAGTGTAGAATGGTTCATCGCATCGTTGACTCATTGACTTATTTTCAGTCCAAGACACAGGGCAAGCTCGGACTTCTGGATTTTTCCATCTTTGTTTACATCACAGTGGCGCAAGAGAACTTCACGGAACTTGTCAAGGTCAACTCCAGTAATACTTGACTGAAGAAAACGAGAAAAATAAAGTTACTAAAACATTGTAATGGTGCATTGTGTCTTTGCACTTAACAAGATACAACGGGGCCAACTATCATGTCTTCAATGCCCCATGTGTACTTGTAGCTGCATAACTCCATCCGTTTTGCACATGACACACATTTCCAACACACTGCACTTAGGAAGTTCCCATCCAAAAGAGGCGGGAGTTTCATAATATTATGTTGATACAGAAAATGCAAAATTGCTTCTTCCAGCCCATTTCATGGCAATCAAGCCACATCAGCGCCAGGTGCAAATTTCAGGTGCTGAACTGAATATGGCAGTAAGTTTAAAGGGACTTACAGCAACATTGATTCAACAGTTTGAAGGCCATTTCTGCATTATATTTTATCCTTTTTCTCCTGCTGACATTAAGGTTCTTCTGAGCTTGTGCCAATTGGTACAATAGTGTTTTCACTCCCAGCACCATTACTAGCATCAATGGGTTCTCCTGAAGGGAATTCCCCTATTTGACATGCTTGGAAGAGGGATGCCAGGTAGGTCAGGCTACATGAGAAGTGCTCTATGCCGGTATCTACACACACACACACACACAAACAAACAAACACAAACACATCATCAGACAGAGTAATCACTTGGCCGACAATTAGTGCACGTATTCCAACGGGAAGGTTGGACAGGAAACCTGCTAGTGCTATATTGTGCAACAAGGTAGGATTAATTAATTACCTCATAGTGAAGGTGCCCCGAGGTAGCAGCAATCATAATATGATTGAATTTTACATTCAGTTTGAGGGAGAGAAGAGTGGATCTAAGGCTAGTATTTTAAATTTCAATAAGGGCAATTATGAGGGCATGAAAGCAGAGCTAGCAAAAGTGAACTGGCAAATTAGGTTAAAGGATAGGTCAATAAGGATGGAGTGGCAGACATTTAAGGGGATATTTCAGAATACACAGAATAGATACATTCCAACGTGAAAGAAAAATTGCAAAGGGAGGACCCACCATCCGTGGATAACTAAAAAAGTTAAAGATAGTATCAAACTTAAAGAAAAAGCATAGATGGGTGGCAGGTCAGAAGATTGGACAGAATATAAAAAGTAGCAAAGAACAACTGAAAGATAAATAAGGTGGGAAAAATTAGAGTACGAGAGAAAGCTGGTGAGAAATATAAAGACAGATAGTAAGAGTTTCTATTTATTTCTATTTCTATTTAAAAAATAAGTCAACATAGTGAGCATTGATCCGACAGAAAGTGAGTCTGGGGAATTAATCAGGGAAAATAAGGAGATGGCAGA
Source organism: Heterodontus francisci (assembly GCF_036365525.1). Classification (NCBI taxonomy): domain Eukaryota; kingdom Metazoa; phylum Chordata; class Chondrichthyes; order Heterodontiformes; family Heterodontidae; genus Heterodontus; species Heterodontus francisci. The sequence continues at coordinate 41,925,035 of NC_090372.1, forward strand.
TGAATTGAACAGGGATTTTGCAGCGGTGTTCACCATAGAGGATACAAGTAACACCCCAGAAATAGCTATAAATCAGGAAATGGAAGGAAGGGAGGAACTCAAGAAAATTACAATCACCAGAAAAGTGTTACTGAGCAAATTGTTGGAGCTGCAGGCTGACAAGTCCCCGGATCCTGATGGACTTCATCCTAGGGTCCTAAAAGAAGTGGCTAGTGAGATAGTTGATGTGCTGGTTTTAATTTTCCAAAATTCTCTAGATTCGGGGAAGGTTCCATTAGATTGGAAAATTTCAAATGTAACTCCTTTATTCAAAAAGTGAGGGAGACAGAAAGCAAGAAACTATAGGCCAGTTAGCTTAACATCTGTCCTAGGGAAAATGTTAGAAGCTATTATTTAAAGACATTATAGCAGGGCACTTAGAATAATTCATGGTAATCAGGCAAAGTCAACATGGTTTTGTGAAAGGGAAATCATGTTTAACCAATTTATTGGAGGGCTTTGAAGAATTAATATGTGCTATGGATAAAAGGGAACCAGTGGATGTATTGTACTTAGATTTCCAGAAGGCATTTGATAAGGTGCCACATCAAAGGTTATTGCGGAAAATAAAAGCTCATGGTGTAGGAGGTAACATTTTGGCATGGATAGAAGATTGGCTAGCTAACAGGAATAGGCATAAAAGGGTCATTTTCTGGTTGGCAAGATATAACAAGTGGTGTGCCACAGGGATCAGTGCTGGGGCCTCAACCTTTTACAATTTATATAATGACTTGGATGAAGGGACCGAAAGTATGGTTGCTAAATTTATTGATGACACAAAGATAGGAGGAAAGTAAGTTGTGAAGAGGACGTAAGGAGGCTACAAAGGGATATAGTTAGGTTATGTGAGTGGGCAAAGATCTGGCAAATGGAATATAATGTAGGAAAATGTTAAATTGTCCATTTTGGCAGGAAGAATTTAAAAAAGCACGTTACCTAAATGGTGAGAGATTGCAGAGCTCTGAGTTGCAGAGGGATCTGGGTGTCCTAGTGCATGAATCACAAAAGGTTAGTATGGAGGTACAGCAAGTAATTAGGAAAGCTAATGGAATGTTATCATTTATTACAAGGGGAATTGAATATAAAAGTAGGTAAGTTATGCTTCAGCTACACAGGGCATTGGTGAGAACACATGTGGAGTACTGTGTACAGTCTTGGTCTCTTTATTTAAGGAAGTGTGTAAATGCATTGGAAGCAGTTCAGAGAAGGTTTACTGGACTCATGCCTGGAATGGGCAGGTTATCTTATGAGGAAGAGTTGGACAGGCTAGGCGTGTATCCGCTGGAGTTTAGAAGTGCAAGAAGTGATTTGATTGAAACATATAAGATTCTGAGGGATCTTGACAGGGTGGATGTGGAAAGGATGTTTCCTCTTATGGAAGAATATAGAACTAGGGGTTCACTGTTTAAAAATAAGGGGTCACCCATTTATGGGAGAGATGAGGAGAAATTTTTTCTCTCAGAGTTGAGTGTCTTTGGAATTCTCTTCCTCAAAAGGCGGTGGAAGCAGAGTCATAGAGTCATTTACAGCACAGAAGGAGGCCATTCAGCCCATCAAGTCTATGCCAGCTCTCCACAGAGGTATGCAGTCAGTCCCACTCCTCCGATCCCTTAGTCCTGCAAGTCTATTTTTCTCAAGTGGCCATCCAACTTCGTCTTGAAGTTATGACTTGTGGGGAGCGAGTTCCAGGTCATTACCATGCACTTTGCAAAAAAAGTGCTTCCTCATATTCCCCCTGCATCTTTTGTCCAAAACATTCAATCTGTGTACCCTAGGCCTTGTACTATTAGTTAATGTGAATAGTTTTCCCTCATCTAACTTATCTAAGTCTGCAATAATCTTGTACGCTTCTATTAAATCCACCCTCAATCTCCTTTGTTCCAAGGAGAACAAAACCAGCTGTTCCAACCTAACTTTGTAACTAAAATCCTCCATTCCTGGAACCATTCTAGTAAATCTCCTCTGCACTCTCACAAGGACCCTCATATCCTTCCTGAAGTGTGGTGACTGGAACTGGACACAATACTCTAGTTGGAGGCAGAGGCAGATAGATTCGTGATAAAAAGTGGGTGAAAGGTTATTGTGGGTAGGCGGGAATGTGGAGTTGAGGTTACAATCAGATCAGCCACGATCTTATCATACGGCGGAGCAGGCTCGAGGGGGCCAAGTGACCTACTCCCGCTCCTAATTCGTATGTTCATATACTTCATACAAGAAGGCATGGCAGAGTGATCATCATCCACCATCATTGGCTGAAACCAAAATAGCATTAACCATGTTTGCAAGCATTGTTGCATCGACCTGGCAGAGATTGTGGGAACTGTTTTCAGAGTCCACATCAACAAAAAGCCAGGTAAGCTGCAGCCACCATGCAACATACAGTGGCACAGCCAATGACTGTAATCAACTGTAATGTAGACTTAGGAGGATGTTGTCATGAAGTGACACAGGGGCCAGCCCTCCTCACAGCCATCTTATGTGACACCACATGCAATTCACAGCCATCATCAACAACTTGCATTATAAAGCACCTTCAACGTAGTCAAACATCCCAAGGTGCATTACCAGACAAAATTTGACACCAAGCTACATAAGGAGATATCAGAACAGGTGACCAAAAGCTTGGTAAAAGAGGTAGGTTTAAAGGAGCGCTCTAGTGGAGGAGAGAAAGGTAGAGAGTCAGATAGCTTTATGGAAGATATTCCAGAGGTTAGGGCCTAAGCAGCTGAAGTTAAACAATGATCTGAGTCTGCTTGCAGACTCCTGCTTGCATATTGGGTTTCCTTTTTCCTTCATTTTTGCTCAATGCATCTATTTATAAAGCCCAGGATCCCATATGCTTTATAAACTACTTTGTTAACCTGTTCTGCTACCTTCAAATATTTGTGCACAGTCACCACCAGGTCTCTCTCTTCTTGTACTCCCTTAAATATTATACCATTTAACATGTATTGTCTCTCCTCATTCTTCCCACCAAAATGTATCACCTCACACTTATATGCATTGAATTTCATCTGCCATGTGTCTACCCATTCCATCAGTTTATGTCCTTTTGAAGTCTATTACTATCTTCCTTACTATTTACGACACTTCCACATCCCTTTCCATTTTTGACTCCCACTTCCCTGTATCTAGAACTCTGAAAACTAATGCCAAAGGCTGAACCAAGAAATGTAATTGTTCAAATTAGCACAATATCATTCAGCCAAGAAGAGCACCAACTCTTAACCATTTTGAACTGACTCACCTAAAATTGGCTTCAAGGAGATTTACTAATCATCTCGTTGTGCATATGTATATGTGTAGGTACCAGTCACAAAGAGGCATTACAGATCTTGGCCTCGATATTAACCTATCCGCCACGCTCATGACAGGTGGGAGAGGGTTGGAGGGTGAGAAATGTTAGCAAGTGAATTATGTAAAAATGCAACCCTAACGCCATCTGATATTGGGGTGTCTGGGTGTCCTGCTGTGGAGAGATGGGATGCTTAATTATCATATTTAAAATCAGTGGCCACAGTGCAATTGGGAGCTTGATTTGAAATTTATATTGGGTTACGTCTTGTGTACTGCACAGAAACTAGCCATTTGACCCAAATAGTTTATGCAGTACTTATCTCCACGTGAGTCTTCTCCCACCCTACTTATCCAACTCCATCAGCATATCCTTCTATTCCCTTCTCCCTCATATACTGATCTATACTAATTATCTCAACTACGCCTGTGGTAGCAAGTTCCACATTCGTCCCACTCTGGAGTAAAAAAGTTTCTCCACAATTCCCTATTGGATTTATTAGTAACTATCTTACATTTATGACCTCTAATTTTGGACATCTCCACATATGGAAATATTTTCTCTACATCTATCCAATCAAACCAATTCATTATTTTAAAGGCCTCTATCAGTTCACCCCCTCAGCCTTTTCTTTTCTAGAGATACGAGCTCCTAGTCTGTTCAGCCTTTCCTGAAAAGTATATGCTCGCAGTTCTGATATTATCCTTGTGTATCTATTTTGTACCTTCTGCAGCACCTCTATATCCTTTTTATAATATGGAGACTGGAACTGTACACAGTAGTGCCAGGTGTGGTCCAACCAAGGTTCACGTTTAACATAATTCTTTTCAATTCTGTCGCTCTAGAAATGAACCCCAGTGCATGCTTTGCTTTTATTTTTAATGGCCTCATTAACCTGCGTCGCTACTTTTAGTGATGTGTGTATCTGTATGCCGAGATTCGTTTGCTCCTCTACCCAATTCAGACACTTATTATCCAAGCAATGTGACCTTCTTACTTTTCGTACCAAAATGCACTACCTCACACTTAGCTACATTGAACTTCATTTGCCAATTATAAGTTTATTTATGTCTTCCTGTATTTTGTCACATTTTCCTTTGTATAATCTACACTTCTCACTTTGGTGTCATCTGCAAATTTTGAAATTGTACTTCCAATTCCCAAGTCCAAATCATGAATGTAAATAGCGAACATTAGTGGTCCCAGCACCAATCCCTGTGGACCACCACTTCCCAGTTTTTCTCAGTCTGAATAGTCACCCATGTACTCTGTTTCTGTTTCTTAGCCAGCTTGCTATCTATTCTGCTGTCTACTGACTCCTCTTGCTCTGACTGTAGTCATGAGTCTACTGCGAGGTATCTTATCGAAGGCTTTTGAAAATACAAATATATTCTTTGTCAACTCTTTGTTACTTCTTCAAAGAATTCAGTAAGGAAAGTAAAGCACGACTTTCTCTTTTGAAATCCATCTTTACTATATTTCCAGTTTCTAGCTTTTTTTTACTTCTTTTGAGTAAGGATTCCATTATTTTTCTGACCAATTACATTAAGTAAACTTGTCTACAGTTCCCTGGACCTGTTCTATCTCCATTTTTCAAAATAGGAATAACATTAGCTGCCCACCAATCCTCTGGCAATGAATTGTTATATATATGTAACAGTGCCTCTGCTATCTCTCTCCTAACTTGTTTTAACATGCACAGATGCAATCCATCCAAACCAGGAGTTTTATCCTCGCTAAGTTTGATTAGTTTATCAATTATCTCCACCTTTCTGTGTCTTTATATCTTTTGATCTCTTCTTCCAGTGTCATACTCACCTTGTTAATCTCCCTGGTAAATAATGAGGTAAAGTAACTGTTCAATATTTCTGCCATTTTGCTGTCATTACCCATGAATGGTCCTATCGCCACCCTGATTTTTTTTTTCTTATTGATGTGTCTGTAGAATACTTTATTACATTTCTCGACAATTTAATTTCATAGTTCCTTTTGCTTCCCTAATTGTTTTCTTTATTTCTTTCCTAACCTCTTTGTATTTCCTTTTGCCATTCTCTCCTTTAGAAGAAAAGACTTGCATTTATGTAGCACCTTTCACAACCACAGGACATCTCAAAGCGCTTTACAGACAATTAAGTACTTTTGAGGTGTAGTCAGTGCTGTAATGTAGGAAAAGTGGCAGCCAATTTGCACACAGCAAGGTCCCACAAACAGCAATGTGATAACGACCAGGTAATCTGTTGTTGTGATGTTGATTGAGGGATAAATATTGGCCAGTACGCCAGGGATAACTCCCCTTATCTTTGAAATAGTGCCATGGAATCTTTTACATCCACCCGAACAGGCAGATAGGGCCTCAGTTTAATGTCTCATCCAAAAGACAGCACCAGTCTATTACTGAGCCACTCCCTCAGCACTGCACTGTTGTGTCAGCCTTAATTTTTGTGCTCAAGGCCTGGAGTAGGACTTAAAGCGGCGGCACAGTGGCGCAGTGGGTTAGCACCGCAGCCTCACAGCTCCAGTGACCCGGGTTCAATTCTGGGTACTACCTGTGTGCAGTTTGCAAGTTCTCCCTGTGTCTGTGTGGGTTTCCTCCGGGTGCTCCGGTTTCCTCCCATATGCCAAAGACTTGCAGGTTGATAGGTAAATTTGCCATTATAAATTGCCCCTAATATAGGTAGGTGGTAGGGGAATATAGGGACAGGTGGGGATGTGGTAGGAATGTGGAATTAGTGTAGGATTAGTATAAATGGGTAGTTGATGGTCGGTACAGACTCGGTGGGCCGAAGGGCCTGTTTCAGTGCTGTATCTCTAAACTAAACTGAAACTGAAAGTCGGAACCTTATAACGCAGAGCCATACAGTGCTACCAAATGAATCACTGCTGACAAAACATTTGTGTTTATTGTGTGCTTTATTCATTAGTTTCAGGTTTACCCTTTCCTCTTCATTCATCCATGGTATTTCATTATTTTCTAATTTTGTTGGTGCTACATAGGTTCCTGGGGGTTGGGAAACTCAGCAGTGAAAAGGATGCGGGAGCTGCTGACTCCTCAAGGAAAGTGGCTCTTCCAGCATTCCTTGTGGGCCAGGAGGTGCAGGACTGTTTCCCCAGCCCTGATTGCTGACATACCCAAAGCGGATCGCAGGTTTCTCCTCCCTCCCCCCACACCACCACCACCAACCGCCCCCCACCCCATCTCCCGATCTGAGGCCTCTCCCCTCCTTCCAATTGCTGGAGAGTTAAGAGTTCCCGACTGCAGTTACTTGTCACTGGTTTCTTCTACTGCCTTCTGGTCAGGCTGCTCATTTGGCCAGACAGGAGACACACCCACAAAATATTAATGACCGTCTGCCGTCAAGATCGGCAGGTTCTTCACCTCACAGGGTCTGCCAGGTTCTTCAGTCATTTTCAGACTCACTCATACCCTCCCTGATTCCCAATAAATATTGTGGGTCCAACAGGTCATTCTGACAGTGAAGACATTTTGCACAGCTATTGGTTCGCACAAGTTGTAAGATTAAAAAAAATCTTCTAAATTGGAATTAGTTCAGATTTAATTAAATTTTATTTTTTTAACCTTAGCAAACTGTTCTGAGTTGACAACAGCTGCCTACTCCACAGTTATGGGAAGTTATTGAATATATGTTGCCCTGTTTTCCACTGATTGATTAGCTATCATGGAACATGGGCTGTGAGTCATCTGATCAGAGGCCATCAGTCTTAAATCTGAAATCAGCCTGCACTTTTCAGCAGGCAGGTAGATTTCATTAAAAACAGTATAATGACATGGAATAAAAATATTTCAAAAATATTAACTGTAGTATCATGGAGCAAAACTTTCTTTCAGCAGCTGACTTGTCACAGCAACATAAAAATGTATAGCTGTTTACATGCAAATGATATCAGAGACAAAGAAAGTCTCACAGTATCTTGAAAGGACAGCCTAAAACAACCAACATTTCAACTCCGAAGTGCCAAATGGCATTGCCAGGGTTTTGCAGGAAATTAGGTTAAAATGTTTTTAGCACTAAACTCACAAAAGTAAGGTTGGCATATAACACATCACTTGCAAGTGAGACAAAGTCCACATCGGTGATACTGGGCATTTTGGGAGTATCTTCAGCACACGGACTGCAGCAGTTCCAGAAGGCCCACCACTGCCTTCTCAAGGGCAGCTAGGGATGGGAAATAAATGCTGGACTTGCTAGTGTGCCAATTTCCCAAGAACAAATTTTAAAAAATGAATTTTTTAAGTACCAGTTTTTGATGCCTCTTGTGAATAATCTTTGCCAAGTACCCTTTAAGAAAGAGCCATTCTTGCTTTACCTGAAGGATAAATGACTGAAGAATCAAAGAAGCAAATCTTGCTTTCCTATTTATATTGGTACTATTACTATTGATATTTATGCGATACTAATTGATTGAGGAAACACAATACAGTTGAAATTCTGATTGATTTGAATTATATAACTGAGCAATTAAAAAAAAAGAAATTGAAATATTAATTTAGTTTGTGTAAACTCACCTTCACCAATTCCATCATATCCTTGACAAATCCATCTACTTCAGGACCTTCCAGAGCTCCTGTTTTACTCTGCAACATAGCAAACGATTGGGAATCAATGGAAGGTTTGGTGATAATTTGTTATTCCTTGTATCACATTCAGATGAAGGCCCAGCAGTTCATTTGATAACATCTTTCCAGAATACCAACTCCACTATCTATCCTTTACAGAATGCAACTGTTTGTAAATAGACCCTAGTACAATCTGCTCCAGCTGTTTTATCACGCTACATTTTGAAAATCAGTGACCTCATCTATTCATGGCTCTAGTTGTCAATCCTGCTATACAATTTGCAAGCAGAAGCCAAATTTACAGGAAGACAATACCTCCATATTCAATTCTCTCCCTTGTCTTTATAAGGAATATCTTGTACGGGTGTGTGCCTCCACCCAATAGTCTACTCAGGACCTACTCTCACACTGGTAAATCAGCTTGAATAAGCAATTACACTCAGTGCTCAGCTCATTCAGTTTGATGACAAGTACTCAAACAACTGAATGCACACTTGCACCTTAGCTGTTAGCTAATCACCAGACTCATTTTTCTTCTGTTTCCCATCTTTGCTGATCCATTGGGAAAAATTTTAACCTTAAAGACCCGCTTGGAGCAGGGGGAGAGAAATGGGATTTGCCTTGACTGTTTTACTCAGCACTAACATCCGGCTTCCAGGTTTACCAACCAATCGCAGAGTGCAGGCATGATGACGACCCACACCTGTCAATGGAAGGATTTCGATTCAAAAGTACCTCGGCAGGAGTCAGAATGGCTGCACTCTAGAGTCGTTCATAAGGCTTCAGTAAATACAAGAATGGAAGCGCAATGTTGGAAGGCTGCCCCCACCCCACCCCCCCACCCTGTTCTCTGACTCTTTTCTGGAGGTCCTGCTGTGAGGCCTGCAATAACCACAACTATTTTCCTTCGTGCTAGGTATGACTCCAACCAGCGGAGAATTTTCCCCCTGATTCCCATTGACTCTCGTTTTGCTAGGGCTCCTTGATGCCATACTTGGTCAAATGGTGCCTTGATGTCAAAGGCAGTCACTCTCACCTCACCTCTTGAGGCTCTTTTGTCCATGTTTGGACCAAAGCTGTAATGAGGTCAGGAGCTGAGTGGCCCTGGTGGAACCCAGACTGAGCATCAGTGAGCAGGTTATTGCTGAGCAAGTGCTGCTTGACAGCACTGTCGACGACCCCTTCCATCACTTTGCTGATGATCAGCAGTAGACTGATAGGGTGATAATTGGCTGGGTTGGATTTGTTCTGCTTTTTGTGTACAGGACATATCTGGGCAATTTCCACATTGCCAGATAGATGCCAGTGCTGTAGCTTGGTTAGGGCTGTGGCTAGTTCTGGAGCACAGGTCTTCAGTTCTATTGCCAAAATGTTGTCAGGGCTCATAGCCTTTGCAGTATCCAGTGCTTTCAGTCATTTCTGAATATCACATGGAATGAATCGGATTGGCTGAAGACTGGTATCTGTGATGCTGGGGATATCAGGAGGAGGCAGAGGTGGATCATCCACTCGGTACTTCTCGCTGAAGATGGATGCAAATGCTTCAGCTGTGTCTTTTGCACTGATGTGCTGGGCTCCCCCAACACTGAGGATGGGGATATTTGTAGAGCCTCCTCCTCCTGTCAGTTGTTTAATTGTCCACCACCAGTCACCACTGGATGTGGCAGGACTGCAGAACTTAGATCTGATCCGTTGGTTATGGGATCACTTAGCTCTATCTATTGAATACTGCTTCCGCTGTTTGGCATGCAAGTAGTCCTGGATTATAGCTTCACCAGGCTGACACTTCATTTTGAGGTATGCCTGGTGCTGCTCCTGGCATGCCCTCCTACATTCTTCATTGAACCAGGGTTCGTTCCCCCGGCTTGGTGGTAATGGTTGAGTGGGGGATATGCCGGGCCATGCGGTTACAGATTGTGGTTGAATACAATTCTGCTGCTGCTGCTGATGACCCATAGTGCCTCATGGATGTCCAATTTTGAACTGCTAGATCTGTGAAATTTATCCCATTTAGTACAATGGTAGAGCCACACAACACGATGGTGGGTACCCACAATGTGAAGGCGGGACTTTGTCTCCACAAGGACTGTGCGGTGGTCACTCTTATCAATATTGTCATGGATAGATGCATCTGCGACAGGCAGATTGGTGAGAACAAGGTTATGTAGGTAGTTCCCTTTTGTTGGTTTCCTCACCACCTGCTGCAGACCCAGTCTAGCAGCTACGTCCTCTAGGACTCAGCCAGTGGTGCTACCGAGCCACTCTTGGTGATAAACATTGAAGTCCCCCACCCAGAGTACATTTTGTGCCCTTGCTCCCCTCAGTGCTTCTTCCAATTGGTGTTCAACATGGAGAAGCACTGATTCATCAGCCAAGGGGGGACGATAGGTGGTAATCAGTAGGAGGTTTCCTTGCCCATGTTTGACCTGATGCCATGAGACTTCTTGGGGTCTGGAGTCAATGTTGAGGACTTCCAGGGCAACTCCCTCCCGACTGTATACCACTGTGCCACCACCTCTGGTGGGTCTGTCCTGCCAGTGGGACAGGACATACCGATGGATGGTGATGGTCTGCAAGGTATGATTCTGCGAGTGCGACAATGTCAGGCTGTTGCTTAACTAGTCTGTGGGACAGCTCTCCCAATTTTGGCACAAGCCCCCAGATGTTAGTAAGGAGAACTTTGCAGGGACGACAGGACTGGGTTTGCCATTGTCGTTTCTGGTGCCTAGGTCGATGCCGGGTGGTCTGTCCGGTTTCATTCCCTTTCTGAGACTTTATAGCGATTCAATACAACTGAGTGGCTTGCTAAGCAATTTCAAAGGGCATTTAAGAGTCAACCACAGTGCTGTGGGTCTGGAGTCACATGTAGGCCAGACCAGGTAAGGATGGCAGATTTCCTTCCCCAAAGGACATTAGTGAACCAGAAGGGCTTTTACACCAATCTACAATGGTTTCATGGTCACCACCAGACTAGCTTTTAATTCCAGATTTATTAATTGAATTCAAATTCCACCATCTGCCGTGGTGGGATTCGAATCCATGTCCCCAGAGCATAAGCCTGGGTCTCTGGGTTACTAATCTAGTGACATTACCACTACACCACTGCCTCCCTTGAAAGCGATTCAATGGGGGGCTTGGAATTAAGTGGACGTCGGGTGGCCCTCATTTACCTTCAGATTCCCAGCCATTGTAAGGTGTCAGCACCGCGGCAAGGCCTCAGTGCTGCGATGGCAGGCAGCTGCGACCAGCATTGAATAGGGGAAGAGGGTGGAGCGGAGGCCATTGCCGGCCTGCACTGTTGTCCGCTCTGCACGGTTGGTATGAACTGGTGGCCATGTTATCAACAACCCTCACAACCCAATACAGAACTTAACCTTTAAGAAACTATGGACAGCTTCAGAATATGACAGAAAGGGATAGTTAATCTAACAATAGAATTAATTTAAGGTGGTATGTACATAAAGTCATGACTTTAATTTGAAACATCAGCCCAGAATTTGCTGGAACAGCGCATTTTCCCTCAGCCTTCAGCTCGAAAACATTTTACGCTGTTAATTGCTGGAAGGTGCGGGCTGGTAATGGCGAGGCAAGGGATCTGAGTGAATGACTGGAACAAAAGTGCATCTCCCTAACCAATGAGATTTGAGGATTGTGAAAGAAACAGAGAAACAAAGGAGAAAGAGGGTGAGTTACAGTGGGTGAACTAGTGTCAAATCAAGTACAGAAAAAGACAGAGATAGAGAAAGATTTGATTAAGAGGGCGAAAAAAAAGACAAAGGAAAAAAAGAAAAAATTTAAATTTTAAATTTTAAAAATCTCTAGCAACAAATTACAGCTGTAGGAATGAGACTCCACGGTTTAAATTGTTCCTTTTCTGGGCTGGAGAAGTTAATTGGCATTGCAGGAACATAAATTTGCTTATTAAAAAGTACTTATATGGTTAAGTACTAGCCTAGTTTTCTGTGGTGAATTTAATAGGCAATTAATACACAAATCCAGCAATTTCATGAAACTCACGGTAGAGCATGGCTACCCGAACTGGACTCAACAACACGTGTTGGGTTCGGGTCGGGTCGGCTCGCTCTTCCGGGTCTGGCATTTGGGCTCGGGTCAGATTGGGCCAGATGGCACACAGTGACAGCCAGGACGTCAAGGTGGGAAACACTCCACACTAGTCTGCAGTGAGCAATTCCAACAAAGGTAGAACACAACCTCTTTAATATAATGAACTTTATTCTGGGGGTCAGGCCGGGCACAGGAAAAAAATGAAAGGACTCGGACCAGGTCGGGCTTGGGTCGGACGTGGTTGGTTCCATTTGCAGACCCGAGCAGGCACAGGGAGATTGAGACCGAGCTGTCATTTTTGCAAGACTAATGGTGGAGCAGTGCAAATTGTCGAGAGACTTGTGATGATTTGCAATTCATGAGCTATCTTTTCCTTGCTGAATGATTAAGACACTAATAATGTTGAGCACATTGAATTCACCAGTATTTTGGCAGCAAACTCTGGGCCATTATCAAGTAAATACATTTGCTTCATCTAGGCAGACAATTAATTATTCTTACTTAATCTGTCGAGCGATGACTTCTTTCAGTCAATTCATATGTATTATACTGTGGTCAGAAAGTATATTATTAACTCCAGGTAATGTCTTTCTGTGTATTCAGACCCAGTCAACATATTTAATTTTTATATCACAGTTGGTGTTTATCTAACCATTAAGATTCAATTAGCATTGCCTGAGAACTCGGTGAGTGGTAGCAGTGTATGTTGTGTACTGAACCATACAGGTTTGCTCCTTGGCCAATGCGGAATTAGCTGCTTTCAACTTGGATGGCAATGGCAAAAGGCCTCAGTGTGCCTGAACCAATGGTTCTGGTGGGGCATTAAAGTTCTGACATCTACCTACTGCCTGCTGCAGGGTCAAAGCCAGACTTGAAGGGAATGGCTTTTACACTGACTGACTTAGGTGCTGATATGGCATAAGTTTGAATTTTGGGAGGGTCTGCTCCCATTGTGGAGCCATGCCTGATGGGAAAACTGGGTATGGAAGATGACATGTCCAGATCACAACCAGCCAATTTTTACCCTTCATAGATACTGTATGATTAGCTTTTATATAACTAACTAATAGAAATGTTGGGAATGTAATTGTGCATCGATGTACAGACTTGTATGTGGGTGCTTGCTGCTGCAGACACCTGACCTATTTCCATGATCCAGTCCAAATGGGCTGTTGCTATGGGCAGTAAGTTTCCTTATGACCTTAACAGGCATAAAGTTAGTTATACAAAAACTGGCTGTAGAATAAGTTTGAAAGACTTTTCAATAACTTCATTTTTATAGCATCTTTAATGAAGCAAAACATCTCAAGGCACTTCAATATAAATAACATTAGTATAAATAAAATTTCAGTCTAAACAGCATTGAAATTGACAGTAAATGCACATTAAACCCTTTGAGCACATTGGCTGAGACTCCCATCTTCAGTAACCCAGTGTACACCTTAATTTTCCAGGAATTCAGGTGCACACCCTCCACAAGTTTTCATCCATTATAATTATTGAATGGAAGTTCAAGGAAGTGAGGTCATCCCAACTTCTGATAGCTGCTCATGACCTCAGGATACCCACAGTGCTTTACAACCAATGAAGTATTTTTGAAGTGTAGCCACTGTTGTAATGGAGCAAATGTGGCAGCCAATTTGCACACAGCAAGATCCCACACACAGCAATGTGATAATGACCAGATAATCTGCTTTTAGGCAATGGTTAAAATGAATTCATTTGTGACAGATTGTATACTAAAATTCACTGGATTTTCTATTTCACTAGAAATCTGTAAATTTGTGCATACATACACGCAATGCAAACACCTCAGAGTAAAATATTTAGCTAAGAAGATGAAACTCACCACATCATAATGTGAGAAAATCTTCTCAAAATCTTTTCGTCTGTCTTCCAGGCTACAGGCCTACATACAAGAGGCAAAACAATAATGGCAAACATTAGCAGTTTTCTTTGAAAAGTGAGAGTGCCAAAATTCTGACTCATCAAAATAAAACTGAAATTTTTGGAAATGAAAAAAATGCACCACAGCTGAAAAATGACAGTGATTGAGTTTCAGTTAGAACAATTGTGCATACGTTTTAAAAATTAAAAATGAGATTTAGGCAAAAACATTTTCCCAAAAGGAAGTAGAATGTGATAGCAGGCCAAATTGGCACATCGGATGAACTCGCGCTGTACTGAATTACAAGGAACAATTTATTTGGGAAGGTGCAGGGAAAAAAAACCCCAGGGAGGAGCAGGAATTAATTAGAATCAAAAGTTAAAGTGCAAGTTCAAAAACATTTTACTGAACTTTGTGCTACTCAGTGTGGGATGGTAGCAACAGAGAACAGTGAACATTATATCCAATGTCAGCATTCGGCTCACCCAGGTCAAGTGCAACATGGCTGAATGCAGAATGAAGTTATTTAGTCAGCTAGGGCTACCTCTTTGGCCTGAAGTTTCCTTGGGCCTTCTCCAGTTCCACCACCATCACTTTATCAGGACTGGGGCAGAGCTTACACATGTTTTACAGGATGTCTTCAGGCAAAGTTCTGGCGGTGGAGTGAAAACAGCTCAGAGAAAATTCCCGGCCGTTGAAGCCAATTCAAGAGTGACGTCAGGAAGTGCTTTGGAGAAGGCTGCCAGAATGCTCTCTGAATTGGGTAGCTGTATATAGACGATAAGGGATAAAAAAAAAATTAAATGGGTCATACAGAGAGAAACATGCGGGATTACATTTTTTATTCACTCCTGAATCCTGTTACCAGATTAATACAAGACAAACACTGCATATAGGAATCACAGATGGGACCTGTATAACCTGGGATATACCTTGGGTGTAATAGTGTAATGATTGTTATTGGGAAAGTAATCCAGAGGCCTGAAATAATAATCCAGAGAATTTGAGTTTAGATCCCACCATGGCAGTTTGAGAATTTGTACACAATTTAAAAAATAAAAAGCTGGGTTCAGTAAAATTGCTCATGAACAATGTTCCCTGTAAACTGTGAGGCTGTGCAGAAACCTGAACGTCCCTGCACAGGCTGTGCACAAGTTCGTCCCTTCACGTTACCAAGTGTGTGCAGTCACAGATAAAAATTTAAAGGGCCAACACACTTAAATAAATCATCCACTCTCTCCAAAAAAAATTACAGGGAATGTTGCTCATGATGCTGTCAGATTGTTGTAAAAACCCAATTGGTTCAGTAATTCCCTTTAGGAAAGGGAACTGACCACCCTTTCCCAGTTTGGTTTGCATGTGACACCAGTCCCACACAAAATGTGATTGATACTTTCCTGCCCTCTGGCCTAGCAAGCCACTCAGCTGTATCAAGAGGCTCAGGGCAACTCGGGATGTGCAATAAATGCCAAACTTGTCAGTGATGCCCACAACCTGATACTTAAAAGAAGAAAATTATGTTTGAAACCAATTGCATTAATGAACAGTAAGGAGAATGTGCAACTTAAACGTATTGCATAATAGCACAGGTGGGTGTCTGTTTCAGGAGCTGAGGCTTTCCTCCAACATCTGTTATTATTTTTGCTCCCACCAAGTACTTTTAGCAATTTGGATTCTTGACCAACACACTGGAGTTTGAAACCTCATCTCAACTAGTATTCATATTCCATCCTTCCTGGAGGTGACCCTCAATAGCCTCAGCTGGATCATCTGTGAGAGGGCAAGCTCCATGCAGAGCAAGCCTCCCTGACATTGTAATGGCTGTATATTTTACAGGGGCTGCACAGAATCCATAAACACCAACATGGAAAACTCATAATCTGACAACTCAACTAACAATCTGCAAGAATTCCATGACTGGGGCTATTGCTTTATAATGACAGAATAGGTTAAACTCTGCTTTATTATATGCCATTTCTACAGTTTCACCATTTTCCTTGGGATCATATTTTACAATTTAACGTTTGTGAGAAACAAAAGCTAAAGTCCTTGCCTATGATGTGAAAACAAGCAGTTCTGCTGAGTGCAGTGGGATGAAAGCTTGTACCAAACAATATGGTGGAGTTTGCCTCCATGTCACTTGAGACAATCCTATAAAAAGCTTAAAAATTTAACAGATTTAGAGTTCCAATACATATCCACAATAGCTTCAATGTCTCCACAAGAAACAAGGGAAAATCTCTGCAACACTTTCTATGAAATGTTGGGATTACCTATGGTTTGTGTCTCACTACACTTTCAATGTAGCTACATCAAAGATCCATATGCAAACTTGCTTTGACTTGCCAGCTTTTTTGGGGCTTTGTATAGTTTTTTTAAAACTGGCTAGTTTTTGTTAATTTTCTGGAACAATGGCCTTAAAACTTCCAAACTAGGAATGGCAAGCAGAGATCATTATTTGGTTAGGTATCTGGTGAATACTTTGCTAAGACAATGTGACTTTCAATGGCTTAGAACTCCATATACTACTGCTAAACCAGTGCAGCAGCTCCAGTACACCAAAAGGCCCTTCTTAGGCATGAAATGCTTGAATGAATGTACTCTGCTCCTTACAGTCAGGCCAGGTAAACATACTTTGTTATCTGAGATATGTTTTAAAAGTAAAGTTGAACTTACATCCATTTTGAACTGTAAAAGGAAATTTTCTTCCAATGACAGAATCCTTTAAAAGTGCAAAAGGAATCAATGGTTAATTCAAATCATAAAATAATAAAGAACACTTAGCAACAACTCTCTTGGTTATTGTGCTCCAAGACTGGTATTGGAGGAGGGGGAAGGTGGTACCATTGGGAAAGAGCTAGAACAGCCCTGTGTAGTATTCATTGCAATGATAAATCATGTTTGCATTGCAATAGAGCTCACTGTACATAACTTCAAAAAGTAGCCGTTTGGTGACACAGAACTTGAGAATTGCTGAAAATAGAGACATGTTGTCAAAGCTTTTCGTCTTGCACTCATCAGGACAATATGTAAGAATAACCAATGTAAGGGAAACCAACTTATACTGCATGAGAAGAGAGTGCTGATTGGTTGGCAAGTGAACCCTGATTGGTAGAGGCGTTGCCATGGAGAATGCACCAGTTTACGGTGACTGACAGTTAACTGCCAAGCTTTGTTTGAAATTTAAACCAGGCAGCTTGACTCTGATTGGTCAAGGCATTGCCCTGAGGAATGAACCAGTGAATGGCTTTCACTTCTTTTGTTCAGCTGAAACAGGCACAATGTGTGTACATGTTCTTTCTGTCTGCAAAGAACAGGGCCCTGTGTATTAATGTATGTAGCTTCCAGTACACGCAAATGCGCCACACTGCGAGCCCTACTGACAATCTTAAATTGGTTATCAGCATAACTCTTAGCACACTGCGGATTATTTAGCAAATGTTGTCCAATCGCAGAATCAAATCTAATGTTGGACACTTTTGAGTTTTGCAAGCACGGGCTGGTTGGGTACAGCCTGTACCTTGCCCGTTGTGAACAGCAGAAGGGACACGTTGTTTGATACGATCCGCCAGTCTCTGGGATGTACAGCCTATATACCTAGCATCACACTGGCATTGAAATTCATACATCACGTTACCCATTTGTGTGATAGGCAGGGGGTCTTTTTGGCTTGATGGTAGCATCCTGTTAGTGGTGAACACCATATGTGTTGCTACTGCACAATAGCAGCGTGAAACAGCTAGCTTTACTTGTTGCTCAAATTTTTGGGATACATTACCCTTCCAAGGTAATTTGAGGTAGACTGGGCACTTTTGAGTCCCGAAAGTGACTGTCTTAGGCCCGTTCATAAGTTTGCCTATATACAGCGAGAAATTATCTGATCAGGGTAGCCATTGTCACGCAGGATGTCCTTGATTTGCCCTATTTCAGCATCAAGCTTGCATTGTGAGCAAATGACTTGGGGACTATTTACGAGGTTGCCGATAAGGCCAATCTTATATTGTGTGGAACTTTAAGAATCCCAACGCGTAAAGGTAGGTTTGCAGCAGACCAAGGTAAAGAATCCCTTAACAGGATTCTTTTTCCAGGTACTGGAAAAAGTTAGAGATTCAAGAGGTTTTATGTAAGTATACAGGCAGGGAAAGGGGGTGGGGAAAGAACAAAAGGGTAGGTTTGTGATAGGGTGGAAGGCAGGAGAGATTAAATGACAAAAGGGATGATGGTGCAAAGCAATGGAGATGGTAATGCAACAAGTAAAGAGACAAAAGATGAGTCCAGATTTTAAGATTACTTTCCCATCATTCTTGAATCTCTGCCAGAGGAACTAGTTTCACTGTATCAACCTGTCAAATCCTTTAAGCAACAAAAACAAGAAATGCTGGAATCACTCAGCAGGTCTGGCAGCATCTGCCAAATCCTTTAAGCACCTTGATCAGATCATCCCTCAGTCTTCTATACTCAAGGCAATACATGCATTTTTATGCAATCTGTCCTTGTAATTTGAGAATGAAGAACTGCACGGGCTGGAACATTTGTTGTTGTGCCACATAATGACTTTTAAACAATTAATATATTAGCACCATGTGATCAGGTAAAGTAACATTTGAGGATGTATGTGCATATTTGCTGCAAAAGCTTCACAGCAACATTCTGTATTACTCGAGCAACTCAACCAAGTTACTGTAATGTCATTGAGATTTACTTAAGAAAGAATTTTTTTTTCCAGAAAAAGGGAGGGGAAAGAATTGGAAAAAAAGAGTCAGAGAAACAAACGAACACTTTCTTGTTCCCTCTGTGTGAGCGTAATATCTTGGGCCAGAGAGAGAGAGAGAGAGAGAGAGAGAAAGGAAATAAGCAAGGAGGAAAGCAGAATTAGAGAATAAAAGGCAAATAATTATTGGAGGAAAGAGACACTTAAAAAAGGGTTTTTTCTCAGCATTGCCATAGAAGACTGATTAGTTGTTACATTTTCTCTATTGAAGGCTGTGACATCTGCTGGGATATGGTTATACTGGCATTGCCTAGCACCTGGAATCTTACTCAAGTAACTTTTCTTCATGTGTGAATCTGGACAGTCATTGCCAGTGTTTGACTGTGAGAGCATCACAGTTAAATTCCACCCTCTTCTTGCCCACTGTTATACATAACCCCTATCTAGCTATACTATATTTTGCTTTCTGTACATGATTTGACATTGAATTAACTGTTCAAAGTTACATTTCCTGGTTTAGACTCTCTGGGCAGAATCTTAATAGAACTGACCTCCCACAAATTGGGAACCCATTGTTAACTGAAATGGGCTTTGCTGTGGCTGTTTAACTCAAACACAACATTCGGATCCCGCTTCTAGGTTTCGCAGTCAATCATAATGTGAGGGCATGATGACAACCTGCATTCTGTCAATGAAGAATCTGTATTTAAAGGGATCCCAGCAGGGATCTGAATGGCTTCAGTAAAGCTCGCTGCTGAAGCATTCTGAAAGCAAGAGAATGGAAGGAGGACATGGAAAGACTGCCCTGTGGTTCTCTGACTCTTCCCTGGAGGTCATGCTCAAATGTTAAGGGCCAAGAGAGAAGTCCTCTTCCCTGAGGATAGGAAGAAAAGGCCAGGCAGCCTAATGAAGCAAGTGTGACTGGAAAAAGCAGAGGCTGTGAGCAGCAGAAGTGTGGTGCCAAGGACCTGGATTCAGTGTCTCAAAAGGTTTAATGACCTCATTAGGTCCAGAAAGGAGAGTGTCAAACCACTTTCAGGTGGCATCCATCACTCTCTGACCTTTCTAGCATTCTCCTACACCACACTCCTCTGACTGCTACATCTTTCAGTTCCACACATTTCTTTCCCTCCAAGCACCTCCTCAAATCTCCATCTCAACAGACAACACCCACACACCCTTATCCTACTGCCCTCTTGCTCCAATCCCTCATAGTCACCCTCCTCAAATGTTATCATTCCATCCTCAGCACACATTTCACATCTTATACTCATAATTCTCTGCCTGCTCTCATTGCAGGAGGTGAGCCCACACTCCAGGGACAGGCAGAGAACCAGGGATGGACCTGCAGCTATAGCCATCCTGACTGCAGTGGAAGAGGACGCCCTGGAGACTGGCAGAGTGGCACACACGCCGGGTGTCAGCGATGCAGATGGGGGTGGCCATGGATGATGCACTGCCACTTGGGACTTAAAGGCCACTCATGTTGAATTGATCTCACCACTAACTGAACTGCCATGATATGCACGATGCTGCATTTGTACCCTTTCTCACTGTCAGCACCAATTCAGGTTTTTCATCTCCCACAGGTGCTTCACGGGTGACAGAGGAGCTGATGAGGTACCAGGCCAAGGAGTTCTCAGAGGAGGGTGGGCACTCTGAGGATGCATCATCACATGACTCATGCACACCCTCCACCAGCGCAGATACACACACCTCGGAGGCTACTGCGTTCGAGATAACTAGGTTGTCACATGGTGAGAAGCACATCACATGCAAACAGGAGTAGGTACTGACAGGAGAGTCCCCAATCAGAGGGCGCAGGATACTCCAAACGCTGCTCAGCTGGACGTAGATGCTGAACCTCAGGAATCAATCATGAAAAGAACACTTCTAGAGCAGCATAGGGAAATGTGTGTGCTTCTGTCAGCATTTCCAGAGACAGGGTGCACCCTTGGAGAGAGATTGGAAGAGCCCATCTCTACATGAGTGCCAAGATGTCTCAGGCATTTGCACTGATCTCTACCTCCATGGAAAGAGTTGCCACATGCATGGAGATTCAGACATAGCAGTGCACCGAATGCATGCTTACCCTGACCAATAGCCTGCACATTCAGTCTGCCACTTTACACAGGATGGAGCAAAGCCTTGCCTCCATGGCTCAACACCTCACTGGCATGCAACCAATCCTTGGCTAGCAGGGATATGCAGGTGGACCATGAGAGGGAAGATGGAGAAAGGGCACATGGCATTGGGGGCTCTTCTCAGGGCACCCCCACTTCTAATCCCTTCTACCCCACCCTCAGGCTGAGCTGCACATGCTGCCTCCTGCCCCAAAATCCAAGTCTGCCCCTGGACCAGTGCAGGTGGGGCAGTCTTTGGCAGTCATGGCCCCAAAACCCAGAGGATGTATGCCACTGGCACCTCATATGTCAGATCAGGGGAAGAAGCAGCCTGCCTCCAGCTCAGCCGAAGCCACAGGGGTTGCAGCAGCTATGAGAAAAACTCTTTAGTCGCACAAGAGAATTCACTTCAGTGTTTATAGCAATGTTAATGGAGTTGTACTGATACTTATTTCAATGAAAGAAAACCTTTTGTTATGCCAACGTGCCTTGTTGAATGATAATTTTCTTTCATCCACTGACTGGAGATCTGAATTTATATTTCGTAAAAGACATTTTTAAAAGACAAGCTGCCAGCAAAGTCATCCTTTCAGATTAAGATGATCACCCAATTTGCAACAATGAATCCTACACTGCAATGATTGTGAGGAGAGACACGAAATGTCTCCAGCAAGAACCAAGATCCAGGAAGTTTAAAGGAACTACCTGCTCTCTCAGCAAGCAGAGAAATACTGCTAACTACTATGTTTGAATGACTGAGTGACTGTCATGTGACAAGCCCCTCCCATCTATGGTTTTAAGCTGGTGTTCTTCTCTGCAGCAGAGGAGAAGCAACTCGACTCTGACATGAGCAGACCCTAAGTGGGGGTCCCTCTCACGCTCCATTCCAGCTTGAAAGCTTTCAAATCCTGCTTGTTGACTGACCACCTTTGCATACTCCGCTACAATCAGAAACCCTGTTGGAGGAAATCATCCACATTGCTATCTCCAAGTGACTCACCGAACCTGTCATCTACCTCTTCAAACTAAAAGTCTCAGGACCACTGAATTCAGCTAGAGGCGAGCCGAATCACCAAACGCCACAAACTGTATACCTTTTGTTTTATGGATTCCAACTCAACCAATCTACCGTTCCCCACTCTGTAACCTATTTGTGTGTGTGTTAATCTCTAGAGTGTGTGTGTGAGAGTGAAAGTTGGCGCGTTGTTTATTATTTTATTTGTTCGGTTTAGGTTCAATAAGGTTAAGGTCAAAAGTGGGGATGTTCATAAGAACAGAAGTGGGGATGTTCACTGATGATTGCACAATGTTCAGCACCATACACAACCCCTCAGATACTGAAGCAGTCGTCCATGTAGAAATGTAGCAAGACCTGGATAATACCCAGACTTAGGCTGATAAGTGGCAAGTAACATTCGCGCAATACAAGTTCCAGGCAATGACCATCTCCAACATGAGAGAATGTAACCATTTCCCCTTGACATTCAATGGCATTACCATCGCTAAATCCCTCACTATCAATACCCTGGGCATTACCATTGACCAGAAAGTGAACTGGAGTAGCCACATAAATACCGTGGTTACTACAGCAGGTCAGAGGCTAGCAATCCTGCGTCAAGTAACTCACCTCCTGACTCCACAAAGCCTGTCTACCATCTACAAGGCACAAGTCAGGAGTGTGATGGAATACTCTCCACTTGCCTGGATGGGTGCAGCTCCAACATCACTCAAGAAGCTCGACACCATCCAGGACAAGGCAGCCTGTTTGATTGGGACCCCATCCACAAACATTCACTCCCTCCACCACAAACGCACAGCGGCAGCAGAGTGTACCATCTATAAGATGCATTGCAGCAACGCAGCAAAGTTCAATGAGAGGGATTTGGAAGCATTTTTCATCTCTTTTAAAAAGCTTGCAAAACAGTTGAAGTGGCCAGTAGACAGCTGGACACTGCTTTTGCAAAGGAAACTAACAGGAAAAGCCCATGATGTTTATTCACTGTTGCCAGATGGAGTTCATCAGATAATGAGAAAACTAAAAATGCTATCCTGAATGCATACGAGCTGGTACCAGAAGTTCCGAACTCTCCGAAAGCAGTTGAAACTAACTTACATCAAGTTCAAAAGGGTTAAGCATCTCTCTTTCCACCGATGGATAAGGGTACTTAAGATACAGTCCATCAATGAAACCTCTGAGAGGTTATCCTCCTCGAGAGTTCAAAAACTCGCTTCTCCTTTCCATGAGAAACCACGTGGAAGAACAAAAGGTTCCAAGAGCCAGGTAGGCAGCAAGCCTGGCTGATGATTATACACTTATTCACAAGCCCTTGCCCCAAAGAAAACCCTTCCCTAGTCACCTCCAAAAAACCAGAAAAGCATAGAAGGTGGGAGAGTGATAGGAGGATGAACAGCCCTGAGCGAGAAGAGAAACTGGAAACAAAGGGGACCCTCCTTGGCCAAAAAAGGAAGGTGCTGAGAATAGGAGTGACACCCAGAAGCTTGTATGTTTTCACTGCAACAAGACAGGTCACCTTCGAGCTGACTGCTGGAGTTATGGGGAAAACCCATAGGTTTAATCAGGGTACATCAGACCAGTGCAGGAAAAGGGGCCCTGATGGAAAGCACAGACAATCAGGCAGTGGCTTTAACTGCAGCAGTAAAACCCAGTAAACCTACCACTGTGTGTGTGGGAAAACGGAACAAAATCCCTGAGAGTTTCCAGGATTTTGTGTCCAAAGGAAAAGTGATCCCATACCCCTCGAGTGAGGCAATTAAGCTGATAGTCTTACTTAGGGATACAGGGGCCACCCAATCCCTTCTGCTGGGAAAAGGCATGTCCTTTCCCCCAGAGTGTGCAGTGAATGCTAGAGTGCTAGCAAATGGTATTGGAGGAAAGTATATGCCCATACCTTCAAACCGGGTGTACATGGAATGTGACCTTGTTTCAGGTCCAGTAACCGTGGGAATTGCCCCTAGTTTACCTGTGGATGGGTTGACCTGCTCCTGGGTAATGATTTGGTGGGGGCGAAGGTGGTAGCTTGCCCAGTGGTTTTAGAGAGACCAAAAGAGGTCAGGGAGACAGAGCAGTTACAGGAAAAGGACCCTGGCATTTTCCCTGATTGTGTAGTGATTGTGTGGCCAAACAAGTTCCATCAGAGGTGGCTAAACTGGCACTGCAGTCAGAAGATCCTGTTGTCTGGTTATCTGAAACCTTCTTTGGGAAGTTAGAGGGCCCAAAGGATGTGTTAAGCAGGTCTTCCTTGGTTGAGGCTCAGCAAGTTGATCCAGGGTTAAAAAAGTTAGCACAGACAGCCCAAACTGAAGCTGAAGCAGAGGGAGTTCCAGAGTGCTACAATTTAAAGGATGAGGTGCTGATGAGGAAGTGGAGGCCTCCTCACAGACCTGCAGACGAAGAGTGGACAGTGGTTCACCAGACAGTGGTGCCGCCAAGGTACCGTTGAGAAATAGTGAGAATAGCCCATGAGATTCCAATGGTTGGACATGTCGGAATCAGAAAAACCCGAACCCGCATAAGGCAGCATTTTGACTGGCCACAACTCCACAAGGATGTGGTGGAGTTCTGTAATACTTGCCACATATACCAGTTTGTGGGGAAGCTTCAACTTCAATATAGCCTGCACCCCTAATTCCCATAGCAGCTTTTGGGGAACCATTCAGCAGAATGCTGGTAGATTGTGTGGGTCACCTGCCAAAAATAAAAAGGGGCTACCAGTATCTTCTCATCATTATGGATGTGGCTATTCGATTTCCAGAGGCTAGCTCTCTAAGAACTATCTCTGCTAAGGTAGTGGTGGTGGCTAACCCAATTCTTCACCCGATATGGGCTGCCTGCTGAGATCCAGTCCGATCTGGGCAAAAATTTTATCTTCAGTATTTTTCAAAAGGTCATGGCTAATCTGGGCATAACCCAGCTAAAGTCCTCAGCCTACCACTCAGTCACAAGGGGCTTTGGAGTGGTACCACCAGACCCTAAAGACAATGTTCAGGGCATACTGCTATGAGTACCCCCATGACTGGGACATTTGGCTGGTATTTCTTCTGTTTGCTACCAGGGACTCATCCAATGAGTCCACTGGCTTTAGTCCCTTTGAATTAGTTTATGGACACGAGGTGAGAGGTCCTCTAAAACTAATCAAGGAGAGGTTTTTGGGACTCAGGTCCCTGTTAGACTACGGGCTGGATTTTACAGCCCCCCACCCGCAGATATTGCTAGTGGTGGCGGGGCCTCGTGGTGGCCCCCCTCCCCGTCACTCAGCGACTGGAGCCAAATTTGAATATGTTAATGTATTTAAATCAATGAATTAAGTACTTAATCTGCTCCCGCCTGCCATATTGGTGCCAGTGGCTGGTACTCCCCTGCCTTCGGATACCCGTCTGGGGATCTGATGCTGCTCCCTATCTGATGTTTTAAGCTGGTGGTTTTCTCCGCAGCAGAGGAGAAACAATTGGACTCTAACATGAGGAGACCCTAAGTGGGGGTCCTCTCTCTCACTCCATTCCAGCTTGAAAGCTTTCAAATCCTGCTTGTTGACTGACCACCTTTGCATACGCTGGCTACAATCAGAAACCCCATTGGAGGAAATCATCTGCATTGCTATCTCCAACAGACTCACTGAATCAGTCATCTACCTCTTCAAACTAAAAGCCTCAGGACCACTGAATTCAGCCAGAAGCCAGACGAATCACCAAACTTCACAGACTGTATACTTTTTGTTTTATGGACTCGAACTCAACCAATCCACCTTTCCCCACTCTGTAATCTATTTGCGTATGTGTAAACCACCAGTGTGTGTATTTGAGAATGAAAGTTGGCACATTGTTTATTATTTTATTAGTTTGGTTTAGGTACAATAAAGTTAACCTCTTTCTTTGATAACTCAAGAAAACCTGTCTGATTTACCTACTTGCTATGATCATAAGAAGAACCATTCAAATACCTGGTGAATTGTTCAGTACATCCACTTTAAGAAAGAATCAAACCTCTTGTGGTCAAACAAGGAGGGAAAAGAGTGAAGCCCTTCGACTCCTCCTCACTTGACCGTAACACTTTATTTGAACTCCTCATCCTCACAGCCTCTACTTTGTTTCATCCACCATTGACCCTGGACAGCAGCCTTTAGGTGAATGGTATGATCAGGTTTTATGAGGAGGAAAATGTGCTGGTTGGCTGGTTGACTGTTGGAATGATGGATGCCTTGTTGGAGGCACAGGATTTCTTATGGCTTCACACACATATTAAGTAAAATGTGTTTGTATGAGTCCATTGCAGGCTTCTCTGGCAGCCAGGTGTGCAGCTGCAGGCACCATAGCCACACCTGGCTCCTCTTCCTCTTTGGGGGAGGATGCTGGCCGTTCTACAGCTTCCTCTTGCTACAGCTCCACTCCTCCCTGCAGCGCAATCTTGTGAAGGGCACAGCAGAACACAACAACCCTGGAGACCCTTGATAGGCCATACTGAAGGGCACCTCCAGATCCACTGAGGCATCTGACTGCATTTTGAACAACCCAATGGCTTGTTCAATTATTGCACTTGTGATAATGTAACTCTTGTTATATCTCTTTCGTGGCTCACTGGTTGAGTTCCTTACAGAAGTCTTCAGAGGGTAGTCCTCGTCTCCCAGGAACCAGCCATTGAGGCTGCGTGGTGGAGAGAAAACTTGTGGGAGATGTGATTGCTGCAGAATGAATGAGTCATGGCATTCCATGGAGATCTAGCACAGACATGCATGATCACAAACTATCTGGGCATTAAGGTTTGTGGGGGGGGGGGATCTCTTGTGACTGATGAAGACTCCAGGCTGATCTGAGGATGTCTTTATTGCCGCATGCAGACAATCAATTACTCCCTGGACCGGTGAGAATCCGGCCACTGCAGCGAAGCCAACAGCCCTCGGGGTTTGACTGACCTCATCCGTGGCAAAGTTGATATAATTGGCAAATTTGGAAAACAAAGCATTGGTGACCTGGGTGATGCACTTATGGGAGCAGATTGAGAGATCCTGGAGATGTTACCAGGAGATCTCTGGAAGGATCTGGAGACGAAGAAATTCAAGGTTGTGGTGACTTTGACAGTCACTGGCAATGCGTTCCCACCTAGTTCTCTTGGACAGAGGTCTGATTCCAGGAGGCTGCAGGTGTGTACCACGAGGCACTGCTGCTCTGTCATATTGAGGAACTCACCCTCTGTCTGTAGACCCTGTGCTGGGGGCATTGCCTCCTTCGAGCTGGAGCTCTCTGTCCATCAACCCTGCCCTGTGGAGTTGCAGGTGGCTGCAGAGACGGCAGCTGCTGTTGAGGTTGTTGCTTCTCTTGGTGCTGCTGGTGCTTTTGCTGTTAATGTTTCTGCTGGTGCTGTTGTCACTGCAGCTGTTGGTGTGGCTCCTGGTGAAGCAGCTGCTGGTCTGGCTGCTCCTGCTGCTCCTTCTCAGAGGTCCAGGTTATTGCTGCATGAGATGCATCCATGCTGCAGTGAAGGCTGACAGCAAGGAAGTTGAGATGAAGGTGAGGATACTCCAAGGCAGTTGAAAATAACTCAAGTTGAATTTTACTCTCAAAATGGTGATTTCAGACACTGAAAATTAATCCTGCAAGCACAAGCCTTTCACTGTGTCTGATCTCAAGCTTAGTGATTTCACCTTTTAAAGTTCCCTCCACTGAGGGGCGGCACAGTGGTGCAGTGGTTAGCACCGCAGCCTCACAGCTCCAGGGACCCGGGTTCAATTCTGGGTACTGCCTGTGTGGAGTTTGCAAGTTCTTCCTGTGACTGCATGGGTTTTTGCCGGGTGCTCCGGTTTCCTCCCACTGCCAAAGACTTGCAGGTTGATAGGTAAATTGGCCATTGTAAATTGCCCCTAGTGTAGGTAGGTGGTAGGGAATATGGGATTACTGTAGGGTTCGTATAAATGGTTGGTTCTTGGTCGGCACAGACTCGGTGGGCCGAAGGGCCTGTTTCAGTGCTGTATCCATAAATTAAAAATTAAATCAGTTTCATTAAACAATTACTCCCTGCTGAGCGCTTGTCTTGGTGTCTCCGGCGAAATGCAAAGAGCTCGGCCAACCCGTGCGCTGGTTGTTAAAGCCAGAATGCAGGGTTAAATTCAAAGCTAATTACCTGATTGCATACTTTAGTGACTTTCTCAACAGCTGCACAGGGGTTCCCCACTCGCCTGCAAACCCAGCCAGGTCAAACCCAGAAACTGGTGGGATTATGCTGGGTTCCCAACCCGTGCCACTTTTCGGGGACTTAACCCCGCACCTGCACCCGGGCCCACCTCGCCTTGGCAGTTCAAATGCTTCCCTCCGTGTCTCAGTAAAGATTCTTAAATCTGATTGGTTGAGGAGACACACTGTTGCTTGCCCTCTTCACACAGGTCCCAGATCCCCCCATAGAGGGTACTGCGTTGTATTTACTCTCTAACAATCACAAGCACACAGAATGTCTGTGGGAAAGCCAAAGTGTAATAAACAGCTAGCGCTGGTCGTTCATCACTGATAGCACAATCCAGGCCATTATATTATAGATCCGACAAGACATAAGGCCATATTATATTTAGCGATGAGTAACAAGCCATAATTAGTTAACAATCTGCAAGGAAAGGAACATTTTACAAACAGTGACCATAATATAATTGAATTTGATATGAGGTTTGAGAGGGAAAAACAAGGGTCACAAACCAAGTTTGTAAATTTAAGAGAGAGAAATAAATTGACCACAGTAAACTGGGCTCAGCTGTTAATGGATATTCGTAGAATTTCTGGCACAAAACAAAACCAGTACACACTCCTAAAAGACAAAACCTCCACTTGTACATTTAAGCAACCATGGTCAGCAAATAATGGTAGGAGACATCGAGCATGGAGGCAGTGAGGGACTGGTGCAAGGGGTGGGGAAGGTTGCAGGCAGGCAAGTGCAGCAGAGGTTAGAGAAAAGCCCTGACTTGAAGAGGGAAGGCTGAAGGCATCTTTGAGCACTCCTGCTCATCCTGGCCCACAAGAAGTTCTGGAAAAGGCACTTAGCTTGTTGAGCTTTCACTGCCAGGTTTCTCAACCCCTGGCCAACCTGTACACTCCAAAATCCACCATGGGAGCCCAATTTGAATATGTTAATGAAGTGTCCCGCTGCTCCATGGCAGGACGCTGATGCCCTGATATCTGCATTCGTAAATATGGCAGCGGATATGTCTGCAGAATGTTGGGGATGCATTCCCCATATTTAAGTCTGTAACTACCCACCCTGACCCTCTCCTGATCATCATTTGGTGGGGTGGGGGGCTGGAGGACAAAACACTAGGGGCTGGACTTTAAGGAGTCCGCTCCCGCCGCTCGGGAACAGGACCGCAATCAGCATATGCAAATGGGTTAAATAATTATTACATTTACATGTACTTACCATTAATCTTGTGTCCCGCTGCGATCTTCGGCCCGGCAGCCGACACTCCCGTGCCTTTGGTAACGAGGAGTAAAACTGGTGGGGAGCGCCCGGGGAAACAAAGAGTAATACTGGTGGGGAGGGGGGAGGCGGTAAGTTTATCAGTGCGGGGGGGGGTGGGTGTCAAAGTGTCAAATTAAAGTCATGGGTGTAGGGAATGGTGGCAAGGGTTGTACTTTAAATTTTGTGCAGTTTGTGGGTTGGGGAAGGTCAGATGGCAAAGGTAAGTGTTTTGGGGAGGGGTAAGGGCAAATAGTTAATTTAATTGTCGCGGGGGGGGGGGGGGGGGTGAGGGGCAAAAGAAATGTATTTATGTAATTTATTGAATATTTCTTTAAATATTAAAATTAGCCGGTAGGGCTGACTGCCTTTTTAAAAGAAGCAGCTGACGCCATTGCCGGGGACTGACAGCCCGCCCCCTCCACATGATTGAGATCGTGCTGGCTTTCTGGCGTGCGACCCACATGGGTGGGCTGGTGGCCATTTTTGAAGCTCACCGAAAATCCAGTCCTAGGAATACAAGGGATCCTAAAAATAAGTTCAGGGATGAAATTGTGTATTTATTGCAAGTAAGAATATGCTAATGGAGAAAATAATGGGTCTCAAGATAGACAAATCTCGAGGACCTAAAGGTTTACACCCTGGGGTATTAAAAGAAACAGGAGAGGAAATAGCAGATGCATTCATCATTATTTTTCAAAGTTCCCTCGATTCAGGAATCGTTCATTTGTACTGGAAAATTGCAAATGTCACTCCTATTACTTAAGGAAGAGAGGGAGAAACCAGGAAACTATAGACTTGTCAGTTTTGCATCAGTTTTGTGGAAGTTACTGGAGTCTATCATCGGGGACAGAGTGACTGACAACTTGAACAAGTATGAACTGATCAAAAAGAATCACCATGGATTTATGAAGGGTAGGTCATGTCTAATCTAGTTGAATGTTCTGAAAAGGACAAAAATATGGTGGACAAGAGTGTGCTTATGAATTTTGTTTATATGGACTTCCATTATGCATTTAAAAAGGTTCCTTATAAGAGATTAGCAAAAATAGAAACAAACAGAATTGGATGGTCATCTTGTGACATGAGTTGGTAATTGATTGGGAGGTAAGAGAAGGGGAATAGGGATAAAGAGGAAGTACACTGATTGGTGGGATTCGACAAGTGGTGTTTCCCAGGGAACGGTATAGGAGCCTCAGCTTTTCATCATATATATTAATGTTTTG
Organism: Heterodontus francisci; assembly: GCF_036365525.1. Lineage (NCBI taxonomy): Eukaryota > Metazoa > Chordata > Chondrichthyes > Heterodontiformes > Heterodontidae > Heterodontus > Heterodontus francisci. The sequence goes on from NC_090372.1 coordinate 41,955,407, forward strand.
GATGAAGGAATAGAGAGTTTGCAGATGATACTGTAAGTTCTAAGGCACAGTAAGTTCTGTACATGGCATGTAGGAAATTACAAAGGGATATTGATGGATTAAGTGAGTGGACAAAACTGTGGCAGAGAGAGAGTTCAATGTGGCTAAGTGTGAGGTCATCCACTTTGAATCCAAGAATGATACTGAGGGTTTAAAGTATTAAATTGAGGACAGGCTCCATAAATTTGATGTATATTCCTTTGAGTACAGATTGAGGTTTGACTTAAATTGAGGTCTTTAAAATTATAAAGGGATTTGATAGGGCAGAGACAGAGAGGCTATTTCCTTTGATGGGGGAAACCAGTACAAGGGGAGGCAATCTTAAAATTAGACCTAGGTCATTCTGTAGTGAAATCAGGAAGTACTTTTCCCACATAAAGAAAGGGTAGTGTAAATCTGGAATTCTCATTCCAAAAGGCTGTGGATCCTGGATTAATTGAATTGTTTCTTTAGATTTTTATTAGGTAAAGGGTATCAAGGGATGTGGATCAATAGTGGGTAAATGGAGTTGAGGTACAGATCAGGCATGATCTAATAAAATGGTGAATCAGGTGCAAGGGACTGAATGACCTATTCGTGTTGCTATGGCTTCAATATTAACCACCCTCTATGGGTGGGAGAGGGATCGGGGGATTAAAAATGTTAAAAAAACTGTGTACGCGACCCCAACCCACTGCACGCCTTTTGATCGTGGTTCAACTTCATTTAAAAGAATTGACCCAATTTGCACTGCATTGGAGGCAGTTTTATTCTGTGGACATGTCTATTGGAACCAGATTGAGACTATCAAAGGATATTTTGCAAAGGACACAGAACCAGCATAAAGAGAGAACCTTCCTCAACACATTAAGTTTTTAAAAAATTATTCTCTGGAGCAGATCTTGTGATGAGTATAGTAAATAACTAACCTTGCCAAGTCATTGAGGTCTAGGCGGCCATCTTTGTTTTTATCAAAAAATTTCATCTGAAATAAAGCAGTGGTGAGTTTTAGTAAGTGACCACCCCCATAAGATAGAGTTTCACATGTAAACAGTGAATACTGTTACATTGCTTTAATACCTCTCCAAAACAAGGTAAAATGATCAAAAAAGAGCATTAGGATTACAGAAAGAATCCAAATTTGGAAAATCCTAAAAGCACGAAATAACTGGTTATGTAAATCAGCCTACTTGGTAAAACAGATTAATTTGATTCATATTATTGTAAGAACTACTAGTGTTTGCTTTTTTTCCCTCAATATTTTATTGGTGACCTGCACTATCCGGTGTGCTGAATTAGTTGCTCGCAGTTGGGGCAGTCATGGGGGCTTCAGAGCTCCTGGGTTAGGCTGGGAAAAACTATGCTCCTGCTCTTTATCCAGTGGCCTCTACTAGTATGCCTCTGAGGTGAGGACACATTGAGCTTGATATAGTGCCACACAGGTGTGAACAGCCTGTCAGCACTCACTATTCAGGCTGACACATGGAAGATGGCCACTATACTGAGGCACTTGGAAGGTCGCTGGCACCATTGATGTTCCAGACATGATTTTGGGCCTCCCATAGTATTTTGAAAACATCAGTAGGTGATCTCATAATCATCATCCCTGGAATATATGTTTTTCATAATTTATTAATTTGTAAATACTCTATTGGAGATGGGGGAACAAAGGACTCATTATCATTGATGCATTTCTTTTCACACAGCAATAGCAGTCTGATGGAAAATGTTCCTATTGCAAATGGAACTAATACAGCTTCCTGCAGTAGACTGCCAGGCCTGGAAGGAGCATTTGGGTGAGAAGAATGGATGTAAAAGGGCAGGTGTTGCATCTCCTCTGCTTGCATGGCAGGTGAGGTGGGAAGGGGAGGGGTGTTGGTGGTGATTGAGGAGTGGACAGAGGGAACAGTCCTTTCAGAATGCTGAAAGGGGAGTGGAAAATGTGTTTGGTGGTGCATCATGCTGGGGCGGGGGTCACACAAATGGCAGAGGATTACCTGTTGAATATGGAAGCTGGTGGGGTGGAAGGTGAGGATGAGGGGAACTCTATCCTGGTTCTGGAAGGGAGGGGAAGGGGTGAACAGAAGTTCGGGAAATAGAACAGACGTGACCAAGGGACCTGTCAACAGTGGTGGCGGGAATCCTCAATTGAGGAAAAGGGGAGCGATATCAGAACGTATCAGTTTGGAAGGTGGCATTAAGACATACATGATAAAGACGGATAAATAAGGAGAATGGAATAGAGTACTTTCAGGAAGTAGGGTGTGAGGAACTGCAGTCAAGGTAGTTGGGAGTCAGTGGGCTTAATGGAGGATATCAGTCAATAGCTCATCCCCAGGAATGGAGACAGAGAGGTCGAGGAAAGGATGAGTCGGAGATGGACCAGTGAAGGTGAGGGAAGAATAGAAATTGGAAGCAAAGTTGATGAAATTTTCCAGTTTGGGCAAGAGCAGGAAAAGGCACTAATACAATCATCAATGTACTAGCAAAAGGTGAGAGCGGGGACTGCAGTAGATTGGAACAAAGAATATTCCACATATCCCATGAAAAGGCATAGCTAGGACCAATATGAGTTCCCATAGCAACACCTTTTATTTGGAGGAAGTGAGTGGGGTTAAAGGAGAAATTGTTCAATGTGAGAACAAATTCAGCCAGGCTGAAGGAGGAGGGTGATTGTGGATGGGGGCTATTTGGGCCTCTGTTTAAGGTTTTAAATTATGCTCAGATTTAACTCTCTAAAATGAATCCCATCATATACTTCTTGCAAACACTTTGATAGAAGTATCAACAACAATAACCATGATTAAAGTTATTATTAAAACTATTTTGTAAATGGCCAAATGTGACTGATTTATCTACCTTGGAAGTTACTATGCAGTGTGTTACTAGTACTTGGCCAACAATTAATGCTTGATGCCAATGTGAGCTGTACATCACACAAAATATATTGGCTCCATTAATAGCTCAATTGATTAATTCACTGCCCAGTGTAGATTCGAGCTTGCAGACCAAGGAGGCCCAGGGTCAATTCCATAGTGTGTGCTGAGTTAGTTGACCCCAGCCAGGGTAGCAATTGCGGTGCGACAACTGGCCTCAGTAAGAAGGGGACAGAAAGAAAATTCTGTTTACCACAAATCTATGATTTCTTGTGCACTCAGTCTGTCATTATTATTAAATCATCACTGGAGGTTCAGAGCTCAAACTAGTGACATCCCCAAAGTGGAACCTGCTTGACTTTCCTCTCTGTTGGAGCACAGGGCAACATACGAGGGATTAAAAATTGGACAGAGTTAGGGACTAATTTTTAACTTAAGCAAGGCAGGAAACTGATGGTAGCCAGTCCCCTTTAAACCCTGCCTGATCTTCCTTTCCATTGGATTCAATGATAAGGAAAACTGGGGAGTCTGTATAACGTGCAGCAATCTGCTAACTACATTGACTGTCCACACCAAAAATAAAAATTTATCATATAGTATTTAAAACTGGCGTAAAACACTTTGAAGAAACAGAAACCATGGATTTATTTTTAGTTGGCACCATGCCCCAACTTCTCATTTCAGGCAGACAACTGTTTCATTAACATAGCTAACATTCATTACCAGCTGAAGTGCAAATCGATGGGAATGATCTTCAAATCCATCCCTACATAGCTACTACATGAAAATAAACAATGTCCAAACCAGTTAGAACTACATCAAATAGAACAGTCAAGACATCCAGGAAATTGGCTGCAGATAAAATGTCTGGGTTGAGACAACTATGGAATAAGTGGGTTGTGAATTGTATTGCTCACATTTAAGCAAACACAGATTTAGAAAACAAATGGCTTTATGTGGAATAGGTGGAGGTTGTAACAAGTTTCAAAGATGCTCACCATAGTGTCAGTGTACTCATCCAGCTTGTCATCTGAAATAATTTTCTTGTGTTGAAGGAACAGGTCTCTCAGGAAGTTCTGTTTATCATAACAGGGACCAAAGATGTTAATTGTCTAACTCCCGGTTAACATAGCTCTTTATTCTCTAAAATATTGGCTTTCAATAACCAACAGAGCAAAAAGTTGCAATTTCCACACTAGCAGATGCTAAATTTTGTTTCAATTCCTACTACCTGTAGGTGTTGTCAGGTAACATGACTTAAAGCCGGTGCATCCTCTGTCTCATCAATATGTCTGTCAAATTGTCAGTGCATTGTTGCTGAATTAGCTAATTATGCCAGATTTAATTAAGTCTTGTTTATCATAACAAGGGTCAAAAAAGATTTAATTCAGCTATTTAATAACTAACGAATCAAATATAGTCAATCCCATTTTAGGTTATTATCCCTGTGTAAACTGTTGGATTAAATCGCCATGTGCTCGAAGATCTGAGCAAGAGCTTAATTGGGGAGGACTGTTCAAAAGGAAATCAAAAATAAGATTAACTGGTTCATAATTTAACAAATATTTTCAAAGCCCATAGAAACCAGAGATTATTCTGCTTATTCTACTCTTCTAGTTTGTTAAAATAGGGCTGTGTTGATTTAACCATAAACGCTACGCATTGACTCATAAATCTTCCTGCCTGACCTGTAAACTCTACACAATGACCATAAACCCTATGCAATGACCATGAGATATATGCACTGACCATAAACCCCACACATTGACCATAAGCCTAAAGCACTGACTATAACCCTATGCATTAAACATAAATGCTAGGGCTAGGCATTGATCATAAACATTACACACTAACTTGTAATACTTCCACACTGACCATAAACCATACATGCTGACCACAAACCCTAAGCAATGATCATAAATCCTATGCACTGACCATGAGCCCTATGCACAGACCATAAACCCAATGCATTAACTGATGTTGGAGTCCTAGAGGATGGATATATACAAATGGCAGGATTCAACTCTATTAGATTTATAACTTTCCAACAGTTTGTCCTATTAAAAAATGAATAGCCACAGAATTATAGGAATTTGGGGAGTGGAATTGCAACTCAAATAATTTTAAAATCAAATATTTGGAAGTATAACCATGTTGAAAGTAATTAATTTTAAACTCTAAAGTCAAACAAGAATGAGTTAGTTTTCTATTTTTTAAATGAAGAAAGAACGAATGAAAGACAGACAGAAGGGGCGGCACAGTGGCGCAGTGGTTAGCCTCACAGCTCCAGCGACCCAGGTTCAATTCTGGGTACTGCCTGTGTGGAGTTTGCAAGTTCTCCCTGTGTCTGCGTGGGTTTTCTCCGGGTGCTCTGGTTTCCTCCCACAAGCCAAAAGACTTGCAGGTTGGTAGGTAAATTGGCCATTATAAATTGCCCCTAGTATAGGTAGGTGGTAGGGAAATATAGCAACAGGTGGGGATGTGGTCGGAATATGGGATTAGTGTAGGATTAGTATAAATGGGTGGTTGATGGTCGGCACAGACTCGGTGGGCCGAAGGGCCTGTTTCAGTGCTGTATCTCTAAACTAAACTAAAATAAATGAATATGTTTGTATCAATAACCATTAACAGATTAGTTGTTCACTACTTTGAGAGAAAGCTGTAGGGAAGCGGGGAAAAGAACCAGAAATATATTACAATAATATAAAAGCAAAATACTGCGGAGTGATTCCAGCATTTCTTGTTTTTGTTTCAGAAATATATTACTCTCATCTGTTTCTTAATGCAGGCACAAAAGCTGAATTAAAAATATAAATATTTGCCTTTATAGAGTCCCTTTCATGACGTCAGGACATCCCAAAGCACTTTACAACCAATGAAGTAATTCTGAAGTGCAGTCACTGTTGTAATGTAGGAAACATAGTAGCTAATTTATACAAAGCAGAATCTCATAAAAAGCAGTGTACTAATAGCTAGATAATCTTTTTAAGTGATGTTGGTTGAGGGATAAATATTGGCCAGCATACCTGGGAAAATAGCCCAGCTCAACTTTGAAATGAAATAGGGCCACATGATGCACTTGAGAGGACAGATGGAGCCTTGGTTTAATGTCTCATCTGAAAGACAGCACCTGCAACAATGAAGTGCTCCCTCAATACTGCACTGAAGTATCAGCCTACATTTAATGCTCAAGTCTCTGGAGGGGGTCTTGAACCCACAACCTTCTCACTGAGAGAGCAGAGTATTACTACTGAGCCACAGCTGACACTAGGGTGGACAATTCTCATCCTTTCCATTGTGTGGATTGCAAATTATCTAATGAGGGCAGAGAGGAAAGATGTGGGTAGCAACCAGAGACAAAAACTTTTTATTTGTTATATGAAATATGACACTGGAAAACAGCAACAGATCTAAAGACTGGGACTGGTGGGGGACCTTATAACATTGTTGGCTTTGAGGGGGAAGAATTTCACATATATTATGACTAGCATTTGAATAAGCCTTGTGTTTTCTCTTGACATGTGACTTACTCGGAGTTCAGTGGCTGAAATGTATCCACTGCTGTCTGCGTCATATTTACGCCAGATCTGAAAAAGGACAATAGAGGAATTAAGTGTGTTGGAAATGCCAGCACTAACCAGATTTCTAATCCTACTAGCTAGCAGGCCCCATTCATCATCAATAAAACACTGGCTTCCAGTCACATAGCGATTATATCTTAACTGGTGCCCGAACTGTCAATCTGACGATGGACTGTCACTGTAATCATCAATGGCTTCAAGACTACTTAGTAAGTTTGACTGAAATCCAAATGTTTCTCCAAGTGCATATGGCCAACTCCTAATCACATGAAATAATTTTTGCACTAAAATTTAGTTATTTGAGTCAAGCAAAATAATTAGATCAAAGTGGGACTTCAGGGTTAAAACAATTTGAAATTTGAATTAAACAACTTTGTATTAAGATTAGACTGGCCGTTATTCAAAATAATTTCAGTTGGTTTGGATCATTTGTAATAAGGCAGAAATCAGAATCTGGGTTTAGTGACTTGGCTTTGCTCTTATAGGTTTCTCCAATATAGCTTTAAGCACCATAACACACTTCATGCTCTTCCTGGTAGGATAGTAATAAAAAGACTTGCCTTTATAAAGCGCCGTTCATGACCTCAGGACATCTTAAAGCCAATTAAGTATTTTTGATGTGAGGTTACTGTTGCCGTGTAGAAAACATGGGAGACATTTTGTGCACAGTAAGTTCCCAGAAAAAGCAATGTGACAATAAGCAAGTGATGCTGCTCGAGGGGATAAATATTGGCTAGGACACCGGGGAGAACTCCCCTGCTGTTCTTTAAATAGGGCCATGGGATTTTTAAAAATTCATTCACAGGATGTGGAAGTCACTGGCAAAGCCAGCATTTATTTCCCATCCCCAATAGTTGAGAAGATGGTGGTGAGCCACCTGCTTGAACTGCTGCAATTCATGTGCTGAAGGAATTTCAGGATTTTGACCTAGCGATGATGAAGGAACGGAGATATATTTCTAAGTCAGCATGGTGTGTAGCCTGGAGGGGAACTTGCAGGTGGTGATGGTCCCATGTGCCTGCTGCCCTTGTTCTTCTAGGTGGTACAGGTTGTGTGTTTAGAAGGTGTTGCCAAAGAAGCTTTAGCAAGTTGCTGTAGTGCATCCACGGTACATCAATAATGGAAGGAATGAATATTTACAGGAGTGGATGGGGTGCCAATCAAGCAGGCTTCTTTGTCCTGGATAGTGTTGAGCTGCTCGAGTGTCGTTGGAGCTGCACTCATCCTGGCAAGTGGAGGTTATTCCATCACACTCCTGACTTGGGACTTACAGATGGTGCACAGGCTTGGGGGAGTCAGGAGGTGAGTCACTCACCACAGAATTCCCAGCCTCTGATCTGCTCTTGTAGTCACAGTATTCTGGTGGCTGGTCCAGTTAAGTTTCTGGATAATGGTGATGCCCAGGATGTTGATGTTGGGGTCTCAATGATGGTAATGCTGTTGATTGTCAAGAGGAGATGGTTAGATTCTCTTTTTTTGGAGATAGTCATTACCTGGCACATGTGTGATACTTACCACTTATCAGCCCAAGCCTGAACATTGTACAGGTCTTGCTGCATGCAGGCTTTATGACCTGTGTAGTTGTGAATGGTACTGAACACTGTGCAATCATCAAAGAACATCCCCACTTCTAACCTTATGATGGAGGGAAGGCTATTGATAAAGCAGCTGAAGATGATTGGGCCCAGAATACTGACCTGAGAAACTCTTGCAGTGATTATTGGCCTTCCTCCAACAACCACAAGCATATTCCTTTGAACTAGGTAAGCCTCTAGCCAGAGGAGAGTTTTCCCCCCGATTTTCATTAACTTCAATTTTGCTAGGGCTCTTTGATGCCACACTCGGTTAAATGTTGCCTTGATGTTAAGGACAGTCACCGTTGGAATTCAGCTGCTTTGTCTAAGGATGTAATGAGCTGAGTGGAACCCAAAGCGTGCACTGGCAAGCGGGTTATTGGTGAGCAAGTCCCACTTGATAGCACTGCCAACAACACCTTCCATCACTTTTCTGATGATTGAGAGTAGATTTATGGGGCAGTAGTTGGATGGATTGGATTTGTCCTATTTTTGTGGACAGGAGGTATCTGGGCAATTTTCCACTTTGTTGAGTAGATGCCAGTGTTGCAGCTGTACTGGAAAAGCCTCCTAGAGGCGCATCTAGCTCTGGAGCACAAGACTTCAGCACTATACCCAAGATGTTGTCCAGGCCCATGGCCTTTGCTGTATCCAGTTGGTTCAGCCATCTCTTGATGTCACATGGAGTGAATTGAGTTGTCTGACGACTGGCTTCTGTGATAGTGGGGAGGAGGCCAAGATTGATTCCGCACTTCTGGCTGAAGATGGTTGTAAATGCTTCAGCCTTGTACTTTGCACTCATGTGCTGGGGCTCCGCCATCATTATGCATTGGGATGTTCATGGAGCCTTGTTCTCCTGTTAATTATTTAATTGTCCAGCGCCATTCACGACTGAATGTGGCAGAACTGCAGAGCTTTGATCCAATCTATTGGTTATGGGATTGCTTAGCTCTGTCTATAGCATGTGGCTTCTGCTGTCTAGCATTCATGTAGTCCTGTCTACTGTCATCAACTCCTTATAACTCCCAAAATACTGTGGGGCAAAATTGAAACTCCCCAGGACGACTTCTTTCTTGTCTGACAACTCAATTAAACTAAAACATTTTTCTTCTATGTGTTCAAAATGTTTACTTTTCTTATCAATCCTTAATCACTTATCCAAATTGTGTCCCTCTTTATTGCAGTCTGGGCTGCCAATCTCAGGCATTGAAGTTATGTTCTCATTTGAAAACATTCATCAATCTTCTTGTCAATGCTTATAACCATATAAAATTAAGCGGCTGATTTTACGACCTTGTACTGCCAGCTAGGAGCTTCAGCCATACATGGTTGATTAATTTGTGGGACCTGTGCTCAAACTTCCCAACTGGTAATATGCACTCAGAAAAATCAGTCCTGCACAGTCCAACTCGCACAGCATAAGGTGGCTCCAAGTGGCAGGAAGGCCCCCATACTTATCTGATTGTAGAGCCGGGAGGAGCAGGAGTGTTTCTCACAAGCCACAGTAAAATATCGCAGAGTCGCTACCCACCAGCCACCGATTCCTTCCAACCTGACAACCAATCGACCCCACCCCCTAGCCAACACTACCTCCCTCCAGCCAACGATTGCCCACCCCTAATCGCCCTTCCATCCTCACTTGCCTCATTTCACAGCAGCCCACCTTCGGTCCAGATCTATTGGTAGCTGTGAAAGGCTACTTAAAAAAGGCCCAATATCAGGCAGGGATGGTACTCTGTGCCTGAATTTCTAGGCCATGGCCTAGGCCATGACTCCCCCACATGGTGGGTGATATACTGACCTTGGGAAAGTTCCAGAGGAGAGCTACAAGAATGACTTCTAGTTGAAAGAATCAGCTCTTAAAGCTTGGGCCCCAAGCGTGCTTAAAGGAAATTAGTCCCTGCTCCAATGTAATAAATAAGTGAAGAGCCTTGCAGCAAATGATAACTGAAAACTTGAATACATTATGCATAAGAGATCTGTCCCATTGCTTTATTATGAGATATATATAGATCAGCCTCCACGTCTGGGCCCAGAGGCTGGTTACCTACCCGCATGAATTCCACACTATTGTCCAATGGAGTCTCACGTCGGAATAGCAGAAGAAAGTTCTCATCTTCTGGCAGGATCATGTTTGCCAACTGCAAAATTAGAAGACTGAATGTCAGACTATAAGTACTTACAAATATTTTCATAAACGGAGTAATTGAGGAATTTGATTCTGTGGTGCAGCTAGAGGATCAGTTTTATACGACTTAACACCAGAGCCATTGGTAAACAATGACTGACTGCAGGAAAACAGCTCTTAAAAAATATTTTTGAATTCAGCACGGGTACAATGGGCTAATTGGCCTCCTTCTGTGTTGCACAATTCTGATTGGTATTAAGCATGTGATCTCAGAGCATAAGGTGGCCCAAAATCATCCAAAACGCTTTTCCAATTTTTACATGTGCTCTATCGTACAACTTCTGGCTTTTAGGCTGGTCCTGATCACAAATATCTCCATCAATTAAACACCTTGACAATAGAGAATTATGAAGGTGGTATCACTGAACTGTGCATTTGTGATATAATCTGACAATAATAAAGACAATTCCAGAGAATTCACAAACAGTACTGCGTGAATGCCAAAATGAATCCTCTCTCTTAGGGGCATTTTACACTATGTCTGTAGCGTTGGTGAAAACTAATTTAGTGCAGTTATAGCATAACTGCAGCCTGACTCCAAAGTTAGCTTGTGACATGATGCTACAGTGAAGTGGAGTGGGACTCACTGTATTTAAAGTGAGGATGTAATTCACATACAACTTATTCACCTGCTCCTGTAACAGAGAAACAAGATGAAGAATCTGAACAGAGTTGGATGGAAATTTCACTTTGCATTCAGATTAAAGCCCTATGATGAAATCTTCTATGGGTGACTAAATTGCATTTGACCCATAATCACAATGTTCTCCACTCAGTTTTTGTTTTCTGCTACTTCTCTGTGCTAAGAAATTATATTTAAGATCCATCTTTGCCTTTGAAAAAAATCCATAATAATGATCTTTAAAACTAATGCTGAATCCAAAATCCCACAAGTTGCCAATATAAAATGGAATAATGGTGGGATCGAAGGTTACACATGCTGCGAGAGGTTAGGTTGGGGGCGGGGGGGTGGGGGGGAGAAGAGATCTCCTAAACTTCAAAATTTTGCTTAACCGGTGCATGACCTATAAGAACGTATGTTCAGTGGAAAACGAACTTAAAAAGGAAGTGCGTTCAATGAATTGTCTCTTAATCCTAAACTATCAGAAGACTGCTGAAAAGGGTGGTGGTTCTGCCTTGCCACCCAAAAGCTACACTTAAAGTGTAGGCTAGAGAATCGAGCCTACAGTGTTCTGGTCCTAACTCTCACTCATGCTGCCTCTGAGCTTGGCTTCTCGCTGGGAGTATGGAATCAATGAACTTAATCTAATGAGAGCTCCCTGTAGTTTAAAACTCTTCATACTGTAAGTCCTATTAATTACCAACGTCTCTTGTTTTTCTTAAATGTATTTGACAAATTGAGATGAGTGCCTCCAACAGCAAACCAAGTTTAATTCTATTAAGTGGTAATTCAACACCTTCTCCCTTCTCCATATCTTGTCATTGCTTGAACACGTCCTGTCTTATGGTTCTGGCCTGTTGCAGATCAGAGATAGCAAGTAGCAAGGCACAAGCATTATTTCAGTATGGAGGATGTTTACTCTGGAATAGAGAATAAAAAGTATACCCTACTAATTTGCCACACCATCTTAAATTATAAGATATTTCTGAATTTTTCCTCAGATGCCCCTGGTTATTGTGTTTTACAGTTAGAGACAGTCATGGAGCAGAGATTTATTGTAGAACTCCCAAAGTTGTGACATGGGGTGGCGCAAGTCCCGCACATCGGGTGGAATCTTCTCCTCTAAAAATTTTCAGGCATTGAGACTGTTTCTGGGTCCCAGTCCCCCAAGGGTCAGAGGTGCGCTGACAGGGGGAGTCTTATGGGAGGCAGCCAAATAAGTGGCCACCTCAGGGTTCACTATCCATTTGAGGACAGCAGGAGGCTCTTGAGGCAGAAGCGCAGGATATTGTGGCCCACTCTAATGGAGGCCAGCACCCCCGCTCCCCCCCCACCATGAGACCAGTGGAAGCACTGCAGAGGGCCAGACTGATGGATTACAGGGAGGCACAGCACCACCATTAGCATCTGCAGAGCACCTGGAAAGGTGAATGAATATGGCCAGTGGAGACATGTGTCTCCACTATTTCAGAGCTCAACGGCAAGGCTGCAATATTGGCAGACAGCAGCTTTGCCAATTGCTGCCGCTGAGCTCCCCCACAGCCTGAACATTAATAATGGTTCGAATTTACACTGTGAGACCGCCTCCTCTCACCTGCTGGGGTGTCGACACAGCGGGGGGCCCGTCCACCAGTTGCAAGATTCCAGCTTCATTCAAAAATAGGGGCTAATTGCCTTTTTAAGTGCAGCCACTGCCGTAGGGAGCCTGTCTCCAGGAAAATCTCCTGGAGCTGAGAACACATCAGGGAGCTCAGCCAATGTGTGGCGTTCCAATTTTCCACACCCTCCCCCCCCTCCAAAGCCGCTTCCGCAGGGTTGGTACAGTTCTGCCTGTCATGCTCATTCCTAGGTTGTCTCTCAGCAGCAATTTCAGACCATACAAAATGATAATAAGGCACAAGAGAATTTGAAAACAAGAAGATCATTAGATCCCATTATAGGCAATTTCCTTTTATATTCAATCATAATTAATGCTACTTTAATGTAATGTGACCCTTTATGCTGTGAAGGCATAACATGAAACATCTGCTATCTGTTGAACCTAAGCACAGTGGTACCTGAAGAGTCAGATGGATTTTAAAGATTCTGACTTAAAATGACATTGTCACCCCAATGCACTGTGCAAATCCCATTCATGGCCCTAATTTGCATTTTGAAAGAGTCGAGAGAAGAAATAACAGACGCACCACTATACATAATTAATTCATTGGAAAATTTGTAGTGCTGGAGAAATGATGGATAGCTAATGTTATATTTAAGAAGGGAGATAGAACATGTTCAGGGAACTACAGACCAGTCAGGTGAACACTGGTGATAGGAGAAACATGGAGGCAGGAGCTCATTGCTACAAAGGGAGGCCATCGGGAGAGGCAGTATCAATCGTCAAGCAGGCTGGAGAAAGGAGGGCATTGGGAATCACCTGAGGACTGGGGACAAAGATGCCAGCACCGTGGGCAGCCATGCTGGGGACAAAAGGCAAGTGCCACTTCGTCAGAGGTGACAAGTGGGTGAAGGGTGGGGATCGCTGACAATGAAGGCTTAGTGGGAGGCAACCTACCATGGGTCTCGGTCATCCGGGTATGAGGACCCCGTTGAGGAGGTGGTACAGCAGAGTGGGAGGGAGGTGTAGGTACCGGCAGCATCACAGCAGCAACCTGTGAGCCCACAGGAAGGTCAGCATTAGCCTCTAGACAGTGGAGAGGGGCGCAGAAAGAAAAGCCAGCAGCCTCCTCTACTAAGAAGCTACCCTTCAGAGAAGGTCAACCAGTCGAGGCATGACTACCTACAGATGCCTGAAAGGCAGTGCCAATGAAGACTCCGCCTCTCCAGGGAGGCTGTCACTGAGCTATGCGCTGTGGTGCAGGATGAGCTGAGCCCCAGGAGACTTGGTGAAAAGCCAATGCCAGAGGTGCTGAAGGTCACCGTGGCACTGAACTTCTACATCTCTGGATTATTCCAAGGATCCACTGGGGACATATATGGGATCTTACAGTCAGCGGCCCATCGGTGCATCAAGAAGGTCACCAATGTCCTTTTCAGGAGGGCTGGTGACTATGTGCACTTCCACACAGATCTCAACAGTCAAACTGACAGGTCCATCGGGTTCACAATGATCACTGGATTCCCTATGGTGCAAAGTGTCCATCAAAGCTCCAGCAGCCTTCATCAACAGAAAGGGCTTCCACTCTCTCAATGTACAACTTGTCTGTGACCACCATAAATGGATCCTGCTGGTCTTTGCACGCTTCCCAGGAAGTTATCACGATGCCTACATTCTTTAAATGCCCTGGCGAGGATCTCACATATCGGGGTGGTCTGCTGTGCACTGCACAACCTGGCGCTACAAAGGGGAGAGGCGTTGAACAATAGGATATCAAGGAGTGCGATGCCTCCTTAGACAATGAGGATGCAGAGGAGGTGGCTGGCCAAGCATTGCTAGATGAAGGTCTCCAGGGACAACAGGCAGGATGCCATTAGATACATGCATTCACGTTTCCTTTGATCCTTACTACCCGTTGTAACTCAACCAACAAAGCCTTACCTTTATGCAGCCCAGCTGTCACCTTCCTTCCTTTAGCAAGACTTCACCCAGTACCCAGGTGCACAGCGCTCTGCTGGCAAGGCTCAAGACTTGACCCCTAGTAGCATGATCCCTCGCCTTGGACCCGTTGACAGAGGCAGGGTTAAAATTAAGCCCCAAAGGCCATAAATAAGAGAAAGGCAATCTTGTGAGACAGAACCTTATCTTTATTATCCCTGACAACAAACACTACCCTTTCTATTTACATTAGACATTCACCCGTGAATCCTCGGTGTTGCTAGGTGCTCTTTAATCTTTTGCATGTACTCCTATGTGGTGCGCTTCCTGTACTCTCAGCTGAAGTGGAGGCAGGTGGCTGACCTTGCTGCCCCTTGGCTAGGGATGACCTAGGTAGTTATCCTTTGGCTGCTTGAGGCCTGGAGAGCCCAGGCATGCTGAAGGCCTCCTGCACAGAAGCAGGAACAGTTGTCAGGGATGGAGGAGGATCTGGCGTCACTGGCAGAGGGGCTGAGGAACTGCTGCTCACACCGAGCACCCTGAGAGGGGACCCCCGCTGCGGGAGGCAGCCACTCTTCCCCCCTTGTAAGGCAGACTTGTGCCTCCCTGCTAACCTCAGAGGGTAGAGGACCTGGTGGTAACTCTAGGTGCCCCGTTCCCCTCTTGTCTTGCCACTGCTGCCTTGAGCTCAGATCTGCATGAACCTCCTGATGACACAGAAAACTCTGCTGGATGTGGGTCTCCAAGAGAGCCGTCAATCTCTCAATGGAGGACGCCACTCATGCACCAGTAAGACAGTGCAACACTCAAGGCTTGGACGAACTCCTCCATCATCGCCCTTGGGCATGCGTTGACCCTGGCATCTCTGACAGATGTTGCTTGACCTCTCGCTGCAGCTACAGCATTTCCTGTAATGCTGGCAACACCAGAGACACGTCATGAGCCTGGGGCTCAGCATGGGCCTGGCTTCCCACAGTTCTCTGACTTTCAGTGGTCTGGCCTATCACAGATGTCAGTGCGTCCGTGTTGTGCTCACCAGGTTGTGTGACCGAATCTAACCATGAGCGCATACCTGCTGGTGTGAGAATATATGCGCTGGTGGAGGGTGTGGGAGTATGAGGTGGCTGTGCACCCTCTGAGGCTCCATCCTCCCCCTCAGAGGTCCCACAGTCTCTGCGGCTCTTTGTTCTCTCATACAGGTCACGCAGAAAATCAACAGAAACATTGAAGGTTCAAGGGGCCTCCCCTCCTGACATAGCAAATACCTCTATGTTGGAGATCCCTGTAGGCACTGCTTGCCTCATGAACAGCATGGCTCCATCTTTGCAGATGTACCCTTGTGCCCCATGGCGACCTTATTCACTGTCTTGCAAAGGTGCCTGTCTCCCATCCACAATGCAACGTCTGTCCTGCGACCATGCCAGCTCCATGGCCGCCTCCTCCATTGGGCTCAGGATATGGAGATGTGGCAGTCCATTGCCAGTCTTGGCTCGCTCTCTGTAATTGTGTGCTACCTTCGCCTACAGACACAAAGATGAATGCTGTTGGTTTCCAAGTGGGGACGAGCCCAAGACATGGACTCAATGGGCCGAATGGCCTCGTTCTGTGCCGTAACAAACTGACTATGACATATGTTGGTTGCAGTTCAGTGTTTATTAATGGGGGCACACAGATGCCTCTTGCAAGCGGTCCCTTTCCAGGGTATTTGAGAGAGTATTCAATAACAAATGGGCACCTTTCAATGCCATTTAGCCATGCCTCAAGCGTGCCTTTATGCCTTGACCCTTTGCCCATGACTGGATGGGGCACTGCCTCTCCAGCCAATACACAGTCCTGCTTTGACACATGCAATGCCCAAGTCATCAAGGGTTTATGAGGTACTCACTTTCGCAGCCCGGATGAGGTCATTGACCCCACGGCTGCTGACCTCCTCTGCTATCTCTTCCGGGCTTGTTTAATCAGGCGAATGGCTCGCCTCCTCCTGTTCCTTGGGAAGAGGACCTCCCACCTTTCTCTGATAGCCTGGAGCAGAGCCTGGAGGGGAGGCATCCCTAAACCATGGGACCACTCGGGGTCCTCCTTCTGCCATTGCTGTGATGCCTCTCTCCTCTGAAGAAATACTTGAAGTTACCAATCATATATTGAATGCAGGGATGGCAGTCCTTAAAATATGGCACCAGCTGATGCCACCATCGCTGCCTCCACCCCCACCATCGTCCACTTCATGGATGGCTCCCGTGCCTCATCACTCTTAATTGGCTGGCTGCTGTTTGATTGTGTGTGGCTGGCTGCTGGTGGCCCAAATAGAAGCCGCACCCACTTCTGGCCCCGTCATTGGGACCTGCGGCTTCCAATCAAACCCCAGCCCACAATTTCCAAATTTGCAGGCGGCACCAAAATGTGGGGTATGGTCAATTCTGAGGAGGACTGCAACAAATTACAAGATATTAATAAACTTGCAGAATGGGCACATAATTGGCAAATGTATTTCAACACAGATAAATGTGAGGTATTACATTTTGGAAGGAAAAATAAGGAGATCACATATTACTTAGAAAATAATCTAAATGGGGTAGAGGAACAAAGGGATTTGAGAGTACAAGTATACAAATTACTAAAAGTAATGATGCAGGTTAATAAGGCCATGCAAAGTGCAAACCAATCACTAGGGTCTATTTTAGAGGGATAGAGAAGTAGTAGAGAAGTAATGCTAAAGGTATCAAATCTTGGTTAGACCACACTTGGGGCTAGATTTTGTTCTCAGCCTGACGTTGGGTTTCGTGGTGGGAGTGGGTGGGCTGGAGAATGGGAGTGGCAGCAGCCGCCATAGAGCCCACTGCCAGCATTGCCAGGCCTGATCTTCTCAGTGGCGACAAGGCTCTGTGGTGGCACCTCCACCACTCTGCAATGGGACTCTACTTTAAATATTTAAAATACCTCTCTGCAAAAATTTAAATGTCATTTGCTGCGATCTTACCTTCAGTTCCCAAACTTGAGCTTGTCGTGTGCCACTCACGCACCTGCCCTGTCCTGTCCATGAGAAGCTGGCACCACCACGGTGGGGAGGGTGGGGGGGGGGGGGGGGGGGGGGGTAGGAAAGGGGTCAACTTGGCATTATGTTGAACTGTTTGCAGGGCTGGCAGCCTTTTAAATATGGCGCCACCACCTGCTTCTGTATCAGGTGATGCCATGAATGGCGTCGCCAATGCCACCCCTGCCATATGATTGGGGGGGTGGGGAGGTGGCTGCCGTCAGTATGTTAAGTGGCTGCCCGCCGCAGTATCGAGGCTGCAAGGGTCCCGTGCGGGGCGGCCATCACTTTCTGCACCCGCCACCGCTCGCAGCGGCAGGACAACTAAATTCGACCCTTGAAGTACTCTGTACTGTTCTGGTGGCCAGATTATAAAAAGAATATAGACACTGGAGAAGTTGCAAACAAGATTTAGAAGATTGGTACCAGAGATGTGAGATTATACCTATCAGGAAAGGATGAACAGGCTGGGGATCTCTTCTCTTGAAAAGAAAAGAAAAAGCTGAAGGGTGTCCTAATAGAGAGTCTTTAAAACTATGGAAGGTTTTTATAGCATTGTCTCAGAGAGAATATGTTTCCCCTTGTAGAGAAGAGCAAAAGTAGAGGTCATCAACATTATATTTCTTTTCTTTTTCTTTTGGGCCTCCTTATCTCGAGAGACAATGGATACGCGCCTGGAGGTGGTCAGTGGTTTGTGAAGCAGCGCCTGGAGTGGCTATAAAGGCCAATTCTAGAGTGACAGGCTCTTCCACAGGTGCTGCAGAGAAATTTGTTTGTCGGGGCTGTTGCACAGTTGGCTCTCCCCTTGCGTCTTTTTTCCTGCCAACTACTAAGTCTCTTCGACTCGCCACATTTTAGCCCTGTCTTTATGGCTGCCCGCCAGCTCTGGCGAACGCTGGCAACTGACTCCCACGACTTGTGATCAATGTCACAGGATTTCATGTCGCGTTTGCAGACGTCTTTAAAGCGGAGACATGGACGGCCGATGGGTCTGATACCAGTGGCGAGCTCGCTGTACAATGTGTCTTTGGGGATCCTGCCATCTTCCATGCGGCTCACATGGCCAAGCCATCTCAAGCGCCGCTGACTCAGTAGTGTGTACAAGCTGGGGATGTTGGCTGCCTCGAGGACTTCTGTGTTGGAGATACGGTCCTGCCACCTGATGCCAAGTATTCTCCGGAGGCAGCAAAGATGGAATGAATTGAGACGTCGCTCTTGGCTGACATACGTTTCCAGGCTTCGCTGCCATAGAGCAAGGTACTGAGGACACAGGCCTGATACACTCGGACTTTTGTGTTCCGTGTCAGCATTATATAGTCACCAAGAAATGGGGTATTCGGAAGAAACGTGTTTACCCAGAGAGTGGCAAGAATGTGGAGCTCACTAACACAGGGAGTAGTTGAGACAAATAGCATAGATGCATTTAAGGGGAATCCAGATAAGCAGATGAGAGAATAGGGAGTTGAGAGTTATGCTTATACCGTTAAATGAGGAAGTGTTGGAGGAGGCTCAAGTGGATCATAAACACTGGCATGGACTAGTGGGGCCTAATGGCTTGTATCAGTGCTGTATATTCTATGCAATTCTTCCCATAATTTTCCACAAAGGTCGGGCAATTCCTTACAGAACCATTGGTGAAGGCTTACCTGCCTTCTCAGTCAGGGACAATGTACAGTGCTCGGAGACACAAGAATAGTGACAGTATTTTATTCTAAATTTCTGTTGCTACGATTCACATAATCTTTTATTTGTGAAACAGATAGATACCATCTCAAAGCCGCCCTGGTCTGCAGTTTCATTTCATCCAATGTCTCATCCAACACTAATAAAAAACTATGTTTCTTCCTTTCAGTGTGAAGGATCACAAACTTCAACCATTCAAGGATATCAATGCCCTCCAGATCGTTCTTCTCCTTCACTTCCTTTTGACCCCATTCATTCTTCCAATCTCACCCCTTGCCAGGTTTTCATGATACCCTCCAACCTTTCCCTCTCTGACTCTCAAGAATCTGTCCTTAGCAAAGGCCTCAGCTACATCCCTTTATGCCCCTTCCTTTGATCTCAGCACAATGCTGAACTCTTCTTCCATCACCTTCACCTCCACGCCCACTTTCTCCATCTTTTCATTGAGAAATGTTGGTATGCAATGGTCCTCTTAATTTCTCTGTTCCCCTCTGTCACTCTAACCTATCTCCCTCTGAACTTGCTGCACTCCATTCTCTTCGGTCCAACCCCAACATTGTTATTAAACCTGTTGACAAGGGTGGTGCTGTTATTGTCATTGTCTGGCAATCCAACTTCTACCTTGCAGAGGCCGAATGCCAACTCTCCAACACTTCCTCCTACCTCCTCATGGACCATGACCGCAACCCCCCCCCCCCCCACCCCCACCCCAATGAATATCAAGCTATCGTTTCCAGGACTGTCACTGACCTCATCTCCTCTAGGAACATAGGAAGATAGGAACAGGAGTAGACCATTCAGCCCCTCGAGACTGTCCCGCCATTCAATGAGATCATGGCTCGCGGCCTAACTCCATATACCTGCCTTTGGCCCATATCCCTTAATATCTTTGCTTAACAAAAATCTATCTCAGATTTAAAATTAACAACTGTTCTCACTTCAACTGCTGTTTGTGGCAGAGAGTTCCAAACCTCTACCACTCTTTGCGTGAAGAAGTGCTTCCTAGCATCCCTCCTGAATGGTCTGATCCTAATTTTTAAACTATACCCCCTAGTTTTACAATCTCTAACCAGTGGAAATAGTTTATCTTTATCTAGCCTGTCTTTTCCTGTTAATATCTTGAAGACTTCGATCAGATCACCCCTTAACCTTCTAAATTCTAGTGAAAATAGGCCTATTTTGTGTAATCTCTCCTCGTAACCTAACCCCTGTAGTCCAGGTATCTTTCTTGTAAACCTACGTTGCACTCCCTCCAAGGCCAATATATCCTTCCTAAGGTGTGATGCCCAGAACTGCTCACAGTACTCCAAGTAGGGTCTAACCAGGGTTTTGTACAGCTGCAGCATAACCTCTGTGTCTTTATACTCCAATCCTCTTGATATAAAGGCTAGCATTCCATTAGCCTTTTTGATTATTTTCTGCACTTGCTCGTGGCATTTTAAAGATCTATGCACCTGAACCCCCAAGTCTCTCTGGACATCCACTGTACTTAACCTCTTCCCATTTAGAAAGTACCCTGCTCTATCCTTTTTTGGTCCAAAATGGATAATCTCACACTTGCCCACATTGAAATCCATCTGCCACAGTTTTGCCCACTCACCTAGTCTGTCAATATCTCTTTGCAATCTAGACTGTCTACAATGCCGCCTAACTTTGTATCATCAGCAAATTTGGATATATGACTTACTATGCCATCATCCATGTCGTTAATGAAGAATGTGAATAATTGAGGCCCTGCGGGACACCACTAGTCACATCCTGCCAATCAGAGTACTTACCCATTATCCCCACTCTCTGTCGCCTACCACTCAACCAACTTCCTAACCATGTCAATAATTTGCCCTCAACTCCATGGGCTTCTACCTTAGTTAACAGTCTTTTATATGGGACTTTATCAAATGTCTTCTGGAAGTCCATATAAATAACATCCATAGACATTCCCCTGTCCACTACCTTAGTCACCTCTTCAAAAATTCAATGAGATTTGTCAGGCATGACCTTCCTGTCATGAATCCAGGCTGGCTGTTCCTGATTAAATGAAATTTTTCTAGGTGTTCAGTCACCCTATCCTTGATTATAGACTCCAGCAACTTGACGACCACAGATGTCAGGCTAACTGGTCTGTAATTTCCTTGGTTCCCCCTTTCACCCTTCTTAAAAAGTGGAGTGACATGTGCAACTTTCCAATCCAGAGGGACCATTTCTGAATCTAGGGAACTCTGAAAGAATATAGATAGGGCATCTACAATGTGCTCCCCTACTTCCCATAACACCTCGGATGGAAACTGTCAGGTCCTGGGGATTTCTCACACTTTAGATCCATTAATTTCTCTGTTACTGACGTTTTACTTAATTGTATTAAGTCCCTGTCCCCTATCGGCTATTAATTTTATCGGGACTTCCGGCAAGTCATTCTCCTTTTCAACTGTAAATACTGAGGCAAAGCAATTGTTCAACATGTCTGCCATTTCCCCATTATCAATGGCAATATCTCCATTTTCAGGTTTTAGTGGGCCTACATTGCACTTGACCACCCGCTTTCCCTTTATGTAACTATAAAATTTCTTCTTATTAATTTAGATGTTCCTTGCAAGTTTCCTTTCATAATCTCTTTTAGTAGTTCTTATAAGCTGCTTTGTGACCCTTTGCTGGTCTTTGTATCGATCGCATTCGGCCGTATCTGTGCTGCGTTTTGCATTTCTGTAAGCCCTTTCTTTTTGTTTTATGCTATCCCTAATCTCTTTAGTTGTCCATGGCTATTTTTTCTGTGAAGTGGAGCTTTTTCCTCTCAGGGGTATATATCTCCTCTGGAGATCTTTGCTCCATGGCCTCCAACCTCAGTCCCCCAACCCTGAACACCACACTTCTATCTCCTTCCCAAGATCCACAAATAGGATTGCCATGGTGGACCTATCGTTTCAACCTGTCCCTACCCCATTGAACTGATTTCTTCCTATCTAGACTACTTTTTTCTACCCTTGTCCAGTCTCTTCCCACCTACATCAACGACTCTTTCTATGCCCTCTGTCACTTTAACAGTTTCCAGTTTCTGGGCCCTGACCATCTCCTCTTCATCATGGACATCCAATCTCTCTACAGCTCCATCCCCCACCAGGACAGTCTGAGAGCTCTCTGCTTCTTCCTTGAACAAAGGTCCAACCAGTCCTCATCCACCACCACCCTCCACCAACTGCCTGAACTTGTTCTCACATTGACCAACTTCTCCTTTAACTCCATTCACTTCTTCCAACTAAAAGATGTTGCTACGGATATCTGCATGGGTCCTAGCTATGCCTTCTTTTTGTGTGGTATGTGGAACATTCCTTGTTCCAGTCCTACTCAGGCCCCCTCACTCAACTCTTTCTCTCGTACATTGATGACTGTATCGGTGCCGTTTCCTGCTCTTGCCCTGAATGGGAAAACTTCATAAACTTTGTTTTCAATTTCCACCCTACTCTCACCTTCACAATATTCACTATAAGCCTACAGACTCCCACAGCTACCTCGACTACACTTACTCACACCTCACTTCCTATTAGGACTCCAATCCATTCTTCCAGTTTCTCCAGGCTGGATTTTATAGAGGCCTCGACGTCAGGATTGTGGTGGGGGGGCAGGGGGGGGTCGGCATGAAGATTGCCCTGGATGAGGCCCACCATGGACCTTGATGCCGGCAGGGCCTGGTCCAATTTCCACGGAGGTGAAGAGGCCTCATGGCACCCCCCACCCACCCCGCTTGGCAATGGGACTGTAATTTAAATATTTAAATTAATCTACATACCTGACTTAATTGCAAGCCTGCCTCCAGTCCCGTTGCGATCTTCGTGCCGATGGCCGGCACTCCTGCGCCTTCCGATCCCTGTCTGGGGATTTGAGATGCCACACTGGTTGGGAGGGGGGGGAACAGATCAGTTTTTCTGTGGGGATGGGGGGTGGGGGTGGGGAGAGCAGCGATAAAGTCTTCTCATTGGTAGAGGGGATTGTGGGAAGGGGTAAAGTTTATAGTTGATGCATTTTGATGGGGGGAAGGGCATTTGAAAAAGTAAAGTGTTTTGGGCTGGAGAGATTTAATATTATAGTTATTTGGAGGGAGAGGTTCAAAAATACCCATTTTTATTTATTTTTTTAAAAAATGTTTCCTGATTTCTTCAAAAATCCTGGAAGGGCGCAAGGTCCTTTAAAAATGCCGTCAGGGCCTGCGCACAGGCAGCTGACGCCATTGCCAGATGGACCGCCTCCTACATGTGTTCGGCGGAAGGGGGGGGGGGGGGGGGGCGGGGGTGATCTGCCCCAGCGATTTAAATGAGCCACCACACTTGGAATCGCGATGGTTCTTTGGCGTGCAGGCCGACATTTGTTTCGTCTGCCGCTGCTTTCGGCGGTGGGCCTTTCGAATTCAGCCCTCTGTCTCTGTCGCATCTGTTCTGAAGATGCAACCTTCCATACCAATGCTTCTGATTTGTTTTCCTTTCTCTTCAACTGAGGATTCACCCCCACACTGGTTGACAGGGCTCTCAACCATGACCGTTACATTTCCCGCACTTCTGATCTCACAGATTCCCCTCCCTTCTAGAACCATAATCGGTTTCCCCATGTCCTCACCTTCCATCCACCAGCCTCCATATTCAATGGATCATCCTCCACCATTTCGGCCATCTCCACTGTGCCGCCACCACCAAACACACCTTCTCCTCCCCTCCCCTTTCCACATTTCAAAGAGATCATTCCCTCCACGACATCTTGGTCTACTCCTCAATATCCCCCCCCACCCCTTCCCACAGCACCTTTCCATGCAAGCGCAGGAGGTGCAACAGCTGCTTCTTTACCTTCTCCCTCTTCACTGTGCAAGACCCCAAAAACTCCTTCCAGGTGAAGCAGTGATTTACACGTACTTCTTTCAATTTATTATACTGTATTCTCAGCTCATATTACAGTCTGTTCTACAATGGGGAGTCCAAACACAGATTGGGTGACTATTCTGCAGAACACCTCAGCTCAGTTTCAAGCATGACTCCCGAGCTATTTTTAATTCTCCACTTTGTTCTCACACTGACATCTCTGGAACACTGCAAAAGGCCGATGACAATCAAGCTCAGTGAAAGCTCGAGGAACAGCACCACATCTTTTGATTAGGCACTTTACAGCCTTCTGACCTCAAC
This sequence comes from Heterodontus francisci, assembly GCF_036365525.1. NCBI lineage: Eukaryota > Metazoa > Chordata > Chondrichthyes > Heterodontiformes > Heterodontidae > Heterodontus > Heterodontus francisci. Next base: position 41,979,677 of record NC_090372.1, read on the forward strand.
AATTTCAGACTGTAAGCTCTGCCCCTATTTTGATTCCTTTTTCTTAGCAGGTTTTGGTTTTACTCTCTTGTTTTTTTCTTTTTTCTTTTGCTTTCAGACAGCAGCTGCTCGTCACTCTGCCATTCACATCTCCTTTAGACATACCTTTTGTTTTTTCACCTGCCCCATTACCACTCCCTTTGGCCTCGCCCCGCTAACCCTTTTGTCATTTAATCTCTTCTGCCTTCCACCCTATCACAAACCTTCTCTTTTTGTCCTTCCCCACTACTCCCCTTCACGTGCTTGAAAACTGATTACATTTTTAACTTTTCCCAGTTCTGATAAAAGGTCATCGACCTGAAACGTTAATTCTGATTCTCCGCCCACAGATGCAGCCTGACCTGCTGAGTATTTCCAATATTTTCTGTTTTTATTTCAGTTTTCCAGCATCTGTAGTATTTTGTTTTCGTACATTGTTTGTGCTGCATGCACAGATATAGATGTAGAATACTGAAGGGCTACATGTAGAAATGGATGAGAGAGTGATTACCAAGACTAGCCTTAGAGACAGATTTAAAAGGTGGGCAGGGGAGGGGAGAAATGATATTGTTAACATGTGTCCTTACATATATAACAGGGGGCACAATAAAGTTGTTTTAAGTATCAGGACTGGACTGCTTAATTAAATAAATGTTGGGAATACATTTCTTCCTGGAATTAAATATTTAGCCTCATTTCAATTCTTAGTTTCTATCGCATGGTAGCCCTGCCAGCCCCTTAATGAGAAAAGACACAAATTCAATGATCTATTGTACTGAGTTTTCTCGCTCACTACTTGAGGAGATATTAAAACATGTTGAGCCTCCCTTCTTGCCTTGCACTTATGCAGAATGAAGGGAATATAAGAAGCTGAACTACCAGTAGGTCAATTGAAAATTTCAAAAAACACGTTTGATAGATTTTTGTTCGGCAATGGCATTAAGGAATCTGGAACCAAGGCAGATAAATGGGGTTAAGATACAGATCAGTCATGATCTAACTGAATGGTGGAATAGGTTCAAGGGGCTGAATGGCCGATGCCTGTTTCTATGTTCCTGTTACCATGCTCTATTAAAAGAGCTTTTTCTTATGAGAATGCTCTCTTAGGAGGTTAATTTTTTTTCAGCTGAATACTGATTAAGCTGATAAGACTACACTCTGTTTAAAAAGGTATCTTCCTCACCAATTCCAATTTAACAACATCTGTTCTTTATGTTTCCAGTCTGTTGACTTCTGTAATTCTTGAATTTGACAATCCTGCACCTAATGGAAGTTAAGCAGCTGCAATCAAGGGCATAATATTTAGGAGCTCTCCAAATGGTTTCATATAAATTTGCTAAATTGATGAGATTCACACACTCGAGGCAAATTCCTGAACCACCCAAGGTAAATGATTGCATTATTAATTCAGCTCCCTCGGTCTGTCAGGTAATTTCTCCTAGTCACATTCTTTAGGTCATAAACACTCACAATTTAAACCCTTTAAGAAACATACTCAAATGGTAAAGCAAAACCAAACAACATGGAAATTGTTCAGAATTGTTTACATGATTTGATTTCCCAAAATGGCTGGTAAGAGTGAGATTCCTGCTTGTGGAACATAAGAACAGGAGTAGGTTATTTAGTCTCTCAAGCCTGTTCCACCTTTCAATTAGATCTGATTCTGAACTCCATTTACCTGCCTTGAATTCATATCCCATAATACTCTTACCCAACAAAACTCTATCAAGCTCAGTTTTGAAATTTTCAATTGACCTAGCTTCAACAGTTTTTTTGGGGGGTGGTGTGGGGGGTAAGTACTTCCTGACATCACCCCTATATAGCCTAGCTCTGGTTTTAAGGTTATGCCCTGTTGTGCTGACTCCACGACCAGATGAAATAGTTTCTCACTATCTACCCTATCAACTCCTTTAATCATCTTAAACACCTAAACTGGATCACCCCATAATCCTCTATACTCAAGGGAACACAAGCCTAGTGTATGCAAGCGGTCTTCATAATTTAGCTGCACAACTAACTTGCACAGTACAGACACAGAGCCAGAGCTAGTAACACTTGATTACCTCCTGGATTTGCAGCCTTCCATCGGCAGTGACGTCGTACGCTGACATAAATCTTTCTTTCATTTTCTGGACCTTTCCTGCACTCAGGTCGTCCTGTGAAAGTCAAGTAGGATAGACACATGGTTGTTAGAATTCAATCAATATCCAAGCCCAATCACGCATGATTTGCTAAATGGCTGCTAATTCGATTAAGGTTCTGTAGACATTGCTACAACTGCTATGACCCTTTGCGCCATGCACTTCAGTGCCAGTGTATTGAGTGTGTCTAATTCTTCAGATAACTATTTATGGAAACACATTTAACATCAGCTCCCTTCACACTGATACATTGTGACATGTTCCAAATACATGTTCCAAACAATTCTAAGCATCACACATGACTGAAATTCCCGTGATTTTTGCCATGAACCGGGTAGCAGTTTCACTGTTTTGCTGTCATAGAGAGAGTTCTCTTCGGTGATTCTAACGTCTCTGCCAGCCTGTGTAGGTATCTGAGCACTGCAAGACATGAAACTGTTTCTATATTTCTTAACTCGTTGAATTTTTAGTTCGTGTAAATATAAATGAAATAGTGCTACTGATATCAGAAGCCACACATATCAAAAGAAGTGCTTCTGTCAGGCATACTAGACACCAATATACATAAAAATACATGTAGACATTATAACATGGAACAGGCCATTGACCCAACCAGCTGCGTTAGCGATTATCCTCCATGCAAGCTGTGCACCATAATTCCTCTTGTCATTTTATCGGTCCTGCCCTCCACCCCATCACAGACCTACCCTTTGGCTCTCCCGGTCTTTCCCTCCCCGTGTACTTGCTTAAAATCTTTTACACACCTCTAACTGATGAAAGGTCATCGACCTGAAATGTTAATGTTGTTTCTCTCTTCATGGATGGTGCCTAACCTGTTGAATGTCTTTCAGCATTTTCTGGTTACAAGTTCCTAAGGTCAGCATTCACAATGAAGGTACAGATTTTTTTTTTAAACTGTTGCATCTAAGGTCCCTTCTCAGAAAATATTGATGGGCTCTTGAGAACTCCATCATCCAAACATCAGAAAGGCAGCATGAGCTCCCCAAAAGAAAATAGTACTAACATTGCCAAAAACACAATCTACACCAACAGATGTAAGGTGCTAATAAGTTAATAAAGGCAGAAAAAGTTGATGAGTCTAACAGAAACAATATAATTCATGGTATCTCCTCATGGGCTTCCAAGGGAAACCTATGAATTAGTATATAATGGATACTTTATAGTAAAGCCTGGCTCAGGTATAAAATTAAAACCTGGCCCGGGCCCGACCCAACTACAGCCAACCCAAACCTGACCCGAGCCCTGTAATTTATTTTCGTGCCCGACCCGACTCGACATGAACCTGTTTTATCTGTTCCTGCAGCAGGCTATTAATGCAGCTGGATTTGTGGGAATCATCGGTAAGCCTGATCCCGTGACTTCCCGGAAGCAGTGTCCAGCCTGACCCGACCTGAACCCGACAGATGTAGTCGGGTGTAGTTGGGTTCGGGTCGGGTAGCCAGGTTTTACTTTTACAGGCTCGTTGATAGCAAGCTCATCATTGCTATCCTTATCTTGGATTTCTCATTTGGAAATTCATTCAAACTTTCTGCTGCAGAGCTCAGTAATAGTTTTGAGACTGTTTTATTCTTCCTTGCAGTTTTTGCCATAAAACTCATTTATAGCATTTAATCTTTCTCTTTAGCTTTAAGTAGGAAGCTTGTTCATTGCCTCCGCTGCCTTAAAAGTCACCCCCACATCAGGTTTTGCCCATGGGTAGCTCTGTCGTACCCCTCCATAATTACTGATGGCAAATTGACAAACATAGAACTTACAGGTGTGTGTGAGTATTTTGCTTTTGTAAAGAACTTACAGCTGCTGTTATCTCTGAAATAAAACAACAGAACAGGATTTCTTTCGGATCTCCTGTGACCACTTGAAAAATTTAGATTTATATTACTACAAATTGAAAACATTTTCATTCCCATTTTATGTAAATTGCACTGCATTTCATGATATTCAAAATGAACAGTCTAAGTACCTATGCTTTTGGTAACAATTCAAATTTCTATCCTTTTTGGGGGGGGGGGGGTGGGGAGAGCAGTAATCAGGATTTTGTGCTGAAGGTAAGGGAATGGTGCGGAGTAGAACATGTGCTTTTCTAACTCTGTTGACCTTCATGTACGCCCATGTTAGTTACTGGACTGAAAACTAACTCTAGGGAGTTGGCCCATCCAATTTTGAACCAGATGCAGAATTTCTGGAAGAGCCCACCTGATACAATGTGATGTTTAAAAGCCAGAATGTAAAATTTGGCTTTCCAAAAATCTGAGTTGGGTGGGGGGGGAGGGGTTCTCAGTTCATTTGGCACCTGCTGGTTTTCGTCTTTCTGTCCTTGTCCACGCTTACAAATGATTGGCTTACAGTTGTATTATTTTTGCTTCCCAGCATTTCAAAAACCTGGATCATGCCTCCTCTCAATCTTGTCTTTCTCTGCTGAAAACAATGTAAGAGCCCTCAGTACTGGAATTGTGCTTGCTGCTTTTCTCTGGATTCTCCACAATGCATTAACACTATGTCCTGTTGAATGTAAAGTCTTCAAAATTGGTGAAGAATAAGGTCTTAGTCATTTTTATCAGTGTTACATCCCTTACATTTGGAGGAGATAGGAACTGTCATCTCTATAGACCTGCCCATATCATGCTATGTAAAAAAAAATTGTATCCTGTTTATTATAAAATCTTTAGATAACAGTTTCAATATGATGTCCATAGCAAGTGCCCCTAATTGACTTTTACATTAACTTGGAGCAGCAGCACACATAGCATTCATGTTGTAAAGCTTTTAATATGCAACTTATAAACTGGGCATGGTAATATGCATATAACACTATACATTTATAAATCAGAGTAGTTTCCTATTGTAACTTCATGTCTTATTCTCAACAGACCCAAATTGGAGCTTCCAGTCTTGGAAAAAAATCATGCGATCATAAAGGCAACAGTTACCAGCAGCAATAGAAAGTACCAACAAGCAGCAAAATTCTAACAGCAAAACACAACAAAGAGTAAACCCAAAGCAGTTTTATAAAAAGTAACAACATTTTGCAATCTCTTTCAAGCTGAACCACCACTTGGAAGATGTGGGTTTGGACAGCTGTGAACTGCAAAAGCTTCTCTTATGGTTTACAGCAATAGAATCCCTCACGTCATCCTAAACAAATATGGAGTGCAGAGCTTCACTGATGGCTCAGCTGGTCCAGTGAGGCATTCAAATGAGAAAGATGCCAAATTCTGTGCTGAGTTAGCTGAACAGGGTCAGAGGTGCAATGCAAGCATAACAAGATAGTTGGCCTCAATGTTCCTGAGCTGGGGAGGAAGTACAAGTACTTCTATTTCTTCTTGATTTGCTTTCTCCAGCTGGAAAATGTAGTAGTAGAGGTCAGATGTAGAGAGTGAGTTTGCTATGAGACCTCCCATTGACCAATAGCCTGCCAACACTGACTATTTAGGCTCGCGCATGAAGCATGGTCTCCCAGCGAGCAGTATGTTTTAGAAACTTAAGAGGAGAAAGGAAGAATGTGAAAACAAGTGGGACAAAATATTTCCCAATGCGAGGCACTCTTCCTTCTGTTACTTATTGTTTTGGATGCTCATTTCAAACAAACTATAGGTCTCATCAGTCACCAAAGAACTCACTTCAAAAATGAGAGGATGGGTGGAATTTTGTGCTCTCCCCTGTGGCGGGTTTGGAAGTGAGGACAGCATAAAATTGGGTGTGATGGTGGTGTGGGGGTGGGGGGGAACCCGCCACCATCCCGCCTTTGCCGAAATTTAATCCAGGGCGGGAAGGCCTGTGAACAGCCTTCCTGCCCCGCCGTTAATTGAGGCCCTTAACTAGGTAATTAACTCCTAATTATGGGCCTCTTCCTGCTGCAGCCACAATTACCTGTGCAGTGGGAGACCCTGTTGCTGCACAGGAAGCATGGCACGACTAACCATGCAGACCGCTTCCTGGCTGTGGGGACGGGGGGACGTGGTGGGGGGGGGGGGGGGGGGGGGGGGGGGCTGCCTCGTTCAAAGGCACTTAGTGCCTGAAAGAAGGAACCATCATCGGGAAGGGGGAGCCGCTGAGGGCCAACCGCAGCACCCTCCTTCCCCACCACCCCCCCACCCGCCCCCGCTCTTGCTGTTGACTCCCCGGAACCTCCACCCCGCGAGACCCCTCCCGCCCTGATCTACCCTGAGCCTGGTTCCAGCGCCACTCCTCGGTGTCTGTTCGCTGAAGCAGCAGCCACTGTCTCTGTGGTGGCACTGCAGCTACAGGCCTCTGATTGGCCAGCAGCTCTGCAAGGCCAGAACTTCCGGCAGCAGAATCCTAAGTCCTATGGAAGGCCTGCCACTGTCCAGTTAAGTGCCTAACTGGCACTAAATTCGGCAGGCCTTCCGTACAACAGCCGACATGGGGATCTCGTCATCGGTTTCTCCCAACGTCGAGACCCCCACCGCCAGCACAAAATTCCACCTAATATTTTGGCTGTTTTCTTTGATATCGAAGGACGAACCAATAAATTGCATTTGACATGGAAAGGCTTTTAAAAAACGTGACCATAATGCTCAGATTGTCATAAAAACCCAACTGGCTCACTAATGTCCTTTTTGGGAAGGAATCTTGTGCCCTTACCTGGCTTATGCTTATATTCGACTCCAGCCTGCCACCAACATGGTAGATTCTTAACTTTTCTCTGAAGTGACCTAGAAAGCTGTTCAGTTGTACCCAAAGGTTCAAGAAGGTGGTCAGCACCAACTTCTCAGACAACTAGGGACGGGCAATAAATGCGGACCTTGACAGTGACATCCACATTCAGAGAATGAATTTAAGAAGTGTAGTATGTACCACATATAATATAGACAGTATTACCACATGTAGTAAGTTTGAAATTTTAACTAGAAATCTTGCAGTAGCATTCTAACCATACACACATGTATCATAGTTTAGATTTAGATTTTTAGATTTGGAGATACAGCACTGAAACAGGCCCTTCGGCCCACCGAGTCTGTGCCGACCATTAACCACCTATTTATACTAATCCCACACTAATTCCATATTCCTACCCCATCCCCACCTGTCCCTATATTCCCCTACCACCTACCTATACTAGGGGCAATTTGTAATGGCCAATTTACCTATCAACCTGCAAGTCTTTTGGCTGTGGGAGGAAACCGGAGCACCCGGAGGAAACCCACGCAGACACAGGGAGAACTTGCAAACTCCACACAGGCACCACCCAGAATTGAACCCAGGTCGCTGGAGCTGTGAGGCTGCGGTGCTAACCACTGCGCCACTGTGCGCTGTGTGCGAGAGCTTGCCAATACTGTGCAGGCATTGAAGTGGTCAGACTGAAGCTAGTAGCTGGCTTACATCCAAATTCATAAAGGTTGTGATGACCTAAAAGTCCAGTCATACACAGTTTGTACAGAGTTGGAACCAGGAATAAGTAATGCTGCTATAATTTCAGTTATGAAAGTTTTTTTTTATTTCTATCAAAATTAGTCTCATATCAGTTCCTCTAATCCTACTGAAAATAAAGCAATTCCTCAAATTCTTGTGAATAAAATACATTGCTACTGAAGTATGGAGAGAAGCAGATTCTGAACGCTAAATTTCATGGATTTACACTCCTGGTGCAAAGTTTTGCCAGGTGGGAGTGCAAGTTGGAAATTCGGGTATGAAGATCAGTGCTCTTCCAGGAGTACAAATTTGTAAAACTACCCCTTAATTTACTTGTTGTCAACAACAATAATATACTCACAAGGTATGATGAATGTAGGATTAGAAGTAAAAGCATTAACGCATGGGATACCTAAGGATTTATGTCTTAACTAGATATATGCTCGAGCTCAAAACCATTTACCCGACTTTGATCCCTATCCCTTGCTGCCCTTATCTAATTCAAATCTGTGGATCTCAGTTTTGAGATATGTAGATATATGTATTTTATATTTGTATACCGTGTGTATACATATATAACACACACATGCACATGGTCAGAACCCATCTTGATTGCTGCATCCAGTCTGGGCACTACACCTCAGGATGGATGTATTGGCTTTGGAGGGCATACATTGTAGATTCACCAAAATTATACCAAGTATTAGAGAGTTAAATTATGAGGCGAGGTTACTTGAATTTGCATTGTATTCCCTGAATTATAGAAAGTTGAGGTGTGAGCTAATTGAGTTCTTTAAAATGATAAAGGGTTTCATTAGGATAGAAACAGAAAAACTACTTCTTCTGGCAGGGGCATCCAGAGCATAATATTAAAATTAAAGCTAGGCTATTCAGGAGTGATATCTGGAAGCACTTTTTCACTCAAAGGATAGCAAAAATCTGGAACTCTCTCCCCCAAAAGGCTAGGGATGCTGGGTCAATTTCAAAACTGAGATCCACAGATTTGAATTAGATAAGGGCATCAAGGAATAGGGATCAAAGTCAGGTAAATGGTTTTGAACTACATAGCAACCATTTTCTAACTGAGATCAGGCTCGAAAGGTGGAATATTCTAGCTTTGTTCTACGCGCTTATAGTTTAACATACACATACTTATATACAAACACAGATACATACAACATTCATATAGACCTGGGGTTACCAACACATCGATTGCGAGCTACTGGTAGCTTGCTGTCAGTCTTCAAGTAGCTCACATAAAGCTTTGAAAAACTATACTTAAAAAAAACTACACGTGGGCAAATGCAGACTCTATCAGAAGTATATTACAATTGGCTCCCACTGAGCTCCACTCCAACTGCCCCATGCGCCCCAAACAATTACGGCAGATTTCATATCTGCTGGTGTCACGGCCAACCTATTAGATGCGTTGTTTCATAGCAAGGCCAAGGTGAGCACATCCTCATAATAACAGTCTGCACCTACAGGGAGCAGCTTGACCCGGAGAAGGGAGTAGTTAGCTAGCTAATCATTTGAGAAAGGGAAAATGTTACCATACACTCGAATCATGGATGCTGAAACTTTGAACCCGACTGACTGATGAGCATTTGAACAACTCCATCAGGATCGCCCTCTCTAGTCACAAGCTGAATTTCACAGGACTGTTGGACAGCATGCAGTGTCAGGTATCACACTGAAATAATGTTAAGATCAGTTTTCCTTCATATTAGATATAATGTAATAATAGCTACATATTTAGTTTGCATTTGTCTATCCATATTTTTTCAATATATGTTTAAGTGGCTCATGATATTTTTCATTTATCAGAAGTAGCTTTCACTAAAAAGGTTGGCAACCCCCCCTGATATCGACATACATACATACCCTGCCAATTTCATTTGTTGAAAGTAACAGTAAGGTTGGTGCACTTAAACTGATTAAAAAGCAGGTAGAGAGAACACAGATTGATAGCTTTTTTAAAAAAATTACTAATTAAGTTATGAAGCAAGTCTAAGCAGATAGAAATATAATTATATTTTAATTGATGGTTCTCATCGAATTGAATGCAGTCCTGGTTGAAGTTAAATGCCAGCTAATGTAATCTCATTTTAGCAACAGCGCATGCAAGTGCAGTAGTGGATTTCCGACTAATTCAATGAAAATTTGAAGCCATATTATATCTTACTCATGACGCATTTGTATTGAGTTTTCTTCCCATTTCTCCTGAAAGCACAGACTCTTGCTGCAGGCCATCCACAGTTACCAGAAGCTCAAAGACCTTGTTTATATCAGTTGGGGTGCTGTTCTGCTGGAAATTATCTTTGCAATTAAAAGGCAGACACCATCAATTTGCTTTCTTGATACCGAGTTACATGTCATGAGTTCAGATATTGGAAATTCAGATATCTAGGTGAGCTTGTATGCACCCAAATTCCCAAAGTATTTCGGGTTGTGGGGTCTTTGGAACCATGAGCACTAACTTGGACATCTACATGCATTTTAATGAGCAGATAGATAATTGCGGTAGGATCACGACACACATGATCAGACACCAATCTCTGAAGCTCTGACTTCCCTGAAAACATGACAGATTAGAACTGGTACAAAATGAAATGAATGGCCTTTGCCATGAGTTATGATGTTATCCACTAGCATTTCAAAACCATTCCAAACCTCTCATACAAGAAATTTAGCACTTTACTGAAGGAAATGCTGACGACAATACAACGTGACAGCAGGTGGTCAGGGTTCACTTCACTCATGACTCATAAGTTCTGTAAGCGAAAACTGGGTCTTTCACTCTGTAAACCACCGCTGGCACAGTACATTATACCCTCTAATATCGTCATTAGGGAAAATTCAGCATCCCCACAGAACCACACTTGGAGAGTGCAGATCACAGAACTGGAGCTACACTGTTTTAGTTCGATCTCTGACACATGCTCCCTTTGGGCGTGTCTCCCTGCTGGGAGTGTGATATCAGTGCAGATACCCCTTTGTCCCTTATTCTGATGAAAGGTGACAGACCTGAAACGTTAACTGTGCTTCTCTCTCCACAGATGTTGCCAGACCTGCTGAGTATTTCCAGCACTTTCTATTTTACTTCAGATTTCCAGCATCTGTAGTATTTTACTTTTATTCATCATTGTTTTTGTTCAATAAGTCTGCAATAATATTTGCATGACCAGTAAAACAAGGAACAATGAATTAAATGATTTCCACAGCCAAATTTTTACGGTTACAATTATGTTATGTTAATAGCCACCAGTCCATGCCATCACAAAGCGCTTCACAACCCATTAATTATTTTTGAAAGGTAGTCATAGAGTCATTTACAGCATGAAAGCAGGACATTCGGCCCATCGAGTCCATGCCAGCTCTCCACGGAACAAGGTAGTCAGTCCCACTCCCCGGCTCGATCCCCATAGCCCTGTAAGTCTATTTCTCTCACATGGCCATCCAACTTCCTCTTGATGTCAATGATTGTTTCTGCTTCCATCATGCTTGTGGGTAGCGAGTCATTGTCCTTATGCAGGCAAACATAGCTGCCAATTTGAGCACAGCAAGGTCCCACAAACAGTAACTAAGAGTAATGACCAGTTCATTTATTTTTGGTAGCATTGGTTGAGGGATAAAAGAACACTGGGTGAAATCTCTGTTCTTTCAATTATACCATGGATCTTTTATAACCACCTGTGATGGTGATCAATGCTGTTTAAATGACAAGTATTAACAATATTTTGATTTTTGCATCAAACAATAATGGACTTGCATATCTAATCTATGCTGAGACTTCAAGAGAGTGCTGTCTTTTGAATGGGACATTAAACAGAGATCCTGTCTGCCTGTGGTCCCCCCATTGCCCCACCATAAAGAAATAGCCCAATGGCAACTCACTGTTCGAAGACACACACACACACACACACAAAAATAACCATTTGGACAAGGTACTTATCAGCTACCTTCACCTGCAGACAGCTCTTCAGCAGAAGTCAGCACTTTCTGGAATGCACAGGAGTGAAGTAGGGAAAAAAAGTCACTTTAATTCTTCATGAAAATATGGTCTGTCAGCTTTGATGATGCAGTTCCACAAGATAAGATTACTACATTTTCAATTTTGCCTGAAGCAGAGAGGTTAATCACATGGAATAAACACAGTGAGTCTATTGACACAAGCCAGATTTGACATTAACAGTGGTGGTTCAATTGCAAAGCATCTGGCATGCCTCCTTTTTAATTTTTACTGATCTGCCTAACAAAAAACAGTCATATAAAAGGGAACTTACCTTGCAAGTTGTATGTAAAGGGAGACTTAAAGCTGAATATATGAGAGCTGAAGCTCTTCAATCGATGGATCTATGTAAACATAGTATTTACATCTGCGTATGTGTTATGTTCCGACCAGGTGAGGAAGGGGGCTCTGGCTCCCCTTTCGTCCCTTCTCTGGTTTGACCGCAACAGGATTTATCCTTTTCACACAATGATTTAACTTACCACCTCAGTGAGCATTTGCTCCTGTTCCTCTGATATAATTGCAAATGAACTAATCAGACAGGTTTTCTTGGGTTTAAACAATAAAGATGTAAGTTTATTATCCTTCTCACTCTAAACTGATTAGAATTACTAAAATACACAACACATTCATGCTCACATTCACATGAGAGACTCTCGCATACACAAATAGATTACAGAGGAAAAAACAGAGTTAGGAGGTTGGAGTACAGTCCTTAATAAATAGAATTTAAAGACTGAATCTCAGTCTCAGTGTCTTTAGTTGAAATTGTAGTCCTGATGTCCTCACAGTGCCACATGCATGGTTCAGGGTTGCTTCTCAGGTTCTGGAAGGCAGAAGAGAGGCTTTATTCTTGACCCCTAGTTGCTGACTGTGAGGATCTGTGGACTTGGCTTCCACCTGCTGCAGCTTGAGGCGTCTCTGGATCTCGACTGGAGAGGGAGAAAGAGAGAGAGAGAGATGTTCCCTCGCTGGATCTCAGTTATTGTCTGCCTTCTGAATCACCACTCACAAATCTCCAGAGTGGCCCAAGCAGTTATGTGACATGAGAACCTCTTTGTGTTTGGATCAGAATCTTCCGGAAGGGTCTTTGAAAATCAAGGTTCTCTCCTCAAGTTGTTCAGACATACTTGGTGGGGGGGGGGGTGTTTGGCTCTTTCAAAGTCAATGGGTGTCGATGGCTTTTGACAACCACATTGATAAGGCTACACCAGATAAGTGAATCTGAGAGCACCCCACTGTTCTGACTAGGCTGAGTTAATCACATCTGTCCCTAGCCTGATAGTTTGGGTTTTTCATATGCAAATTGTGTGTGGCCATCTTGGCTGCTTGCTGTTCTGTTTTAAAAGTTATTTGTAATAATTTCCAGAAAAAATCTCAGGCAAAGTTCCACACAATTAAATTAATATTTCTATTTGGGGCATGTGGGGTTTTTGTCACAATTACCATTGCTAGGCTATGATTCCTACATATTTGCTTTACCAGAAATGCAGTATTTTTATTACTACTTAAGGCAGTTGTTTTCAGCTTGTATTTTTGTTCAGTGAAATAAGCCAGAAATATAAGTCTCGACACCATGTTGTGGGATTTCATGGACAAAAGCATAATGCTATATGTCTGAAATTCTGCTCTCCATTTTTGTAGTGGAGGCATTAACTAATTTTAAAAGAAAAATAGTTTAACAGACCCACTAAAGTAAGGGAGAGAAAAAGTTTGGATGAACAATTAATTTCAAGGCAGTAGTGATCATATAACTTCTGAAAATGTTTTCCACCAGATAATGCACCTTGAATTAATATAATCTCACCTGGATTTGATTCCAGCCCTAACCAATATGACCAGAGGAAAATGATGCAGGAAACAACCAGCTGATCCATTAAAGTGAGGTGAGAGTGACTGCCCTTGACATCAAGGCAGCATTTGACCGAGTATGGCATCAAGGAGCCCTAGCAAAACTGGAGTTGATGGGAATCAGGGAGAAAACTCTCTGCTGGTTAGAGTCACACCTCGCACAAAAGAAGATGGCTGTGGTTGTTGCTGGTCAATCATCTGAGCTCCAGGACATCACTGCAGGAGTTCCTCAGGGTAGTGTCCTAGGCCCAACCATCTTCAGCTGCTTCATCAATGACCTTCCTTCAATCATAAGGTCAGAAGTGGGGATGTTCTCTGATGATTGCACAATGTTCAGCACCATTCGCGACTCCTCAAATACTGAAGCAGTCCGTGTAGAAATGCAGCAAGACCTGGACAATATCCAGGCTTGGGCTGATAAGTGGTAAGTAACATTTGCGCCACACAAGTGCCAGGCAATGACCATCTCCAACAAGAGAGAATCTAACCATCTCCCCTTGACATTCAATGGCATTACCATTGCTGAATCCCCCACTATCAACATCCTAGGGGCTACCATTGACCAGAAACTGAACTGGGGTAGCCATATAAATACCGTGGCTACAAGAGCAGGTCAGAGGCTAGGAATCCTGTGACGAGTAACTCACCTCCTGACTCCCCAAAGCCTGTCCACCATCTACAAGGCACAAGTCAGGAGTGTGATGGAATACTCTCCACTTGCCTGGGTGGGTGCAGCTCCAACAACACTCAAGAAGCTCAACATCATCCAGGACAGAGCAGCCCGCTTGATTGGCACCCCATCTACAAACATTCACTCCCTCCACCACCGACGCACATTGGCAGCTGTGTGTACCATCTGCAAGATGCACTGCAGCAACGCACCAAGGCTCCTTAGACAGCACCTTCCAAACCCACAACCTCTGCCAACTCGAAGGACAAGAGCAACAGATGCATGGGAGCATCCCCACCTGCAAGTTCCCATCCAAATCACACACCATCCTGACTTGGAACTATATTGCTGTTCCTTCACTGTCGCTGGGTCAAAATCCTGGAACTCCCTTCCTAACAGCACTGTGGGTGTACCTACCTCACATGGACTTCAGCGGTTCAAGAAGGCAGCTCACCACCACCTTCTCAAGGGCAATTAGGGATGGGCAATAAATGCTGGCATAGCCAGTGACGCCCACATCCCTTGAATGAATTTTTTAAAAAAGCCTGCCCCACGCTGAAGATGGTTGGAGCATAATGACTAGACACTTCCTGTGACACCCTCCCCCCACCTCCCCCATTGCCATGTTATTTTCTGGAGAAGCAAAAAATAAGGAGGGCAAATAACAGAAAAAAAAAGACTCGAAAATTCCTCTCTGACCTGAAGATGTAAACAATCCAAGGAGAAGTAACATGACTCATTCTTGGACTTCCTTATTCATTGATAATAATTCTGCCCAGTAGAACAAACTGGAAGAAATGCATATAAATTGATAGATGGAAGCCCCCTCTCCTTGTAAGACATTGATACTGTAGATGAAATCAATGTGGATAGTCTAAGTTCAATGGTAAACAGGTGTGGGTCCACAGCACAAAAACTGATCATAATTTGTTAAAAAATGGAATGATAAATATCACTCAGTGATGGCACAATGAAGTTGGGGTTTGACACACATATGACAAGACTGAATACAGCAAATTTTACTCTGCATTTGGTCCATGTTATATTTGACCAGAGTGATACTGACACGGCAGGGCTGATTCACCAATTTTGCACTGCAGCAGGGTGTTTCACCCACCAGCAGCAAATATCAGGAATACTGAGGTGCAATGCCCATCATTTTCTGTCCGTTCTCAATGGCAATGCAAATTCAACAAAATTACTCCCTGGCTGTTAATAGAGAAAAAACTGTTCCAAACCTGATATCAGCTTATCAGCAGCATATATTTTCACAAAAATTGTCCAGAGCTAGTGACCCACCCTAATCAGCACACTTTATGGGTTAAATTTTGAGGCCTCCGGCATTGAGGCCGTGGTGTGGGGCCCCCAGGAAATTCTTCCGGGAGAGGTCCGCCATGACCCCCAATGCCGAGAAGGCCCCGCCGCAAAAGAATGCTAATTAACTTACCTGGACCGAGCGGCTGTCACATGTCAATATTCTGGCTGGTGGAGGGAAGTCATGCGCTTTCCGATCCCTGTTTGGGGATTCAAGGCGAGACATTGGTGGGGGGGGATGGTGGGAGGGTGGGAGGAGTGAAATTATCAGGGCGGCGGGGGGAGCAAGAAAAATACTTTTTATTGGCTGTGGGGATGGTGGGAAGGGGTTGAAGGGCAAATGTGACGAGGTTGGGGTGGGGGGGGGGTGGGGGAGGGGGGGTTCGGGTTGGGAATAAACATTGGGGGGGCGGGTGGTGGTTGGGTAAAGGCCTCCAGCTTTTAATTACCTTTTTAATGATAATGCACAGAAATCTAACTTTGAAAGTTCAACTTTTTCCGAAGGGCTTGAAACCCTTTAAAAATGGCGTCGGTGCCGGACGCTGCTGCCGGGGACGGAGCGGCTGCCCTCTCTAAGTCATTGGGGGCGGCTGTTCCGTCCCCTCCGTTTAAATGAGCCCCCGCTCAAAATATCAGGGGGCTCAGCGGCGGGCAAGTCGCACGTGTGCCATGCCTTCTTTTAAGAAAACGGCAGCGAGCTTATAAATTCAGCCCGATGTCTCATGTCAATGACTTGTCTCCTTGCTGTACCATCCATTCTTACTCTCAGAACTTTATACAGTTCTCTAATTGCACACTCTGATATTCTATGGTGACGTGCATTAAACCTTGAAGGAACCACTCAATCCATTAAATTAAATCTAAATCTCCTTGAAACATGTAATCTTCCATGCATTCCACAAAATCCATGGTCAGTGCCAGGCTTCTGTTTCATGCACTGACAAATAACGCAATTATGAATTGACATCAAATGTTTAAATCAGATTCTCTTGCACAGAAGAGCTTGTGGTCTAAAAGCCAAAAAATGTGACTTCGTTGTTTGACAACATAACAAATTCAACCAAAAGTGTGATCTGATATTCAGCATCAATAGTATTTTAGAACAAGACTTTGATTTTATACAGCAGTACCTCCCCAGTTGGGAGTTCTTATTCAAATTCTTCAAGCTTTGTAACTTATTTTTATGAATTTCAACGTGTCTCAAGAACAGATGGACTGATAGTTTCAGTATTTAACGCTCCCAGCTCCATATAATTTTCATCTTCTTTAGGCCAGAATACATTTGCCTCACACAATCTCTTTGTACTCAGTGCTGAAAACTTGGTTTGGATCAGATTTCTTTAATTGTGAAAAGACTTGTGAAAGTGCAAATTTCACACCTACAGCCACATATATATCAATCCAGTCCTCCTGCAAACAAGTTCACTTGTAGCTAAATGGTGACACTGTATTTGTGTGGGATTTAAGGTGCAAGCAGAGACTTTTAATATTTTTAAGGCAGAGGTAAATAGAACCTTGATAAGCAAGTGGGTCAAAGGTCATTGAGAGCAGGCAGGAATGTGGAGTTAAGGTTACAATCAAATCAGCCATGATCTTGTTGAATGGTGGAGCAGGCTCGAGGGGCCGATCAGATAAAGCAATCAATAATAATCTTTGTCCTTTCACCCAAAATATTGAAAAGAATTTTTAATAATCACTAACTTGAACAAATTGTCTAATTTAGCTGCTTCACCTGGTTATAATCTAGAAAGCAAGAACTTGCATTTATATAGCACGTTTTAAGACCTCAGGATGTCCCAAAACACCTCACAGCCAGTGAATTACTTTGGAAGAGAGGTCACTGTTGTAATGTAGAGAAATGTGGCAGGCACACAGCAAGCCCCACAAACAGCAATGAGAAAAATGACCATTAAACTGTTTTAGTGGTGTTCGTTGAGGGACAAACATTGGCCATGACAACAGGAGAACTCTCTTGCTCTTCTTCAAATAGTGCCACGGGATCTTTTATGCTGAACAGAGATGGCAGATGGTTTAGCATCTCATCTCAAAGACAGAACCCTCCACTGTGTAATGCTCCCTCAATACTGCACAAGAGTGTTAGCTAAAAATATGTGCTCATGTCCTGGAGTGGGACTTGAACCATCCGACTCAGAGGTAACACTGCTGCCCCTAAGCAAATGCGGATAGGCACCAAACATCACTGTACCAGAATGAAGACCACTAGGAGACAATGTTTTATTAAAACAATTGTTCAGAAAACAACAAAGTATTTGATAATTTCTTCCATTTTCTAGTTCTTTTCCTTTTGTGTGCCGGTTACTACTTTAGCTATTTCCGTGTTCTTTGTTTCTATAACACTACATTCTATTGTCTACACTATCCAACGTTGCTTTAAGAAAGTTACTGGCTATTCGACAGGTACTTCTTCTCAGTCCTATTACTATTGTTTGTTGATTTATTTGTTTTTCCTCCCAATTTTCTGATTCTAAGGGCTAGCCTGTCTTTCATTTTTCAGTCCTGAAGAAGGGTCCAGCCCTAAATGGTGACCTTTTCATTCTTTCCACAGAGATTGGATGATTTCCATGTGTTGCCAGCAATTTATATATCAAATTTCCAACATAAGCATTTTGTTTACATATGAACACATGAATTAGGAGCAGAAGTAGGTCACTCGGCTCCTCAAGCCTGCTCTGCCATTCAACAAGATCATGGCTGATCTGATTGTAACCTCAAATCCACATTCCCGCCTACCCCCAGTAACCTTTCACCCACTTGCTCACCTGTCTCTCAATGCAGAAATAAACAAGCGCATGGGAAAGGCATCCGCAGCTATGTCCAGACTGGCCAAGAGGGTGTGGGAAAATGGCGCAATGACATGGAACACAAAAATCCGAGTGTTTCAAGCCTGTGTCCTCAGTACCTTGCTCTATGGCAGCGAGGCCTGGATAACGTATGTCAGCCAAGAGTGACATCTCAGCTGCCTCCGGAGAATCCTTGGCATCAGGTGGCAGGACCGTATCTCCAACGCAGAAGTCGAGGCAGCCAACATCCCCAGCATATAAACCCTACTGAGCCAGCGGCACTTGAGATGGCTTGGCCATGTGAGCCGCATGAAAAATGGCAGGATTACCCCAAGGACACATTGTACAGCGAGCTCGTCACTGTTATCAGACCCACCAGCCATCCATGTCTCTGCTTTAAAGACGTTTGCAAAGACCACAAGTCGTGGGAGTCAGTTGCCAGTGATCGCCTGAGCTGGCGGACAGCCATAAATGCGGGGCTAAAGAGTGGCGAGTCGAAGAGACTTAGCAGTTGGCAGGAAAAAAGACATAAGTGCAAGGAGGGAGCCAACTGTGTAACAGCCCCGACAACCATTTATCTACAGCTCCTGTGGAAGAGTCTGTCACTCTAGAATTGGCCTCTATAGCCACACCAGGCACTGCTCCGCAAACTACTGACCACCTCTAGGCTTTTACCCATTGTCTCTCGAGACAAGGAGGCCAAAGATAGAGAAAGACTTGCTTAAAGAATCTATCCACCTCTGCCTTAAAAATATAAAAAGATTCTTCTTCCGTCTTTGGAGGAAGAGAGTTCCAAAGACTCACGATCCTCTGAGAGAAAAAAGTTCTACTCATCTCTGTCTTAAATGGGCGACCCCTTATATTTAAACAGTGACCCCTAGTTCTAGATTCTCCCACAAGAGGAAACATCCTTTCCACATCCACCCTGTCAAGAAACCTCAGAATCTTGTCTGTTTCAAGCAAATCATCTCTTATTCTTCTAAACAGAAGAATAGCCTAGCCTGTCCCACCTTTCCTCATAAGACAGCCTGCCCATTCCAGGTATTAGTCTAGTAAACCTTCTCTGAACTGCTTCCAATGCATTTACATCCTTCCTTAAATAAGACCAAGACTGTACACAGTACTCCACATGTGGTCTCACCAATGTCCTATATAACTGAAGCATAACCTTTTGTATTCAATTCCCCTCGTAATAAATGATAGCATTCTATTAGCTTTCCTAAGTTGCTGTACTTGCTGTACCTGCATATTAACCTTTTGCGATTCATACACTAGGACAGCCAGATCCCTCTGCATCTCACAGCTTTGCAATCTCTCACCATTTAGATAATATGCTTCTTTTTTATTCTTCCTGCCAAAATGGGCAATTTCACATTTTCCCACATTATATTCCATTTGCCAGATTACTTAACCTAACTATATCTCTTTGTAGCCTCCTTATGTCCTCTTCACAACTTACTTTCCTACCTATCTTTGTGTCATCAGCAAATTTAGCAACCATACCTTTGGTCCCTTCATCAAGTCATTTATATAAATTGTAAAAAGTTGAGGCCCCAGCACTGATCCCTGTGGCACACTTGTTACATCATGCCAACCAGAAAATTACCCATTTATGCCTACTCTGTTTCCTGCTAACTAGCCAATCTTCTGGCCATGCCAAAATGTCACCGCCCCCCCCCCCCCCCCCCACCTCTACACCATGAGCTTTTATTTTCCACAACAACCTTTGACGTGGCACCATATCAAATGCCTTCTGGAAATCTAAGTATAGTACATCCAACGGTTCCCCTTTATCTACTGCTCATATTATTTCTTCAAAGAACTTCAATAAATTGGTTAAACATGATTTCCCTTTCACAAAACCATGTTGACTCTGCCTGATTACCTTGAATTTTTCTAAGTGCCCTCTATAACGTCTTTAATAATAGTTTCTAACATTTTGCCTATGACAGATGTTAAGCTAACTGGCCTGTAGTTTGCTGCTTTCTGTCTCCCTCCCTTTTTGAATAAAGGAGTTACATTGGCTATTTCCAATCTAATGGAGTCTTCCCCCAAATCTAGGGAATTTTGGAAAATTAAAACCAACACATCAACTATCTCACTAGCCACTTCTTTTAAGACCCTAGGATAAAGTCCATCAGGATCCGGGGACTTGTCAGCCTGCAGCTCCAACAATTTGCTCAGTACCACTTCCCTGGTGATTGTAATTTTCTCGAGTTTCTCCTTCCCTTCCATTTCCTGATTTACAGCTATTTCTGAGGTGTTACTTGTATCCTCTACTGTGAAGACCGTGCAAAATACCTGTTCAATTCATCTGCTATCTCCTTATTTTCCCCAGACTCACTTTTGATAGGACCAACGCTCACTTTGTTAACTCTTTTCTTTTTTAAATATCTACAGAAACTCTTATCTGTTTTTATATTTCTAGCCAGCTCTCGTACTCTAATTTTTCCCTCCTTATCAATCTTTTAATCGTTCTTTGCTGTTTTTTATATTCTGTCTAATCTTCTGACCTGCCACCCGTCTTTGCACAATTATATGCTTTTTCTGTAAGTTTGATACTATCTTTAACTTTTTTAGTTAACCATGGATGGTGGGTCCTCCCCTTGGAACTTTTTTCTCATTGGAATGTATCTATTCTGTGTATTCTGAAATATCTCCTTAAATGTCTGCCACTGCATCTCTATTGATCTATCCCTTAATCTACTTTTCCACTTCACTTTAGCTCGCTCTGCTTTCATGCCCTCATAATTGCCCTTACTTAAGTTTAAAATACTAGTCTTAGACCCACACTTCTCCCTCAAACTGAAAGTAAAATTCAATCATATTATGACCACTGCCGTGTAGGGGTGCCTTCACTATCAGGTCATTAACTAATCCTATCTCGTTGCACAATACCAGGTCTAGTATAGCCTGCTCTCTGGTCGGCTCCAGAACATGCTGTTCTAAGAAACTATCCCAAAATCATTCTATGAACTCCTCATCTAGGGTACCTTTGTCCATTACATTTTTCCAGTCTATATTTCTTTCTTATAAGCACCCATTATTTCTTCCTTTATACCTCATCCTACCATATGGTTACTGTTAGGGGGCCTGTACACTACTCCCAGAAGAGACTTCTTGTCTTTATCATTTCTCATCTCGACCCAAACCACTTCTACATCCCGGTTTCCTGAACTTAGTATTAGCACAATAGAGAGGGATGACCTATCGTTAATTAACAGAGCCACCCCTCCATCTTTTCCTAGCTTCCTGTCCTTCCTAAATGTCATGTACCCTTCAACATTAAGGTCCCAATCTATGTCATCCTGCAGCCATGTCTCTGTCATGGCTATCAGATCGTACTTATTTATTTCTATTTGCACTATCAGTTCATCTGTTTTGTTTCGACTGCTACATGCATTCAGATACAGAGCCTTTAGTTTTGTCCTTTATATAGCCTTGTCTGCTGATTTACTCTTAGATTTGTAGTCACTGTCCCTTCCTGTCACGATCTGTTTATCTTTTACCATATTAATACCTTTCTCTCTTTCCTTGTCTCTACTCTTTGATTTACCACGTCTTCCCAAATTTGATCCCTTGCCTCCTCTATCTAGTTTAAAACCCTCTCTACTTCCCTGGTTAAGCGACTCACTAGAACACCGGCCCCAGCACAGTTCAGGCGTAGACCGTCCCAATGATGCAGCCCCCACTTTTCCCAGTACCGATGCCAGTGCCCCATGAACCGGAACCCACTTCTACTATACCAGTCTTTGAGCCACGCATTCATTTCTCTAATCTTATTTGCCCTACTCCAATTTGCACGTGAATCAGGTAATAATCCAGAGATTATTACCTTTGAGGTTCTGCTTCTTAACTTGATGCCTAGCTCCTCATACTGACAATGCAGAACCTCTCTCCCTGTCCCACCTTTGTTGTTGGTACCTACATGGATCACGACGACTGGATCCTACCCCTCCCACTGTAAGTTCCTCTTCAGCCCTGAGCAGATGTTCCGAACCCTGGCACCTGGCAGGCAACACAACCTTCTGGGCTCTTGCTCTTTGCTGCAGAGAACAGTGCCAATCCCCCTCACTATACTGTCTCCTATTACCACTACTTTCCTTTTTGCTCCCCCCCCCCAACTTGAACGGCTTCCTGTACCATGGTCAGTCTGCTCATCCACACTACAGCTCTCACTCTGGTCCATATAAGTTGTATGAAATTCAAACTTGTTGCTCAATTGAAAGGGCTGAGGGTCCTCCACTCCGACCTTCCCGATCCTGTTACCTGCCTGACTCACAGTCACACCTCCTGTCCCTGACCATTGACCAAAACAGACAACCCTATCCTCAGGGGTGTGACTGCCTTCTGGAACAAAGCATCCAGGTAACTTTCCCCCTCCCTGACGCATCGCAGTATCTGCAGCTTGGCCTCCAGCTCAATGACTCTGTGCCAAAGCTCCTCACACCACAGACATTTACTACAGACAGGGTTGCCATGGATTGCTGTGGCATCCAGGAGCTCCTACCTACTGCAGCCATGACACATCACCTGTCCTGACATTTTTATTGTTAATTTAATTAAATTTATTTTTTCTTAATTAATTTATAGTTCCCCTCCTTACTTACCAAACTCCCTTCTTCGCACGCTGTGCCCTCCAGCAGCACTCAGTGCAGTGTTTGCTTTATAACATATTTTATTGCTCCTGTGTATATATCCAATTCTACTTCATAAGATTTAGTGGTAAACATTTATAGAGATCTTTTACAGAAGTCACAAAATCAAAATTGCATCCATTTAAAAGCTTCAAGAAACACCCAATATAAAGAATTAACCCACTGAAGAAAATAATTGTGACAGAACTACTGCACTTAATATCTACACAATTATGGTATGAAGTGCATGTGCATCGATCTGTGAAGGTCACAGGACATATTGAGAGAGTGGTTAGTAAAGCATATGTGATCTTGGGCTTTGTAAATAGGGGCACTGAATACAAAACCAGGGAAGTTATACTGAACCTTTATAAGGCTATGGTTAGGCCTCAACTGGAGTATTGCATCCAGTTCTTGTCATCACACTTCAGGAAGGATGTAAGGGTCCTTGAGAGGGTGCAGAGGAGATTTATCAGAATGGCCCCAGGGATGAAGGCTTTTAGTTACAACATTAGGTTGGAAAAGCTGTGTTTGTCCTCCTTGGAACAAAAGAGATTGAGGGGAGATTTAATAGAACTGTACATGATTATGACAGGCTTAGATAAATTAAGCTAGGAAAAACTGTTCCCATTAATAGTACAAGGACTAGGGGACATAGATTGAACGTTTTGAGCAAGAGGTGCAGGGGGAATATGAGGAAGAACTTTTTTACGCAGTGGGTGGTAATGACCTGGAAATCGCTGTCCACAAGGGAGGTGGAAATGGAGACAATCAATGACTTCAGAAGAAATTGGATGGCCACCTGAGGGAAATAGACTTGCAGGGCTACGGGGATCGAGCAGGGAAATGGGATTGACTGAATAGCTCCGTGGAGAGCCGGCCTGCACACGATGGACCAAATGGCCTCCTTCTGCGCTGTAAATGACTCAATATAGAACAATTTGGTAAACAAAAGGAAAAGGATAAGAGATATTATCTTCATGGAAATGATCAGTTGCTGGGCATTTAAGGAGAGTGGATGCCATGAAAACATCATACCACCCTCTCAGATGTCTTTTATGTCTTTGCAAATGCAAACAGAGCTGAGCAAGAGTAAGTGTTATTCTCTGGCATGATTGACTGTCACTATGTATTTTTTTAATGGAAGTACTTTTCATTTTTTTTTGCATGCATTTGGCAATCAGTTGCCAGAAGAGACCTAAATTTGTTGCTATGGAAATGCTTACAATGAGGTTTACCTAACAAGCTAAAGTAGGATGTGTACTCACTTCAGTACCAAGCTTCTTCATGAGGTGAAGGAAAAAATCATCCAGTTCTTTGCCTTCAATGTAGCCGTTATCTAGACAGAGTTCAACAAAAAGTGTAATAATTCCAGTAAAATCATTTGCCAAAGTACTGAATAAGATCAGTAAAAACTTTCTGGAAATTCTGTCTGAAGAACTTTTGTTACAGAATAAACAATATAAAAGTAATACAGTACAGGAAAATAGACCTGAATTTATTAGGAAACAACATTGTGAGCACCAAAATCCTGCATAGCCAGGATCAAATCTGTACTGAGACTAACATGGTTCACCAGATTTAGGGCATTTTACTGTTGGGTTATTTCAACAAGATGCCTTTATTATTCACATGTAATAAAGTATTGTCTTCAAACTTGCATTTGTCCACTTAACAGATTTGCAAGTCCTGACAACACACAACAGAAAACTACTTACCAAGGGGGCTGAATGGGTTGCTTTAATGGTGACTACAGACTGCTTAACAGACATTGCTGTACCCTAACCCCCAGGGCTATTTAAGAGCTACAATTTTAAAATGATGGCCATCTATAGCGGTATAGTAATTCTGCTTGGTTGCTGCTCTGATGTACCGAAGTAACAGTGAAGAAATACTGTGCCCGGTGAGTGCTTTCAAAGACAAGGTCCCACCATCTTATAGGCTGTCCTGAATGGAGTGAGCAGTGCATAGATTGAAAACAAATCATTATTTATTGACTATAATAGTATAGCTTCAAGTTTCCATATAAAATGAGGAGAGATTTAAAAAAAAATGTTTACTGCACAAATGGATGAGCAGGCTTGAAATGACAGGCAGGCTTTCTAAACAGTAGAGCATGTGATAACTGCAGTATCTTATAGTTTACCTTGGAATGTGGATGTTGGGCTAACTCCACAACAATTGTTTTGACACATTTGGTTCTGAAATGAGGGGCCATTGCTCTGATCAACACCATTGATCTGATAGCACAATTCACAGCAGTTGATTCCAAAATGCAGACAGTAAGTACAATGACTGTTAATGACCCAAAGCAAACAGTGATGGTTCCTGACTTGTAACATCCCCATGAAAAAAAAATGTTGAAATCAGTGCTTATGGATCACAGAACTGATACAAATTATAACACCTGCCCCTTGTAACAGCACTTTATGGAGATATCTCAAGGTCAACTTTTTAAAAAATTACAAAATTGAAGACTTCACCTGACTTTGCTCCATTTTTACATTTTTTACCAGAATAAAAATGGAAAGCATCAAAGAGTATTCAGATTTTGATACAGCCAATAAGTGTCTAAGATCTAGCGCAGAAAATAACCAACTACATCCCTGATAGAAGGGTGGGGCCTGTTCAAGTAATGACCTTTAAGCTGCATTTTACTGGTAATAACTCTGGGTGCAGTTTGGTTGCAAACATCCCTATCAATTTTAAGAAAGGACAGATTCGTTGGTTCAAGATACAGGACAACTAGGGGAGTTGGTCAGTGTGAAAATGTTAAACAGCAACAGTGGAGTAAGTTAGTTGAGTTCGCCCGCGGAAAACAAAAATTGGGGCAGACCCCAGTTTTAACACTGAAGCAACTTAATAAAATGTCTAGAACAGGGCACAACCTGAGCGACAGTCAAATACAGACAAACTTACAAAACGAAATGTTACAGAAAGCGTGGACTGGGTATAGTGCAACTTCCTGCTATGTGTAAATCTTGCTAAAATTAATTGGTTTTGTCCTTTCCGATCTATTGAATATTCCAGGGCTCAATGTGACGGCAAAAAAGTTTCCAAAATATAATGGAAAAATATTTTTTATTTTACAGCCAGCTTAAAAATAATAATGAGATCTTTTCATACATTCATCCCACGCTTCCACTAACTCACATATCCATTCATGTATAGATAAAAACGACTTAAAAGGTCCCCCTATTTTGCAACGAATGTGATGAAGTAGAATTGCTTTACCATCAGCGTCAAAGCGTTGCCAAATATGAAGGAAACCGACGGCGTCCAGGTTGTCGAAGCCCGGGCTGTCCATGGTGCTGGAGAGTGAATGAAAAAGTTTCGAATTGCGGGCAAGCTTTTCTGCTGGCTCTATTGCAGCGAACAGGAGAGACCCAGGGACCGGAGAGGTCTTTCCTCACTCCCAGGTCAAATCCACTGAAACACAAAGCCCGCACTCTCACTGAGTCAAACACCCAAGTGCCCAAGGTTCCCCAGCGAGCCCTGTGCTCTGCCCCTCAGCTTTGCTGACGAGCTTCGGCTCCTCCCACCTCAGCATCCAATTGATCAGTCTCCAGTGCACTCACTCGTTGGGATCACGGAGAAGACTGCATTGAAAGGCTGTTTGGAATAACAACACGACCCGGGCGGATAAAGTAACATTCTTGCGAGATCTTTTAACAAGAACAGTGAAATTCTGCCTGACAGCATTGCCACAGCACTGACCCTGAACATAAAAGATCATGTGTGGAAAAAAATCTCCAGAATTTTAAACAATAAGGACTTATGGAATTAATGAAGTGCTCATTGTACTGTCTTTCTACCGTAGAAGAATCATTTGTTAAGCTCGCGTAGAAAGCATTGGTGTAACTAGCAGTCTTGGTTCATGCCCTGACATGAATGGTCACTTGCCGACTAACCAGTATTGTTAGTCTCAGCCCGCTTCCTCTGATTTCATCCTCGTCTTTCAAGCGATAAGTACACCTAAAAAAAGTGACCTAATCCAGTCATTTCACCACCGCCCCACACAAATCAATCACATGGGGCGGTATGTTATCAGTTGTGTGGAGGCAGCACTAGGGGGGGAGGGGGGGGTGTGAAGGCGGAGAATTATGTGATCCCGCCTCTGTGCAATCTTGCCGGAGGCGGGGTCAGACCGGCAACGGCTACCTGCCCGGCAGTAGCAGGTAATCAATTAGTGGCACAAAGGTCTCCACAAAGATAAAGGGTGGTACTGCCAAGTCTAGAGCCCCCTGGTTATCGAGAGACTTACAAGGTAGGTTGAAGCAGAAAAAGAAAGTTTGCCAATCACAAAAAATTTAATACTTTAGAAAGCCACGAGGAGTGTAGAAAGCGCAGAGGTGAAGTAAAAAAGGAAATTAGAAAAGCAAAGAGAGGACATGAAAAAATATTGGCAGGTAAAATCAAGGAACACCCAAAGGTGTTTTATCAGTACATTAAGAGCAAGAGAATAACTAAAGAAAGGGTAGGACCTATCAGAGATATACAAGGGAACTTACACATGGATGCAGATGATGTTGGCAGCGTTTTTAATTAATTTTTTTGCCTCTGTCTTGATGCAGACATTGCAGTAAAAGAGGAGGATTGTGAAATATTAGATATGATTAGCATAACGAGAGAGGAAGTACTAGAGGGTCTGACATCCTTGTAAGGGGATAAATCACCAAGGCCAGATGGATTGCTTCCCCGGTTGTTAAAGGAAGCCAGGGAGGAAATAGTGGATTCGCTGAGGATCATCTTCAAATCCTCACTGGATACGGGTGAGGTGCCAGAGGACTGGAGGTCTACGAATGTTATCTTCTTCTTCTTTGGCCTCCTTGTCTCGAGAGACAATGGGTAAGCCCCTGGCGGTGGTCAATGGTTTGTGAAGCAGCGCCTGGACTGGCTATAAAGGCCAATTCTAGAGTGACAGACTCTTCCACAGGTGTAGATAAAATTGGTTGTCGGGGCTGTTACACAGTTGGCTCTCCCCTTGAGCTTGTCTTTTTTCCTGCCAACTGCTAAGTCTCTTTGACTCGCCACACTTTAGCCCCGCATTTATGGCTGCCCACCAGCTCTGGCGATCGCTGGCAACTGACTCCCATGACTTATGATCAATGTCACAGGACTTCATGTCGCCTTTGCAGACGTCTTTAAAGCAGAGACATGGATGGCCGGTGGGTCTGATACCAGTGGCGAGCTCGCTGTACAATGAGTCCTTGGGGATCCTGCCATCTTCCATGCGGCTCACATGGCCAAGCCATCACAAGCGCCGCTGGCTCAGTAGGGTGTATATGCTGGGGATGTTGGCCGCCTCGAGGACCTCTGCATTGGAGATATGGTCCTGCCACCTGATGCCAAGGATTCTCCGGAGGCAGCAAAGATGGAATGAATTGAGACGTCGCTCTTGGCTGACATACGTTGTCCAGGCCTCGCTGCCGTAGAGCAAGATACTGAGGACGCAGGCTTGATACACTCAGACTTTTGTGTTCCGTGTCAGTGTGCCATTTTCCCACACTCTCTTGGCCAGTCTGGACATAGCAGTGGAACCCTTTCCCATGCGCTTGTTGATTTCTGCATCGAGAGACAGGTTACTGGTGATAGTTGAGCATAGGTAGGTGAACTCTTGAACCACTTCCAGAGCCTGGTTGCCAATATTGATGGATGGAGCATTTCTGACGTCCTGTCCCATGATGTTCATTTTCTTGAGGCTGATGGTTAGGCCAAATTCGTTGCAGGCAGCCGCAATCCTGTCAATGAGTCTCTGCAGACACTCTTCAGTGAGAGATGTTAATGCAGCATCGTCAGCAAAGAGGAGTTCCCTGATGAGGACTTTCCATACTTTGGTCTTCGCTCTTAGACGGGCAAGGCTGAACAACCTGCCACCTGATCTTGCATGGAGGAAAATTCCTTCTTCTGAAAACTTGAACACATGTGAGAGCAGCAGGGAGAAGATGATCCCAAATAGTGTAGGTGCGAGAACACAGCCCTGTTTCACGCCACTCAGGATAGGAAAGGGGTCTGATGAGGTGCCACTATGCTGAATTGTGCCTTTCATATTGTCATGGAATGAGGTGATGATATTTAGTAGCTTTGGTGGACATCCGATCTTTTCTAGTAGTCTGAAGAGACCACGTCTGCTGACGAGGTCAAAGGCTTTGGTGAGATCTATGAAAGCAACGTAGAGGGGCATCTGTTGTTCACGGCATTTCTCCTGTAGCTGGCGAAGGGAGAACAGCATGTCAATGGTGGATCTCTCTGCTCGAAAGCCACACTGTGCCTCAGGGTAGATGCGCTCAGCCAGTTTCTGGAGCCTGTTTAAAGCAACTCGAGCGAAGACTTTCCCCAGTATGCTGAGCAGGGAGATTCCACGGTAGTTGTTGCAGTCACCCTTGTTCTTATAGAGGGTGATGATATCGGCATTGCGCATGTCCTGTGGTTCTGCTCCCTCGTCCCAGCACAGGCAAAGCAGTTCGTAGAGTGCTGAGAGTATAGCAGGCTTGGCACTCTTGATTATTTCAGGGGTAATGCCAACCTTCCCAGGGGTTTTTCCGCTGGCTAGAGAATCAATGGCATCACTGAGTTCCAATTTTGTTGGCTGTACGTCCAGCTCGTCCATGACTGGCAGAGACTGGGCTGCATTGAGGGCAGTCTCAATGACATCATTTTCCCTGGAGTACAGTTCTGGGTAGTGCTCCACCCATTTGCTTGCGTTGGTCAGTGATTGTGTCCCCTGATTTAGATTTGAGGGGGGTGATCTTCTTGATGGTTGGCCCAAAAGCTCTCTTAATGCCATCATACATTCCTCTGATGTTTCCGTTGTCAGAGGCCAGCTGAATATGACTGCATAGGTGTTGCCAGTAGTCATTTGCGCAGCGCCTGGCTGTTCTTTGTGCAGCACTTCTGGCTGCTTTAAGTGCTACGGATGTTAACTCGCTGGGGGCTTTCTTGTAGTTCAGAAGTGCAATGCACTTAGCAGCTATGACAGGTTCCAGCTCTTC
The DNA here is from genome assembly GCF_036365525.1 of Heterodontus francisci. NCBI lineage: Eukaryota > Metazoa > Chordata > Chondrichthyes > Heterodontiformes > Heterodontidae > Heterodontus > Heterodontus francisci. The sequence goes on from NC_090372.1 coordinate 42,009,504, forward strand.
AAAGTGATATTGAAACCAGTCTGCATTCTGCTTCACACGTTTGCCATTGGTGATAATTGCTGAGTCATAGATGGCGTCTCTGATGTGGGCCCACTTGGTCTCTGCATCCCCTGTAGGAGTGTTTTGAAGGGCTTTTTCAAGTGAATTTAGAAACCTATGTAACAGCTGTGGATGAGAGATTCTGCTAGTGTTGATGCGCGGGCAGCCCATCTGCTTGGAGTGATGCAGCTTCTTTGGTTTGAATCTAACCTTGCTGCACACCAGGGAGTGGTCGGTGTCGCAGTCTGCACTGGGGAAGCTGAGTGTGATTTGAACGTTGTTTAAAGAGGCTCGCCTTGTGATGGTGAGGTCCAGCTGGTGCCAACGACGTGATCTTGGGTACCTCCAAGAAACCTGGTGACAGGGTTTAGTGTGAAAGAACGAGTTGGTGATGCAGAGGGTATGATAGGTACACAACTCAAGCAGTCTCTGTCCATTCTCATTCTCTACGAATGTTATACCATTGTTTAAAAAGAGTGCGAGGGATAGGCCAAATAATTATAGGCCGACGAGTCTGACCTCAGCAGTGGGTAAATTATTAGAATCAATTCTGAGGGACAGGATAAACTGCCACTTAGAAAGGCACAGATCAGGGATAGTCAGCATGGGTTTGTTTAGGGAAGGTCATGTCTTACTAACTTAATTGAATTCTTTGAGTAAGTAACAAGGAGGATTGATGAGGGTAGTGTAGTGGATGTCGTCTACATGGATTTTAGTAAGGCATTTGACAAGGTCCCGCATGGGAGACTGGTCAGTAAAATGAAAACCAATGGGATACAGGGGAATGTGGCAGGTTGCATCCAAAATTTGTTCAGTGACAGGAAGCAAAGGGTGGTAGTCAATGGATGTTTTTGTGAATGGAAAGCCGTTTCCAGTGGCGTTCCACAGGGCTCAGTGTTGGGTCCCTTTCAGTTTGTGGTATATATTAATGATTTGGACTATATGTGGGAGGCATGATTGGGAAATATGCTGATGACACAAAAAGTGGCCATGTAGTTAATAGTGAGGAAGATGGCTGTAGACTCCAGAATGATAACAATGGTTTCGTTGAGTGGACGGAAAAGTAGCAACTGGAATTCAATCTGGAGAAGTGTGAGGTAATGCACTTGGGGAGGGTAAATAAAGCAAGGGAATAATAAACAGGAGGATATTGAGAGGGGTAGAAAAAGTGAGACACCTTGGAGTGCATGTCCACAGGTCGCTAAAGATGGCAGGACAGGTAGATAAAGTGAAGAAGGCATATGGAATGCTTTCTTTTATTGGCTGAGGTATAGAATACAAAAGCAGCGTGTAATGCTGGAACTGCATAAAACACTGGTTCGGCCACAGTTGGAGTATTGCGAACAGTTCTGGTCGCCACATTAATGGAAGGACATAGTTGCTCTGGAGAGAGTGCAGAGTAGATTTACAAGAATGTTGCCAGGGTTTGAAAGTTGCAGCTGTGAAGAAATATTGGATAGGCTAGGGTTGTTTTCTTTAGAACAGAGGAGGCTGAGGGGTGACTTAATTGAGGTGCACAAAATTATGAGGGGCCTAAATAGAGTAGACAGGAAGGACCTGTTTCCCCTAGCAGAGAGGTCAATTACCAGGGGGCACAGATTTAAGGTGATTGGTAGAAGGATTAGAGTGGACATGAGGCAAAACTTTTTCACCCAGAGGGTGGCAGGTGTCTGGAATTCACTGCCTGAAATGGTGGTGGAGGCAGAAATGCTCAATTCTTTTAAAGGGTACCTGGACATGCACCTGAAGTGCTGTAACCGGCAAGGCTATGGAACCAGGTGCTGGAAGGTGGAATTAGATTGGGCAGCTAGTTTTTTCAGCCGGCATGGACATGACCGGCTGAATGGCCTACTTCTGTGCTGCAATTTTTCTAAGTGCTAGGCAATGACCATCTCCAACAAGGGAGAATCTAACCTTCTCCCCTTGACATTCAATGGCATTACGATCACTGAATCCCCCACTATCAATATCCTGGGGGCTACCATTGACCAGAAACTGAACTGGACCAGCCATATAAATACTGTGGCTACAAGAGCAGTTCAGAGGCTAGGAATCCTGCGGCGAGCAACTCACATCCTGACTCCCCAAAGCCTGTCCATCATCTACAAGGCACAAGTCAGGTGTGTAATGGAATACTCTCCACTTGCCTGGATGGGTGCAGCTCCAACAACACTCAAGAAGCTCAACATCATCCAGGATAAACCAGCCCGCTTGATTGGCACTCCATCCACAAACGTTCACTCCCTCCACACCACCGACGCACATTGGCAGCAGTGTACACCAGCCACAAGATGTACTGCAGCAATGTACCAAGGCTCCTTTCACAACACCTTCCAAATTTGCGACCTCTATCAACTAGAAGGACAAGGGCAGCAGATGCATGGGAACCCCACCACCTGCAAGCTCCCCTCCATGCACACCATCCTGACTTGGAACTATATCACCGTTCCTTCACTGTCGCTGGGTCAAAATCCTGGAACTTCCTCCCTAACAGCACTGTAGGTGTTTACCTACACCCCAAGTACTGCAGCGGTTCAAGAAGGCAGCTTACCACCACCTTCTCGAAGGCAATTAGGGATGGGCAATAAATGCTGGCCTAGTCAGCGATGCCCACATCTCATGAACAAATAAAAAGTGCCCACTTTGGTGGTGGTGCCACCAGGATCTTCCCGACAGCAGATGCCCCTGGTGAGGCCGTAGCTGGCAGATGGCTGGAGGAGGCCTCCCAGCGGCAGGCCAGGGGGCCAACAAGGCCTCCTTTTATTCCCACCTCCCTCTGGCATTGTGGGTGCCAGAGGGGCACAGCTGCAGGCCATCCAGAGGGTTGGAGGGGTGTTTCCCCTCCACAATGATGGCCTGGCAGGCTGTGGCCACACTTATATTAACCATTTTTGAAGTCTTAAGAGGGCGACACCATCTTGAGGCGCTCTCGCGGTCTACCACCTGCATTGGCAGGATCTGCCTCGTCCAGTGGGGCTGCCAGCCACCCATTGCCTTGGCCACTCTGATTGGCCCTCCCACCTGCGGAGCCTGCCTACTGTCCCTAATTGGGCAACACTCCAGGTAGATCGTGCAGGATCACCATCAGGATCATAACAAGCATTTAGTCCCGATAGCGAGAATCTTCTAAGTTGGTAAGATATCGCCCATTGGGTGAAAGTTTCCCAGGCAAGGGGGAGGCGGATTCCTGTGCATGCAGAGAGTTCAATCCCCTAAAAGTGATGTCATCCCGGGTTCCTCAGCGAGCAGGGAACTGCCTTGGATCTATCGGGAAATCAATTAAGACACTCAAAAAGCCAATTAAGTCCTTCCTCAACTCAGCAGGCTGACTTTCAGTGCCAGTGCACAGGTTTCATGTTGTTTCCACAGCTCGCCCTGTTGCAGGAGGTGAGTGCACAGTGGGAAGTCATTGTTAACGGAAATTGACTTGCTAGCAACAGTATAAAGGCTAAAATGAACAAGCTTGTGGTTCGCCACAGTGACAGAAACAGTTCTTTCTGCCTGAATTCACTACTTTCTTTGGGAATAGCACTTTGGGCTGAATTTTTCGCTGATGTCCTGCTGCTGGGACTGAAAGCAGGAGCTGACCCCGCTCCAGCAGGTGGCAGGACCCTGAGGCAGTATTTTGTCAGCAGCAGCCAATTAACAGGCTGCCACCAGGGCCGCTATCGATTTGAGGATGGCGGGGGGTCGGTCGTGATTCACCGATGGCACTGTTGTCAGAGTAACCATTTCCACAGGGGGTCCTGTGAGCCATGTAGTGCCCATCAGGGAGGGACCCCCCCTGGAACCCACTGGGAGGCCGCCAGGGTTTACCTGGTAGTCTTCCCACACGGCGGCAGGCCTTCCAGTCATAGGCAAAATGCCGATGGAGGCAGGAAACGGCCATTAATTGGACCCTTAAGTGATTAAATTGGTCGCCCAGTGGACAGCTGAGCTGCCCGCTGCTGGCAATATGGATGCCTTCCCCCGCCATATTGCCATGCTTCCCACCTCCCAGCCCGATCCCCAATGGGCCAGAAAAATTCAGCCCTTTGTCCACTGACTTTCAAGTGCCTTGGGGTCCACTGAGCTGAATCTCAACTTCTTGCCTGTGAGACTTTCCCTGCAATATGGGAGCTACCTACACTGCAGCTGCTTGGACCTCTGGGAATGAGTAGCAGCTCGATCCAGCTCAGCAGCCACAGTGACAGGGCAGCCACTCCAGCAGCAGCAACAACAGCTGCCTTCTCCACAGCCGCATGCAGCTCCACAGGACAGAGGAGGTGGAAATAGAGCTGCACCTCGAAGGAGGCGATACTCCCCAGCAAGGGCCAGCTTCCCAGATATGTCTGAGCAATAGTGCCTCAGAAACTCAGGCTCTCGTAGCTCATAGTCGCAGACACCTACAACCTTCTGGGAGCAGAGCTTCACCCAAGAGGAGCAGGTGGCCATGCACTGCCCGTGACTGTCGAGATGACCACAACCCCTCAATTTCTTTGTGTCGAGCTCCTTCCAGGGATCTGCAGAAGACATCTGCCGGATTTCACAATCTATAGCCCACAGCCACATCACTCGGGCCACCGATGCCTTGTTTGCCAAGGCTGCCAACTACATCCATTTTGACACAGATGAGGCCAGTCAAACCCAAAGCTGTCAGCTTCGCTTCACCCACAGGATTTCCAAAGGTCCAGTGGGTGGCTGATTGCATTTATGTGCCAAATAAGACGCCATCATATCAGCCAGGTGTCTTTATTAATTGGAAGGGCTTTCACTCCCTTAATGTGCAGCTGGTCTGTCACCACTGCAAGATCATGCATGTCTGCATCAGGTATCCAGGGAGCTGCCACAACTCATTCATTCTGTGGTAATCACACCTCCTGCAAGTTTTCACCTCTCCTCACAGCCTCAGTGGCTGGCTCCTGGGAGGCAAGGGTTACCTACTCAAGACCGAGCTGCCAACCCCAGTAAGGAGCCCTACCACAGAGGCACAGGAGAGGTAAAACAGGAGGCATGTCAGGATACCCAGGTTTGTTGTGGTCTTTTGTATCCTTCACACATGGCACGGCATAGAGGACTGGAGCTAGCAAGAAGGTGGAGAGTGCCTGGCATCCATGGCAGGGGAGGAGGTGCCTGATGTGCCATTGGTGCCTGCAGTCACACATTTGGCTGCCAGAGAAGCCCATAACAGACTCATCCAGTGATGCTACACTTGAAAAGTGTACTTGCAGCATTCGACACTTTCCATCAAGACCCCTTAACGACACCCAACGCAAACACACCTCCCTCCTACAGTTACCCAGCCAATCATCACAGTCATATCCATTCCTCCTCATCAAAGCTGATCGTTTCTTTCACCAGAAGGAAACTGTCCAGGGTGAATGGATGATACAACAAAGTGGAGGCTATGACAATGAGTTGTTCAAATAAACTCATGCTTTCATTGAAATAAAGAGCAACATTGAAACAGTAACACTATAATAAGTACCCAAGTGAACCCCTTTATGCAACTAAAACATCTACTTCTTATACTTTCTATTACTTCCTATGTGGTGCTACCCCTGTGGCTTCAGCAAAGCTGGAGGCAGGCTGTTCATTCCCTTGCTCTGACATGAGATGCCCATGGTAGACAACGTCTAGGTTCTACAGCCCATAAGGGCCTGGCCAAAGACTGCTCCACCTTCACCTGTGCAGGGCAGACTGTTATGGGGGCAGGAGACAGGGGCTCTGATTGAGGTAGGGAGGGCAAAGGCTGAGAGGTGAGGGTGCCTTGAGCAGAGCTCCCACTGGCATGTGCCCTTTCTGCATCTTCCCTCTCAAGGTCCACCTGCACATCCCTGCTAGACAACAGCGGGACAGCACTTGGCTACATGTTAGTGTGGTGTTCGGCCACCAAGACGATGCGTTGCTCGATCCTCTGTAATGTGGCAGACTGGGTGTCCTGGTCATTAATGTGGGCCAGCATGCACTCGGTAGCCAGCTGCCTCTGATTCTCCATGAGGCTGGCCACTTTTTCAATAGAGGTGGTCACCAGTGCAAATACCAGAGATATCATTTCACTCATGCTTGAAATGGACTCCTCCATTATCTCTGCAAGGGTGTGCTCACTGCCTCTGGAAATGATGGCAGAACTTCACAAATTTCCCATTGCTGCTCCAGAAGGTCCCATTTTGTTGATGACCCCCGACGCTCAGCATCTGTGTCCAGCTGAGCAAAGCTTGGAGTGTCCTGTGCCCTTTGATGGGCACTTTCCACTGTTGTCCCTGTCTCTATTACCTGCTCCTGCTCACATGTGATGTGCTCCTCACCATGTGCCACCCTATCTATTGGTACTGCTGGACCCACCATGGTGTGCGTATCTGCACCGGTGCAGGATGTGCAGGAGTCACGCGGAGGTGCATCCTCAGAGTGCTGGTTCTCCTTTGAAAACTCCTCAGGCCCCTCCCACATCTCCTCCATCAACCCCCACAAAGAACATGTGGGAGATGAAAAGACATGAGTTAGTGCTGAAAGTAGGTGAAATAAGTTTCCAAGTTAGTATAGTGCAGATCATGATATTTCATGTCTTGGTGGCATCAATTCAACATGAGTGATTATTAAGTGCCAAAGTGGCAGTGTGTTTTCTAATGTTGTCACCAGGTCTCTGGGCCACCCCCAACTCTCCATCACTAATGACCAGAACCAGTGCCACCCTACGAATTCAAGGGCTCCCTCCTGTACCGTGGTCAGAGTGCCCTACGAATTTATTTAGATACAGCACTGAAACGGGCCCTTCGCCTCACTGAGTCTGTGCTGACCATCAACCACCCATTTTATACTAATCCTACATTAATCCCATATTCCCGACCACATCCCCACAATTCTCCTACCACCTACCTACACCAGGGGCAATTTACAATGGCCAATTTACCTATCAACCTGCAAGTCTTTGGCTGTGGGAGGAAACCGTAGTACCCAGCGGAAACCCACGTGATCACAGGGAGAACTTGCAAACTCCACACAGGCAGTACCCAGAACTGAACCCGGGTCGCTGGAGCTGTGAGGCTGCGGTGTTAGCCACTGCGCCGCCCTCAGTGAATTCAAGGGCTTCCTCCTCTATCGTGGTCAAAGTGCCATGGCTGCACGTTCTCTGCCTCTCCCTGGAGTTGTGGGCTTTCTTCTCCTGCAATGAGAGAAGGCAGAGAGTTATGTGTGTGAGAAGTGAAATGACTGCTGAGGATGGACGGATGAACCTTTGAAGAGGGTGATTGTGAGGAATGGGTGCGAGAGGGCGATAGGATAAAGTTGAGGTGGAGATTTGTGGAGGAGGCTAGAGAGAAAGGAGTGGGTGTGACAGCACGATGTGTTCTTCAGAGCAGTGCTGTGCAGGAGCATTCCAGGGAGGTGAGAGTGACGACTGCCAGATGAGATACTCACCTTGTTGGACTTCATGAGGTCATTACACTTTTTGTGGCACAGGATCCAGGTCCTGAGCACGACAATCCTGTTGCTCACAGCCTCTGCTACTTGCAGCCACGCCTGCTTGGTCAGGTTGGCTGGCCTCCTCCTCCCATATTTAGGGAAGTGGACTTCTCTTCTGGCCCTGTCTGTATCCATCATGATCTCCAGGGACAAATCTGTCAACTGAGGGGCAGCTTTCCCACATCTTGCTTCCATCCTGCAGCAGTTTCTTCCTTCCCACTGTTACATTTAATGCAGCACTCCTGCTGACATTGTCAGCCCTGTCAGGGTCCTTTTAAGTAGAGATCCTCCATTGCATGTTTAGGCACATCAGCCCACCCACCCTCCCAAATTGGTCAGGCAACCGGCAGGTGGGATGATAGTGCCGGGCTCAGTGAAAGAGCCTTGGCATAGCCCACTAATTAGTCAAACGGGTTCCCGACTTGAAAATGGTCCCATTGTTTCAGCAGGGACTAAGTCTGGAAAATTCCATCCATTATGTTATCTTGGCCATTTAAGTATATGAATGGGTCTTACAAATCATAATTGCAATTTGAAATTACTCTATAGAAAGCCTGCATTTTTAGTATGTGGAAATAGTTGTAATGCCACATTTTTCCTTCTCAAGACTGTAACATACAATATTATCAACTGTAAGACCAGGGGAAAAGAATTCCTCTTTCTTTTAGCTCTACTGCTTGCTCAGCACTCAGGTTAATGCAACGTCAACACTTTCTGCAGTATTGCATAGTGCATAGCAACATTTCTGATCACCAAATGCATAGTAGGCATTTTGCCCACTGCATTTCAGATGTCACACAGTCTAGTTAAATTTGTGTCACGCTTTCATTTGATTGGCTCTAATTTCACATCAATGAAATCATAAATCAACTGGCAGACACAATGCCAATCAGCAAGTAGTAAAATCAATAAAAACTAATAAACATGGGAGTTCAAGAAAAGTCCCAGAAATGAGTAGTTAGTAACAGTAATCAATAGTAAAAAGGTGAACGCATTAAACTGCTCAAAATATTCTTTGATAATCCTTTCAACGACCTTGCATTCTCCATGAAGCTGGGGATTTAAGGTTTTAACGTAATGGACAGAAAAGATGGTATAAATTATAAGAAAATAAACTTACCTTTAGAATAGCATTGTGACATGTTTGTAATAATGTTTTCCATTGGAGGCCTTTGCCTATGAGAAGCCTCAGTATGGAGTTTAAGACATTCCCAACGTTATTACTCTCACCAGCTTTCAGCAAATATTCGCGCCTACAAGTTGCAGATGAGTTATAATTGACAGCAAGAGTGTGTTACTTGTTTGTGAACCTTGCCGTAACCTGCACTTGTGTAATGATGAAGACTTACTGCAGACGAAAACCAGAATGGAAGACACTGTTAGAAACAATTAAAGAAATTTATTTTAACATAAAACAGCAGAAAAGCATCCAGGTCATCTTCAACCCATAGCTGGTTTTGTCTGTGGTAATCAGCACTGCTACCACATTTGCCAACAGTAACTTTTTTTAGTTTTTCATTCACAGGCTGTGGGCATCGCTGGCAAGGTCAGCAATTATTGCCCATTCTCAACTGTCCTTGAGAAGGTCATGCTGTGCCGCCTTCTTGAATCGCTGAAGTCCAAGTGGAGAAGGTGCTAGGTAGGGAGTTGTAGGACTTTGACCCAGCAACGATGCAGGAATGGAGATATATTTCTAAGTCAGAATGGTGTGTGGCTTGGTGTTCCCATATGCCTGATGCCCTTGTCTGTCCAGGTGGTAGAGATCACAGGTTTGGGAAGTGGTATTGAAGAAGCCTTTGTGAGTTGCTGCAGTGCATCTTGTGGATGGTACAGACTGCAGACACGGTGCGCCAGTAGTGGAGTTGGATGAGGTGTCGGATGAGGTGTCGATCAATCGGCCTGCTTTCTCCTGGATGGTGTGGAGCTTTTGTTGGAGCTGCACTTATCCAGGCAAGTGAAGAGTATTCCATCACACTCCTGACTTGTGCATTGTTTGTGGTAGAAAGGGTTTGGGAAGGGGGGAGGTGAGTCACTTGATGCAGAATTCCCAGCCTCTGAACTGCTCTTGTAGCTACATTATTTATGTGGCTGGTCCAGTTAAATTTCCAGTCAATGGTGGCCCCCAGGATGTTGATAGTGGGGCATTCAGTGACGGTAATGCATTGAATGTCAAGGTGAGGTGGTTAGACTCCATCTTGTTGGAGATGATCATTGCTTGATACTTGTGTGGCACAATTGTTATTTGCCATTATGAGCCGAAACCTGACTGTTGTCCAGGTCTGGATGCATGCAGTCATGGACCACTTCATTATCTGAGGAGTTGCAAATGGTGAACATTGTACATTCATCAGTGAACATCCCCACTTCTGACCTTATGATGGAAGGAAGGTCATTGATGAAGCAGCTGAGGATGGTTGGACATCGGACACTACCCTTAGGAAGACCTGCAGCAATATTCTGGGTGTTACGGCAAGGTGAGAAAGGGTCTAGGGGTTCCCCCTCAGCCTTTGCTTGGTTTAACCATAACAGGGTTAATTTTAAAAACACCGTGTTTTAGCTCCCCCTTAGTGAATCCTTCTTCACCGCTTTCCAATTGTAAGGCAAAGAACTCAATTAGACAGGCTTTCTTAGATTTAAACAAGAAATGTGGAAGTTTATTAACCTTAAACTCTAATCCGGTTAACGACTATGAATACGCGACGCAACCATGCCAGCATGCATACGCAATAACCATACACGCAGATAGAGACAGAGAAAGTAGAAAGAATAAAGGGGAAATGTTTGAGGCAATAGCCGGGTTGTAATTACAGTCCTTCGAGTTCGATGTGGAGTCTTTGGCTGCCAGTATTTCTTGCTGTTCATTGGGGCCCAGTGCACACTTTAACTGGTTTCAATGTAGGAGTCTTCTCTCTCTTGAGATTTACGTGTCTTCAGCGGGGCCAGAGGTTTGTGAGAAAGCGAGAGAGCGCCAGCCAGGAGAGAGGCTCTCTTGTTCCAGGTTCAGTTACAATCTGCAGTCTGTCTTCAAACTGTCCTGTGAGCACAATTCAAAACTCCAAGTTTGCCAGTAGGTTAGTCATGTGACTAACTCCTGATTTGGGGATAACCGCTCCTGCAGTTTGTGGATTCTCCACCTTGGCACACATCCTGGACTGCTGTGCTCTTACACATTCACTGTCTGGTGATCAAAATCCATTTGGGTTAATTGGATCAGGGAGTAGTTGCTTTGTCTCCCCAAGCACTATCTCTTAGTATGCTAATGTCCTTCAGCCAAATGTCTGGTGATCTCTTTAAACAAGTCATTTCTGCACTCCAGCAACAGTTTAAACTTAATGTTCATATGAGGAAATTACTCTTGGCAGGTGGGGGTCTTCATGACATGGGGCTGAGATGACTGGCACCTAGTCAAATGCTGCCTTATAAAATTTAGGCTTGGGATCGCAGATTACCCAAAATAGGTAGTCGAGAACTCATAAGTAATTTTAAAGTAGTTTATTAAGAAGCAACAGTTTAGATCTGATGCATAAGCTATATAGACAGAAGTATATGACCCACGACAGACAAGAAAGGTTTAACGATCCCAGAGAATGAGCGAGCGAATGCAGCTGGGAGTGACAGTCTTTTGCAGCAGATCTCTGCAGCTGGAAGGGCAGCCTTCTTCTCTCTCTCTTTGTCTCTCCCTGTCTTTTCGCTTGCTCCAGTTAGCCGAGGTGTCAAGCAGCTGCAGCTCTCTCTGCTCCTCTGAGCATCCATTTGATATCGTATTTTTGGGGCCTGGTTGTTCACCGTACATCAATCACCTGTTCGAACAGTTCTAACCAATGACTCCTCTCCCCCTATCTTGTTTGCACCAGTAATGACCCTGGCATTAGGAACTGCTTCTCTGTCCATTTTGAGGGAGAGGCAAATGTAGTTTCATACTGTGCCTACTGTTTCGATAAGAATTCTATATTATTCTGAGAAGTATCATTTATTATAAGGTCTCATTTCTTACAGCCTTGATTTCAAGGGCAATCACTCTCAACTTACATCTGGAATTCAGCTCTTTTGCCCATAGAAACATAGAAAGATTTACGGCACAGAAGAAAGCCATTCAGCCCATTGTGTCTGTGCCGGCCGAAAAACAGCAAACCAGCCTAATTCCATCTTCCAGCTCTTGGTCCTTAGCCCTGTAGGTTACAGCATCTCAAGTCCATATACAAGTGTTTTTTTTCAAATTTGATGAGGGTTTGTTTTTGCCTCTACCACCCTTTCAGGTGCTGAGCTCCAGACCTCCAGCACCAATAAAAAAAATTGCTCAACTCCCTCTAATCCTTCCACCAATTACTTTAAATCTATGCTCCCTGGTTATTGATTTCTCTGCGAACAGAAGTAAGCCCTTCCTATACATTCTACCTAGGCCCCTCATAATTTTATACACCTCAATTAAACCTCGCATTAGCCTCCTCTGTTACAAAGAAAACAACTGCAGCCTATCTAATCTTTCCTCATAGCTAAAATTCTCCATTTCTGGCAACATCCTCGTAAATCTCCTCTGAACCCTAACGGGATCATATCCTTCCTGTAATGTGGTGACCAGAAATGTACGCAGTACGATACCTAGTGTTTTATACAGTTCTAGCATAACCTCCCTGCTCTTACACTCTAGGCTTCGACCAATAAAGGAAAGTACACCATATGCCTTCTTGACCACCTTATCAAACTGTCCTGCTACCTTCAGGGAACTGTGGAGATACACTCCAAGGTCCTTCTGCCTTCAGGGACCTGTGAAGATGCACTCCAAGGCCCCTCTGTTCCTCTACTCTTCTCAGAATCCTACCATTTATTGTGTATTCACTTGGCTTGTTTGTCCACCCCAAATGCATTACCTCACACTTCTCTAAATTTAATTCGGTTTGTCATTTTTCTACCCACATGACCAGTCAATTGATATATTCCTGCAGTCTACAGCTTTCTTCCTCACTATCAACTACATGGCCAGTTTTCGTATCAGATGCAAACTTCTTAATTGCGTGCCCTACATTTAAGACTAAGTCATTGCTGTATACCACGAACAACAAGCGATCCAGTGCTGAGCCCTGCGGAACCTCACTGGGGACAGCCTTCCAGTTGTTATAGAGTCATAGAAAGATACACACTGAAACAGGCCCTTTGGCCCACCGAGTCTGTGCCGACCATCAACCACCCATTTATACTAATCCTACATTAATTCCATATTCCCTACCACTTCCCCATCTTCCCTCAATTCTCCTACCCCCTACCTACACTAGGGGCAATTTACAATGGCAATTTACCTATCAACCTGCAAGTCTTTGGCTGTGGGAGGAAACCGGAGCACCCGACGGAAACCCACACGGTCACAGGTAGAACTTGCAAACTCCGCACAGGCGGAGAACCGAACCCGGGTTGCTGGAGCTGTGAGGCTGCAGTGCTAACCACTACACCGCTGCTGGGACGAAGAGTTGCCGGCCTGCCGACTGGCCGGCAGCTCCATTAGGCGGGACCTCCTGCCTCAATGAGGTGGAAGCCCCACCCAAGACCAATTAAGAGCCTGGGGACTGTAAAATCTGATCTGGATCCCTGACTTTTCTGCCAGTGGACAGGTCCCTTCTGCCCACTGTAAAATCCAGCCCACAATCATTAAAATGGTCTCGCACTGATACCCATTCCACCTGCTCAGCAAGTCCAGAGCTTCCCCATATCTTGTTGGGCTTGTTACCTGGCTAGACAGGTTCTCTTGAATGTATTTTCAGAATTTTCTGCTCTCTATGCCTTTTATACTGATTTTTTTCCCAGTTAATATTAGGGTAGTTGAAATCCCTTGCTATTACTGCCCCATTGTTCCTGCACTTCTCAGCAATTTGCCTACATATTTGCTTACATCTCCCTCTGACAATTTGGGGGTCTATAGTATACACCCAGCAGTGTGACTGCTCCATTTTCTGTCCTCAGTTCAACCCAAATGGCCTCACTTGATATTCCTTCTAGCATATCTTCCCTCTCACAGCTCTGATTGTTTCTGTGACCATTATTGCAACCCCTCTCCTTTTTTATCTCCCTCTCTGTCCAGTCTGAAAACCTTGTAGCCAGGAATGTTGAGCTGCCATTCCTGCCCTTCTGTCCATGCTTGGGCCAAATCTGTAATGAGGTCTGGAGCCAACTGATCCTCGTGGAACCTAAATTGAGCATCGCTGATCAGGTGCTGGTTGAAATCACTGTCAATGACACCTTCCATCCCTTTACCGATGATTGTGAGTAGGTTGATGGGGAGATAACTGGCCAGATGGATTTGTCCTGCTTTTTGAGGACAGGACATCGCTGGGCAGCTTTCCACTTCCTAAAGTGTGCAGCTCAGAATTGAATCCAATACTCTAGCTGAGGCCTAACCAGTGATTTATAAAGGTTTTGCATAACTTCCTTGCTTTTGCAATCTATTCCACAATTATTAAAGCTGATGATCTCTTATGCTTTTTTATTTTTAAAACAGTGTTCTCAACATGTCTTGCCACCTTTAAAAGGTTTGTGTTTGTTTCTGTACCACCTTTAAAATTGTACCATTTAGTTCATATTGCCTCTCCTCATTCTTCCTACAAAAATGTATCACTTCACACTTCTCTGTCAAATTTAGGCTGTCATTCATCCGCTCATTTCACCAGTCTATGCTCCCTTGAAGTCTGCTACTATCCGCCTCATTGTTTACTAGTTCTACCGATCTACTGCCATGACACCCAGAGAAATTATGTTAATGGCTCAAAGTGGCTCTTTACACTGTTTCTCCAGGGTGCCTGCTGAACATTCGCAGAGATTCGGAGAACTCTGGAAATTCTCCCTCACTATTTCTTACTTGTTTGATAGATGTGTGTGGCACAGACTGCCCGATGTGGCAGATTCTCGGCACAGGCAAGGGCAGCTGAATTACTTCCTTCTGTGCTGTATGGTTCTATGTCCCTTGGGATGGCTTGGAAGGATCTAGCAGCAAGAAAAAGGCTGTGCTGTGGTAACCTTCATTTTTACGAGTAGATCTATCTCTATTCCAGATGTTGTCTGCAAGTCACTGTGCAGCATATGGTCCGTTTTCTGAGGCATTGAAGACAAGTCTTCTTGTAGATATATCCACATAAACCAAGATATATCAACCAGGGTCCTGGGGTGGTGATGAATGTCAATGAAACTTCTTAGGGTATCATATTGTATGTTTGTTTTCCCTTTGTGAACATGTATTCCTCACCTAAATCATGCAGTGCTATGGAAATCCCTCCAAAGAAAAGCACAGGGACACTGTTGTTGCACAGCAGCACTTTACACGGACTGTTTAGGTATCCGAGGAGTCGCGAATGGTGCTGAACATTGTGCATTCATCAGCGAACATCCCTTCTGACCTTATGACTGAAGGAAGGTTATTGATGAAGCAGCTGAAGATGGTTGGGCCGAGGACACTACCCTGAGGAACTCCTGCAGTGATGTCCTGGAGCTGAGATGATTGACCTCCAGCAACGACAACCATCTTCCTTTGTGCTAGGTACAACTTCAACCAGCGGAGGGTTTTCCTCCCGATTCCTATTGATGCCAGTTTTGCTAGGGCTCCTTGATGCCATACTTGGATAAATGCTGCCTTGATGTCAAGGGCAGTCACTCTCACCTCACATCTGGAGTTCAGCTCTTTTGTCCATATTTGAACCAAGGCTGTAATGAGGTCAGGAGCTGAGTGGCCCTGGCGGAGCCCAAACTGAGCGTCACTAAGCTGGTTATTTCTAAGCAAGTGCCACTTGATGGCACTGTCGACGACACCTTCCATCACTTTACTGATGATTGATAGTAGACTGACGGGGCAGTAATTGACCGGGTTGGACTTGTCCTGCTTTTTGTGTACAGGACATACCTGGGCAATTTTCCACATTGCCGGGTAGATGCCAGTATTGTAGCTGTACTGGAACAGCTTGCCTAGGGGTGCGGCAAGTTCTGGAGCACAGGTCTTCAGTACTACTGCCAGAATATTGTCAGGGCCCATAGCTTTTGCAATATCCAGTGCCTTCAGCCGTTTCTTGATATCTCAGAGTGAATCGAATTGGCTGAAGATTGGCATCTGTGATGCTGGCGACTTCAGGAGGAGGCCGACATGGATCATCCACTTGGCACTTCTGGCTGAAGATTTTTGCAAATGCTTCAACCTTATCTTTTGCACTGATATGTTGGGCTCCCCCATTATTGAGGATGGGGATATTTGTGGAGCCACCTCCTCCTGTTAGTTGTTTAATTGTCCACCACCATTCACAACTGGATGTGGCAGGACTGCAGAGCTTAGATCTGATCCGTTGGTTATGGGATCACTTAGCATGCTGCTTCCCCTGTTTGGCACGCAAGTAGCCCTGGGTTGTAGCTTCACCAGGTTGACACCTCATTTTGAGGTATAGCTGGTGCTGCTCCTGGCATGCCCTCCTGCACTCTTCATTGAACCGGAGTCAGTCCCCTGACTTGATGGTAATGGTAGAGTGGAGGTTACAGATTGTGGTTGAGTACAATTCTGCTGCTGCTGATGGCCCACAGCACCTCATGGATGCCCAGTTTTGCATTGCTGGATCTGTTCTGAATCTATCCCATTTAGCATGGTACTAGTGCCACACAACACGATGGAGAGCATCCTCAATGTGAAGACGGGACTTTGTCTCCACAAGGACTATGCGGTGGTCACTCCTATCTGTGGTAGGCAGATTGGTGAGGACGAGGTCAAATGTATTTTTCCCTCTTGTTGGTTCCCTCACCACCTGCTGCAGACCCAGTCGAGCAGCTATGTTCTATAGGACTCAGCCAGCTCGGTCAACAATGGTGCTACCGAGCCACTCTTGAAGTCCCGCATCCAGAGTATATTCTGCGCCCTTGCCACCCTCAGTGCTTCCTCCAAGTGGTGTTCAACGTGGACGAGTACCGATTCATCAGTTGGGGGGGTGGGGGCGGCAGTAGATGCTAATTAGCAGGTGGTTGACCTGATGCCATGAGACTTCAATGTTGAGGACTCCCAGGGTAACTCCCTCCCGACTCCATACCACTGCGCTGCCATCTCTGATAAGTCTGTCCTGCCGCTAGGATAGGACGTACCCAGGGTGGTGATGTCTGGGACATTGTCTGCAAGGTATGATTCCATGAGTACAGGACATACCTGGGCAATTTTCCACATTGCCGGGTAGATGCCAGTGTTGTAGCTGTACTGGAACAGCTTGCCTAGGGGTGCGGCAAGTTTTGGAGCACAGGTCTTCAGTACTATTGCCAGAATATTGTCAGGGCCCATAGCCTTTGCAATATCCAGTGCCTTCAGCTGGCATGCCAGGAGCAGCACCAGCTATACCTCAAAATGAGGTGTCAACCTGGTGAAGCTACAACCCAGGGCTACTTGCGTGCCAAACAGGGGAAGCAGCATGCTAAGTGATCCCATAACCAACGGATCAGATCTAAGCTCTGCAGTCCTGCCACATCCAGTTGTGAATGGTGGTGGACAATTAAACAACTAACTGGAGGAGGTGGCTCCACAAATATCCCCATCCTCAATAATGGGGGAGCCCAACATATCAGTGCAAAAGATAAGGTTGAAGCATTTGCAAAAATCTTCAGCCAGAAGTGCCAAGTGGATGATCCATGTCGGCCTCCTCCTGAAGTCGCCAGCATCACAGAATGCTGTTGCTTGCCTAGTCTGTGGGACAGCTCTCCCAATTTTGGCACAAGCCCACAGATGTTAGTAAGGAGGACTTGACAAGTTAGACAGGGCTGGCTTTTCCATGATCCCTTCCTGTGCCTTGGTTGATGCCTGGTGTTCCGCCCGGTTTTATTCCTTATTGACTTCATAGCGGTTTGATACAACTGAGTGGCTTGCTATGCCATTCTGTCTATACCATTTCAGAGGGCATTTAAGAGTCAAGCACATTGCTGTGGGACTGGAGTCACTTCCCTAAAGGACATGAATGAACCAGATGGGTTTTTACAACAACCGACAATGGTTTCATGGCCATCATTAGACTAGCTTTTAATTCCAGATTTATTTATTGAATTCAAATTCCACCTTCTGCCGTGGTGGGATTCGAACCCATGTCCCCAGGGTCTCTGGGTTACTAGTCCACTGACAATACCACAATGCCACTGCCTCACCCATCTGCACCAAGCACACCAAAAAATTAAGTGGCAACTTGGCAAAGCTGCAGCACAGAACAAAGAACAAAGAACAGTACAGCACAGGAACAGGTCATTCGGCCCTCCAAGCCTGCGCCGATCTTGATGCCTGCCTAAACTAACACCTTCTGCACTTCCGGGGCCCACATCCCTCTATTCCCTTCCTATTCATATATTTGTCAAGATGTCTCTTAAACGTCGCTCTCGTATCTGCTTCCACCACCTCCCCTGGCAGCAAGTTCCAGGCACTCACCACCCACTGTGTAAAAAAACTTGCCTCGCACATCCCCTCTAAACTTTGCCCCTCGCACCTTAAACCTATGTCCCCTAGTAACTGACTCTTCCACCCTGGGAAAAAGCTTCTGACTATCCACTCTGTCCATGCCGCTCATAACTTTGTAAACCTCTATCATGTTGCCCCTCCACCTCCGTCGTTCCAGTGAAAACAATCCGAGTTTTTCCAACCTCTCCTCATAGCTAATGCCCTCCAGATCAGGCAACATCCTGGTAAACCTCCTCTGTACCCTCTGCAAAGCCTCCACGTCCTTCTGGTAGAGTGGTGACCAAAATTGCACGCAATATTCTAAGTGTGGCCGAACTAAGGTTCTGTACAGCTGCAACATGACTTGCCAATTTTTATACTCTATGCCCCGACCGATGAAGGCAAGCATGCCGTATGCCTTCTTGACTACCTTATCCACCTGCGTTGCCACTTTCAGTGACCTGTGGACCTGTACGCCCAGCTCTCTGTGCCTGTCAATACTCCTAAGGGTTCTGCCATTGACTGTATACCCCCCACCTGCATTAGACCTTCCAAAATGCATTACCTCACATTTGTCCGGATTAAACTCCATCTGCCATTTCTCCGTCCAAGTCTCCAACCGATCTATATCCTGCTGTATCCTCTGACAATCCTCATCATTATCCGCAACTCCACCAATCTTTGTGTCGTCCGCAAACATACTAATCAGACCAGCTACATTTTCCTCCAAATCATTTATATATACGACAAACAGCAAAGGTCCCAGCACTGATCCCTGCGGAACACCACTAGTCACATCCCTCCATTCAGAAAAATACCCATCCACTGTTACCCTCTGTCTTCTGTGACTGAGCCAGTTCTGTATCCATCTTGCCAGCTCACCTCTGATCCCGTGTGACTTCACCTTTTGCACCAGTCTGCCATGCAGGACCTTGTCAAAGGCTTTACTAAAGTCCATATAGATAACATCCACTGCCCTTCCTTCATCAATCATCTTCGTCACTTCCTCAAAAAACTCAATCAAATTAGTAAGACACGACCTCCCCTTCACAAAACCATGCTGTCTCTCGCTAATAAGTTCGTTTGTTTCCAAATGGGAGTAAATCCTGTCCCGAAGAATCCTCTCTAATAGTTTCCCTACCACTGACGTAAGGCTCACCGGCCTATAATTTCCTGGATTATCCTTGCCACCTTCTTAAACAAAGGCACAACATTGGCTATTCTCCAGTCCTCTGGGACCTCACCTGTAGCAAATGAGGATGCAAAGATTTCTGTCAAGGCCCCAGCAATTTCTTCCCTTGCCTCCCTCAGTATTCTAGGGTAGATCCCATCAGGCCCTGGGGACTTATCTCCCTTAATGCTTTGCAAGACACCCAACACCTTTTTGATAATGAGATGACCGAGACTATCTGCACTCCCTTCCCTAGGCTCATCATCCACCAAATCCTTCTCCTTGGTGAATACTGATGCAAAGTACTCATTTAGCACCTCACCCATTTCCTCTGGCTCCACACATAGATTCCCATCTCTGTCCTTGAGTGGGCCAACCCTTTCCCTGGTTATCCTCTTGCTCTTTATATATAATATATATATATATATAAAAAGCCTTGGGATTTTCCTTAATCCTGTTTGCCAATGATTTTTCATGACCCCTTTTAGCCCTCCTAACTCCTTGCTTAAGTTCCTTCCTACTGTCTTTATATTCCTCAAGTGCTTCATCTGTTCCTAGCCTTCCAGCCCTTACAAATGCTTCCTTTTTCTTTTTGACTAGGCTCACAATATCCCGCGTTATCCAAGCTTCCCGAAACTTGCCAAACTTGTCTGTTTTCCTCACAGGAACATGCTGGTCCTGGATTCTAATTAGCTGACGTTTGAAAGACTCCCACATGTCAGATGTTGATTTACCCTCAAACAGCCGCCCCCAATCTAAATTCTTCAGTTCCTGCCTAATATTGTTATAATTAGCCTTCCCCCAATTTAGCACCTTCACCCGAGGCCTACTCTTATCCTTATCCACAAGTACCTTAAAACTTGTGGAATTATGGTCACTGCTCCCGAAATGCTCCCCCACTGAAACCGACCACATGGCCGGGCTCATTCCCCAATACCAGGTCCAGAATGGCTCCCTCCCTAGTTGGACTATCTACATATTGTTTCAAGAAGCCCTCCTGAATGCTCCTCACAAATTCTGCCCCATCCAAGCCCCTAGCACTAAGTGAGTCCCAGTCAATATTGGGGAAGTTAAAATCACCCACCACTACAACCCTGTTACCTTTACATCTTTCCAAAATCTGTCTACATATCTGCTCCTCTACCTCCCGCTGGCTGTTGGGAGGCCTGTAGTAAACCCCCAACATCGTGACCGCACCCTTCCTATTCCTGAGCTCCACCCATATTGCCTCGCTGCATGACCTCTCTGAGGTGTCCTCCTGCAGTACAGCTGTAATATTCTCCTTAACCAGTAATGCGACTCCCACGCCCCTTTTACATCCCTCTCTATCCCGCCTGAAGCTTCTGAAGCCTGGAACATTTAGCTGCCAATCCTGCCCTTCTCTCAACCAAGTCTCTGTAATAGCAACAACATCATATTTCCAAGTACTAATCCAAGCTCTAAGTTCATCTGCCTTACCTGTTATACTACTCGCATTGAAACAAATGCACTTCAGACCACCAGTCCCGCTGTATTCAGCAACATCTCCCTGCCTGCTCTTCCTCTTAGTCCTACTGGCCTTATTTACTATGTCCTCCTCATTTACTTCACTAGCTGTCCTACTGCTCTGGTTCCCACTCCCCTGCCACACTAGTTTAAACCCTCCCAAGTGACGCTAGCAAACCTTGCAGCCAAGATATTAGTGCCCTTCCAGTTTAGATGCAACCCGTCCTTCTTGTACAGGTCCCATTTGTCCCTGAAGAGAGCCCAATGGTCCAGATATCTGAAACCCTCCTTTCTACATCAGCTGCTCAGCCACGTGTTTAGCTGCACTATCTTCCTATTTCTAGCCTCACTGGCACGTGGCACAAAGAGGAACAACAAAAAGCAAAAGCAGCATGCTATAAATAGCTGATAAGTGGCAAATAACAATTGTACCCTACAAACACCAGGCAATGACTATCTGCAACAAGACAGAATTTATACACCCTCCGATGGCATTCAATGCATTACCACCATCTAATTCCCCACCATCAACATCCTGAGGGTCACCATTGGCCAGAAACTCAACGGGAGCAGCCACATGTGGCTACAAAAACAGGTCAGACGCTGGGTATTCTGTGACAAGTAGCTCTCCTCCTGATTCCCAATGCCTCTCCACCACCTACCTGCGTGGGCAACCTCTTCCCACATTTCACTGGCGCCTTCTGTTCCATGCACAGCTGCGAACTTGCAATTATGAATTCCACTCACCTTGCCAGACCGCACCAGGTCATTGAAACGCTTGCAGTACTGCACCCAAATTTGTGCGACCACCTGCGGCTACTGACTTCCTCTGCGACCTGCAGCCATGCCTTCTTGGTGAGGCTTGCTGGCCTCCTCCTCCCGTTGACTGGGAAAAGCACCTCGCTCCGTGCTGTAGACACCTGGAGGAGCACCTCCAGGGAGACATTACTAAACCTTGGAGCCACCCTTCCTCTAACTCCAGCCATTCCTTCACAGCCTCCCTTCCAGTTGCCTTTGTGTAATGCCTTCCTTACAAGTGCTGCCTTTCTTTTAAATATGGCACCTGCGTTTGAGCTGCTGGGACTTCCTCCCATCCACCACCTGTTATTGGCTGGCTCCCATGCCTGCTGTCTGTTAATTGGATGCTGTCAGCAAAATCCGCGATTATCTCCCGTCAACCACCTGTGTGGCCACTGACCGGAGTTGGACTTCGACGTCAGGACTTCCTCCCTTATGGTAAAATTGAGCCCAAGGTTGCCTCCTCTGGAAGAAATAAGGGAGTATGTCAGTGGCATGTGCTGAACATGCGGGTGAGTAGTATCTTGAGAAATAAGGGTTAATAATTGAACTTCCTTGTGTCCTGGAACAATAGGTTTTCAAAGATTAGCAAGATAGCAGCAGGGTGCCACAGGAGAGAGCATGGTTTACATCTTTTAATGTCTATTATCTACAAGAAATGGTAGTGCAAGGAAATAAATGGCTGTGAATAAAACTCCTCAAATAATTTGAAAAGTGTTAAATCGGGAAGTTCTGATGAAAGGTCATCGACCTGAAACATTAACTTTGTATCTGTGTCCACAGATGGTGCCTGACCTGCTGTGTGTTTCCAGCATTTTCTGTTTTTATTTCCGATTTCCAGCATCTGCAGTTCTTCACTTTTGTTGAAGTCAGGAATCTTGTTTGAGACAAATATTTTTGAAGGAAATAACTATGACTGTTTATGCAAATAGACTGTTTTCAAAGCATCGGGAACAGATAAGTTGAAAAGTTTTATCTGGGACATGTACCTTTGATGCAGGCCAACTAAGATGTATAAAGCGACATGGTTTTCAACAGTTCGATGGAGAGCTTGAAAGGTACAGACACTGAAAAGTTTTCTCTCTGTTTACAGTTAGGATGATCACTTAATGCTGTATATGAATAAAGTCTGCTCCGTATGCTTCAACATCAAATGTCTTGTGTTTACTTGAAGCGTATCTTTGTGAACCATTGAAGGAAG
Organism: Heterodontus francisci; assembly: GCF_036365525.1. Lineage (NCBI taxonomy): Eukaryota > Metazoa > Chordata > Chondrichthyes > Heterodontiformes > Heterodontidae > Heterodontus > Heterodontus francisci. Next base: position 42,032,055 of record NC_090372.1, read on the forward strand.
GAGGTTCACCAACAGTTAATTCTTAACAATATCCTAGTGCAGTGTTTACAGAATGTGCCTGTCATGGTTGATTAGTTCATATGTAACATGTGTAGATGTGAGGTATGGTGAAGGGAGGGATTGCAACAGTGGTGAGTGTGAGTATGAGAAGGAGGTGATGTTGTGCAAGGATTGCAAGAGTGTGAAGGACTATGGCAAGGGAAAATATTGTGAAGTGTTGGAGGTGTGAGCAAAGAGTAAGAGAGCAATATCCTTACCTTGACAGCTCCGGTGAGTTCAGTGAACTTCTTTCGGCTTTTTAGTCATGTTGTGGAAGCTAATCTCCTGGCATTGACCCCCTCTGTGACCTCATCCCACTCGTGGTGAAGGTGTTACTTGGACAGCATTCTGCCCCCGGAGTGAACAGGTTTGGCCACCATGTCTGAATCAGGGCCACCAACGTGGCAGAGAATCCGGTTTTCCTTTCTGGAGCTTTTCCAGCTTATTGTTCCAATCTGGAATGTTTCTCTCTATCTGCAGACAGAGTGTACCTCCCCTTTAAGAGATGCTGGCTTCCTTCAAGTATTATCAGAGACACGCGCTTTCCTATCCCCTAAAGCATTGGCGTGCAGCCAGTGAATGGTGTGGGTAGTGCTGGCTGCACACTGAAATCATTATCTTGAGGTCCCCACACCAATTTCGTCTGGTCCCACACTAACAGACACATGAAGTGCTCACCCTGCTTTGGGGATGATTAACTTTCTAGACCATCAGTATTTGGATTCCTCCCCCAAAGATTATAAATGATATCATGCCTTTTGGTTCCAGCTTGCAATACTATTTCTCCCAGTTATGACATCAGAGACAACTTCCTGTGTTATAAACTCAGTTGTGGATTCCAATTTGGTGTCACAGACAGGCAATAAGAATAGAATAGGTAATACATACAACGTTGGAGGAAGCTGTGTGTAATAACACATGAGTGGCACCAAGGAGTTCCAAAACACAATCCTCAAAGGGACAGGCACATGGATTCCATTTTGAAACCCTGACCTTTGTTTAAATCCACAGGATGTGATGAAACCGAAGTACTTCTTCTTCTCCATTCAGGGACATATTGAACAGCACTTACCGACCTGAATTTTTTTAAATAGTTGTACTTACACTCATTGTGCCCTAATCTGTTGTCCCCACTCTTCAATTTGAACATCTCAGAATTCAAAGTGCTAAGAGGGGCGGAAGACAAAAAGGATATAACTGTGAGGAGAAAAACGGAAATGTATTACTATGTATATGATACATAAAAGGCAATATCTCAATAACAATTGTAATCAAGGATAAGGCTCTGCTGTAGTAACGAGTGTGGTCATAACAAAGAACAAAGAACAGTACAACACAGGAACAGGTCATTCGGCCCTCCAAGCCTGCGCCGATCTTGATGCCTGCCTAAACTAAAACCTTCTGCACTTCCGGGGACCGTATCCCTCTATTCCTATCCTATTCATGTCTGTGTCAAGATGCCTCTTAAACGTCATTATCGTACCTGCTTCCACCACCTCCCCCGGCAGCAAGTTCCAGGCACTCGCCACCCTGTGTAAAGAACTTGCCTCGCACATCCCCTCTAAACTTTGCCCCTCTCACCTTAAACCTATGTCCCCTAGTAACTGACTCTTCCACCCTGGGAAAAAACTTCTGACTATCCACTCTGTCCATGCCGCTCATAACTTTGTAAACCTCTATCATGTCGCCCCTCCACCTCTGTCGTTCCAGTGAAAACAATCCGGGTTTATCCAATCTCTCCTCATAGCTAATGCCCTCCAGACCAGGAAACATCCTGGTAAACCTCTTCTATACGCTCTCCAAAGACTCTACGTCCTTCTGGTAGTGTGGCGACCAGAATTGCACACAATATTCTAAGTGTGGCCTAACTAAAGTTCTGTACAGCTGCAGCATGACTTGCCAATTTTTATACTCTATGCCCCAACTGATGAAGGCAAGCATGCCGTATGCCTTCTTGACTACCTTATCCACCTGCATTGCCACTTTCAGTGACCTGTGGACCTGTACGCCCAGATCTCTCTGCCTGTCAATACTCCTAAGGGTTCTGCCATTTACTGTATACTTCCCACCTGCATTAGACCTTCCAAAATGCATTACCTCATATTTGTCCGGATTAAACTCCATCTGCCATTTCTCCGCCCAAGTCTCCAACCGATCTATATCCTGCTGTATCCTCTGACAATCCTCATCACTTTCCGCAACTCCACCAAACTTTGTGTCGTCCGCAAACATACTAATCAGACCAGCTACATTTTCCTCCAAATCATTTATATATACTACAAACAGCAAAGGTCCCAGCACTGATCCCTGCAGAACACCACTAGTCACATCCCTCCATTCAGAAAAGCACCCTTCCACTGCTACCCTCTGTCTTTTATGACAGAGCCAGTTCTCTATCCATCTTGCCAGCTCACCTCTAATCCCGTGTGACTTCACCTTTTGTACCAGTCTGCCATGAGGGACCTTGTCAAAGGCTTTACTGAAATCCATGTAGATAACATCCACTGCCCTTCCTTCATCAATCATCTTTGTCACTTCCTCAAAAAACTCAATCAAATTAGTGAGACACGACCTCCCCTTCACAAAACCATGCTGCCTCTCGCTAATAAGTTCGTTTGTTTCCAAATGGGAGTAAATCCTGTCCCGAAGAATCCTCTCTAATAGTTTCCCTACCACTGATGTAAGGCTCACCGGCCTATAGTTTCCTGGATTATCCTTGCCACCCTTCTTAAACAAAGGCACAACATTGGCTATTCTCCAGTCCTCTAGGACCTCACTTCTAGCCAATGAGGATGCAAAGATTTCTGTCAAGGCCCCAGCAATTTCTTCCCTTGCCTCCCTCAGTATTCTAGGGTAGATCCCATCAGGCCCTGGGAACTTATCGACCTTAATGCTTTGCAAGACACCCAACACCTCCTCCTTTTTGATAATGAGATGACTGAGACTATCTACACTCCCTTCCCTAGGCTCATCATCCACCAAGTCCTTCTCTTTGGTGAATACGGATGCAAAGTACTCATTTAGTACCTCGCCCATTTCCTCTGGACCCACACATAGATTCCCTTCTCTGTCCTTGAGCGGGCCAACCCTTTCCCTAGTTAACCTCTTGCTCTTTATATATGTATAAAAAGACTTGGGATTTTCCTTAATCCTGTTTGCCAATGACTTTTCATGACCCCTTTTAGCCCTCCTGACTCCTTGCTTAAGTTTCTTTCTACTGTCTTTATATTCTTCAAGGGATTCGTCTGTTCCTAGCCTTCCAGCCCTTACGAATGCTTCCTTTTTCTTTTTGACTAGGCTCACAATATCCCGCGTTATCCAAGATTCCCGACACTTGCCAAACTTATCCTTCTTCCTCACAGGAACATGCTGGTCCTGGATTCTAATGAACTGACATTTGAAAGACTCCCACGTCAGATGTTGATTTAGACTCAAACAGCCGCCCCCAATCTAAATTCTTCAGTTCCTGCCTAATATTGTTATAATTAGCCTTCCCCCAATTTAGCACCTTCACCCGAGGACTACTCTTATCCTTATCCACAAGTACCTTAAAACTTATGGAATTATGGTCACTGTTCCCGAAATGCTCCCCAACTGAAATTTCGATCACATGGCCGGGCTCATTCCCCAATAACAGGTCCAGTACGGCCCCATCCCTAGTTGGACTATCTACATATTGTTTCAAGAAGCCCTCCTGGATGCTCCTTACAAATTCTGCCCCATCCAAGCCCCTAGCACTAAGTGAGTCCCAGTCAATATAGGGGAAGTTAAAATCACCCACCACTACAACCCTGTTACTTTTATATCTTTCCAAAATCTGTCTACATATCTGCTCCTCTACCTCCCGCTGGCTGTTGAGAGGCCTGTAGTAAACCCCCAACATCGTGACTGCACCCTTCCTATTCCTGAGCTCCACTCATATTGCCTCACTGCACGACCCCTCCGAGGTGTCCTCCCGCTGTACAGCTGTGATATTCTCCTTAACAAGAAATGCAACTCCCCAACCCCTTTAACATCCCCCTCTATCCCGCCTGAAGTTTCTAAATCCTGGAACATTTAGCTGCCAATCCTGTCCTTCCCTCAACCAAGTCTCTGTAATAGCAACAGCATAGTTCCAAGTACTAATCCAAGCTCTAAGTTCATCTGCCTTACCTGTTATACTTCTCGCATTGAAACAAACGCACTTCAGACCACCAGTCCCGCTGTGCTCAGCAACATCTCCCTGCCTGCTCTTCCTCTTAGTTTTACTGACCTTATTTTCTAGTTCACCCTCATTTATCTCACTTGCTGTCCTACTGCTCTGGTTCCCACCCCCCTGCCACACTATTTTAAACCCTCCCGAGTGACGCTAGCAAACCTCACAGCCAGGATATATGTGCCCTTCCAGTTCAGATGTAACCCGCCCTTCTTGTACAGGTCCCATCTGTCCCTGAAGAGATCCCAATGATCCAGATATCTGAAACCCTCCCTTCTACACCAGCTGTTCAGCTGTACTATCTTCCTATTTCTAGCCTCACTGGCACGTGGCACAAGGAGTAATCCCGCGATTACAACCCTAGAGGTCCTGTCTTTTAACTTTCTAACTAACTCCCTAAACACCCCCTGCAGGACCTCGTCACTCTTCCTGCCTATGTCATTGGTACCGATGTGTAACACAAAGTCTGGCTGTTCACCCTCCCACTTCAGAATGCCCCCTGTCCATTCAGAGAGATCCTAGACCCTGGCACCAGGGAGGCAACATACCATCATGGAGTCTCTTCCACGTCCACAGAAGCGCCTATCTGTGCCCCTGACTATAGAGTCCCTTATAACTATTGCTCTTCTGTGCTTTGTCCCTCCCTGTTGAACAAGTGACAGCCGTGGTGCCACTGCTCTGGCTGCTGCTGTTTTCCCCTGATAGGCCATCCCCCCCAACAGTATCCAAAACGGTATACTTGTTAGAGAGGGGGATAGCCACAGGGGATTCCTGAACTGACTGCCTGCCCCTTCTCACGGTCACCCATCTATCTGCCTGCACCTTGGGTGTAACTACTTCTCTAAAACTCCTGTCTATGACGCTCTCTGCCACCTGCATGCTCCTAAGTGCATCCAGTTGCCGCTCCAACCGATCCATGCGTTCTGTGAGGAACTGCAACTGGGTACACTTCCTGCAGATGTAGTTGTCCGGAACGCTGGAAGCATCATGGACCTCCCACATCTCACAGGTGAAGCACTTCACCCCTCTAACTGACATTTCTAGCACTAATTAATAAATTAATCTAAGATAAATAAATACTTATTAAAATAAAAGCAAAATACTGCAGCTGCTGGAAATCTGAAATAAAAACAAGAAATGCTGGAACCACTCAGCAGGTCTGGCAGCATCTGTGAAAAGAGAAGCAGAGTTAACGTTTCGGGTCAGTGACCCTTCTTCCGAACAGTTCCGAAGAAGGGTCACTGACCCGAAACGTTAACTCTGCTTCTCTTTTCACATTGCTGCCAGACCTGCTGAGTGGTTCCAGCATTTCTTGTTTTTATTTTAAATACTTATTAAATCCTTACTAAATTATCACCAAATGGTCCCTCGTGCTAGATTCCTACAATAAATATTAAATGCTAACTGACCACCTCCAGGCGCTAATCCATTGTCTCTCAAGATAAGGAGGCCAAAGAAGAAGAACTAAATACAGTAATCTCCTCCCTTTGGTTTAGTTACTCTACTTACTAATTCGTTAAGTAGGGTTTTAATCAATTTTTATCAATGTTTTATTTTCAAATTCAGTAAAAAAAAAAATTCCCTACCAGCCAATCAGGTCACAGCTTTCCTGTGACGTCACTTTCAGTTTTTTTATACTTACCGGTCCGGAACTCTGCCCTCCGCGTCTTCTCATAGGGAGCTGTGCTCTTTGGAAGCTCTGGGCTCCCCTCACTCTGAGGACAGGTAGGAAATGAAAGGAGCTCCTCGCTCCCTCCTTACTGAACTTCCTCACTTACCAAACTTCCACTGTAGCACTCTATTGCAACCCAAGTCAGCACTCCAGTGCAAAAAAAAATATTGCATTTGTAACTTAACTTTTTTCCATGTATATAGAAGTGGAATTGCTAGCCCCTTCTTGAAACACAATGAATACACCCTTACATCCAAGTAGGTTATACTTAAGGACTGGAAGCATTTTTTTGTTGCAACGAGTGAGTCTGGAAGGATTAGATTTGCCGCATGTTCATAGGTCTCACTGAGATTGGAATATACTTAGTCAGAACTAAGTGAAGGTAAGAAGATATAGGACTATGATACAGTGGGATTACTTTTGGATTGTCCTACCAAAAAGATAGCACAAACATGAAGGGCTGAATGGACTGTGCTGTAAAGGTCTGTGGTTCTAATGCAGTCTTGAGACTAGGTGCAAGTGCCCTGTAATGTGTCATTTCAAGAGACTGAACAGCTACACTGCAGAGTGGATATGTAATGCTGTAAACCTGTTTTTTGTTGGCAAATCAGGGAGCAGTAGCTCAGGTGTCGAAGTTAATAAGCTGAAATGTTTCACTCCTCTTGGCTCAAAAAATAGGGAAGAGATCGAGAGAGGTTAAAATATATTGAAAAGTGAGGAAAACAGAAATAACAATTCTTGTTTTCATCTACATATGTATCAATCCAGCCCAGAAATCCCAATATAGAAAGATATTATCAAAATAAAAGCAACTGTTGTGATGTCCCCCAGTCAGAACATTCAATTCCATTGTTAAATGATAAATCATTTTGATTTCTTAAAAGGAATAATTTATACATTGATCTTCTGTTAACATACATGCCTGTTTCTTTCTACTCTGCGGGCTCACAAGAAGCTCACATAATACCAGCGGGAGAAGATCACCCAGGAACGAACTCCTGAACGTGAGAAATATATTTTGGGACATTTTGTGTATAATTATAATAACCTTGCTGAGCTGCAAAACTGAACTGCTTTCCTGCAGAACCTGAGCCTGATAACAGAACAAAACATGACATGACAGGAGAGGTAGGACTAAGGGAAACTGAGGGATAGGATCCGCTATCTCCTTTAGCACTGGACAGTCACATAAACATCCAGGCAGTTCGGTACCTCCACCAAGCAACATTTCTGGGACAGGAACTAAAGGTACTGGACAGTCTTGTTGGTGCACAGAAGGCACAGTACTCACTCATCACACGCTCCTACTGTCAACTTCTCGGCAAACTTCTATTTTCTCATTTCTAATCAGCTATCAGTCCCACTAATTTACTGAATTCCCTACAACTACCACATTATACTTCCCCTCCTCCTCTCCTCTCACATTGGACAGCCTGCTGCTCCAAGGTGCCATGGTCTGCATTTTGGCTGTCCCTGAAACAGGCTTTATCCTTAATATCTCAGGTAGCAAGTATATTGCACCTGTTGGATAGGATCACTTTCTGCAGTTCCTCGTTCTCTATCTCAGATGGGTTCCCCTTACTCTGCACTCTCTTGATCACACCAACTCCATTCAGAACCTTCACCTCTCTACGAGGTGCGACCGATGTCCGGAGCAAACTGTCCATATACGGCTGAACTTGAGAAGTTTGTTTCAGACATCTACTGCATATGTGTTTGCTTGGTACAGGCTCACTGTCTACAAACTACCACATGCTGCAGTCTAGACACACAACCTGCTCTCAATTACCTCAAGTTTACAGAAACCAATACAAGTATTGGAGCCAAAAAAGTAGCACCTCCTTCTCCCTCTGCAAGGTCATAGATAGGCTAGCAGAATGGGCAAACAAATAGCAGATGGAATAGGGAAAGGCAATATAGACATAATCGCACAGTTCTAAAGAGCATGCAGGGACAGAGGGACCTGGGGGATTCATATGCATAGATCTTTGAAGATGGCAGAACATATTGAAAGAGTCATTAGCAAAGCATGTGTGATCTTGAACTTCATAAATAGAGGTATTGAGTACAAAAGCAAGGAAGTTCTGCCCAATCTTTATAAAGCTCTGGTCTGGCCACAGTTAGAGTATTGCATCTTGTTCTGGTCACCACACTTTAGGAAGGATGTGAGGGCCCTTGAGAGGGTGCAGAGGAGATTGACCAGAATGATTACAGGGATAATGATGAGGGATTTTAGCTGCAAGGTTAAATGGAGAAACTGGGGTTGTTCTCCTTGGAGCAATGGAGATTAAGGAGAGATTGGATAGAGGTGTCTAAGATTATGACAGGTTTAGATAAGGTAGACAAGGAAAAGCTGTTTCCATTAGCTGATGGTACACAGATTAGGGGACACAGATTTAAGGTTTTGGGCAAGAGATACAAGGGAGATGTGAGGAAGTAGTTTTTACACAGCAAGTGGTAATAACCTGGAACTCACTGCCTAGGAGGATGGTGGAAGAGGAGACAATGAATGATTTCAAAAAGAAATTGGATGGGCATGAGGGAAATAAATTTGCAGTGTTACGGGACAGAACAGGAGAATAGGACTGACTGGATTACTCTACAGAGAGCCAGCATATGACTCTATGGGTGGAATATTATGAGTGCCACGGCATTCCCAACAGTGGGACCAGATGTTGTTGTAACTTCTGCTTCCGCCGCAATTCCTGTTTCCCATGCGATTTTGTGTGTAAATTAGCCGTGCACGATTGGCATGGGGGACATGTGGGATCATGTGGCGGGAGTAGCCTTTCATTGGTGGAACCCACTGTCACTGCCCCAAGCACCATGATCACCACCGATATAAAACATTCTGTGCTTGCAGCCTCAAGGATCTGCTGCCTTCCTTTCATGTAAGTATCTTCAGATTAACTTAAATTGAAGCTTTTACTTAAATCAAAATGTTTTTGTCTCCCTTACTTCATGGAAGTCACCACCAACTTCACATCATTTACTTTCCCTACAGCCAAAGTGAATTATATGGCAGCCAGCAGGCAGCGTCCTGCCCCACGGTTCAATGATGCCTCCCTGCAGGTTCTCCTCCAGGCCGTCAGGGAAAGGCGGGAGGTCCCCTTCCCTGCAGATGGAGTGAGAAGTCTCTCCCGCTTCACCAAGGCAGCCTGGATGGAGGTAGCAGAGGATGTCTCGAACCATGGCATAACTCATAGAACATGGGGGCAATGCCACAAGTGAATCAATGACTTGCTCAGATCAACGAGGGTAAGTGGTCCTGGTGAAGCTGCCCCATTGATATTCTTCCTTGTTCCATGTCTTTAAGCCAGAGGGTACACGAGGAATGCAGTAGAATGCGTGAGCAGCTTGGTGCCATCTACTAAATGACGAAGATTAGCATTGTTTATGTGATTGGATGTGTTGTGCGAAAGCCAGTTCAGAAATGAGTGATGTTGATGCATGTATGCAATGGTTGTGATGCATTTTTTGACCTGTCGTTTATTCTGCAGCAGTCAGTGTGGATTTTAACGAAGTCACGACCAGCATGAGCATGCTAGAACGGAAGGAGGGGTCCCTGACATCAGACTGCTGACAACAGATGAGGAGGCGGCGTCGGAGATCCTGAGAGAGGCAGGACGAGTGAAGAAGGCGAGGCAGGAGCGTAAGGATGAATTGTCATCTTTGTTCTTGCAGCCATTTGTGGCACCTAAAGGAAATTGTGTGAACTCATGTGAAGAACATACTTAAAGAGCCTCTGTTTGTGTCTCCATTGCAAGTGCCCGCACTAGTCTTACAGAATGCCGTGTGGCCCAAGAGCCCCTTCTGGGAAGAAGATGCCAATGCACCATCACCTGCCTCTTCTTCCACCACCACCAGCACAGATACATCCACATGGTCCGTGGGGTGTTTAAGATTAGAATCTGGGTCACAATCTGGTGTACACAACACAGACACATCCCAGCAGCTGAAGGAGCATGTGCCAGCCAGGTCTCCTGACAACTGGAGGATTGCTGAGGACCAGACCCCCTGCTCAGCCCCACGCTCATGATGATCCTGTTTGTTGCTATGAGAATTCTGCTGGATGTGCAGCAAAGCCATGTGGAAAATATGTCGGAGAGGCCAGAGGTCATGCGTGATTTTGCGTGGGCCATACAGGAGTACATACAAGCTATGATGCCTGCTACGTCCCAGGCATTTGAGCATATGGCTTCCTCAGTTAAGAGATTGGCAAGCTCTGTGGCGAGTCCGGTTGAGCATTCGAGCCAAATGCAATCTGACTTGCATTCCATCGCTGTTGCCGTTGGCTCCACGCAGGAGAGTCTAAGTGAGAAGGGAATGAGGAAGCTGGACCAACCTCCGGGCACTCCTTCCCCTCAGGGAGACAGGCAAGTGCCATCATGCATACAGATGGAGGAGGAGCAGGTTCCAGCTGCCCCGGGACCTTCCTCTCAGGACACCCCCAGGGTAAGCGGCGTCTCGTCCTACCCCCGACATTGACCCCCTTACCTCCAGCAGGCGAGCACATGGGGGATACTCAAGTACCATTGCAGCAGACCCCCAGTAGGATGGAGCCATCAAGGCCCCATTCCTCCAGAGGACACCCGCCATGGTCAACCACAGCAACGGGGCAGCGCACTGAGCAGACTGCCTCCACCTCAGCTGCTAATGGCAGGGTAGCACAAAGACATAGTGGGAGAAAAAGCAAATGGAAACAATTTCGAGCATGAAGGTAGCACGGGTGATGTAAATATTGTGATAATAGAAAAAATTTATTCATACATTTTTATTTCATGCAAAATTTTATCTACTCTCGATAACACTTTGCTTGCTTACAGATGAATGTAAAGATGTTTTTTGGAGGAGGCCTATGGCAGGAACGCAATAATGTTTGCAAAGCATCTCAGGAAATGTCCAGTGTCTATATCTTAATGGAATTTGAGCCTTCATTCTTCAATGATGGCTGTTTTCCTATTGATGATCATTAACTTTTCCTCATACTGTCATGTCTTACTTTTGTTTTCTATGGACATATCCCTGCTTGCAGTGGTGTGTAGTCACATTCTTTGTAGCTCGCAGGTGATTTCAAATGCCAATCACATGAAAGTGCAGCAATGCTTCATTAAGATTGTAGAGATGAATAAGACCTCGTGCAACAGGGACTTTCTGTGAGGAACTGTTATGTTTCTCCTCCCAATGTTCCTTCATGATGTGGCTTCTTGTTGACTGAAATGTGCATGAATTAGGTTCTTCCTGATGTCCCTTCATGTCTCTCCATGACCCTCATATCGATGATGGCATCGTTGTCATTGTTGTCCTCCTCCTCACCCTCTTCATAGACATCCTGATCTGAGGAGGACTGGTGTTCCTCCTGTTCCTCCGCCTGCAGAATGTTACTACGTCTAATTGCAAGGTTGTGCAAGGCACAGCAATGATTATTCGTGACACCCTCTGTGGTGCGTACTGAAGAGCCCCTCCAGACCGATCAAGGCAACTGAATCACATTTTCAGCATGCCAATGGTGTGTTCAATGATGGCTCTGGTGGATGTGTGAGAAACATTGTACCTCTCTTCAGCAGCGCTTTGGGGATGATGTACTGGTGTCATCAACCATGTACAAAGGGGGAAAACCCTAGTCAACCAGGATCCAGCCGTCCACTTCGGCTGGTTCCTCGAAATGTGCTGGCAGTTCCTTAAAATGTATGGGTTGTGGCAGTTCCCTGGGAAGTGTATGCAAACATGCATGATTCTTCTCCTGTGGTCACAAACCAGCTGTACGTTTAAAGAGTGGAAGGCTTTGCGATTGACAAAGACAGCAGGCTGATTCCAGGGAGCTCTAATGGCCACATGAATACAGTCAATCACCCCTTGCACTCTAAGAAAGCCAGCAATGGCGCCGAAGGTTGCAGACCTTGCTGCCTGGCTGTCCCCATCTACAGGTAAGTAGATGAAATCATTGGCACATCGAAAAAGGGCATTGGCCACCTCTTTGATGCGTCTGTGGGTCACAGTCTGCGAAATGCCACATATGTCACCTGTGAATCCCTGCAAGGAGCAGCTAGCAAAAATATTGAGTGCAGCAGTCACCTTGAGGGTAACTGGCATGTGATTCCCATAGAAGTCGAGCAGCTGCAGGTCATGCTGCAAGGTCCTACAAATTTCTGTGACCATTTCATTTGACATCCTTAGGTGTCTCTGACATTTCCTCTCTGAGATCCTTGTCCTGAGGATGCAATGACATGCCAGTGCCCATCTTCGATAAGGACGTTCCTGGATGTTATCATTCGGAGCATCCTCACCTTCCTGTTCTGCCTGTTGCTGGCACTCAGGCAACATGTGTTGAGAGAAAAGAAAACCCTTCTTCTTCTTTCCCTTTGCTCTTCTTCCCGTGATACGAGAGAAACCCATGTCACTGCAGCTTTTCTGAACAATAAATAAGCAGAGCATAGCAATTCAGCCCTCTGTCAGTGAGTTGAAACATCAAGGCAATGAACAGCTCCCTTATATCTACCTTCAAATTGCAGCCATTTAGAAGACACATTCACCGTTTACCTTCTCCCTCTCTCCTTGAGTGTCCATGTGGTTTCCACTGTCATTGAAGAAAATGGTGTGCATGGATTTCAGGGCAAGTCTCCCCACCTTCTAACCTCCTCCTACAACCTTCCAGCTTGCACCAATAACCCCTGACCCACCAGATTTTACCATTACCTTTCCCTCTGTAACCATTGAGCCTCCCCCATTACCGTGCACAGTGTAATCATCAATGTATTCATGCCATCCCTCCACCCTGTTCCTACTCCTGTTACTATTGACATGCTGACTCTTATCCTTGAACCTCCTCACATCGAACTGACAATTTTTGCCAAGTCCCGTTCCCCTCCATATGAAGTTGTCGATTTTTCACCTACTAGTCTTGACCTTCCCCTGCTACAGAATCCATTTGCTCCCATTAACTGTGACCATTCCCTCTGCTAGCCAGTACCCTCAATTTGCCTCGCAAGCTCCCAAATGTTGACAGCACTCATCCATCCCTTCAGCCTCTGCAAAATATCTTCACACTGTACTGTTATAATCCACCCACCACTCCGCAGCCCACAACATGCACCTTCACCATCAACATCAACCATTCAACAACCTGGACGCTCCACTCTACCCTCCCCTGCTCATCGATGCACCTGATCAACCCCACCATTCCCTCACCTCTGTGTAGCTCCTGCCCATATCTTCACCTGAGAAGATTCATCATTTCTGGTGCCCAGCCTGGAGGCAAACATCCATTGCACTGCTGGTGTTGGTTTAGTGGATGAGTTAAAGAGAGAAGAACACAGATCTGAGACTCAACTGCACAAATGACCGCTGCACGCCACGGTGAAACAATCGTGAACCAGGTAATATGGGACTACATGCTGAGGGACCCTGGAATGCCGCAAACCCACCACCGATTTAATTCCCCTAAAATATCCTACTGCCGGGAATCCAAAAAAACACCTCCCGCCTAATTATATCTCCCTGCATGCCACCAAATCCATTCTTGCACAGCACATAAAATACCACCCTATGACTCTAAGAGAGATTATGTTGGATACTATCAAAAACTTTTGAATTCAGCTCTCCCTGAAAGAAAAAAAAAACAAAGATCAGTATACTCTACACATAAATAAATTGTCTCTTTTAGAGCATAGATTTGCCTCAGTTTGTAGCACTCTTTGCTCAGATTCAGAAAGCCATTGGTTCAAGCCCACTCCAAGATTTGAGGATATAAAGCTGACTGTCCAATACAGTAACATGGGAGAACTGCATTGATGGAAGCAACATTTTTCAGAAAATACATTAAATGGAAACCCTTGCGGGGCATGAAGAATCTCATGGCGCCATTTGTAGGGCAAGGAGCACATCTGGTGTTCTAGGGGAGATGGTGGCAAAGTGATAATGTCACTGAACTAGTAATCCAGTTGCCCAGGCTAATGCTTTGGGGGTATGGTTTCAAATCCTGCCATGGGAGCTGGTGGAATTTAAAATTCAGTTAATTAATTAAAAATAGTCTAATAAGCTAGTTTCAATAATGGTGACATGAAACCATCATAAACCCCATCTGGTTCACTAATGTCCTTTAGGGAAGAAAATCTGCTATTCTTACCTGGTCTGGCCTACATGTGACTCCAGACAGCAATGTAGTTGACTCTTAACTGCACTCTGAAATGGCCTAGTGAGCCACTCAGTTGTCAAGGGCAATTAGGGGTGGGCAACAAATGCTGGCCTTGCCAGCGATGCCCATATCCCATGAAAGAATAAAGGAAAAAAAGCCAACATTCGTCCCTCAACCAATCTCATTTTTTTCTTTGGCTCCTTGTCTCGAGAGACAATGGGTAAGCCCCTGGAGTTGGTCAGTGGTTTGTGGAGCAGCGCCTGGACTGACTATAAAGGCCAATTCTAGAGTGACAGACTCTGCCACAGGCGCTGCAGATATAATTGGTTGTCGGGGCTGTTACACAGTTGGCTCTCTCCTTCCACTTCTGTCTCTTCCTGCCAACTGCTAAGTCTCTTCGACTCTCCACACTTTAGCCCCGCCTTTATGGCTGCCCGCCAGCTCTGGCGATCACTCGCAACTGACTCCCAAGACTTGTGATCAATGTCACAGAACTTCATGTCACGTTTGCAGACGTCTTTATAGCAGAGACATGGACGGCCGGTGGGTCTGATATCAGAGACGAGCTCGCTGTGCAATGCGTCCTTGGGGATCCTGCCATCTTCCATGCGGCTCACATGGCCAAGCCATCGCAAGCGCCGCTGGCTCAGTAGGGTGTATATGCTGGGGATGTTGGCCGCCTCGAAGACTTCTGTGTTGGAGATACGGTCCTGCCATCTGATGCCAAGGATTCTCCAGAGGCAGCGAAGATGGAATGAATTGAGACGTCGCTCTTGGCTCACATACGTTGTCCAGGCCTCGCTGCAGTAGAGCAAGGTACTGAGGACACAGGCTTGATACACTCGGACTTTTGTGTTCCATGTCAGTGCGCCATTTTCCCACATTCTCTTGGCCAGTCTGGACATAGCAGTGGAAGGCTTTACTATGCGCTTGTTGATTTCTGCATCGAGAGACAGGTTACTGGTGATAGTTATAGAAAGAGTTTAGTGATACAACACTGAAACAGGCCTTTCGGCCCACCGAGTCTGTGCCAACCATCAACCCCCCATTTATACTAATCCTACTCTAATTCCATATTCCTATCACATCCCCACCTGTCCCTATATTTCCCTACCACCTACCTATACTAGGGGCAATTTATAATGGCCAATTCACCTATCAACCTGCAAGTCTTTGGCATGTGGGAGGAAACCGGAGCACCCGGAGGAAACCCACGCAGACACAGGGAGAACTTGCAAACTCCACACAGGCAGTACCCAGAATTGAACCCGGGTCGCTGGAGCTGTGAGGCTGCGGTGCTAACCACGGCGCCACTGTGCCGCCCATTGAGCCTAGTTGAACCTAGGTAGGTGAACTCTTGAACCACTTCCAGAGCGTGGTCGCCGATATTGATGGATGCAACATTTCTGATGTCCTGTCCTATGATGTTCGTTTTCTTGAGGCTGATGGTTCAGCCAAATTCGTTGCAGGCAGCCGCAATCCTGTCGATGAGTCTCTGCAGACACTCTTCTGTGTGGGATGTTAATGCAGCATCAGCAAAGAGGAGTTCCCTGATGAGGACTTTCTGTACTTTGGTCTTCGCTTTTAGACGGGCAAGGTTGAACAACCTGCCACCTGATCTTGTGTGGAGGAAAATTCCTTATTCTGAAGACTTGAACGCATGTGAGAGCAGCAGGGAGAAGAAGATCCCAGTGTAGGTGCGAGAACATAGCCCTGTTTCACGCCACTCAGGATAGGAAAGGGGTCTGATCATGGAATGAGGTGATGATACTTAGCAGCTTTGGTGGACATCCAATCTTTTCTAGTAGTCTGAAGAGACCACGTCTGCTGACGAGGTCAAAGGCTTTGGTGAGATCAATGTAAGCAACGTAGAGGGATATCTGTTGTTCACGGCATTTCTCCTGTAGCTGGCGAAGGGAGAACAGCATGTCAATGCTGGATCTCTCTGCTCGAAAGCTGCACTGTGTCTCAGAGTAGACGCGCTCGGCCAGCTTCTGGAGCCTGTTTAGAGCAACTCGAGCGAAGACTTTCCTCACTGCGCTGAGCAGGGAGATTCCACGGTAGTTGTTGCAGTCACCCTTGTTCTTATAGAGGGTGATGTAGTACAGCTCCCTCGTCCCAGCACAGGCAAAGCAGTTCGTAGAGTGCTGAGAGTATAGCAGGCTTGGCACTCTTTGATTATTTCAGGGGTAATGCAGTCCTTCCCAGGGGCTTTTCCACTGGCTAGAGAATCAATGGCACCACTGAATTCCGATTTTGTTGGCTGTACGTCCAGCTCGTCCATGACTGGCAGAGACAGGGCTGCATTGAGGGCGGTCTCAGTGACAACATTTTCCCTGGAGTACAGTTCTAGGTAATGCTCCACCCAGCGGTCCATTTGCTTGCGTTGGTCAGCGATTGTGGCCCGATTTAGATTTGAGGGGGGCGATCTTCTTGATGGTTGGCCCAAAAGCTCTCTTAATGCCATCATACATTCCTCTGATGTTTCCTGTGTCGGAGGCCAGATGAATATGATTGCATAGGTGTTGCCAGTAGTCATTTGCGCAGCGCCTGGCTGTTCTTTGTGCAGTGCTTCTGGCTGCATTGAGTGCTACGGATGTTAACTCGCTGGGGGCTTTCTTGTAGTTCAACAGTGCAATGCGCTTAGCGGCTATGACAGGTTCCAGCTCTTCAAAGTGAGATTGAAACTTGTCTGCATTCTGCTTCACATGTTTGCCATAGGTGGTCATTGCTGAGTCTTAGATGGCGTCCCTGATGTGGGCCTACTTGGTCTCTGCATCCCCTGTAGGAGTGTTTTGAAGGGCTTTTTCAAGTGAATTTAGAAACCTACGTAACAGCTGTGGATAAGAAATTCTGCTAGTGTTGATGTGCGGGCGGCCCTTCTGCTTGGAGTGATGCAGCTTCTTTGGTCTGAGTCTAACCTTGCTGCACACCAGGGAGTGGTCGGTGTCGCAGTCTGCACTGTGGAAGCTGTGTGTGATTTGAATATTTCTTTTGGGCCTCCTTATCTCGAGAGACAATGGATACGCGCCTGGAGGTGGTCAGTGGTTTGTGAAGCAGCGCCTGGAGTGGCTATAAAGGCCAATTCTGGAGTGACAGGCTCTTCCACAGGTGCTGCAGAGAAATTTGTTTGTTGGGGCTGTTGCACAGTTGGCTCTCCCCTTGCGCCTCTGTCTTTTTTCCTGCCAACTACTAAGTCTCTTCGACTCGCCACAATTTAGCCCTGTCTTTATGGCTGCCCGCCAGCTCTGGCGAATGCTGGCAACTGACTCCCACGACTTGTGATCAATGTCACACGATTTCATGTCACGTTTGCAGACGTCTTTATAACGGAGACATGGTATTATTAGTGACAAATAAATGTACATTTTTTACCTCATTCTAAGAATATAAACTTTAATTGGGATATACATATTGTGAGTACACTTACACTCATATTGATCAGGATCTTGTGACCCTGTAATTAGTTCACTTGTTATAGGCTATAATGAGGACAAACAGTTCACATGGCCACACCACCATCTTGTGGCCACATTGCATTAGAGCATTTGAAGAAATGGATAATTCTCTCCTTTTAATTGGAATAAATCCAGTGAGCAGCTGATTAGTCAATGGGACACGAGACGTGTGTAATGAGTTCTTTTATGTTGTCTGATGCTCTGGGTGTTACAGCTGTGGAGTGATGCTGGCTCAGAGTCACATGATTGCATCCTGGTACTTGGCTCAACAGCACACTAAGATCTTAAAGGGACATCACTCTTAAAGGCAATCATACAACATCCCCTTTCGTTCCAAAGTCTCGTATGCTACAATAAAAAAAAACACATTAGATAGCTTCAAAACTAGTTATATGGGGTCTCTTGGCATTTCTTCCCGGACGAAGATTTTGGGACGGTTGTAATCATCGGTTGCAGGACGGCTGGCGGCTAGTCAGGCCTATCTTTGACCAGCAGATTCTCCCACAGCAGGTACAACTGAGGGTGTAGTCACTGCTGGGGGCAAATGGATCTATCCTTCTCCTCCTTTTCTCTTTCATGCTGGTTCTTCGCTCAGTCCCAAAGGTGTCTGTAGCCCTACTAAGGTAGCATCTCCAGTCATCGCGATCTATGGCCCACTGGTGATGGTCGATGTGGCACACAGAGAGGGACTGCTTCCTGGAGTCCTTGAAGTGTTTGCATGGGGTTCCTTTTACCCGTGGTCAGTTCTCCACACAACACGATATTGGGCAGGTGACGGTCATCCATCCGGGCAACGTGACCTATCCAACACAGTTGACTTTGCAGGAGGATGGCCTCAATACTGGTGATGCTGGCTGTTTCCAGGACTTCAATGTTTGTGATGTGGTCCTGCCAGTGGATCTTGAGGATATTGCAGAAGCAGCGTTGATGGAAGTGCTCCAGAAGGCGGTATAGGACCCATAACTCGGCACCATACAGAAGGGTGGTGAGGATTACAGCTTTGTACACTTTTGAGTTTGGTCTGTGTTCTGAGGGTGTGGTTGCTCCACACTCGTTTGTCGAGTCGACAATGTATTGTTTGCTTTTCAGAGCCTATTATCCACTTCCTTGTCTATGGTGGCATCAAACGAGATGACGCTCCCCGAATAAGTAAATTGCTTGACAGCATTCAGCTCGATTCCCTCGATGACAATACTTGGTGGTCTATATTCTTCTTGGGGTGCAGGTTGATGCAGGACTTCAGTTTTCTTTAAACTGAGTTTTAGTCTGAAGAGTTGTGCCGCCTCGGAAAAATGTGTTGTTATACCTTGCAGATCTGACTGACTGTGGGACAGGAGAGTGCAGTCATCGGTGAAAAAAAGTTCATGGATGAGTTTTTCTTGTGTCTTTGTGTGAGCCTGAAGACGCCTGAGGTTGAAAATGCTTCCATCAGTCTGGAAGCATACGTAAACTCCCTCTTTAAGGTCTTCTGTTGCCTGCTGCAGCATCATGCTGAAAAAGTGGTGAATAAGGTCAGTGCCAGCACACATTTGGGGCAGCACAGTGGCTAGCACCGCAGCCTCACAGCTCCAGCGACCCGGGTTCGATTCTGGGTACTGCCTCTGCGGAGTTTGCAAGTTCTCCCTGTGACCGTGTGGGTTTTCGCCGGGTTCTCCAGTTTCCTCCCACAGCCAAAGACTTGCAGGTTGATAGTTAAATTGGCCATTATAAATTGCCCCTAGTATAGGTAGGTGGTAGGGGAATTGAGGGAAGGTGGGGATGTGGTAGGAATATGGGATTAATGTAAGATTAGTATAAATGGGTGGTTGATGGTCAGCACAGACTCGGTGGGCCAAAGGGCCTGTTTCAGTGCTGTATCTATAAATAAATAAAAATAAATAAATCCGTGCTTCACGCCATTGGAGATTTGGAAGGTCGCTGTTTTGCCTGACTTGTCCGTACTGATTTTCATGAAACTGCTTCACCATGGCCAGGAACCTGGGTGGGTATCCAAGTTTTTCAAGGGTTTTCCAAAATCCATCTCTGCTTGAAGAACCAACAGACAATGCTTCAACTCATTCCTCCTCTGCCTCATCAGGCATTGCACGTCCATCGCCTCTCCTCATCCACGGTGTCTGGGCTCAAGGTCGAGGACTTGTTGGGGAAGGAGTAGTTGGCCTCATGGAGGTACCTGTCTGTTCTGGTGCTGGTGGTTCTCTAGAGAGCAGAAGTGAAGGCGTGGCATAGTTGTGTCATTGCTGGGTTTCCAGACTGCACCGTCTGATGCTGGCCAGAGTCTGTGAGCGGGTCTGTGAGGGGAGATTTCCCCTTGACAATGCTGGTAGTCCCGCCATTGCTGGTCCACTCGTTTACCAAGTAGAACATTTGCGGTTTCCACACCAACTTGCTGTATCTGCATTACATAGTTAATGTGCCACTGCAAGGGATGGGTGACCCGTTGTATGTGGATAACTTGGCAAGTGCCGGTTGTATCATTGATTTCCAATGACTCCGGTACATATCTTTGAATATTCAGACTAGTAGGATATTTGCGCTAGCGCCAGTGTCAATCTGGACTCTGAGTGTATGTTTGCCAGCTTTCTTTGGACACGTGATGTTAATAGTGGCAAAAGCTTCCAGTTGTTTGATGCCATCAACGTGATGTGTCAGGTTCAAAATGTGGAATGCCTGTCCGTCTTCTGGCTGAAAATTACTCATCGAGTCTTGTCTCAGGTCTGTTTCGCTGTGGACTTCATGTATCAGCTCGCATTTACGCAGATCTCTGGCGCTCTCTTTGCTGCTGTTGCCCCGTTGCTGCACTGGTCTTCTGTTTGTCTGTGTCCTGCTGTGACTTCTGACCACGTCTTTGGAGCCAGACTTCTTGCATAGAGGTGGGCCCAGTGTCCTTTTGCACAGGTCTTGAAATGCAGGGCAATTTAGCCGTGAGTGGGACAAACCACATTTACCATACAGCTTTCTTGTTTTTTGCAACCTGGTTATCGTGCCAATACTGTTGGTTGCAACTAGTGCTTGTAGGTGCTAAAACCCCAACTGCCGCACTTCTCCTGAGATGCTCCTGGAAGGTCTGCCAGATTAATCCTCATCGCCACATGAAAAGAACTGCTCCAGAAAAGATCCCAGTGACCCGTCTACATGTTCTCGGATGTTAGAGGGTATGCTATTTTGGGACACAACATATCTCTCCCATTTTCTTCAAGAATTCACAAGTATTTGGCCAAAGTATTTTTTTTTGCCCTTTTTTGTAAAAGAGCTCTACCGAGAAAATTTCTTTATTTTTCTTTAACCAGTGTATGGGCAAGTGTGTGTGTGGAGACAAGGTAAAAAGGGAACTTTCATATTCCAATCTGTGTGTTAATGCTTTTCTTCTTTACTGGATAAGTCTTGTTTTGTAATAAACTGATAGTTGTGTTGTTTATTAAAGAAACCTGGTTGGTGTATTTTATTCTGGGATAAAGAGTATATGATTGATCCTAGCAGTAACTGGGTAAACATTTAAAATGCATGTTGTGACCTGTGGAGAAGTGGAACTAGAAAAGACAGTGCACTCCTCCCGCCTCAGTCGTAACCCAAAGCATATATTTTCAGTATATTGTATAGATTAAAAAAACAAATCTGGAACAAAACTGGAAATATACAGCAGGTCTGTTAGCATCTGAATGACAAGTTAAGGTTTTTGATGAGATCTTTCAGCAGAGAGCCCTACTTTGGATTGATAAAAACAAAGAAGGGAGGGTACACAGTTGATTGAGGTGGAAAGTATAAATGCAGTAAGGAAGACTCCTTTACAATTATCCCAGAACTGCTCTAGTGAGTTACTGGACTTCACCCTAAGCACTGGTAACCATCATGTGTCAGAACTATTCCAGGTTCTGATCCCCTCCTCCACTTTCCTTCTTTCTCCCACTAAGAGAACATTTTGGACAACCCTGTGTCCAGCGACAGATATTTTTGCAAAAATTACATGAAATAAATGGTGAGAATTGTTCAGTTTTTGTTCTGCAAACAAAGCCCCAAGCATCCATGATCTTACTATAGAAAATCATATTGACATCCTGGCTTTTCACAAAACATGGTGACATTTTGCTCTTTATCAAAGCCTCCCTGCCTGGCTTTACTTTTGCACCACCTGCCTAGCACAAACCATGATAATGGAATAGCCCTCATTACCAAATCACAACTTTGCCTCTCCCCCTACTATTCCAACAAGTTCTCCTTTGGGCAATTAACCATATTCCACCTTCTTTAAACTCATTACCATCATCTCCTCCCTTCATTCTTCTCTCAACCTCAGCACTGAGGGACTCCTCATCCTTTCAATTCAGCTCTACTTGTGCTCTTTCCTCCACATTCACCACCTTACTGCATTCTCTGACTCTTTCCTTGCAAATTTAACTCTCCAACCCACATCGTCTGACCAATTCTTTGTTTTTTTAAACACCCCACCCTCTTTTAACTGTAATTGTTATTGCATCTGACTCCAGAAACTGCTCACCAGAATTCAATTAAAATGGCATTCTGAAATTTCTAACTGCTTAGCTTTAGGCCCTTCATTACCTACAATATTTCTGCAGTTGTTGATTTGGCTAACCAATACCTTATCTCCACTTTTGATGCCCATATCCCCAGCAAAACCCTGCACAGATCCACATTCCTGCTGTTCCCACTAGTCTGTTCCCATCTTTGCTCACTCAAGCTGAAGGGTACAAACTTAACGAATGCAGAATTAACTTATTGATCAACTGGAAGTTCTGGCCTGACTACATCAAGCTTTAGCAAGTCTTACTCTCTTCAGCTAAAATCTACCACTATTCTGAGATTACCCTGGAAGGCAATGATAATTTTTGACTCTTTTTCTCTTCTACTGAATGGCTCCTTAAAGCCATCTCCCCTGTCCTTTCTATCCTTACCTCTAACAAGTGTGAAGAGCTCATCAATTCTTTTGTGAAATTTTAACCTCCAAACCCAGTGGAAACCAGGCAGGGAGGGAAAGTTAAAATGGAGTGGGGGGCTTACCTAATTAAGGACATTTGTCTTAAGCCTGCAGGGTCCTCTTTAAATACAAAGATCAGGCTCCCATTCCCTCTTCAACCTGTAGATGTTACCTGTGATACCATTTGGAACTGGTAGCACAAAGGCAATTTAAAAGTCCAATAAATATGACAATTAAAGCCTAGGTCAAAGTCTAAAGTAGTGTTATTCTGATACTTTCGGAAGACAGGGAAGATCACATGAATATACCAGATAAACCCAGCAGCTGTAACAAATTTAAGATTCTCTGTTCATGCCTTGGGCATACTAGCAATTTACCTAGACATCTGAAGAGAGAACCATGGATCATCTATAAGAGTAACCTGGAATATGGAAGTCAAAAAATACCTTTTCAGTGATAAAAGAAACCCCAAAAATGTAACAGTCACCTTCATTCACAGAAGTTCTTTCCTGTTTGCATTGAAGTGCCACTGCCTCTTATTCATCCATATGTCCTTTGTTTCTTTAGTCTTAATTGCTTAAATGCTTCTTTCCATTACTTGACTGAGATGGTCTGATAGATCATCCAATAAAAACTCCAGCGAAACCTCTGCTTTTCCCTTTTCTGATTCTATTAACATGCTTGCTTGTCCCTTACTATTTTGTTGTGAAGAGTACAAGCCCATAATATCAGCCCATGGTTGCTCCACAGATGCGGACTAATCAGCTGTATGTTTCCAGCATTTTCTGTTTTTGTTTCACATTTTCAGGTGTGGTATTTTTGATTTTTGTTTGGCTACATTCTTTGGTGTTTGTTAGAACAGTCACTTCAGTCAATCTAAAAAAAGCATAGCTTTTATTCATTGCAAATTGCATTATTTCAAAGATGACTGATCTTTATCTTTCCATTTTCTTCAGGGACTCATTATTTTAATAGCATAAAAAAGAAAAATGTGGGCATCATTTCCAACTCTCTAAGCAAAAGTAGAAATAAACTGGATAGATACAAAAGACCAAAAAATCCCAAATAAAAGCTGGAGGAAAGCAGCCAGGTTTATGTGGGTTCACATCCGGTCATGTAAAAAGCCTAATTTTATTAGTCAATTTAGAGCAAATCGAATTATTGGAAAGTCAAAATAACAAACACGAAGGTTATTTTATAAAAGACCAGGGACAAACATTTAAAAAATAAAAAAAAGTCCTTTGTCAGTAATATCTCCAATTTAATTGAATTTCTTAGCTCTCTGGAAACTGTCAATTTTTGATCTTCAAACAGAAGCCCATTCAGCTGACAACACTAACCTTGGTCAAAAAGTTGCTCTTTGTAAATAAATTCATTCTCAGAATGCAGATGTTGCAGGCAAGATGACATTTATTGACCATTACTAGTTGTCCGAAGGAGGTGGTGGTGGACCGCCTTCTTGAACTGTTGCCACTTCGGATGGAAACTAAGTGATGAATGGTCAATTGACAGTAACGTGTTTCCCATAGGCCAACCTGAGAGATACAGAGGGAAGCTATTTTTTTGTTTATATAGATTTTCAAAAATCAGCTATTTCAAAATCACTGAGCAGCTTCGCATTGTCAATGTGCAGAAACAATATGGTAATGAACCAGGCAGCACATAATACGCAGTCAAAACTTTAAAAGTACAAAGATTGCTGAGGATAAGCATGGCATTGGGACTCTGGAAAGATATTTTGTTTGAAACACTTTTTCTTTGTTCTTGATGTCTCAACTAACAATGGAGTAGCAATACAGAGTAAGAAAATCCCAGATTTGATCTCTGTTCTATGCTTCTGTCAGCCAGAGTTGATGTTTTAGAGATTTAGTTTTAGAGATACAAGCACTGAAACAGGCCCTTCGGCCCGAGTCTGTGCCGACCATCAACCACCCATTTATACTAATCCTACACTAATCCCATATTCCTACCACATCCCCACCTGTCCCTATATTTCCCTACCACCTACCTATACTAGGGGCAATTTATAATGGCCAATTTACCTATCAACCTGCAAGTCTTTGGCATGTGGGAGGAAACTGGAGCACCCGGAGGAAACCCACGCAAACACAGGGAGAACTTGCAAACTCCACACAGGCAGTACCCAGAATTGAACGCGGGTCGCTGGAGCTGTGAGGCTGCGGTGCTAACCACTGCTAACCAAATTAGTCTCTGCGTCCCTGTGCATAAAAGCAAGCTGAATATACTTGCAACAGGATTAGGCTTGACAGATATATTTTTAAATGTACAGTTACCCTTCAAGTTGATTTCCCATGCACCTTCCTAGTTGGAAGTTGTCACTTAGGCATAGGAGCAGAAAGTGACAAGCAACATGAAATTATCCCCCAGCAAAGAGTTAATACCTTCAGGAGAGGATGAGGGGAGAAAAATAACAGGAAAAGGATAAAAACAAACTTTGCATTTTAGTAGAGAACAATAACACTACCTTCAGAACTTCACCTTAGTGTTTAGTTGTAAAAAGTACAGAAACACGAGGGCCAAATTGGTATTGCTGCACACACAACACAAATACCAATTGCAGAATCAGCTCTTTGGTGTTAGATGAGTTAGTGGAGACTTGAACTTCTTTCAGGTGATGCTCCACACTAGGAGTGGAGACTCACAAAATCAACCACTTAAGAACAATAGGCAAGCCAAGGATTTCTAATTAATTAATGCATGCTCTGCCAATCGCAAGCCAAGGATTTCTAATTAATTAATGCATGCTCTGCCAATCAGCAGGCAGGGAATAGTGTCCGAGGTGACATTACTATCCGAGAGGAAGTTGCTTTGCTACTAGAATTCTGTGTAATTACTTTGGACCATTACAGAATGTCAAGATAAAGCTGCAGTAGCTCTCCTTTCCTAGTATTAGTATAGAAGTGCAACATAAGTAATAACATTGCACATGAACTTATATAGAGACTGTAAGCCTACCTGAATCGGTTGATTCTTTAGAAGGTATAGATTAACATCCTCAGCTCATACATGGGACTGCGTGGCTTTTGATTGTATAGGTCAAAGATCAAGGGTTGGGTTATCTCTGCATCCAGGGTTATCGGGGGTAGGTGGAAATGTGGAATAATCAGTTCAGCCATGAACTTATTGAATGGCAGAGTGGGCTCAAAGGGCCAAGTGGCCTACCCCTGCTCCTAATTCGTATATTGGTATGTACTTTTACTTTTTTAAATTTTAAATACTATAGATGTCAGTTTTTGTGATGGGTATTCCAAAGCAGTTAACTTGAATAATCTTTATTTCTCAAGCTAAAGATAGAAAGAACCTCAAATTAACTGTTGGCCACTTCATACATTGGAGCCCAGAACTGAAATAGTAGAATTTTTATGAGCATGTGTCACAGTTGCACCTTAAGCTTGCTCTTTTGGGTTTTCATTAATGTAATAGGACAAAAATGTTGCATAAATAATTTAAAATGTAAAGTTAATTTGGGCTTACAGGCAGTGTCTTATCATGAAAAACAACCTACTTTTCACCTAATGCAAAACTGCAGGCAAGTGTCTTTATCCTCAGTGTTTAAAATTCCTTTAACAATCTTTTGATAATACAGAAAGACGCACAGATATAAAACATATACTCTGGAACTGCAGCCAATTGAAAGGAGATAATGAATGAACAGAAAAAGGGCAGATAAGTTCAACCCAATATTCAAATCACCAGACAATTCATCTAAATTCAGTCCAAGTCTCCTGACACAAACCTCTGCAAAGAAGCATTTTCCATGGATTGACAACAATATGAGTGGTACTGAGTGAGCATTTTCCTCTGAATTCTTTTTTTAAGTGGACTTACATTATAAATGTTACTCACGGGGGATGTATGTTCAGATAACTTGAAAATCAGGGTGGCAGCACCATCCAAGTACACAGATTTATTGAAGGTTTTGGTTGGTTGGTTTGAGCTGCTTGCCAGTTCTGGATCGGTTACTTTGAGAAAAATATTGAGCAATTCAATTGCTATTTGCTGTTTACCCATTTAGAATCTATATAGTCATACACTAATATCTAGGCCTTTTCCCCATTCAATAGTCTTTAGCACAGCTATATATATTTTGCGCATAAAAGATCAAGGTGTCATAGTACAGGAACTACTAAAGATTTAACTACAAGTGCCACAAAGTTACAGTAAAAGTCAACTGAGTATTTCAATGTATTATTAGGAAACCCCAACACAAAACAGAAAGTACTCCCGCACATGGTGGGTGATATAGAGGCACTGGAGAGCCATGAAATTAATACCAATCCTAAAGGTGCTTAGTTACCACGCTTGGCTTAGAAAGGGGAGTCATTTTATTCTACAAAAGCATAAGCTTCAGGGAAGTTTTTATTGAGATGTTTAATATCATAGAAGTACTTTCTGTCCATGTGGATACACTGCTTGAACTGGATAGAGCATGCATGTATAAATTATGTAAGCATAGAACTAGGTTAGATGTCAGGCGGTCTTTCTCATTGAAGGTCACTGACCTTTGGAACAAATTGCCAGTTTGTGTAGATTAACTGTAAAAGTTTAAAAGGGGAGCTGGAAGATTTCCTAGCCGTGGCTGCTATCACAGAATATAAAAGGCAGTTGACATTGTGGCTGAATGGTCTTTGTGATTTCCTGGAATTTGTTTTGATCGCCTTTGGGGGTTGGAAAGGAATTTCTCATTTTTTTCCCTCCTGAATTGTTTTTTTGCCTCTCCCAGAAGATTACATGGTGGGGGATGGGTGGGAACATTATGCTAATTGCACTGTGTTGGTATGGAGCAGGTGCGATGGACTAGTTTGTCATTTACTGTCACTTCTGCATGTTCTTGTGTTTTTAAATAAAATCCACTTATTTATTTTTCACAGAAGAATGTACAATTCAATCACTGAAGCACCAATAAAAATATACATTCAAAATATCTCACTTTATTTCAAATGCAAAAAACAATCCATTCACTTAACAGAAGAAATGCCATAGGTGATCTACATTAGTATATATAGGCTATAGATCATTGGTGATGGAAGGTCCATGACCAGTGTTGCAAAAGCATGTGATGTTAGGATGCATAGCTAGGGCAATTAAATATAAAACTATTAGTAGAATCCTTTTGTCCAAGGCCTTGGTCCAGCTGCATCTAGAATATGGTGTCCAGTTTTGGTCCACTCACATGGTGGGGAATTGAATCCCTTGAAAAGATTCAGAAGTCACAACTGATACATAGTTTAAGGGCTCTTAGTTTTAAAGCTAGGCTGAGAGCACTGTGAAGTTTTACTTTGGAAAAGCAATGATTTTGACAGGATATGATTGAGGTCTTTAGAACAACAAAGGGATTAGCTTCTGCCCACCTGGAAGGGTTACTATAGCTACATAGGAAAGAAGAATTAGGGGCGTCAGTACATATTATGAAAGCAGAGTTAAATAAGATACCAGTACACGCTGCAAACATTTGAAAGTGAGCTGGACAAGTTCCTACAAGTGGAAGTTAAGTTATAGAAGGTGATAGCCTGCTGGA
Organism: Heterodontus francisci; assembly: GCF_036365525.1. Lineage (NCBI taxonomy): Eukaryota > Metazoa > Chordata > Chondrichthyes > Heterodontiformes > Heterodontidae > Heterodontus > Heterodontus francisci. The sequence continues at coordinate 42,060,022 of NC_090372.1, forward strand.
ATTAGAGAGGAATTTCCCGAGTTTTTTCATAAATTGGTCTTGGACTTAGTCTTTTTTTTTTTGAGGGGGGGTGGGGTGGATGCGTTTGATAACTGTGTGTAGGCTGCACCAAGCCAGGATGGGACAGGTTTGGTGGAGCAACTGGTCTTTTCCTGTCCTTTTTCATATGTTCACTTAGCCATGCTCTAGACCACATGGAGATCTCAGTTATAGATTGCTTGCATCAAGCACGTGTCTATACCCATCCCATTGCACCTGATTGGCCCAAAATTAATTTCATAAAAAAGCAACAAAGCACCAAACAGGTAAGAAATAAACCAATGAACAAGTGCCATGAAAAACAACCAACTGAGCATTATTACAAACATATGAAAACAATAAGTAAACAAACAGCTACCAATTTAAAAAAAAACAGGGACCAATCAATTCAGTCAAAATAACAGGGATGTAACAGTAGGATCCCCATGTGATCACGAGGATATAGTATCATACACACGTGCCCTCATGTATGTACTTCCCCACTCTAAGTAGGTGGCCGATTATTGTCGGTATATGCTATTTATTTCAAGTGAGTGTCGAAAGTGAAGCTATAGTCACTTAATTCACTTAACTTCAAATGTCTGTTTGCGACTAAGAAAAAATAAACCACACCAAACACTGTCCACATTAGGTCAACAGCCTTCAGTTCTGACCAGCTGAACTTCTGAACATATTTCCCCATGCCAAGCCAGATTCCCTTCTCAGTTCTAATTGCACTGACTGAACTTGAACATGGAATATTATCTGTTACTTCTGATCACAGGATGTGGGTAGACTGTTGCTCTGGCTTTTTCCCTATTCAGTGAAAGAACTTGTATATAGAATGCCTTTTATGCTATCACACAATCCCAAAGCACTCCATAGCTAAAGTACTCTTGAAGTGTTGCAATGTAGCAAGCAATTTTTGCACAGCAAAGTCTCACAAACAGCAAGAAGATAAATAGAAATAATCCATTTCAGTGCTTTTGATTAAGGGGTAAATATTGGCCAAGACACCAGAACATGCATGCTCTTCTTTGAATCATGCTATGGGATTTTTTAATGTCCAAATTGATTGATTCTCGGTTTAATATCTCGTGAAAGATGGCACCTCCAACAATGAGTACTTCAACGTCAGTATAGATTATGTGCTCAAATCTTTGGACTGGGTTTGAGCCCATGACCTTTTGACTCAGTCAAGAATGCTATCATTGAGCCAAAGCTAACACTTCAGTTCCTCAGTAAACCTGCCAATAAAGCCAACCACCTCCTCATAAAAGTGTGAATTCTTGGAAGATGGCCATGCAGGACTTAAATGAATAGCTTATACCAACAATGAGAGGCATGGATGGTCATAGAAAGTCTGAAACAAGATAATGAATTAACTTTCATCCATGGTCATTGGTTCGCTAACATATCAATTCCTCTTTGCCTCAGTATCTGCAGCACATGGCAGCAAGGAAAATTCTAAATCAGTGAATTTAAAAAAAATCATTCATGGGATGTGAGCATCACTGGCAAGGCCAGCATTTGTTGCCCATCCCTGATTGCCCTCGAGATGGTGACGGTGAGCTGCCTTCTTGAACTGTTGCAGTCCATGTGATGTAGGTACACCCACAGTGCTGATGGGAGGAAGTTCCAGGATTTTGACACAGCAAGTGAAGAAACGGCCATATGGTTCCTAGTCAGGATCGTGTGTGGCTTACAGGAGAACTTGCAGATGGTGGCATTCCCATGCATCTGCTGCCCTTGTCCTTCTAGGTGGTAGAGGTCATGGGTTTGGAAAGTTCTGTCAAAGCAGCCTTGCTGCAATGCATGTTGTTGATGGTACACACTGCTGCCACTGTGCGCTGGTGCTGCAAGGAGTGAAGGCTTAAGGTGGCAAGTGGGGTGCTGATCATACAGGCTGCTTTGCATTAGATGGTGTCAAGCTTCGAGTGTTTTAATTATTTTTAAATTTAAAGCACACTACTTAAAACTAACATTCCCAAATCCTTTCTGTAGAAAAACGGTCAAATAAACCAGCACAGAGAACTGAATGGCCTCCCTTGGTGCTGTAAATTTATGGTATGTTATAAATCTCAGTTCTCTTAAAAAACTATTAGTCTAATTCTCTTTATCTCCCTGAATTTGATAACAAATTTGATTAGTTCTGGTCTACGGAATCAGTGGTTTCCATTTAAGTTATCTGCTTAACTAAAGGAGGGAGTGAAAATCTCATGTAAATTCCAATACTCATTTTACCTCAGCTGGAATCATTGCTACCCTTCAGATCCACATTCTACACAGGCAGAAGATGGAAAGATTTAGATTTTCGATCACAAGAAAGGCAGAATTAGTAGTGGGAAAATGATGCAAAATTACTCAAAACATAATGCAAATGAATATACAAGTGCAAATTAGAAGGATAAAAACATATTAACACAGCAAATTATTCACAAGTAATTTTAAATTTTAGTCTCAAAATGGTCAAACCTTGTTGCTCATTGTTCAGTTATCTTCAGTGTATTGTTCATTGAGATTCAATGTTGTGTCCATAAGCCAGTGCAACATGTAGTGATGAACTGTGACTGAGAATATTAATGCCATGGCAACAAAACTGTAGAATCATTCTCTTTATTGGTACAAATATATACACAAAGAAATCCCCTCTACTTTGGAACTAACCTACAGTGAGCAATATATGCCACTGGATGGCATAATGATTAAATCAGATATGAAAGTGGGTAAATAAACAGATCATCAGTTAGCCTAATAATTAACATAAAAATAAACTTCCCTGTTCCAACAGTCCATTAGCATGAAACTGCTAAAAGTTACACCCCACATGATGTATCCACCATCTCCACATATTCTTGCTCATTGTGCTTATGACAATGTTAATGAAAACAAATTTACTAATCTGACATGAAGTATCTGTACACTTGGAGGACAAAATTTGCCCTGCTAGAGGATTACAAACCCTTATCCAAGCTCCCCTTTATATTTATAGTAAATTATACAAATTTATTCCTTTAGTGTGCTCAGTTAGTATCATTACTTTTCTCAATTGCATACAGGATTATATCTCCCATGCACATTTGACATACACACAAGTACGCAGGGGTACATCTGTAAACTTGTGTCCCATTGTACAGAAGCTGACCCTAAAAAGTTTCCAGTTTGGTTGCTTGGTTTACAATGTCCTTATACAAGGCATGTATTCCACACAGCTGCTTTACAGAATTCCAGTACACGAGAAAAGTTGCTGATATTTGCAACCACAGTAGCAAAATTAAAAAAAAGGAATGTTAACTGTTAGAGGTGAGGATCAGGGAAGAATGAAGGGAAGAGATAGGAATCACAGGGAAGAAAAATATTGTGCATGCAGTAAATAAATGATCTTTTGAAAAATCAAGTTAAAAATTTTTTTTTTTTTTTTAAACTGGATTCCTGGCTTTCAAAACAAAATATTAATTTGATGGTTGGCTGGTGAATAGAAACATCTCAGATCATCTTTACACCCTCATTGCTTGTATCATTGTATGCTCTTGTGCTGCACAACCTCCCGAACCCAAAGCCTCTATACAAATATGTAGTCTTTGTCTCCTTCTTCTCCAGAATCGCTGGACTTGCTGCCATTCTTCCCTTCTGTCTTTGAATGCTGCCGCTCTCTCTTAGACATCTTCTCTTTCCCTCGCAACTCTTGATCCTCAGAAAATCGGCCTGGTTTGCTTTCTTCCGAGCGTGGGCTTTGTCTGGAACTTGTTTCCGACACAGAACTTTGGCGTACTGGTGATTTTTAATAACAATGAAAAGTTGACTTTAAAACACAATCAAACCAGGTAAAAGCAAAGACACAACAGGTACATGTAGAGAGTCACTTTTAGTTCATGAGAACATGATCAGAAGATTGACTTTTATATTGAAACTTGGTCTCAAAGGCAGAGATGGTCCCGAAGCAACTGAAGTTTTGAAAAATGCACTTTTCCCATTATGCAACGCAAAAATAAAAACACTATCCAGCATTTGAACATCTACTGAAAAGGTAATTCTTAGGTGCAGTGTACAAGGAATACAAATCAGCTTGATGCTAATCGCAGCACATTTCTCCAGCTGTAAATTAAACAAAATTATTGCCTATATGAAGAACTTAGTCAAAAGAATCGGGAGAAGTTTTCAAACTTGATGGGGAGAATTCTGGAAGTTCGTAAATAACTTTGTTAATCTGTAACTGTTGGTTCACTCATTGATTATAATGGACAAAAATGAGAAAATGTAATAAAACATTTGATTTTTCTCTCCTTAAGCTCACAAATATAAACAGACCATTACCCAGCAGAAGGGCTGAATCAGGCATGTGCTCTCAAGTCACTACCACTTTTAAATAGACACTAGGTGGAGTGAGGCAACAGCTTCAGATATTTCTGTCAACATCCCATCCCACTTAAGAGCACAGACCTCCACTCGCAGCTGCCCTCCAATAAACTTGCGAAAGTGGAAGATGATAACATGTCCCAGTGTGAGCCTACCTCCTATGAATGGTAGAGCGCTGGTACGTTAAGAGTCATAGAGAGATACAGCACTGAAACAGGCCCTTCGGCCCATCGAGTCTCTGCCGAACAACAACCAAGTTCATCATGGAAGTTACTTCTCATATCTCACATAAGTTACAATAATACAACAAGAATATGAAACAAATAAAAACACAAAAGTATGTGTAGTCAGGGAACAATGACAATTTAGGCAATGTCAATCAAATACATTTGCCCTCCTTATGAATAAAGGTTGAACAAAATGCAAATGCTGGAAACAAAGCATCTGAAACAAAAACAAAAATGACAGTTTAACATTTTGATGGGAGTTCCTAGATGAAGAATCGATACCTAAAATGCTAACCTAGGTCCTTTGTTCAAATGCTGATATATCTGCTGTGTATTTTCATCACCTGTTGCTTCTATTTTTTGAATATACAGGCCAGTGACTGGTGTACTCAATATGTTAGAAGACTTCAAATGGTCTCATTCCTTTCTCCAATTTCATATTTTCCCCGAATCAACAAAACCCTGGTCCAGTTTTCTGCATAAGGGATCAATATGCATGTACAGTATGCTGTAGCCACATCCTCACTAGCAAGCAGGAGTTCACGAATGGCACCAAGGGAAATTCCTGGTGGTGCTGTAGTGAGAACATCACTGCAGAACAGGAAGGAGTAATGGGCAGATTTTAGGCCTTGGCTTGGCCATCCCAGCATCAGGGCTGGTGGCGAAAGGTGGAGGAAAATCCAGGTTGGGATGTGGTGGTAGGCCCCACTGTGCCATTTTCATGCCATGCTTTACATCGTCTGCCCCAAATACTCATTCCCTTTTGTTGGTCTAATACTTTGGAGCTCTCCAATTTATGTCAAGACCTTTTTTGATTGCTATTCTGCTGTAAATCAACTCCAATACTCAGCCTGAAAAAACCTTTCATGGTTCCCCTCAGCTTAGCCCTTGTCAATACACTCAGCATGATACCCTTCATCTTGATTTGACATCACTATTAATGAGTGTAATCTTGTGTTAAGTGTTTGTCATCAACTTTTACTGAAGCTTCTTGTTGTTGCAATATTACTATTCTGTTGCACTTTTGATGTCAACCATATTCGTTGTTTTGTTAGGCTCCCCTCTAACATGTTATAGCGTTTGCTATTTAATAAAAAAATCAAAAATAAAAAAAACAGAAAAAGGCAGATTTGGATGAATTTGTACCAAAAAAAGGATATTGAGAATGCTTCATGGAATTAAAAAAAAAACAATATATAAAACACACAAAATATTTCATGCAACTACACTACCTTTAGAGGGAAAAATGCATTTCTTGGACCACCAAGTTTATATACAATCTGTCAATATATGGTACTTCTGTTTTAGTACTGGAATGAGTTTATGAAACGCTGAAGAAATACCATTTAGAGACACTTTTGAAGAATTAAAAGTAGGCAAAGTACTGTACAAAGAACAACATGCCATACCCTTCACCACAGTCACCTTATGAACTGTAACAGAACTCAAACAAATTTGAGCAGTTTGCAGTTTCTACCTCTGCTGGGACATTAACTCATTTAGGAACATAGTAACAGGAGTAGGAAATCCTTGAGTCTGCTCTCTGACATTCAGTTAGGCCATGGATGATCAGTATCCTAACTCCATTTACCCATCTTGGTTCCACATCCCTTAATGCTCTTGTCTAATAAAATATTTGCATTGAACCTCTCATTTGAAGCACTTCCAAATGATCTTTTAAAACACTGTGCAATTCATACAAGTACATTAATGTTCATTCTTTACTTTTAACTACTTTTTAGATCTTCAGTTCATGGGATTCCAATTTCTAGTTAAAACTGATTATTTCTGTTAGCCTTTACAATGCATGGTCACCAGCTCCTGCTGGAAGTGACAGATTACTTGATATACATTGAGTCTTTCTTTTCCTTTGGCTGAAGTTCAACCTCTATCTACAGTTAGGGATGCACTGGAAGAGTCAGATGGTTGCGATTAAAACCCTACTCTAGGATTCAAACAAATAATTTAGTGTAGTACTGAAGGAGAGCAGCAGTGTCAAAAGTAAAGTCTTTTGGATGAAATTTTAAACCAATCAGCCCCCGTGTGCCTGTTCAAACAGGTGTAAAAGATCCCATGGCACAATTCACAGAAGAGCAGGGAGTTGTGTGTGACCTGGACAACATTCACCACTGCCCCCCACCACCACTCCCCCACCCAAAACAGACTGGAGACAAACATTCTCAGACCTGCTCCGCCACCGGTGGTGCAATATAGTGGGAATCTTCTTATGCTGCTGAGCTCCACTCCTGACCCTGCCTGAGTATCAGGAATCAGTTAATTTTAAATATTATTAGTGGGTGCCTATGCCACTATGAGTGCAACTTAGGTGCCTGCATTGTTTGGGTAGGAAAAGAAAGTTAGGGCTGAATTTTACACTGCCCCGGCGGGCCGGATGGTGGCGTAAAATTGAGGGAGAGGCTCTGGGAGGCCTTCCCGCCCCACTCCTGCCTCTGGCCAACTTCACGGCTGTCAAGGTTGGGGGGGGGGGGGGGGGGGGCACCAGCCCACCCGCCCCAGAACAATTGAGGCCCGTAAGTGGATACTTAACGGCCACTTATGGACCTTTGCCCACCTCCATGGGTATTTTACCCGTGGCAAGCGGGCGTGCTGGGGACATGAAAGGCCGCCCAGCGATAGCTAGGGCTTGCTGCGTCCCAGGGGTGCCATGGCAGTCAGGCACGGTGCCCGATTGAGGGCCACCCCCGCCCCCAACCCACCCCCAGGATCCAAGACGCCTCCCCTCCCCCCACATGACCACCCTTGCATCGCCGGCGTGACTGATCACCTCCCCATGGAGGCATCCCCAACTTACCTGCAGTCCCGGCTCCACAGCACCCCCCTCTGTCTGCTGGGCTGCAGTCCCAGCAGTGGCCACCTCTCCCGGTATCGCTGCTGGGACTAAGAGCTGCCTGCCCGATGATTTGCCGGCAGTTCACTGAGGCGGGACTTCCTTCCTCATCGGGTGGAATTCCCGCCTCTGGACAATTAAAGCCCGGGGACCCGTAAAATGTGGGTCGGATCCCCAGGCTAGGTGGAAGCGCATTCGGCACCAACTTTTACGTCGGTAACGAAGTCCTGTCCGCCTAAGGCAAAATTCAGCCTTTAAAGTCGAGGAAGATATGGCACTAGGCAGCAGTTGAAAATTTTCCACTAGCTCTTCTGAGCAGAGATCTGGCATTTCCAGGTCCTGCCCAACTTCGACTGATTCAGGCTGGGAATATGTTTCAGCCCCCAAGGAAAGTTGGGGCCAGTTCCTGGTCATTTATCTCATTTGTTGTTTGTCTACAAAACTACAATGACTGCATTAAAAAAGCAATTCATTGACTTGAAGTACTCTGGGATATCCTGAGGATATGAAAATTGATATAGAAAAGCAAGTTCCTTAATATACAAGTGCGGTGCTGGATCGGGATGCATATTCTTAGGATGGACTGGAGCACAGCAGCAAAGTCTTCATTGTCTTCAGTTGGTAGAATTAAGATAGCAATGCTTGGTGAAAAAAAAAATGGGCCATGTTTCTGGATTGGAACTAAATCGAGCTGAATCTCGCAAGTTGGCTTAAGTAGCTGCCATTGTATGAGCAAAATGGCTCTCAATTTTGCTGGTAGATTTAAGCCTGCTGAGCAGGAACACAAGGGAATACATTTCACATTCATGTTAGTAAATATTGTTAAGGAATGAGTTTTTCAACATCACTGCAAGCCATGAATTCAAAGGGTTTTGACAATAATTTGCCATCTTAGCACTGTTCACCAGAGGTGATAAGGCAAATACAACAGCAAGGCATATTCTCAGATACATTGGAGCAAGCCTCTTAACCAGTGGCATTTGTGGGTATGAATATAATTGCTGGCAACACACTTGTGGGTTGAACTGGTAGGTAAAACAAAGCAGATTTTCCTCTTCCCAGGACTTCTCCTTACCCATTTATCCCTGTTTTCATGCAGTCAAGTAACTGAGCAGCCGCAGGATCAGGATGATTTTTACTTGGCAGCATAAGTGATCAGAGTGGAAGCTTTCCTGAAGGCTGGCAATATCATTACTGATTACTGCAACTTTGTGGGCTGTTCCTAGGAAACTCTCAATACTAAGATTTTATTTCCCGTCTTGAATGTAGGAGTGCACAGAAGTGTCTGTACCTGGAGCAGTGTAGCTTCTACATTTTTGTAGCTATGATGAACCAAAGAGAAGGACTTGGTGGATGATGAGCCTAGGGAAGGGAGTGCAGATAGTCTCAGTCATCTCATTATCAAAAAGGAGCTGGTGTTGGGTGTCTTGCAAAGCATTAAGGCAGATAAGTCCCCAGGGCCTGATGGGATCTACCCTAGAATACTGAGGGAGGCAAGGGAAGAAATTGCTGGGGCCTTGACAGAAATCTTTGCATCCTCATTGGCTACAGGTGAGGTCCCAGAGGGCTGGAGAATAGCCAATGTTGTGCCTTTGTTTAAGAAGGGTGGCAAGGATAATCCAGGAAATTATAGGCCGGTGAGCCTTACATCAGTGGTAGGGAAACTATTAAAGAGGATTATTCGGGACAGGATTTACTCCCATTTGGAAACAAACGAACTTATTAGTGAGAGACAGCTGGTTTTGTGAAGGGGAGGTCGTGTCTTACTAATTTGATTGAGTTTTTTGAGGAAGTGACGAAGATGATTGATGAAGGGCAGTGGATGTTATCTATATGGACTTTAGTAAAGCCTTTGCCAAGGTCCACATGGCAGACTGGTACAAAAGATGAAGTCACAAGGGATCAGAGGTGAGCTGGCAAGATGGATACAGAACTGGCTCGGTCATAGAAGATAGAGGGTATCAGTGGATGGGTGTTTTTCTGAATGGAGGGATGTGACTAGTGGTGTTCCGCAGGGATCAGTGCTGGGACCTTTGCTGTTTGTAGTATATATAAATGATTTGGAGGATAATGTAGCTGGTCTGATTAGTAAGTTTGCGGACGACACAAAGGTTGGTGGAGTTGCGGATAATGAGGAGGATTGTCAGAGGATACAGCAGGATATAGATCGGTTGGAGACTTGGGCGGAGAAATGGCAGATGGAGTTTAATTCGGACAAATGTGAGGTAATGCATTTTGGAAGGTCTAATGCAGGTGGGAGGTATACAGTAAATGGCAGAACCCTTAGGAGTATTGACAGGCAGAGAGATCTGGGCGTACAGGTCCACAGGTCACTGAAAGTGGCAACGCAGGTGGATAAGGTAATCAAGAAGGCATACGGCATGCTTGCTTTCATCGGTCGGGGCACAGAGTATAAAAATTGGCAAGTCATGTTGCAGCTGTACAGAACCTTAGTTACGCCACACTTAGAATATTGCGTGCAATTCTGGTCGCCACACTACCAGAAGGATGTGGAGGCTTTGGAGAGGGTACAGAGGAGGTTTACCAGGATGTTGCCTGGTCTGGAGGGTATTAGCTATGAGAAGAGGTTGGAAAAACTCGGATTGTTTTCACTGGAACGACGGAGGTGGAGGGGCGACATGATAGAGGTTTACAAAGTTATGAGCGGCATGGACAGAGTGGATAGTCAGAAGCTTTTTCCCAGGGTGGAAGAGTCAGTTACTAGGGGACATAGGTTTAAGGTGCGAGGGGCAAAGTTTAGAGGGGATGTGCGAGGCAAGTTTTTTTACACAGAGGGTGGTGAGTGCCTGGAACTTGCTGCTAGGGAAGGTGCTGGAAGCAGATACGATAGCGATATTTAAGAGACATCTTGACAAATATATGAATAGGAAGGGAATAGAGGGATATGGGCCCCGGAAGTGCGGAAGGTTTTAGTTTAGGCAGGCATCAAGATCAGCGCAGGCCTGGAGGGCCGAATGGCCTGTTCCTGTGCTGTTCTTTGTGCCTATCATATAAATTCCTTATGCAGCATTTGGAGCATGTTTCATGCTTAAGTCACATGACAATGGAACACAACGTTGTTAGGGGTCACTAAATTAGTTACTTGGAAAGGAGCCATGGCACTTGACTCAATGCTGAAACAAAGAGCAGGGATTGGTAAGAGACCAAATCAAAGTTTTGAAGCAAAATATAAAACCCAAAATCTATTCTATGTCAGAGGTTTTGAAGTTTTGCTGAGTCCCAGAGAATATATATGATATATTTGTACATAGGGTGTACTGCATGAGGTGTAATTTCTGGGCCTAATAGGACAGAATAATCTATTTCCATGTAAGAATTGTCTCAGCCTTGTGTCAGTTTCAGAATCCACCTAATGTTAATGCAATTAGGAATGCCCTAGAGAGCCAGATTGGAAATAGCATAGAGAGATTGTCAGGGTGGAACTAACTGCTTTTGAGGTTTGTGTGTCTTGCTAGTATAGTGATCTATAAAGAGTAAGTTGTGCTCGGGAATTAACTATGAGGTCTTGGCCTCTATACCTAGTCCCACATTCAGAAGGAAGGTCAGATTCTAGGCCACAGTAGGAATCCCTAATGAGTTTGGGAATGTTGCAACTTCTACCATGCTTGGGGAGTTGTAGGTATTTGAGATGCATTCACAGATTCTCAGCTGCCGAGAGGAACTTAGAAAAGGGTCTGTTGTGATCTTGGAGTTGGTAAGCAACAGCTTTAACTGTTAGCAACTGGAACAGGTAAGAGTTTGCAGGGAAATGTATTCATTTTTATTATGCTTGATTTTCTCCCAAGAGTGATTTGCTCAGGTTCTTTCCTCTTTCCAAAGCCCTATGCATTATTGGTCTGTGGTGATATGGGTGTGGAGAAAAATTTATTTTCAGTCATTGTGTGTGATAGTTAATATTATGCCTATGCGTTTGAATTAAAATAATGACCATGCAAAGAGGTAGGATCTGTGGATGTATGTGGAATATCTGATAGACTTGCCTTTCATTTTGATATGGCTAAGTTCATATCTTAAGAGCAAGCCAAACTTCTCGATACTTTGGAAAATATTGAACGATTAGGTGGAGTGGTAAGTTACATCGCACAACAACAGTATGATACGCTCAGCTATCTAGCTTGTACTAAGAATGTCTAAGGTTTCTGCCAGAAGCTCTACTGTTATGTCAAAGAGCAGTGCACAAGGATTATTCCTGACTGGATCGATATCCCAAAAAACTGACCATAAGCTGACAGTCCCTGACAAACACTTCCAAAACAGATCTCCAAACTTTGTACCATGTTCGTCTCTAAATTACAAGACACAAAGTCCAAAGGGGACCTGGGAACGCAAATACCAAGCTGGCTTGTGACAATAAGCTCGCAATCCCAAGCCACCAGATAGTGGGAGGAATAGAAAAAGGCATGGAGTTAGATACAACTGCCACATGCATCAAATGAGGTTTATTCATACAGCATATTGCACATCACACATGTTTCAGAAATTACACTCCAGTTATTGGAGAAAGATACATGATAAGCACATTCTACTCATCGTGGCACAATTCTTGCAGTACTGCCTATTGGGGTTACCCACTATGTAGGCCACAGCAATTCTCCGTTAGCTCCAGCATGTATTTCACTCAAAACAAAGACGTGGATGAAAAATCTACCCAGCACTTTGAGGTACAACTTCCTAGAAGTCTCATGATCCAGGTACACTTACCACAAACCCAGGACAACCCTAAAAGAGGGAATAATGAGCCAATCTGTATTGTGACCACAAGCCAAGAGTGTCTTTTCAAATCTCCCAAAAAAGAAAGGAGCCAACTTTGCAAGATTACTTTGCTTTGCAGAGCGGTGAACCTTTGACACTCTCCTAATCGAGCTAAATTCCAGGTACGGTCACTAAATTATCCATCCCTCCTCTCATAGCTAACTGTTCTCTGAGTATGCACAACCACACCAACAACCAAAATCAGCCAATATGTTCTCCTGTGAGAAAACTGTATAGTGATTTCAGAATATATATGTGCATACGCTTCTTCCCTCAATAAAACGTTTCTATAGATTTTGAAATACTTTAGGAAGAAACTCAGAACCTAGAGAGCACAAATAGAACTTGGACCAACTTCTGATGGTGTAATCAACTTAAGAGCACTGCTGGCAGCAATGGGAGAAAAGGAACAGATGGTATGGACAGCAGAATGGAGACGGTTACCTGACCGTATTTCTTAAATTGCACCTTCTTAAGTGGTTTGTTTCCTGCCAGTATCTGTTTATATGTGGAGGTTAAAAAAATAATTAAATTTTTGATTTAGATCAATTACATTTTGGAGATGGACCAGTAACTTCTTCAAGTCAGTCCTTTATGTTTACTTTCACATCAATTCTAAGTTTCAAAATAAATTGGCCTGAAACTTGTGGACCCAAGTATGACAAAAGCTGAGACTTTTGCTGCTGCCGAGGGCCGCTATGGCACCACAACTTCTGAAAACCGGAACTTGCGGTGCACCTCAAAGGGCTCTGATGGAGAGCACACTGATGATTCCACCAGGCCGGTTTCCAAAGGGACGGGCATCTGTAAATCAGGAACTTAGAATGATTGCTCAGAAGTTACACGTGCTCATGAAGATCTTTTTAGGACTGATACAAGCAGGTGCAGAGCAACAGAAGTGTTGAAACACTCTTGCTCTCCCAGCTCCTTGCCAGCACATCTAGCTGTCTCCCTCCCTGCACACCCGGCACTTCTCTTCCCCACCTGGCACCCCACTGGCTCGCCTAGCTCCCCGCCATCCCCGCTCCCCTGTAGTGTTCCATTGGAATGCAGTGGATATAGTTGTATGCAAGTCTTTGCTTTGATGAACCAGCAAGGGTTATGTAAATTGTATACCAGCAAGGATTAGCTAAATTATTAGGAGTTGTTTTGATAAAAGGAGACTCACTTGCCTATGATCGCTCCAAAGCCCAGTTTAAAGTTACTGGACGCAGTTCTTTAATTCTGTTCAGGTTTTCTATCAATCATAGAGGCAGAAGAGTCCATTAGGTAAAAAAGATCTCTACTGCTTAAAAAAAAAACTAAATTCAGTTGTCATGCAGGCCCCCACCTGCCAAGCATGAGGCATATTAATTTCCCCACATGGATATTAAATTTCCAACTGTTGTTGAAGTAAAGAAAGGGCATGCTTCAAAAAATTGCCAGATCCTGGCTGGAACGACATTTGCATATTAACAGACAGTGTTTGGAAGGATAAAACAGCCATTCCCTGACACATTCAGCCCACAATAGTCTTTTGATCACCAGACGTTAAAGGTGGGGGAGCTCACATTCCAGGTTGACTGCTAAGATGGCCGAATACACAAACGGACACAGTCAAACCAGCTAGTCACATGACTAACCTGCTGGGCAACCTGAGTTTTTTGAGTTTGTGCAAGCAGTTTGGGGAGAAAGCAGAATGCTCTTGGATTGAGAAGAACTCTCCTGGCTGGCTCGCCACAGCCCCTCCTGTCTGACTGCTCCCATCTCTTTCTCACAAGCCTCTGAATCCACTGAAGACACATGAACCCCCAAGAGAGAAAAGTCTCCTACAGCAAACAAGGTTTAAGAATAATACTGGGCCCCAACGAAAAGCAAGATCTACCTACAATCGAGGACTCCACAGTGAGCTCGAAGAACCATCACAAAAACTCTTCAGATGTTGCCTCAAACTTTTCCACTGCTGTTTTCTGTCTCTATTTGCATGTGCATATCGCATGTGTATGCTAGCGTGGGCGCGTCGTGTATCCATAGGCGTTAAACGAATTAAAGTTTAAGTTTAATAGATTTCAACTTTTCTTCTTTAAACCTAAGAAAGCCTGTTTCTGCTGGTTTCTTTGCATTATAATTGGAAAGTGGTGAACAAAGATTCACCAAGGGGGAGCTAAAAACACGGTGTGTTTAAAATTAAACCCTGTTATGGTAAGACCAGGTGAAGGCCGAGATGGAACCCTGGACACCTTTCTCACCTGGTTGTAACAACAGTGTTTTTATCCTTATATTTTTCCAATTCAGTAAAATCTATTAATCTTATTTTACTCAAACGAACTGTTACTCGAGGCGCTGTTCACATTCAATAACTAATGGTAAAAAAATATCAGGAATCAAACGGGATTGTTCTATTTTTTGTTTCTATTTAAAACTGCTCCCTTTAATAGAGTGTTTAAACCATGAAAAGCATTTTTAAAAACTTATCTGTCATTGAGCTGAACACAGACCTCAAGGGGCATGTCTTCAGCTCATGATGTCAAAAGGGGTATGGCTTTGCAAGAAATGTGCCGCACTGGAACCTCATCCTTATTGTCCCGACTGTAGGCGCTGCTGCAGGATTAAAGTTCTCCCTGCAAACTATGAACCAAATAAATTTGCACTTTTTTGGGGAGCCAGCAGCATAAACCACAGCTTTGCCCCTGATAGGAAGATCCCAGTCATTTTTTTGGCAATTGGCTTTCCTGAAGACTCAGATAAATTTACCCAATTAGCAACTAAGTCCTACAGATCAGAACCCCAGTTTGTTCCGAGTTAGCTGATTTTGGTCACAGTCAGTGGGCATGCTACAGCTGATCTCAAATGTCACGAGTTGGGCAGCAGGAATTCAGCCAGGGTTCCTACTCTAGATACTACCCAACAAACCTGGCGAGGCACTTGAATATGTGGACATCGAGTGAAGAATCTATGACTTTGTTGTGATGCCTGCCCCTCCTCTCCACCCCATTCCCGCAATTGAATATTGTGTTGCTATGCATAGTCAAAGTTCACACATGAATACAAACACCTGGGCAAAATTGCATGGAACCATAACCCAGCAATGAAACAACACATTAAGGTTGAGCTTTTGTTCGGTAAAAGTACCAACAGATGTGGAGCTAAGGCAGGTAAATGACTTGAGGTACATATTAGCCATGATCTAGTTGAATGGCGGAGCAGGTTTGAGGGGCTGCATGGCCTACTCCTGTTCTTTTGAGAGGGATGAAAATCAGCAAAAAGTGAACTAAATTCAGCAAATCATCTTCATAATCTGAGCAGAATTGGAAACTTAAGGAACAGATAGATTAACAGGGACAATATATCCACAATTGCAAAGAAGTGACCAATCAATACTTTAACCTCTTCTGAACAAGGAATTGTGTAAGCTCATGGCAGCTTTCATTAAATGCTACCTAATCTCTTTACATTTACAGAGGTCAAATGTTTCAAGGATATAGTTAGGGGATGAAAGGTTTATACACACTGGAATGGCCAAAGAGGTGTAGATATACCAAAGCGGTAGAAAATTAAACAGTTCCCAAACCAATGAAATATATCTTGTAGCGAGTTCATTAATCAGCCTGAATTAATATATTCAGGAAATACAGCACACAGTCTATGTTCACATGGTTATCACACAAAAAAAAAATGAATGAAATGAACATTTAAATTGTGGCACACAAATGTTAGTGGCAAAGTTTGTGCGGTTGAAATAAGACCGTGGTGAATTTTGAAAGCTTTTGTTCAACTGAAAATCAAATAAAGCCATCACCACTACTGGAGGAACTAGCATCAAAGCAAAGCTTTCACAACTGTAGCATCCCTATCCCTGATTCTTTTGGAAGCTTAGACTTAATTCAACAAAATAACTAATTTCTATAATCATTCCAAACGTTTAAAAAGAATGCTCATTTTATCTGAGTTCAACAGAAGTCTGGGTGCAATGGAATCCTCAGTACATAAATTCCACAGGTTTCTTGATGCTGAGTGTATAAAGTAAGCATGAGACAGGGAATGAGATACTACAGCTTTCAATTACAATGTACGAGATCTGCCTCCAAGCACAAAAATGGCACCAGCAAATTTATAGCTGTCTAATAACAAAAATGTGTGCTCACAGTCCATGGACCAATGGTTATACATCCTGCTTTACAATATTTTGTAAACTGGACTGCTTCATTGCAATGAGTCAAAAGTGACAACCTAAATGTCTTAAAGTTATTGTTCAGTAGCCCAGACCAGTCTCTTCCAGACTTGTAGTCTGTTGGCTGATCCAAGTACAAGCCCAATAGTCATGGAAAGTGTAGAATTTTTGAGAGAAAATATGAACAGTTTTTAAAACCAAGGACAGATACATGCTTCAGCATGTATGCTCATCCTTTCTGGTTTGTATTTTACATCCACTCTTCATGAGCTCATCTCAAATCTTTTCTGGGGTTTCAATGTGAAAGTGCCACAATACCAGATCCAGGAACACAATTGTGTACTACAGTAAAGAGTTTTGTAATTTTTACTCCATATATACACTTGTTATTAGTTTGTATGGATGCCTTTAAATAAATTGTATACTTGCTGGTGCCAACTTCACCCACCACCACTCCAGGAAGGCAAAAATTCTGACCAGTTATTGGCTGTGATTTCTTGCGCTCAATCTCGCTTGCATCATTCACTGTGCCAGTTGATGATTGCCTCAGAGTTCTTTTGACACGTGCTCCATTTTTTGCCATTTCAGAATCATGTTCTGTGTCAGCTCTACTATCAAGTCCAAATAGCTCTACCAGGGAAAAAGGGCACTTTTTAATCTTTACACACATTCAATGCATAATGGAGCAGTACAAAATAAACCTGAAAGAGGTCTGCAGTGACCTTTAGCTCACTAAGTCTTCTTGCATGTCTAGAAGCTTCCCATTTAAGAATTTATAACGAAGACTTTTCTGTTTCTTGTTTGAATAGAACAAATAAATTTAAATGCACATTAGATTTTTCTTAAGTAATATTCCAAGAAACTGAAAGCTTCTCTTCCTGCTTTTCCACCTGTAATGCAATTTAAGCTTTCCCAGTCTCAACGAGGCATATGCTGCCCTAACTTCTGGACATCAGTGCTCAATGCTGACATAAAATAATCTTGGTCATCTCATTGCTTAAATACTGTTCCAAAAGTTTAATATAATAAAGGCACATTTGCATAATTGACCAGCACTACTGCATTAGAGTCATTTTGACATTTAAATGCATAGAAATTTGCTTGATGCTCATTATTTGGATTTTTAATGATCACAAAACATCACAAGAACTCCTAATGCAGAAATTAAGAGCTTCATTACAACATTTTATTTTGTAAGTTTACCTTTATTTCAGTTTATGAAGACAAACAAATGGAAATACATGATGAAACACACATTTTGTGATTATTCTAACTGCACTTTTTGAATATGTAAAATGCATACAAGATGGTTCACACTTTGTAGTGGTTTGCACAATTGCAATAACGAAAAAGGTAGGTATTATTGACAATTATAGAATTAAGTATAAATGCAGGGAGGTTATTATGTTTATAAAACTATTCTACAAAGTTTTTTTGCTACTGTACGCCACCAGTTTACAACTCTTCAAGCCAACACATACTAGAACCCTACCAGTCTCCAATCAGTACCAGACAGAACAAGCTAGTGGGTTCTTGATAAATTCCAGAAGTATGTATTTTTTCAAATTTTCTGTATATACATATGCTTTAACATTCATAAGATCGATAATGCGAGTTCTTCTACTGAAGTAGTGACAGAATATCTGGTCTAATTCATTTGGGATACTGGTAAGGTGACAGAGCTGCTAATACAGGTTGAAGAGTCAACTGTCTGCTGTATTGTTCAATTGCGGTTCAGTGAAACATTTAAGCAGCCCTCCCTCCTCCGCAACTTCAAAATTTCTATATGCTTCCCATGTCTTGCATTAAGTAGCATCATCCTACCTTCATGTGAAGATGACCAACTGCTGGGCCCACTGAAAGGAGGGCTGCTCTGTCCATCTTTATCCGATGGCATTCGCCTTAGAACAGGTGGGACCAGGGCAATTTTGGGGGAAATGTGACCAGATGGTGATTCAGGGTTTTCCTCTGTAACAAGGGCAGCACTTTCGTTAATATTTTTCCCCAAGCAATATTAGCAGTGTCTTCAGATAAACTATTACTTTGCATCCAGTGATCTCAATGAATCCTTTTCCAACAAATTATGGATAAAATTTACAAAAGGTTCAATCAGTTATTTCCCCCCTCCAAGTAGAACAAATCCTAGCAGAAATTTTTACAAAAGACATCACGAGCTGGATTCTACGTTGCTGCCGCCAATTACGGCGCGGCCGTAAAAGATGGTGGCCCGCACGTGCGGGTTTCACTCCATGGAGCCATCGTGATCTTATATGCGCCGTCTCATTAACAAGGCCAAGGGGACCACCCGCACCCCCCCCGACTACGTGGAGGGGGCAGGCGAGCCGTCCCCGGTATCGGCGTCTGGTGCCATCTTTAAAAGGGTTTCTGGCCCTTACATTTACTTTAAACTTTTAAAGAGACATTACTTTAAAAATTATAAATAATGAAAAAAATGTTCTCAGCCCTTCTCCCACCTCCCCAATAAATTTACATTTCATCCCTTGTCCTCTTCCCCGCCCCCTCCCAATACTCAATCTTCTGTACCTGACCTTCCCCCACCCCACCAAAGGTCAGAAACTTTTAACTTTACCCTTTCCCATCACCCCCAAGATCAATCAAGTAAGTTTGATCCCATTCCCTCCCCTCCCACACCGAAAAACTTACCTCCTCCCCCCTCCCCACAGGTGTCACATCTTGTTTCCCCAGACAGGCATCCGAAGGCGTGTCAGTGCCAGCTGCAAGGATGAAGATCGCAGTGGTACATCAGGAGGCGACGGGAACTTCATTTATGCAGGTAAGTTAATTTATTTAAATTGAGGTCCTGTCGCCGAGTGGCAGGGGGGCCACCACGAGGCCTCGCTGCTGCTGGCAAGATCGGGACGGGCCCTGCCGGCATCAAGGTCCATGGCGGGCCTTATCCGGGGCAATCTTCATGCCCGCACCCCCCCACCACAGATCCAGACATCGAGGCCCCTATAAAATTCAGCTCCACATATTCATTAATATGAAGCTGAATATCTATACTGTTGAAGTATGGATGTGTTTTCAGCTATTAAACTGTATTAAAAATATATTGCATATTTCTGTAGAAGTACAAATGTAAATATATGACAGATTAAACTGTGAACTACTTGGCTTGTCAGGAAGGAGATGAAAATGATTACAGGTCCACCACACAGACCTATACAACATGGTAAGTAGGCTGGCTAAACAATTTTTCTTCCTCTAGTCTCCTCTGTCCTGACCTTACTGCTTTCGCCAATGATAAAGTAGACCTATTCAAGGTTGTGTCCTTTGAGTCCATCAATAGCAGGTGAATGATAATGGTCCAGTGACAGTTCTTTCACCCCTCTGTACTTATGTTCATTTTTGGAAATTGGAATCCTATGGCTATTATCTAACATCTACTATTACCTGTTCCAAAGACTATACAGTTTAGGCACAGTAGATAATATTCAATTTCTTTACTTATCTCACATGCATTCCATTAGGTCAACCCCTTTCTTGAACATTCAATTATTCATGTTCTTAAAACACCATATCTTTGCTCATCTGTTTTTCTAAATTCTTCTTTATGGATCCCCAAGTCTTCAGTTCATGGATTAGTGATGCAACTTCTACTCACCTGTGCTCCAGCTGGGCCTAGGCTTTTGAGGAATACTTGGACGTCCCACATTACTGGGCTTGAGAATTTGAGGTGGTGTTTTTGGACTGGTAGGTGTGGTGGAGGAACTTTTCGGCTTGACTGTTTCAGTCTTTGGCTCAGGTTTTGTAGATTTCTCTGGTGAGGTCAAGCTGGGCTCTCCTTTTTGGATTTGCTGGCTCTTGGCTACAATGATGAGACAAGAAGTATAGAAAAGAATGTAATTTTAAGTATTAAAATTAAATAGTACAGGATATTGGAAAATGCATGTTCTTTTAAAAAGAAAGGAAAACAAAGGTCTGCCATTTAGACTGTGCAATAATTTCAATGTCTGAAACAATCTGTGCCTTTTTTGGCCCAGGAAACAATGATTTATTCCATAAATACTATAAGAAACACTAGATCACAATGCTGTCCAAAGGTTAAAGTGCTCAACAGCAGGTCAGATGTTTAGCATCAAAGGGTGAAGGTTTTCACAACTCTGAACACAAAGTTTTAGAATTTATCAGAGAGCCACACAGAGACTGAAAACCCAGAAGTTAAAAAAAAAAATTAATTATATTTAGATTAGGTACAGAGATAAATAAAATTTGGGGAATACAGTTAGGACTAAGGGATATAGATAAAAGAGACAAAGAAGAAATAAAAACACTTAAAAAAAATTTGCAACATTAATTTTCTTCTGAATGAGACTCCACACTTATAAATCAGGGCCAGAGATGACGTCTGGCAGTAATTATCACTTACTGCACCATTAAAAATACACTTACCCCTAAATGCACCAGCACTAATTTTTTCAAATTAGCTATCGTTAGTGCAGAACTAGCGGTTAAGTATCCTAAAGTTCATGCCATTACAGTGATTTCAGTGCCATGTGTATTGGCGAGAACTGCAACAGCACACCCTGTGGAAGAGCAGGGTATCTCTGTGAGGAACTCCTGAATTTCCACATCTAACTGTGCATGTGCAAACTCCAGTGTGAAATTTATCCTTATAATAACAGCGAATGCTGATAGCCTCACCGTTATTACTGCAAAACTGGGCCATTATGCTTATGTGCCACACTAATGTTGGTATCCTTCTGCCACAGGTAACGACATATTTTGAGTAGTACGGAACCGAGTCAGTATATAAGGTAAACTATACAAAGATATAGGCCATGGTTTAAGGCATCTTCTCCATTCCCACCTCCTCTGGATTTAAAGAGCAGTTTAATCAGCTAGTAGGAAATACTTCAAAAGATAAAGGTCGTTAGCAACATGACTTTTCAATATACAGTCAGTCAGTTTTTCAGATTTTTACATATAAACATATGAATAGTAAAAAGGTAGTCAAGGGCAAGGAAATGGAGAGTATGTAGCTGCAATGTATAGAGGAAATTGCTCCATGCAGAATGGAATGATGGGATAGGGATTAAAACCCCTTCATGAACTCATTTGTTTGATAAAGAGGAGTTCTGAGGTTTCAGAGAAACAGTTTCACCTTTAATCTGGGGACTTTATCAATAGGTGAGGTCTGAAGTTACTAAATCTTTAACATGGCAGGACCTTCCTTCTTGCAAGGAAATAGATGAGAAATCGACATTTTTATTTTATTCCTCTCATTTCAAATAAGCCTGGTGAGCTCTGATCATTTATAGCACAATATAGTTGGATTCATACCTAAACACAAACTAAGCAAGAACAATCGAAGATGATATGCATTGCTCCATATTGCATGGCCGTAAGTATCTGCTTTAATAAGAGTCAAACTGAGGTTCTTCACTACACTTACCATACACCTGTGCACTTGCTGTAGGGCAGAGGTAAGTTTGGCAAGGTTGTACATGTTTCCTGATTCAAATGATTTTACATTTGAGTGGACTGCAGCCATGACTGGGAGCATAGCTTAATCCAAACACTGCATTGCTTTCTATGCCTGTCAATGGATATAATCTGAATTTGCTTCTTTATTACACTGCACAGTGTTTATATGTCAATTATGTGACTCCAAGTTGGATTACCAACTCCAGGTTGGATTACGGACTCGACCTGACTGGATTCACAAGCGATGGGTGATAGACCTGTTGGAAAAATTAAGTATTTGCAGCATCTAAGATAAATTTCTCCACTCGTTCCCCGAGTATTGAGTGACTCGGATATGAACTTTCCTACACCAGCCAGACAACCTAGATACTTTGTATGGAAACTGGGACTGAGAAGTAGGAGGGTTTTTACATTGAAGCTGCATTAATGTTCACCTCTCCATTATTAGTCCTTCAATGGCTTCAAAGTTTTGCTGTCAGAAATTGACAGCAGATTTTATCTTCTCATCTGTACGTGGTCTAGCACTTCAAATAACTAATTCTAATGGTCACACTAGTTTCCTCAATCCACTCACTGAATACGATTGGATTCATTGGCTAGAATATGTAATCTTATGGTGTTTCTGTATATATTTTTGTTGCAATTGGAACTTTGTATTACACTCTTTTTGTCGTTACCACGAATACCAATCTCATCCTTCACCTGACTGTTGTTCTTTTAAGAGATAAAGCACAAAATCACCAGTATTTGAAAAATTACCACCCATCTACTTTTCTTAGGATACAATGCTCAAGTTGGGCACAACAATTTCTAACATAAAGCTAAAGAAAAACATTTACACTTCTGTGTATAGTATTAGTAAAGTAAAATAGTAGCTATTATATAGTTGTGAAAGCTGACGAGCTTAACATGCACTTTCTCAAGACACTGGTATATCATATTTGTGCTCACCTCTACCAGTTTCATCTAGTCGATCTGCACTTAACATATTTTCATATAACTCCTTGCTTCCAGCTTCATTTTCCAGTTTCTGAGGAGAAGACAGCAAAATTGAAGACTGAATATCACACTGACAGACTATATAGATCAGGCTAAAAAAAAAAATCAGGCTGATCAAAAAAGGTTATGCAGATACACGGGCAAATCAGCAGATGTGACCAATTTCAGTACTTCACTTAACTCTATACCGTTTATTACAAAAGCACAGTACAAACTGTTAGCGGTTCTCCCCTATAATGCAGAATCATGAGTCAATGCCAAGAAGATTTGTGACAAAGGAACCCATGAAGCCCTCAATAAGTTCTTAACCTGTATAACGACAAAGTAAAATGGAAACTGAAGAACACTGGTCGCCAATCTGATTTTACATCTTTGTCATCTGGTCCATACGATGATTAAAAAGGTGGTGCTCTATAATTAATAAAAACTGCACTCTAAATAGATTTCAAAATTATCAGGGCAACTTTTCAGCTATAAAGCCATCAAACTCAGCACCAAAGACAGCTATATCATAGCACTAGCTGAGTTGAATAGCAATTAACATTTCACTCAAGTCTCTCGTATCCAATTAATGCATGAAGGCATTAACATCTGCAGCCTGTAGTTGGCATTATTCCAGCAGTACCATAGAGAAAATGGGTTCTGTTTCCGCTAGTTATAGCGGCATAATCCGTCGGAATCGGATGAACCAGAGTGAAAGATTGGGAAATTTTAAACATAAATTAATTTTGCCCAAACCACTTACGTTGGTGTTTTCCGCAATCTTTTACGTTGGTTCAAGATTCAATTCACCAGAATTGGGCCCAGTCCTCAAAACTGGCTAAGCCCACAGGTCAAAATCACGATATTCTGCCAGTTTGAGAAGTCTGTTCAAATTGTCCTCCTTTTCTTAGGCGCACTAACACTAGTAACCAAGTTTTCATATCAAAAAGCATTTAATTTTCTAATAAACTGACTAGTGTACATCAATTAAACTATTAAATGATTCAGCACAGTTTTTTAAAAAACTCATTTTAAATCAGGTAACTTTGTGGAGGACTGGACACCCTTTTTAAAAATGCTTATTTTTGATGATAAATTCATTTTCGCTGTATTAATAGAACTGCATTGAACCACTCTTAAATACAAACAAAAAATTACATTCCAGCACACTACCCAATTCTACTGATTTATAGAAAATTTTACGTTTGTGATTACGGAAATCTAATTTTAGCAGAAACTTGAAGTGTAACATATCCAATGTGATTCAAACAAATTTTGAGCGCAATTTTCTGACTGAGCTCAAAGTAGAAACTCTACACCAGCATAGTCAGAAAACCTCTGCCTAACATAGTTGCTTCAAAGTGGCACGTGTATCCTGAATGTCTGACATTTCAAAAGTTACAGTCCTTGAATAGCCCAGGGTTAAAAATACTGCAGATTCTAGCAATCTGAAACAGAATCAGAAAATGCTGGAAACGCACAGCAGGCAGCATCAGCAGATAAAAGGAAAAAATGTTAATGCTTTAGGTAAAATCCTTGTTAACCATGGACCAAATAGGTTACTAGAATCCCAACCTAGACATGTGCATTCCAGCTATACACGCAGCAAACTTGCTCTTTCTCAGCCTGCAATAACAGACACATATTTAATTGTTATAGTACTGGCATACTAAAAATTAGTATCAGCGTTATTAAACATCTTCTGTAGTTCATGCACTACCTGCCCACAAACATTTCTGCCTATCATAACTTATACTCCTGCTACTTGGGCCAATATTGACAACTGTAAACTGCAATATTTTCATTAGTTTTGCTACGTCAACTGCCACTAAGCACTTATGTTCTGGCTACTAGGTGGTTCTATTGAGTGAATTTCTATTGTCTCTTGCTCCCAATGCCGTTGCCATCACACGTATAAAAAGCTTATACTCATCAACTGACCATGGACAACACAACAGGCAATTTACTTATAGCAAGTGTCATGCTTGGAAGGAGCCGAGATGAAACAAACAATGAACTGGGGGAATTATGACAATAAAAAGTCAACTTTTGAATTGAACCATAATAAAATGGCCACATTGGTACCACAGATGAAATGGAGTAGCGGTCAGGTGACTCCACCTGTACTGTTAATAAACAAGCCTGTCTGCAAAGACGAAACTCATTATAACTGCGCCTGAATTAGTTCTGGGGAAAACCCACTGAAATTGAAAGGAGCCTATTACATATCTATTACGTAGATACTCAGCTACAGGAATGAGCCAACAAAGGCTCTGTAAGACAGACTATCTCTCCACAACCCAAACCATGATAAATAGGTGTCAAGTATTGTGTGATCACACCAGGGGAGCAGACCTGACAGAGACTCAAATGTGATTGATATTTTACCATAAAAGGTTGCCCTCTGGAGAGAGGGGAGATCAAGTAAAGTCCACAGAAAGCCAGTTCCAGCCAAAGGCTGAGAGATCAGTCCAGCTAAGAAAAAAGCACTGCTGCTGATACTATACTTCAACTTGTTACAGCAGAGAACTTAAAAAGTGACCACCGCCTCTGGACTGAAGTTTTAACCACCAAAAATCGACAACACCTCAGCAAGTTCATGACTGCAAACATCCAGGCCTGCACCTTTGAAAATACATTCCTCTTGAGAAGCTTCAACAGGTTTGTAAACCACAAACTCTTACATCACTTGAGACTTGTAACTGCCTCTTATCCTTTCCCTTCTTTCAATCTATCTTTGTGTGTGCATGCATGAGTGGGTGAAGGTTGCGAACAATTCAGATTTTACATTTTAAATAAAAATTTAACTTTCCCTTTTTTAAACCCATGAGAAAACCTGTCGTTTGTCTGTTTATTTGACCCGAAAAACACTCAGCGACTAACATTTTTAACAAACCTCTATCTGCGGTCAGTTGGGGGGTGAAAATGGAAGCCTCCCACACCACTTACAACCTGTCTGTAATAAAAGATTAAAATATAGAATTCATTTGGAAAGAGGAGGAGCTAGCCTCTCAGAGGTGGGGAGGAGAATTAAGGTGGTTGCAAGTCTAATTGCCAGCTCTATTGGCCAATCTGCAGAGAGAGAGAGCTGGAAGCAGGATCATTGTCATGCCCTTCGCCTCCTGTCGAACTAGGAAACAAGAGAAAGTTGCATTTATCCTATAATCAGCTTGATAAAATCTGGGAAGGAAGATAAATCGAGTGAAAGGTAGGTCTATCATCCTAAGCTCAGAGAAGATCAAAATCAGAGATGACTGAGCAGAGAAATGAGCTTGTTAACAAGAACAGTTTGGCAAGTTTTGCTCTGAGGAGAAACTGAATTAAATTGAATCAAGGTGAAATTAACTATAACTGTTACTCTGTGTGCTCATTTACTATTTGTAAAATAAGGCATCCTGATGATTCTCATTGGGCCTCTCACTAAAGTGTTCATTCATCAGAAGAGTGCAGAAAGCACATGTTTGGGACACAGTGTAGGATTATAGTATCCAATTCACACAACAAAGTGTTTCATTGTCACAACCCCTTGGGCAATGCGACTGTATGACTTTATACTGGACAAACACTTGATTGTGAAGAATGATGGATCTGCTTACACAAGAGACTGATGACACTGACCCAGCGAGATGATTCAGAGCAAATATGAAATTTGTAACAATGCTCAATTAAGATATTTGTACAGTGATAATGAGTCAATGACGCTTCAGATCTTGAAGTCAATTAAAACACTGAAGGATTTTGGGCTTTTTGATATGGAACTTTTGGTGCCTCTTTAGGACTAAATATGGCCTATGGAATGGAAATTGCCAGGGTGATGCTCGCTAGGAACATGCGACGGATGAAAGAATGGACTTAAAACCCTGGAGTAAAAGGGTAAATAGAAGGTAAAATAGCATAATGGGTTAATGTACGAGCAAAGAAAGAATAACTTATGTGCAGCCAATATAGTTGAAACAAAAATACAAGTAGGCTAATTTGGGATCGACAACCTACCCATGATTGATACTAACAAAACACCAATTGAGCAAAGACCTCTGGGCTATAATTGAAAAGCTTTACAGTCTTTCTTATTGCTTAAGCTGCCTTGGGGAAAGGATGTATGGTAGTCTGACTGGAGCCTGCTAGATTGTTCAAGGATACTCATTCATTTTAATGACAGTGAATGATAAAGAAAAGGGGATAAGGCAGCTGTTGAACTGAGAGAAATTTTAAAAATAAAATCAAATCTATACATATTTTCTGACCAGCAACAGACTCGGGAATAAAAAGGTATAAAAAGCACTCAGACTTGCAGCGATGGTTGGGACAACCACAAGAAGAACCTCAACTCTCCCAGGTCAAGGACCTGAATAGCCTTAATCCCTGTGGTGTTCTCTCCAGAAAGAAAGGTGGCATGGCTACATTAGCTGGTAAAATTGTTGCACCTGAATGTTAATTAAATTAGTTGGAATGTTTCAAACTATTCTAAAGACTCAGTTGATTCTTGACATTTCAGAGCAAAAGAGGAGAAAACCCTACAATGTAAACTCTTTGGAAGACATTTGTAAATTAAGATATTAATTAATATCTTGACTTGGAAATTCACCAACTAATGGCAGTGCATAAATATTTTTCTCAATACAGCAATTGGAGATGGCAGAGGAAAGAAAGTATGCCTTAGCTAAGAACTTAGGCCCTTGTCAGATAGTAGTACACCGTCTGATTCTGGTGATTTCCCTATGGTATTGAACTAATAGACACAGTAGCCAAATCAGTTTCGCCAGTTGATGGCGAATTATTCATTTGTACATGGAAGTTGAACAAATATTGAATATGGTGTGAAATTATCACAGCACATTAATATTTGGCTGACTAGTTATGACACAAAGGCAGCTGTCAAAATGGACTTCGATGTGGGTAAAATAATGGCACAACTAAAAAAAATTAACAGAATCTGTAACTCTCATGTTCATAGCAGCAGTTGTAACCCAGAAATAGATATTAATCAAATTTTAGAATGGTTAAAATGGTACAATTTTTAAATAGAACCCAGTGCTTAATGCAAGAAAGCTAAGATGGAGTGAAATATTTCTCGTCAGACCAGTAGCAATCACTTGTAATGGCTTCTTTTGGTGAGAGTAATTTTGTATACAGGCAAACCACTTTATTAAGCATTAAAAATAGCCACAGTGCAACATCATCTCAGCCTGGGAGTGAGATTTGTCACAAAACCATATTTATCCAACTTTATTAGCTCTGTTTTTAATGATAGAATTTATACTTGTACATGGAAGTCAAATAAATGAGGAACAAGTACCTTTTTTATACATTAACTTACCAGCTACCAGACATACAAGTAATTTGTTGCACTTACTGACCCCAATCTTTGTTATTGCTCCAGACACATGCAATATCACCAAAAGCTCATTTGTCTAAAGAGCACCACAAAACAAGATTTAACCGCTACATCTGCATTCTTCCAGAACTTGGGAATCCAAGTGATTACAGCACTGAAAGAACATATTTGATCAACTGAGAGTGTCTCTTTTCTAGAATAAACCATAACAAATCCCACTGCCATGCTGCCTCCCAATAGCCCTGTGCCTTGCTTTACTTCAAATGTTGATCTACTCTTTGCTTCAAAGGTGCAATATTTTTTGCCTCAACTATTCCTGAGGCAAAGCGCTTCACATGCCAACAACCCTTTACATAAAGACATTTCTCTCAACCTCTTCCGTTACTGCCCATGAGGATTTTAAATTGATATTCCCCCTCGTCACGATCTCCTGACTGAAGAGGAAAGCCAGAGACATATATGACGGTAGCGCAAGTTATTTACTCATCTGTGGAACTCTTTCAAGGCGTAAGCAGATAGCTCACTTTTTAAATAGGCGTTGTTAAAAAGTGCACCATTTTCAGCGACCTAGTGATTTGATCTTCTAAATCTGAGAATATACAATGCTGTAACTGATTTACTGCCAAAATTACGTGACAAGGATAGAGCATACTTATTTCTATCAATGCATTTTTGTGCGGAGGATACTTGTACTGCTTCTCGAATACAGTTTTCAATGGAATTTCTGGCAACAGGCACATAACTTTGACCTCAGCATGTCACTGACTGCTTATTAAATAAATGATTATATATATCTTACAGCGAAAGCCAATGAACATGTCATAACTGGTTAGAAATTATGGGATATATTCTTAATTACCTTTTGTACAGCAGCCCGCTTTTCCTGTTTAGCCTTAAACTCTGCCAGGAGTCCGCTGCCCATAACTTGCACTCCATACCAACGGCCACCTTGTGGGCTGCTCTTGCTGTCCAATTTCTCTGCCTCTAATAAAGCATCCACAGAATCGGGTGTTTTGTGCTCCTCTGAGTGCTCAGTGCTGCCATTTTGTTCCACCTGCTTCGATTCCCTCCTAGTTAGGTCTGTGGCCGGACTTTTCATAACTCCTTTGGGTGACGATGGCTCCTCTGGAACAATCACGGTCTGTGGCCGTTCAGTTTTGCTGGACCGAGATTTGATTAAATTTAGGAAACTAGTTTTTTTGGAATCCTTCCTCTTTTTGTCATCTGAATCACCAGAGTCCAGGGACTCTGAGCTCCTTAGTGAAAGTCTCCTAAAACATGAAATTTTAAAAGAAGAATTGTATTTTTTTTTTTTTCAGACACACTGAATCTACACAAAAACTCAACCAGGTGATCTGGTGACTCAAATCACTGATGTACTAGTAAATAATACTGGGAGTGTTAAGACATAGTTTTGAATTTGTGTACATTTGCCCACTTTCGAGCCACTGGTTAGAAAACGAGAAGCAGGTCACCTACCAACCTCATTGATTTGTGGAATGTGTGTTTAATGACTGAAAGAGAAAAAAAAGTAAACTAAAAACCCCTGAGAACTTGCAAGAGCCACATAGGGTGCTTTGGTTGGTTTACATACAATATGTTCAGTAGTTCCCTAATACACATTTATTTTAAGTTCTTCAACATTACTCTACATGTTATTTTAAAAAATAAATTTAAAGGAAAATGAGTTACTGGACTATTCCAATTTTATGTACCAAAACAACAGACTGCATTGTTTGTAAAACATCTGGTAACAGTAGTTTTGAGAGTTGAGAGGGTGAATAAATGTATAAAGAGTTGGATGAATTGCACTATATTATGAATTTTGATCGTTATTTTGCATTTTCATCTTGACTTGCATTAATATTTGAGTTATAATGATCAGCACAGACATGGTTCATAGAGTATCCCCCTGTATCTAGTGTGGCTTTTTGGAGGGAGGGGAGGCGCTAAAGAACAAATGCTAATTCGTTAACTTTGGTTTCCTCATTTGTCAATTATTATCTTCCACACACTGGAATTAGCTGAAGCTAGCACCGATAAAATAGGCATCTTAGAATTATTCTGTAGTTTTGTCATGGAGAAGATTGGATACAATCATGTTTGCATACTCTCTTAATTTTTGGCCCCATCTTACCCTGAGTTTGGTTAATATATTATTCTGCAGCCAAGAATCACTGAGGAAAGTTGTTGATATGCAGTGTTCAGTTACAAATGAATACTCCAGATATGGTGGGGGGAAAAATAACTTTATTATGCCATCTTCCCTATTTGTATACCAGAGTGATTCCAACAGATCCTGGCTGCAGTTTGCAAGAGTTACCAGGTAGACCAAATTTAAACAAAAATAATAAATTACAAGCACCAGCTGAGAACAGAGAAGCAGGAAGAGATGGGCAATTTTTATGTGGAGGTGGATTTATGGTCACAGAATGACAAAGACCATGCACTTGGTATTCAAACTAATATTCTCTTAATCTAAACTCCACAGAGTAATAAAACTAAAGTATTATCGAATTGATGGTTGAAACCCTTCAACTAACAATGCCAACCTGCCAGAACTCCTATCAGATCAAGATACCAAGCGTTTGGTCAAAGCATGAAGGTTATTCCAAGTAGCTGTCTTGCAGAGTACCAATACTGTTTGCACATTGGTACAAGAAATAGCTTCAACTTTCCCTGCTAGTGCCAACCAGCTAAAGGATAATCTAAAGAGACACTCTACAATTCCAGCTTTGCTGATCTTTTTGACTAATGAGTTAACTTTAACTTTTGTAGCTAAACGAAAGGAAGAAGTCTGAAGAGGTGTCATATCCAACTTGAAACATTAACTGTTTCTCTCTCCACAGATGCTGCCAGATCTGCTGAGTATTTCCAACTCTGTTTTCATTTCAGATTTCCAGCATCCATAGTATTTTGCTTTTATTAAAGGAACAATGACCTAGATTATGAAATACCCTATGCAAATAGGCCAAAGATCTATATTGAACTTTGACAGAACATTTGGGAAATATGAGAGATATGAAAGACTTACCTGAATTCTGAACAAAGAAATGTTAGATCTTGCTTAAATTTGTTGCAGGTGTTGTAGTATGAATTGAAAGGCAACAAAGACCAACAGATAGGGAACCTGACCATCTTTATCTTTTTGTTAACTAAAATTGTCAAAGAAAAATTCAGGTTTGCAGTTATTATTACTGGCACCTGATGACAGATGGGGTGCCTTGATAGTTGCAGCAACAGCTGTCCTGCAATTTGAGCAACCTTTCACTGGATAAATACAAATACTGCCATTTGTAAAGTAAGATCTTGCATGAAAGCAGAGAGTGAGCTGGAACCTCCTTTTAAAAGACTTTGAAGGATTAAATCAGGATCGGCATTTTGTCTAACTTATTGGGAAATTATATCAATCAGCATTGGCTAAAGGTAATTATTTGTGGGACCAATAAAGGTAAAAAGGGAAACAAAAACCACTTCATTCCATGGTTCATTCAACATTAACCAATACCAGTACAACATTTAATGTCACGGTGATTGCTGTGTGGCATTAGTTGTGGCCAGTTCTCTCACAGCTGTCAAAAATGCCACAGATCAGGCAACATCTGCAGAGAAACAGAAATCTATCAATGTTTCAATCTAAGACCTTTCATCAGGATTGAATGATTCAGACATGCTTCTTTGATCAGATTTAGAATTTATACTCATAGTTGAGAATGAAAATGTGACAAATAATGTTTAATCCAATTTAAATTTTAATCCATTACTTTAATATCTCAATGGTCTCATCAACTGATGCAACTTAAATATAAAAACTTACTTTGACTCCATTCGCGTTATCTTCTTGGTAAAAAATTCATCCACTCCCTCATCAATTCTACTTATAAGGCCATTCTGTTCACCTTCCTGAGAATCTGCTGCAGAAAGCTGCCAGAGAAATTCATTGTCTTATTTTTAGTTCAGAAATACAAAACCATATGGAAGTCATTTTTCAGAACAGATCGACTTCAACAAATCTAGCTGTAAGATGATCAGCCTGTCATTCAAAGGCTCAGGGTCAGATGTCTGCAAACTCAGCTACTGTCCAGGTGCATCTTTTGGCTAAAGTTGCTAAATGGGCCACCCCTCATAGTGTAAGCCCTGCATCATAAAGGAACCTACAAATTATAATGTGGGTTTACTGCTCCACTAAGTGCAAATCAACTATCCCAGCAAAAAGTGTTATTTAATGAGAACAAAACTAAATGCGAATTACCTATTGAAGATATTTGATATACCTATTCTCGTTCTTGGAAGATAGTTCAATCTCTGCACACATCTATGCACATAAATTAAAACTTTATTCCGGTGGAGGAAGGGGTATAAGGGGAATGGAACAACATCTGAGATAGACGTTTTCAAAGATTCACATCAAATTGTGGGCATGGATCTGATACTCTTGACAAACCCCAGTGCATACAAGGATTTAGCCCTGAACCATAACTTAACACTTTGACCAAAGGATGTAACAGATGGTGTAGATACCACAAGAAAACTTGGACCACAGAAAAAACTTCAAGCTGCATCAGGTGACAGATAACGACGGGGCAGAGAGTGAAACTTTTCATGTGTAGACCAAATGATAGTCACAGAAAACCATACCTATGGTAATTAATCTAACAGTCTTACTTATTTGAAGCAATGATCAAAAGTAGCACGAAACTGGAGAGGAAAATCATGATGATCCAAGTACTTGGCGTTCAGCTGCACCATTGTGCAATTCAGCATGAAAGGTTAGATGAGTACATGCGTTAAAGCCTGGCTCGGGTATAAAATTAAAACCCAACCTGGGCCTGACCCGACAACAGCCAACCCGAACCCGACCTGCGCCCGAGTCCCTGAATTTTTTTAAATGCCCGACCCAACCCGGACCTGACTTATGTAGTCGGGTAGCCAGGCTTTACTGCAGAGTGCAGACTGTACGTCTCCCGCCTTGACATCCTGAATGTTCATTTGAAAGATTACTTCCTGGAGCAAGGCAGCACTGTCCACCTCCAGCCTGACCCAACCAGAGCCTGAATGCTGGACCCGGAAGAGAGACCTGACCCAAACCCAACACTTTAACATGCGTGTTACTCAAAACTGCTACCTTCAGACAGTGTCATAGTAGTCCTTACATACTGCTCTATGGGGTTACTGCACAAGCGTGAACTTACTTTCCTAGTTGGGTCCTGACAGCCAAGAGAATAACAGGCAGGAAATTAATCATACCTGATAAAAGCATTCTGAATGTCAGAACACAGCTCCTTTAAGTGGAAAACCTCAGTGGTCTTTATAATTCAGGCATCACTAGCTCCTGAGATAAATACAACTTTGTGGAAAATGATGAATAAGTTCTTAATTGCTGCCTTATGGGAATGCTAAAGAACATAAGGCAGATCAGCTATTGAAAAATGAAGAACAGGATGTAAGTAATGGACTTAAATATGGTGCGTTTATCACAAAAGTATCAGAGGTTTCTATATAGCTCAAGAGTTAAGTTCCAAGGCAATGTTAGCTATCTGACAATTAGCATGACTTTCCAGAGACCTTTATGAACTTGTATGACTCGGTGTTCATCAACTGAATTTCTTGCCAGTGCAGATGTGTCACAAGATCTGTGCGATTTGGGTTACAGATCACGCACGAGGAAGGAATAACAAG
Organism: Heterodontus francisci; assembly: GCF_036365525.1. Lineage (NCBI taxonomy): Eukaryota > Metazoa > Chordata > Chondrichthyes > Heterodontiformes > Heterodontidae > Heterodontus > Heterodontus francisci. Next base: position 42,093,837 of record NC_090372.1, read on the forward strand.
GAAAGTTAAAACAGCCAGAACTCATCATTTTAACAGGTGTTAATATCAATCTTGGCACAAAATAAACTATTTCTCAGTTAGAGTTATAGATTTTTGAATTGTGGGGATGATAGATAACTGAATGAAGCCTGGCTTTGTTACACCATTCCTCTTTCTCTCTCCATATATATATGTCTCCACAGATATCAGAGAGAGCTCTAAATCTGAGCTTTACATGTATAAAGTCAAGCCTGATCATAGTCTCTAACTTCTGAATGAACTTGGTACAAAAGGAAGTACATAAACTCCAGGACGTGGAACACAAAAATCAAAGCTGACACTCCAGTGCAGCACTGAGGGAGTGGTGCACTGTTTGAAGTGCTGTCTTTCGGATGAGACGTTAGACAGAAGCCCCGCCTTCCCTCTCAGTTGGACGTAAAAGATCCCATGTCACTATTCAAAGCAGAGTGGGGAAGTTATCTCTCAAATGCTGGCCAATATTTATCCCTCAAATAATATTACAAAAACAGACTATCTAGTCATTATCACATTGCTGTTTCTGGGAGTTTGCTGTGGGCAAATTAGCTGCTGTGTTTCCTACATTGCAACATGACTACACTTCAAAAGCACTTCATTGGGTGTAAAGAGCTTTGAGAGTCATTGGTTGTGAAAAGTGCTATTTAAATGCAAGTCTTTCTATTTTTAAAAAAATGAAAGGGAGGCAGGAAATTCTTGCTCCATTTCATCAGCAGACCTTATCTGATGATATCACTCAAGTGTCCTGCAACAGTATTTTGGCAAAAATATTTTTCTAACACTGGGTGAGAAATTGGGTTTGCTAGCGCCCATCTACTGGGCCGTATAAATGCCCTTCGACATACAAAGCAGCATCCGAGGCATGTGTGCACACTTGTGGGAAGAATCATGCCAGACGGCATATTGATGAGGCCGTTAATGCATGTGCAGTGAATGTCTGCCAGAAGTATGCAGAGAAGACAGACCATGATGTCAAACACTGCCATTTTACACTTTAACGCTCCAACCAATATTTTATTTCAGAAAGTTTGTATTGAAGGATTATACTGGAGCCAATCTTTATTCAGTCTTGCATTCATTTTAAAAGTAAAAATATTATAAACATGCAACTCCTTACTCAAACCTCCACACAGTTTCAGTAAGTGACTTCTTGTATATACTCAAGTAAAACCCTCCCATCTACATATGATTAAACACAATTAACAGATTCTCTTTTTCTTTAAAAAGTTAGAGTTTAACGTGCACAAACATTTTAAAACAAATCAAAATAAATTCCATATTCTGTATGAAGTGTTACATTGCGAGATGCCCCTCCTCAAGGACCCTAAAAATTTATTTAATCATGCATTTCTTTTCATAAAACAATCAGATAGTTGCTGACTTGCATGCACCCATTTAATTTTGGAGATTTCCTTTCCAGCATTTGTTTCAATCCAGCAAGGGCAATCCGTAACCTAACATTCAGTAGGTATCTAATATTCAGTACTCCCCTTGTATTGAATCTCTTAAGATATTTGACAAATAGAACTCCATATCTACTGCCTCCACAAGAGCCAGCGTTTCTGCAGCTAAAGCACTTTTAACAACCCTTTTTATTTTCATTGCTTCCCAAGCTAAAAGGACATTTCCCACTTTTACTGATCAGAAATATTATGAAACCAGCTGTACTTGAATACCCATCAACATTATTAGCATGTGAAGCATCACAAAAAATGACTAGTTTCATATTCTTTGGGTCACCTAAGGATGGTAACTTAAGTACGCATTTCTTCAGATTTAAATTTTTAATGTTTTATTTGCCCTTAAAACAAACATTCTCAACTTTTCGGTGTTTAATCGTAGTACTTAACTCCAACACATCAAAAACAGCATCAGCTCTAGTCTGAGTGCACAACCAGTTTAATTGACCAATCAAGCTTCACAATTGCTCTATCTCTTCTTCAGATACATCATCTTTCTGTGATGACCTAGCACGATTAACTGGGATAAGAGTGATACACTCTAAATAGGATTGTTGTTTTAAAGTTATTCCAGACCTACTCTGCTTAATATCCAAACCAAATATATTTAAGCTCCCCGAAGTCTGAAGCCCAATTTTAAATTCTGCTCGAATCTTAATAACACATTTCTCAAATTCTGCAGTGCCACTCCATAAGAAATCATTAACGTGCATCACAATGATGCCTGAAGGTATCAAAAAGGGAATCTAATAAAACATTGCAGGATCTGCTTTTAGTTGAACACAACCAATTTTCAGCAAAACAGATCTCACCGAGAAATACCACACCCTGGAAGCATCATTAAGGCCATAAACACATTTGTTTAGTTTCCATAGTTTTCCTTCTGCATCTGCTGCCTCTTTAGGTGGTTTCAGAAAAGTTTCTCTCCAAAAAGCATAAGCCTGCAGAAATGTGGCTTTTCTGTCAATTGATCTACACTTCCATGAGCATGTGGTCAAAACAGCTAAAAAGATTTTCAAGATTATTTTTTCCAGATGTGGGAGAGTTCACTAACATCTGTATCACCCAGTCGCTCTTGAAAACTCCTCGCATTAGCCTTAGAAATATCATCTGCAAGCACGTTTCAGTACAAATCCATCCAAGGTTGGCTGTCCCTTATCTGGCACCTCAGAATAAACACCAAACTCTTCCCAACTCTTTAACTCCTTTAGTTTTGCCTCTATTAGTTTATCCTCAAATTTATTGGCAGCCACCAAAACTTCACGACCATGAGGATCTCTATTAGCACTTTGATGTCTTTCAGGACTACTACTGTAAGATCTCCCTCTCGCACTATCAGAGGCTTTCTCCAGTAAGTGATTATTTCCTGACATAGGAGTCACTTCCAGATCCACTGTTAGAACTTGCACTGTGCTTTCATACTGTCCACTCTTTCACCCCATTCTGCCAGCCCATGAACCTCACTTCTTGGCTATTATTCTGAACATTCAACCAACATTTAAACTTGCCAGTAGATTTTCCTGCATGTCCCACAACTGTCGCATCCTTCCATTCACGAGACCCCTCTGAATACGTCACCTGAGTACCTACACGGGGCAATTGGCATTTGGATGCGATAGCTTTGTCCTGTACATAGTGATTTCTCACATTACCACTATCTAACACTTGATCTACCATAGTCTGTTCCACAGGACCTTCATTACAAAACACATGAGTATCTTAGGTACAAGGTGTCTTGTTTCCTTCTATCAGCTGCTCAGGTTCTGAGATTTTGTAATCAATCCCGATTAATCGTGAGGAATGAACCTAACAATTTGATTTCCATGTTTGATAACTAATGTCTTACCATCACGACCTATTACCTTACCTGGGCCTTTCCATTCCTTATGGCCTTTACTTTTATAATACACCAAATCTCCTGAATTAAATTCTGTCTCAGATGGCTTTATATGATGCCTTCGTGCTGTCTGAATTTTCTCTGAGACCTCTGCCTTGATGAAAGACCGTCTCCCTGCATGTAAACCATTCAAATATGAGAATAAAAGGAACTAACTGTAGTACTCTCTAGAGCAGGAGGACTGCTGCACATCACAGAAGGCAATTTGGGATTTCGCCTACAGACCAATTGATAGGGACTATACCTCCAACTATCTAAAGCAAATTCTTTGCATGAACTGCCCATACCAGGGCAGTTGTCAACTTGCAGTTCGGTTTGTCAGCTAAGATTTTATGCAGCATTTCATCGATCACCACATAATTCCTTTCAGCTGTGGTATTCATGACCGTAATTCATGCTTTCACACATGTCTGAACTCGCCATTGGCAAATTCCCCTCCATTATCAGTCAGAAACCTAGCTGGTGCCCCTATTCATTTCTCCATGATTTTATCTATAATCACCCTTTTGGCCTTGCCATGTATTATTGTCGAATGACTAAATATGGTTGACAGGTCTATAAAATGTAGAATGCAAATATTTCTGTCTAATCCATGGCAGCTACCTTGTTAAAGTCACGTGCTAATGGAAAGCAGTCCTCCAATACTTTACTGATTTTATACTTCTCACTAATCCCTTCTTTCATCTTCTAGACTCCATCAATCACACCTGCATCCTATGGCAGGGCTTTTAACCTTTGACAAGAAGGGCAAGCAAATTGTCTGTGTAACATTTTTCTCTCAGATTCTTATCACCTGATGCCATTAATACCTCTCTAAGATTCTCACTAGAAACATCAGGTTGTGTTAAAGGGATACAATAATGCTCTGACTGCAAATCCACTGAATTTCCAAAAACAATTGCTTTATCATGCTCCTTTTCAAGTTTCATTTGTGCCTTTATCATAGAAGGTTTACTCAACTGTAAAGGTACCTCACTAGAGAGTACGTCAGAACTGATAGTGACTTACTCTAGCTATTTTGCATGGAATTATAACCTCTTTAGTAACTTCAATGTGTTGCCATCACCAAACCTAAAGCCAGCAGTAATTTTATACTCCCTAACCTTGCGTTGATACTCCATGAGTGAATCCAGATAACATTTTAACCAATCTGCTCCACATGCAAGCACCACCTAACACAGAACAGTTGAATGAAGCCACAATTAACACATTCATCACAGGACTAAAACTCCTTCTGACTAGCACAATTCACTCAGATTAATCATCATCTTCTTCTGCCTCAGAATTCTCTATCAAGTGTCATTTCAACGACCTTGCCTCTCAACTTTGGGCAGCTCATTGCATAATGATACTTCGAGTCACACCTGAAGCACCTATTAAATGTTCTTTGGGCATTTCTGGGATTCATTCGCCTATTATTGCGGTTTCAATTCTGTCTTCTGCTGTAATAGCCAGATCTGCTAAAGGTGCTTTCATCCTCATTGTACTGGTGCCTGCATCCAGTATCTGGACCATTTCAAAATCCGGCTATCATTGAGTCCTCCATTCTTTTTGCTGCCACACAATGTCCCATTTGTTCGACCAAAGGAGCAGGAAATGACTGCTTCCCCAGAAGTTTTTCTTAAAGCAACAGATATCTGATCCAACAGGGAACCTTTTTTCCAAGAACCAAACCCCATATGCAACACCCTACCACAATTTAGCAATTTAAATGCAGGCACTGAACTAGGGATCTTCAAATTGAATTTCTTCAATTTTCTATACAGTCTTTCAAGTCCATGATATATTGCTCTATTAAATAACCATTTGCTTTCTGAAATCCATCAAAGTCTGACCACGCCTCATCGACATTTAATAGATCATCTTTCTTTTAAATCTCATCCAAGAATTCTAACAGAAGATCCAAACCTTCACCAGTCTCCAAATGACGAGCATCCAGCTTAGAAAATACTTTACTTCTGATTGGAGGTGACAATGCCAAGGCCATACCTTGTTTCCTCTTTGGTAGAAATGTAACCCATGTCCACATATCCACTTCATTCTACCATTGGTCATATGGTTCAGACTCAGAGAACATTGGAGAGTAAACATAACCTGACAATTTACACTTGCTTTCTGCCGTTTTCCAACAGTCACTGGGATTTTAGTTTTCTATGTGAAAAAAATGCTTAGTTTCCAACCTTCATGTTTAGGCAACCGTCATCTGCTACCATGTTTCATTCCAGAAAGCTTGTTGTTAAAGGATTATGCTGGAGCCAATCTTTACTCCAGTCTTGCATTTATTTTACAATGCAAAAAGATTACAAATATGCAGTTCTTCACTCAAACCTCCACACAGTTTCAGTGTCTCCTTATATATACTCAGGACAGATCCTAATCAACACCCTTCACCTGCATATGATTAACACAATTAACAACCAACAACTTCTGTCAACTTTGCACAGCTGAACACACACTCAGCAGCAGGTAGGAACCCCCTTCCTCACCAGCACTATTTAAAGAGATCATCAACTACATATAGGTTAGTTACTGCTTGATTTCATTTGGCTGTTATGGTTCTACAAATGTTTGGTGCATTCTATAGTTGTTCTAAGTTGCAAAAGTCTACAGGTGATGGTGTGGCGGGTGCCAAAGAAATTTTTGCTGACTTCAAGGCTTCTGCATAACCCAGTTGCTCTCAAACATATTTGCACTAGTAGGCATTCACCTTGGAATACAGCATGACTTGGAGGACTAACAGATGCTATACAGAGCAGGAAAAGCTGCTGTAAGGGGGAAGAGGTGGAAGAGGAGGAGAAAGGCTCTCAGCAGGTGGCCATATCTATCTAGCACATTGACAAAAATTCTCCTAACTGAACCTCAGTGAGGAACGTGTGAGATATCTGCACCTTAGTCAGGATGTCCTCCAGTGGGACTAGTGAGAATAAAGAATTGAATTGAAGGAAATTAGTATTAGTAAAAAAAAAAAGTAGTACTGGAGAAATTAATGGGGCTCAAAGTTGATAAATCCCCTCGATCTGATAAGCTACATCCCGGAGTGCTGAAAGATGCGTTGACGACCATCTTCCAAAATTCTATAGATTCTGGAGCGGTTCCTGAAGATTGGAAGGTAGCAAATGTAACCCCACTATTTAAGAAGGAAGGGAGAGAGAAAACAGGGAACTACAGACATGTCAGCCTGACATCAGTAGTAGGGAAAATGCTAGAATCTATTAAGGAAGATGTTATAATGGGCCACTTAGAAAATAATGGCAGGATTGGGCACAGCCAACCTGGATTTATGAAAGGGAAATCATGTGTGATAAACCTGTTGGAGATTTTTGAGGATGTAACTAACAGAATAGATAAGGGGCAGCCAATGGATGTGGTGTATTTGGATTTTCAGAAGGCTTCCAATTAGGTGTTACACAGGAAGTTAGTAAGCAAAATTAGAACACAGGATTGTGGGTAATATACTGGCATAAATTGAGAATTGGTTAATGGACAGAAAACAGAGAGCAGAAACAAACGGGTCATTCTCAGGTTGGCAGGCTGTGACTAATGGGGTACGGCAAGGATCAGTGCTTGGGCCCCAGCTTTTCACAATCTATATCAATGATTTGGATGTGGGGACCAAATGTAATATTTCCAAGTTTGCTGATGACACACAACTGGGTGGGAACAGGAGTTGTGAGGGGGATGCAAAGAAGCTTCAAGGGGATTTAGACAGGCTGAGTGAATGGACAAGAACATGGCAGATGGAATATAATGTGGAAAAATGTGAAGTTATCCGCATTAGTAGGAACAACAGAAATGCAGAGTATTCCTTAAATGGTGAGAGATTGGGATATGTTGATGTCCAAATGGACTTGGATGTCCTTGTTCATGAGTCACTGAAAGCTAACGTGCAGGTGCAGCAAGCAATTAGGAAGGCAAATGGTATGTTGGCCTTTATTGCCAGAGGATTTGAGTACAGGAGTAAAAAAGTCTTGCTGCAATTGTATAGCGCCTTGGCGAGACCACACCTGGAGTATTGTGTACAGTTTTGGTCGCCTTACCCAAGTAAGGTTATACTTGCCACGGAGGGAGTGCAATGAAGGTTCACCAGACTGATTCCTGGGATGGCGGGATTGTCCGATGAGGAGAGATTGAGGAGACTGGGCCTACATTCTCTAGAGATTAGAAGAATGAGAGGTGATCTCATTGAAACATAGAAAATTCTTACAGGGCCCAACAGGGTAGATGCAGGAAGGATGTTTCCTCTGGCTGTGTTCTAGAACCAGGAGACAACAGTCTCAGAATAAGAGGTAGGCCATTTAGGAGTGAGATGAGGAGGAATTTCTTCACTCAGAGGGAGGCGAGTCTGTGGAATTCTCTACTCCAGAAGTGGAGGTTCAATCATTGAGTATCTTCAAAACAGAGATTGATAGATTTCTAGATATTAAAGATAACAAGGGATATGGGGATGGTGCAGGAAACTGACACTGAGAAGATCAGTCATCATCTAGCTGAATGACAGAGCAGGCTCGAGGGGCCCAATGGCCTACTCCTGTTCCTATTTCCTCTGTTCCTATTTCCTATGTTCCTCAAGAAATCTTCCATCCACTGTATGGGGTGTTGGTTGGGGGGGGGGGGGGGGGGGAAGCAGTTAAAACATGCAACCGCACCTGTTGCCTTCCAGTTATCCCTTGCTACCTCCAGTTGTGTGCAATTTTTTCCTGCAAGAGAGAGGGAAATCTGTCAGTGAGTGTTGTGCAATCTGATGTGGTTCCCATGGTTGAATAGATGGAAGTGCTTGGGAAGTGAGGGATGTGGGTGAAAGGCTTGCAGCAATATTAAGTGTGTGAGAGTGAGGTAAAGCATGTAAGTGTTGGGTAGGAGACTTGATTGATAGAGACTGTAGGTAGATAAGTGATGGGGGTGTGGTGACTTGAGCAGTTCTGAGGCTAGTGGTGTGGTTGGTAGAATACAGTATTTGAAGATACATTCACCTTGACCACTCATGTGAGATCATTGAACTTCTCGCAGCACTGCCTGCATGTTCTGGGGGCTTTGCACCTGACATTGACCTCCACAGTTATCTGTTCCAACTGCCTTCTGAATGTGTGCCTGGAGTGCCTCCTTTCTTGGGTGGATACAGACCATCTCTCCTCCTTCCACTTCCACCAATACTCAGTGCAGAATTGGAAAACCTTGGAACCCACTCTGTCACCTGTTGTGCTATTCCCCACTCTACTCCAGGTCAGATTCTCTACAAGCACATGTCCAAGCACCTGCTCCAGACACACTGCAGCTCCCCTTTAAGAGGTGCAGGCTAGCTTTAAGCAATGTAGGTTAGCTTTGAGTGGTGCACCCAGCCAATGAACACCATGGTTAACGCTGGCTGGATGCAGAGATCATTCAAATGAGCACGAACTTGGCATACGGCCTCCATTGCAAGCAATGAGGGTGGGTTAATCATGCATTGCCCTCTGCCACTTAAACAGTTTCCAGTTTTCTGATCCTAATTTCTTTTCATAAGGATGCCCAATCCCTCTACACTTCTATTGCACAATAGGATGGTCTGAGGGCTCTGCTTCTTCCTTGAATGGAGGCCCACCAGTCCCCATTCTTCAACAACTAACTTCACCTGGATGAACTTGTTGCTCCACTGAATAACTTCTCCTTTGACTCGACTCACTTCCTCCTAATAAAAGGTGTTGCTATTGAAACCAATATGGATCCTAGCTATGCCTGCCTTTTCGTGGAATTTGTGGAATGTTCTTTGTTCTAGTCCGACTCATGTCCCCTCCCTCACCTCTTTTTCGACCACACTGAAGACTATATCGGTGCAGTTTCCTGCGCACACCCCGAACTGGAACATTTCATCAACTTTGCTTCCAATTTTCAACGTTCCCTCACCTTCATCAACTGGTTCATCTCTGACTCTTCACTTCTCTTCAGCAACTTTATGGTCTCCATTTCTGGAGATAGGCTATTGATTAATATTCATGATAAGCCCACTGACTCCCACAGCTACATTGACTATACTTCCTCCCACCCGGTTTCCTGCAAGGACTTGATTTCATTCTCCCAGCTTCTCTGTCACATCTGTTCTGATGATGCAATCATCCATACCAGCGCTTGATATGTCTTCCTTTTTCCTCAACTGAGGATCCCCAACACCACCCTCCCATGCCCACCCCACAACACCGTGGTTCTCTGGGCCCTTGACTGTCCATTCCATTTCCCGCACTTCTGGCCTCATGCCTTCCCCTTCCCCCTGAATCACAAGGGTTCCCCTTGTCCTTACCTTCCACCCCACCAAGCTGCACATCCAACAGATTATTCCCACTATTTCCACCACCTCCAGTGTGATGCCACCATCAAATACATCTTCCTCTCGTTTCATGCTGAAGTTCCCTTCCGTCCGTGACACCTTGGTCCACTCTTCAAATCACCCCCAAGACTCCCACCCCCTTCCCATGCAAGCATGAGAAATATAACACCTGCCCTTTTATCACCTCTCTTAGCACTCTCCAAGGTCCCAAACATTCCTTCCATGTGAAACAGTGATTTCTTTATAATTCTTTTAGTTTAGCATATTCTATTTGCTGTTCATGGTGCTGAAGAGTTCTGAAGAAGGGTCACTGACCTGAAACGTTAACTCTGCTTCTCTCTCCACAGATGCTGCCAGACCTGCTGAGTATTTCCAGCATTTTTTGTTTTTATATGGGAGATTAAATGCAGGTTGGGTAACTGCTTTTCCCAACACCTCCATTCAGTCCGCAAGCATGACCCTGAGCTTTTGGTTGCCTATCATTTTAATTCTCCGCCCAATCCCACTCTGATGTCTCTGCCCTTGACCTCCTCGACTGTTCTAATGAAGATCAATGTATGCTCAAGGAACAGCATCTCATCTTTCCATTTGGCACTTTACAGCCTTCTGGACTCAACGCTGAGTTCAACAGTTTCAGATCACAACTTCCGCACACATTTTTAAAAATTTTACCCGTCAACTGATTCTGCTATTCCCATTTACATCTCCTCCAGACCAATCTTTTGTTTCTTCACTTGTCCCATTACCATCTCCTATTTGCCCTACACAATCATCCCTTTTGTCATTTAATGTCTCCTGCCTTCCACCCTACAAAAGACCTTTTCTTTTGTTTCTCCCAGCTCCCTCTCCTTTTCCTACCTCTGTACTTGTTTAAAAAAAACATTTTCCAGTTCTGACAAAAGGTCATTGAACTGAAAAGTTAACTCCATTTTCCTTTCCACAGATGCTGCCAGACCTGCTGAGTATTTCCAGCATTCTCTGTTTTTATTATAGCAATGATCAGCAATGGGTGGTGCAGTGGTTAGCACCGCAGCCTCACAGCTCCAGCGACCCGGGTTCAGTTCTGGGTACTGACCGTGCGGAGTTTGCAAGTTCTCCCTGTGACTGTGTGGGTTTCCGCCGGGTGCTCCGGTTTCCTCCCACAGCCAAAGAATTGCAGGTTGATAGGTAAATTGGCCATTGTAAATTGCCCCTAGTGTAGGTAGATGGTAGGAGAATTGAGGGAAGGCGGAGATGTGGTAGGGGACATGGGATTAATGTAGGATTAGTATAAATGGGTGGTTGATGGTCGGCATAGACTCGGTGGGCCGAAGGGCCTGTTTCAGTGCTGTATCTCTCTATGACTATCAGCCATGCTGGAGTTGAGGAAATCCTACTTGGATTTTCCTCAAATCAACTTTGTAGTATTTTAAATTTAGCAAGTGCTTGGGGTAGGGCAAGAGGAGGAACAGGGTAAAATCTTGAAAATTGGAGAATATTGAGCAATTCAGAAGGTTAAGAGGAATGTTTCTTCCAAGGAAAATTTGCAAGGACATACAGACCCAATTTCAAATTGGACAAAATGTGGTTTTTTTAGATTTAGAGATACAGCACTGAAACAGGCCCTTCAGCCCACCGAGTCTGTGCCGACCAACAACCACCCATTTCTACTAATCCGACACTAATTCCATATTCCTACCACATCCCCACCTGTCCCTATATTTCCCTACCACCTACCTACACTAGGGGCAATTTACAATGGCCAATTTACCTATCAACCTGCAAGTCTTTGGCATGTGGGAGGAAACCGGAGCACCCGGAGGAAACCCACGCAGACACAGGCAGTACCCAGAATTGAACCCGGGTCGCTGGAGCTGTGAGGCTGCGGTGCTAACCATTGCGCCACTGTTAGGGTCATCCCTAACGAATCTTGAGGCTTCAAAGAGATCAATGGCCAAATGAGTCTTATGATGTTTATTTGACCAAACTGAAGCCAGCCTAGGACAGGCAATGTCAGAAACTAATCACCTGTCAGGGTTGTCCCAACTGATGCTTTTGCTAATTCTATCGTACAAGGTTGTCCAATCTTTTGATGCAGTGTGCGAGATACACTTGGCTAAATCACAGAGCGGGCTGTGTATGGTTACGCTACAACGTGAGCTACCTTAATCAAAAAAGGAGAACCTCCATACACAGGAAAAGCTGAGCCCCCATACTCAAAAAAAGCAAGACCTTCATATACACAAAAAGTGAGTCCCACAAAAAGCTGTCGTGGATTGCAGTTTCTTACTGGTATCAAGATCAGGTAGATTGTGTAAAGTCTTTATGGTCATCGCCATGGATTTGGATTTTTTTTTCCAGAACTTCAAGGACTCAACTGCCTATTTGATACTGGGTGGTGTATCCTTAAATGAAGTGAAAGTTTCTTTGGAGAATGTTACCTGGGGATCCCTTAAATGACTGTCTTGATATCAACTTTCTCATGGGTTCTGAAGCAATGGTTTGTACTATTGATAAGGTATGGTTAGCAAACAGACTGTGGTCTCTGTTGTGTTGTCGTACTTATTAGCAGCATAAAAGGAATGTTCTGGAGAAAGTTGATCTTATCTTGGATCTGAGACTAAGAACTGTTTCTTATTGACATAATGCTATATATACTCTCATCAAGCCTCCTAAGCTAACATCCTTCGTGTTGCTCTCTTCTCTCCAGCCTAAACTCACGTGAATGACATCATCACTTAGCGGGGTTGCTCTCACCGTCTTCAGCATTAGCCCTTTACATTCTTATGCTACATCTCCCCCCAAGTCTTTACCCAACATTTTATCAAACATATTTACATACTTGACTTATCTACAACCCTCTCTCCCCACCCCCCAAGTCTCTGACTTCACAGATTTAGTCAGTTAGGAGGTTTGAGAACTCTCCCTGATTTGGTTGTAGTCTGACTGGGCCCATCAGTTGTCATCATTGTAAGTCTGGATCGCTGACTTGGTTGCTCTTTACTACAGATTGCAGCCTTCTGTTCGGATTGGGTTTGTTCCTCTTCATCTGGATCTTCGGTTGTTGCTTTTGAGGAATAGGGATGATAGTTCTCCTATTTCTTCTTAGGTTTCCTTCAGTCACGTGTATAACACACGATCGCTGGTAGTTCTCATGTCTATGGATTACTGTACCTTCTCTTTCCAGGTCACGTATCCATACTCTTTGACCATTTTTTAGTTCAGATAAGTTTCTTGCTCGAAATCTATTATAATTCTGGGTTTGTTGCCTTCTGTAAGAGTTCTCCGTCTTTTACTTTTTCGTAGTCCTGAAGCAAGTTCTTTGGCAATATAGGAAGCTTTGTTCTTATCTTCCTACCCACCAGTAGTTCTGCTGGTGATAAGCCACACATCAGCGGCATAGATCTATAAATTAAAAGTGAAATTGGAAGATCTTCACTCTTTTTTAGTAATGACTTAATGGTTCTTACACCTCTTTCCGCCTTACTGTTTGACTGTGGGTACCTGGGTGAACTCATGAGATATCGAAATCCCATCTTCATTGCAAAGTGAGAAAAATATTCATTCATGAATTGTCGTCCATTGGCTGACAATATTTTGTCAGGATACCATGCATCGCAAAGATGTCTTGAAGAGTTCTTGTCATTTCTGTCGTCATAGAATGCAATCTTCTGACTTCTATCCATCTTGAGAAATAATCGATGATGATCGTGTATGACTTCCCCTGAACATAAATAAATCCATATCCAGCCTTTGCATGGTCTGGTTGGACACTGTGTGGTTAGCAGGGGTTCACATTGTTCTGGTTTCTGTACTGCAAATGTCTGACAGTTTTGGATCTCGTTCTCGATATCCTCAGATATTCCAGGCCACCATACCAAAGATTGTGCCCTCGCTGTGCACTTGGTTATACCCAAATGGCCTTGGTGTAAACGATCTAAGATCTCTGATCTCAGTGGACCAGGAATGACTAGGTCTATAATGGTAAAGTATTTCCAATACTCAAAACATTTTCATCGTCTCCCACCTGGACGTTCTTGTGGCCACCCTTGTATGCAATACTGCCTTTCAGAACTCCAGTCCTCGTCACTCTTTTGGGCTTAGCGTATTTCCTGCAACTTCTATGTTCTCACTGGCCAATTTTGTACTGTATGTTGTGAATATGATTCTATCTCGCATATAAAATACACATCCTGCTGAACTGGATGGTCTACCGTCGCTCTAGAAAGCAACTTCCCTTGGACGTATACTGTGTCATACGAATACCGCATCAACCTTAGATGGAATTGTTGTATTCGTGGAGGCACTTTAGCAATCTCCTTCTCATCTGTCTCGATGATGACACTCAATCCAACAATGTAGTTGGAAAATATTTCACATACCCAAGTAATGACTAGTGCTTCTTTTTCTATTACCACATACCGTGTCTGACAAAGCTTTTGACGCACAGAATATTCGTCTATAGGAACCATCAGGTTGCTCCTGAAAAAGAACAGACCATCACCCAGTTTAGGAGGTATCTGCTGCTATCGTTTTAGGTAGTGTAGAGTTGTGGTGTGCCAAGATGTCCGGTGATATAAGCAACTCTTTTATTCTCCTGAAGGCTTGTTCCTGGTGGGAATTCCAACACTACGTTTACTATTTTCTGAGGAGTTGCCTCAGTAGATCAGTTAACCGTGCCAAGTGAGCTAGAAACTTTGCTGGTTAGTTTACCATTCCCAGGAATCTCTGGAGCTGCTGAATGGTAGTAGGAGTAGGAAATTTTGTATTGGCCCTTGTTTTATGTGGATTTGCCATTATGCCTTCTCTGCTCACTATATGTCCCAAGAAACAAAATGAGGACTTGGAAAATTCGCACTTCTCATTCAGAGTAAGTCCTGCATCTTGACGTCTTTGTTCAAACCTTTGGTCATGTTCCTCTACTGACTGCCCATGTATCAGGAGCTCATCTAAGTGACAAATAACTCCTTTCAGCCCTTCTAAGATGTGATGCATAGACCTTTGAAAAATCTCTTGCAGAAGTTATTCCAAACGATAACCTATCAATACAAAATCTCCCGAAAAGCGTTATAAATGTAGTCAGTAATCTTGAGGTCTCATCCAGAGGTAACTGCCAAAACCCACTATTGGCATCGAGTTTTGTAAACATGGTGCTCTGAGAGAGTTTTGCTAAGCTGTCATCAACTGTGGACATTTGGTGCATTTCACGCACTACTGGTTTTTTGAGCTTTGTTAAATCCACGCAAATACGTAGAGTTCCATTCTGTTTTGGGACAGGAACCATGGCTGAACACCACTCCGTTGGTTGTGTTACAGGAGAGATAACCCCCATTCTTGTCATCCCTTTCAATTGGTCTTGAACTTGGCTTAATAATGGATGAGGTATCTTTCTGGGTGTAAAGATACACACGTGATTCTGTACCCCGTCTTGAGTCTTCCGAGCCTTGTGAATAGCTTCAGGTATTCTGCTTCAAAGTGTCTCTTTACGCCTGTTTGCTTGACTTCGTCCATCTTCTTGATCAAATGCAGGTTTAAGCATGCTTTTCTATTCAGCAAGGAAAATTCGTGATTATGCAAGACATATAATGATTTGTCTCCCTCTGTGGTAGAGAGTTGCTTGCAGTTTATCTTTTATTCTCAGTTGGGTCCTGTCTGGACCATGCAACTGTGTATCTGCATGGCTCTTGGTCTGACAGAACTGTGACACTAGCACCTGTGTCCAGTTTGAAGCTCGTGAGGTGTCCATTTAGGTAGATGTCCGCCGTCCGGAATCCTTGATTTGTGTCGTTTATTTCTCCCAAGATATCTCATGTTTTATCTTCTGGATACTGATGCACTTGATTCACTGCTCTCTGCTTGAAAGTCCTCTGCTTTGCCCTCTTCAGTGAAGAAGTTTTGCTCTGGCACATTTTCCCACCATGTCCAGTCTTTTTACAATTGAAACACTCAGCTTTATTTGCTGGACACTGCTCCCTTCTGTGGGTCTTCCTGACTCCACAGCATTGGCACTGTTTCCCGGTGTCATGCACCTTCTCACCTGTGTGCGTCTTTTCCACAAAGCGTTTCTCAGACTTTGGCTTCACAAACTGTAATGTCACTGGACGACTTCTCATCCACGAGTTGTTTTCCGCCCGCAGAATGGCATTATTTTGTTTGTGAACTTTAGCCTGTCTTACAATCTGAATGGCCTTTTCAAGTGCAAGGTCCTCCTTCGACTGCAAAATGTCTGACAGAGATTCATCAGCTACGCCTACAACTATTTGGTCTCTGATTAGTTCTGCCTTTAATTCACTGTATTTGTATCCCTCTGCCAAATGGCATCGATCATTAAATATAAGAATCTATGGATTCGCCTAGCTTCTGCACCCGTTTATTAAATTTGGCCCTTTCCAGGATTTTATTGCTGCAAAGATTAAAATATTTATCAAAAGCTTGAAGGACATCTTCAAATTTATCAGAAGTCTGTTTATTCCTTGTCTCACAATTACGTCATCCACAATCACACCTACTGAATATAAAAAGGTGTTGACCTGTTCAACTTCTGTCTTTGTATGGAGTTGGGAAGCAATTAGGATCCTCTTCCTCCAAATGGACCAATTTTGAACCTGATTGTGTCCTTCTAGATCTTGAAAACTTTCTGGCATTCCGAATTTTGAATCCATATTACTTCCTTCACTTTAGTAAGGCTTTCTAGGTGTTCCCCTTTGTTTTAAAATCTTGCAGGCTTGAATGGAGGTTTTCGCGGTCTTTTGGGGATTTCCCGCACTTTCCGCAGTCTGGCTGAGCAATTGCTGCCGTCTCCACCCAACTCCCAAATCTCTCACCCGACCCTGGACCGTTGCCCGGCCCTGCAACTCGGACCGATCGCTGGACTTGGATGGACCGATGCAAACCCCCAAGCTTCTGTGGTGTGGTCTGAGAGGGTGCAGGACTTTCTCACCAACTATCTGTGTCGTCTGTGGCTATGGAGCAACTCCTGAGTGTTTTGCAGTCCCCTGACTAGATCTGCTGTTTTCCTGATGCTTCTCCACGAGGTAGGGAGATCTTCAAATTCTCTTGGCTGTTTTAACTGGTGCCACCATATTGTGTGTTGCTGTATTTGGTAGTGTAATAGGGATGTTCTGGAGAACGCCTCAGACTCAGGAAAAGGTCAATTAAGAACTGTTTATTATTTACATTATACTATATACACTCTCATCAAGCCTCCGAAGCTAACATCCTTCGTGCTGCTCTCTTCTCTCCAGCCTAACCTCATGTGACGATGACATCATCACTCTTACAGTGGGAGGGGTTGCTCTCACTGTCTTCAACATTAACCCTTTACATCCTTATACTACAGTCTCTAAACATTTGTAATGCTAGTTTGGAGGAGCAATTAATGTGGAAAACAAAGAAATAGTACAGGAATAAACAATCAACACTGATGAATGAATAAAGACAACCTGGCAAATATTTTAAATAAACTCTGCTCAAGAGATTGCAAAAATACTATAAATTATAGAAATACTGATAAACATTATTGAACAATGGAAGGTGTTTATGACCATCTTTCTCACAGGCTGTTGCAAATTGCAACAGAACAGACCACAGAGCAGTTCCAGAAATCACTCAATGAGGTGGATATATTCTTTCACAATTACCCAACTATCTTGCACTTTTGTCTTCCCCAGATAAGATGCTAATTTATCATTTGTATATTGAGATTAGATGAATTAATTGTTTTGTTACTTACCTGTATGGACAGATTAAAAATAAACTCTCCATTGCTAGTTTAATTTACATTATCTGGATAAAACCAAGGGAAGGAAACACTACAAGGAAAGCTCTTTAAGCCCATTTCTGTTTGGGTGATCCCAGTGTGCAGCGAGGTCAATTTCTTAACTTGAAACAAGATACAGAACCATTGACCAAAAGTACTGCACACTGGGGGAAGCATAAACAGTACCACAAAGTGCTATTTTGTTTATATGATCCCCATCCATCTCCATCCATCAATTAAATGAGGATAATGGAGATTGTGAGCAGGGTGATAATTTCTTTCACATTATGAGCAGAATGCATGCTAAAGTAAGATACCATAGTACTTTCCTTCAAAATGTAACTATAGTCTTGTTTAGGCCAGTGGAAACTCCAACTTAGAAACTGATCTCACAGCATTAACATAAATAGAAATCTTGAAGATCTAGAAACTGACTACTGATTAAGATGATTTGAGATACATTTCTGCAAGGTACAATTAATATTCCAATTGCTTTTGCTATCTGGAAGCAGTTCTTTTTGGATGTCACTATAACACGTCAATGGGAGGGTATCATTCTGTACAGTTAAAATTCTCTCCTGAGATATAACGAAACTTGGAGTATACCGATCTACTTCTCAGCTAACAAATACTGTCATAGAGTCATAGAAAGATACGGCACTGAAACAGAGCTTACGGCCCACCGAGTCTGTGCCGGCCATCAACCACCCATTTATACTAATCCTACATTAGTCCCACATTCCCTACCACATCTCCTCCTACATTAATCCCATATTCCCTACCACCTACCTACACTAGGGGCAATTTACAATGGCCAATTTACCTATCAATCCGCACGTCTTTGGCGGTGGGAGGAAACCGGAGCACCCGGCGGAAACCCAAACGGTCACAGGGAGAACTTGCAAACTCCACACAGGCAGTACCGAGAACCGAACCCAGGTCGCTGGAGCTGTGAGGCTGCAGTGCTAACCACTGCGCCACTGTGCCGCCCCCTGTGTCCTGCTAATATACACTGTTATTAATGATCAGATGCCAAGAGTTGCACCACGCTGATATTGGACACAACCATTTGTGGTACTAAGCTCTATACGTTGAATAAATAAGAAATAGAATGGAAAATACAGTGGAATAGAATTAAGCAATGATTCGTTGAGCACAAAAGACTTACAGCTGTCTTGCTTGGTGGTAGCTTTTTGTTCCTCTTGGGTCTAGATTTTGTATAATGCTCCAGTTTCTTTACCTCTTCTGAGGGTAGCTCAGTCATCACGCTGCTGGGCCGTGATAACCTTTCTTGCTTGCTGTAAATACCTGAAGCAGGAGTTGACTCATCGAAATGGACTGGTATCTCCTCCAAGGCCTTATCTAGGTCAAACTCCATCTCTGTACAAAAAATTGGGATTACTGGGACTCTCAAATATTTAATAGGAATATTGAACAAATTTAGAGGATATAATCACTAGTAGCAATAGCCGAGTAATAATCAAAAATAAAATAAGCGATTGAACACGCAACAACAGAAAAATAGCTGTAACTTTAATTAGTAGTATGCAGGATGCCAGGAGTATTGATGGAATCAAAATTAATTATAATTAAAGAAGGAACACCAATACAATTTTACTGTTTTATTTAGCAAGTATTTACTTTTTCAGATATTGAAAATTAATCCAAACAAATGGAACAATTCACAAATTTGGTGGGGGCATAGGAATGCAACACTTTCTCTTAAAATGGCATCTTCACACAGACACCATAAGTGTTAGGTAGAACTTTAGAACTGGTCAACAGTCAGGGACAGACGAGTGTGACTATGAGTCAGGCAGGTATGAGAATCCAAGATGTAGAGCAGCCTTGGCCCTTGACTTTGACCAACAGATACAAGGTACTTGTTACCTGTGTGGATGAGAACAAGGATTGTAGATGACGACAAAGATGGGAAAACTTACCATCGCACCATGGTGCAGAAGATCATTCAAGTGGTGGGGGGGGGGGGGGGGGGGGCAGTGAAAAGGAATGCGATAGTGAAAGGTTACAGAATAGCCAGGGGAAAGATACTGTTTTCTCCAGCCCAACGGGGAGTTCTGAAAGTTGTGTTGCCTGCCCTGTGCCAGAGTTAATGACATCTCCTCACTGCTGGAGAAGAACTTGGGAGTGGGAGCGAGAGGATCCAATTGCCATGGCCCACCTACATACCAACGACATAGGCAGAACTAGGAATGACATTCTGCTGAGGGACTTTAAGGAGTTAGGGTCCAAATTAAAAAGCAGAACCTCAAAAGTAATAATCACTGGATTGTTACCTGAGCCACGCGCCAATTGGCATTGGGATAAATAGATTAGAAGGTTAAAGCATGTGGTTAAAGGAGTGCATTTGGAGGCAGGAGTTTCGCTTCATGGGCCACTGGCCCCAGTACTGGGGAAGAGGGACTGTTCTGTTGGTATGCGCTCCTCTTAAACTGGGGAGGGCCCAGTGTTCTGGTGAATCAAATAACTAGGGCTTTAAACCACTAAAGGAGAGGAGGGCTGGAGGATACAGGAAAGGGTAAATTCAAAGCAGCAAGGAAATGTCAAGTTTGTAGAGCAGAGCAGTGTTTGGGTAAAAATAAGCAGAGTGGATCAGGAAGGGATAGTGAGACTAACAAAGGTAATACGGCATTCGTGACCTCAAGGAAAATTAGAAAAAAGTCAAAGCTAAAGGCACTTATCTGAATGTGCAAAGTATTCAAAACAAATTATATGGATTAATAGCACAGACAGAAATTAATAGGCTTGATCTAGGAAGCAATTAGACAGAAGCAAATGAGAGAGGCAACCAAGGTTGGGAACTAAATATTCCAGGTTACTTAACTTTTAGAAGAGACAGTCAAAATGGAAAAGGAGGAGGGGTATCTCTGACAATAAAGGATGCAATAATGACAGTAGAGAGAAAGAATCTTAGCTTAGAAAATCAAGAAGTAGAATCAGTTTGACTGGAGCTAAGAAACAGCAAAGGGCAAAAAACATTGGTGGGGATTGTTTATACGCTCCGTAACAGTAATTATGGAGTAGTCTCTGGGGAGATGGTGGCATAGTGGTAATGTCACTGAACTAGTAATCCAGAGGCCCAGGCTAATACCCTGGGGACACAGGTTCAAAACCCATCACGGCAGCTGGTGGAATTTAAAATTCAATTAATTCATTAAAAAAAATCTGGAAAGCTAGTCTTAGTAATGGTTCCATGAAAGTAGCATCAATTGTCATAAAAACCCATCTGGTTCACTAATGTCCTTTAGGGAAAGAAATCTGCTGTCCTCACCTGGCTTGGCCTACATGTAACTCAAGACCGCACAAATCAGAGCTTGGACCTCAGCTATTTACAGTACAATCTATATTAATGACTTAGATGACGGAACTGAGTTTATTGTATCCAAGTTTTCTGACAATACAAAGTAAAGTGGGAAAGTAAGCAGTCACAAGGACACAAAGAGGCTGCAGGAGAATATAGACAGGTAGGGTGAGTGGGCAAGAACAAGGCAGATGGAATATAATGTGGCCAAGTGTGAAGTTATTCACTTTGGTAGGGGAAAAAAAGCAAAATTTTTTTTGAATGGCGAGAGACTGGGAAATGTTTGTATTCAGATGGACCTGGGTGTCCATGTATACGAATAACAAGCAATTAGGAAGGCAAATGGTATGTTCGCTTTTGTTACAAAGGGATTGGAGTTTGAGTAAAGAAGTCTTATTACAATTATCCAGGGCACTGGAAAGGTCACGCCTGGAGTACTGTGTACAGTTTTGGTCTCCTTACCCAAGGAAGAATATTCTTGCTCTAGAGGGAGTGCAACAAAGGTTCACTGAACTGGTTCCTGGGATGAGAGGATTGTGCTATATGGAGAGGATGAGTACACTGGAGTTTAGAAGAATAAGAGGTGATTTAATTGAAACATAAAATTCTTAAGGGGCTTGGCTGGCTATACGCTGAGAAAATGTTTCTCCTGGCTGGGGACTCTAGAATATGGGGTCACAGAATGAGGATTGAGATGAAGAGAAATTTCTTCACTCAAAGGGTTGTGAATCATTGGAATTCTCTACTCCAGAGAGCTGTGGATGCTCAGTCATCGACTATCTTCAAGACAGATAGACAGACTTTTGGGTATGAAGGGAATTAATGAATATGGGGTCAATGAGGGAAGGTAGAGTTGAGGTAGATTAGCCATCATCTTGTTGAACGGCGGAGCGGGCTTTAAAGGGCCACATGGCCTCCAATCAGCTCCTATTTCTTATGTTATGTTCACAGATACCATAGTATAACTTGAAGCATATATGAGCTTGCTTTGGAGAGAAATCACAGTTCTTTTAAAGGAGGGAAACCAAGTTGGTGAATGAAAGAAAAAACATTCAAGTACCAAAGCTCCAAGTCAGAGACCTGAAAGATATGTAGGCAGCAGCTTCAAAATTTAGTTCAAATTCAGTGGGAAAAGAATGAGGAGGATCACACCAAAAATATAGGTATGGTCATCCTCATTCTTTAAACATATTTCAACTTCTACATCAATTGAATACCCTGCCAAATTAAATAAAACCATTTGACGCATTTTCTAATCATCAACACTTCACTGCTGTACAGTGCTGGTTAGGTAATCTTCTTTGAGCCTTTTCTACGTTCATGTTCTCCCTCACCAACAGTGTTAAGGAAGTTGTAGTTATGGGACAGCGGGTTGTGTCTTCACGAGTGATCAGATTCAGCAACACATCACTGGAAGCAGTCAACAAACTGACCCGCAGGACCAAGATTTTTTTTATTCGTTCATGGAATGTGGGCGTCGCTGGCTAGGACAGCATTTATTGACCATCCCTAATTCCCTTTGAGAAGGTGGTGGTGAGCTACCTTCTTGAACCGCAGCAGTCCCCATGGGGTAGGTACACCCACAGTGCTGTTAGGAAGGGAGTTCCAGGATTTTGACCCAGCAACAGTGAAGGAACGGCAATATAGTTCCAAGTCAGGATGTGTGTGACTTGGAGGGAAACTTGCAGGTGGTGCTGTTCCCATGCATTTGCTGCTCTTG
The DNA here is from genome assembly GCF_036365525.1 of Heterodontus francisci. NCBI lineage: Eukaryota > Metazoa > Chordata > Chondrichthyes > Heterodontiformes > Heterodontidae > Heterodontus > Heterodontus francisci. The sequence continues at coordinate 42,116,287 of NC_090372.1, forward strand.
TCCTTCCAGTTGGTAGAGCTCTTGTCCTTCTAGTTGGTAGAGGTCGCTGGTTTGGAAGGTGCTGTCTAAGGAGCCTTGGTGCATTGCTGTGGTGCATCTTGTAGATGGTACATACTGCTGCCACTGTGCATTGGTGGTGGAGGGAGTGAATGTTTGTGGAATGGGTGGCAATCAAGCGGGCTGCTTTGTCCTGGATGGTGTCGAGCTTCTTGAGTGTTGTTGGAGCTGCACCCATCCAGGCAAGTGGAGAGTATTCCATCACACTCCTGACTTGTGCCTTGTAGATGGAGGACAAGCTTTGGGGAGTCAGGAGTTGGTTTACTCACCGCAGCATTCCGAGCCTCTGACCTGCTCTTGTAGCCATGGTATTTATATGGCTACTCCAGTTCAGTTTCTGGTCAATGGTAACCCCTAGGATGTTGACAGTGGGGGATACAGCGATGGTAATGCCATTGAATGTTGAGGGGAGATGGTTATGTTCTCTCTTGTTGGAGATGGTCATTGCCTGCCGCTTGTGTGGCACGAATGTTACTTGTCACTTATCAGCATAAGCCTGGACATTGTCCAGGTCTTGCTACATTTCTACACGGACTGCTCAAGTATCTGAGGAGTTGCGACTGTTGTTGAACATTGTGCAATCATCAGTGAACATCCCCACATCTGACCTTATGATTGAAGGAAGATCATTGATGAAGCAGATGAAGATGGTTGGGCCTAGGACACTACCCTGAGAAACACCTGCAGTGATATCCTAGAGCTGAGATGATTGACCTCCAAGAACCACAACCATCTTGTTTTGCGCTGCGTACAATTCCAACCAGCGGAGAGTTTTCCCCGATTCCCATTGACTTCAGTTTTGCTAGGACTCCTTGATGCCGTACTCGGTCAAATGCTGCATTGATGTCAAGGGCAGTCACTCTCACCTCACCTTTTGAGTTCAGCTCTTTTGTCCATGATTGAACCAAAGCTGTCATGAGGGCTGGAGCTGAATGGCCCTGGCAGAATCCAAACTGAGTGTCGGTGAGCAGGTTATTGCTAAGCAAGTGCCACTTGACAGCACTGTTGACGACTCCTTCCATCACTTTACTGATGATTGAGATTAGACTGAAGGGGCAGTAATTGGCCGGGTTGGACTTGTCCTGCTTTTTCTATACAGGACATACCTGGGCAATTTTACACATTGCCGGGTAGATCCCAGTGTTGTAGCTATACTGGAACAGCTTGGCTAGGGGCGCGGCAAGTTCTGAAGCGTAGGTCTTCAATATTATTGCCAGATTGTTGTCAGGGCCCACAGTCTTTGTAGCATCCAGTGCCTTCATTCGTTTCTTGATATCACGAAGAGTGAATCTAATTGGCTGAAGTCTGGCATTTGTGATGCTGGCAACTGCAGGAGGAGGCCGAGATGGATCATCAACTCAGCACTTCTGGCTGAAGATTGATGCAAATGCTTCAGCCCTATCTTTTGCTCTGATTTGCTGGGCACCCCCTCATTGAGGATGGGGATATTTGTGATGCCATCTCCTGCTGTTAGTTGTTTAATTGTCAACCACCGTTCACAACTGGATGTGGCAGGACTGCACAGCTCAGATCCGATCCGTTGGTTATTGGATTGCTTAGCTCTATCACATGCTGCTTACTCTGTTCGGCATGCAAGTACTCCTGGGTTGTAGCTTCACCAGGTTGACACCTCATTTTGAGGTAAGCCTGGTGCTGCTCCTGGCGTGCCCTCCTACATTCTTCATTGAACCAGTTTTGGTCCCCTGGCTTAATGGTAATGGTAGAGTGGGGGATATGCCGGGCCATGAAGTTACAGATTATGGTTGAGTACAATTCTGCTGCTGCTGCTGGCCCACAACGCCTCATGGATGCCCAGTTTTGCATTGCTAGATCTGTTCGAAATCTATCCCATTCAGCGTGGTGGTAGTACCACACAACACGAGGGAGGGTATCCTCAATGTGAAGACGGGACTTTGTCTCCACAGGGACTGTGCAGTGGTCACTCCTACCAAAACTGTCATGGACAGATGCAGTTATGGCAGGCAGATTGGTGAGGATGAGATGAAGTATACTTTTTCCTCTTGTTGGTTCCCTCACCACCTGCAGTAGATCCAGTCTAGCAGCTATGTCCTTTAGGGCTTGGCCAGCTACTGAGCCACTCTTGGTGATGAACAATGAAGTCCCCTACCCAGAGTACAATCTGCACCCTTGACACCCTCAGTGCTTCGTCCAAGTAATGTTCAACATGGAGGAGTACTGATTCATCAGCCGAGGTGGGGGCGGTAGGTGGTAATCAGCAAGAGGTTACCTTGCCCATATTTGGCCTGATGCCATGAGACTTCATGGGGTCCGGAGTCAATGTTGAGGACTCCCAGGGCAACTCCCTCCCAACTGTATACCACTGTCCCGCCACCTCTGTTGGGTCTGTCCTGCCCGTGGGACAAGACATACCGTATCAGGGATTGTGATGGCAGTGTCTGGGACATTGTAAGGTTTGATTCAAGGAGTGTGACTATGTTTGGCTGTTGCCTGACTAGTCTGCAGGACAGCTCTCCCAACTTTGGCACAAGCCCCCAGATGTTAATAAGGACGACTTTGCAAGGTCAACAGGGCTGGGTTTGCCGTTGTCGTTTCCAGTGCCTTGGTCGAAGACAGGTGGTCCGTCCGGTTTCATTCCTTATTGACTTCGTAGCAGTTAGAAACAACTGAGTGGAATGCTAGGCCATTTCAGAGGGCATGTACGAATCAACCACATTGCTGTGGTTCTGGAGTCACATGTTGGCCAGACCAGGTTAGGACAGCAGATTTCCTTCCCTAAAGGACATTCGTGAACTAGATGTTTTTTTTTAAACAATCGACAGTGCTTTCATGGCCTTTAGACGAGCTTTTTAATTCCAAATTTTTATGAATTGAATTTAAATTCCACTTTCTGCTATGGTGGGATTCGAACCCATGTCCCCAGAACAACCTCAACATCAATGAAACAGTCCATTCTAGGTCAAGCATGCTAGTGCTAATCAAGCAAAGGCGGCTTCACTGGCTTGGGCGTGTGCATAGGATGGAAGATGACCACATCCCCAAGGATATGCTATACTTGGAGGTAGCCCGTGCCAACAGACCAGCAGGGAACCCAAAGTTCTGATTCAAGGATGCTGTCAAAAGACATGAACGTCCTCAACATCAATCATGAGAAGTGGGAAACTCTAGCTGACGATTGATGCAAATGGGGACACTAGCTGTGGGCAGGAATTTGCTGCCACCACGACATGTGGTTCCAGAAGCTCCAAAGCAGACGCTAGCAGAAATCATCCCGCACCTCCGGCAAGGGACAACTTCATGTTTGGCACTTGTGGCATACTTTGCCTTTCCAGAATCGGCTTGTTCAGCCATCAAAAGTAGTGATGATCTCACCTGACCTCATCAAAATTCTGAGCCTGCATTCCCATCAACTCTTGCAGATGGAAGGATGCCAATCAGGTAATCTTCCTCACCCCAGCTGTATATAATGGTCTCATTCTGAACAGCACCTTTATTTTTTTTTTACAAGAAAATGCACTGGAGGGAGATTGAGTTGAACATGAGGAAGTTGTAAAAAACCAAATGACAAACTCTCTGCATTATATCAAAAAGAATTCCAAACAAAACAGATGGAGGGCTAAATTAGACAGCCCCCGAAAATGGGCACTAGGATCATGATGTACGATTAACCAATTAAACAATCAAAGTTGCATCAACAGTACTGGATGCATCAACAGGGTGGTACGCTGTGGCTACAGCCAGGTGCTGGGAGTTGTTGTTGAAGAGAATTTGGCCTGAGAAAGAGTGAGGAATGGCACAACAGCAGACAGCACAGGCTCCAAGGCTTTAGAGATGCTGCACTGGAGGTTTTGGTGGGGGTGGTAGAAAGTACAAGAGAGGTCCTGTATCCTTGAGAAGGAAGCACTCTAGACACATATTCAAAAGGCAGTGGGAGCAGACTGTCATTGAGGTAAATGTCAGGCGTCAAGCCTCGAGGACACAGATGTAGTGCCGCAAGGAGTTCAAAGACCTCACACAAGTGGTCAAAGTTAATGAATACATCTTCAAATTCCACATCCTACCAACAGCACCACTAATCTCAGCCACCACTCAAATCACACCACACCCCACCACTCACCTGCTAACAATCTCTATTAATCACGCCTCATACCCAACATTCATATGTTTACCTCACCCTCACACACTTAGCATTGTAGCAAGCCTTGAATCTACATCCCACAGGTTCCACACAATTCCAGCTATTTAACCATGAGAGCTACATGAGCCAAACAGATTGCATGACACAATGAAACACTTCCTTCTCTCTTGCAGGACAAGGTGGTGCACAACCAGAAGCAGCAGGAGCTAACCGGAAAGAGAAGGGTGTGCCTGTGGGCCCTGATACCTATGGAGGATACAGTGTTGGTCATTTTTGGGAAGGCATTGCTGAAGCTGTGGTCAGCAGTGGGGCTGAAATCATCCAAGATGACGTTATTCTCATACCTAATCTTCCTTCTCACATTCCACTTCTCCCTCGTCACATTCTCTCCTGATTTACAAGCTACAGATGGTGTAAGCATGCACCTCTTACTTCCCTGCCCCCACCCCCCCCCCCCCACCTCCACTGATCCCCAGAACACAGCCTTACCCTCGTGCATTTTTCCTTTCAGATACCCAAGTGATACACCCTCACCAGGTAGTGGCATAGTGGTAATGTCACTGGATGAGTATTCCAGAGGCTCAAGCTAATCCTCTGGGGACATGGGTTTGAATCCCACCCTGGCAGATGGTGATATTTGAATTCAATTAATAAAAATCTGGAATTAAAAGCTCGTCTAATGGTGATCATGAAACCATTGTCGATTGTTGTAAAAACCCATCTGGTTCACTAATTTCCTTTAGGGAAGGAAATCTGCCGTCCTTACCTGGTCTGGCCTACATGTGACTCCAGACCCACAGCAATGTGGTTGACTCTTAAATGCCCTCTGAAATGGCCTAGCAAGCCACTCAGTTCAAGGGCAATTAGGGATGGGCAATAGATTCTGGCCTAGCCAGTGATGCCCACATCCCACAAACAAATAAAAATAAAAATCTGGCACAGTGGACTGCTGCAAAATGATGACATTATGACTGCTGCCTGGATACCGGACATTGACCTGCATGATTCATAAGAGCATAAGGCGGCTATTCAGCCCTTTGAGCCTGCTCCGCCATTTAATAAGATCATGGCTGATCCTTAACCTCAACTCCACTTTCTTGTCCAATCCCCGTATCTCTTAATTCCCTTTGAGCCCAAAAATCTAATTGCCGCCTATGGGCACAAACTAGTTGGATGTTGAGGGAGTGGAATCCCTGTGGGCTAAGTTATAGGGCAGAGTCGACATCTGGCATCCACAAATAGATGTGCAGTCATAGGGCTGGATTTTCCATTTGGAGTCGGGACCCTGATGTTGGGATTAAATGCGGGTCATGACCCCGCACCATGTCAGAAATAGTCAGTCACCTGACACAGTTTTTGGTGAGCTGGCCAATCAGTGGCCAGAGGGCGTACTTGCTTCCGAGGCTGGAAGGCCAATAGGAGGTTCTCCAGTGACGACATATTGGCAGCCTCATCGTCCCAGAGAGAGAGAGAGAGAAAGAAAGAGAGAGAGAGGGAGAGAAAAAGAGAGAGAGAGAGAGGGAGAGGGAGAGAGAGAGAGAGAGAGTGTCTCACAATGATGGTTCCCTCTGAACACCAGGCAAAAAAATGTGATTTAAAAATGGCTACAGCAGCCAGACCATGATCATGTTGGAGCAACCCCTTCACTGGATGGCCAACAGCTGCAGCTGTGGACAAATGGCCAAGGCTGATTACAGGGGGTCCTAACAGGGAGTGCCTACCTAACGCACCTCCTACTTCAAGGCTGCCTCCTCTCACTGGCCTTGTTTCGGCTAGTGTTGCCAAGTATACTTCTGTATTTTGGCCTCTAAAGCAACGTCACCATGAAGTAACACAGAAGTCTTATTCCTGGCTGTGGATTGCCAATAAATGTGAAATGGTATATTCTACAACTAAATTACCACAGCAGCAGCATCCATTTATCTAGCAGCAACAACGTAAGAAGAACTCCAAGACACTGTATCTGGGTAGGAGTTAGAAACAGATAGGGGATATCCCGAAATGTGTGTCGAAGACAAAGGTTTAAGGAGATCATTTTTAGCTAGAAAGAGGTATGACGACGTTGGAGCGGCTAGAAAGAGATGGTTGCAAATGATGGCTGAGGGAGGGGTGGCATCGCGAGCTTGAGTCAGAGGAGTGGAAGACACAAACTATGATGCAGAGTTGAGAAGATATCAAAAAGTAGGTGGGTCAAGGTTTTAAGACAAATGGGGGCTGGGAATTAGTAATAAGAGGTGACAGAGCCATAATGAGAGTTTCAGCAGTGATTGGAATGAGGTAAGGATGGAAAAGTGAGGCATGGAGGTGGATAAAAATAGACTTGCTGATGAATTGGATACAAGACTTGAAGCTTGGGTTCAGACTGAGTGAGTAGCTGAGGAGGGAGAACAGGATGAGGAACTATGAAAATTTTGTTGCGAGCCACAATTGTTCTGGTTTTGCCAACATCTAGCTGGATAATGAAGAACGAGGAAGAAGCTACAGTGTGTTATGAGGTCAGAGAAAATGGAGCAATGAGGGAGGAGGCAGTCAGGCAACTCTTTAAATTGCAATTCATGAGCTAATTTCACCTGGTGAGATTAGTTGGTAAAGTGGAGGGAGCTGGGAGAGAAGCTTAAACAGGTGGGTTGGGCTGGAAAGGGGGAGTTTGTGTATGCTGTTACCCAGAACAGTACTTAGACATGGAGGGCCAATATTAGTTTAGTTTAGTTTAGAGATACAGCACTGAAACAGGCCCTTCGGCCCACCGAGTCTGTGCCGACCATCAACCACCCATTTTATACTAATCCTACCACATCCCCACCTGTCCCTATATTTCCCTACTACCTACCTATACTAGGGGCAATTTATAATGGCCAATTTACCTACCAACCTGCAAGTCTTTTGGCTTGTGGGAGGAAACCGGAGCACCCGGAGAAAACCCACGCAGACACAGGGAGAACTTGCAAACTCCACACAGGCAGTAGCCTGAATTGAACCTGGGTCGCTGGAGCTGTGAGGCTACAGTGCTAACCACTGGGCCGCAATATTGCTCAAGATAAGCACACCGTTAAGATTTAACACCACTGATATGGGTGTTTTACCAGAGGGTTGAGGAGGAAAACGTAGCAGGCAACATGAGAAGAGAAAAGCAAGTTGGATTTGTGATGAAGAGTCGGTGGGCAGGATGCACGCTGACTAAAGCTAGAGTAGAGGAAAGCAATGAGCCTGTCCAGCTGGGACTCGAACCCGAATTGAAAACCTGGAAGGTCGGAAGCTTGGTCACCAGCAGGAAAAGTTGAATCAGTCAGGGAGCATCAGAAACTGAGAGACGGCTGATAAGGAAGAAGAAAGACTTGCATTTATCATGTGCCTCAGGATGTTCCATAGGGGTCCAGGTGAAGTAGATGCAGTCATTATTGTTTAATAGGCAAATGTGGGCAGCTAATGTGCACAAAGCAAGATATCACGAAAAGCAATGAGATAACTAACTGACAATGCATTTTGATGGTGCTGGTTGAGGGATAAATGTTAATTAGGACAAGAGAAGAAGATATGGACTTATTTTCTATATATTACAAATATTGTTGGGTATGACGGAGAGCACTGGCTACTTTAATACTATGAGGATGTCACTGTGCCTGTGGTGGGTGCACTGTATCCAAGTTTCATCCTGTACTTTGTGCTAAAGGACTTTTGCACAATCTGCCTCACCACATATGTCCTGAACTTCATTCTCTTTAGCATCAACTATAAACAATTGGTTTACTTGACTGAAGCCTGGAAACAGGAGCTCCAATCCAAAGGGAAATAATCTCTATGATGTGCAAACCAAACACCAGGAAATCTTGCTCTTCTTTGACTATATCAGAGGATCATTTACAACCATCTGAACTAACAGATGGAGCCCTCAATTTAATGCTTGCATCCAAAAGTTGGCACCTTTGGCAATGTAGTGCTCATTTAGTTTTCCACTGAAGTGTCACATAGATTCTATCCACAAGTTCTTGCTCTGAGGTTTGAACCCAAGACCTAACACTCAAGAGGTGGATGAGCTCAAGTTTGGAATCAAAGCCAATACATGCAAGAACTGTAGTGCTGATTTACATTCAAATGTAAATAAAAACAACTACTTATAATTAAGCAATCCTTTAAGTAAAATCTTGAAAATGGCTGTCAGATAGTTGGCCCTGCTCGATAACCAAAAGATCCAGTGCCTGCCTAGCAGTCAAGAGTTAGAGCTGAAAAACCCAAGGGTCAGACAACTGAGGCTCTGGAGGTCAACAGTAGACTGTGGCATACCAGCTGCCCTCTTGATTTTGGGACATCAGGTTCAGTAATATCTCACCTTATAACTGAACTGATCAAATGCCAAGCCAAGTAAGATAGTGCTATCAGCAAATCATGACATTCACTAATCCTGGAGGCTGAAATAAGAGCAAACAGAACAGCAATCTTCACAGGAAAAGATATGAATATGCAAGAAATCGCTGTCTTAAATTGGTGCAACATTAACTTTTGTCTTGTGATGGAGGTGATATTGACCCTGAGGAATCATACATTTTCCCCACCCTTTGAACACAATTCGGAAAATGTCTTCACTTCATTAACCATTTCCAAGACTAGGTTCCAACTGAATTGTCTTTCTGATCTGGACAGTGTACATCTTCAAATAATTTGAATTCATGCTTTTTTAATGTGAAGATTCAAATTGGTCATTCTGATCCTTCCAACAAAACAGCTGTTAGTAAAAGGTCCTTCTGTTAATTTCTGCAGATATGTAAATTACATTTATGGGGGAGGGCATTGGGAAGATCCAAAACAAGTACTGCACCTCCTCCCAACACCCAGCAATAACCAAATGTGGCCTCGAGTTATCTGAATGCACAAGGAAATGCACTTGGACTGCAAATTAATGACCTTGGAAGTTGAAAGCTACATAAAAAATAAACAATTTTGCAGAAAACTTTTGCAAAACTGTCCAATACAATGATGTAACTACACTAGTTAATGTCTTATGCAGCAAAGACAGAAATTGCTGCAGAAGGGAAGAAAAAGAACAGCTGTCATTAAAAACTTTCATAAACAGGAGAGAGGAATGAAATGTGACTGAGGTGCCATCCTTTAAAAAGGAATGGAGTGAGTTCCATGTAGTGTCATCTCCATTTGATGGTCCAGGATTCATTTATGTTAAGGTTGCAGGAATCTCATCCTTCCTCACTCAATTATTGCTCTTCAATTTTTATTCCTATTGTTGAATATACTAAAATTGAAGAAAATTGAGCCAAATAGTTCAATATCTTCACAACAAATTCTGAACCATAAATACCAATATTCTCAAAATTGTTTTATTGTATCTCTTTCAGTCTTTTACTGTGTAATGTGGGTCGAATAGAGTTCTAACTTTCTTCCAGTCCATGAAATTTCTGCAAGCATGCTGTATGGACCATTAAATGAATGCATTCATATTTTGTGATAATTTACTTACCATAAACTTGCAAATTGGCAGGTTTAGCTTCAAGAGAACTGCAGTACTATTTGATAGAGGATATCCTAAAATACTTGATCAGAATTTCTTCTTTTTGAATAAAGAACTATATAAAATGTTCATCTTTAAGTGCATTCTGTAATTTTCTAATTATATTTGCAAAATATTTGATCTTTTTAAAAAGGAATCAAATCTGAGAAATTAAAAATATTCACCATCTTTTTTAACAAGCTGAACACAGATGAAAGCAACTTCACCACTAGATGGGAGTGCTTACACATGAGAAGCACCCCAGAGTCTTCAGCAGGAAGTAAATTTTTTTCTTTCTTTCATGGGATGTGGACGTTGCCAGCATTTGTTGCCCATCCCTAATTGCCCTTGACAACTGAGTGTCTTTATAGGCCATTTCAGAGGGCAGTTAACAGTCAACCACATTGCTGTAATCTTTGCCGAAGAGCATGCTGTGACTTATTATAAATAAATCTATCCATCTTTCTGCTCATCTGAAATGTAGATAGTTCCCAAAAACTTGAGCTACACTAGAAAAAAAAAGAGACTCTGTTTATAGCTACAAAATGTTGATAACTTTCTGAACTCAGAATTTGCCGAAAATTACTTGGGAAAACTACCACAACTTTAGCCAAGTCATTTTCTTTAACTTATTTTCTGACATTTCCATCAACTCTTTTCTGAGAATTACAAGTAAATATCAGAAAGCTAAATTTATGAACAATGATGAACTTGCAGTTGAATGATCAGATTTTACTTCCACAAACGAAACTAAAATGAACATGTGCTTATTCATTTACCAAATGCTCTGGAAACAGGGCGGAGCATTCTGCTGTGGATACTTTTCCTCTTCGACTTGGGAGTCATCTGCCACACAAAACATAATTCCAGTTAATCATTAAAGCATAAATAATATTCACAAATGTTGCATATTCAATCGCATATTGATTAAATTTGCTTTCAGGTTCAATAATTTTTTTTTAAAACTTACCAGTGCCAAGGATGTGACAATAGTAGATTAATTGTTCTATACACTACTTATCCCTCAATCAACACCTCAAAATACTATCAGATAATTATCAAACTGCTGTTTGCGCTTGACTGCTGTGTTGCCTGCATTACAACAGTGACAACACTTCAAAAAGCACTTCATTGACTGTAAAGCACTTTGGGATATCCAGAAGTTGTGAAAGGCATATAAATGCAAGTCTTTCTTTCCTTAAAGTAACTTACAAAAACTCAAAGACATTTTTATAATATTAAATGCCATGTTAGGAAGACATGCAATGGGAAGGACAAGTCATCCAAAATGGTAACATTTCTGCAAATGTGACCATTCATAATCTATATTATACACAGTTGCCTCTTTCCTTCTATATTTCCTTATCAGACATGAATCAAGCTGCCAGTGCCCCCCTAAAAGGTCAGTCCCCCCCTAAAGTTGAATTTAGCATTGCACACATTTAATAGTTAATTGCTGAATGTTCATTTTTCAGTGTAAAATGGCTCATTCCCAAATACATACATATGCTTTTAAACTAGCATTCCCCTGCATGGAGAATTTAAATGGCCAAGGTTTTTTGTGCATATTTTTAGAAAGATTATTCAAATTTACATTACACATGAAGCACCAAGTAGAAATGACCGGAGCCAAAATTTGCTGACTGAACAGTGTAGTATTGCCTGGAATTAAATGCTGCATTTCTCATTATATGTATAGTATTCCTCATTTTTGGAATGTAGTTTAACCTCCATGCACAAGTAAGCACTCAGCCAAATGGGGGAAAACAACTAGGACACTGTCCCTTTAGAAGTCTGACACCATACATCAGCCATTTTGGTGAAGTGGTTTTTTCCCCAGGCTTGTGAATTGGGGCCCTGTATTGAAATCAGACTTCCATCTTTAATTAGAGGAAGTAGCATAGACTAACACAAAACAAAAGTTGCCTGACAGGCTGAATGAATCCAAAAGTCGAAAATGCATCTGATAAGAAAGATAACCAAATAGGAAGGGAAGGAGCTCTGCAAATAAAGGCATGAAATAAGGAACTTCATACCTAGGGCACAGAGTTTAACAGTTATCTGTTCAGCATAAAAATATAATTGAAATATAATAAAATGTAACTACTGGAAGTGAGGAACTGTGGCAAAATGTTAAAATCAGCTTTGAGCAACATTGTAGTTATCTGTTCAATTGTCAATTCAACAACAAAGTAATACAACTGTCCATGGGAGAGGCATCTGATGGTAGTTAAAAACTTAGCTCTCATTTTCTAAGGTAAGTGAAACATCATTTTATGCAAAAATGTTAGACATGTCATGTAATTTCCGTAAAAAATATCAACATGATAAGGGGGTCCCACCAGAAGTGCATGAATTGCTCTAACTCTGCAGGCTGAAAGCAGCAGCAAACCAGCAGTTTTTAAGAATTTTAAAGGTGCAACAATCCATCTGGGCCAACCACCAGTTTATTCAACATACAATTCAAATCTCAGGTGGGGCATTAACTGCCCAAAACGTTTGACTTTCCACCTGTCTAATAAACTCAAATCCATCTGGATGTTCATCAGCTGAATGTCCCATCAGGAAAGATGCACCATTCATCATCTGGTGACAGATTCTGAGGAAGCAACCGTAAATGTTACAATAACTGACCTGCTATAATGGGTTGTAGTCATGGACCTAATGCTGATGTACAAATCTTTTTCATTTAGGCCTTTAGGCTCTTGCAATAGAAAGCTTTTGAAATGTCAGTAACACATTTAGTTTGGCGGAAAGAAAACTTCAGTTAGTCTGTATATCTAAGGGGCGAAGCTTTTATATCGAAGCTCTGAGGAGCACTGTGCAACATCTATCACTTCAACTGCAGAAAGGTCAATCAATTCTCAGAGAAAGTCAGAACATTTGAGTTCTTCCAAACAGTGAGAGGTTACGAAGATAAACGTGATCTCTGCTGTTTGGATCCTGTACACGAAGTTCAAGGCTCAGATTCAAGATGGGTTGAAACCTTCTGTCTTTTAGGGGTCTAACAATAAGTGTAAATATGACACTCTGAGATCCTAAACCAGACAAGCCTGCAAGGTAGCCCACCTCTGGGCTGCAGAACAATATTCTAAATCAAAGGACACTAGCTGCTACTTTGTGCTAGAGCTTAATCGCCTGGATATTGTCAGATTGGAAGTTATTTTCAATAATAGTGAATTACAGTAACACTGATCGGTGCCACCTATTTGGTAATAAATTTAACCTAGCACCCTAGTTTCATTTTAAGAATATTTAAGCATAAAATCTTTTACTCCAGAGAGAGATAGTCTCAGAGTTTTTCTTTGGGGTGGGTGGGGAGGGGGGGGGGTGTGTGGAGTAGCGGAGGGGGATCCGGAGTGAGTGAGTGTACGGGATGTGTGTCTTATATGAGCAATTTCCAATACTTGCACTATGTGAAACACTATGGGGGAAACTCCATGAAGTTGAGCAAAGAGGATGGTCCAGTGGAAGTCCAGGTTAAGTTATGGAGTTTAAAATGTGGAAGTTTATGGGAAAAAGTTAAATCCAGGATGAGATCCATGCATGTGTTCATTGGGATACACAGGTTCAAGTAATAAACATCATGGATATTTCAGTCATCAAATGAAACATGCCTAGGCTTCAAAACTTAAGGAAGCAAAATTCCACTTCATAGTCCATGAGTTATTCAGCCAGTAGCTATGGCCTTAGTGTAAAACATCAACTGTTCAGTAATTGTAGCTAAGCCTGGGCAATGGTGCCAATAAAAGAAGAGTCCCATCTAAATCCAGCCATGCATGAAGCCAGGTCTCACAAGGCTGAGGATTTGGAAACAAAGCTGTCTTTAAAGGCTCTAAAGGAGGATTCTTGGTCAGGAATTTCCTACTTCTAATGCCAGCAATAAGGATGGTCAGGGTAATGATATTACAGTTTGTGGAATAAGTTATAGGAAAAGTCATTCAGAAAATTCCCCTGTTCTTCCTTGAATAATGCCATGTGACCTTATATGCCCAACAGCAGGGACAGACATCCGAGAGATGGCACCCCTGACAGTGGAGCAATCCCTCAATATTGCACTGAACAGTAATCGAGATTACGTGCTCAAATCTCTGGAATGAGATTCAAATTAATGACGTTCAAGCTTGAGGTGAACCAAGGCTGACACATAAGCAATGATTCCTGTAAGTTCTGTGTGTGCACGGCCATGCAGCAATCGTGAAGGTACCGTGCATGTTGCTCACAAGTAGTCCCCTTTAAGATAACGCATGTGCAAAACTGTGTTAAAAATGTAAAAGTACCATGCATTGAACTAAACAGGCCATGCACAACAAAGAAAATTTAGAGGGATCATTGCACTTAAGCCCTAACTTTTCAAGTCTTTCTTCATAATTGTAACTTCTGTTCTGTGCAAGAGGAAGCCCACTGGAGAGAATAAAGGGCAGTGCTAAATGTTCACTTTCCCTCAACTGAGGAGAAATGAATATTATTGATAATGAGTAAACAATTAAATGCCCAGGTTTAAATAAGCTAGTCACTGAGGGGATAGTTTAATATTTATAACTGCAATGTTCAATTTGGAGCAAACCTAATTTTAAAAACAAAACATAACAAAAGGAAATCATTTGAATTTGTGGAAAGCTAATATTTATGTTATGAAATAAACTTCTGTAAATCCCAATGTTATTCTGGCGATTCCTGGATGTTCTTTTAAACTGGAGAACAAAAGTGAGCAAGCTAACGGTCTTATGCCCAACTGAATAGTGGCAGAGCTTTGTATTTACGTGATTCGAATACAGAAATAATACCTATCCTAATAACTTACAAATGGAAGCTACTTACAAAATCAAATTTAGACAGTGCAGCAGTTAACTGACGAGTTAACTAAAGTTCTACCTGGTCTGTGGAGTATTGGGTGAACAAATTATACCACAAATGGGTCATCTGGTTTCTAAAAACGCAAAAGAATTTTAGGCTGGCCGCAACAGAGCCCATGAATGCAGCTGTGGTATTTCTAAATAGTGATTTCACACCAACATTCCCCACTTGAGACTCACTCACTGGTTTTGTAGCAGAGCTCACCTGTGATATAAAAAAATCATAGCACAACAAGCTACTGTGCATCCACTTTATAATGAACGTATAGTTAAACAGAATATACTAGAAGGCATGGATAATATGGATGTACACAGGTTATTCTATTTAAGTTGTGATTATGCTGCTGGAATACAAGAGCAGTAAATTGGCAAACCTGAAGCAAGATTACAGATTAGAAGTTGTTCCTGTACTCAAATTAAAGATGATGTGCATGAGATTCCCATCAAAATAAGTCAATGATGCGCCAATTAACTCCTTTCCAAAATTGTTGGATTAATATCTAGCTATGAAGGTGTTGAAGCATACATGCCCAAACAAACAGAGGTGAACTACTGTAGCTCCAGTTCTGCCCAGACTTGAGGAATGCTGAATGAGGTTCCTAGACAATATTACACTGGCATTCCTTGGTTTAACTGCCTAATGTTAAGACTAATGAAAGACTTCATTGCATCCACTCTTTGATGCATTTTCTTTGATTAATTGCCTTCGGCAGGAGTCTGAATTAATGTGTGTGCATATTATACATGCACTAAAGGAAGGAGATTTGATGCACAAATTTTAGTATTTCCTGCATTAGTGCACAGTCTTCTTCAGCCTTTGAATAAAATTCAGCTTTAGATATAAACGAATATGCTATGATTCAAATGTAGTGGGACACAGTCTCTAACAGCCTGAAGCTAATCAGCAGTTCTGTTCAAACATACAAAACTTTATGTCAAAGGAGGACACCATTTGGTCTATATGTCTGTGCCAGTTGAAACAGAGCCATTCAACCAAATCCCACTTTGCAGTTCTTGGTCCACAGCTCTCTAGGTTACAGTACTGAAGTGCATATAGAAGCATATAATGGTTACAGCACAGGAGGCAGCTATTTGGCCTGTCGTATCAGTGTCAGCTCTCTGCAAGAGCAATTCAGCTTATCCCACTTCCCCAGTCTTTTCCCTGCAAAGTACCAAGTGCTTTTGAAATGGGATGAAGGTTTCTGTCTCTACCACACTTTCAGGCAGTGAGTTCCAGACCTCCACCACCCTCTGGGTGAAAAAAATTTCTTAACTCCCCTCTAATCCTCTAGCCAATTACTTTAAATCTATGTCCCATGGTTACTGATCTATTTGCTTAGAGAAGTACATCCTTCCTATCCACTCTATATAAGCCCCTCAATAATTTTATACGCCTCAACTAATTTTCCCCTTAGCCTCCTCTGTTCAAATGAAAGAAACCCCAGCCTATCCAATCTTTCCTCACAGCTAATATTCTCCATTCCTGGCAACATCCTCATAAATCTCCTCTATACCCTCTCTATTGTGATCACATCCTTCCTGAAATGCGATGACCAGAACTGTGATCAGTACTCGAGCTGTGGCCTAACTAAGGTTTTATACAATTCTAGCATAATCTCCCCACTTTTATATTCTATGCGTCGGCTAATAAAGTAAAGCATCCCGTATGCCTTCTTAACCACCTTACCTACCTGACCTGCTACCTTCAAGATTTCCAAGGTCCCTCGATTTAGCTACACTTGTCAGTATCTGACCATTTATTGTGCACTTGCCTTGTTTGCCCCAAATGCATTACCCCACACTTCTCCAGATTGAATGCCATTTGCCACTTTTCTGTCCATCTGACCAGTCCGTTGGTATCTTCCTGCAGTCTGCAACTTTCTTCCTCACTATCAAGCAGATAGCAAATTTTTGTATCATCTGCAAACTTTGTAATTAGGCCCTCTACATTTAAGTTTAAATCACTGATATAGATCACGTAAAGCAAAGGACCTAGTAGTGAGCTCTGCTGAATCCAACTGGAAACAGCCTTCCAGTCATAAAAACACTAGTTAACAACTGCTCTTTGCTTCCTGCCACTGAGACAATTTTGGATCCATCTTGCCACTCGTCCTTGGATCCCATGGACTTTTATTTTTCTGATCAGTCAGCTATGTAGGGTCTTGTCAAAACCCTTGCTAAAATCCATGTTGACTACATCACATGCACTACCCTCACTGACCTTCTTTGTTACCTCCTCAAAAAATTCAATTGTTAGTCAGACACGCCCTTCCCTTGAAAAATCCATGCTGACTGCCCTTGATTAATCCGTGCCTTTCTAAATGAGGAATCATGCTGGCCATCACAAAATTTTCCAATAATTTTCACGCCACCGAGATTAAGCTGACTAACTTGTAATGACTTGGTCTATCCTTTCCTCCCTTTTTAAGCTATAGTATAATGTTAACAGTCTTCCACACATCCGGCACCATGCCTGTAGTCAGAGAGGATTGGAAAATGATGGCCAGAGCCTTCACTATTTTCTCCTTTGCTTCTCTTAGCAGTCTGGAATATATTTTTGCACTTCTCAGCAATTTGCCTATATATTTTCTCTTCTATTTCATAGTCCACTTCACCCAGTCTGATTGCCCTTTTTTTGTTCTTCAGTTCTACCCATATGATGCTCCTTCTGGCATAGCAGCCCTCCTCACAGTTGAGATCATTTCTGCAACTCACCCTCCTTTTTATACTCCCCTTCTCTATCCTGTCTGAAAACCCTGTAACCAGGAATGTTGAGCTGCCATTCCTGACCTTCTTAAAGCCGTATCTCATTAACGCATGGTGGGTCCGTTAGCTCAGTTAGCTAGACGGCTCAAGTGAAATGCAGAAAGATACCAACAGCGCGGGTTCAATCCCCATACCGGATGTGGTAGTTCATGGAGGTCTGCCTCCTCACCTTGCCCCACACTTGAGGAGTGGTGACCCTCAAGCTATACATCACAAACTGTCTCTCTCTCTCTAATGGGCAGAGATGCTTATGGTCCTTTGGGACAATGGCTACAGCAATCTCAGTAACAGCTGGATCATTCTTCCTCGTGTCTTTCTGTGCCCTCAACTCATATGCCTTATTTATTAGACTCTTTGCATTGAACTATGTAACAATTGTCATTGTAAAATGTCTTAGTTGTTTATTCGCTAGCCTTCTCGTGTTGATCACATCAATCTTCCTCAACACCTCTGGTATATATTATTCTGGCAACAAATTGTGGTATCATAATATGATATACCACGTGGGTTTTCGCCGGGTGCTCCGGTTTCCTCCCACATCCAAAGACTTGCAGATTGATAGGTAAATTGGCCATTATAAATTGCCCCTAGTATAGGTAGGGGAATTGTGGGGATGTGGTAGGAATATGGGATTAATGTAGGATTAGTATAAATGGGCGGTTGATGGTCGGCACAGACTCAGTGGGCCGAAGGGCCTGTTTCAGTGCTGTATCTCTCAATAAATAAAAATTTAAAAAAATGACTGAATTTGATATTAGGTTTGAGTGAGATGAGTCATAAAACATGGCTTTAAATTTAAGTGAGGCAAACATGAAATGAGGCTTTCCAATTCTCAGAACTATTTGCGTGATAACTACTGGCACAAAACCATGGGCAAAGGCACTCTCAAATACAGGGGGCCTAACCTTTATAAGTAGTGTGTCATGTGAGTCGATGACATGTGGCCAAACCTCCAGGAATGCATCCAATGAAAGTCAGCAACACTAAGCACACATAGAAACTAGCTAGATATAAGCCCACCTCAAAGCCTAGGCTCAGTGGTAGCACTCCTGCCTCCGAGTCAAAAGATCATGTATTCAAGTCCCTGACATCTAGGCTGACTCTCCAGTGCAGTACTGGGGTGCCATCTTTCAGAGGAGATGTTAAACCAAACTTGCCCTATTTTGAACAGAGCAGGGGAGTTATCCTGGTGTCCTGGACAACACTTATTCCTCAACCAACAACTAAAATAGATGGTCACTGCTGTTTGTGGAAGCTTGCTGTGTGCAAATTGGCTGCCAGAGTTCTTGCATTCAAAAGTACTTCATTGGCTGTAGAGCACTTGGAATATACTGAAGTCATCAAAGGTGCTTATAATACAATTCTTCCTTTCTTAAAGCCAGTAGTGGAGGTCCTCCATGTTAGGAAAAGGTACCTGACCACTCTTGGAACTGAGCTCGAGAGTGAGCAGGAGGGATTAAAAAACACAATCATCCTTTGTTTCACAACCCAATTGTTCAATTTGCAAAAGTAAGCTTTAATAATCATTTCAAACAGACTAATCACTTTATATAAAAGTCCAATTGTCATTCTAGCACATTATCAAAAATAATCAAAGCACATCTGACTTCTCTCATAGGACTTCCATGCAACAGAAAGCAAATGAAGCAAAAAAGACAAACCAACTGCCCAACATTAGACTGTAACCACAGGAATACTTACACTGGTACAGCAGAGAGTCTCCATGCAGCAAAAGGAGAAATCAGAAAATGGAGGAAAAGAAGACATGATGAAAATGGTTTTATATTTCAGAAAGAAAGTATAACCAGCACAAAAGAAAATACACTGCAGCACCATTATCTTTAACACTCAAAGCTTAGTGAATCAGAAACGCACAGATAGCAAGAAGTTATAAAGTAGGTTTTGGTGGCCAGATTTAAACCAGAACAAAGGAAATTATCAATACATTTCAGCAATATTCAATATGACCAATAAGTTTAACAAACCATGCATGGAGGCAGACATTGAATGCTGATAGAAGTATTAGCATATAAATGCAATTTCTAAATTAAATATTTGGCTTAGTCCCTTCCCTCCACAAGAGAATGAGAACATAACCTTACTGCTGCCTTTCTGAACTAGTTCATGCGGACACTGGGAGTGTGTGTGGGTTGGTGGGGGAAGAGCTGGCATGAGATAAATTAATTAATTCATCCTTCCTGGAAGCATTCCAACCCTGTCAGTACCTCTGTGGAAAAATGCTTCATAAAATGTTTTGTTCTGGAAAAGTGATATGATCTTCAGTGCAAAGTAAGTGGTTCCTCACTGACTGGAGAAAGTTCCAGATTCAAAGCCATTTCCTTCCACTCTGGTGCACAGCTCCAACTGAACTGTAACCTGTGCATTATGCTTTGCTTGTGCTGGAACTGAGGGTATTAAACACTGGGGCCCTGCTGTCAACATCCTGGGGGTCACCATTGACCAGAAACTGAACTGGACTAGTCACATAAATGCTGTGGCTACAAGAGCAGGTCAGAGGCTGGGAACACTGCCGTGCGTAACTCACCTCCTGACTCCCCAAAACCTGTCCACTATCTATAAGGCACAAGTCAGGAGTGAAATGGAATACTCTCCACTTGCCTGGATGCGTACAGCTCTAACAACACTCAAGAAGCTCGACACCAAGGACAAAACAGCCCGCTTGATTGGCACCCCATCCACAAACATTCACTCTCTCCATCACCGAGGCACAGTGGCAGCAGTGTGTACCATCTACAAGATGCACTGCAGCAACGCACCATGGCTCCTTAGACAGCACCTTCCAAACCTGTGACCTCTACCACCTAGAAGGACAAGGGCAGCAGATGCATGGGAACACCACCACCTGCAAATTCCCCTCCAAGCCATGCACCATCCTGACTTGGAACTATATCACTGTTCCTTCACTGCCGCTGAATCAAAATTCTGGAACTCCCTTCCTAACAGCACTGTGAGTGTACCTACCTCATGTGGACTGCAGTAGTTCAAGAAGGCGGCTTTCCAACACCTTCTCAAGAACAATTAGGGATGGGCAATAAATGGTGTTCTAGCTAGCGACAACCACATCCCCCAGGCCCACATGAATGAATAAAAGAAAAATTGCTTACTGCACTTGCAAGTTTCATGTCATCTGCAAATTTAAAATTGGGCTCTGCACCCCCAAGTTCAAGTCATTAATGCATAAAACAGCAGTGATCCTCATACTAAACTATGGGGAACTCCATTGTATACCTCCCTCCAGTCCAAAAAACAGCTATTCACCACAACTCTCTGTTTTCTATCTGTTAGCCAATTTTGCATCCATGCCAGTACTTCCCTTTTATTCCATGGGCTTCCATTTTGCTAACATAATATGTGGCACTTCATCAAATGCCTTCTGAAAGTCCATATACATATCATTTAAATAAATGATCCTCGTCATGGCTAAAATGGATCTGATTGTCCAGTTACATGTCTAGCATTATTCCAACATGGTTCTGGCTTTACATAAGACATGAACCCTTTCTTGTAAGAAGCAGTTATCAAGACCAAAATGGACTCTGAAGCAAAGCAGATTGAAATTGCACCTCTACCCCCACACCCCCGACACCTACCCCATTAGGGAGACTCATTCAGCACTCCTAGGTTGAGCCTTGACTCTGAATCTAGGCTACAATTACAACATAACTGCAGTGTTGGTGTCAAGTGAAACAATTTGGCAGTGACATTACATTGTCATGGGGTGCATTTACACTACAATCTCCAACAGACCCATGATCTTAACAGATGGAAATCTTTATTCCCTATCGGAGAACCTTTATTCCTCTTCCACTCATGGCAGATAAATTAGATGATGTACTTGAAAGTGAAGTACCACAAATTATTGTGCCAAAAAGCCAAATGTCCATTAAAATATCATGTTGATCTGGAAAAATGAATTGATTTTCAATGCAAAATAAGTGGTTCCTAATTCGGACTAAAGACAGCAAATTGTACTTGTGCAGTCTGTTTGAATACAAGTGACAAGCATATATTTTAAAGCATTCTACGCTGTCTCATGTTTTCAAAACATATTCCAAATAGTTTAGCTTAAAGCCACAATTGAAAAACCATCAATTTCCTTTGTCAAATGTTTCAGGATCCTGAACTGAGGATAAGAGTTTAATTTTAAAAGCTGAAGATGTCAACAATATTACTCAAATCAAAAAGAAATGCATTTTGATTTGCGTGTTCTGCTATTTGCCTCACATGAACAGCAGCTCACCCTCAACCTCTCAGGTTTTTTTTTTAAAGAACTTGCTGGATTTGCACATAAGTTACCTGTGAAAGTTGCCGCAAAAGTTAGCACTCATACTAAATGGCACAAGTTCCCTTTTAATGACATGATAATTGTTATTGCAATGTCGATCAAACTCTCCTGCTGAAAAACTGAACAATTTAAAATGTCTCATTCCTGCATGCAGTACATTCTTAAAGATTTTAATTTTTTAATATTTTTTCTTACTTTCCTTTTTGTCTTTTCCTCACTCTCTTAATCCAATCCTTCTTTCTCTATTTCTCTTTCTGTACCTGATTTGACTCTAATTCTTGCATTCTTACTCAACAGTCCTG
Source organism: Heterodontus francisci (assembly GCF_036365525.1). Lineage (NCBI taxonomy): Eukaryota > Metazoa > Chordata > Chondrichthyes > Heterodontiformes > Heterodontidae > Heterodontus > Heterodontus francisci. The sequence goes on from NC_090372.1 coordinate 42,138,188, forward strand.
TTTTCTTCTCAATCCTTAAATCTCATTGCTCGCTAAGGTCCCAGATGCTCCACTGCCCTCACTGTACCGTTAACTTATCGCACTTACAGAAAATTATATTTGATTGAAGGGTGCAGGAACATGTCTACTAATGGTGCATGTCACGAGATGTCCACCTCCAATAGGATTTGGTCCAATGTTCCTAATCTTATGGAATATGCATTCCACTATTTAGTATTGCTCTGTTGCCTTTGGGCACAGTTCACTCTACAAATTTTAATATCGTAACTATTACTATATTTGCCTAGCATGACGCATCTAAAACACTACATGTTTTCAATCATTTGCACAATTCATCTTCACAACGAAAGATGTGCCCAAGAGCCTTTTCAGATATGCAACAATGTATTCATAGTATTATATATTTAGCTTTGCAAACTTCAAGAATATTGGTGATAACTAAAGAACCACATCAAAGGTTATTGCGGATAATAAAAGTTCATGGTGTCATGGTGTAGGGGGAGCATATTGGCATGGATAGAATCACAGTGCAGAAGGAGGCCATTCAGCCCATTGTCTCCGCACCGGCTCTCCGATAGAACAATTCACTCAGTTCCATTCCCCCCACCTTGCACATTCTTCCTTTTCTAATTCCCTTTTGAATGTTTCAATTAAAACTGCCTCCACCACACTCTCAGGCAGTGCATTCCAGACCTTAACCACTCGCTGCATGAAAAGTTTTTCCTCATGTCACTTTTGCTTCTCTTACCAAATACTTTAAGTCTGTGCCCTCTCGTTCTCAATCCTTTAACAAGTGGGAACATTTTCCATCTATCTACTCTGTCCAGACCTCATGATTTTGAATACCTCTGTCAAATCACCTCTCACCCTTCTCTTCTCCAAGGAAAACAGTCCTAACTTCTCCATTCTATCTTCATAACTGAAGTTCTTCATCCCTGGAACCATTCTTGTGATTCTTTTCTGTACTCTCTCCAATGCCCTCATGTCTTTCCTCAAGTGCAACGCCCAGAACTGGATGCAATACCCCAGCTGAGGCCGAACTAGTGTCTTATACAAGTTCAACATAACTTCCTTGCTCTTGTACTCTATGCCCCTATTAATAAAGCCCAGGATACTGTATGCTTTATTAACCGCCCTCTCAACCTATCCTGCCACCTTCAATGACTGATGCATATATACACCCATGTCCCTCTGCTCCAGCACCCTCTTTAGAATTGTACCTTTTATTTTATATTGTCTCTCCATGTTCTTCCTAACAAAATGAATCACTTCACATTTCTCTGCATTGAATTTCATCCGTCACCTGTCTGCCCATTCCACCAACTTGTCTATGTCCTTTTTGAGTTCTACATTATCCTCCTCACAATTCACAATGCTTCCAAGTTTCATATCATCTGCAAACTTTGAAATTGTGCCCTGTACAAGATCGAGGTCATTAGTATAGATCAGGAAAAGTAAGGGTCCGAACACTGACCCCTGGGGAACTCCACTACAAACCTTCCTCCAACCCAAAAAATATCCATTGACCACCACTCTTTGTTTCTTGTCACTCAGCCAATTGCAAATCCATTTTGTTACCATCCCTTTTATTCCATGAGCTATAAGTTTGCTCACAAGTCTGTTGTGTGGCACTGTATCAAAAGCCTTTTGAAAGTCCAAGTACACCACATCAACAGCATTGCCCTCATCAACCCTTTGTTACCTCCTCAAAAAACTCCAGCAAGTTAGTTAAATGATTTTCCCTTAAGAAATTCATGCTGGCTTTCCTTAATTAACATGCATTTGTCCAAGTGACTATTAATTTTGTCCAGAATTATTTTTTCCACAAGTTTCCCCACAACCGAAGTTAAACCGACTGGCCTGTAGTTGCTGGGCTTATCTTTACACCCTTTTTTGAACAAGGGTGAAATGTCTGCAATTCTCCAGTTCTCTGGCACCACCCCTAGTCTAAGGAAGACTGAAAATTATGGCCAGTCCCTCCGTGATTTCCACCCTCACTTCCCTCAGTATCCTTGGATGCATCTCACCCGGTCCTGGTGCTTTATCCACTTTAAGTACATACAGCCTATCTAATACATCCTCTTTATCCATTTTAATCCCTTCCAGTGTCCGAATTAACTCCTCTTTCACCATTGCCTGGGTTGCATCTTCTTGCTTGGTAAAGACAGATACATTTAAAACCTCAGCTATACCCTCTACCTCCATGCATAAATCCCCTTTATGGTCTCTAATCGGCCCCACTCCTCCTTTTACCACTCTTTTACTATTTATATATCTATAGAAAAGTTTGGGATTTCCTTTAACACTAGCTGCCAGTCTCTTTTCATGCTCTCTCTTTGTTTCTCTTATTTGCATTTTCACTTCCCCTCTGGACTTTCTACATTCAGCCTGGTTCTCAATAGTATTTTCTACCTGGCAACTGTCATAAACACACTTTTTCTTCTTTATCTTAATCTCCACCTCTTTTGTCATCCAGGGAGCTCTGGATTTGTTTGCCTTACCTGTCCCCTTCAAGGGAATATACCTTGACTGTGCCCGAACTATCTCTTCTCCAAAGGTAGCCCATTGTTCAGCTACTGGTTTTCCTGCCAACTTTTGACTCCAATTTATTCGCCCCAGTTCCATTCTTACCCCATTGAAGTTGGCTTTCCCCCAGTTAATTATTCATACACTGGATTGTTCTTTATTCTTTTCTATCGTCAGCCTAAATATTATGATACAAATATCAATGTCCCCTAAATGCTCTCCTACTGATACTTGATCCATTTGGCCCAACTCATTCCCAAGGTCCAGGTCTAGCAGAGCCTCCTTTCTCATTGGACTAGAAACAGACTGCTGTAGAACATTTTCCTGAACACACTCTAAGTACTCTGGCCCCTCACTGCCCTTTACACTACTACTATCCCAGTCTATGTTTGGATAATTAAAGTCTCTCATTATAACTACTAAATTTTGCACCTCTCTTTAATTTCCTTGCAAATTTTTTCCTCCACATCCTTCCCACTAGCTGGTGGCCTAAAGACAACACCAAGTAATGTAATTGCACCTTTTTTGTTCCTTAGCTCTAGCCAAATTGATTCTGTCCTCGACCCCTCTGGGACATCCTTTTTCTCCAGCACTGCAATGCTCTCCTTAATCAATATCACCACCTCTCCCCCTTTTCCCCCTATCCTATCTTTCCTGAACACCTTGTATCCAGGAATATCTAACACCCAGTCCTGCCCTTCTTTGAGCAGGTCTCTGTTATTGTCACAAAATCATATTTCCACATGGCAATCTGCGCCTGTACCTCACCAATCTTATTAACCATACTCTGAGCACTCACAAACATGCACATTCACCCTGATTCAGACTTGATTACTTTCTCCCTTATTCTGACCCTACCTAATAACTTACTATACCCTCCTCTAGTGCTATCTCTCTCCCTCAGTACTCTGTGCACATTAGTATTTCTCTCTGATACTTGCTCCTGGTTCCCTGACAAGTTACTTCCCTCCAGTCAGAACTCCTCCCCCTGCTGATCTCATTTAAACCCTTCCCAACAGCACTAGCAAATTACCCTGCAAGGATATTAGTCCCAGTCCTGCTAAGATGCAACCCGTGCATCTTGTACAGGTTTCACCTGCCCCAGAACTGATCCCAATGCCTCAGAAATCTGATGTGCTCCCTCCCACACCAGTTCTCCAGCCACATGTTCAATCGTTCAATTCTCCTATTCCTATGCTCACTCGCACGTAGGACTGGGAGTAATCCTGAGATACCTTTCTTCCAGGGCCGGCGTCCCTCTTGCTGTGGTGTCTGGTACAGTCCCAGCAGTGGCCACTGCTCCCAGTGGCGCTGCTGGGACCGAGAGCTGTTGCCTCGCTGCTTGGCCGACAGCTCATGGAGGCGGAACCTCCTGCCTCAGAGAGGTGGATGTCCCATCCAAGTCCAATTAAGAGCCCGGGCCACGTAAAATCCTGGCAAGGCTCCTAGGCTCGGCGGAGGCGGGCTCATCCCTGACTTTTTGGCCTGTGGGCGGGGCCGCCCACCCAAAGTAAAATTCCAGCCCATGGTTTTAAAAAAAACACAAAATAATTCAACAGTTCATTGCTTAATATCCTTGATCTAACTTTGGGGTTAAATAAATGCACCATTTATGGTATAGAATTGGCTGGAATAAAAGTGTTGTTTCAACTAGTCCATCAAGAAATGTTAAAAATGTTAAATTACTTCAAATTTACAATGAACTGCAAATATATTTAAAAACAATTCCCCAGTACCCGCTAAAAGCCTGTTTTAGTTACTACACATTTAAAAGATACAGAATTGAAATTAAGACACGTATATTTACAGTTATCTGCAGGCTCAGGCATCACACAATTGAGACCAGTCTTGTCCCCACCTGGCATCGGTGTGCAAGCACTACTGACATGAAAACTGGAAGGCGATCAGGAGGAGAAGATTGGCTTGTGTTTTTCCTGTACACCCCAGGGACACACAGTTTGCAATTACCGTACTGCAGCTATGGTTAAGATCAGCTAACTCAGTTATATCCCACGAACAAACTGAGGATCGTCCTAATTTGTATGGCATAGCGCCACACCATTGAAAAAATATCCCTACAAAACAAATCATATCTATCATGTAACTTGCAATAAATAAGGTACCCAAAAGGCCAGGACCAATTTCAACTAGTACAGCTCAAGAATGGCCAGAAATATGCAGCCAAAATGTTTTCTTGTTACTGCACTCACTTTTCATTAATGTCAGCAATAATTAAAGCTCATTTAATCTGTTATGCTTTTCAACTGTTTATTGAAAACCATTCATATTTTACTTAATGTCGATGGTATTATGATTGATGTTGCATTTGTTAACTGCAAGAGGAGATTGTATCTTTAAGTGAGCATTAGCTTAATGCATTGCAAACATCCTGAGTGATGGACCACTTCATACAAAGGTATGTCTGACAGCAGCTAAAACAAGTCATTCCCAAATGGCCAAGCTCCATTTTTAAAACTGGTAACAGAGTGATAAATGTCACTATAAATAATTCAAGATTACCTAAATCAATAACATTGGAAATGCATGCAGCAAATGATGAAGCATTGTGCCTGAATTTATTGACTGAAACCAGAAGCCTACCATAAGGTAACACTATGGAAATAAAATCTAGGAGAATAATACAGAGAACACATTTTAAAGTCCACTACAAAACTTACAAACGCAGAACATATCATTTACAGCCCACCTCATGACTTTTGAAATTAAAAGGACAGTGGTTTAAGAGTCTGTCCAGATGAAAAAATGAAAAGAAAGCAAAAGAAGCTCATCAAACCCAACCAGTCACAGATGATGCAACTACACCACCATGTTCCTCACCAGCAGTAATTTGTTCTCCTGGGACAGACTTGAAATAAATCAGAGAAAAAACTGGACCATTCAAAAAAAATTCTACTCTGTCCCCAAAGGCAAGTTCCTGGAGAACTCTACTGCTTGTGGCTCATATCAAAGTAGAAGTAGGCCACTCAGCTTTGAGTGAAGAAGTGCTACCTGATTTTGTTCCTGAATGGTCTAGTTCTAATTTTAAGAGTACGGCCCCCTAGTTCTCGATTCTCCCAGCAGAGAAAATAGTTTCTCAATATCTACCCTATCAAATCCTTTTAACATTTTTATCAATTATGTCTCTATTTTCTACACTCGATGAAAATACAAGCCTAGCTTATGCAACTTGTCCTCATAATTTAATCCGCTCAGCCCCAGTACCATTCTGCTGAATGTGTGCTGCACCCTCTCCAATGCCAATATTTCCTACTTGAGGTGCAGTACCCAAAACTGAACACAGTACTCTAAATGGGGTCTGACCAAGATGAAGCATAAACTTCTCCCCTCTGTATTTCCGTTCCCCTTGAGATAAATATCGAAAGTGCATTAGCCTTGTTAATTGCTTACCTTGTGACTGGAAATGCCATCTTCTTAAAGGAATTTATCAAGTTCATTTTAAAGGACTCTCGTGATCTTGTACTCCCACCGCTCAAATTTCTTCTAGAAGTTTGACGACTTTCTACAAAATCAATTCTTTCTAGGAACTTAACTCTGCTGTGGTATCCTACCACCCGTATACATTTCAAATAGTTAACCCGACTGCATCCAATTCCACCAGTTTAAAAGCTTCATCCATATTGCCTCTAAGCCTGCATTTTTCCTGCTTAAGTAATTAATTTATGCAGCCTATTCTCACAACTAAGATCTGAAAGACTTGGTAGCTTTGTAGCTGCCTTGCTTTTCACCCTATTCACAACCTCAATATCCCTCATCACATGTGGAGACCAGAAATGGACAGATTAAACCAAGTGTAGACATACCAATGTTTTATATTGCCTAGTAACAGTATTCTTCACTTTGTACTCAAGGAAAGAGTCTTTTAGAGAATCCACTCCACCTCCCCAACAACACCCCCCCACCCCCCACGAGAATTTTCAAATCAGAACCTGTTTCTCTAGCATTTACTACTGAACTCACAAACTGTTTCATTTTCTTATTGCTGTTAATTATAAGAGCTTGCGAGGCAAATTCTTTACACAGAGGGTGGTGAGTGCCTGGAACTTGTTGCCGGGGGAGGTGGTGGAAGCAGGTACCATAGAGACGTTTAAGAGGCATCTTGACAAATACATGAATGGGATGGGAATGGAGGGATACGGACCCCGGAAGTGCAGTAGGTTTTAGTTTAGGCAGGCATCAAGATCGGCGCAGGCTTGGAGGGCCAAATAGCCTGTTCCTGTGCTGTACTGTTCTTTGTTCTTTATTTTTTAAAAACTTGCATATTCTGTGTGGCAAAGCTCAGTTGATACATGTCTTTATATCTACAGGTGTATTATAACACACAATGCACAGTGCATTATTCTGCTGCTAATGGAATATTATAATCTGCCTTGTCCCTTAAAGCGAAAGGTCTTAATTGCTGTTACTAGCACACTTTGTAATCAATTAGAAGTCATTGCTGTTCTCAGGGTAATTTCTCGCTATATTGGCAGCTAAATCCCCAGTCTCCCTACCTTCCCCCTCCTTTTAAACCAGAAAGAGTAATGACGCTTCAAATAAAAAAAATGCTGCTTGCTCATTGGTATGCTTGCTGTTTAATCAGTTACTATTGCTGCCTTATGAATCTGAAAATTGACCCAATCAGGTGAAAGTGTGACAGATGCATGTTATGTGCAAAACTTTTCAGGGGATAAGAGAGAAATATTAAAAAATATTCTAACACCAAGGCATAAATTCCTTTTCCTCAAACAGCAAATCCAAAATGGAATACTGAATTTAATCATCAGAATAGTGCCAATATGAACCTCTTCCGAAAAGTATAAAATTCAGGTTGATTCGGATAAGTTAATTCTCTTTGAATGGTCATCTTACAGAGTTTCTTTTGTAACAGTTCAGTATAAAAACAACCATATTGGCAGTAACTTGTCAAAATTTGGCATACCTACATTTTATGGGTTTCTGCTTCAAATTATGTAACTGACACACTGGAGACCTTCCCCCTACCAACCAAAAGTCCATCATTTCTGTGATGGCCTAAATATCTAAGCTGCATGGTATCATCAGCTTTTCTAGTAGCCCTTTATAGTGGGTGAGTGGAGGTAGAGGTGGAGATAGGAAGAGAAGACAGATATGGTGCAATAGCAAATCAAGGAAATTTCTTCTCACTGACCCTTCAAACATAAATTTTTTCTTTGACTGCAAGCTGCCAGTAAGCAAACTATGGATGCTTTTTATCATACTGATCTTACTTTCAATAATGGAAATCTCACTACACAAACCATTCACTTCTTTTCAAGCTATTTAATGCTCTCAACTATTAGAGGTGGACTAACTATGTATAAATATATGCAATACCTTTCAGATAGAAATTTCTAAAAAAACATCTTGGATACCAACAGCAGCCTGAGCAGACACATCACCAAGAATGAACTTTTCTCTGGCTTTGCAAACTCAATTAAGCAAACTCAGTGTAGATGGGCAACTCACAATGTCTCTATTGAAGCACAATACCATCAACAAAGCTTCAGTGCATGTGACAATTTCAGCAGCCAACTGACATTAAATTCTGAGCCACAATTAATTGCTGCCTAAAACACACAGGTTTGGAGTTTTCACTGGCATTTCCAAAATCAGTCAAACCAGCGCAATAGATCATTAATTTCAAGTGCAAATTGGGTTCCTGAGAGCTTTTGGGCCGACTTTAAAAAAAAAATCACACTATAAGCAGGCCCTGCCCACAAAACTGGCTATGACCCCCACCCACCACGATCAAATTAATTATCATGGCGATTATCAGTTAATTGTGCCTGATTGTGGGCCTTCGAAGAAGATCTTAAATTTAGTTAAGTTTGGTGGGGGAGTAGGGCCCTAGTAGGCATCTTTTAAAAGCTTTTAAATATTACTTTTATTTTAATTTAGCAGGAAACTGACCACTGTGCTCCAACGTAACAAGTAAATGTTTCTGTACATAGATTTTTAAAATCCATTTTCAGATATTTCAGGTGGTGGACTGGACATTGATTAAAATGCTTATTTTTTGTGATAAATCCATTTTCAGCTATATAATAAAACTGCACTAGGTTACCACTCTTAATTATAACAAGGATTCTTATTTAACACAAATTTATTGTCAACAAACATTATGCTTTAAAATGCTGTCCAAACTTGCTGATTCATGTAAGATTGTATGTTGGGCATTATGCAAATGAGTTTGAGTGGAAATTTGAACAAAAAAAAAGCATTTAGCAAAATGAGTATAATTTTGAACACAATTAGTGCTTGGATTGCTGATTGTGGAAACTCTTGGGCACAGTATCAGAAAATATGCACTGATCAAGACTTCAGGTATCTGAATCACTTGGACATAGACATAATTCACATTTCACATACACACAAGTATTATAGAAAGGCTAAGTGAGTAGTGTAATAACCTCTAATTGAGATTAGTTAAAAGTTACTGCACGACTCACCTGGTCTTCCTGTTACCAGAGACTTGTTTATACAACATGAACAGAAGTCAAGCAGCAGCTCCTATCTTTCAGGACCCATGAAACTTAGATTAACTATGTACACGTCTAATTCGTAGGCTACTTTCTCCAAGAACAAAAAAAAACAGGTAGAAGCAAAACCGCATGACTCATACAGTGCCATGTCATTTTACCCTGCATAAAATATTTAAAATGTAGTGGATTCCATCTTTTTCATGTTAAGGTCTGGAATGCACTGCCTGACACTGTGGTGAAGGGCAGGTTCAATTGAAGCATTCACAAGGGAATTAGATTGTTATATGAAAAGGAGGAATGTGAAGGGTTACAGGGAGAAGGCGGGGAGTGGAACTGAGTGAATTGTTCTTTCAGAGAGCTAGTGCGGATATGATGGGCCAAATGGCCTCTTCTGAACTGTAACGATTCTGTGATAACCACTTTCAATCAAATGTCCCCACATATAATTCTTTAGCCGTCAAATTAATTATTTCAATTAAGTGATGTTCAAATAAGGAAAACTTTAGTAATGAAATTTAGAGTGATCACAGCTTTGGATCACTCCATCAGAAGCAAACAGAAAATAAGAGTTTAAAAAAAAATGAAAAGTCTGTGTGCCTTTAAGACCTGTTGTTATTTTTCTGTGAACAGTGACTGTTGACATTTGGTATTTGCAGTGCAGACTGCAAGGCAATTGGTATCCAAGCAACAGGATGGTTTTATGATTGTCTTGTGACTCTTATTGTTTGTAAAAAAAGGTTTTCAGTTCTCCAGAAGGAAACAAAACAGCTGGAGTTGTGTCTTGCTGATAGACCAGAGAAAGAGACCTATTCTCTCTAAAAAAAAAATAAGCTCTGCATTTCAAGGAAAATGTGCTACATTTAAGGTGAGGTTTTGACCTGCCTGAAAAGAGAGGAAGAGACCTCGAGAAAAGAGGAATTGCTACACTCTGTGGAGAAACCCCGCTTTGAAGAAAGGAAACCTGTGTTTTGGGTGGGGCAGGTCGCCTCCAGTCAAGAATTCCTGTCTCAAGAGTGAGTTCTGTCGTTGCTGCCTTCTGTGGAGAAGGCTCATTTGCTGAGAGTAAGTCCTGTTGACTTTTGCATTTTGGAAGTTCCTGAACTCTCAAGAAAGTTTCTGTTAGACTGCTACTTTAAATTTTAAATAGACCTGTTGCTACAACCTGTTGCTGAAAGAACTATGTGACGCCTGCTGCAGATGAACTGCTGTGAATGCCTACCCACTAGAGACTGTTGATTAATTTCACCTGGAGAGACATCGAGTGGCATCTGACTATTTGACTCTGGGACACCTCACCATTCTGGAATCAACCCACTAAAAGTTACAACCCAGTTATTTTATCATCCCTAAGAAACTATTATAAAATCAATATAACTACTTTTCCCTGGTTAACCGTTGGTAATTGAATGTGTGTGTGTGCACGAGGGTTAGGAAGATTGAAGAGTTATAACGTCTTTTTCTACATATAGATTCATCTCATTATTGTTTAAAATTTGTTTTATTAATAAACAGTTAATTTTATTGGTGTTTAAAGAAATCTGGTTTGGCATGCTTTATTTTGGCAATAAATAGTGAATTTATTAATTAATTTAGTTTATTTTTCCGGTAGGTGGGTAAGTTTACTAATATGCTGTGATCTGTGGAGTAGGGTGATTGAATTAAGTGTATTACTCCCCCCTTGACCATAACAATAGGAGTATCTTAAAAACTATCTTTAGTTACAAAATTATTGCCTAAAAGATGCTTTGAAACTGCACTTCAAACTGTTCTAGGAAAGTCCTTGGAAAGTATCTGAGTTTTCCATTATAAGTTGCACGTTCTAGTTCTCAATACTTGAGCTGATGAGACCCTGATTAAAAATCACACTAGCCTTGTTTAAATAACATGCATAATGGTTTCTGCTGCTAGGAAACCCTCAGAACAGGTTTGTGAAAGTTTGGCGATGTTATACACTGTCAACATGTCCAAACTCATCAAGATTCTGAATTCCATTAATTTCAATATGATTTTTTTCAGCACAGGCATTACAAGTTTCAATGTTGCTTTGCTTTAAATATTTATCCAAGTCTACACAGGCAAATTGAGCTGTCATGGGAGAGTTATATTCCTTCTGATATAACTGAATAGCAGTCTTATCCATACACAGTCCTGTGGTGGATAAATGGGACACTGTGTTCACTGTTTCTTTTGTTACCAAAATAAGGTCATCCAAAACATTGAACATGTGAAGTTAATTTATTTTCTGTACCCAAAAGATAGTGTTAATAGCCTCACACAAGGCAAAGAGGTATCAACATAAACAAGTCGAATGCTTTTAAAAAAATCTAATATACTTACTACATAGGTTATACATTTCCAGCAGTAAGTACAGTAAGCAGAATGGACACCCAATACACAAGACTTGAGTTTAGTATATTACTGCATTATCAAGCTTACCATGCAGGTATCAAGTTCCTCTAGCCTCTCCAATTCAGTCAGTTCCTCAGCAGTGACAGCAAGTCGTTTTGTTGGCTTCTCTTCCAACACTTCTATTTCTGTGGACTCCTGTCGTGGTAGTGGCTTTCCACGCTTTGTCAAATGGTTGGCCTATTGTAGGAAATGTGGGAAAGTATATGATCAACAACAAAGGAAGGAAACTACCATCTGCAAAATATTTCTTGTTGTTCATACTCTAGGCACTTTAGTGCTCTTGTGTGATAATATGCATTACTAATTCAACCCTAATATCAATTTATTTAGACACTATTTCAACTTGCTCATCAGGGGTATGCCAAAACAACACTCACTTGAGCTATCTAGGAGAGGATGAGGTGCCTCTTAAAACTCCAACATGAAGGCTTCGAAAAGCGTTAAAGTTTGAATGTTTTACAACTTGAATACCATCCAAGTGTGTAGCAGAAAACATTGCTTTCCACATGACATACCTTCAGGCAAAGCAGATGCCCATGAAAATGTATTACACAAAGCGAACCTCTTTTGTAATGCTACTTTTTGAAGTTGCACAAAAAGGGAATTGCTATTAAGGTGGTATTTTATATAGTTTTTCATTAGCAGCAAAACCTTGCACACGTATTGCACAGTCATGCATGACAAAAGGCAGGGGCAATGTATTTAACAGCAACCTCATCCTAAGCAATCGTAATAATGTTTTGCTAGCAATTAGTATGCAGCTGACATCAAATTATTATAATACTTAGTATGCAGATTTGAATTCTTTTATTTAAACTGCCACAATTGAAGCCCATAAATTGATATAACCTGGTGGAAATGGCACTACATAATTTTATCAGATAATTCCCGATAACAAAAAGTAATTAGTATTATATATACGTACTACCTAATTTCACTCTTCGTGGCATAGGTGGTTTGCCACCTCACAGTTCCTTCCTATTCATATCTCTCTAAATCTTAATTCAATTATGCATCATGACTGCTGCTCTGCTGATTACATCTGGGGCCCTGATCACTCTAAAGCCTCTCAAGCCTATTTAATTTCTGTCCATAACTTCAGTAAACCCAATATAGAAACTACTAAGGACAACTTAATTGATTAAATGTTATGTTCCTGTCCTTCCAGCAGCCACCACTTCTACTTTGCTACCAAAATGGTCTTCCACAACTAGTAAATCTTCTTTTCCAACCCCCCCACCCCCACACTTGTCTCTGATCAGCTGGTAACCCTCTCCAGCCCTCTTCCCCGTTAACACTTACCCATCACTCCTGAAGGCATAAATGCTAAATCACCATAGCTCTTCCTTGCCCCCAATGGTACAGTTGCTATCTCCAGAAAGCTAAACATTTTCAGATCCTTTTCCCCTCCAACTTTATTCGCAAGGTTTTTAACCAAGACCGTCCCTCCAGATACACAGAGAAGGCAGTGGGAACAGATAGCGCTAAGGTTAAATACCTGCAGTTTAATCTCCAAGACCTGGACGCAGTGCTGCAAGAAGTTTAATGACCTCACAAGAGTGGTTAAGGTCAGTGAAGGCATCTTCAAATGCTATATCCTACCAGCCACATCACTAGTAATACAGTAATAATGGGTGAGTTCAATTTACATATAGACTGGTTAAACCTAATCAGCACTAATGCTGTGGAGGATGAATTCCTGCTGCATGTATGAGGTGGGTTTCTAGAGCAGTATGCTGAAGAACTAAAGATCAGGCTATTTTAGATTTCGCATTATATAATGAGAAAGAGATAATTAATAATCTTGTTGTAAAGGAGCCTTTGAGAAATAGTGACCATAATATTATAGAAAGTGTTATAGTTCACTCTGAAACAAGGGTCTTAAATCTGAACAAAGGAAACTATGAAGGTATGAGGGGCAAGTTGGCTATGGTGGATTTGGAAAATACACAAAGATTTGACAGTAGACAAGCAATGGCTAGTATTTAATGAAGTGTTACCTGGTCTACAACAAATATACATTCTTCTAAGGCATAAAAACCCAACAGGAAAGATGAATCAACCATGGCTAACAGAAGAAGTTAAAGATTGTACTAAGTGGCTTATTAGGTTGACAGAAAAAGCGGTAAGGATTGGGAGCAATTTAGAATCCAGCAAAGGATGACCAAGAAAATGATAAAGAAAGAGAAAAGAAAATATGAATGCACACTATCGAGAAACATAAAGACAGACTGTAAAAGCTTCTTCAGGTATTTGAAAAGGAAAAGATTAGCAAGAAAAATGTGGATCTATTACGGGAAGAGACAGGAGAATTTACAATGGAGAATAGTGAAATAGCAGAGAAACTAAACAATTACTTTGTGTCTGTCTTCATGGAGGAACATACTGAAAATCTCCCAGAAATACTTGGGAACCAAGGGACTTGCGGAAATAAGTAACTGAAAGAAATTATTAATAAAGAGGTAGTACTCGAAACATTAACTGGATTGAAGGTTGATAAATCCCCTGGACCAGATGAGTTACATCCCAGAGTGTTAAATGAGGAGGCTATAGAGGTAGTGGATGCATTCGTGGTTATCTTTCAAAATTCTATAGATTCTGGAAAGGTTCCTGAAGACTGGAAAGTAGCAAATGTAACCCCACTATTTAAGAAAGGAGGAAGAGAGAAAATGGGGAAACACAGACCTGTCAGTTTGACGTCAGTAGTAGGGAAAATGTTGGAATCTATTATAAAGGATGAGTTAACTAGACACTTAGAAAATGATACGATTGGACAGAGTCAACATGGATTTATGAAAGGGAAATAATGTTTGCCAAACATGTTCGGAGTTTTTTTTTTGAGGATGTTACTTGTAGCCTAGATAAAGGAGAACCAGTGGATGTGGTGTATTTGGATTTTCAAAAGGCTTTTGATAAGAAGGTTCGTAAACAAAATTAGGGCACATGGGATTGGGGGCAATATAGTGGTATGGATTGAGAATTGGTTAACAGACAGAAAGCAGAGAGTAGGAATAAACAGGTCACTCTCAGGTTGGCAGGTTATTACTAGTGGGGTACCGCAAGGATCAGTGCTAGGGTTACAGCTGTTCACAATCTATATAAATGATTTGGATGTGGGGACCAAATGTAATATTTCCAAATTTGCTGATGAGACACAACTAGGTGGGAATACAAGTTGTGAAGAGAATGCAAGGAGGCTTCAAGAGGAGTTGGACTGGCTAAGTGAATGGGCAATAACATGGCAGATGGAATATAATGTGACAAAGTGTGAAGTTATCCACTTTGGTAGAAAAAAAACAGAAAGGCAGAGTGCTTTTTCAATGGTGAGAAATTGGGAAGTGTTGATGTCCAAAGGGGCCTGGATATCCTTGTTCATAAGTCACTAAAAGCTAGCATGCAGGTGCAACAAGCAATTAGGAAGACAAATGGTAGGCTGGCCTTCATTGCAAGGGGATTTGAGTACAGGAGTAAAGAAGTTTTAGCTGCAATTGTATAGAGCCTTATGAGACTGCACCTGGAGTATTATGTATAGTTTTGGTCTCCTCATCTTGCCATAGAGGGAGTACAATGGCGGTTCACAGCCTGATCCCTGGGATGGCAGGATTGTCTTATGAGGAGTGATTGAGGAAACTGGGCCTGTATTCTCTAGTGTTACGAACAGGCAGTAAATCTTTTTATCTCTGAACAAATTTCCCTGTTTTTTTTTTCCAACCACCTGTCCATGAATAGATTAGTGATTTAATGTTTTTCTTCCCCCCCCCACTCTTAAACCCTAATAATAAATGACCACATCAACAACACGGTTTTTAAAGTTAAAACAAAGAAGTAGGGTTCAACAACACACTCTTGAACTTGGGTTTAACTTTGCCACGCATGCTTACAAACATTCAGGGAAAGGTTAAAGGCAATAAAAAGGTAAGGAAATTTACTAAATATAAGTATAAATTAACATGAATTTCAGTTAAAACTAGTGTCCTTTGAAAAATATCAAAAAAAGTCCAAAAATGGAGACCACTGACTGGAATGCTGGGTAGGGGAAGGAGTCGCTGAGAAAACCTCTTCTCTGACAATTTCTTCTCCTTCTGGCACTTTCAGACGTAAATGGAGGCAGCTAAACTTCTGAAGTCACCTTCTTTTGGACGGAGAGGAAACTGGTAGAAATCAGACATTCCTGCTGTTTCTGCAGCTTGTCTTGTTGATTTTTCTTGTGCAGCTTCTTTCTAATTTTTCTTGTTGAACAGGCCTTAGAGAGAAGTCAATGCCACTTGAAGGCAGGGTGATCTCGGGGAGAAATGTGTAGCCGCAGGCAGCTGGCCCAAATCTCTCAACAAAAGGCAGCTGTGGGTTTAAAAACAGGCTGTACCCTCAAACTGCTACAGTTTCAAGTCCAGGCAGGTTGGATAGGGGTTTCCTGGGTCCTAAAGCTAGACCCTTTTCAAGTTGCTGTCCCACCTGACCCCTCTCCTCCATTTTGACAATCGGAGCGCAGCTAAAACATAACAGGCTGCATACAATGGTGGTTGACATTAATACTCAAATGCACAAAACACAACTTACAAGGAGGTTCTCAACTATTCTTGACACTAGAGTTTCGAAGAATAAGAGGTGATCTCATTGAAACTTAGAAAATTCTTACAGGGCATTACAGGGTGGATATAGATAGGATTTCACCTGGCTGTTGAGTCCAGAACCAGGGAATACAGTTTCAGACTAAGGGGTAGGCCATTTAAGACTGAGATAAGGAGGAATTTCTTCATTCAGAGGGTGGTGAATCTTAGGAATTCTCTACCCCAGAGGGCTGTGGAAGCTCAATCATTGAGCATGTTCAAGACCGAAATCGATAGATTTTTTTTTATATAGAGATACAGCATTGAAACAGGCCCTTCGGCCCACCGGGTCTGTGCCGACCATCAACCACCCATTTGTACTAATGCTGCACTAATTCCATATTCCTACCACATCCCCACCTGTCCCTACCACCTGCCTATACTAGGGGCAATTTATAATGGCCAATTAACCTATCACCCTGCAAGACTTTGGCATGTGGGAGGAAACCAGAGCACCCGGAGGAAACCCACGCAGACACAGGGAGAACTTGCAAACTCCACACAGGCAGTACCCAGAATTGAACCTGGGTCGCTGGAGCTGTGAGGCTGCGGTGCTAACCACTGCGCCGCCCTTAATATCTGGATACTAATGACATCAAGGGATATGGGGATAGCGCCTGAAAGTGACATTTGAGGAGATGATCAGCCATGATCTGATTGAATGGCGAAGCAGGCTCGACGGGCTGAATGGCCTACTCCTGCTGATATGTTCCAATGTCCGAGCCTCATCCACTGCTTAATTCACCACACCCGTCACACAACTACCAATAATCTCTATCAATCAGGACTCATAACTAACATTCATAGGATTCACCTTCCTGTCACACACTTAGCACTGTTGCATATCTCACATTGACGTCTCCTATGAACACACTTCCAGCCATTCAACCATGACAGCCACATCAGCCAAACATATTACAAGACACTCAATGACACATTTTCTGCTCTCCTCCAGGAGAAGGTGGCGCACAACCGGAAGCAGCATGAACTAACCAGGGGAGGAGAGGCGTGCCTGCATGTTCGAAGCCCCATGGAAGTCAGGGTGCTGGCCATTATTGGAAGAGCCATTGCTGAGGCTGTGGTGAGCAGCAGGGCTGAATCCATTGAAAATGATGGTATCCTCATACCTAATCTTCCTTCCTACATTCCAATTACCCCTCATTTCACAATCTCTTCTGATTTACAGGCTAAAGATGGTTAAGCATGTACTTCTTACTTTCTCCGTTCCACAAGTTTACCCTTGTACCTTTTCCTTTCGGATACCTAAGGCATGTAACCTGGTCAGGCAGTGGAGGAACAGCAAGAAGACAGTGATGAAGACAGCAGATTATCACTTGATTTCATACTCACAGCTCAGAAACTGACACTGCATGGATCTTAGAAGATAGCACTGAATCGGGATCCACACATGGTGACACACAAGTGGGTTGCAGCCTGAGCAGGAACCAAGGATTGTCGAGGTGCCAGCTGGACAGAGTACGAGGTTGCACATGAGTTCTGCTGTAGGAGACTCAGTTGAGGACTTTGATGGGCCAGGCTACAGAAGGCGGCGGATGGCGTACACAACAAAATGCTTGGTGCATTGGCAAGCCTGCCAGAAACTCTGCGTTCAATGTCAAGGAGCACCAACTTGGCACAAGCCTTGCGTAGAGCTTGGAATCCATCCTGTCCAGAATGGAATTGGTGGCCAAATCCAGCAACACACTTGTGGAGCCAACCATGTTGCAGTGTCTGCTGTCTGGTGTCTCAGCTTCCATTGCAGCACAAGCAGATTTTGAGTGCTGCAGTGGAAGCTCAGACTGATAAGAACATAGAACATAGAACAGTACAGCACAGTACAGGCCCTTCGGCCCACGATGTTGTGCCGAACCTTTAACCTACTCTAGGATCAAACTACCTACATACCCTTCATACTACTATCATCCATGTACCTATCCAAGAATTACTTAAATGTCCCTAATGTATCTGCTTCTACTACCACCGCTGGCAGTGCATTCCACGCACCCACCACTCTCTGTGTAAAGAACCTACCTCTGACGTCTCCCCGAAACCTTCCTCCAATCACCTTAAAATTATGCCCCCTGGTGATAGCCCTTTCCACCCTGGGAAAAAGTCTCTGCCTATCCACTCTATCTATGCCTCTCATCATCTTGTACCCCTCTATCAAGTCACCTCTCATCCTTCTTCGCTCCAATGAGAAAAGCCCTGGCTCCCTCAACCTTTCTTCGTAAAACATGCCCTTCAGTCCAGGCAGCATCCTGGTAAATCTCCTCTGCACCCTCTCTAAAGCTTCCACATCCTCCCTACAATGAGGCGACCAGAACTGAACACAATATTCCAAGTGTGGTCTAACCAGGGCTTTATAGAGCTGCAGCATAACCTCACGGCTCTTAAACTCAATCCCCTTGTTAATGAAAGCCAACACACCATATGCTTTCTTAACAACCCTATCAACTTGGGTGGCAACTTTGAGCGATCTATGGACATGGACCCCAAGATCCCTCTGTTCCTCCACACTACCAAGAATCCTGTCTTTAAGCCTGTATTCTGCATTCAAATTCGACCTTCCAAAATGAATCACTTCACACTTTTCCAGGTTGAATTCCATCTGCCACTTCACAGCCCAGCTCTGCATCCTGTCAATGTCCCGTTGCAACCTACAGCAGCCTTCCACACTATCCACAACTCCAGCAACCTTCGTGTCATCGGCAAACTTGCTAACCCAGCCTTCCATTTCCTCATCCAAGTCATTTATAAAAATCACAAAGAGCAGAGGTCCCAGAACAGATCCCTGCGGAACACCATTGGTCACCGAGCTCCAGGCTGAATACTTTCCATCTACTGCCACCCTCTGTCTTCTATGGGCCAGCCAATTCTGTATCCAGACAGCCAACTTTCCCTGTATCCCATGCCTCCTTACTTTCTGAATGAGCCTACCATGGGGAACCTTATCAAACGCCTTGCTAAAATCCATATACACCACATCCACTGCTCTTCCTTCATCAATGTGTTTTGTCACATCTTCAAAGAATTCAATAAGGCTTGTGAGGCATGACCTGCCCCTCACAAAGCCACGCTGACTGTCTCTAATCAAACTATGCTTTTCCAAATAATCATAAATCCTGTCTCTCAGAATCCTCTCCAATAATTTGCCCACTACCGACGTAAGACTAACTGGTCTATAATTCCCAGGGTTATCCCTATTCCCTTTCTTGAACAAGGGAATAACATTTGCCACCCTCCAATCATCTGGTACTACTCCAGTAGACAGTGAGGACGCAAAGATCATCGCCAAAGGCGCGGCAATCTCTTCCCTCGATTCCCGTAATATCCTTGGATATATCCCGTCTGGCCCCGGGGACTTATCTGTCCTCATGTCTTTCAAAATTTCCAGCACATCCTCCCTCTTAACCTCAACCTGTTCGAGCATATCAGCCTGTTTCACGCTGTCCTCACAAACGACCAGGTCCCTCTCACTAGTGAATACTAAAGCAAAGTATTCATTTAGGACTTCCCCTACCTCCTCCGACTCCAGGCACAAGTTCCCTCCACTATCCCTGATCGGCCCTACCCTCACTCTGGCCATCCTTTTGTTCCTCACATATGTAGAACGCCTTGGGATTTTCCTTAATCCTACCCACCAAGACTTTTTCATGTCCCCTTCCAGCTCTCCTAAGTCCATTCTTCAGTTCCTTCCTGGCTACCTTGTAACCCTCTAGAGCCCTGTCTGATCCTTGCTTCCTCAACCTTAAGTAAGCTTCCTTCTTCCTCTTGACTAGCTGTTCCACATCTCTTGTCATCCAAGGTTCCTTCACCCTACCATCCCTTCCTTGCCTCATCGGGACAAACCTATCCAGCAGTCGCAGCAAGTGCTCCCTAAACAACCTCCACATTTCTGTCGTGCATTTCCCTGAGAACATCTGTTTCCAATTTATGCTCCCCAGTTCCTGCCTAATAGCATTGTAATTTCCCCTCCCCCAATTAAATATTTTCCCATCTCGTCTGCTCCTGTCCCTCTCCATGACTATAGTAAAGGTCAGGGAGTTGTGATCACTATCACCGAAATGCTCTCCCACCGAGAGATCTGCCACCTGGCCTGGTTCGTTGCCAAGCACCAAATCCAACATAGCCTCCCCTCTAGTCGGCCTATCTGCATATTGAGTCAGGAAACCTTCCTGGACACACCTGACAAAAACTGCTCCATCCAAACTATTTGCACTAAGGAGGTTCCAATCAATATTAGGGAAGTTGAAGTCACCCATGACAACAACCCTGTTACTTCTGCACCTTTCCAAAATCTGCCTCCCAATCTGTTCCTCCGTGTCTCTGTTGCTATTGGGGGTTCTATAGAAAACTCCCAATAAAGTGACTGCTCCTTTCCTGTTTCTGACTTCCACCAAAACTTACTCAGTCGACAAACCCTCCTCGACGACCTCCCTTTCTGCAGCTGTGATACTATCCCTGATTAGCAATGCCGCTCCCCCACCTCTTTTATCTCCCTCCCTATTCCTTTTGAAACATCTAAACCCCGGAACATCCAACATCCATTCCTGCCCCTGTGACATCCAAAAGTCTCCGTAATGGCCACAACATCGTAGCTCCAAGTACTAATCCATGCTCTCAGTTCATCACCCTTATTCCTGACACTTCTTGCATTAAAATAGACACACTTCAACCCATCATAGTGGCTGCAACTTTGCCCTGTCAACTGTCTAACCTTCCTCACAGACTCTCTGCACTCTGTATCTGCCTGTTCAACAGCTACCCCATCCACTGATCCGTAGCTCCGGTTCCCATCCCCCTGCCAAACTAGTTTCAACCCTCCCGAAGAGTGCTAGCAAACCTCCCGCCCAGGATATTGGTGCCCCTCCAGTTCAGATGCAACCCGTCCTTCTTGTACAGGTCCCACCTTCCCCAGAAGGTATCCCAATGATCCACATACCTGAAGCCCTCCCTCCTACACCAGCTCTATAGCCACGTGTTCAGCTGCACTCGCTCTCTGTTTCTAGCCTCACTAGCACGTGGCACCGGTATCAATCCTGAGATTACTATCCTGCTTGTCCTGCCTTTTAGCTTCCAACCTCACTCCCTATATTCACTTTTCAGGTCCTCATCCCTTTTCCTAGCTATGTCATTGGTACCGATGTGTACCACGACTTCTGGCTGCTCCCCCTCCCCCTTAAGAATCCCATAGACTCGGATCCGAGACATTCCTGACCCTGGCACCCGGGAGGCAACATACCATCCGGGAGTCTCGTTCGCGACCACAGAATCTACTGTCTGTTCCTCTAACCATTGAATCTCCTATCACTGTCGCTCTCCTATTCTCCCCCCTTCCCTTCTGAGCCACAGAGCCAGGCTCAGTGTCAGAGACCTGGCCGCTGTGGCTTTCCCCTGGTAGGTCCCCCCCCTCAACTGTATCCAAAACGGTATACTATTATTGAGGGGAATGGCCACAGGGGATCCCTGCACTGTGCGCCTATTCCCTTTCCCTCCCGACGGTCACCCAGCTACTTTTATCCTGTAACTTAGGTGTCACTACTGCCCTATAACTGCTCTCTATCACCCCCTCAGCCGCCTGAATGATCCGAAGTTCATCCAGCTCCAGTTCCCTAACGCGGTCTGTGAGGAGCTGGAGTTGGGTGCACTTCTCACAGGTGAAGTCAGCAGGGACACAAGTGGTGACCCTTACCTCCCACATCCTGCAAGAGGAGCATGCAACTGCCCTAGCTTCCATCCCCTCTACTCTAAATTGACAGAGATTAAGTAAAAATAAAGGAAAACCTTACCTTACCAAACCCTCCACACAAGATGTCATGTCATGTTACCATCATGCCTGTGGGAACCAGTGTTCAAAGGGGTTTGCAGCAGTCCAGCAATCTGTCCTCCAACAGATTACTAGGATTGTTGAGGCATTGTCCCAGGGGAATGCTAGTGGTTCAATGGACCACAAATCTGCAGTCCTCGCACCGGATGACAGCACCCCATCCCTGCCAGTTCCTTGCCTCTGCCTGTCAGCCAACCAGCCAGCCAAGACTGCTGCCATCCATGCTGAGATGGTGCAGTCTGAAAGCTGGGCGACATCTAGGCCCTGAGCTGCTCTTTCATTTTCCAAAAATATTCTTTACTCATAAAAATCTGTAAAAAAAATACATCACAAAACAGTTCCAAGTTGACATTCCAGAAAGTGCAAAAGAAATCCGTTTTCTTCAATACAGAACATGAGTTACCTCACAACCCTTCCATTCCATTTTATATGCAATGTACATTTGAATTACACAGCAAAAAAATATTTTGGTGCAGACAGCCTGAGGGGTTTTACACAGGTTCCAGCCCCTCAGTTCACTATGGTGGGAGGACCTTACACAGTAGCCTTTCCCTATTGAGCCTTTGTGGCAGCTGCCCCAAGCTTTAGTGCGTCTCTCAGCACGTGGTCCTGAACCTTGGAATGTGCGAGTCTGCAACACTCGGTCGTGGGCAACACTTTGCACTGGAAGACCAACAAGTTTCGGGCAGACCAAAGAGTGTCTTTCACCGAGTTGATGGTCCTCCAGCAGCAGTTGACGTTTATCTCGGTGTACATCCCTGGGAACAGACTGTAGAACACAGACTGCTGTGTTGCAGAGCTGCTCGGCATGAACCTCGACAAAACCACTGCATCTCTTTCCACACCTGCAAAGGCACATTCCAGAAGGAGGTGGGCAACAGTCTCTTCCCCACCACAGCCAGCTCGAGGGCAGCATATGGAGGCGGTGAGATTCCGGGCGAACGGGAAGGATCTGACGGGGAAGGCCCTTCTCACCATCAGCAAAGCTACGTCTAGGCCCTGAGCTGCTCAAAGTCATCTTCCAAGGCCATCTGCAGTTTCCTCCACTGTCAGTAGCATTTCACCAGCCAGGCTGCAGCCATTGGTGTAGTACTTCATAGAAGCATTAGGAAAGGCAAAGGCACATGGAAGACGGGCAGTAAAGGAATGCGCAATGTTGATTAGTATAATTTGTATAGGAATGATTTAATTTCGAAATTTAGTTTGGACTGTGTATTTTGTGTTGGCTTTTATTTTTGCATTGTGGGAAAGAACAATGTGATGGTTAGTGACAGAGGAAAGGTAAGGAGTGTGGGACTGTTGGTAAATGGGGAATTAAGGTTGAGGATACTGGTATTGTTGATGACTTATTTGTTCATGAATTATTTGTTCTTATACAGCCCAGGCAGAGAGGGTTTTTTTTAGGTTTCAGCCTCCCTTCCTCTTTCGCCTCCTCCTCTTCTAGCAGCTTGTCCTCTCTACATGGTTTCTACTCATTCTCCCAGTCATACTTGATTCCAAGAGGAAGGGCTCCACCAGTGCACCCATGTTTGGGAGCAACTGGTTTGTGCAGCAGCCTTGAAGTCACCAAAGAGTACCTTCCACACTCCTCCCTATAGACTTTTGAAACTTAAAACAACTGTGTACAATTATACCAGCAGCCAGAAAGATTAAACCAGCAACTAACCTGTTGTAGTTAATGATCCCTTTAAGTAGTGCTGGCGAAGGGGTCCTTCATGTAGTGTTCAGCTGCGAGAGGTTAAGAGAGGCCGTTGGCTAGAGCTTGGAGCTCCAAAATGGCAGTGCGGACATCAAATTAGTGTTGCATGCTGACTGACATAATGATTTGCCTGGTCTGCATACTACTGGCGGACATTAAGTGCACATGCACTAGTCGCTTTACCAAAATATCGAGTGGTGCACTAGAAATGTGCACGCTTGTCACGGACACCATGTTGGAGGTCCAAGAGCATTCGGGTGCTACCAAGGCCAATTTCACCCCTCCCCCTACCCTAGTGCTCCAGACTACTGCTGCAGAGCATATTTTATTTTTTGTACTTCTATGATAGAGTATTTGACTGATTAGATAAAGTAATCCACGAGTGTATGTTAGCAAAATTAATTTTGTGTCGCAAAAAAGGGGAGTTGCAGAGATATTCAAGTATATGTTGCAGGCAAAATATTCGTATCCTATGTTTGTGACAAATATGCATTGCTACACAATAATTATAGTATCTTAAACACTGTGGACATGCCCATTAATCTTGGTAAATATACTTTTCTTGTTTTACACTTTTTTCTGCAAATGATATCAGCAATGAGAAACTGTTGTTATGAAAAAAGTCCCAAGAAACTAGGACTATTTCCATTAGAGCAGAGTAGGCCAAGAAGAAATTTAGTAAGAGATTTTTTTTTAAATATAAAAGATTCTGTAGGGTGAAAGGGTAAAGATTATGTCCTCTGGTTGGAGTCAGTGACTGCAGTCAATTTAAAATCATCACTAAAGGAGTGAGCAGAGCAGATAGGGAAATTACTTTAGACAGAGTGTTGTTGGAGCACGTAATGATTTTACAGAGAGTAATTGAGGAATAGCCCATTGTACCATTTGAAAGAAAAGTGGATAAATGTTTAAAGCAAGGGCAAGTACAGGGCTAGAGGAAAACATGGGTTTGCAGGATTAATTTTGAATTGTTCTGGCAAACAGCCCGTGCTGACGAGATTGCTTACATTTGTGTTTTCTTCTATCACTTTACGCTACTCTACCCGATGCTTCAGAATTTCTCTAAAATAAGATAGCCTGTGTAAATAGTGTAACTTTTCGCTGGTCTTCCAGTACAAGCAGCATTATTCAATTTAGTTACATAAATGGTCTTCCATTAAAACTGAAGTAGGAGGAGGAAAAAAGGTGACTACTCAGCTAAACCTCTATAGGAACACAGAACAGCAGTAAGCCATTTAGTCCCGTGAACCTGTTCTGCTATTCAATGAGATCATGGCCGATCTGTGAACTAACCCCTTATACCCAACCTTTGCCCCATATCCCTGAATACATTTGGCTAACAAAAGTCTATTAATTTCAGTTTTAAAGTTAACAATTGATCTAGCATCAATTACCATTTGCAGAAGAGAGTTCCAAGCTTCTACCACCCTTTCCATTAAGCAATGTTCCTTAATTTCACTCCTGAAAGATCTGGCTCTAATTTATGGACTATACCACCTAATCCTAGACTCTCCAACCAGCGGACTTAGTTTCTCACATGCTATCCTATCTGTTCCCTTTAATATCTTGAAAACCTTGATCAAATCACCCCTTCTAACTTCCAGGGAATACAACCCTAGTTTGTTTAATCTATCCTCATAGACTAATGCTTGGAGAGTCCAGGTAACATTCTAGTAAATCTATGCTGCATTACCTCCAAGGCCAATATATCCTTCCTAAGATGTGGTGCCCAGTGCTACTTGCAGTACTTCAGCTGTGGTCTAACCAAGGCTTTGTACAGTTGAAGCATGAATTCTACGCCTTTGCATTCTACTCCTCTAGATATAAAGGCCAGATTTCCATTAGCCTTTTGATTATTTTCTGCGCCTGCTCATGACATTTTAATGTTTATGTACCCGGACCCCCAAGTTGCTTTGGACCTCCACTGTTTCTAGCATGTCACCATTTAGAAAGTACTCTGCTCTATCCTTTTTAGGTCCAAAGTGGATGAGATCACATTTGTTTACATTGAAAAACATTTGCCCATTCACTTAATCTATCAATAGCTCTGAAATTTTATGCTTCCATCTACACTGCTTACAATAAAACCCATCATTGTGTTATCCATAAATTTGGATATGTGGCTTTCTAATCCGTCATTTAGGTTGTTGATGATGAACACAGTGAATAGTTGAGGCTCCAACACAGATCCTTGCAGGGCACCACGGCTGCCAAAGTAGGCGGTGGACATAAAAAAAATGCGACCCGTGCGCACGGGCGCCACGTCATGCAGCCGCTGCGATTTCAAACTCGGTGGCTTATTAGCACAGCCGCAGCACCCGCCCCTCTCCCTGCGCCGGCGCCATTTTTAAAGGGCTTACAGCCCTCAATGGAGATTTAAAAATTAAAGGGCCAGGTCAGTTCAATTACCTAAAAAAAATTAAATTACCGTTAAATTCATTTTCCCACCCGCCTCCGCCCACCCCCCCCCCCCCACCCCCAAATGGCATTTCAAAACATTCCTGCCCTTTTCCCCCCAGAATTTGTTTATTAAGAATTTGACCTTTCTCCCACCACCCGCCTTCAAAGTTCGGCACCTTTGCCCTTTACCCCTTCCCATCACCTCCTGACCAATCCGCAGCAATGCCACCACACACCCCTCCTCCCACACAGAGAAACAATTCTCCACCCCCCTCCCCACAGGTGTCGCGCCATGTTTCCCGAACAGGGATTTGAAGGCGTGGCACTGTCGGCCGCCCGAATGAAGATCGGTGTGGTGATTAAGGAGGCGATGGGACCCTCATGAAATCAGGTAAGTAAATTAATTTACATATTGAAATGGGGGTTCCGTCACCGAGCAGCCACCACGAGGCCTCGCCGCCACTGCCGAAATCGACAAGGGGCCTGTTGACGCTGGGGTCGGTGGCGGGCCTCTGCCACACCGATCATCTTTGCACCCCCCCCCCCCCAACCAACGTTCTTGAAGGCGGAGGGGCTTTAAAATTCAGCCCCACCAGTCCCAACCTGTCATTTAGAGTACCTTCCCATTATCCCTACTCTCTGTCTCCTTCGGCTCAGCCAATTTCCTAACCAGTCAATGATTTGTCTTCAATTTCATGAGTTTCAAATTTAACTCAGTCTCTTTTAAGGAATATTATCGAATGTCTTCTGTAAGTCCATATAAATAACATCTGTAGACATTCCCCTGTCCACTACTTTAGTCATGTCTTCAAAAAATTTAATCAGATTCGTCAGGTATGTCCTACCCATTATAAATGCATGCTGGCTGCCTCCGATCAGCTGAAAATTCTGAAGGTGTTCAGTCAGTTTATCCTTCATGATAGACTCTAGCAATTCCCTGACAACAGGTGTTAGGCTAACTGGTCTATAACTCCTCTCTCGCCTTCATGGAAGCTTAAATGTTATTATAGTGAAGAGAAGAACACTGAAATCATATGCAGTGCTAACATACTAGATGATTGTTTTCACATTTTGCTTTAAATACTTTCTTATTGGTCCTTTTACCCAAATTTAAAAACTTCTACCCATCATTTCACGACACATCAAAAGCACATAAGATAAATAAGTGCTAAGCAACATACAAACATTACAGGTCTGCCACTTACCAGTTTATGTTGTGAGCTTGAAAGTGCTTCTAAAATTTCATCTACAATATGGTCAGACAGAAATGATGCCACAGTCAGCTTGACCTCACTGCACGAGAATTGGAGAAAGACAACAGACTGCATTAAAAAAAAATCCTACAACTTAAAGCAAAATGCATTGCGTTTTACCAGAAATATTTCCTTGTGCCATAAAGCTCCCTTTACTCTAAGCTAAACTCAAGATAACCTCCTACTGCACTAGTAAAGCATTTTCATTGTCCACATCAAGTATGCTTAATATAGAGTGAAATTATAAGGAGCTTTGTACTGGGACCTGGGTGAAACTACCCACATGGATTTCACTTTGGGTCCTTTAGCCACCAGAGGATGAGTTTTTAATCCTAACAGTTGTTAATCCTAACAGTTGGGATTCAATCTTTGATGTGCGAGCAAAGAAATGTAACTAATGAGCCTCTCTTAAAAAAAAAATACGATTACCATTAATTTAATAAAAATAAAGATTTAAAAAGGTTGTTGTTTTGTGCCTTTTGAAATCTCAGCCATAGTAATATTGGATGGATTATTTAAAAAATGCTAAAAATTGCAGACTTCAGCAAAGAGGCTTTGTTGAATTATGCAAAACATGAACTTTATATCAGGATTTTTTTGCGCAATGGCTTTTTTATTACTGGAACTGTTCAACCATTAATACCAATGAAGAGATCTTTACATGAGTTGATGGCTCCAGGTTGGAATAACATTATTCACTTTGCTTGTCCTTTTCGGAAACAATCATCCCCCTTACTGCCAAATAAAATCCAAAATGTAAGTGTTATAAGCAAGCGTAGCCTCTGTATCAACATTTCAAACTTGGAAGGGACAGTATTTCAATCTGTTAAACAAGTATTAAAGAAAAACTATTCATTCCACTCCTCATGCATTTCAAAGTTTTTTAAAAAATAAAATCTATTACACTTTCCAAATCATAAAGTATTACACTTGGACATTTAAAGAATAAGTAAATAAGATCACAAAGTAGAAAAGAAGCTTTAACTGCAGCTAACAGGATAGTGCAGCAGTCAGCCTTGAAGCACCTACATAGAACAATGCAGAATAATGTGACCTGTTCATACCCCTATTTCCGAAATGACAATGTGACAGCTGGTGCTTTCCAAAGGGAGAGGGGGAACAAAAAAAAGCATACGATAAGAAAAGGCCATCTAATCCACACATATTGCTTTCAAAAGCTTAGAATGTCACAGTGGCTAGCACCACAGCCTCACAGCTCCAGCGACCCAGGTTCAGTTCTGGGTACTGCCTGTGCGGAGTTTGCAAGTTCTCCCTGTGACCGCGTGGGTTTCCACCAGGTGCTCCGGTTTCCTTCCACAGCCAAAGACTTGCAGGTGGCTAGGTAAATTGGCCATTGTAAATTGTCGCTAGTGTAGGTAGGTGGTAGGAGTATTGAGGGAAGGTGGGGATGTGGTAGGGAATATGGGGTTAATTTAGGATTAGTATAAATGGGTGGTTGTTGGTTGGCACAGACTCGGTGGGCTGAAGGGCCTGTTTCAGTGATGTATCTCTCTATGACTCTATAATACATATCAATCCTTTGTCAGTTAATAAATCTATTGTATTTTTGAGGATGTAACTCAGGGTAGATAAAGGGAAACAAGCAGATGTAGCTTATTTAGGTTTATGGATGGCATTCGATGAGGCCCACAAAAAAGTTGGTTACAAAAGGGGCAGGGGGGGTGGGTGGGGGGGGTAATATATTAGCATGGGTAGAGGATTGTTAAAGGACAGAAAATTAGAGGAGGAATAAACAGGCCATTTTCAGGTTGGCAGACTGTTACTAGTGAGGTGCCACAAGGATCAGTGCAACGGCCTCATCTGTTTACAATCTGTATTAATTGCTTAAATGAAGGGACTGCATATAATGTATCCAAGTTAGCTGATGATACAAAACTAAATGGGAAAGTAAGCTGTGAGGAGACGACAAAGAATCTGAAAAGAGTTATAGACAGGTTAACCGTGTAGGCAAGAAGGTGGCAGATGGAGTATAATGTGGGGAAATGTGAGGTTATTCACTTTGGTAGGAAGAATAGTTTAGAGTTTAGTTTAGTTTAGAGATACAGCACTGAAACAGGCCCTTCGGCCCACCGAGTCTGTGACGACCATCAACCACCCATTTACACTAATCCTACACTAATTCCATATTCCTACCACATCCCCACCTGTCCCTATATTCCCCTACCACCTATACTAGGGGAAATTTATAATGGCCAATTAACCTATCAACCAGCAAGTCTTTTGGCATGTGGGAGGAAACCGGAGCACCCGGAGAAAACCCATGCAGACACAGGGAGAACTTGCAAACTCCACACAGGCAGTACCCAGAATTGAACCCGGGTCGCTGGAGCTGTGAGGCTTTCATTGCAAGGTGGTTGCAGTACAAGAGTAAGGAAGTCTTGCTGCCATTGTACAGGGCTTTGGCGAGACCAGTCCTGGAATACGATGTACAGTTTTGATCTTTCTACCGAAGGAAGGATATACTTGCTTAAGAGAGAATGCAACAAAGGCTCACTAGATTGATAAATGGGGTGAGAAGGTTGTCAGTTGAGGAAAGATTGAGTACAATGGGCCTGAAGTCTTAGGAGCTTTGAAGAATGAGAGGTGATCTCATTGAAACAGATACAATTCTTAGAGGGTTCAACAAGGTAGAACCTGAGATGCTGTTTCTGCGAGCTGCAGAGTCTATAGCTAGTCTCAGGATAAGTGGTCAGCCATTTAGGACTGAGCTGAGGAGAAATTTCTTCTCTCAGAGGGTTGTGAACCTTTGGAATTCTCTACCCTAGAGATCTGTGGATGTTCAGTCGTTGAGTACATTAAAGGCTGAGATCGATAGATTTTTGGACTCTAAGGGATGAAAGGATATGAGGATTAGACAGGAAAGTGAACCAAGGTCAAAGATGAACCATGATCTTATTGAATGGTGAAGCAGGCTCGAAGGGCTGCATTGCTTACTGCTGCTCCTTTTATGTTCTATGTGCATAGACTAGAGAAGTTGGGTTTGTTCCCATTACAGCAAAGAAGGTTAAACGGAGATTTAATAGAGGTATTCAAAATTATGAGGTGTTTTGCTGAAGTATATAGGGAAAAACTGTTGTTACTGGCAGGAGTGTTGGTAATGAGAAGACACAGATTTTATGTGGTTGACTCAACTCCTCTCTGAAATGGCCTCGGAAGCCATTCAGTTGTATCAAAACAACTACTGAAAAGTCAAAAAATAAAACAGATGGACCACACAGCATCGACCTAGGCATTGTATGCGACAAAGGCACAACTTGTCCAGTCGACCCTGCAAAGTACTCCTCACTAACATCTGGAGACGTGTGCAAAAATTAGAAGAGCTGTCCCAAGGATTAGCCAAGCAACAGCCTTACATTGTCATATACACAGAATCACACCTTACAGCCAATGTCCCAGACTCCTCTGTTACCATCCTTGGGTATGTCCTGTCTCAACGGCACGACTGACCAACCTGAGGTGGTAGCACAATGACGTACAGTCGAGAGGCAGTGGACCTGGGAGTTCTCAAGATTTAGTCTGGACCCATTGAAATCTCATGGTATCAGGTCAACGTGGGTAAGGAAACCTCCTGCTGATCACTGCTTACCTCCCTTCCTCAACTGATGCATCAATACTCCACCACATTGAACACCATTTGGAAGAAGCACTGAGGGTAGCAAGGGCACAGAATGTACTCTGGGTGGGGAACTTAAATGTCCATCACCAAGAGTGGCTCGGTAGCACCACGACTGACTGAGCTGATCAAATCCAAAAGGACATAGCTGCCTGCGGCAGGCGGCGAGACAACCAACATATGGGAAAAACCTACTTGACCTCATCCACCTCAATCTATCCGTTGCAGATTCATTTGTCCATAACAGTATTGGTAGGACTGACCATCAAACAATCTTTGTGGAGATAAAGACCTGCCTTCACACTGAGGATACCCTACATTATGCTGTGTGACACCACCACCGTGCTAAATGGGACAGACTCATAACAGATCCAGCAGCTCAAAAACTGGGCATCCATGAGGTGCTGTGGGCTATCAGCAGCAGCAGGAATGCACTCCACCACTACCTGTAACCTCATGACCCGGCATATCCCTCACTCGAACATTACCATCAGGGTCAATTTTCTAATCTCACATTCCCAGAAATCATGTATTATACATGCGCTTGTGTTTTTCTAATAAGTGCTCTGGAGACTGGGTGCATGTCCAGGAAAATTCAGTGTGGTCATGCCAAGTCATTTTAGAACTTACTAGTAAGAGCTTTGCTATCTCTGAACTATACAGTGTGAGCTATTTCATACAATATGTTGCCTTCCACTATTCAGTATTTGACATTTCGGGGTCTACTAAATGTTACTTGCCACTGTTGTGCATATTTCAGGTGCTATCAAAATCCTTTTTTTAAAAAGAGGTTTCCTGGCTACTTCTCCAATTCAACTTCTTTCCCCGTCCCAAATTTGGGATTAACTTTGAAGAGAACACCATGCATTGTGTTTTTGAATACAGTTGACTGTTGCAAATTAGAAATAGTAAGAATACTATTACTGATCTCTGAGGCAGTCCAATTAGATTTTTCCCTCCATTTAAGTCATCACATCTTTACAAGTATCCAATGTTTCCCATCTTTTAGCTATAGATTCTTAGCCACTTTCAGCTTTTACCTTGAATTCCCACTATTTTAAGTTTAGATAGGAACTTCCATGAGAAAACTTGTGAAAGGAATTTCTAGGTCCCAATATGCCATGTCTTAAGGTTTACCATAGTCCACATATGATATCATCTCCTCAGTAAAGCCACTGAGAGAGCAGCACATGGTTGGGGGTGGGGGGTGGTGAGAGAGAGACAGAGAGCGCACGTGCATGGCTGGGACAGAGCGAAAGAGAAATAGAGAGCACATGGTCGGGACGGAGTGAGAGTGTGGGCATGGCTGGGATGGGGAGGAGAGAGTGAGAGAGTGAGATCACGCGCGAGCGAGCAAACATCCTAGCTGGGGCGGAGAGAGCGACTGACCACGTGGTCAAGTCAGAGGCAGACAGAGTGGTAGGGATGGAGCAAAAGGGGGAGCATGGTTGCGTCAGAGAGAGCGCGCAATAGTGCAGGGGCATGGTTGGGATGGAGCAAGATAGCGAAGGGGTGTGGTCGGGATGGGGAGGGAGGGAGTGCGGGCGCTTGGCTAAGAGGGAGGGAGCACGTGAGTGTTGACAAGGATGGGAGGGAGCATGAGCGCGAGTGGAATGGAGCGAGAGCGAGTGAGCATGGTCAGGAGGGGGAGAGCGAGTGCAAGGATGGCCAGGGAGGGAGAGAGAGATCGTGGCCAGTGGACAGAGGCCTGCAAAAGAGAGGGAGATTGCAGCTGCTGTGGGGTAGGGGTGGGAGAGAGAAGTCCCATTCTTCAGCCTTGACACTGTGGCAGCACTCTTGCCGGAGGTAAGAGAGTTCAAGCCCTACCAGAGGCTCAAGCGTATAATCTAGGCTGGCACTAAGGAAGATGCCCTCTTTAGGATGAGATTTTAAACTAATGTCCTGTCTGCCCTCATGGTATTATCTGAAGAGCAGGGGAGTTGCCAACACTACTCCTCAACCAACACCACTAATATTAATGATGTGGTAACTTGTCTCATTGTTGTTTGTGGGAGCTTACTGTACATAACTTGGTTGTGTTTGCCTCCTTTGCAACAGTTACTACACTTTAAAGTATGTAATTGGCTGTGAATTGCTTTCAAGCCACCCAAGGACATGAAAGTTGCTATATATAATCAGGTTTCTTTACTCCTTTATTATGGAAGACTAATATGTTTACAGTTGCCTGTATTATGTTGGATTGATTTCAATCCAGTGATGTTTCCCAGCATTCAGTGACTCTTTCATTGTGACCGTCAGCAGTTCACACATTTTTGTCTCTCTCACCCTAGGATAAATACCATCTTTCCTCAAGAATTTGTTTCTTTTGAGCCCTTTTCACCTTTCTAGATTCTATCTCATTAATGTCATATTGTAGAATCTATGTACCTCATTTGATTGCCTCAGAGATGAGTACCCATAATACAAAACAGGACCAAAGATCCCTCCCAAGCAGCTCTCATGTGGCCCAACATTATTTGGCAAGAGACAGCACTTTGAATCAACACCTCAACTTCAAAAATCTATCCTGGTGGTCAATCTTCCTACGAGTTATGATAAAAGCAAAATACTGCAGATGCTGGAAATAAGAAAAACAGAAAGAGCTGAAATTACTCAGCAGGTCTGGTAGCAATTGTGGAGAGAGAAACAGAGTTAACGTTTCAGGTCTGTGACCTTTCATCAGAACCTAAGGCAGAGTTCTGATGAAAGATCACAGACGTGAAACGTTAACTCTGCTCCTCTCTCCACAGATGCGGCCAGAGCTGCTGAGTATTTCCAGCACTTCCTGTTTTTAATTCCTAAGAGTTAGATTGGTTTAAATATTGAGTTCAAACTAAGGGTAAAAATGCTGAAGATTATGAAGTTAAAGTCCATCTCTAAGTATAATAAATAGGGCAGTGGTACTACCATACAGACTGGATTTAAAAATTAAGCAATTCTGAATTTGTTATATAATTTCAACCTTACTTCTAATGCACTATGACTACTGCTATTACTATCGATATACAATGGTATCAAGTATTAAAATACCTAATTTTGTTCAGAATATCGATGCCTGATTGCTCAAGTAGAACATTCTTGACAAAAGTCCGAGGGATGGAAACTTTCTCGGTGCTGGCCTCTATTAAATTCTGGCGCAGGTGGGCTTTTTTCATGACATGAGGGCACAATCCCTCTGCTGCATCCACCATGGACTCCAACATAGTCTATAAAGCAAAGATGAAAAAACACAAAAACAGAAAAATTTTGTTTCTTTTTAAATGAAGGCTGTAGTCAACAGTGGAAATCGCAGTGTTATGCGTAAAAAGGAGGGAGTTAAAATATAGGAAAAGACAAGTAACTTAAGTACATGTCTACAATAGCTAATAGTAAATGGGTGAAAGCCAATGCTCTACCAACTAAATAATTATCCGCTCAAAATCCTTGAGGGAAAGTCTTAATAAATCCACGAATAGCAAATATCAGAACAGTCAACTTGTACGATCTCAATCTTATTTCAAGAGATCACACCCATCACCTGATTCAGCAGCATAACAAGGAAGACAGAAAATTCCAAATCCTCTTCAGTAAAATTTCTGAAATCCTTAGCTGAGATAAAGATTTGTAGACCAGCTTCACATTACAATCAAATCTTAATCTCAATGACAGTAAAAAATCTAAACTGCACCATTCTTCTTTAAGAGCAACCACATCAAACCATGGCCTGTGGAACGCACACAACTCTTGAACTCTGATAATCCAGTGCTACTAGCACTCATACTTTTTACTTGCTGTTAAGCCCTGTTTGAATTGCGCGCGCCTGGGGGCTTTGGAAGGAATTTACTCAGTACAGTTGCCTCATTGATGGATAAATCCTAAATCAGAACACCAAAATGTGTTAGGATTAGCAATTTGATATTTATACAAATTAATGGTTACATGAAGCCAAACTGAGTTTCCAGCCTTGCTAGCACAAAGTACAGAGATTAATTGTGGCATCTCTACTGCCACCCCAGCCAAGTTCAACTCAACGCAGACTGGAGCTTCACCCTAGACCTTCTAGGTGTCAACTGTGGCTCGGTAATCGCACTCACATCTGAGTCAGAAGGTCTGAGAGATACAGTCTTTCAGATGAAACATTAAACCTAGATTCTGTCTGCCCTCTTAGGTGGACGTAAAAGATCCCATGGTACTATTTTGAAGAAGAGTATGTGAGTTCTCCCTGGCATCCTAGCCAATATTTATCCTTCAATTAATATTAAAACAGATCAACTGGTCACCATCACTTTACTGCTTGTAGGACCTTGTTGCGCACAAGCTGGCTACCACATTTCCGACATGACAAATGTGACTACACTTCAAAAAGTGTTTAAGAGGCTGTAAAGCACTCCAAGACATCCTAAAGTTGTGAAAGGCATTATATAAATGCAAATACAAAAGCAAAATACTGTAGTGAACTACTGATTTGCTCAACCGCACCTTCACCTCCACCTTTGATGCCCTAGTTCCCAATAAAAAGATCAGTCTCTATCACCCTGGTCGTTCCTCTGGTACAGCCCTCATCGCTGTTCCTTTAAGTCTAAGGGACACAGACTTGAAAGGATATGGCAGACAACTGGTCTAGCCATCCATCGCCAGAACTGGCTGGACCACTTAAAGCACCATCAGGTGCTGCTCTCATCTGCTAAAATTGTCTACAATTCCAGGATCATCTTGGAACGCTAAGATAATCCCCAGCTTCTTTTCTCCACTGCAAACAATCTTCTTAAACCCCTCTCCCCTCACCTCCAACAATAAGTGCGAGGGGCTCATGGACTTCTTTGTCACCAAGATCGGGACCATCCAATCAGCTCCTTTGCGGTGTACCTCCCTTCCACCTGGCCAAAGTTCCTCTCATGTTACCCCTCCCTCTGGCCTAGCCCTGAATTCGCATCTTTCTCTCCAATCTATCCTCATGCCCTCTCTGAGCTCATCTTGTCCATGAGACCCACTTCATGTTCCCTTGATCTTATTCCCACTAAAGTGATCACCCAACTTCTCCTCCTGGTGCCCATGTTAGTCAATATTGTAAATGGTTTTCTCTCTTCAGGTGTTGTCCCTCTTGCTTCTAAAACTGCCGTCATCACCCCCTCCTCAAACAAATCAGCCCTTGACCCCACCACCCTTGTAAACTACCTTCCCACCTCCAACCTCGCTTTCCTCTCCTTCAAGTCCTTGAACGTGTTGTTGCCTCCCAAACCCATTCCCATCTTTCCCAGATCTCCATCTTTGAATCCCTCCAATCAGGTTTCCGCCCCTGCCACAGTACAAAACAGCTTTTTATCAAAATCACTAATGACATTCAATGTGATTGTGACAAAGGTAAACTTTCCCACCTGGTCCTTCTTGACATGGCTGACAACACCATCCTCCTCCAATGCCTCTCCACTGTCGTCCAGCTGGGTGGGACTGCTCTCACTTGATTCTACTCTTCTCTATCTAATCGTAGCCAAAGAATCACTTGCAATGGCTTCTCTTCCTGCGCCCACACATGTACCTCCGGTGTCTCCCAAGGATCTGCCCTTGGCCCCCTCTTGTTTCTCATCTCCATGCTGCCACTTGGCAACATCATCCCAGAGTACAGCTTTAGTATTCACTTGTATGCTGACAACACTCAGCTCTCACCACCACTTCTCTCAACTCCTCCAAAGTTGGCAAATTATCAGACCGCTTATATGACATCCAGTACTGAATGAGCAGAAATTTCCTCCAATTAAATATTGGAAAGACTGAAGCCATTGTTTTTGGTCCCCATTTCAAACTCCATTCCCTAGCTACCGACTCTATCCCCAATATAAATTAAAAACACAAAGTGCTGGAAATACTCAGCAGGTCAGGCAGCATCTGTGGAGAGAAAAGCAGAGTTAATGTTTCAGGTCTGTGATCTTTCATTAGAACTGGTAAAGGTTAGAAAAGAATTAGGTTTTAAACAAGTGAAGTTTAATGAGGAAGAGAACAAAAGGGAAGGTGTGTGATAGGGCAGAGAGCAGGAGAGATTAAATAACAAAGCTGTCATGGGACAAAGGAAAAGAGCATGTTTACGCTTGTGGTGAAAGACAAAGCATTAGTCCAGAGTGTGTGTTAATGGCAGAGTAATGAGCAGCTCTGACATGATGAAAAACAGGTACATGGTTAAAAAATAAAACAATCATAAAAATAGAAAAATATTTTTTAAAAGACCAGTCATGCTCTGAAATTGTAGCACTCAAGGTTGAGTCTGCGGAGCTGTAGAGTGCCCAATCGAAAGATCAGGTGCTGCTCCTCGAACTTGCATTGATGTTCATTGGAACACTGCAGCAGGCCAAGCACAGAAATGGCAAGCAACCAGATGCTCAGACTGAGCAGAAGTTTTCTGCAAAGCAGTCACCCAATCTGAGTTTGGTCTCCCCAGTGTAGAGAAGACCACATTGTGAGATGTGAAAACAGTATACAAAATAGAAGGAAGTACATGTAAATCACTGCTTCACCTGGAAGGAGTGTCTGGGGCCTTGGATGGTGAGGAGAGAGAAGGCAAAAGAGCAGGTATTATACCTCCCGCGATTGCGTGGGAAGGTGCTGTGGGAAGGGGACGAGATGTCGGGGGATATGGAGTGGACTAGGGTGTTGTGGAGGGAACGATCCCTTCGGAATGCTGACAGGGGAGAGGAAGGGAAGCTGTGTTTGGTGGTGACATCACGCTGGAGGTGGCGGAAATGGTGGAGGATGATCCTTTGGATGTAGAGGCTGGTGGGGTGGAAAGTGAAGACAAGGGGAATCCTGTCGCGGTTCTGGGAGGGAGGGGAAGGGGTGAGGGCAGAGTGCAGGAAATAGGCCGGACACAGTTGACGGCCCTGTCAGCCACAGTGGGGGCAATCCTCGGTTGAGGAAAAAGGAAGACATGTCAGAAGCACTGTTGTGGAAGGCTGCATCATCAGAACAGATGCATCGGAGATGGAGAAACTGGGAGAATGGGATGGAGTCCTTACAGGAAACAGGGTGTGAGGAAGTGTAGTCAAGGTAGCCGTGGGAGTCGGTGGGCTTACAATAAATATTAGTAGACAGTCTATCCCCAGAGATGGGACAGAATAAGGAACTGCTGGAGATAGACCATGTAAAGGTGAGAGAAGGGTGGAAATTGGAAGCAAAGTTGATGAAGTTTTCCAGTTTGGGACGAGAGCAGGAAGCAGCACCGATACAGTCATCAATGTACTGAAAAAATAGAGATGCGGGAGGGGGCCTGAGTAGGAATGTTTGACATATCCCACAAAAAGACAGCACAACTAGGATCCATGCAGTACCCATAGCAACACCGTATATTTGAAGGAAGTGAGTGGAGTTGAAGGACAAGAAGTTGTTTAATGTGAGAACAGTTCAGCCAGGTGGAGCAAGGTGGTGGTGGATGGGGACTTGTTGGGCCTCTGTTCAAGGAAGAAGCAGAGAGCCCTCAGACTGTCCTGGTGGGGCATGGAGCTGTAGAGACATTGGACATCTATAGTGAAGAGGAGACAGTTAGGGCCAGGAACTGGAAATTGTTGAAATGACGTAGGGCGTCAGAAGAGTCACGGATGTAGGTGGGTAGAGACTGGACTGGGAGAAAAAATAGAATCGAGACAGGAAGAAATAAGTTCAATGGGGCAGGAACAGGCTGAAAAGATGGGTCAACCAGGACAGTCCTATTTGTGGATTTTGGGAAGGAGATAGAAACGGGCTGTCCAGGGTTGCGGAACTGAGGTTGGAAGCTGTAGAGGGAAGATCTCCGGAGGTGCTAAGGTCAGTGACAGTCCTGGAGACAGTGGCTTGATATTCGGTGGTGGGGTC
Organism: Heterodontus francisci; assembly: GCF_036365525.1. Taxonomy (NCBI): domain Eukaryota; kingdom Metazoa; phylum Chordata; class Chondrichthyes; order Heterodontiformes; family Heterodontidae; genus Heterodontus; species Heterodontus francisci. Next base: position 42,176,858 of record NC_090372.1, read on the forward strand.
ATGGTGGGACTCCATCCCTATCCCTGGCAACAGTCTGAGATTAAGCAAGTTTGCTCGCAACCTTGGTGAAACATTTGACCCCGAGATGAGCTTCAGACCATCACTAAGAGCATCTATTTCCACATCTATAACATCACCCGACTTCACCCCCATCTTAGCTCATCTGATGTCAAAACCCTCATTCATGCCTTCGTCACCTCTAGACTTGACTATTCCATTGCAATCCAGACTGGTTTCCCACATTCTACCCCGTAAACTTGACGTCATCTAAAACTCTGTTGCCCATGTCTTAACTCGCACAAAGTCCAGTTCTCCTATCACTGCTGTTGACTGGCTCCCAGTCAGGCAATATCTTGATTTTAAAATTCTCATCCTTGTTTTCAAATCCATCCATGGCCTTGCCCCTCCATACCTCTGTAATCTCCTCCAGCTCCAAACCCCTCCAAGATACCTGCGCTCCTCTAATTCTGGCCTGTTGTGCATCCTTGATTTTAATCGCTCCACCATTGGTGGCTGCGCCTTCAGTTGCCGAGGCCCCAAGCTCTGGAATACCCTCCCCCTATACTTCTTGGCCTCGCTTTCCTCCTATAAGACACTCCTTAAAACCTACCTCTTTGACCAAGCTTTTGGTGACCTGACCTAATATTTATTTTTGTGCCTTGGTGTCATACTTCGTTTTATAATGCTCTTGTGAAGCACCTTGGGATGTTTTATTACATTAAATGTGCTATATATAAACTGAATTGAAATCTCAGGTTGGTGACCTTTTATCGGAACCTGAAACATTAACTCTGTTTCTCTCACCACAGATGCTGCCTGACCTTCTGAGTATTTCCAGCATTTTCTGTTTTTATATTATATAAATGCAAGTCTTTCTTCTTTATGTGGTTCAGCTGCTCATAGGATAAACACGGTGGGTCAGCAATGGAGCAACTAAATGGTTCCATGAAAGATCAGTAAACACAAGGCTATAGCCTCTCAAACTTTTTGGGTGAACTTCCCTTCTCACTTTCAGCTACTCACGGCATGATGTAATTTGCTATTTTAATGCGGCAACAGACACAATGAACTCTGGATATTTTTGTCCTTTGAATTTACTAATCCTAGCCGAATTTTTGTCAAAGGAACAATTTTTCTATCTTTTTACTACAAACTGACCAGTAGTATTCATCAAATTGGTAATTTACATAATTTATTAATCTCAAGACTTTTTTGTTCAAGTAAACTGTTGTAAATGCTTATTAAATTTCTACAGTAATTTCACTCAAATATTTCACATCCGATGGCAGTTACTCCAGTTGCCTTTAGCTTTTCACATTTGCTTAACATGGCCAGTCAGTTTGATATGACTGGATATGTTTGAACATACACACAAAGAAATCCTGAGATGCATACCGATGAACCTACAGTGTTTGAGTTCTTGACTGATGACTGTCTCTATGGCATGATGCTCCACAGCAATCTTGCTGCCTCGCAGGAGTGCCTTCCAGTCAGCACACACATTCTGAAACAGCACACTGTCTGAAATAACCAGTGATTGACAGGGAAGCAGGCAGGGAATTTCTCTACCTCTTGGCTGTAATACTGGGACTACTGTATTAACTGTTCAGTGCCCAAAGGTGGTGCCATCTTGTGTTATATTCTACTAATCACATTCAGTGGCTTCTACCACATATAGTGCTGTCTATATTACTAAAATTCACAAATCTAAAGAGTAGCCAATACAATTCGCATCTTTCTGTTGCAGAAGATGGAAGCTTGCTCGATGAGAAAAATTTTTATACCATGGAGGTAGTTATCCTGCAAATTGGTTGACTACAAATGGCAGAGGATTAGTTAGGCATTAGCGTGATAATGGATAGGCTGCATGGGTCTTAAATTAATCAAATTCTTCATTACCAACTAACTTTTCAAGTTGTAACAAGTTTTGATTGTGTTTATACTCTCGCATAAAGCAAGTGCATCTATCTCACTTCATACAATTACTTTAACTACAGAAATTTTATTTCAATCTTTACAGTCCATGATGAAGGAAAAGCTATAATTAACCAAATACTTTTGGCTTCCATTTGAATGATGCTCAATATATTTCAAAATTGCAGGAACTATGTTATATCGCATAGGGCAATGCAATGGTGGCAGCTGAGTGAAGCAGCATAAACTTAGGAAAACAGATACACTGATGAATTTGTAATCAAAAGAGATCTGAATCTCCATGATGAATTAAAGATTTAGCATTTTAACATGTACATTAAATCTTTTTTGCACTTTTGTGCATGGCCTAAATTCTTACAGCTGCACAGTGGCGCAGTGGTTAGCACCGCAGCCTCACAGCTCCAGCGACCCGGGTTCGATTCTGGGTACTGCCTGTGCGGAGTTTGCAAGTTCTCCCTGCGACCGCGTGGGTTTTCGCCGGGTGCTCCGGTTTCCTCCCACACCAAAGACTTGCAGGTTGATAGGTAAATTGGCCATTATAAATTGCCCCTAGTATAGGTAGGTGGTAGAGGAATTGAGGAAAGGTAGGAATGTGAAATTAATGTAGGATTAGTATAAATGGGTGGTTGATGGTCGACATAGACTTGGTGGGTCGAAGGGCCTGTTTCAGTGCTGTATCTCTAAATAAATAAATAGCTGAAAAGATCAATCTTTTGTATAACCAGAAGGAAGCTGATATGTTCTATATATGCTGATGTCAGGGCTGCACAGGAGGTTTGAAAATGTGGGTGTATTGAGGGTTGAGTGTTCATATTGTGGCTGTTCTCAGATTTGTTGAACAAGTACATTTAGGGTACACTAATAATTTTTATTTTAGGTATGTAAGAAACAATATTTTATTTGTTCCATATTCTTTTCTAAAAACAGCTACTATCTGCTCTCCTGCAGGGATCTCAGCCTCAGAAATTTTCATGGTGAGAGGGGAGATCCTCACTAAGTTAATAATGTAAAAATGTTGCAAGGAATGTATAATAAAAAAAAATTGTTCGAAGATTGGAACTTAATCGTGAGTTGTGTTAAGGAAACAAATGTTTCAACAGATATTCTGGCACATTCTTCCTGCAGATAAAATACATTCAGAAAAGCAAAACAGAGTTATTAGATTTATATTAGCTGGAAGGGTTAACACCAGATGAGAATCAAACAGTAATATTGCACTTTAAAAAATAAATCTCAAATTTTTCTAAAATCACATCAAGTATTGCAGAAACTGGAAAAAAGTCGGCACTCATAATTTCCCTGTCCCCAGTTATTGGATGAAAGGCGTTAAACAAGCAACCAACACAAACTGAACGTTTTATCAAGAGAAACTACTCGCTATTCACTTTATTCAGTAACATATTGACTGTCAGAAATACTTAGTCCGCATTGATGAATTCCATTCTGTTATTTTACTGTCCCAGTTCCTGTGTCAATAAAAGACAACTACCCTGCATTTTCAGTCAGCCACCATCACTGGCCAAAATAACTGAGATACTGTGACTCCTGAGGCACAGAAACACAGCAAAAATTCCAGTGTTATCACAGAAGGATGATGGTGAAAACAAAGTTTAATATTTTTAAATTTGAGTAATCTATTGACATTTTACCCTAATGCTGTAGTTTCCACTGAATAGTTACTTTGCATAAATAGCAGCAGCATGTTGATTGTACTTCCTACGGAACAATAAATGTGCTAGGCTTGTAATTGCTTGCAGCTAAATGCGTACCTTGGACGAACATAAATCCAGATTAGAGTATGCAGATTGCATTCACATAAATCACAGTGCATAGCATAAAATGAACACAACACTAGCAGCGAGAGACAACTCCATAAATACACGATTGGATTTTTAATCTGTCAGTTGTTACAATCTCACAACAAATACCTTGAGCTGTTCATCTACGACCCGAGTGACTTCTCCAGCCATGGATTCCAGTTTTTCCTGAATGGGATTCGATGAGCTACTTATTCCTGCCCAAGAAGCTCCTCGCAGGTGATAAAGATTTGGTAACAGCTAAAGACAAAAGACATTTCATTATTAGAAGACACAGTACCTGAATTACACCTTAGTCTATCTCCCCACTTTCAGCAACACTACAGTGGAATGATGAATGCAATTGGCTGATTCCTCAGCAGCTCAGCTGGTTTATCCAGGGGTAGCTGAGCAATACATACCACAAGTCCTAGATTCAATCCCTGATAACAGCCAGGTCAAGTCTTACACTGGAATATCAGCTGCTTGAGTGAGGCTTCACAAGTAACCGGTGCCCGTTGAGTCATATTCCAGGGAGTAACCTATGTTCAGGACAAGAAAGTTAAGGATTGTATAAGATTAAAAGAAAATACCTAAAAAGTTGCCAGAAATAGTTGTTAACATTGAGGATTGGGAGGATATTAGAATTCAGCAAAGGAGGACGAAGAAACTGCTAAAAAAAAATATGAATGTAAGCTAGCAAAAAATATAAAAACAGACTGTAAAAGCTTCAATAGTTACGTAAAAAGGAAACATTTGGCCAAGACAAATGTGGGTCCATTACAGGCAGAATTAGGAAAATGTATAATGAGGAATAGAGAAATAGCAGAGAAGCTAAATGATTACTTTATGTCTGTCTTCACTGAGGAAGATACAAGAAAGCTCCCAAAATTAGAGATCCAAGGGATTAGGGAGAATGAGGAATTGAAGGAAATTATTAGTAAGAAGGATGTATTGGAGAAATTAATGGGGCTGAAGGTTGATAAGTCCCCAGGACCTGATATTCTACATTCCAGAGTGTTGAAAGAGCTAACTATGGAGATAGTGGATGCATTGGTGTTCATCTTCCAAAATTCTAGAGTCTGGAATGGTTCCTGCAGATTGGAAGGTAGCAAATATCACCCCACTATTTAAGAAGGGAGGGAGAGAGAAAGAAAACAGGGAACTACAGACCGGTTAGCCTGACATCAGTAATAGGGAAAAGGTTAGAATCTATTCTAAAGGATGTGATAAATGGACACTTGGATAATAATGATCTGATTGGGCATAGTCAACATGGATATATGAATGGGAAATCACTGACGAACCTGTTGGGAGTTTTTTGAGGATGTTACTAACAGAATTGATAAAGGGGAGTCAGTGGAAATGGTATACTTGGAGTTACAGAAGGCTTTTGATAAAGTCCCCCACAGGAGGTTGGTTAGCAAAATTAAAGCACATGGGATAGGAGGTAATATACTGGCATGGATTAAGGATTAGTTAACAGGTAAAAAACAGAGAGGAGGAATAAACGGGTCATTTTCGCGTTGGCAGGCTGTGACTAGTGGGGTACCGCAGAGATCAGTGCTTGGGCCCCAGCTGTTCACAATATTTGAATGTGGGGACCAAATGTAGTATTCCCAAGTTCACAGATGACACAAAACTAGGGTGGGAATGTGTGCTGTGAGGAAGATGCAAAGCAGCTTCAAGGGGATTTGGACAGACTTAACGAGTGGGCAAGAATGTGGCAGATGGAATATAAGGTGGAAAAACATGCGGTTATCCACTTTGGTAGGAGGAACAGATGTGCAGAGTATTTTTTAAATGGTAAGCGATTAGGAAGTGTAGATGTACAAAGGGACCTGGATGTCCTTGTCAATAAGTCACTGAAAACTAACATGCAGGTGCAGCAAGCGATTAAGAAGGCTAATGGTATGTTAGCCTTTATCACAAGAGGATTTGAGTACAGGAGTAGTGAAGACATGTTTCAATTGTATAGAACCTTGGTTAGACCATACCTGGAGTAGTGTGTGCTGTTTTGGTCCCCTTACCTTAGGAAGGATATTATTGCCATAGAGGGAGTGCAAAGAAGGTTCACCAGACTTATTTCCGGGATGGCGGGGCTGTCCTATGAAGAGAGATTGGGGAAACAGGGCCTGTATTCTCTAGAGTTTCGAAGAATGAGAAGTGATCTCATTGAAAGCTACAAAATACTTAAAGGGATAGACAGGGTAGATGCAGCCAAGATGTTTCCCCTGGTTGGGGTGTCTAGAACCAGGGGACACAGTTTCAAAATAAAGGGGAAGCCATTTCTGACAGAAATGAGGAGAAATTTCTTTACTCAGAGGAGTGTGAATCTTTGGAATTCTCTACTCCAGAGGGCTGTGGAAGCTCAGTCATTGAGTATGTTTAAAACAGAGATTGACAGATTTACCAATGACATAAGGGGATATAAAGATAGTGTGGGAAAAAGGCACTGAAGTGGATGATCAGCCATGATTGTATTGAATGGCAGGGCAGGCTCGATGGGCTGTATGGCCTACTCCTGCTGCTATGTTCCTTTGTTCCCAAGAGGGAAAAATTGGAACTAAGTGAAAATTACATCACGTTATCCACATTTTAACCATATAGACAACATTTTTCCCATTTACCCAGCACAACTTCTGACTGCCAGTAAACAAATCACAATGCCCATCTCCTCACAGAGTCTTGAAAATTGTTCACATTCTTTACCACAAACTATTTTTTCTGCTATGTATTTGGTATCATTTACTGCAGGGAAGATGTTTAACCTAGATAGGATAACAGCTAAAGATGCTTCTAGCAGGGGCTTCTTCCTGCCTCTAACTGAACAGTTCTCATATTAAAACATTAAATAAATAGCTTTCTTTTAGCCTTATACAGCATGACTAAGAATGATCAGAACACTCCAGTCATGCCTTAGGGATGTTTTACTAAGGCAAGGCTGATGACATAATGGCAAGACAAAGCAGAGGGGATGTTTCTGCGCTAGGTTCAGTGACTATGGAGATCCCGTTAGTTATTCTTTATCACAGTTATTCTCACCCACAGCACTGCAAAATTCACAAAAATAATCTAAATACAAATTACATACTTTGTAGTCACTCAAATTATTGTTTTCTACCATTTCATAAGAACACAAGATAAAGATGAGGTGGGGCATTCAGTCTGATCTTGATTTTTCTATCTAGAATGATCCTACAGCCCTGTCCTCAGTATCCACAGTTCTTCAAATATTCCAGTATTTTCCTCTGCTACCCCAACTGGACATATTGAAACCTTCTCACATAGTCCTAGATTAGCTGTTTACTAATTTAGACACATATCCTTTTGTCCTTCTTTCGTGGTTTAGCTTGAAGTAGTGTACTAGATCCACCATTTCTGTTCATTACCGTGAAGTTATTTATACGATTACTTCTCAGTCACCTTCTTTCAAGGCTGGAGGGCAATTAGGGATGGGCAATAAATGCTGGCCTTGCCAGCAATATCCACATCCCATGAATGAATAAATAATGATGTTAAGTTTACTAAAGCTCCTAGATTTCTCGATGTCACTCAGATATTTGGACACCATTCCTGAAATGCTTTATTCATCATCTTTTCTTCCTAGTGCAGTATATTACATTTGTATTAAATTCATCTGGCTATGTTCCAAACATTTATACTTTTGCCTAACTCATTAGTCCCTAAGTTGCAGCTTCAGCTTCATCAGACCTTCCCAGTTTGGCATCAAGTTTGCATTGAGGTTCTGAATATAAATTAAAAATGGTTAGGGTGACAATACTGATCCCTGGGGCACCTCTCAGGACTTCTTCAAACGCTGACCTAAGTCTTGCAATTACCTATTGCTTCTAGTATTGCTATTAAATGTTCTGGTTCACACTATCCATAATTAAAATGTAGAAATGTAGCGCATTAACATATGTGCTAACAAAAACAGAAAACACTGGAAATACCCAGCAGGTCAGGCAGCATCTGTGGAGAGAGAAACAGAGTTAGAAAAGTTAGAAATATGATAGGTTTTAAGCAGGTGAAGGGGATGGGGGTTGAAAGAATAAAAGGGAAGGTCTGAGATAGGGTGGAAGACAGGACAGATGAAATGGCAAAAAGAGTTGGGGGTGCATGGTCAAAGGGAGTGGTAATGGGACAAATAAAGAAACAGAAGACGTGTCTAGAGGAGGTGTGAATGGCAGAACGATAAGCAGCTGCCGTCCGAAAGCAAAAACAAGAGAAAAATGCATGTAAAACCTAAACCTGCAAAGGAAAAGAAAACAAAATGGGGGCAGAGATTACGGTCTGAAATTGTTAAACTCAATGTTGAGTCCAGAAGGCTGTAAAGTGCTTAATTGAAAGATGAGGTGCTGTTCCTCGAGCTTGTGTTGCACTTCATTGAAACTGTATAGAAGGCTGAAGACTGAGAGGTCAGCGTGAGAGCAAGGTGAGAATTAAAATGACAGGAGACCAGAAGCTCGGGGTCACACCTGTAGACTGAACAGAGATATTCCACAAAGCGGTTACCCAATCTGCTGATGGTGTCCCCAGTGTAGAGCAGACTGCATTGTGAGCAGTGAATACAGTATAATAAATTGGAAGTAGCAAATTGCTGCTTCGCCTGGAAGGAGTGTTTGGGGTCACTGAAAGTGACGAGAGAGGTGGTGAAAGGGCAGGGTTTGCCTCTCCTGTGCTTGGATGGAAAGGTGCTGTAGGAAGGGGAGGGAGTGTTGAGGTTAATTGAAGAGTGGACCAGTGTGTTGCAGAGGGAACAGTCCCTTTGGAATGCTGAAAGGGAAAGGGAGGGGCCCCAGTTTTACCTCCTTCCCAAGATCCACAAATAGGACTGCCATGGTAGACCTATCATTTCAGCCTGTTCCTGCCCCACTGAACTGATTTCTTTCTATCTCGACTGTTTTTTTTTCTCCTTTTGTCCAGTTTCTTCCAACTTACATCCCTCACTCTCCGATGCCCTCCATCACTTTAACAGTTTCCAATTTCCTGGCCCTAACCATCTCTTCTTCACCAGGATGCCCAATCTATCCGTGCCTTCATCCCCCACTATGACGGTCTGAGGGCTGTCTGCTTCTTCCTTGAATGGAGGCCCAAATAGTCTCTATTCATCACCACCCTCTTCTGCCTGCCAGAACCTGTTCTCACATTGAACAACTTCTCCTTCAATTCTCACTTCCTCCAAATAAAAGATGTTGCTTTCGGTATCTACATGGGTTCTAGCTATAGCCTACTTTTTTTGTGCGATATGTGGAAAATTCCTACTCGGGCCTGCTCCCTCCCAACTCTTTGTTCCGGTACATTGATGTTTGTATTGGTGCTGTTTTCTGTTCTTGCCCTGAACTGGAAAATTTCATCAACTTTGCTTCCAGTTTCCACCTTTCTCTCACCTTGACATGGTCCATCTCTGACTCTTCCCTTATCGTCCTCAACTTCTTTGTCTCCATTTCTGGAGATAAGCTATGAATATTCACTATAAGGCCCCTGACTCCCACAGCTACCTCGACTACACTTCTGTACACCTGGTTTCAATCCATTCCATTCTCCTAGTTTCTCTGTCTTCGTCACATCGCACTCTTCCATACGAGGTCTTCTGATATGCCTTCCATTTTTCTCAACTGAGGATTCCCCTCCACTGTAGTTGACAGGGCCCAAGACCATGTTCATTCCATTTCCTGCACTTCTGCTCTCACCCATTCTCCTCTTTCCCACTACCATAAGTTATGGCCACTTTTTTCCCATGGTTTTATTTTAATGAAGTTCAATGTGTCACAGGTCTTTTCATCAGCATTGATCTACTTGATCAGTAAAACCAAATCAGAATATGATTTCATTTCAAGAATGCTAATTTTCTGCTTTGCCTTAGCAAGGATGCAAAAACACTCCACTTGAAAATGAAGACCAAAGACATTGTCCTTTCTGATGTTTCGATCATTATTCTACCATGCTCACAGGGAATAATGAAGATTAGCTGATTTTGAATTCAGAAACATTGCTGCTTTGACCATGTTCAATATTCTTTCCATCTTCTGGATGCTTTTTTGTCAGCCTGAAGTCCCTTGAGTGTTCATTACTAACGACAGGAACTTTTAGTGACTGTGATGTTGCCCGTTAAATTTTAACATTAAGCTTTTAAAAGTTAGACTGCAAACCAATGAAACTAGAACAAAAGCATTTAATAAATCTCATACTGACTTGCAAAATCAGATCTGGTTAATGCACAACATCACTCTAATGCAGCCTTCTGTCAAAAACCTAAACAGAACACACGCACACAAACATATTAAAGAACACCTGATGTGACATCCAGGCCTACCAATTTGCAAAATCTCACACAAGATTAACATCTCAAATCCTCCTGATTGAGGATTGCTGTCTGGGGTCAATTAGGTGCAGGTAGGGAGGATTGGGGTTGCAGAATTTAGTTCACATAATTAAGGCCACTGATTTGTGGTTACCATGGAAAAGTGTACTGAGTATGAACCCAAATACAACAGTAAAATTTCCCCCCATAATTCTACATAATAAAAACATAATTTGGTGTACTCAGGCTTGCGGGCTTAAATATAAACTGATGAAATTTTGGAAAATGATTCCCAAAATACAATAAGAATCTCATACAACAAAAATGGCATTTGACTCATGCACTTTTGGTAAAACAGTGGCCCTGTCCGTAAGTAGCAAAGAAAAGGGCATCACATACACCACTCTGCACCAAGAGAAAACCACAATTCCGTGTGTGCATGGACTGTGCCATTTGGAAGTGCACAGGGGCAGAGAAATCCTTCTGGAGGCAAGAGGCACTACAATTAGTTGCAATAATAGAAATAACCTAAATTTAACATGCCCTTTTAAATGCTTGATTTGTTGAAGTGGAGAGATGTTAAAAACGCCATTGAATGAGCACTGCCGAGCTAAAAAAACACACACAGATGGAGGGTATCAATGAGCTAGAGTACAGAGAGTGTAGCAGCAAAACAAAACTGGTGCAGGGTTAGTAATGAGATTGAAATTTTGATAGCAGCTGTTTGGCTTTCCGGTGTTGAAGTGAATTTAGCATTAAAGTTTTCGTGAAGGAACAATCAAAATCTTGATGGAGTCAGTATTGCTGATGGAATGGATGCAACAAGCCCACCTGTAAATATCTCATTGCTAGGATCTGCCTAAAGTTTACAGTCCTAGTTACAGCAAAAGGTCCATGAAAAAGGTAAGCCCCACATTTGGCAATACATGATGTGCTTGACCCAAAAAAATGTTTGCCCCCAAACCAAGCCTGCCCTCACTTCAGATTACTGCCTGTGAATGAATGGATGTGTCTTGAAACTTTTCACAGAAAAGGGCGGCACAGTGGCGCAGTGGTTAGCACCGCTCCAGGGACCCGGGTTCGATTCTGGGTACTGCCTGTGTGGAGTTTGCAAGTTCTCCCTGTGACCGCGTGGGTTTTCGCCGGGTGCTCCGGTTTCCTCCCACAGCCAAAGACTTGCAGGTGATAGGTAAATTGGCCATTGTAAATTGCCCCTAGTGTAGGTAGGTGGTAGGGAATATGGGATTACTGTAGGGTTAGTATAAATGGGTGGTTGTTGGTCAGCACAGACTCGGTGGGCCAAAGGGCCTGTTTCAGTGTTGTATCTCTAAATAAAAATAAATAAATAAAAATCCTTGTATACATTTAATTGTCCAACAATTTCATGTCTCACCGTTTTGGAGTTTTTGGCATCCCTCATAAAGTTTTCAGCTAGTCGCACGTCCTCTTGAACAACATCTACACCTGAATATCTCAATGAGTTGAGGTGATCCTGCACTTTTACACACATCCGGTCAATCATCTGTTGACAGAAACAACAGCGTCATCCAGAAGCGAGGACAAAATTTAGAACAGCTCGCACATGAGCCTAGCTGCTCGAGCTTTTTATGCTCATGATCAAGTAACCAGATTCTTGAATCATCTGGAACAAATTTGTCCATTCCAATTAAACAACAAGATCTAAACAGTCTTTCATGCCTTCGCTTTCCACGAGCTGAAAATCCATTTCTCTTGGAAATATTGTCTGGATTTGTCCTTCAGTTCTTAAGTTTCTGCCTGTATGCTTGAGAATAGCATGGTTGATATCATAATCCACACCAAGAGCAAAGTTAACATAAGAAAATGCTGCAAGAGTTTTTCCACTGAGTGATGTTGAGAGTTAGCCATCCCATTCATTTTCGCCCCTTTCATTGTAACTGGCTAACAAATGCATGGATAAAATTATTCATATCATGCCCCTCTTTAAAATTTGGAAGGTTTGAGCTACTACGATCACTCCCTCCCAACCAGTCGTCCACCACACCCCATCAGCTCTCATCACTCAATGACCATTCCTTGGACAAATACCACGTTTTTCTGAAGCACGTCCCTCCCAATTCCCGACTTAAAACTACATTCTTAAAAAGTCTGGCTTGAATTCCTCTATCCTTTCAAATTGTTGTCCCATTTCTGATTTCTCTTTTGTCTCCAAGATCTTCAAATGCATTAGTGTCATTCAGCTTTCTGCTCAGCTCTTTAACTGTTGTTGCTTGGGTCCTTTCAGTATGAATTCCACCACGTGCATATCATTGAGACCATCATGGTTAAAATCACCAACTACACCCAGTGTGACTGTAGTTTGCAATCCATCCTTGACCTCTGCACACATTCCATCCTACCTCTACTATGGTCTACCTACGAGACACTGTTCTCACATAGAACCATTTCTACTTGTTGCCGTTGAAGTTAGTTCACCTCCTACAATGGATTCTCCTTCTTTATAAGCTTGCATCTGGTATGCCTTAAAGATCCATTGCTGGCTCCATCGTTTCTTTTTTTACATAATATTCCTTAGGAATATACGCATAAACATGTGATCAGGTTCTGTATGTATGCCAATGGTACTCAATTCTACCTCTTCACATAAACTGTTAATTCCACAACCACCAGCATGCTGTCTGATTGCCAGTAGGACATCAAGTTTTGGATAAGCCAGACCTTTCAGCTGCTCAATGCCATTAAGATCAATGCTACCCGATTCAGTTCCTAACATCATGCCATAGATGCCAAGTCCGAACATCTTCCTGATCCTTTCCTTCCCCCGTCCCTCCCCAAACCATTAACTCAGATATCCAATCTTTGATGCCTTGTTCAAACACAAACTGAGCTTTTAACTCTGCATCCAGAAAATCTGCCCAGTTTATACTCTATCCTTACCCATTCCACTGCCTAAATCCTCATTCACTCTTCCACCTTAAGGATGGATTTTCCAATTATCTCTTCTCCACCATGTTCAACTCTACTCTCCACAAAAGCCAACTCATGCAAAACTCTGCGGCCCATGACATTGAGTTTAAAATCTCAAACTCATTTCCACATTCCTCAATCATTGGCTGCAGTCCATCTCTGTAATCTTTTCTAGCCTATATCTCAGCTTGTACTCTCTGCCCTTTTAATGCTGGTGGCATAGCCTTTGTTTACCATGCTACTGCATTCAAATTCTGTAGCTAAACCTCTGATTCATCACTCTTTTCCTCATCAAAATGTACCTCAAAATGCCTTTAACATTTTCCCTTGTGCTTTCTGTTTTGTATTAACCACTCCTGCAAAGCACCATGGCACTTTGTTACATATAGAAAAGGCATTCTACAAATTCAAATTGATATTGAAGAATTTCATCAGTAATCTAACAGAACAATACATGCACAGTCCATCACAACTGCAATTTCAAAAACATTAGAGCTCCACATTTTATCATTTAGCCACAGTGTAATGTCAAAGAATAGACCTGAAGTTGTGATTAAAGAGAAAACATCCATTACTGAGGTAAAGAGCAATCCAAATATTAATAGCAAAAGCAAATATTAGCCAGTGAATTCTATTTTAGTACATCAAATATTACCAGGTAATGGTAGGTATATTATGCATGATTTTAGTGGGTTGCAACCATGCATGCTTTTTGTGAAAGAACTGGACCAAATGACAGTCTGAAATGCAGATGGAGCAAGCTGACAAAAAGGTTCATCCATCTAACAAAGGAGCAGGAAATATTTTGAAACATGCGTGCAGGCTCTGAATTATTTACTGCATCCTCACCTGCTGTGTAGTGCTGGTGACGATGCCCTGTTGCAACCTGTAGGCCTGTTCCTGCAGATACTTCCTGGTCTCATGATTCCGCAGCAGATAGTTCTCAATCTATAATGAAGACAAAATATTTTTTAAAAAGACTTTTCACATGACCATTACTCACCACAGTTCAAAAGCATCAAAACATTCCAGGAAAAAAGATATTGAGAGTTAGATAAGTTGCCATTCCCTCGTGCGAGCACAATAGCTAACAGGTCTGTACTAGTAAGTGACTGGTTCAAATACCAACCAATACTGTCAACATGATCAGGGATTCAGAGCACAAGAACAATTCATCATTATCTAAAAGGCATGCAAGGGACATGCAAAGGTCAAGCAGTTCTGTAAAGCACAGCAACTAAACAGGGATGCTCCTCTTCAATGACATTCCAGGGCCTAAACTGGAAAATACTGGTGTCAAGGAGAGGGAAAAGCAAACTGGTACTCAGCAAATTACTCCAAAAAACCTACTTTGAAACTCCAGTTAAGGCTTGCTGTGCATTCAAGGATACAAATCTTAATCTCGGTATAGAGTGATGTGTTGTCAGGATTATCAAAATCTCTATGCTACATACACCCACCATATACATGTGTACACACATTATATATGTGAGGTGAGGTGAGAGTGACTGCCCTTAACATCAAGGCAGCACTTGACTGAGTATGGCAGCAAGGAGCTCTAACAAAACTGGAGCCAATGGGAATCAGGGGGAAAACTCTCCCCAGGCTGGAGTCATATCTAGCACAAAGGAAGATAGCTGTGGTTATTGGAGGTATCGCAGTCCCAGAACATCACTGCAGGAGTTCCTCAGGGTAGTATCCTAGGCCCAACCATCTTCAACTGCTTCATCAATGACCTTCCCTCCATCATAAGGTCAGAAGTGGGGATGTTCGCTGATGATTGCACAATGTTCAGCACCATTTGTAACTCCTCAGATCCTGAAGCAGTCTATGCCCACGTGCAGCAAGAACTGGGACAAAATCCAGGCTTGGGCTGATAAGTGGCAAGTAACATTCACGCCACACAAATGCCAGACAAAGACCATCTCAAACAAGAGAGAATCTAACCATCTCCCCTTGGTGTTCAATGGCATTACCATCGCTGAATCCCCAGGTATCAACATCCTGGGGGGTTACCATTGACCAGAAACTGAACTGGACCAGCCATATAAATACTGTAGCTGCAAGAGCAAGTCAGAGGCTTGGAAGTCTGCAACGAGTAACTCACCTCCTCTTTCCACAATGCCTGTCCACCATCTACAAGGCACAAGTCAGGAGTGTGATGGAACACTCTCCACTTGCCTGGATGGGTGCAGCTCCAACAACATAAGAAGCTTGACACCATCCAGGACAAAGCAGCCTGCTTGATTGGCACACCATCCACAACCTTCAACATTCACTCCCTTCACCACCGACACACAGAGACAGCAGTGTGTACCCATCTACAAGATGCACTGCAGTAACTCACCAAGGCTCTTTTAACAGCACCTTCCAAACCCGCGACTTCTGCCACCTAAAATGACAAGGGCAGCAGATGCATGGGAACGCCACCACCTGCAAATTCCCCTCCAAGCCACACACCATCCTGACTTGGAACTATATCGCCGTTCCTTCACTGTCACTGGGTCAAAATCCTGAAACTCCCTTCCTAACAGCACCCTTACCTACATCCCAAGTACCGCAGCAGGTCAAGAAGGCAGCTCACCACCACCTTCTCAAGGGCAATTAGGGATGGGCAATAAATGCTGGCCTATCCAGCAACGCCCACATCCCACGAAAAAATTAAAAAAATCTATAACATTTAAGATTTAGAACGGACCATAATCATTAGACCTTCCTGGAAAAATAAAATCTTTTCATACATAAAATAAAAAATTTAAAAATTGTAATAGTATTATTCACTTACATCAAATAGCTGGCTTTTGTAGAATATGTATAGGTACAATATAGGTACTGCTCTGAAACTATACCTTAGGTCTTGGAAGCTGTAGCAAGATCAAGTGATAAAATTTGGATGCTCAACACAAAGACCAACTCTAAGTAATCAGTCACGTGAGAATGAGAAATGAGGGACAGGAAAGGAGACGGATTTGCATTTGGAGATTAAATTACACCGAAAGAATGAAAGAGGCCATTATCTAAGGTGATTTAATATTGATAAATTTTTCAACTGAAGTGCCTGCCATGCACAGGTGACTGCTTCAGTGCAAACCCTCAACTAAATATACGCAACAGCTAAAATAAGAACTGGGCATCACACCTAGGGAGAGCAATCTTACCCTGAGACCAACTGACATGTTGTACTTGCTTGCTTTGCAACACTTCGGCATGGAGGCTTTACTTACAGCTTACAGTGTATTCACGAAGAAATCCCTAGATAGTGAGGCTAGTCCTCCAAAAAGCTATTTTGTCATGAAAATTCCCGGCCCTACACCAGAGACAAAAGGTCCTATTTTTATGGAGTCCAAATTGATTGAACAACAGTGAACCCCAAGAACCTTTTATTTTCTTGCGGAATATATAGTTGTCAGAATTATTACTGACTAGAGTTTATGGATAATCTTGGGTGTCAAAGTGGAAAATATACAAAGACTATCAAGTACTTTGGCCCCCACTGCCCTGTTTCAATAATTTTTATTACTCAAAGTTGCTATGCAATTTATTTCTGAATAACTACACTTGTTGAAAAATAATCAGGTTCTCAGTGCAACACCTATTCATAAGACTAGATCCTTTTTCTGTTCAAGATATTTGCTAAGTACAATAGTGTAGTGGTTATGGCACTGGTCTAACAGCTCAGTGGTGGTAAGTTCAAATCGCACCACAGCAAGTTGGGAAACTGAATTCAATGAATCTGGTACAAAAACAAGAAATGCTGGAAATACGTTTCAGGTCGTTAACTCTGCTTCTCTCTGCACAGATGCTGCCAGAGCTGCTGAGTATTTCCAGCATTTGTTTTTGTTTCAGATTTCCAGCATCTGCAGTATTTTGCTTTTATTTCAATGAATCTGGTTATTTGTGGGCTGACACCAGGAAAAATTGATTGTCAATTTTATAAAAACCAAGGAACCGGTCATTCCTAATCAGCTGGGTGTACACATGACTTTAGTGATGGATTCTTGATGCCTTCCAAAGTAGCCTAGCAATTGCTACTCAAAAAGGGAGCCAATTTGTGCACAGCAAGCTCCCACAAACAGCAATGTGATAATGACCAGATAATCTATTTCAGTGATGCTGATTGAGGGATAAATATTGGCCAGGACACCAGGGATAACACCTCTGCTCTTCTTCAAAGTAGTGGCATGGGATCTTTAACATCCACCTGAGGGGACAGATGGGGCCTTGTTTTAACACCTCATCTGAAAGACAACACCTCCAACAGTGTAGCACTCCCTCAGTACTGCACTGGAATGTCAGCCTTGATTTTTCTGGTCTGTGGGACTTGAACCCAAAACCTTGTGGATGAAAGGTGAGAAAGCTACCAACTCAGCCACGGAGGAGATGGTTCTCTGCATCATTGGGCTGGCTCGACGGGGCCTGCAGCATTATATGCCATTGAGAACATTGAGGATGATATATCTTCCTGCCTTATGTTCCTTACTTAGTGCCCAGCACACCCTCATCTTGCTAGCCTGCATGATTAGCAAGCTGCAGTTGGTGTCACCATGGGCCACAGCCATGAGCTCAGGGAGGCTAGCATATAGATGGCATCAGCACATGGTGAGCCACTGGGCACGAGGGGCTGCAAGCAGGCCAGGGGTAAAGGATGGTTCATTTGCCAGGAGTCATTCTCCGGAGGGCTAGGTGGCAGACATGTACTGCTGCAGAGGATTCAGATGAGGACCTCCCTGGGGCAGGAGACAGGAGAGCACTGAACGGAAATGCACACCGAAATGTTGGGTGCATTGGCTGACCTGCCAGACAGCCTCTTGTCACGGTCAAGGAGCATGGAGGAGTCTGGCTCCAACTTGGCAGAGAGCATGGCACGGAGCGTGCCTTCACTGCAGCCTCTGCTCCATCTCTCAGTCGTGCTGCAGATCTACGGTCACCATTACTGCTGCCCCCATATGTGCTGCAGCCTTTGTGTGGACAGGCCACGAACCTACTCCACTGCTATCCCTGTGAGCATGAGGCAACACACTCTGGAAAATGCACTAAAACACCTCCAAAAACACTCCAGAGTACGTTCAGACACTTTCCAATCAAAAAAGTTCCATAAATTTTACCTGCCTGCAATCAGTGTGCCTGGCCCTTTAAACAGTGCTACTGCAGGCCCATCTTGCTGCTTCACATTTCTTTTTTCAGGAATGAAAAATGCAGGTGTTGCCCAAATTTGGAATCCTGGCCATACATCATCCGATTAGGCTGCGTGACATCAGGATAGCGCCAATTCAATGTGTTTGGGAGCATGCAGTGAACTATGTGCTCCCTGTCAATGAAGAATGCTGCCCATTTTGTTTATTAAAAAAAGTCTGCACTTACATAAGGCGGTTAGCAGAACAGATAATGAGGTTTTGTAAGTTCAAATTTCATTTCTGCATGCGTCTTCACACAGGAGTTCAGATATTTACATGACTAACGTGGAAATAGCTCTCCATACTGTTAAGTATGTTTATGTGCCAAGACGCAAATGGGCAGGTTCACATAACTTAGCTTCATAACTTGGGACAAACACCTCATCCTGAGGAGAAACAAATGATTACTAGAATCAAACATGGCAAGAAACTTTGCTGCTACAGTTTGACCAGGAGTTTGTCTCTTTATACAACCATTTTAAGGCATCAGTAGCTTCTAGGTTTCTTTCAGTTTTCTTGAAAAAAAATTCAGCCAACAGATGTATATCTGGTATAACTGCTGTCATTAAATCCCAGGGCCCACCTGAAAGACTCCTGATTTGACCCATGCTTGGTGGCATTTGGCTGCTGATGCATATTTTTATGATCATTAATTCTCCCTATTGGCAAAGCCTCAATTTGATGGACTTGCACGTTCAGAAGTAGGAACTATCTTGAGTTATAAATTCACTGGAAAGCAGTCTACTAAATCAGAGTGTTTGCCCTTGATGCTCAATGCAAGGGTTCTAGCACGGAGAGAACTTCTAAACAGAGTGAATTGTAAAGCAAAGGAATCTGGTGAATGTGGGAATTCAGTACAGAGGGGAAGGAGGTGCTGAGCAATTTAAACCAAAGGACAACAATAAATAAATAAATAAATAATCAGAGTAATTACATTTAAGGGGATAACATTAACCAAGTAGAGGATACCAGCTTAAAAGAATCCAATTAGCATTAAACAGTAACAACCTGCTCACAGATGGTCACTCAGCTCATTACAGATTTGGTTCAAACATGGACAAAACAGCCAAACTCAGGAGGTGAGGTGAGAGTGATTTCCCTCGATATCAAGGCAGCATTTGACTGAGTGTGGCATTAAGCAGCCCTAGCAAAATTGACGTCACTGGGAATCAGGGGGAAATCTCTGCACTGGTTGGAGTCATACCTGGGCATAAAGGAAGATGGTTGTCATTGTTGGAGGCTAATCATCTCAGCCCCAGGACTTTGTACAGGAGTTCCTCAGGGTAGTGTTCTAGGCCCAACCATCTTCAGCTGCTTCATTAATGACCTTCCCTCCATGAGGTCAGAAGTGGGGATGCTCGATGATGATTGTACGATGTTCAGTTACATTCACAACTTCTCAGATACTGAAGCAATCTGTGTTCACATGCAACAAGACCTGGACAACATTCAGGCTTGGGTTGATAAGTGGCAAGTAACATTCACGCCGCACAAGTGGTGTGCAATGACCATAGAGTCATTTACGGCACAAAAGGAGGCCATTCATCCCATCAAGTCCATGCCGGCTCTCCATGGAGCTATGCTGTCAGTCCCGCTCCTTGCCTGATCCCGGCAGCCCTGCAACCATCTCTAACCAGAAGAATCTAACCATCTCCCCTCCTCAACAGCATTACCATCACTGAATCCCCCACTATCAATGTCCTGGGGGATTACCATTGACCAGAAACTGAATTGGACCAGCCATATAAATATTGTGGCTATAAGAGCAGCACAGAGGCTGGGAATTCTGTGACGAGTAACCCAGCTCCTGACTCCCTAAAGCCTGTTAACCATCTACAAGGCATAAGTCAGGAGTGTGATGGAAGACACTCCATTTGCTTGGATGAGTGCGGTTCCAACAACACTCGGGAAGCTCGACCCAATCCAGGACAAAGCAGCCTGCTTGATTGGCACCCCATCCATCACCGTCACACAGTGGTAGCAATATTTTTTTTTAAAGCGATACAGCACTGAAACAGGCCCTTTGTCCCACCGTGTCTGTGCCGACCATTAACCACCCATTTATACTAATCCTACACTAATCCCATATTCCTACCACATCCTCACCTGTCCCTGTATTCCCCTACCACCTACCTATACTAGCAGCAATTTATAATGACCAATTTACCTATCAACCTGCAAGTCTTTTGGCTGTGGGAGGAAACCACAGCACCCGGAGGAAACCCACGCAGACACAGGGAGAACTTGCAAACTCCACACAGGCAGTACCCAGAATTGAACCCAGGTCGCTGGAGCTGTGAGGCTGCAGTGCTAACCACTGCGCCGCCCTATGTACCATATACAAGAGGCTGTGCAGCAACTTAACACATCTCCCTCGACAGCACCTTCCAAACCCGCGACCTCTTCCACATAGAAGGACATGGGCAGCAGACGCATGGGAACACCACCATCTGCAAGTTCCCTCCAAGCAGCACACCATCCTGACCTGGAAATATATCACTGTTCCTTCACTGTCGCTGGATCAAAAAACCTGGAATTCCCTAACAATACTGGGGGTGTACCCGCACCACATGGACTGCAGCGGTTCAAGGTGGTGGCTCACCACCACCTTCTCAAGGGCAATTACAGACGGACAACAAATGCTGGCCTTGCCCACATCCCATGAAAAAAATCAAAAAATCTGGTATACATAAATAATAAATAGATAGGATTTAAGTAAACAATAGGACAGGTGAGACTTGTTGCCTGCAATTCCTGCACCATGTGGGAACTCAAAATGCTTCATGTGTCCTGGATAACCATGAGTGCAGGAGGTGCCTCGAGTTCAAGGCTTCTGAGCTTGAGCGCAGCTGAAGTTATTGCAGAGCATATGGGAGGCTGAGAATTCCTGGATCGCCATTCCAGGATGTGGTCATCCTGTGGCCAGAGGGTGGCCATCTGGCAGGGTGGGAAGAGAAGGCAGTTAGTGCTGGAATGCTTTGGGAATGTGGCGCTCACAAACAGTGTTTCAGTGCTGAATGTTGGTGATGTGACGAAACCTTGAAGGAATGCAGTCCAGAGCACTCTCGGGTGAAAGACTGCATGGGGGGGGGGGGGGGGCACAGATAAGAGCAGTGGTGATTGGGGATTCAATACTCAAGGGTATAGACAGGTGTTTCTTCAATTGCTAATGCGAGTCTCACATGGTGTGTTGCTTCCCTGGTGCCAGCACAAAGGATATTACTGAATGAGTGCAGAACATTCTGGGAGGAAGGGGAAACATCCAGAAGCTGTGGTCCATGTCGGAAACAATGACATAGGAAGCAAAAGGATTGGGATCCTGCAGTCAAAGTTTCAGGAACTGGGGAAAATTTAAAGAGCAGAGCCTCTAAGATAGCAATCACTGGCTTACTCCTAGTGCCACTTGCTTGAGAGTATAGGAGCAGTAAGATAAGGCAGGTTACTGCATAGCTGGAGAAATCGTGCAGAACGGAGCGCTTCAGATTCCTAGTGCATTGGGACTAGTTCTGGGGCAGGATGGATAAGATGAACAGGTTGCTACTTAACAGGGCTCAGAACAATGTCCTTGTGGGGAGGTTAATAGTGCTGTGGGGGAAGGTTTAAACTAATGTGGCAAGGGGAAGGGCACCAGGATGAAGCATTAGAGAGAAGAAACAAGATGCACAAAGGACTGGGTGAGAAACACATTCGAATTCCAACAAAGAGCTGTTCAGAAATAGGAGCCATCGGATGGGGGAAATGTGAGATATACTAGGTTGGGTTTGGAGTGTATGCACGTAAATGCACAGAGCGTGGTAAATAAAGTTGGTGAGCTTAAGGCACAGACTGCCAGATGGGATGATGATATTGTGGCAATAATGAAAATGTGACTCAAAACAAGGAGAGGATTGGGAACACTGTAGTCTTGACTACATGGTTATCAGGTTAGATAAGGAAGAAAAAAAGGGCTGGGAGTGGCAGTACTGATCAAAGTACAGCACTGCAAAGGTACTCGAGGGTTCAAAGACAAAATCTATTTGGTTATAATTAAGAAACAATAAAGGAACTATTACATTGTTGTGTCTATACAATAAGCCACCAAATAGTGGGAAGGAGAGGGAGGAGCAAACTTGCAGGCAAATTGCAGAAATGTGCATGAACTTTAGAGCAGTGATAATAGGGGACTTCAATTATCCTGATATAAGCTGGGAAAATAACAGGACAAAGGTCAAAGATGGGGAGGAATTACTGGAATGTGCACCAGAGGGCTTTCTTGATCAGTATGTTTCCAGGCCAACAAGGAAGGATTGCAGTGCTGGCTCTGGTTCTGGGCAATGAAGTGAGACAAGTAGAGCATGTTTCAGTGGAGGAGCATTTGGGAAATAATTATACCAACATTAGTTTAGAGTAGTTAAGAAAAAGGACAAGGAACAAATCAAATATGAGAATACTCAACTGGAAGAGAGTTCATTTTGGTGAGTTGAAAGAGGATCTGGAATCAAAGACCGGCAGGTAAAACAGTAAATAAGCAATGAGAGGCTTTCAAAGAGGAAATAGTTTGGGTATGGAATAGACACATTTTTATGAAGGGGAAAGGAAGGGCATCCAAAGCTGGAGCTCCCTGGATGACTAAAGAATAGAGATTAAAATGAAAGAAAAAGGAAGCTTATGATAAATGTTGGGTTCAAAATTCAGAAGAGAACCAAGCTGAATAGAAAAAGTACAGGAGAGAAATGAAAAAGGGAAATAAGTGGATTAATCGAGAGTATATGAGAATAGATTTTGGAGTGGCTTAAAAGGCAACGCAAAAGTCTTTTACAAACATATTAATAGTAAAATCGTAGACAAAAGGAGAATGGGGCTAATTAGAGATCAAAAAGAAGATCCTATTGTGGAGGCATAGAGCATGGCTGAGGTACATACTTTGCATCTGTCTTCACTTAAGAGGTGAATGCTGCAACCATCATAGTAAAGGAGAAGGAAGAGAGAAACTGGATAGAATAAAATTAAAGAGGAGGCACTTAAAAGATCAACAGTGCTCAAATTAGTAAGATAAAAGCAAAATACTGCGGATGCTGGAAGCATCCGATGAAGGGTCACTGACCCGAAACGTTAACTCTGCTTCTCTTTCCACAGATGCTGCCAGACCTGCTGAGTGGTTCCAGCATTTCTTGTTTTTATCTCAAATTAGTAAGGTTACCCAGTCTGTACTGGAGGATTGTAAATGTTACACATCTGTTCAAAAGAAAAGGGATAAATGCGGCAAATACAGGCCAGTTGGCCCAACGTTGGTGGTGGGAAACTTTTAGAGTCAGTAATTGAGACAAAAATAATTGTCACTTGGAAAAATATGGGTTAACTAACGATTTATAATAATAAATAGATTTGTTAAAGGCAAATTGTGTTAGACTAATTTGACTGAGTTCTTTGATGAAGTCATGGAGAAGGTTGATGAAGATAGTGCATTTGACGTGTATACAGAGTTTCAAAAGACGTTTTATAAAGTACCACTTAATATACTTGTGTGCAAAATTGAAGCCCATTGGATTAAAGGGGCAGAGGCAGAGTGGATATGATATTGGTTAAGAGACAGGAAGAAGTGCTGGTAAATGGATGTTTAACAGACTGGGCGTGGAGGGGAAGGGGAAGGGGGGGGGGGGGGAGGGGGAATGCAGTGGTCCCCAAGTGGTATTAGAATCTTTGCTCTTTTTGACAACTATTAATGAGCTGGACTTCGGTATAAAGGGCATAATTTCAAAGTTGCCAATGACACAAAACTCAGAAATGTAGTCAATGGTGAGGAAGACAGTAACAGACTTCAGGAAGATATAGACAGACTGTTGAAATGTGCAGACAATTAGCAGATACAATTTCATGTACTGATGCATTTTGGTCGGAAGAATTAGGAGAGATAATATAAACAAAATGGTTCAGTTTTAATAGGGGTGCAAGAACACCGAAGGTGGCAGGACAAGTTAAGAATGCTGTTAAATACTATATGGGATCCTTGGATTTATAAATAAAAGCACAGAGTATAAAAGCAAATAAGTTATACTGAAGTTTAGTCACCAGCTGGAGAATTATGTCTACTTCTGGGTACCAAGCCTTTAGAAAGGGTGCAGAGGAGTTTTACTAGAATGGCACCAAGGATGAGACTTCAGTTACGTGGAGAGACTAGAGAAACTGGAGTTGTTCTCCTTAGAGCGGTCAATGTTAAGGGGAGATTTAAGAGACATGTTAAAAATGATCTGTTTGTTTCCAATGACAGAACAGTCAGTAACCAGAGGACACAGATTTAAGGAATTGGCAAAAGAACCAGAGGCGAGAGGAGATTTTTTTCTTTTACACAGCAAGTTGTTATGATCTGATATGCACTGCCTGATAGAGTGGTAAAAGCAGATTCGATAGTAACTTTCAAGAGGGACTGGGATAAATACTTGAAGGGGAAAAAAACTGCAGGGCTATGGGGAAAGGCTAGGGAAATGGGACTAACTAGATAACTCTTTTAAAAAGCCAGCACAGGCACAATGGGTTGAATGGCCTCCTTTCACACTGTATGATTCTTTGATTCTGTTTCAAGTTCCAGTTTGTTGAAACACCACAACTGATGGAAGGAAAAGGAATGGAAGCGTCCCTCCCAAATGAGGAAGAATCATTCATTGAAAACAAGAGCCTTGCTTATAACCATTTCCAGCTATCTATCACTCTCTACTGAAAAATAATTGGGGCAAACACCCATCTCCCCCAAAGGCACATTCGACCAAGCTTCTAGGTTAGTTACAGGAACAGACAAAACAATGTGTCTATCAAAGTTGGGAATACTCAGAGAATAGAAAAGAAAGAATTTGAAGCCTCATTTCCTTCAACCTACCCACAATGCAAATGATAGCATTAAGACTTACAACGTAGTGTTGTTAATTCAAAGTTGGTTGATTTGAATTACCACATAATGGGACTTCTTTTAGTGCTTAAAAAAGCTTGCTGTGCTGGGATATTTCAATTGCTTGAATTGTATTCCTGGATAATCTGAACATTTTAAGTGCAAAAAAATGACAATTAACAGAAGTAAACCTGTATGAGTAGCTACTACCAAGAATAGTCTTTTCATAAATCAAGTGCAACACCTCATTGAGCAGATGGTTAGCAGAAGAACAGCACTGTTTCCGGTCCCCCCTTTGGCAAATCCTACCCAATATGTGTCACTTAGCTTCATGATCAAAACATTTTATGGTGACCACAGCACTAAAATCAAATAGTTCCTTGTTGATTAAGCTGTCAACTTCACAATATAGATACCTTAATCTGTAGAAGTTTTGCAAACCTTGTCCCATTATTTCATCAATATCTTTCTCTGAGAAATAATGTGAACCATGGGGCATTATTTTCACTTGCCAAGATTACTGTTTTAGATGATGAGTGGGGGCTAAGTACAGAATGGAATTGGTAGAAGGAGAAATGATCTACCTTTTGCAGTGCTTCCTCGGTTTTTTCTGGATTGGCCTTCAATGCTTGTGAAGCATCATTAACAGGAATGGGCATAAACCTTAGAGTATAGTTCCTGTGAATAAGAAGCACAGAGTTAACACCAATTCTATTCACATCATGTACTCGCTGCTTATTTTAATTATAAGTATGGTTAAATCCGGATGAATTCATGTATAACCAAGTGTTATTCCTTGCCTTAGTGGTAGCACTCTCACCTTAGTCGCAAAGTTGCAGATTCCAGCTCCAAGTCAGGACCTGAAAACATAACCTACCCTCACTGCAATACTGAAGGATCAATGCATTGTCAGATTTGCTGTCTTTTGGATGAGACGTTTAAAACAAGACCTCATTTGTCTACTCAAGTGGCTGCAAAGGATCCCATCACACTTTTAGGAGAGAGATCTCCCCGAAGCCTTGGCCAACCTTTAATCCTTAACTAACCAAAACAGATTATCTGGTTATTCATCTCATTGCTGTTTGTGGGCCCTTGCTGTGCGCAAATTGGCTGCTGCATTTGCCTAAACAACAACAGTGACTGCACTTCAAAAGTAATCTGTTAACTGTAAACTGCTTTGGCACATATAGAGGACATGAAAGGAGCTACATAAATACAAAGCTGTTTCTTTCTCACTGTGCTTGAAACCTAGCATCTTTTACACAGCCCTCTGAAATTTAATGAAATGTTGCATTAGGGTCAAGAATTCTATAAAAATGTAAGAAAAATCCAAAACTCTCTGCTTCAGTCTGCACTCTGAAGTAAAAGTTCTGTGAGAACCAAGTTTGAACAATTTCAGTCCAGTTTCCAGTGCATAAAACTATCTACATAATTGAGTACAAGTTGGATAACATGACTGTATAGTCATAAAGATGGCTGTTGGATTACCTGTTCCAAATTTTAACCACTTCTGGTGGCCATGCCTTTAGCCTAGGTCCTAAGCTCCAGAATTCACTCCCAAAACCTCTCCTGCTTCTCTACCTTTCTTTCCTCTTTAAGACATTCCTTAAAACCTACTTCTTTAATTAAGCATTTGGTCATCTGACCTAATATCTCCTTATGTGGCTTGATGTCATATCTTGTTTTATAACGCCTCTGTTAAGTGCCTTGGAACATTTTATTACATTAAAGGCATTATATAAACGCAAGCTGTTGGTGTTGGGTGGTACAGAATTATTAAATCACTGTTGTGTGAATAGTTTTCTATGGTCAGGATACCTAGGCAATTCCACAGGAAGTTGTGAATGATACGCACTAATGCCACACATACACACACATGCACTTGGAATAACAACTCCAAACTCTCAATGTATCAAGGTTCTTAGATGCACCTGAATTATTAACATAATTTTCAAATGCTGATCAACCCCATAAGCATTTTACCTATTTTAGGTTTCTATAATGTGTTCACCAACTATGAGGACCCCACATTCTCTGAATATGCACTGCCAATTTCCTGTCTGCGAACTGTCTTCACAGTATGCAATATCCCCGTCAGTAGTGTGCATTTGAAAAAGTGGCCACAAGGTGTCCACATTCAGAGGGATTTAAAAACTAGAAATGAGAAAATTTCTCAAAACTTTGCATTTTGAACATGTTACTAAGGAAGAAAGCTTTCAATTAAGAAGAGATTAAAAAATTAGGGCTGCTGTCAGAAATTGTAGTCTTCCAAAAATTCCTAACACATGGCAAAACAGACAGGATTGTCTTACATAGAAAAAGGATTTGTTGGACAAACAAAGATCAAAATCCTAAAATAAAAGCAGAATACTGCGGATGCTGGAAATCTGAAATAAAAACAGGAAATGCTGGAACCACTCAGCAGGTCTGGCAGCATCTGTGGAAAGAGAAGCAGAGTTAACGTTTCGGGTCAGTGACCCTTCTTCGGAACAAAAAATCAAAATCCACCTTGAGCAACTTCTACCGTCCTGGCAGTTACAGGAAGCAATGATAATGAAACTGTTGACTAATCATAGCAATCAATCTCTATCAATTAATCTGCAACAGACCCAAACATGACACGAGGAAAACCTCAGTGGTCGAGAGCTTTGGGAACCATAAGTCTAAAGTCATCTTCTTCAACCAAGTATGGCACTACCACATCATATCTCAAATTACTTATATATTCTGTCCCAAAATGTTATTTTCTGAAAGAAATCTTTCTAATTTGCATTTGAATGTATCAATACCATCTTATTCCACCATCTCCCTAGGAAGCCTGTTCGAGATTGACCAATTACTCACTGAAATATTGGCCCGGGCTTTGCTGTGAGCGGTGAATTAAAGCCTTTTGTGGTTCACTTCCTGTCCAGTTGTCTACGGACATTTAGTGGGCTTGGCAGTGGAGACTTCTATTCTTTGGTGTCTGCTTGAACTCAGCGCTCTCTACAGGGGATCTGTGGCATTGTGAGCAGGGAAGTTGTTCAACAAATCAGATTGAAGCATCTTCACAGACAGTACAGCAAGAAGTAAAAAGCAGGAAAATATAAATTGCATTTAAATCATTGTACAGGAAGCAAATAAAGATTGCGTCATGCACAAGGAAAAGACAAAAGGAACAAAATGCAAAATCTATACATAATTTAAAAAAAAATTTGCAGCATTAATTTTCTTCTGAGGAAATAAGACTCCACATTCCTAAAATTAATTTTTTTAGGGCCACAGAGGTTTTTCAACGGGAATTATGACTTCGTACACTTTTAAAAGCTTAGCTACTCCTGAATGAACAGGGTTCAAGTTTTTCATCAGTCTGTGATAAGTGTGGTTAGTTAGCCTAAGTTCATGCCTTAACAGTGATTTCTGTGCACATTCCATTGGTGAAAACAGCAACAGCACACCCTTTGGAGCAGCAGGGCATCACTGACGGCAACTTCTGGGTTTCTACATTTAACTGCGGAGTGAAAATTTGCTGTCAGTTTTATCCAGAGATAATGCTTAGCACAGCCAGACTTGTCATTATTAGTTCAGGAAAATCTGGGCCAATGTTTCCACAGATTAGTTTTGAGTTTACCTTTGTTTCAAGCTCATTGTTTCAAGGCTTATTCAGAAAGTAAGGAGGCATGGGATTCAGGGAAAGTTGGCTGTCTGGATACAAAATTGGCTGGCCCATTGAAGTCAGAGGGTGGTAGTAGATGGAAAGTATTCAGCATGGAGCTCGGTGACCAATGGGGTTCCACAAGGATCTGTTCTGGGACCTCTGCTCTTTGTGACTTTTATAAATGACTTGGATGAGGAAGTGGAAGGCTGGGTTAGCAAGTTTGCCGATGACACGAAGGTTGCTGGAGTTGTGGATAGTGTGGAGGGCTGTTGTAGGTTGCAACGGGACATTGACACGATGCAGAGCTGGGCTAAGAAGTGGCAGATGGAGTTCAACCTGGAAAAGTGTGAAGTGATTCATTTTGGAAGGTCGAATTTGAATGCAGAATACAGGCTTAAAGACAGGATTCTTGGTAGTGTGGAGGAACAGAGGGATCTTGGGGTCCATGTCCATAGATCGCTCAAAGTTGCCACCAAAGTTGATAGGGTTGTTAAGAAGGCATATGGTGTATTGGCTTTCATTAACAGGGGGATTGAGTTTAAGAACCGCGAGGTTATGCTGCAGCTCTATCAGGCCCTGGTTCGACCACACGGAATATTGTGTTCAGTTCTGGTCACCTCGTTATCGGAAGGATGTGGAAGCTTTAGAGAGGGTGCAGAGGAGATTTACCAGGATGCTGCCTGGACTGGAGGGCATGTCCTACGAAGAAAGGTTGAGGGAGCTAGGGCTTTTCTCATTGGAGCGAAGAAAGATGAGAGGTGACTTGTTAGAGGGGTACAAGATGATGAGAGGCATAGATAGAGTGGATAGGCAGAGACTTTTTCCCAGGGTGGAAAGGGCTATCACCAGGGGGCATAATTTTAAGGTGATTGGAGGAAGGTTTCGGGGAGATGTCGGAGGTAGGTTCTTTACACAGAGAGTGGTGGGTGCGTGGAATGCGCTGCCAGCGGTGGTAGTAGAAGCAGATACATTAGGGGCATTTAAGCGACTCTTGGATAGGTACATGGATGATAGTAGAATGAAGGGTAGATAGTTAGTTTGATCTTAGAGTAGGTTAAAGGTTCGGCACAACATCGTGGGCCGAAGGGCCTGTTGCTGTACTGTTCTATGTTCTATGCTCTGGCTGTGTCGTCTGGTTCTCCAGATTTGGATGAGATAAAATCGCTTACCATGGTCTACATTATCAACCTCCTTTAGAATCCTCCAAACAGCAATTATATCACATTTCAACTTACTCTTTCCCAGTGAGAACATACCCAATTTACATAATTGCTCTTCATAATCCAACTGCTCTATCCCCTCAATCATTCACGTTGCTCTCTCCTGTATCCTTACTGTTTTAAATAGCTAGAGTTAAAAAAGATGCAGCTTTCCATTATCTAATTCCATTACCCTGGAGATAAATTGACTTAGGACACCAGGCAATTTGCCAGAATACAGTGGCTTTATTTTGGGTGCTAATTAAATTACATACAGTTATGAATATACCAAGTGTTTTGATCACATTCGATCCAACTAAACTGTTATGCCCTGTACAGAATGTAACCAAAAGAGGTCATATTTACAAATTAAAGACAAGAAAACAGAATAGGAAATGCTAGAGGAAGTCTTTTACTAAAAGTTTGGTAAATATGTGGAACAGACCATCGGCAACAAGAAGGAACGAAACAGATTCTTGTCAACAGATGGAGTTCAGGGTTAACTGGAGTGATGGATGATAGATTCGCCTGTCACTTTGATGGATGAGTTTTCAGCAAGGAGACTGGTTGTTCACGGTCTAGGTTGATGTCACCTCATATGTGATGTTAAATCAAATCTTGATTTGCATATCCAATTGCAAATATTACTCAAGAAATCACTGTTGGAGGGGTGGGTGAAGGCACTGGCTTTGTGGCATGCTCACTTGTCCTGACTCTGTTCCCCTCACATGTTGAGCTTGCTTGCAGACACAGACTTCTCCATTTGGATTGGACGATGCTGGTTTTTGTCTCATGCAGTGGGGTCCAATTTACAGGCTCTGAGATTGGCTTTCAGAATGTCTTAGTATCTAAGTTTGAGATGTCCTATGATGTGGGTTCCTGTGATCAACTGGCTTTTGGCATGTGGGAATCCTGCATGTGAAACATGTGGCCAACCCAGTGAAGCATGCTCTCGATACCAGGTATGTTGCACCTTGCAGGAACTTCAGTGTTAGGAATTTTGTCCTGCCACTTCATTTTGCAGATAGATCTTCAACAGCGAAGGTGAAATACATCTAGTTGCTGAATGTGATGCTGGTAAGTTGTCCATGCTGTACAGCCATAGAGAAGCAATGTGAGAACCACTGCCTAGTAGACTTTCATCTTTGTTTTGAGACAGACACCATGCTCTCTCCAAAGCCTGCAGGTGAGCCTGCCAAATGCTGAGCTTGCTTTTGCCAGGCGATGGGCGATTTCATCATCCAACATGGTGTTGTTGGAGAGGATACTCCCAAGATAGCAGAACATCTGCATAGAGTTGTGGGGTGTATTGTTGATTGTGACTATGGGGTCTTGGAGTTTGTGGCCAGGGGCAGGTTGGTACAAGATCTCTGTCTTTTTCAGTCTTATCATAAAGCCAAAGCATTCTGGGGTTTGGGCAACACAGTCAACAAGCAGCTGGATGTCCTGTGCTATGAAAATACAGTCATTGGCAAACTAGAATTCACTGAGTAGCTGTTCTTTGATCTTTGTGCGAGGGTTGAGCCTTTGCAGATTGAAGAGGTTGCCGTCTGTCCTGCACTGAATGTGTACTCCTATCTTGAGATCTTTGAGTCCATACAAGAGCATGGCGGAAAAGTAGATGGCAAACAGAACTAGAGCCATTACGCAGTCTTGCTTGTGCCATTGGTGACAGGAAAGGCATCTGATAAGGCACCATTCTGCATCACACTGGCCATCATGAAAAGAGCAGAGGGCCCTGACCATCTTTTCAGGCAGCCATATTTGTACAGCACCTTCCACAGGCCTTCACGGGCAATAAACACCATGTAGAAGTCCTTAACAAAAACAAGAAATGCTGGATTCACTCAGCAGGTCTGGCAGCATCTGTGGAAAGAGAAGCAGAGTTAACGTTTCGGGTCAGTGACCCTTCTTCGGAACTCCTTATTTTGTCTGTGGAACTTTTCTTAAATTTGACGTGCTGCAAAGATCATGTTGACCGCTGCTCATTCAGCATGAAAGCCACACTGTGATTCCAGGTACACCGAAGATGAGTAACAATCCTGTTGAGAATAACACTTGCAAAACTTTTTCCTGCTGTGGAGAGAAGTGAAATACCACAATGATTGTCATAGATGGACCTGTTTCCCTTCCGTTTGTACAGGTAGTTTATGGAAGCATTCTTGTAACTTGGGGCACAATGCCCTGGTTCCAGATTAAGCAAAAGAGGCTAGTGAGTTTCCTAACCATAAGAGCTTCCTCCGTACTTGAATATTTCAGGTGGAATGCCATCAGCTCCCGGAGACTTACTCACAGACAGTTGCCTTATGGCCTTGGTGACTCCGGCTCAAGATGGATCGAGGGTAAACTCAATCAGAACATGATGCTGTAGAGATAATTCTATCGCGTCGTTGCACACTGCGGATTCTTGGTTCAGGAGATTGTTAAAGTTCTCTGCCCAATGAGACAGAATCTCACGCCTGTTCGTTAGGAACTGATTGCCATCTGCTGAGAGGACGGGTATCATACCATTGGTTTTGGGGCCATAGACAGTTTGGAGACCTTCATGGAGAGCCTTCAGGTTGTCTATAGGCACCTTCCTGAAGCTCTGCAGCCTTGTTCTCTCACCATCTGTTCTTTATCTCTCTTAGTTTGGCCTGAAGCATGTGTTTTGCTTGATGGTATCTGGCTTCTTTGCACTGGAACATGCTGGACTACATTATTATATGGTAGAGAGATCTCAAGGATATGCGCTCTACCTGCTGCCTTAGAGGTGCAGAATGCTTGTCAGACCATCGGTTTGTCAGGAGCATCATGATCTTAAAGATAGTCCCTGAAGTGCTACTATAGAGACTCAAACCACAAAGGAAGCTCAACGCACTATTCCTAAAAGACTCGGCAAAGAGACAGGAACTGGAACAAACATGAGCTATAGAGCTGGTATCCCACAAATAACAGAGGTTGAGGTTTCTTGGAAGACATTAAGGGACGTCACTCATAGCATGGTATCTGAAGTCCTTGCATTCGTCAAACGGAAGCACCGAGACTGGTTTGACAAGAACGACCAAAATATAGCCAAGCTACTGGATGATGTGCACGATGCTCACAGATCCTAAATATCTGACAAAAAAAAAATCACCAGCAAGAAAATCCAGATAATTGGAGTGCACCATGGAAATACTATGAATAGGTGGGCTTGATGGACCAAATGCTTTCTCCTGCCTGAAACTGTTACTATGTAAGATATTAATAGGCACTTGAAACCAGAATACCTGCTTATCAGCATTCTATGCAATAATTTTGACAGTGTCTCTTTAATCATGGATGAATGACAAAGGAAGGCAATTTGCTTTTATATACTGCCTTTCACAACCTCAGAACTTCCCAAAGCGCTTTACAGTTAACTGAAGTGCAGTCACTGTTTTATTTATTTAGAGATACAACACTTAAACAGGCCCTTCGGCCCACCGAGTCTGTGCCGACCAACAACCACCCATTTATACTAATCCTACATTAACCCCATATTCTCTACCACATCCCCACCATTCTCCTACCACCTACCTACACTAGGGGCAATTTATAATGGTCAATTTATCTATCAACCTGCAAGTCTTTGGCTGTGGGAGGAAACCGGAGCACCCAGCGGAAACCCACGCAGTCAAAGGGAGAACTTGCAAACTCCGCACAGGCAGTACCCAGAACTGAACCCAGGTCGCTGGAGCTGTGAGGCTGCGGTGCTAACCACTGCGCCGCCCTATAATATAGGTAGCTGATTCTCACACAGCAAGCTTCCACAAACAGCAATGTGGTGATGACTAAATTTTTTTTGACGCTGATTAGGCCAATATTTATGCTCAGACACTAGGGAGAACTTCTCTGCTTTTCTTTGAACTAATACTGTGGGATCATTTACAGGGTCTTGAGAGAGCAGATGGGGCCTTGGTTTACTCATCCAAAAGACGGCACCTCAGATTGTGCAGCACTCTCTACACTGGAGTGTCAGCTGAGATTGTTGTGCTCAAGTCTCTGGAGTAGGACTTGAATGCACAATCTCCTGACTTAGAGGCTACAGTGCTACCAACTGAGCCACGTCTGATAACTCAGACTTCAAAAACCTTGGGGCTGGGCAAGTACTGGTTAAGTCTGCCATAAGCTTCATTTCTGGCAGGAAGACCAAACTCATTAGAAGAACTGAGTTTTGCAATGTTCATGTACAAAATGGTATGCAGATGGTCCGCTGAGAGATATTTCATTCCAAAGTCTGTTCACTTGTCAGACTCAAAAACTTCATAATTATTATATTTTATGGGCTAATTCTAGCTTTATCACTTTTTAAGTATGTGCTGATTGAATATATGGCTGTAGTATTTGACTTCTGTGTTAAAACTAACCCATAAATGAATCTAATCAAATAATCTTATGCACACATCGGTCTGTCTGTATGGCATTTTTCATCTTTGTGTAAGAAAAGAAGAATGTGGTGGACAATGAACTATACTGGAATGTGTGGGTAATTGTTAATCCTGAGCAGGCTAACCCAAATACACCTCATATACAGACATAGATAATATAAGGCACCAGGCAAAAGGCCAAAATACAACAAACAGTACTTTAAGGAAGTAAGTTACATGTTTTGTATGAATATACACAAATGACGAGATAAATTTTTCAACTGCCAGAACTGATTGACATTCATTTAACAATTACAAAGATATACTGATCTCATTAGGACCCAACTGAAGCCAGTTTCCAGTACTGTTCTGAAGCATAGTCCCATGCTAGAGGAATTCTGCAACCATAAATTGGTAGAGCATAACTTAACTTGCATTTATGCAAGTGGTAATGAAGCTACACGCTGATTGCATTTGAAACACCAAGGTAACTTTATTTTAAGTAGCGATATGTCCAACTGAATATTTGTTCACCCACCCGCCTGTCCAGCCTCCACCCAACGAAGGACTAGTTAATAACTACTGTGATATTTCAATATGTGCGACGTCTCAATTCATTCCATCTTCGCTGCCTCTGGAGAATCCTTGGCATCAGGTGACAGGACCGTATCTCCAACACAGAAGTTCTCGAGGCAGCCAACATCCCCAGCACATACACCCTACTGAGCCAGCAGCGTTTGAGATGGCTTGGCCATGTGAGCCGTATGGAAGATGGCAGGATCCCCAAGGACACATTGTACAGCGAGCTCGTCACTGGTATCAGACCCACCGGCCGTCCATGTCTTCGCTTTAAAGACGTCTGCAAACGCGACATGACGTCCTGTGACATTGATCACAAGTCATGGGAGTCAGTTGCCAGTGATCGCCAGAGCTGGCGGGCAGCCATAAAGGCGGGGCTAAAGTGTGGTGAGTCGAAGAGACTTGGCAGTTGGCAGGAAAAAAGACAGAAGCGCAAGGGGAGAGCCAACTGTGCAACAGCCCCGACAACCAATTTTATCTGCAGCACCTGGGGAAGAGTCTGTCACTCCAGAATTGGCCTTTATAGCCACTCCAGGCACTGCTTCACAAACCACTGACCACCTCCAGGTGCTTACCCATTGTCTCTCGAGACAAGGAGGCCAAAGAAGAAGATGATGATTTCAATATACTAATCTCCATTGTAATGGTCAACTATGTATAGCAATCAAAACCCTGCTAATCGACAACCCATCTGATACGATGTTATTATAAGTGTTCACCATATCAGTGCAGTTTCATTGCAATACCTTTAGTGCAATACCTTCTACTGCTGAAAGAAAATTGCTTTTGTTGTAATATTGACCTATCATCCAGCGTACAAAAGGCGAATGACATTCCTAATGGGTTTCCTAATTATCCTTAAGTGGCTCGATGTAAAAGCATCCACAGGATGCCAAAGATTACACTATTGTTTAGCTTTGAAACAGCTGAGCAGATGCTCCAATCAGAATACTGGTTTTGGCTCAAGGGTATGAGTGAATTAAAATACTAGCATGCTTTAAAAATAAAACTAACATTCTCAGCAGCATGTCACATGAGAGAGATGAGAAGCTTCTTAAACAGTAACTTAAAGTTATGAATGCTGAGTAATGCTGCTCAGTGATGTAGTACATGTAATGGATCAGAAAATCAGTAGTACACATTGGGGATTACTGCTTTTTGATATACTGATGAGTCAGTTACAGTGATCATTTGGGCTACAGCCTAATTTGAACACTAGCTGGATTCCACTATAACATCATATCCACTTTACTTCACAAGCATAGAGCTGGAAATGGCAGTCTGAAGATCTGTGATCTTTAAGTACACTCTAGTTATGAACAATGACGAGTTTCTCAGTCATAGCAGCCCTTGCCTTACACAATTGTTATAGAAGCAGATGCCAAGGCCGTTAAGGTATGAATGGTGACAACAAAGGGGCACAGATCATGTTTCATGAAGAT
The DNA here is from genome assembly GCF_036365525.1 of Heterodontus francisci. Taxonomy (NCBI): domain Eukaryota; kingdom Metazoa; phylum Chordata; class Chondrichthyes; order Heterodontiformes; family Heterodontidae; genus Heterodontus; species Heterodontus francisci. Next base: position 42,213,102 of record NC_090372.1, read on the forward strand.
TGAAAATATGTTCACTTTCCTTTTAAAATGGTTGGACAGTGCACCTTATACAGATGCTATTTTAGATGTAAGCACTGCCTTATAGTGTATGTCTGGAGACATACAACTTTGTTTTGGGAAGATCTATTTATTCAGTATCAATTAAGACTTGTAAATTCATGCATGAAGAAGGTCTTTCTCACCAGTGGGTTAAAAAATTAGCACCAAGCATTTATTTCCCAAAGATGGAAGTTACCAATTTCCAATAATTTCACCTTAATTCCAGCTTATGTTTAGCTATCCTATTGAAAAATCCCAACCAAGCTTTCAGAAGGAAATAAAGAATAAAGCTATTATACAGAATGAAAGCCTTGATTTTTGTTTCAGTTTGTCATACAACTTCACGAACCTGATCACAATGCTCAAAAGTATTTCCAACATTAAATGACTTCTAAAGTACCTGCATTTGACTTTAAAACATGGGTGTTGAAAATGTACGTACTGATAAGTGAATACATTTTAATATGTATTTTATGGTGTGGAACTGCAAATGAATCAAGGAGCTGAACTACTTTGAATACTTCTGTAGTTAATTCAGTCATCTCGAGTACAAATGTAACCCATTCAATGCACTTCAATTTTCTTCTCCCTTTCTAAAAATCAAATTTCAGGATAGGAACGAGTCAGACTTTTAATCTGGGGTGGGGAGGGGAATGATCAGAGGTTTAAAGAAGAAAGGGTGATCTCAGTCCAGGTGATTTACACCAGAAACTTGAAAGATTGTAGGTTTTATTATATCAAATAGCCTCAGCATTCCTGCAGCCATCTGCCAATTTTCCAGTCCTCAATAGAACTACCATCAGTACTGTCAAAATTGTAATTGGAAACAAGAGACTGGTGAAACTATCAGTCAAAAACCAGGGAAGACTGGGACGAAGTCTTGGCAGCCTGGAAAAACCACATTAGTGCAAAACAATGAGAATGAGGCAGAAAGAGAATATAGACAGAGGTAAAAAGGTGGAACAGATGGCAATAAAAGCTGGAAAGGAAACAGTCAGACCCCCAGAAAAAATTATGTAGCATGTATGTAGTTGTACACAGTCAAGGAGGCAAGAACAGAAAATAGAGCCTCCTCCTGAGGTCTCCAGCATCACAAATGCCAGTCTTCTCACTCCACATATCAAGAAATGGCTGAAGGCACTGGATACTGCAACAGCTATGGGCCCCGACAACATTCTGGTAATAGAACTGAAGACTTGTGCTCCAGAGCTAGCCGCACCCCTAGCCAAGCTGTTCCAGTACAGCTACAACACTGGCAACTACCTGGCAATGTGGAAAAATGCCCAAGTATGTCCTCCACACAAAAAGCAGGACAAATCCAACCCAGTCAATTACCGCCCTATCAATCTACTCTCGATTAACAGCAAAGTGATGGAAGGGGTCGTCGACAGTGCTATCAATTGGCACTTGCTCAGCAATAACCTGCTCACTGACACTCTGAGTGCCAGGGCCACTCAGCTCCTGACCTCATTACAGCCTTTGTGCAAACATGAACAAAAGAGCTGAACTCCAGAGGTGAGGTGAAAGTGACTGTCCTTGACATCAAGGCAGCATTTGACCGAGTATGGCATCAAGGAGCCCTAGCAAAACTGAAGTCAATGGGAATCAGGGGGAAAACTCTCCACTGGTTGGGGTCATACCTGGCACAAAGGAAGATGGCTGTGGTTGTTGGGGGTCAATCATCTGAGCTCCAGGACATCACTGCAGGAGTTCCTCAGGGTAGTGTCCTAGGCCCAACTATCTTCAACTGCTTCATCAATGACCTTCCTTCAATCATAAGGTCAGAAGTGAGGATGTTCGCTGATTGTACAATGTTCAGCACCATTTGCGACTCCTCAGATACTGAAACAGACCGTGTCCATATGTATCAAGACCTGGACAATATCCAGGCTTGGGCTGATAAGTGGCAAGTAACATATCTGCCAGGCAATGACCATCTCAAGCAAGAGAGAATCTAACCATCTCCTTTTGACATTCAATGGCATTACCATCACTGAATCCCCCACTATCATCCTGGGGATTACCATTAACCAGAAACTGAACTGGACCAGTCACATAAATACTGCAGCTATAACAGCAGGTCAGAGGCTGGGAATTCTGCAGCGTGTAACTCACCTTCTGACTCCCCAAAGCCTTCCCACCATCTGTAAGGCACAATTCAGGAATGAGATGGAATACTCTTGCCTGGATGGGTGCAGCTCCATCAACACTCAAGAAGCTCGACACCATCCAGGATAAAGTGGCCTGCTTGAGTGGCACCCCATCCACCACCTTCAACATCACTCCCTTCACCCCCGACGCACAGTGGCAGCGGTGTGTGCTAGCTACAAGATGCACTACAGAAACTCATCAAGGCTCCTTCAACAGCACCTTCCAAACCTGCAACCTCAACCACCTAGAAGGACAAGGGCAGCAGATGCATGGGAACACCACCACCTGCAAGTTTCCCTCCAAGCTATAGACCATCCTGACTTGGAACTGTATTGCCGTCCTTCACTGTTGCTGGGTCAAAATCCTGGATCTCCCTTCTCAACTGCACTGTGGGTGTACCTACACCCAAATGTCTGCAGTAGTTCAGGAAGGCAGCTCACCACCACCATCCCAAGGGCAATCAGGGATGGGCAATAAACGTTGGCCAAGTCCACATCCCATGAATGAATAAAAATAAGCCAGCCATATAACAATTACAACAGATTAAAAAAAGTCACATTTTAACTTTTACTGTCACTACATTCTTATGCCAGCACTTAACTGAAAATTCTGGACTCAACCAGGCTTGGGTAACTTAAGAACTAGGAGCAGGAGTAGGCAATTCAGCCTTCAAGCCTGCTCCGCCATTTAATACGATCATGGCTGATCTCATCTCGGCCTCAAGTTCACTTTCCTGCCTGTTCTCCATAACCCTTCAACCCATTACTAATTAAAAATCTGTCTATCTCCTCCTTAAATTTACTCAATGTCCCGGCATCCACCACACTCTGGAGTAGTGAATTCCACAGACTCACGACCCGTTGAGAGAAGTAATTTCTCTTTTAAATCTGCTACCCCTTATCCTAAAACTATGACCTCTCATTCCAGATTGCCCCACAAGAGGAAACATCCTCTCTACGTCTACTTTGTCAATCCCCTGAATCATCTTATATACCTCAATTAGATCTCCTCTCATTCTTCTAAACTCCAGAGAGTAAAGACTTAAACTGTTCAATCTCTCTTCATAAGACAAACCCCTCATCCCGAGAATCAATCCAGTGAACTTCCTCTGAAGTGCCTCCAATGCAACTGCATCCCACCTCAAGGGGACCAAAACTGTACGCAATACTCCAGCTGCGGTCTCACTAATGCCTTGTACAGTTACAGCAACACGTCCCTACTTTTATATTCTATTCTTTTAGTAATAAATGCCAAAATTCCATTTGCTTTCCTTATTTCCTGCTGTACCTGCATATTAGCTTTCTGTGATTCATGCACGAGGACACCCAGATCCCTCTGCACCCAAGCACTCTGAAGTTTACCTCCATTTTGACAATAATTTGCCTTTCTATTCTTCCGACCAAAATGGATCTTCTTCTTTGGCCTCCTTGTCTCGAGAGACAATGAGTAAGCGCCTGAAGGTGGTCAGTGGTTTGTGAAGCAGTGCCTGGAGTGGCTATAAAGGCCAATTCTAGAGTGACAAACTCTTCCACAGCTGCTACAGATAAAATTGGTTGTCGGGGCTGTTGCACAGTTGGCTCTCTCCTTGAGCTTCTGTCTTTTTTCCTGCCAACTGCTAAACCTCTTCAACTCGCCACACTTTAGCCCCGCCTTTATGGCTACCCACCAGCTCTGGCGATCACTGGCAACTGATTCCCACGACTTGTGATCAGTGTCACAGGACTTCATGTCGCGTTTGCAGACGTCTTTAAAGCGGAGACATGGACGGCTGGTGGGTCTGATACCAGCGACGAGCTCGCTGTACAATGTGTCCTTGGGGATCCTGCCATCTTCCATGCGGCTCACATGGCCAAGCCATCTCAAGCGTCGCTGGCTCAGTAGGGTGTATATGCTAGGGAGGTTGGCTGCCTCAAGGACTTCTGTGTTGGAGATACGGTCCTGCCAGCTGATGCCAAGGATTCTCCAGAGGTAACGAAGATGGAATGAATTGAGACGTCGCTCTTGGCTGACATACCTTGTCCAGGCCTCGCTGCCGTAGAGCAAGGTACTAAGGACACAGGCTTGAAACACTCGGACTTTTGTGTTCTGTGTCAGTGCACCATTTTCCCACCCTCTTGGCCAGTCTGGACATAGCAGTGGAAGCCTATCCCATGCGCTTGATGATTTCTGCATCGAGAGACAGGTTATTGGTGATAGTTGAGCCTAGGTTAGTGAACTCTTGAACCGCTTCCAGAGTGTGATCGCCGATATTGATGGATGGAGCAATTCTGACGTCCTGTCCCATGATGTTCGTTTTCTTGAGACTGATGGTTAGGCCAAATTCATTGCAGGCAGCCGCAATCCTGTCGATGAGTCTCTGCAGACACTCTTCAGTGTGAGATATTAATGCAGCATCGTCAGCAAAGAGGAGTTCCCTGATGAGGATTTTCCATACTTTGGTCTTCGCTCTTAGACGGGCAAGGTTGAACAACCTGCCATCTGATCTTGTGTGGAGGAAAATTCCTCCTTCTGAAGACTTGAATGCATGTGAGAGCAGCAGGGAGAAGATCTCCCCAAACAGTGTAGGTGCGAGAACACAGCCCTGCTTCACGCCACTCAGGATAGGAAAGGGGTCTGATGAGGCACCGCTATGCTGAATTGTGCCTTTCATATTGTCATGGAATGAGGTGATGATACTTAGCAGCTTTGGTGGACACCGATCTTTGCTAGTAGTCTGAAGAGACCACGTCTGCGGACGAGGTCAAAGGCTTTGGTGAGATCAATGAAAGCAACGTAGAGGGGCATCTGTTGTTTGCGGCATTTCTCCTGTAGCTGGCCAAGGGAGAACAGCACGTCAATGATGGCTCTCTCTGCTCGAAAGCCACACTGTGCCTCAGGGTAGACACACTCAGCCAGCTTCTGGAGCCTGTTTAAAGCGACTCGAGCAAAGGCTTTCCCCACTATGCTGAGCAGAGAGATTCCACGGTAGTTGTTGCAGTCACCACGGTCACCCTTGTTCTTATAGAGGGTGATGATACTGGCATCGCGCATGTCCTGTGGTACTGCTCCCTCGTCCCAGCACAGGCAACGCAGTTCGTAGAGTGCTAGAAGTATAGCAGACTTGGCACTCTTGATGATTTCAGGAGTAATGCTGTCCTTCCCAGGGGCTTTTCCGCTGGCTAGAGAATCAATGACATCACTGAGTTCTGATTTTGTTGGCTGTACGTCCAGCTCACCCATGACTGGCAGAGACTGGGCTGCATTGAGGGCAGTCTCAGTGACAACATTTTCCCTGGAGTAAAGTTCTAGATAGTGCTCCATCCAGCGGTCCATTTGCTTGCTTTGGTCAGTGATTGTGTCCCCTGATTTAGATTTGAGGGGGGGGGCGATCTTCCTGATGGTTGGCCCAAAAGCTCTCTTAATGCCATCATACATTCCTCTGATGTTTCCGGTGTCGGAGGCCAGCTGAATATGACTGCATAGGTGTTGCCTATGGATAACCTCACACTTATTCACGTTCAACTCCATCTGCCAAATTTTGGCCCATTCACCTAACCTATCCATATCCATTTGAAAATGTCTTTTTTTATTATTACAACTTACTATCCCACCTATTTTAGTGTCATCTGCAAATCTGGCTATAGTACCTTCCATCCCTGCATCAAATCATTAATATAGATTCTAAACAGTTGGGGCCCGAGGACCGAATCCTGTGGCACCCCACTAGTTACATCTTGCCAACCAGAAAAAGACCCATTTATCCCGACTCTCTGTTTTCTGTTGGTTAGCCAATCCTCTATCCAAGCTAATAAATTGCCCCTCACCCCATGTGATCTTACCTTGTATATTAACCTTTTGTGCGGCACCTTATCAAATGCCTTCTGGAAGTCCAGATATACTACATCTATAGGATCCCCATTATCCACTTTGCCTGTTACAGCTTCGAAGAACTCTAGCAAATTAGTCAAACATGATTTACCCTTCATAAAACCATGCTGACTGATAGATTGCGTTTTGACTTTCTAAATGCCCTGTTATTACTTCCTTCATAATGGATTCTAACAATTTCCCAATGACAGATGTTAAACTAACTGGTCTATAGTTTCCTACTTTCTGCTCCATCCCTTTTGAATAAGGGCGTTATATTAGCTTTTTTCCAATCCACTGGAACCTTTCCCGCATCCAGGGAATTTTGGAATATTATAACCAATGGATCCACTATCTCCGCTGCCACTTCCTTTAAGACCCTAGAATGTAGGCCATCAGGCCCTGGGGACTTGTCTGCCTTCAACCCCAATAGTTTGCTCAGTACTTTTTCCCTCGTGATGATGATTTTTCTAAGTTCTTCTCTTTCTATAACCTCTGCATTACCTGTTACTATTGGGATGGTACTAGTGTCCCCCACCATGAAAACTGAGGCAAAATACTGATTTAGTGTCACCGCCATTTCTGTCTTCCCCTCTATTAAACCCCCAGTCTCATCCTCCAAGGGACCAACATTCACTTTAGCTACTCTCTTACTTTTTACATACTTATAGAAGCTTTTGCTATCTGTTTTTATATTTTGCGCTAGTTTTCTTTCATAATTTACCTTTTCCCTTTTTATTACTTGTTTAGTAACCTTTTGTTGATCTTTAAAAGTTTCCCAATCTTCCAGCCTGCCACTGCCTTTGCAATACGGGTATGCCTTAGTTTTTGTCTTTATGTTATCCTTAACTTCCTTGCTTAGCCATGGATGTTCAGAATGCATGTGTAGTCCATCACCAAATTAATTTGCTTGGAGTCATGCTTGCGGACTGAATGAAGGACACCCCCTTCATGACACCCTGGTCCATTCCTCAGTCACTCCCATCCCCTGCTCCCATTCCTATGGCATTTTTCCTTGCAAGTGCAGGAGATGTAACACCTGCCCTTTTACCTCCTTCCTTCTCACCATCCAAAGCCCCAAACACTCCTTCCAGGTGAAACTGCAATTACTGGGACTTCAGTCAATTTAGTATACTGTCTTCGCTGCTCATGATGTGGTCTCCTCTACAACTGGTGAGACCAAATTCTAAACACACCCAAATTGAGATCCATGACTGTTTTGCAGAACACCTCCTTTCAGTACGCAAGCATGACCCTGTCCAGTCGCCTGCCATTACAATTCTTCACCTTGCTCCCACTCAGACCTTTCTGTCCATGGCCTGCTACAGTGTTCTAATGAAGCATAATACAAGCTCGAGGAACAGCACCTCATCTTTCACCTGGGCACTTTACAGACTCATGGACTCAGCACTGAGTTCAAAAATTTTAGATCATGACTTCTGCCCAATTTTGTTTTGTGTTTCTTTGCTGGTTTTTTTTTTCTCTCTCGTTTCTCTCTTATTTTCTTGACTTTGCGTTCGGATAGCAGCCATTCAGTATCCTGCCTTTCACATCTCCTCAAGACACATCTTTTGTTTCTTTACTTGCCTCGTCACAACTCCCTTTCGTCTTTCACCATGAAACCTTTTGTCCTTTAATCTCTCCTGCCCTCCACCTGATCACAGACCTTCCCTTTTGCAAATTTTCCCAACCTCCCACCTTTCACTTGCTCAAAACCAATTACACTTCTAACTTTTCCCAGTTCTGACCAAAGGTCACAGATCTGAAACGTTCACTCTGTTTCCCTCTCCACAGATGCTGCTGAGTATTTCCAGTATTTTCTGTTTTTATTTCAGATTTCCAGCATCTGCAGTATTTTGATTTTACATAATTACTGCAAAACAGCCTGTCTCTGAAAGAGTAATTTTATATTTGTTGAATGCCAAATTTCTTCATTATAAGAAATTCCACATATTTTACATTTTTGAAGCTTTGATATTTTAGTTTCTATCTTAATTCATGTGTATGGCGCAATCATTTCTTTAGCTATGAAATTAATAAACTTTAAGTGATGGTATTCTGCGGTTTTTACTTCCTGGTTTGCTGTGAGAATATTTCAACGTAATTGGCTGCTTACCTAGCTAGATGATATCACCACTGCTGGACAACTAGAAATCCCCTTGACTTGGCACCAGATTCAAACTGATGTCAGAAAGGGGAAAATCTGCACCACAGAGATCACTGGGTCTTTGTGGGCAGCTTTCTGCGAGATCAGCGACAAGTGGCTTTGTATGGCGCTGTCTTTTCATACAATTTTTTTAAAAAACCAGCATTACAGATCACGGAAGATATAATTATGCTTGATGTCACTTGCATTTAAAATTCTGCAATCTTTTGCACTGATTTGGCTGATGTCAGCCAGGTTACACTGATAAAACCAGCACAAACCCCAGGCCGTAAAGCTTAAAAGGTTGGGTTGATATAGTGTAATTCCAAATTAAGACTACAACTTCCAAACATGTGAAACAAACTTTATGTGAAGTCTCATTCATCTGAGAGACAGTCATTGATCTTGATTTACAAACAAGTCCCCTATTTTGATATAAAAGCAAAATACTGCGGATGCTGGAAATCTGAAACAAAAACAAGAAATGCTGGAATCACTCAGCAGGTCTGGCAGCATCTGTGGAAAGAGAAGCAGAGTTAACGTTTCGGGTCAGTGACCCTTCTTCGGAACTTCCAGTTCACTGAAGGGTCACTGACCCGAAACGTTAACTCTGCTTCTCTTTCCACAGATGCTGCCAGACCTGCTGAGTGATTCCAGCATTTCTTGTTTTTGTCCCCTATTTTGATATACCTCACTCTGGAAAAATTAACAGCTCCTTGAGTTCAACTGGCTCTGCAATCTCTCAGTCTTTACCGCTTTCCTCACGTTGATGACTGAAATTACCAACAGGCATAGTCTTCCCCATTCTATTAGTAAGTTTACCCCCAAACACAAAACTAAGGCTCATTCACATGCCATGGTGTTGGGGATGGGATTAGAAATGACTAGGGAGATAGTTCTGGGTGATCAGAACGTGATGCTTCCATGTAACACCTCATCTTTGATCTACAACTTCTGTTGTTTCTCTTCCTTTAAAAACAGCCAATTTGCATTGATTTTCTTCCCCTCTCAGCTTTTAAAAGTCAATTTTTATTAAAATAAAGCCAGTTAACCAAATTTCTTGTAACAATTCTTAAAAGGTACACTTGGTGCTGGTTCATCATGAACCAAATTTGATTCTAAAGAACTGACCATAATCGTAGTTAATATTACAATGGGGAAGAGAGACATTTAAAAAAAAAAATCACTCTCAGGATTTGCGCATCGCTGGCATTTACTGCCCTATCTCTAGTTGCCCTGAGAAGGCAGTGGTGGGCTTTCTACTTGAACTGTTGATAGTACTTTGATGTAACTGAATGGCTCACTAGGCTACTTATGGGGGACAGTTAAGAGTCAGTAACGTTGGTGTGGTATAGGAATCACATACAGACCAATAGCAGTTTTCCTTCCCTAAAAGGACCTCGAGAGCAATTTGATTTTTACAACAGTCTGTCAGCTTTATGATCACTTTTCCTGATACAAGCTTTTTATTTCCAAATTTTTATAACTGAAATAGAATTCTCAAACTTCCATGGTAGGATCTAAACTTATGTTCTCTGGATTACCAGTCCATAACATAACCACTACACTGCTACATTCTTAAAAAAGGTGGGATTTTTATTCTTAAACAGCAATTGCTGTTAAGGTTCCCATCTCATCAATATGCAGAATCTCCATCGGTTCTGTAAATCAAACTAGTGTTAATTCATACTCAGTCCTGAAGGCCTAAATACAACACTTGCTTCCCAATTAAATTGTGATGAGTTGGAGGGTACTGATTTTGCTACCAACTCTGCTATTCCACAGCTTGGAGCTGTGCTGTTCCCAAATCCCACCTACCTTTTAAGGATATAGTAGTGCAGCAGTTATGTTATGGACTGGTAACCCAGAGAACATAAGTTGTGAACAAATCTATGAGGAAATTCCTCAGGACATTCTGAAGGGGGAGGGTAAACAGCCAGTGGTCGTGGTACACATTGGTACAAACGACATAGGTAAAAAAAGGATGAGGTCATAAAAGCAGAATATAGGGAGTTAGGAAGTAAGTTGAAAAGTAGGACCTCAAAAGTAGTGATCTCAGGATTACTACCAGTGCCACATGCTAGTCAGAGTAGAAATAGCAGGATATATCGGATGAACACGTGGCTGAAGAGATGGTGTGAGGGGGAGGGTTTTAGATTCCTGGGACATTGGGATCTGTTCTGGGGGAGGTGGGACCAGTACAAACTGGACGGGTTACAACTGGGCAGGACTGGGACTGATGTCCTAGGGGGAGTATTTGCTAGAGTGGTTGGAAAGGGTTTAAACTAAAACGGCAGGGGGATGGGAACCTTTGCAAGGAGTCAGAGGAGGGGGGAACAAAGACAAGAACAAAAGACAATAAGGGGAATACGAAAAGTGTTAGGCAGAGAAATCAAGGTCCAGAATCAAACAGGGCCACAATGAAAAATAGTGGGAAGGGGACAAGTCATGTTAAAAAGACAAGCCTTAAGGCTTTGTGCCTTAACACGCAGAGCATTCGCAATAAAGTGGATGAATTAATCGCGCAAATAGATGCAAACGGGTATGATATAGTCGGGATTACGGAGACATAGCTGCAGGGTAACCAGGGATGGAAAATGAACATCCAGGGGTGTTCAGTATTTAGGAAGGACAGACAAAAAGTAAAAGGCGGTGGAGTTGTATTGCTGGTTAAAGAGGAAATTAATGCAATAGCGAAGAAGGATATTAGCTCTGACGATGTGGAATCTGTACAGGTAGCACTGAGAAACATGCAACTGAGGCGCATGCAATAAAGGAACATCTGTAATTATGGGCGGCCTTAATCTGCATGTAGATTGGGCAAATCAAATTAGTCACAATACCATAGAGGAGGAATTCATGGAGTGTATACGGGATGGTTTTTTGGACCAATACGTTGAGGAACCAACTAGAGAACAGGCCATCCTAGACTGGGTATTGTGTAATGAGAGAGGAATAATTGACAATCTAGTTGTGTGAGACCCCTTGGAATTCTTCATCAAGATGAAGAGTGACGTAGTTGATTCTGAGACTAGGGTCCTGAATATCAATAAAGGAAACTATGAAGGTATGAGGCGCGAGTTGGCTATGGTGGATTGGGAAACGTTACTTAAAGGGATGACGGTGGATAGGCAATGGCAAACATTCAAAGAGCGCATGGATGAACTGCAACAATTATTTATTCCTGTCTGGCGCAAAAGTAAAACGGGAAATGTAGCTTACAAGGGAAATCAGAGATAGCATTAGATCCAAGGAAGAGGCATACAAATTCGCCAGAAAAAACAACTGATCTAAGGTTGAGAGTTTAGAACTCAGCAAAGGAGGACCAAGGGATTGATTAAGGAGGGGAAAATAGAGTACGAGAGCAAGCTTGTGGGGAACATAAAAACTGATTGTAAAAGTTTCTATAGGTATGTAAAGAGAAAAAGATTGGTGAAGACAAATGTAGGTCCCTTACAGTCAGAAACAGCGGAATATATTATGGGGAACAAAGAAATGGCTGACCAACTAAATGCATACTTTGGTTCTGTCTTCACAAAGCAGGACACAAATATCAAAGCAGAAATGCTGGGGAACACAGGGTTTAGTGAGAGAGAGAGAAACTGAAGGAAATCAGTATTAGTAGAGAAATGATATCGGGGAAATTGATGGGATTGAAGGCCGATAAATCCCCAGGGCCTGATGGTCTGCATCCCAGAGTACTTAAGGAAGTGGCCATAGAAATCGTGGATGCAATGGTGGTCGTCTTCCAAGATTCTATAGACTTTGTAACAGTTCCTACAGATTGGAGAGTAGCTAATGTACCCCCAATATTTAAAAAGGGAGGGAGAGAGAAAACAGGGAATTCTAGACCAGTCAGTCTGACGTCGGTAGTGGGAAAAATTATAGAGTCCATTATCAAAGATTTTATAGCAGAGCACTTGGAGAACAGTGGTAGAATCGGACAGAGTCAGCAGGGATTTACGAAAGGGAAATCATGCTTGACAAATCTACTAGAATTCTTCGAGGATGTAACTAGTAGAGTTGATGAGGGCCAGTCAGTGGATGTGGTTTATTTGGACTTTCAGAAGGCTTTCGACAAAGTCCCACATAAGAGATTAGCATGTAAAATTAGAGCGCATGGGATTGGGGGTAGTGTATTGCGGTGGATTTAGATTGTGGGAAGATTGATTTAGATGAGGGAACGAAATGTAATATCTCCAAATTTGCAGATGACACAAAATTGGGTGGGAGGGTGAGCTAGGAGGAGGATGCAGAGGGGCTTCAGGGTGATTTGGACAAGTTGAGTGAGTGGGCAAATGCATGGCAGATGCAGTATAATGTGGATAAATGTGAGGTTATCCACTTTGGTAGCAAAAACAGGAAGGCAAATTATCTGAATGGCTATAAACTGAGAGAGGGGAATATGCAACGAGTCCGGGGTGTTCTCGTACACAAGTCGCTGAAGGTAAGCATATAGGTGCAACAGGTGGTAAAAAAGGCAAATGGTATGTTGGCCTTCATAGCGAGAGGATTCGAGTACAGGAGCAGGAATGTCTTGCTGCAATTATACAGGGCCTTGGTGAGGCCACACCTGGAATATTGTGCGCAGTTTTGGTCTCCTTATCTGAGGAAGGATGTTCTTGCTATACAGGGAGAACAGCGAAGGTTTACCAGACTGATTCCTGGGATGGCAGGACTGACATATGAGGAGAGATCGAGTTGGTTAGGATTATATTCGCTGGAGTTCAGAAGAGTGAGGGGGGATCTCATAGAAACTTATAACATTCTAACAGGACTTAACAGGGTAGATGTTCCCAATAGTGGGGGAGTCCAGAACCAGGGGTCATAGTCTAAGGATAGGGGGCAAACCTTTCAGGACTGAGATGAGGAGAAATTTCTTCACCCAGAGAGTGGTGAGCCTGTGGAATTCGCTATCACAGAAAGCAGTTGAGGCCAAAACATTGTATGTTTTCAAGAAGGAGTTAGATATAGCTCTTGGTGCAAAAGGGATTAAAGGATATGGGGGAAAGCGGGAACAGGTTACTGAGTTGGATGATCAGCCATGATAATGAATGGCAGAGCAGGCTCGAAGGGCCTACTCCTGCTCCTATTTTCTATGTTTCTTTGTAAGAAAGCAGTGGGGTATCTCCTTAGACACCATCCCCCCCTTAAACCAACTAACTGCAGAACAGTATTAGAAGCAATTGTTACTATGTAGCTCTTCACATGGAACATATCACCTCTGATTCTAAAACACAGTGCCTGTGCAGTGGCAGGCCTAATTTTGGAGAGTGTAAAATAGTCCATAATTTATTTTTTTAAATTGCACAGCCAAATGCATATATGCAGATAAAAATGTCCTGAGGCAAGATTACTTATGCACTTTAGAGGGAGCTCAGTATCCCTTTCTAAAATCGAAGAGTTTGCTTCTGGTTAACTCAGTTTTTAAAAAATAGTGTGTTGAGATCCTCAGTGATGGAGCTGGCTTTGAGAAACTGGAACTGTCTAAGGCAGTTGAATTAATACAGTGGAAATAACAGGACTACTGGCTGCACATCAGTACTGGAAAATCCACTTGGCAACTAACCAGGGACAGCTCTGAAGATGAAAAGCAAAAGCATTCAACAGCATGCAAGAATATCCAATACTCACTATCCCACCACTCTCACTCATGTGGTCTCTATTACATTTCTTTCCAAGTCCACTGACTAATTTCTCCTTCTCTAGCAAAATTATATTTAATCATGTTAAGGATTCATCCCTGCTGGTTGAAATGCACACGCCTACTAATGCTGCTCTTGAGCAAACGGGGGAAAATGTAGAATATAAAATGTGTTGATAATGCATAATTTTATGGACAGATGAGACGTGTGAGGAAATAAACAGCATTCAGATGGATTTATATAAATCTGATGAATTTTAATATAGCCACATTAAGGGTAAATCATTTTTGAATAGGTACAGGAGACAGCAAACATATACATAATGAAGGGGGATTCATTAGCAATGTGGAAAAAAGATTTGGATGTGGTTATCCAATCTACATGAAGCTGTTCCATCTATTGGGACACTGGGAGGGAATGAAAAAGAGAATGAACTCAGTCAACAAAAGCAAACTAAAACGGATGCTGGAAATAGCATGTCAGGAAGCATTTGTGGAAAGAGAAACTGAGTTAACGCTTCAGGTCAATGACCTTTTGTCAGGACTGGAAAATGTTAGCGATGCAACAGGATTTAAACAAGAACAGAGACAGACAAAAGACACACAGGAGAAAGAGGAAAGAACAAAAGTGTAAGTCTCTGACAGGCAGGAGTGCTAAAATGACAAAAGGGATGGTGGAGCAAGACAAAAGGGGGTGGGGCAATGAGACAAGTAAAGCAACAAAAGATGGATCTACAGGAGCAGTAAATGGCAAAAGTAAAACATTACGAGGACTGCTCTGCAAAATAATGGGGTCAAGGGGAAAATTCTCCACTGGCCAGAGCCATATCTAGCACATCGGAAGATGGTTGTGATATTTGGAGGGCAATCTTCTCAGCCCCAGGCAGGAGTTCCTCAGGGCAATGCAATAAGACTAAACATTTTTAGCTTCATCAATGACATTCCCTCCATTATAAGGTGAGAAGTGGGGATTTCGCTGATGATTGCAGAGTGTTCAGTTTCATTCGCAATTCCTCAGACAATGTAGCATTATCATCTGCCCGCACACAGACCTGGACAACATTCAGGCTTCAGCTGTTAAGTGGCAAGTAAAATTTGTGCAACACAAAGTGCTAGACCATGACCACCTCAACAAGAAAGAGTCTAACCATCTTCCCTTGGCATTCAATGGCATTACCATCATTGAATTTCCCTACCGTCAACATCCTGGGGGTTACCAGTAAACAGAAAATTAACTGAACCATCCACATTATCATCCCCTTTTGTTTTGCACCACCATCGCTTGCATCATTTAAGCATTCCTGCCTTCCACCCTATCACAGGCCTTCCCTTCTGTTCTTTCCCCATTCCTACCTCTGTATCAGCATAAAACCTATTACATCTCTAACATCGCCCAGTTCTGACAAAAGGTCATCAACCTGAAACACTGGGTGGAAGCTTACGGACTTAGTACCTGGCACAACGTCGGGACCATTTTTGGGTCGGTAAACTGACCATCCGAATAGCAGGCCTTCGGTTTTCTCTTTACAGGGAGGCAGGCAACCAATTAAGAGCCTGCCTCTGGCACTGCCATTCAATTAGAGGGAGCTGGTGGGATGAAGCATCAAAAGCACGAATGACGAACCACTATTTAAAGGGACAATGACAGCACACACTGTGGCACCACTGTGCTGTGTGGTTTGCACAGTGACAGGCACAGTGGCGGCACAGTGGTTAGCACCGCAGCCTCACAGCTCCAGGGACCCGGGTTCGATTCCGGGTACTGCCTGTGTGGAGTTTGCAAGTTCTCCCTGTGTCTGCGTGGGTTTTCTCCGGGTGCTCCGGTTTCCTCCCACAAGCCAAAGGACTTGCAGGTTGATAGGTAAATTGGCCATTATAAATTGTCACTAGTATAGGTAGGTGGTAGGGAAATATGGGGACAGGTGGGGATGTTTGGTAGGAATATGGGATTAGTGTAGGATTAGTATAAATGGGTGGTTGATGTTCAGCACAGACTCGGTGGGCCGAAGGGCCTGTTTCAGTGCTGTATCTCTAATCTAATAAAAAAGCAGAATGGATGTGGCAGGGAGGGGCTGCCCCCAGTTTCACAAACTCGTCCCTGAATGTGATGTCTGAAGCAGTAAAGTAACAGAGGCAGGGGCTTTTCCAAAGGATGATTGGAGGCCAGCCAATCTCAACAAACAGGCTTGGCTGGAGGTCACGGGGAGGTGAGCAGCCTGAGTGTGCTGCAGAAGATTTAGGTCCAGTGCAGGAAACAGTTCAACGACCTCCTGAAGTTTGGCAAGGTGAGTGCCATGCAACTCTCAGCTGGCAGCTATCACTCTCTCACCTCCTTAGCAATCAGCACCACAGATATCTTCTGAGGCAGATAATTTGCAGCTACACAGAAGAATGTCTCCCTAGGTTCCACTTTAAATCTTCATCTCCACAGTCAGCACTCTCCCTCAATTTACTGACCTGGTGCGTGCATCCACAGTCACCACCACCCCTTCTCCCCCCTCAAAGGCCATGGCTACGTTCTGAGCAAAGACTGTACTCCTAACACTCTGCCTTTTCTCACTGCAGGAGAAGACTGCCCACAACTCGCTGGAGAGGCAAAGAAACGGGGGTGGAGCTGCAGCCTTGGCCATCCCGACAGCAATGGAGGAGGATGCCTTGGAAATCAGAAGCGTGGCAGCAGTATAGGATGTTGCCGATGGAGAGATAAGAATGGCACAGGCACCATATGAAAGCATTATATATCACACTGCCACTAGGCACTGGCCTCTCACACATGGGGAGCTGATGTCACCAATATATTCAAAATGCAAATAGTAAGGAGTCCAGCTGCATGCAGTACTGTTTCTACAAAAACTGTCAAGAGAACAATAGGTGATCGGTTAGGAAGAAATGTTCCAGTTATAGGCTAGGTACTTTCCAAGATGGATAGGCAGGGGAACCAAAACCAGGTCTCCTTGAATAACAGATAATAGAGAACATGAACAAAAAAAAACAGGGTGCGTGATGCATGTCATATAAATTCTTCAAGCAAGAACCAGGCCAAATACAATAAGCAAAGAGGGGAAATGAAGAGGAAAATAAGACTGGCAAAGAGAAAACATGAGAATAGAATAGCAGTTAACATAAAAAGGAATCAAAAAATCTTCTACTGGCACGTAAGTAGTAAATGGGTACTCAAGAGGTATATTGGGGCCTATTAGTCCAGGCCGAGTCGGGTTGGCTTGGGTCAGACACATATAGTAAGTGCTCTGCTGGTAAGTATTGAAAGTAAAAAAAAAACTTACCTGAGCTGGGAGCCCAGGATGAAATGGAGTCTGCGCAGTGAGCGAGTGACGTCACTATGACGTCATCGCACATGCGCTGCAGCTTCGTGGAGCTTCCCAGTCGGAAGGTAAATAAAGGGATGGTCAGGTCGGGCTTGGGGCAAAATCAGAGGGATTCGAGCAGGGCTGGACTGGGGTCCAATGTGGTACAGTCGGGTTTGGGTCGGGTTCTTTTTTCCCGACCTGAGCAGGTCTCTAGGAGGTGGTGATAGAGGATTGTAGAGTGGTAAATGTGACATGCTTACTCAAGAAAGGGTGCAAAGACATTCCTAGTAACTACAGGTCGGTCGGTTTAACATCAGTGGTGGGTAAGGTTTTAGAAACAATAATCAGGCAAAAAAAAAAGAGGCACTTGGAGAGGTCTGGGTCAATTATGGATTTGTAAAAGGCAGATCGTGCTTGACTAATTGATGAAGTAACAGAGAAGGTTGATGAAGGGAATGCAATGGATGTTGTTTATATGGATTTTAAGATAGCGTTTGACAAAGTACATAAAAGGCTGTTTAACAAAACTCATTGGATAGGAGGATCAGTATCAGCTTGGATAAAAATATTGGCTTAAGGACAGAAAACTGAAAGTTGTGGTCAATGGTTGTTTCTCGGACTAAGGATGGTAGACAGTGGTGTTCCCCAAGGGTTAGTGCTGGTGCTACTGTTTTTTTTTTGATAAATGACTTGGATATTGGAATGCAGAGTAAAATTTCAAAATTTGTCAATGATAACAAACTTGGAGGAGTGGGAAACAGATGATACAAATTGATTGCAAGAGGACATAGATATGCTGGCAAAACAGGCAAACAAGTGACAGATGAAATTTAATGCAGAGAAATGTGAGGTGATGGATTTTGGCAGAAGAGACAGGGAGAGGGATTTATGTGCATAGATCTTCGATGGTTGTAGGACACATTGAGAGAGTAGTTAACAAAGCCAATGGGCTCTTGCGCTTCATAAATAAAGGTATTGAGTACATAAACAGGGAAGCTATGCTGAATCTTTATAAAACTCCGATTAGCCCAAAACTGGAGCATTATGTCCAGTTCTGGCCACCATACTTTAGGAAAGATGTGAAGGTCCTTGAGAGGGTGCAGAGGAGACTTACCAGAATGGTTCCAGGGATGAGATTGAAGAAGTTGGGATTGTTATCCTTGGAGCAAAGGAGATTGAGGGGAGATCTGATGGAGGTGTACAAGATTATGACAGGTTTAGAAGTGAACAAAGTAGAGCTGTTCCCATTGGTTGATGTTACAAGGATTAGGGAACACAGATTTAAGGTTTTGGGCAACAGATACAGAGGTGATTGGAGGAAGAACTTTTCTTATGCAGCGAGTGGTAATGACCTGTAAGTCGCTGCCTACAATGGGGGTGGAAGCTGAGGCAATCAATGATTTTCAAAGGAAATTGGATAGGCAGCTGAGGGAAATAAATTTGCAAGGCTACAGGGATAGAGTGGGGGAATGGGACAGACAGGATTGCACTACAGACAGCAGGGATGGACTCAATGGGATGAATGGCTTCCTTCTTTGTTGTAATAACCATGACTCTATGGTGGTCTGCAAAATATTTGGGATTGATCCCTCTGTCACCTATGTGCAGGACTCTGAGGAAGCACCGTAACATGACTCAAGTGCACCCTCCACCAGTGCAGATATCCCCACATTGGTAGGTGATGTGTCACAGGTAGAAAGAGTGGCACAAAGTGAGCAGCACTTCACCTATGAGCAGGAGCAGCTGCTGGAGGCAGAGACAGTTGTGGAGAGTCCTTACCAGAGGCATGAGGACACCTCCAGCTACACTCAACTCAACACAGATGCTGAGCCTCAGGGGTCATACACTAAGCAGATACTTATGGAGCAATTAAGGGAAACGTGTGGGCACCTGTCAGAATTTTCAGAGGCAGTGTGCTACCTAGCGCTAAAGATGGAGGAGTCCATCTCTGTTACGTGTGATAGATCTCATGCATTTCAGCATGGTCACCTCTTTGAAAGAGGGGCAACCTCATGGAAAGTCACATGCAGCAGGCCAACATGTGGATGCAGGCACACAACAATGGCCTCCATGTAATAGTGGCAACCTTGGGAAGTATTGATCAAGTTGTTGCTCCATGGCTGAACACCACATTCAAATGCATTCGAGTGCTCTCCCATACTTGGTTTGCAGGGAAGTGCAGGTGGCCAGAGAGGGAAGAGGGTGACAAGGATAATGTCATTGGGGGCTGTCCTCAAGGCGACCCTAGGGTATGGCCCATGCCATCGACGCCTCTGAATGAGCTGCAAACACTGCGTCCTGCCCCCATGACCGAGGCTGCTCCTGCACAGATGCAGGCTCCACAACCCATAGGCATCTACTGTGTCAGAGCTTGGAAATGAGCAGGCTGCCTCCAGCTCTGCTGCAGCCATAGGGGTAAACCCACTGATACGCTAGAGAAAGAGGACATGGAAATGGTCTTAGTCACATAAAGGGAGTCACTTCGGTGCATATTCCAATGCTAGAGCCACATTTATTTCAAAGAGGCTTGTGTTGTTGTCCCCTGATAAGTGTCATGGTGTTGTTTCTGTTCCATTCTACATTTACCATGGGTAGCTGAAAGTAGGGAAGTGGCATGAGACTCTTGGATGGCAATGCAAGGCTGAGTATGTAATGGGTAGATGGTTCTTTGCAGCGATTGAATGTGTTTGTTGGGGGGTGATGGGTGTCACTATAATGTTTGCCACAGGGCTCTGGATGACACAACTGCAATGCTGCAAGCATGCCTGGATGAGGACGTTGCCGGCTTCACTGGCTTGCACGTCTATGGCAGTGGGCAGCAGTGCCACTTCTGGCTGGTCATGCACTGGCAGGCTCTCTTCCGAGGAAACCGAGCACTCCCCACCCTTGTCTGGCACCAGTTCCACCTCTCTTTTAAGTGCCAAATTGTGCAGGTCACAGCACACCACCACTATCCAGGAGACCCTTTCCAGCCTCTATTGAAGGATGCCCCCAGATTGGTCAAGGCATCAGAAATACATTTTGTAAAACCAATGGTTTGCTCTATTGTGGCCCTGATTATAAGGCGGCTCTGATTGTATCTCACGTGTTCCTCTAAGGTGGGGTTGCGCACTGGTGTCAGCAGCCAGGAGCCATCCACTAAGGCTGCTGGTGGTCTGAAGAGCTGAGGCACCTGAGACTGCTGAAGGACAAAGGAGCAGCTCGCTGGAAACTTAGCACCTATCTGCAGGATCCTCTTGCAGTAGTTACAACCAGCTGCACACTGAAGGAGTGGAATCCCCTCTGATTCACAAATACATGTGGCTGTTCCAATGGAGTCTTGATCGCCGCATGGGTGCAGTCTATTAGGCCCTGGACCCCTGGAAATCTAGCCAGTGCGGTGAAGCCAATAGCCCTCTGGGCTTGACTGGCCGCATCTGCCTTGAATTTAATGTACTGTAATGCCTCACTAACATAGCATCCATCACCTGGCTGACCAGGTTGTGGGCTGTGGATTGAGTGATCCTGCAGGTGTCAGCAACTGTGCCCTAGAATGAGCCAGATGCAAAAACATTTGAGCTACTGTCATCTTGACTACCACGGGCAATGGTTGGCCACTTGCTCCTACCGCCTTTGGTCTTCCTCAACAGGAAGCAGAGGTCTGCAACCACCTAAAGAGCTGCAGCCTTTGGAGGCACTGCTGCTCTGAGAAGTCCAAGAAGCTGACCCTTTAGCGATAGACCACGTGCAGAGGGCATCAGCTTCTTTGAGGTGCTTCCCTGTGGCCATCACTTCTCTTGTTTCCAGATAGTTGTCCCTCTGCTGCAAGCTACATCTGCTCTTGCTGTTGCTGTCCCTCCCACTGTGGCTGCTATTGTATGGAAGTTATATAAATCAATTAAAGCGTATGTCTTCAAGATTATCACTCAAACTTCTCCATGGCTTCAACATAATGCATGTAGCTCAAAGCTGAATGATTGATTGAGCTATAAGGAGAAGACAGTTTGTCACCTATTTTGACTTCCCACAGTTAAGTGAAAATAGACCATTTGTTTTTCTATTCAATGCAAGAAAACTTTCAATTCATCTCTACTTATTAAAGATTGCACTTCAATGCAACTCATGCAACCTTGATGGGAGGTATATTCACTCAATCTTGCTGATCTGTATTCAATATCAGTTCATTTGGTTCATCAGATCTGTGCAGTGTGATGACACCATGTGATGTGAGGGTACAAATGGCGGAATGCCAATTCTATTTGTACTTAACTCAGTTCGTTCAGATTCCAGTCCAGTGCCTGCATAGCTTGTACCCATGCAAAGTAGCCTTCAACAAAGATCAGTTTCTTTCAGGACAATAACCTAGAGATTTGTTTCATGTAGCAGCTTCCTTGGATGAAACATGCATCATGTTTTGCCTATGGATTATTTTGATTAGTTTTTCAGTTGATGAACTGGACAGGAGCTTCAATTTCAAATGAAATAAATCCTATTAATTTTAAGTACACTTTACTCAATACGTATTTTTTATATTCATCTATGATTTTACTACAATAAAGCGCTTATGGCATTCAAACACCAGCAGAAGCAACAATTTCATGCTTGTGGTAGTTGGGACCATTGTTATCAGCACCAGCAACTTAACGTCTACATGGCAGCAGAAGCAGTAAAACTGCCATGGCTGGCGTCTGATTGATTTTCCCATTTTCAGAGCATCAGCAGCTGGAAGCTACAACCAAGGCATAACAAAGTTGGCATCCAAATAGTGGCACACCAGCTAACATCTAACAAATTGCTTTCTTTTCAAGGGGGTCGTGGCGATGGCGGGGGGTGGGGGGGAGAGAAAGAGAAGGGCAAATAAATGTGCTTGGCAGTGGCAGAGTTGTACAAAATGAGGTAGTTGCTACACTAGTCACAGACATTATCCTGGGGCCTTCCAAATATTAGACAGCAATCATCTAGGGACAAGGTTCCACTATGCACTGTCGTTATCTATATCTTATATCTGTGTGTACTTCTTGTCTGCACAACTTTATTTCCAGTTGTCACAATTTTGTTGCACATTGTTCCCCAAGGGAAAAAGGATTACTTGATTACACAGCTGTTGTAAGCTTCTTATTTTATTCAGAAAACACATGAAGCTGAGAGAGACACAGATTATAGCGATAGAGAGACACAGATATAGCGAGAGAGAGAGAGAGAGAGAGAGAGAGAGAGAGAGCCTTTCTTTGTTGTAACGGTTAATTACGTTGAATTTTTAAAACCAGCTACCTTTAATTATCTCACCTAATTATCATGTTATGGAGACAGTTAGATTTTGAGGGGGAAATGGCAGCATTCACGTGGCTTCATGAGTATCGGCATGGAACATGGTGGCTGTAACATCTGTCTGTAGCAGTGCACTTCAGCTATCATAACAATAATGCTGCGTTCCAGGTCTTGTCAGCTGAACTGGGGTTTGTTAGGGGGATGGGGGCCTAGGATCTCATGGTTCTCAATGCTGGAGATAGAGTTGTCCAGTGAGATCATAATGACTGATTACTGATCAGATCCGTCCTTCGGATGATACGCTGCTGTCAGTTAATCATCTCAACCAGTACAGTAACTGGAATTGACAAATACAATATTGACATTAACACTGATCCACCCAACAGCTCTGATCAATTTCAACAAACTGCATTTTTCTTGTTATAGAGCAAGCATTAGAGAGTGAATTAGAAATTCTCCAGTCTCAGGCTACTCTCTTTCAAAACTCAACCGATGGTTCGAACAATGGCTTTGATCTACCATTCGGTCCTTGGGTAATCTACCATCGCAAACCCCAATTCTTCAGTACACATCGTTTTTCCTAGTCTCATGCCACTGTCCTTGACTTGTTACCTCTTAAATACTCCTACAGCTTCCCTCCATGCCTCTTGGCATCCTCAGAAAAGCCCACCAGGAGGCTCAATGCTACCTCCTGATGAGCAACGATCTCAATTGCTTCATCTTATTCTTTCCTCACCGTTCCTGACCTACGCACCTGCTGGGAGCTAATGTTGCCAACTTCCTTCCCGTCTCTCTCATCACACCCTGCTGTTATCCTGTGAACTCTGCCAGTAGATCAGCTTTCACTGCTCCCCTCTGCATCTCCCTCCAAAACGTACATTCACTTGTGAATAAAGCCTTTGCCATCCATGAGCTTATTGTAGATGATCACATTGACATTATGGCCTTAATGGAGACATGGAAGAGGGGGGAATGACACGTTTCCTACCTAGCTATAACTTCCATAACTTGCCCTATTCAAACTGTTGTAGCAGTGGTGTAGCCCTGATCTCTAAATCACATCTTGGTCTGTCTCCCTACTCCTTTGGCAACTTTTCCTCCTTTGAGCAGCCCACCTGTTCCACCATTCACAGCTTTCATTTAAAATCCTTGTTCTATACCACCCACTCAAATATCACCCCAAATTCCTCAGAGATATCTTCTCTGCTTTCCTCCCTCAGCCTCTGCACTGAGCAACTTATCATCCTCGGTGATTTCAACCTTCACACCTCAGTTCTCCTTGTTCTCTTTCCTGAGTTTACTCTTTTCCTCCCTATAAACTCTTCTGCCCACATTCACAGCCACCCCCTCAATCTTATCATCTCACTGCCCCTATCGTAACTATCATTGATAAGGCAATCTCTGATTATTTCCTTGCATCACTCTCAACCCACATCCCCTTCCCCCTCCCAAACCCACTTCCGTCTGTGTCCATCCTGGAAAAACTCTCCTCCAAGTCAGTTACTACTGAACTTCCAAATTCCCAACTAACTAGCTTTTGGCTTTCAATCCGGTATGATGCCTCGGCAGCTACTGATTTACTACATCACACCCTCCCCACCACCTTTAACGCCCTTGTCCCCACTAGAACTATTACTCTTTCCCACCCTAATTGTTCCCACGGCACACCCCTAATCTCCAATCCCTCAAGTTCAAGGTTTTAATTTCACATCACCAGATCTGGCTAGACCATTTAAAGCATTATTGGGATATGCGCTCCATAGCTAAATCGGCTCACTATTGAACAGACATCCAGGAATGCAAAGACAATCCTGGCATTTTCTCCACTATAAGCCATTATCTTAAATCATCCTCAGCTCCGACACTAAATGTGAGAGATAATGGACTACTTTTGTCACAAAGATCAATACCATCCATTCAGCTGCTTCAACCACTTCCCTCCTATCCTCAGGCCTTTGGGACAAACTTCCCCCAAAAATTCCCTGCTGTCCTATCCCTGAACACACATCTCTCTAGATTCCACCCCATCTCTTGCAATGCTCTAAGCTTAACATATCCCATCAGACACACCTCCTTACTCCCTCAATCCTACTCCAACCAAACTCGACCACTCAACTGCCCTTACTAGGCCTCATGTTAGCGGTTTCCTTTAAATCTGCTATCACCCCTCTTCTCCAAAAACAACTCTTGGTCCTTCTGCACCTGTAAACTACCTCCCCAATTCCAACCTTCCTTTCCTCTCCAAAGTCCTTGAATGTGTTGTCACTTCCTAAATCCATGTCCATCTTTTCCACAATTCCATGCTTTAATCCTTCCAATTAGGTTTCTGGCCCGGCCACAGTTCTGAAATGGCCCTTTTTAAAGTCACAAATGACATTCTTTGTGATTGTGATGAACTATCGCCTCATTGTTCTCAACCTGTCTGCAGCTTTTGACATAGTTGACACCATCCTCCTCCAACGCCTCTCCTCCATCATCCAGGTGGATGGAATTGCCCTCCCTTGGTTCCATTCCTTTAGCACCTGCCACAACACTCCCTATAGATTTTTGTAAATTGAAATAGTTGCAGAAAGGACAAACACTTGTAGACTAGTGGCAACAGCCAGAGGAAATCAACCAACAACTAGACTGTAGGAAGTGGATGATCCCTTTAATTAGTGTTGGTGGATCTTTCCTCCTGCTGAACACTTGTTCAGCTGTGGAAGGTTAAAAGATGGCGTTAACTGGAGCATTGAGTTCCAAAATGGCGTTGTGGGCATTAAATCAGCATTGCACACTGATTGGCATCATGATCTTTCTGCTTTGCACACTTTCGGTGGATGTTCACTGCACATATGCTAATGTCGACATCAATATGGTATCTGGGGATACTCATCCCACAATTTTAAGTGCACCATGAACACCATTTTGGAGCTCAAACAGCACTTGTAGCATCCAGAAAATGGCTTCTATCACATCCAATTTCTCACCCTCAACATTTATTTACAGCAGATAATGAAATTCCTTTTAAACTTATGTAGGCCCAGCCAAAAGCACACGCACAACTTGTTAACAAAAAGGGGCAATAATATTCATCCCCTATCTGGCTCAGATAAATTCTATTTTTTTCCTCAAAAACATAGTCCTTTGGCTGCTTGGATTATTGAAAAACTCAGTCAATATCAGAACATTAGTGAATTATGTTCTTACCCCAAACTGCAATACCATGAGTAATATAATGCCATTTATACTGTAATGCTGAATCTCTCCTCCCCCACAATATTACAATAATATTAGTCTGAATTATTGAAGTATAAAAGGAAAAGGATGAATTAAAAGTAGAGCACAGGAATACATACTCTTAACCTTCTTTACTGGAACAGGTTCCATAGAAATAATTTCAAGAATAAGTCAACACAAATTGGATGAGATAACATATCTGCATACCAAATGAGTCACTCAATTATAAATCACAACTACGGCTGCTTAATGGCAGATAAGGCACTGCTGAAAGTTTTCACTGCCTCACTTCCTTAGATTGTAGTGCCAGTTTAGATTAGGTGCTCAAGTTTCTTGAGTGGGGCTTAACCCACAACTTTCTGACTCAGAATGATTATTACCACTGAGCCAAGCCTGACACCTGGCATGCCTGGCTAATGTGTAATTCCCTTATTAAGGCGAGGAACCTAAATGGTCTTTAGTCTTTGGAGGAATGAGGCTTGGCCATTCGTGTTGCCAAGATTATCTTCCACGGAATGAGTTTGACCCCTTAAGGCCTATCCCAAGTTTGTATCAGGCGTTACATTTTGAAGTCATGTGATAAAAGGTAATGAAGACAGAATTTACATACTTCTATTATTGGGACTGATTCATGACACTTGATGCAGATTTAAGCATTGAACAGAGGTCAAAGAGTTGTCATGTGGAACTAAACTGAATAACTAAAGCGTTCACATAATATTTTGAAAGTTTAACAGTTTGTTTCCAACGAGACTTTTTCCTATTTCTAAACTAATTGTCTTTTTCATTTGTGCTTAATACTGGACTGACTGGCAATCACTGCACAGTAATCAGATTGGATCCAGATTAAATAAATGCTGTGTTTATTGGTTTTTAAACCAAAATGGCTGTAATTATAATTTTTCTGATGTTACAACGGTGCTCTACCAGAAATGAAGATTACACACACACAGCCAAATTGATTGCTAAGCAAATCAATGCAAAATAATTTAGCTGTTCACATGAAGTGGTCAAATCAGGGCTGAACAGATACTCCTGTGTAAATCTTACAGCAGTGGAACAACCTCAACTTCTTTATAGTCATTCTCAGGATGTGGGCATCACTGGCAAGGCTAGAATTTATTGACCATCCTTTGTCACTCTTGAGAAGGTGGCAGCGAGCCATCTTCTCAAACTGCTGTAGTTCGTGTGGCAAAGATACAACCATAGTGGTGTTAGGTGGGAGGTCCAGGATGTTAACCCAGCGATGGAAGGAACAGTGATACATGTCAAAGTTAGGATGATGTGTGACTTGTAGGATAACTTGGAGATAGTGGTATTCTCATGCACCTGCTGCCTTTGTCCTATGTGGAAGAGGTTGGGGGTTTGGGAGGTGCTGTTGAAGAAGCCTTGGTGAGTTGCCACAGTTCTTGCAGATGGTACACATTGCAGCCATAGTGTGCCAGTGGTGAAAGAAGTAAATGTTTAAGGTGTTGGATGGGTTGCCAGTCAGTGGAATATTTTGTCCAGGATGACGTTGAGCTACTGGAGTTTTTTTTGGAGCTGCACCAATCCAGGCAAGTGGAGAGTATTTCATCACACTCCTGACTTGTGCCTTGTAGGTAGTGGAAAGGCTTTGTGGAGTCAGGAGCTGAGTCACACACTGCAAATACCCAGTCCCCGACTTGCTTTTGTAGCCGCAGTATTTATGTGGCTGGTCCAGTCGTTTCTGGTCAATGGTGATCCCCAGGATGTTGATGGTGAGGGAATTCAATAATGGTAATGCCACTGAATGTCAAAGGGAGATGGTTAAACGATCATGTTGGAGATAGGCACTATCTGCCATTTGTGTAACAAAATGTTTCTTGCTGCTCATCAGCTTAAGCCTGGATGTTGCCCAGGTCTTTCTGCATGCGAGCACGGACTGTTTCATTTCCTGAGGAATTGCAAATGGAACTGAGCACTGTGCAATCATTAGCAAATATTCCCACTTCTGACCTTATGATGGAGGGAAGGTGATTGATGATGGTTGGGCCTAGGACACTGCCCTGAGGAACTACTGCAATGATGTCCAGGGGCTAAGGTGATTAGTGTCCAACAACCACAATCATCTTCCTTTGTGCTAAGTCAAGAGTTTTCCCCCCAACCCCCGATTGCCATTCACTACTGTTTTACTAGGGCCCTTTGATACCACACTCAGTCACAAGCTGGAATGATGTCAAGAGCAGTCAATTTCACCTCATCTCAGGAATTTAGCTCTTTTGCTCATGTTTCAATCATGACTGTAATGAGGTCTGGAGTCGAGTGGTCCTGATAGGACCAAACTGGGCATCAGTAAGGAGGTTACTGGTAAGTGACGCTTGATAGCGCTGTCGGCAAAACTTTCCATCACTTTGCTGATGATCGAGAGTGGACTGATGGGGTGATAACCGGCTGTATTAGATTCTTCCTGTTTTTTTTATGGACAAGACATATGTGGGAACCCACATTGTCGGGTAGATGCCAATATTGTAACTGTACTGTGCTTGGCTAGAGGCACGGCTAGTTCTGGAACACAAGTCTTCAGCGCTACAGCGAGGATGTTGTCAAGTATCCAGTGCTTTCGGTCATTTCTTGATATCACATGGAGTGAAGCAAATTAGCTGATGACTGGTGTCTGTGATGGTGGAGACATCAGGAGGAGGCAGAGATGGGTTATCCACTCTGTACTTCTGGCTGAAGATGGACGTGAACATTTCAGCCTTGTCTTTTGCATTCATATTTTGGTCTCCGCTATCGTTGAGCATCAAAATGTTCATGCAGCCTCCCCCCTCCATTAATTAACTGTCCACCGCCATTCTGGATGTGGCAGGACTGCAGAGCTGAGATCTGATCTGTTGGTTCTGGGATCATTTAACTCTGTTTATTGCATGCTGCTTCTATTTTTCAGCATGTATGGAGTCCTGTGTTGTAGCTTCACTAGGCTGACACCTCATTTTCAGGTACGCCTGCTGCTGCTCTTTCACTTTCCGTGTTAAAGCAGGGTTGGTCACCTGGCAGAGGGAGGGATATGTCAGAGATTGTGGTGGAATACAATTCTGCTGCTTAAGATGTCCAACAATGCCTCATGAATGCCCAGTTTTTAGCTGCAAGATCAGTTCTTAATCTATCCCATTTAGCACGGTGTTGTGCCACATAATATGTTGGAAAGTGTCATCAATGTGAAGCAGGACTTGGTCTCCATAAGGAATGTGCAGTGCAGTGGCCACTTCTACCAATAGCTTCATGGACAGATATACATGTTACAGGTATACTTGTGAGGTTGGCCTGAACATACGCAGTGATGGTGATGGAGGAGTCTGGGACGTCAGCCGATAGGTATTATTCTGACAGTATGACTATGTCAGGCTGTTACACAACTTTGGCACAAATTCCCAAATGTCAGCGAGGAGGACTTTGCAGGATTGAATGGCTGGGTGTGCCTTTGTCGTACCCAAATCCAAAGGTTAGGTCGAAGCCGATTGTCCGCTCTCTCTTATACTT
The DNA here is from genome assembly GCF_036365525.1 of Heterodontus francisci. Taxonomy (NCBI): domain Eukaryota; kingdom Metazoa; phylum Chordata; class Chondrichthyes; order Heterodontiformes; family Heterodontidae; genus Heterodontus; species Heterodontus francisci. The sequence continues at coordinate 42,242,203 of NC_090372.1, forward strand.
ATTGTACTTCTTTGTAGCAGTTTAATGCAACTCAATGTCTTGGTAGGTCATTTCAGAGAGCAGTTACGCATCAACCACATTGCTATGGGTCTGGAGTCTTATTTAGGCAAGACTGCGTACGGTCTCCTTCCTTAAAGGAGATTTGTGAACCAGTTGGGTTTTTACAAAAATACAATAGCTTTCTGGTCACCATTACTGATACTGGATTATTCCAGATTGACTTAATTGTTTTGTTAAAACTGAATTCAAAATCACTAACTGCTATGGTGGGATCTGAATTCACGTTTACGGGTTATTAGTCCAGGTCTCTGGATCGCTAGTCCGGTAACATAACCACTACATTACTGTACCTTGTTGCACCTTTAACAGAAAATTCATACAATATAAGCATGGCCAACTGTAGATTTTATGAAATGATTTGAAATACCACTTCAAGCAAATCAGATATACATTTACATCTTCAAAAGAAATAATCTGGTTGTGTTACCTACTTTTCCAAAGCCACAGCAATATCCTGAAAGCCCTGTGCAGTTATGTTATTCTTGTCCCAAATTACCGTCCTGTTGGAAGAGATTACCCATTTTTCAATAAGATATTTACAGTATTCAATGTATAAAATCATGCCCACCAGAGACAGTATACAAACAGAAATAGTTTAAGGTATACCGGTTGCAGTTTTACTTAGTGCTAGCTGAGCTCCCTTGGTGTTGTTCAAACAATCTACAACATCGTTGCAATGTTTAGCTGCAACTTGACCTGTCCCTTTAAGGCCACAACTCAGGTGTTCCCGGAGATAGTTGCCTAAACAAGTTCCGAGGTCAATTAGAGACAATTATCATTGTTTGAAGTCTCCCTGGATTGGATTGGTTGCTGCTATATTCCTCTCCTTGTTATCTCAACAATCCCTCCTGGTTATCAAATTGAGAATGAACAATAAATATTGACTTTTCTTTCTTTTATAACAAGATACATCTATATAATACAAAGATCAGTCCAGAAGAGAATTTTTTTTTTACAGAAGCATAATTTTACCTGAGCTTAGTATTGATTTGTAGGGCCTTCCCCAGCATCTTAGCACCAATATCTCCCATTCCATTCCCACTGATGTCCACCTTAGTCAAGGAAGAATTGCTTCCCAAAGCGTTAATTATTATCGTTAATTCAGTCTTAAGCTTTGAATCAGCGAGGGATAGTGACTCTAGCGGCTACAAGGAATAAAAGGAAACGATTAGTTTGAAATCAAATTTTTATTGAAGGAAATTTTTAAAAATCTTACCCATAAAAACAATTTTTCTGGCCATTCTTAACAATTAGTAACAATGTATAAAAGGTGCTCGCTAAAGCATAAAGAAAAACTACATACAGTTTTATATGCGCAGGGACTAAGCCTGACCTCAATATCATTACAGATTGCAGTGCAATTAGTTCCCATTCTGATTTCTGCCCCCCCCTCCACTATATTTAGCATATTGGCATATTTTGAAGTAATTACTGCTCTGTACAAGTTCAAATAATTTAATAACATTAAAATAACAGATAACTACTTGGATATTGATCAAATGTTCTGTGTTTCCACCTTCAGACAGGAACTTCTTTTTAAATGGGCCACATGCTCCACTTCCTTATGGCATGAGCATGCAAGCTACTCCCAAGCCTCATTCAACAGTACTCAAGTCAACCACTGGGAGGTAAACACAAGTGTGATTACATTTAACTGATCCTCCAGCTTAATTTACGATTGGTTAGAAAGTGGTATACTTCTCAGATGATCACTCTCAACTTAAGGTTGAGAAAGACAGATCCTCAAGAAACGTGAATGGGTCTGAAGGACTGATTTAACTCTTCTCAAAGAGAAGGAACCAGCTGAGAATATTACCATCCTCCAACTAGCCTTTTTAACAAGTTTTAGCCAAATTGCAACAACCCTGATATTATAAAGGTCCGGGAATCTCTCCTGAGTAATGTACCTCCCCACACAAGAGTGTATGGAGACAGGTTCATGAGTTAGTGACACAGAAGACTATGTGAGACAATATCATTTCTAAATTTAATTTATTAAAGAACCAAACATGCAATTCACAATTAGTGCGACAATCAATCACAGCATTAATAGTTCTAGGAAAAGAAAATATAATCTTGTTTCTAGTAGACAATCTAATTTTAAAAATCTAAATATTGTTTCAGTAAAGTACTTAAGATGTCCATCAATTGTTGAAATAACATCTACCTTAGATCTTGGAGTTGAAGGCTAGAGTTCAGCAAGATATCTCTGTCCCAGTTACGGGGAGATCTATCATCGCCTCAACCCAATAGCTGGACCTTTACCCAGAGACAGGTTGGAGTGAGTCCAACGAATCTAAAATATCACTGTTTGGTTTCAGTATTTATACCGTTTTTAAGTTGCATTACTTTTTTTTTAAAACGTATGGTGGGGTTACCTCTTTTGCATGTAGGTTTGTCCTCCTTTATTTCCCAAATAAGGCTGTATAACTGTTACTTTCTAGTTAAGATCCACCTTCTTTGATTTCTAAGAAGGGCCAGGCTAGCAGCAAGCTGCGAGCCGTTTATGGTGGACAGTTTCCCATTCATCATCTGTGTTTTAAGATTATAATTCAGTTTTTTGGATTTGGTCAGTTTTGTCAAAAAGTCAGTTGACTGTGATTTAGGGCTGTTCGCATAAAACCATCTTATCAACTATTACAATGTGGTAGCTTATGTGATAGTTTGTAAAACTGTGTTATCAATGTTTTATCGTGTGATGAGGTTTGTGACTTTTAGGAGTAAATCCCTCTGACCAGAAGCTGCCTCTAGGTGCTAAGATGAGACAAGCCCTTCAACACAGAGACATGTGAGAGGCATGCCCAGGAAAGTTTTGAAGAGCTTTTTAGGAAGACGAACCCCGCTCTTAAATTTTTTAATCCCTAATTCTTAGGATGATAACTTTTTAACCTTATAACCCCTCATTATGGCCGGATTCTTGCACATTTGCTGTGAGGGCCATCACTGATACAAACCCATGTGCTGCTCCTTAGTGGCATAGCACACTAATATATCAATATACTATGCGGAGTCATATTTCTTGGGCATTGTGCACAAAAAATTAAGGGCCCCGAGAAAGAAAATTACCCAAAACTGAATATATAAGACACAGCTGTGGCCAGCAACATCCACAAATGCTCATCACTTTAGTTTAGCTTCATGCTGCTTTTGAGAACAGCCAGCACTCCAGCTTTGCAACTTTCATTCCCGCTTGGATAGGAGGTTGGAAAACCAACACTTGGCAAGTATTCCAGGAACACTTTCTGATAAACACTGCTATTGCCCTGTCCAGCAGTATTCAGCCAACAGCACAAGAAATAAATACTTCTGAAAATGTATACATTCCACATACACAATTTATGGTTGATATTTTGGGAACCATGAGCAGTCACTGTAGAGAAATAACAAATGTAATGAAAGTACAGTAACATCAGTTGGAACTATCGTTAACCTCGAGTGCTCCAAAAGTGCATTAATGGGCTTTGTAACTCCATAATATCATCAGTAGCATTCCTAATACTGAACATTTGTTCCTGCTGGGGGACTTTAACGCCAGGATTGGTGACTCATGGCCCTCCTGCCTTGGGCGCTATGGCATTGGAAGGATGAATGAGAATGGACAGACACTGCTGGAGTTGTGTAACTATCACAACCTCTGCATCACCAACTTGTTCTTTCATACTAAACCCTGTCACCATGGAGACACCCAAGATCACGTCATTGACACCAGCTGGACCTCATCATCACAAGGCGAGCCTCTATAAACAGTGTCCAAATCACAAACAGCTTTCACAGTGTTGACTGCGACACCGACCACTCCCTGGTGTGCAGCAAAGTTAGACTCAAACCAAAGAAGCGACATCATTCCAAGCAGAAGGGCTGCCCTCTCATCAACACTAACAGAATTTCTTATCCACGGATGTTACACAAGTTTCTATATTCACTTGAAAAAGCCCTTCAAAACACTCCTACAGGGGATGCAGAGACCAAGTGGGCCCACATCACAGACACCATCGATGACTCAGCAATGACCACCTTTGGCAAATGTGAGAAGCAGAATGCAGACTGGTTTCAATCTCACTTTGAAGAGCTGGAACCTGTCATAGCCACTAAGCGCACTGCACTGTTGAACTACAAGAAAGCCTCTAGTGAGTTAACATCTGTAGCACTGAAAGTAGCCAAAAGCGCAGCACAAAGAACAGCCAGATGCTGTGCAAATGACTACTAGCAACACCTATATAGTCGTATTCAGCTGGTCTCCAACACCGGAAACATCAGAGGAATGTATGATAGCATTGAGAGCGCTATTGGACCAACCATCAAGAAGATCGCTCCCCCCCTCAAATCTAAATCAGGGGAAATGATCACTGACCAACGCAAGCAAATTGTTCGCTGGGTGGAGCACTACTTAGAACTGTACTCCAGGGAAAATGTTGTCACTGATACCGCCCTCAATGCAGCCCAGTCTCTGCCAGTCATGGATGAGCTGGATGTACAGCCAACAAAATCGGAACTCAGTGATGCCATTGATTCTCTAGCCAATGGAAAAGCCCCTGGAAAGGACGGCATTACCCCTGAAATAATCAAGAGTGCCAAGCCTGCTATACTCTGAGCACTCCATGAACTGCTTTGCCTGTGCTGGGATGAGGGATCAGTACCACAGGACATGTGTGATGCCAATATCACCCTCGACAAGAACTGCAACAACTACTGTGGAATCTCCCCGCTCAGCATAGTGGGGAAAGTCTTCGCTCGAATCGTTTTAAACAGACTCCAGAAGCTGGCTGAACGTGTCTACCCTGAAGCACAGTGCGGCTTTCGAGCAGAGAGATCCACCTTTGACATGCTGTTTTCCCTTTGCCATCAACAGGAAAAATGACGTTGCTTTCATAGATCTCACCAAAGCCTTTGACCTAGTCAGCAGACGTGGTCTCTTCAGACTACGAGCAAAGATCGGATGTCCACCAAAGCTACTAAGTATCATCAACTCATTCCTTGACAATATGAAAGGCACGATTCAGCATAGCGGTGCCTCATCAGACCCCTTTCCTATCCTGAGTGGTGTGAAACAGGGCTGTGCTCTCACACCTACACTGTTTGGGATCTTCTCCTCACTGCTGCTCTCACATGCGTTCAAGTCTTCAGAAGGAGGAATTTTCCTCCACACAAGATCAGGGGGCAGGTTGTTCAACCTTGCCCGTCTTAGAGTGAAGACCAAAGTTTGGGAAGTCCTCATCAGGGAACTCCTCTTCGCTGACAATACCGCACTAATATCCCACACTGAAGAGTGTCTGCAGAGGCTCATCGACAGGATTGCGGCTGCCTGCAATGAATTTGGCCTAACCTTCAGCCTCAAGAAAACGATCATGGGACAGGACATCAGAAATGCTCCATCCATCAATATTGGCGACCACGCTCTGGAAGTAGTTCACGAGTTCACCTACCTAGGCTCAACTATCACCAGTAACCTGTCTCTCGATATAGATATCAACAAGCGCATAGGAAAGGCATCTGCTGCTATGTCCAGACTGACCAAGAGGGTGTGGGAAAATGGCGCATTTACACAGAACACAAAAGTCCGAGTATTTCAAGCCTGTGTCCTCAGTACCTTGCTCTACGGCAGCGAGGCCTGGACAACGTGTGTCAGCCAAGAGAAACGCCTCAACTCATTCCATCTACGCTGCCTCCAGAGAATCCTTGGCATCAGGTGGTAGGACCATATCTCCAATGCCGAAGTCCTCGAGGCAGCCAACATCCCCAGCACATACACCCTACTGAGCCAGCGGCACTTGAGATGGCTTGGCCATGTGAGCCGCATGGAAGATGGCAGGATCCCCTAGGATGCATTGTACAGCGGGCTCGTCACTGATATCAGACCCACCGGCTGTCCATGTCTCCGCTTTAAAGACGTCTGCAAACGCGACATGAAGTCCTGTGACATTGACCACAAGTCGTGGAGTCAGTTGCCAGTGATCGCCAGAGCTGGCGGGTTGTCATAAAGGCGGGGCTAAAGAGTGGCGAGTTGAAGAGACTTAGCAGTTGGCAGGAAAAAAGACAGAAGTGCAAGGAGAGCACCAACTGTGTAACAGCCCCGACAACCAATTTTATCTGCAGCGCCTGTGGAAGAGTCTGTCACTCTAGAATTGGCCTTTATAGCCACTCCAGGCACTGCTCCACAAACCACTGACCACCTCTAGGCGCTTACCCATTGTCTCTCGAGACAAGAAGGCCAAAGAAGAATTTCTTTAAATTACACTCACAATCATCAGTTCAGTAATTTTGATTCTTTCTTAAAATGGGACATCAATGGTGATTCTAGTCATTTTCAGTGGGTTGATTTAAAATTATCCTGCAGATTAAGATTTAAAAAATCAACCCCTCTTTAATAGCTCAAATAAAAGCTTTTTTTTTGTAAGCGGCACCTAGTGCATGCTCAATTGTTTCCACAGCACAATGTTTTGCTAAAATTACCCACAGTAAATGCAATCTGCAGAAGGACATAATTCATCACCACAGATGAAAGGCACCTCTAAACAGGTCAGTCATCATCAGTGCCAAGATGAGTATTAAGTTCTAATGAAGATGCAATTTCAAAATAATCAAAGGTATAATTAAGGTCCAGCAATACAAGACCTGTAATGTTTAAAACTATATTAGAATTCCAATTCGATTTGTGCAACAAGAAGGATTTGGGCCTTCCTCCAAAGAACATAAGAAATAGGAGCTGATTTAGGTCATTTGACCCTTCAAGCCTGATCTGCCATTCAACAACATTATGGCTGACCTTCTACCTCAACTCTATCTTCCCACATTATCCCCATATCACTTAACTGCCCAAGTACCTAAAAAATCTCAGTCTAGAATATACTCTGGGGTAGAGAATTCCAAAGATTCACAACCCTTTGAGTGAAGAAATCTCTCCATCTCAGTCCTAAATGGCCAAACCCTTATTCTGAGACTGGGACCCCAAGTTCTAGATTCCACAACCAGGGGAAATGCTTTCTCAACATCTACTCTGTCAAGCCCTTTAAGAATGTTATATGTTTCAATGAGATCACTTCTCATTCTTCTAAACTCCAGGGAATATTGGCCTAGTCTACTCAATCGCTCTTCTTAGGACAATCCCCTCAACCCAGGAACCTGCCTATTGAACCTTCCTTGCACTTCTTCTGGGGCAAGTATGCCCTTCCTGAGGAAAGGATATCAAAACTGCATACAGTACCCCAGCTGTGGCCTTACCAATACCCTGTATAATTGTAGTAAGACTACTTTACTCTTATACTCTAATACCTTTGTAACAAAAGCTGACATACCCTTTGCTTTCCTAATTGCTTGCTGCACCTGCATGTTAGCATTCTGTGATTCATGTATAAGGACACATAGGTCTCCCTGAATGCAAACATTTCTCAGTTTCACCTTTCCTACCAAAGTGGAAAACTTCATACTTAGCCACATTGTATTCCATCTGCTATGTTCTTGCCCAGTCAACCTGTCTTTTTCCCTCTGCAGCTTCTTTGTGTCCTCCTCACCACTTTCTTTCCCACCTAACTTTGTATCAACAACAAATGTGAATACGTTACACTCAGTCCCCTGATCAATGCCATTAATATAGAATGTAAACAACTGAGGCCCCAGTATTTATCTGCTAGTTACAGCCTGCCAACACGAAAATGTCCTGTTCATTTCCACTATTTTCTGTCCATTAACCAATCCTTAATCCATGCTAATATATTACCACCAATCCCTCAAGTCCCAATTTTGTGCAATTACCTCTTGTGGGGCATCTTAGCGAATGTTTTTGAAAATCCAAATACATTATATCTACTGGTTCCCCCTTATCCATTTCATGAGTTACATCCTCAAAAAACTCTAAGATTTGTCAAACATGATTGACTGCAGGATAACATACAGGCCCTGATATTTAATTCTGACACCAGATAGCTGGGAGATCCCAATCTCTCGTCTCTGATGATCAGGGTCATTGAAATGCCGGTGATCTCCAGTGCTTCTTGCTCTGCAGCTGTCAACTGAGAACACTACACTACATCCACTGGTCCTCCATTATCCATTTTACCAGTTACAGCCTCATAAAACTCTATTTGCCGAACACTATTTCCCTTTCATACATCTGTATTGACTCTACTTAAATATATGATTTTTTAAGTGCCCTGTTACCATGTCCCTAATAAAAGATTTGAGCATTTTGCCTACTACTGAGGTTAGGCTAACTGGCCTATCGTTCCTCTCTTCCTCCCTTCCTAAATACAAGAGTTATATTTGTTACTTTCCAATCCTTTCAAATTGTTCTAGAATCTAAGGAATTCTGGAAGATCAAAACCAAAGCATTCCTCTGTGGCTACCTCTTTTTTAAACCCTCGGATGTAGGTCTCCAGGTCCAGGGAATTTGTCGCCATTTAGTCCTTTTCATTTCTCCAGCACCATTTCTTTACTTGTACTGATTTCTTTAAGTTAGTCATTCTCGCTAGACCCTTGGTTCCCACTATTTCCTGAATGTTTTTTGTCTTCCACTGCGAACACCAATACAAAGTATTTGTTTAATGTCTTTGCCATTTCTTTATTGGCCATTATAATTTCAGCTGTGTCTGCCTCTAATGGGCCCAAGTTTACTTTCACTAATCTCTTCCTAGTTACAAACAACGCTTACAATTTGTTTTTATGTCTCTTGCTAGTCTGCTCTCACATTTCCTTTTCTCTTTCCTTATCAATTTCCTGGTCCTCCTTTGCTGAATTCTAAAATCCTCCCAATCCTCAGATTTACTATTCTTTCATGGAACATTATAAGCCTCTTCCTTTGATCTAATGCTATCTTTAACTCCTCTTGGTAGTCTCGGTTGGGCCACTGTTTCTGTGGGGTTTTTGTGCCTTAAAGTAATCTGTTGCAAATTATCCATTAATTCTTTAAATGCTAGCCATTGCTTGTTTACCATCCTATCTTTTAATGTAGTTTCCCAATCTTCTACCTTGGCCAACTCACCCTTCACATCTACTCAGCTTGCTTTGTTTAGATTTAACGCCCTAATCAGATATGATTTTGCCAGAATACTAAAAACAGATCACTGCAGCAACTTGAATTCTACAACACTCAATGAGTACAGAGCGAAGTCTGTGTAATTCACGAGGCAATAGGTCACAAGCAGAAGACAATAACGTAAAAGCATCACGATATGGAAAAAGAAGTGTCAAAAAGAGTCTGAAGGAGGTTTATAAAGGCAGGAAGAGAGGTGACCAGTTAGAGATACTGAGATAGTTCCAAACAGTCTGTTGGGCAAAGGAGCAGTCACGGATGAGGAATAGAAAAATTTATAAGTAGACCACTGTTGGAGAAAATGGGGTCCATACAGGACAATATGAACCCATTCCAAGTCTTGGTGGGGGTGAGGAGCGGAGAGAAGACTGTTGTGTTAAAGGTAACTAAGTTCCCTCACCTTGCAGACTGTTTTGCACTCTGTAATTGGTACAATTTTGAAATAAAATATTGTGCCAGAGTTCATTCAGAGAAATAAAAACGATCCATTAACAATTGAAGTAGAATGAAGAAAAATGTGTTGATAACTTGGATTAATTTGGTTACTTTGCTTGGTGGTAATAATTGTATTATATTTGACAATAATGTTCCTCCAGAGCTCATAAATGAGATGAAAAATATAATTGCATGCATAAAACTGGAATTGATTGAGGACAAGATAAAAACAAGGGAAAATATACCAACAAATGGAAACTTTTCTAAAATAATTTTTCTAGATAATTATGGATGAATTTAAGGAGCCATACAGGGGAAGAAGAGACCTACAAGCATGGTATAATATCGGGATACCGATGTGTGTGCAAATGTGATATGCTGTTCACGAGGCAACTATATGCGGAAACGTACGTGAGTATGGGTTTCAGCCATGCTCAGTTACTCGAAAATAACACAACATAAAATGGTTAATGTGGCACAGGGGAGTGAGAAGACTTTTAACCAAGGCACTGACACATGCTTCGTTGAGAAACTGTCTATTTAATGAAACAATAGAGTTGAATGCACTGATAACTAACAGAGTCATAGAATTTAAAATAAACAGGGATATAGAATTTGGATTTCTAGACTTCAGGGTTGAGCTCACAATGAGATTGGGATGACCAAAAGTCAGCAGGAAATAATACTTAGCAAGAATGTCCACAAAATGGATAATGGTAACAGGAAAACTGGTGAATCTTTTAAGTTCATGATTTCTTGATAACATGGTACACTGTAGCATCTTGTGCAATGTATTATGATTTTTTTTTGCCAATAGCATGAAGAATATTAACCAAATGAAAATTACGCTAGACGAACAAACGCATAGAGTTAGTTATGTGATGCTAAAATTAGAATCTTTGATAAGCCCATGAGGGGTGACGAGGGGCTGTTGGAGATTAAATTAAGATGACAATTATCTTGAATTATTCCTGTAGTTTAAAAACCCTAACATTGAATGACTACTCTGTTAATGAAACAAAGTAATGCTGACATTAAAAAGGGGACATCTACCTTTGGAAATCATGAACGTGGGTGACAGTTTAAAACATAGGTCAGCACCTATAGGCTATGTTTTACAAATGCTCTACTTCATTAAAAAGTATGAATTAGAATAAAACGTGGCAGACATATTGGATAGCCTGAAGAGTTGGATGTTGGACACTTTGGGGAATTAAGGGTTAATAATCAATCTTTCATTCACAATGCAGTGAGGGGCCACATTTGAGAAGAGACAGTTGCCTGAGTGAGACATTTGCCAGAGTGAATTTGGAAATTTAGTGCACATGGGAACTTGGTGCAGAGGGGAAAAGAGGGGCTCCTTTTCCTATCTTTTTCAGCCTCCAGCAGTTGGTGAGTCTTCTTCCTTTGACTCCAAGGTAGGTAAGTGCAACTTTCCATTACTTCAGCTTGAATTATTATAATTGACTAAAAAAGGATTGTAGAGATGGCAGGGCTGGTGGTGTCCTGCAACTGCACCTACACCACGTGGGAATTTGTGGAATACACTGCAATCCCGGACAACCATGTCTGCAGTAAGCGTCAGCAGCTTGCATGACTACAGTTCAGATTTGCTGAGCTGGAGACTGAGTTGTGGACATTGTGGAGCATCAGGGAGGGGGAAGAGTTACCTGGACACTTTGTTCCACAAGGCAGTCACACCCCTTAGAGTAGGGAGAACATTAGAGATGGCCAATGGTCAGGGACAGGAGTGTGTGACTGCAAGTGAGGCAGGTAGGGAGAATCAGCATGTCATGATGGAGGAGCCTCAGCCCCTGACCTTTTCCAATAGGTATGAGGTCCTTGCTACCTGTGTGGAGGAAGAGAAGGACTGCAAGGTGAATGAGCAGACTGACCATGGCACCATGGTGAAAGATGCCATTCCAGTGGGGGGAGTGAAGAGGAATGTGGCAGTGATAGGAGACAGTACAGTCAGGGGATAGATACTGTTCTCTGTAGCTGGGACCAGGAGCTCAGACAGCTGTGTTACCTGCCCAGTGCCAGGGTTAAGGACATCTCCTCACAGCTGGAGAGGAACCTGGAGTGGGAGGGAGAGGATGCAGTTGTCAAGGTCCATGTGGGAACCAATGACATAGGTAGAACCAGAAATGATGTTCTACTTAGAGAATTTGAGGAACTAGGGTCCAAACTAAAACGCAAAACAAAGGTAATCATCTCCGGATTGTTACCTGAGCAACGTGCAAATTGGCACAATTGGCAGATTAGAGAACTAAATGTGTTGCTCAAAGAGTGGTGTGGGAAGAAGGGGTTTCGATTCTTGGGGCACTGGCATCAGTACTCAAGCAAGAGGGAGCTATTCCATTGGGAGGGGCTTCACTTGAACCGGGATGGAATCAGTGTCCTGGCCAATTGCATAACTGGGGCTGTGGACAGGGCTTTAAACTAACGGGGGGAGCAGGGGAGGGTTTGGGTAAAGGGAAATTTAGAAATTCAAACAGAGAGGTCAGGGCATTGGAGCAGGATAGGATAGTGATGTGGATAACTCCCAACAGAATGGGACAGGAAGGGACAGAGAGTTCAACAAAAATTGTACATTGGCAAATAAGGTCATTGCAGGGAACAGAGGTAGAAAAATATCTAAAAATTATCTAAATGCACGAAGCATCTGTAATAAGTTAGATGAATTAGTGGCATGAATAGAGGTAAATGTCTAGATCTAATTGCCATTACCGAGACAAGGTTACAAGGAGATAAAGGTTGGGAAATGAATATTCCAGGGTACACAATATTTCACAGAGACAGACAGAATGGCAAAGGAGGAGGGGTAGCCCTGTTAGTAAAGGATGGCATAAGGACATTCATAAGAAGGGATCTGGTCTCAGAAGATCGTAAAGTAGAATCAATTTGGGTGGAAATTAGGAATAGGAGTCATAAAACACTGGTGGGAATAGTTTACAGGCCCCCTAACAGTAGTTATATTATTGGCTAGAACATTAAACTGGAAATTATTGGACCATTTAAAAAAGGTAATGCATTAATTGTGGGGACCTTCATCTGCATATAGAATGGGACAATCAAATTGGCAACAGTGGTCTAGAAGATGAATTTGTAGAATGCTTTCATGACAGTTTCTTGGAGCAATATGTTGTACAACACACTAGGGATAAAGCTATCTTAGATCTCATATTGTGTAATTACGCAGGGTTAATAAGCAATGTCATAGTAAAAGATCCACTGGGAAATAGTGATCATAATACCATTGAATTTCATGCTAAGTTTGAAAGTGACACATTTCAATCACAAACAAGAATCTTAAAGTTAAACAGAGCCAATTACGAAGGTATGAGGGAGAACTGACTAAGGTTAATTGGGTAAATAGACTGGAAGGTATGAAAGTAAATGAATAGTGGGAAACATTTAAAGAAACAATTCAAAGGGTTCAACAAAAGTACATTCCATTTAAAAACAAAAACTCGTCAAGAAAGACCCATCCAAGGCTCACTCAGGAAGTTAAAGAGTATTAGACTAAAAGAAGAGGATTACAATGTTGCAAAAAAAAATTGCAAGTCTGAGGATTGGGAGTGCTTTAAAAACCAGCAAAGGGCCACCAAAAAGTTGATAGAAAGGGAAAAAATAGAATGGGAGTAAAACAGCGAACAATATTAAGTTTGTAAGAGCTTTTAGAAGTACATAAAAAGGAAGAGAGTAGCTCAAGTAGACAGTGATCCCTTAGAGGCAGAGACAGGAGAAATCATCATGGGGAATGAGAAAATGGCAGAGGCATTGAACAATATTTTGTGCCTATCTTCACAGTAGAAGACACAAGTTCCATAGCAGAAATAGGCAGTAACCTAGGGGCTAAAAAGAGTGAGGAAATTAAGGATACTGCTATCAGCCAAGAAAAAGTACAGGAGACACTGGAGGGACTAAAATCTGACAAGTCCCCTGGACCAGATGGCCTACATCCTAGAGTTCTAAAAGAGATAGCATAGATAGTGGATACGCTGGCTATGATTTTCCAGAATTCCTTAGGTTCAGGAATGGTCCCGTCAGATTGGAAGTTGGCAAATGTTATACCGCTTTTCAAGAAAGGAGGTAGAGAGAATACAGGGAACTACAGGCCAGTTAGCCTATCAGTTGATGGGAAGATGTTGGAAGCTATTATTAAATAGCTCTTAACAATGCACTTAGAAAAGCATAGTATGATTAGAACAAGTCAGCATGATTTTACTAAAGGAAGAAAGCCAGTTCTAATGAAAGGTCAGTGACCTGAAACATTAACTTTGCTTCTCTCTCCACAGATGCTGCTAGACCTGCTGAGTATTTCCAGTACTTTATGGTTTTATTTCAGATTTTCAGCATCTGCAGTATTTTCCTTTTTTTTTACTAAAGGGAGATCCTGTTTGACAAATTTGTGTGTTTTTTGAGGATGTAACTAGTCGGGTAGATAAAGGGGAACCAGTAGATGTAGTATACCTGGATTTTCAAAAGACATTCGATAAGATGCCACATAAAAGGTTAATAGGCAAGATAAGGGCTCATGGTGTTGAGGGTAATATATTAGCGTGGATAGAGGATTGGTTAACAGACAGGAAGCAGAGAGTGGGCATAAATGGGGCATTTACAAGTTGGCAGGCAATGAATAGTGGGGTACCGCAAGGATCAGTGCTGGGGCCTTAGCTATTTACACACTATATTAATGACTTGGAAAAAGAGACAGAGAGTAATGTATCTGAGTTTGCTGATGATACAAAGCTCGGTGGAAAGGTAAGCTGCGGGGAGGATGTAGAGAGACTGCAAAGATATAGACAGGTTAGGTGAGTGGGCAACAAGATGGCAAGTGGAGTATAATATAGGGAAGTGTGAAGTTTTTCACTTTGGTTGTAAAAATAGAAAAGCAGAATATTTTTTAAAAGGTGTGAAACTGATAAGTGTTGATGTTCAGAGACACTTGGGGGTACTCATACAAGGAAAGCACAAAGTTAACATGTAGGTGCAGCAGGCTATTGGGAAGGCGAATGGCATGTTGGTCTTTATTGCAAGGGGATTGGAGTACAGGAATAAAGAAGTGTTAGCAAAATTGTACAGGGCTTTGGTGAGAACACACCTGGAATACTGTGTGCAGTTTTGGTCTCCACATTTTAGTAAGGATATACTTGCACTGGAGGCAGTGCAGCAAACAAAGAACAAAGAACAAAGAAAATTACAGCACAGGAACAGGCCCTTTGGCCCTCCAAGCCTGCGCCGATCCAGATCCTCTATCTAAACCTGTCGCCTATTTTCTAAGGGTCTGTATCTCCTTGCTTCCTGCCCATTCATGTATCTGTCTAGATACATCTTAAAAGACGCTATTGTGCCCGCGTCTACCACCTCCGCTGGCAACGCGTTCCAGGCACCGACCACCCTCTGCGTAAAGAACTTTCCACGCATATCCCCCCTAAACTTTTCCCCTCTCACTTTGAACTTGTGACCCCTAGTAATTGAATCCCCACTCTGGGAAAAAGCTTCTTGCTATCCACCCTGTCTGTACCTCTCATGATTTTGTACACCTCAATCAGGTTCCCCCCTCAACCTCCGTCTTTCTAATGAAAATAATCCTAATCTACTCAACCTCTCTTCATAGCTAGCGCCCTCCATACCAGGCAACATCCTGGTGAACCTCCTCTGCACCCTCTCCAAAGCATCTACATCCTTTTGGTAATGTGGCGACCAGAACTGCACGCAGTATTCCAAATGTGGCCGAACCAAAGTCCTATACAACTGTAACATGACCTGCCAACTCTTGTACTCAATACCCCGTCCGATGAAGGAAAGCATGCCGTATGCCTTCTTGACCACTCTATTGACCTGCGTTGCCACCTTCAGGGAACAATGGACCTGAACACCCAAATCTCTCTGTATATTAATTTTCCCCAGGACTTTTCCATTTATTGTATAGTTCACTCTTGAATTGGATCTTCCAAAATGCATCACCTCGCATTTGCCCTGATTGAACTCCATCAGCCATTTCTCTGCCCAACTCTCCAATCTATATATATTCTGCTGTATTCTCTGACAGTCCCCTTCACTATCTGCTACTCCACCAATCTTAGTGTCGTCTGCAAACTTGCTAATCAGACCACCTATACTTTCCTCCAAATCATTTATGTATATCACAAACAACAGTTGGTCCCTGGGATAAGGGGGTTGTCCCAGGACGACAGGCTAAGTAAATTGGGCCTATACTCACTGGAGTTTAGAAAAATGAGAGGCAATCTAATTGGGACATAAAAGATTCTGAAAGGGCTTGATAGGGTAGAAGCTGAGAGATTGTTCTCACAGGGAATCTGAAACATGGGGACACAGTCTCAGGATAAGGGATCAATCATTCAGGACTGAGGTGAGGAGAAATTACTACATTCAAAGGATTATCAATCTTTGGAATTCTCTACTCCAGAGGGTTGTGGATGCTCCATCATTGAATACATTTAAGGCTGGGATAGATAGATTTCTCACAGGGAATCAATGGATATGGGGAGTGGGCAGGAAAGTGGAAGTGAAGCCCAAGATCAGCCATGATCGTATTGAATGGCAGAGCAGGCTCGACGGGCCACATAGTCTACTTCTGTTCCTATTTCTTGTGGTCTTGTGTTCTCTTTGTATCTTAGAGTAACAGGCTTTCCATATAAACAACATGGCTTTGAAGTGTTGTGAGAAGCATAGCTTGTCCTCTGTTTTTGGAATCTGTGTGCTATATACAAAAAGTGCTTCTGCAGGGACGGTGTTACAGTAATGACATCAGCCATGGGTGATTAAACGATAACTTTGGTAGCTAGAGTAATAAATGTAGGTAGAGGAATCCATTAATTATAGTACAGAAATACAATGGTCAATAAAGCCTGTTCTTCAAAGAAATTAACAAGAGTTAGGTCAGAAAGTCTTGTTTGATGGAAGGAGCTTCAGAGTAATTATCTACCATCTTCAAAAGATTTGGGAAGAGCTATGTCATGATGTCTTATCTGAGACATGCACCTTTGATGTAGATGAAATATGGTGTATAAAGGAACATCATTTTTAAAAGGCTTTCAGAGAGCTTGAAAGGTACAGAAACTGAAAAGCTGCTCTCTCTGCATACAGTTAGGCCAATTTACAATGCTGTGCATCAATAAAATCTGTTTCATATACTCCAGCTCATTCGAAACATGTTTTTGTGAACTGGAGAAGGAAGGAGGTTGAATGCTAACCGAAAAAGCCAAGATAGTGGTGGCACTTGAAGATGAGGACAAGCATCTTAAAAGTTGTTTGTTTAGAACACAGGAAACAAATTAAATTTGGCAATGACAGGGGTAGTGTGGATGCAAACACAGACACAATATTTTGGTGACTTATAATTTATAGGTGAAGTGGAAGGCCAACAAAGAAAACAATAGAAGCAAAGAGGTAAAGCTGAGCATCAGTGTCGTACATTGGAAAACTCACCCCGTGCTTACAGTTGGTGCTGTCAAGGGTAGCATGTAAATGAAAAAGGGGAGGGAATCAAGGATGGAATTCTGAGGTGGTCTTGGATCAAGAAAGGGAAGTTGGGTAATCAGGTGTTTGGACTGTACCGAATCAAGGAAGCAGGCTTCATGGATTCGTTCAGATTATTTATGATGAAAAATATGAACTATGCACAAATGGGGAGTCGTTAGAGGAGGCTAAAGCAAGAAATCAGATTTCTTGATTTTGAACATGAAAAACTCCTTGAGCTCCTCTTCCAAAGATACAGACTATTCTATGAAAGGGAAGTGAGGAAGTACTGGAACCAGATAGGGTCTTAAATCCTTACACAAAATCAACGCAAGAGCAAGGCATTGCAAAAATCTAGCTGACTACTGAGGATTTAAGCTTGGAACTCAAAATGCAATTAATCACATTTTCCTTGAATAACAAATCTAATTTTACGTTGGGCATGAGGTCGCACACACCAGCTGAAAAGTCTGTGACGAGCCCACCTCCGCCAGGCCTGGGGGGGCAAGGCTGGGATTTTCGCTCCCCAGGCTCTTAATTGGTCTTGGACGGAACGTCCACCTCCTTGAGGCAGGAGGTCCCACCTGATGGAGCTGCTGGCCAATCAGCGGGCTGGCAGCTCTTAGTCCCAGCAGTGCCACCGGGAGTGGTGGCCACTGGTGGGACTACAATCAGCCATCGGAGGCAACAGGAAGGACGGCGCCAGAACTCACGCAAGTTTTTAGGGCCTCGCTAGGAACAATCAGCCAGGCCCCAGTGAGGCGAGGTGGGGGGAGAAAGTATTGTGCATTGGGGCTGTTGGGGCGGCCCTCTGTGGGGCACAGGGTGCCTGATCAGGAGGGCCACCCCAGCCCACAAGGAAGCTACCTGGTTTTAGCAGGCAGGGTTCTTGGGGCCTTTGCCATCTGGCCACCGAGGGTAAAATAACTACGGTGGTGGGAGGAGGCCCTTAAGTGGCAGTTAATTGGACACTTAAGGGCTTTGATTGGCCTTGGGTGGGCAGGCCATACCTCGCTGCCGCCCCACGTAAAATTACAGCGGGGATGGGAGGGGGTCGGGAACAACCCCCCCTGCCTCCCACACAATTTTACCCACCCCTCCCCACCAGCCTGCTTGCTGGGGGGGGCCATAAAATTCCATCCAGGGTGCCTAGTGCGAACGATGTTATGATGGACTCTATCCAATTTATTTAATAACCATTGGTGACATGACCACGGTGACTATGTTTGACAAGATTTCTCCCTGCCAGGTCATGAAGCAAGCATCTCAGCAAATAAATGTAGCACTGCTATCCAAATTTTTCAATCTTTAACCAGATATTCATTCAGCTCTTCATTACTGTAGTTAATTTAAATAGCATTAATATTCTCTTCTAAACATCTTATTTCTTTAAAATACCAAATCTCACTTGAGTGGTTAATCTTACACTCCTTTCCTTTAGTTCTGCATCACAACCGAAAAGAAATCCATTTACCTGCAACTTAGTAATGCCTTTTAGCTTATTGTGACTTAAATGTTTTCCTCTCTCAATTGTTCTCCATTCCATTTCAAATTGTTTAAAGTTACAGAATTATTTTGCCACCATGCTCTGTACCATATCTAGTGCATCACTTCTATTGCTTCTGGGCTTGCTGGCTAAGATCAATGGTAAATTCCAAGTTGCGAGTCCTTCAGTTATTTTTTTGGTGGATCTCAACACTGGCTTTGACCTAATGGCCCAATGATGTTGAGCTCTGCTGTGATTGGTAGAACTTCATGCTGACTCAGGCCTAATGCCAATACACTAAACTTAAAGTTTATGGCTGCATCCAAATTGAGCTCCAAGCTGAGGGGTGCGTAACACTGTCAGGATGAAGACGACGGAAGGAGGAACACTGGTGATCCGGACCTTCTTTGTGAAGAGGATTCTATTTGACTGATGTAGATTCCAAGACATGGACATCTTCTACCTGCAAGATTTCCCCAACACCAGATATTTTGTGGTCACATTTAAAAACATCACGGGATGCCTGAAACTTCTGAAGGCATTCAAGGAGAGAGGAAAGCAGGTGCTGTGAAGCTGCTGTTTACACCACCGTCACAATGGAACTGCATGGTGATAATCTACATGTACAGCCCCCATATATCCCTGTTGTGGATGTGCTTGTGTTCCCCGTCTGGGACATCGAGGTGGCTGGAAGCAGTAGTGAGGTCACAGAGCCTTTGGGATTTAGACCAGCAAGCAGCAGGTCAAGGTAAAATTTACTCTTAATGTATCAACAGTAATGTGTGGTTAAATACAACACTCATATGGATAACTGATCACTCAACAAAGTAAAACAGATTAAGCTTCAGTATATTAGAGGCCAATGTTTCCTTCCAATTCTAGTTATTTTGAGAAACATTTTGGAAGGAATCAAACGGACATCAAAAGCCAAAAATAACAGTTGTAGCTTTTGGGAACATATCTGTAACCATGTTGGAGATGTTGAATGATTTCTAGCCTATTTGTGTTTTTTTTCTAATTTAAAAATCTCCAATAGGTGAATCAGAAAGTCATCCTTCCACTAGAGCATCAAAACCTGATAACAACTTACTGATTCTTCATCCTGAATCATCTGTACAATGTTGTCAAGCACAGGTGCAAGATTCCTGCAAAATATTATTCATTTATCGTTAGTTCAAGGAATTCCTTAATTGTGAACATATTATAAATATCATATTGGAATGCAGCTCTATAATAAATACCAATTGTAATTTTAAAAATCCACTCATCCTTCTGTTGAAGACGCCACCCATTACTGAGGTACAGTTCCACAGGCACTGGCAGTCCTTGGGTATCTTGACCAAGTGGCAATCATTCATGTCATGCATGAATCTTAACTGTTTGGATGGCTATTTGACTATGGAGGTTAGCACAGCCAGGCCCTATCCTATTCTGACTAAACATTCAGATGAGTGAATTTTGCAGCAGAGTCTCTGGCAGCAATTATGAGCAAGAAATTTGGCTTATTTCCCACTTTCTAGCCCTGAGGGGTACAGAGTGTGCAGCACACTCGCTTTGGCTGAGATCAGTAAACTAAGCATAGATAAGGGATTGAACATGGAACTTTCCTGCCTGAGGTATGCACGGGCAACACAGAACTAACCAGCTTCATTACATATTAATTGATGCCATTTTCAAAAACACAATAAAGTGATTAGAGCAGTGAAAGTAAATATTAAACATGTAAGAGTATTATTCATTGTCTCGGTGTGATGGATTACTACAATAACATGCATATATTAGCGCCTTTAACATAGCAAAATGTTCTTAGGCATTTCTCAGGAGCATTATCAAACGAAATATAAGACTGAGCAAAAGAGAAGAATTTGAGAACATAAGAAATAGAAGTAGGCCATATGCCCCTCGAGCCTGCTCCACCATTCAATAACTTCATGGCTGATCTTTGACTTCAATTCCACTGCCCTACCCAATTCCCATATCCCTCGATTTTCCCCCCCCCGCCCCCCCCCCACCCACCGGAGAACAAAAATCTTCCTCAGCCTGATTTGACTCAATGACTGAGCATCCACAGCCCTCTAGGTAGAGAATTCTTAAGATTCACAACCAGGTGAGTGAAGCAATGCCTCCTCGTCTCAGTCTTAAATGAATGATCCCTTATCCAGAGACTATGGCCCTAGTTCTGGACTCTCCAGCCAGGGCAAGCAACCTTCCAGCACCTACCCTGCCAAGCTGCCTCAGAATCTGACAAGTTTTAATGAGATCAACTCTCATTCTTCTAAACTCCAGAGTATAGACCTAATCTCCTCAATCTCTCATCTTTGTAAAAAGGATTAACACTGGATTTTATATTAAAAATGTAAGTCAAAAGATGTAGTTAAAATATGATGAAAAATCTTTTTAAACTCAGTTGCATTTAGAACAGTTGCAAGTGTACGTTGTGATCTAAAGACAAAGCCAAGATGATTAAAATAAATGGGAAACTAAATGCCAAGATTTCATTGTCTACTGAAGGGCAAGTACTCAATGTTCTTTGTGACAGTGACACAGGAGAAACATCTCACTTTAGACATATAATTAAATATCAGCAGAAGTCAACATCAATTGTAGTCTTTGGGGCTAGAGTCAAAGGAATAATTGGACTTGGGCATGCAGATGTAATTCTGCCCTTACAATTATATTTCCATTATAAGCTCCTTTATCCACATTTATGCCAGAAACTGCTAATGTAAACATGTCACACTGCAATAACACTCCCCAGCCAGTATAAGGGAAAAAGTTGGCTGGAAGTGCATGTATTATCTATACATTATCTAGATAGCCCACCAGATGATAAAATTACAGGGGCAGGGTGGTAGGCGGGTTGGTGTACTGTTATGCATATGTGGGCAGAATGACATGGAAATGCAACTGAGCCTGATGACATCAAAGTGTAACAGCACAAATTTGAAGCACAGAGAGGGAAACTAATCACACAGTACACACGAGTGGAAATGTCAATTGTACAAGAAAGCTCCAGCTGTTTGCTTCTGGTCTCCAAAGCTCAACTGCTTTTGTGATTCGTCTCATTCGCACATGATCCCACAGGACAGAGAGATTCACCACACATGCTACACTGTTATTTTCAGTCTGTTTTTATTTTTTTAAAACTGCTTTTCACGCACTTCGTAGATCAATTTGATTATAAGCTAATAAGTACAAATTTCAGCAGAACATGACAAACATGATGTAATGAAGAGCTACAAACAAATCATGGTCAAGAAGAGCAATGAGAGCTGTAAGAAACCTCTCGGAGATATCCCAGATGCACTACTATTTCTGCTGTACAGCTTGAGGCATCAATTACCCCAATGAAATAATACGTTTGAGGTTGTGATGTTCAGAATAATATTTTGATCTGGTTCCCTTCCTGGATGGAAGAGACAGTAAAAGGAGTTACTGCCATCCTGAAAGAACAATTTCGTGTTTTTGTGATTTTCCTATGATGCACGATTAAGATTTTCAGGAACAGAATTCACAAACTGTAACTGGCATTTCATCTTTGCATAACTAACAGAACAAGTATAATGACCCTAAAATTATGGATGCACAAAATTATAAAGGGAAAGAATCATGCATTATATATGTACTATATGCTGTTCGGACAAGGCTGGAAACTGTGGCTGTCCCCCAATCCTGAAAAAACACAAAATGGAACTGTCAGGAAACAAACAGCCGAGTCGGATTTTTTTTATACCTTCACCAACATACTATATTTCAGCTTGGTTAACTTAATCAGGAAGCATCAAAGCTTTTATTCTCCATGGGCTACTTTGGGCACATTTGGGCAAATGGAACCTAGTGGGCCACATGCATCATTCCCATTAATCTGCAACTACCTCAAACTGTCAAACTAACTCACCCAAGCGTTATGATTTAGGATTTATTTACTAATAAAACAGTGTAAAGAGCAGCTCTTTCCAGGCTCACAAAGTTCAAAGACTAATCAGCAAGTCAAAAATATAACAAATAAAAGAGGTTTATTTAATTCTTTCATGGGATGTGGGCATTACTGGCATGGTTAGCATTTATTGCCCATTCCAATTGCCCTCGAGACTGTGGTGGTGAGCTGCCATCTTAACTACTGAGTGGCTTGCTAGGCAATCTCAGAGGGCAGTTAAGAGTCAACCAAATTGCTGTCAGTCTGGAGTTACATATAGGCCAGACCAGGCTAAGACGGCAGATTGTCGAACCGAAAAGACATCGTGATCCAGATGGATTTTTAGGACAATCTGGTAGTTGCATGGTCACTGTTACTGGAAAAGTGTTATTTAATTAACTAAGTTAAATTCCCCAGTTACCATAGTGGGATTTGAACTCATGTTTCCAGATCATTAGTGCAGGTCTCTGTATTAATAGGCCCATAACATAACCACAATGCTACTGTTCACAACTGAGCTATGTGGTCTAGGCTGCCAGGGCACGCAGGCTGGACATGGCCAACAGCCACAGGGTGGACACCTCTGGGTCAAACATAAACCTTTGTTAACATGCAGCAGTCTGCCGCACCTTCAGTGTAGATATGGTGGTGGAATGGGAGCAGCACTGTAGAATTCCCTGCTTCGGTATCCTTGATGGATGTCCAACTGGTACAGAGGCATTTTCCATAGCTCATGATAATTTTACCCATGGGCTTAGAACCCTGATTCCACCAGAAGTGAATGCAGGGTCAGTCTCAAGCTTCTAATACTTTTCAAGATTTTGGAAGCAAAATCAAAAACCTCAGTGTTGAAATTACAAATGGTGCTGAGATTTCTGGTACTGAACATATCCAAATCTTGTGCGCAGATATTTCATTCCCTGTAGCCCCAACACAAGAAAGAGTTTTTCCATTATCAGTCAAGGTCATTTATTAATTCATGTGCCAGATGGCATTGTATGATATACCGGAAAAACTTCATAACCAAACTAAAAATGGATTTTACGGCCCTGATAGTAATATGAAGGTGGCTTCTGAGCTGGTGGGGGGCCGGGGGTCACATGGTGGAGGTGGTGGAATGATGTGCAGTAAACCCAGAAGTCAACTGAGTGGGGCAAAATTTGCGATCTGAACTCAATCGATCCAATTAATTTTGACTTCTGCTTTTGCATCTGCAAGCTAGGCAGTGGGTATGATATGCACCCACATTACAGGATTTCAGTTGTAGTTAAAGGGATACTGCAGAAATGGAAATTGGTGGTTCTAATGAAAGGTTACGGACTTGAAATGCTAACTCTGTTTCTCTCTGCACAGATGCTGCCAGGCCTGCTGAGTATTTTCTGCTTTTTCTGTTTTTATTTTGGAAATTAGAGGTATGCAGGATGGATGTGGTCAGAGAAAGGGCAGCACCCAGATTTAATAATGCCTTGCTGGAATAACTGCTGGGTGCATCAGGAGTAAGAGAGGAAATGCTTTTTCTCCAGCCATGGGGGGGGGGGGGGGGGGGGGAGAGAGAGGGGGGAGAAATCTGTTACTCTCGCCAAGAAGGGGTGGTTGGAGGTAGTTGTGGAGGTGAGTTACCAAAAGCATTGTGCCTAGGACATAGATGCACTGTAAGAAGAGGTTTAATGACCTAACCAGGTTAGGAAAAGTGAATACATCTGTTAATTCAACAACATTTTGTGCTTTAAGCCCCCAGTCCCACCTTTCACTCCTCACATGTACTCAACCTTCGAGAGCACTCAGCCTTCACTTTCTATGCACTTGATCAACTCCCCAGTTATCCATCCACCACTGAAACCCCAATGTGCCGAATGTGTCTCAGTCACCCTCACCAAGTGCACTGTATCCATGGGGTGAATAGCTCACCTTCATTCATACACAGTTTTGTTTTCTCAGCCCTCATAAGAGCAGAGCACAAAACCCAAGGGAGGGGGACAGGACTGGAGGTGGACCACCACTAATAGTCCAGCTCGGAGGAGGACCTCCTTAAGATAAATGGCACATCTCTGTTCCCCTCAGTCAGAGATAGAGAGACAGGGACATGCAGCTGGTGACAGAATGACAACGGTCTCTGACACATATATGCTGACTTCATTTCATCAATGACTGAACGATGAGAAGACTTGAATATAGTGATTTGTCAAGATTGTTACTTTGCCACAACTTAATCATCTTCCTTTGTCTTTCAGGACTTCACGTGCACAGCAAGTGTCGCAGAACATTCATAGAGTCATACAACAGGCCCTTCGGCCCTCCGCGTCCATGCCGACCATAATGCCAATTTATACTAATCCCACCTGCCTGCATTAATTCCATATTCCTCTATGCCTTGTTCATTCCAATATCTGTCCAGATGCCTCTTAAATATTGCTACTGTTCCTGCCTCCACCACCTCCTCTGGCAGCTCATTCCAGATACCCACTATTCTTTGTGTGAAAAATTTACCCCTTTGATCTCCTTTAAACCTCCTCCCTCTCACCTTAAGTCTATGCCCTCTAGTTCTAGTCACCCCTACCATGGGAGAGAGAGTCTGGCTATCTACCCTATCTATGCATCTCATAATTTTATATACCTCTATCATGTCCCCTCTCAGCCTCCTTCGCTCCAGGGAGAACAGACACAGCCCATCCAACCTCTCTTTATAACTCATGCCCTCCAAACCAAGCAACATCCTTGTGAATCTTTTCTGCAGCCTCTCTAGCTTAATCACATCTTTCCTGTAGTACAGCAACCAGAACTGCACACAGTACTCCAAGTGCGGCCTAACCAACGTTATGTACAACTGTAACATGACGTCCCAACTCTTGTACTCAATGCCTCGGCCGATGAAGGCAAGCATGCCATATGCCTTCTTCACCACCCTGTCTACCTGTGTTGCCACTTTCAGGGAACTATGTACTTGCACCCCAAGGTCTCTCTGCTCAACAACACTCCCCAGGACCCTGCCATTCACAGTATATGTCCTGCCCTGGTTTAACTTCCCAAAATGCATCACGTCACACTTGTCTGCGTTAAATTTCCATTTGCCAATCCCTTGCCGACTTTCCCAGTTGATCTATATCCTTTTGTAACTTGAAACAACCTTCTTCACTGTCCACTATACCACCAATTTTGGTGTCATCTGCAAACTTACTAATCATGCTCCCTACATTCACATCCAAGTCATTAATATATATGACAAAAAACAGAGGGCCCAGCACCGATCCCTGCAGCACGCCACTGGTCACCGGCCTCCAATCTGAAAAATAACCCTCCGCTACCACCCTCTGCCTCCTATCACCAAGCCAAATTTGTATCCAATTTGCTAGCTCACCCTAGATCCCATGTGTTTGAACCTTCCGGACCAGGCTACCTTGCGGGACCTTGTCAAAGACCTTGCTAAAGTCCATGTAAACAACGTCCATCGCCCTGCCCTCGTCAATCCTCTTGGTCACCTCCTCAAAAAACTCAATCAAATTCGTGAGACATGATTTCCCACGCACAAAGCCATGTTGACTATCCCTAATCAGTCCTTGCCTTTTCAAATGCATATAAATCCTGTCTCTCAGAATCTCTTGCAATAACTTTCCCACCACTGATGTAAGGCTCACTGGCCTGTAGTTCCCTGGCTTACCCCTGCTGCCCTTCTTAAATAAAGACACAATATTAGCTATCCTCCAGTCTTCCGGTACCTCACCCGTGGCTAACGATAATACAAAAATCTCTGCCAGGGCCCCAGCAATCTCCTCCCTTGCTTCCCATAGCATCCTAGGATACACCTTGTCAGGCCCTGGGGATTTAGCCACCTTAATATGCTTCAAAACCTCCAACTCCTCTTCCTTTGTAATGTTGATATGCTCCAAGATATTGCTGTTCCCTCCCTTGAACTCACCAGCTTCCATGACATTCTCCATGGTAAATACAGATGAGAAGTATTTATTTAAGACCTTGCCCATTTCCCATGGCTCCACACATAGATTACCACACTGATCCTTAAGGGGACCTACTCTCTCCCTAGCTACCCTTTTACTCTTCATATACTTATAGAATCTTTTAGGATTCTCCTTTATGCCAGGGAAATCTCATGGCTCCTTTTCGCCCTCCTAATTTCCTCCTTAAGTGTACTCCCACATCCCCTATACTCCTCGAGGGACTCGCTTGATACGAGCTGCCTATACCTGACATATGCCTCCTTCTTTGTCCTGACCAGACCCTCAATATCCCTCGTCAACCAAGGTTCCCTAAACGTGCCAGCCTTGCCCTTCAATCTAACAGGAACATGCCAGCCCTGAACTCTTCCTATCTCACTTTTAATAGCCTCCCACTTGCCAGACGTCCCTTTACCTGTAAACAGCCTCTCCCAATCAACTTTTGAGAGTTCCTGTCCGATGTCATCGAAATTGGCCTTCCCCCAATTTAGGACTTCATCTTGAAGACCAGTCCTATCCTTTTCCATAACTGTCTTGGAGCTAATAGAGCTTTAGTCACTGGTCCCAAAATGCTCCCCCATTGACACATCAACCACCTGCCCAGCCTCATTCCCTAAGAGGAGGTCGCGTGTAGCCCCTTCTCTAGTAGGGCCATCCGCATACTGCTTCAGAAAACGATCCTGGACACACTGAACAAATTCTTCCCCATCTGATCCCTTAGCACTAAAGCAGTCCCAGTCAATATTAGGGAAGTTAATATCACCTACTATTACAACCCGATAATTCCTACAAATATCTGTGATTTCCCACATATATGCTCCTCCCATTCCCTCTGACTATTGGGGGGGCCTATAGTACAATCCCATCAAAGTGATCATCCCTTTCTTATTTCTAAGTTCTACCCTATGGCCTCGCTGGATGTTCCCCCCGGGATATCCTCTCTAAGTACTGTCGCAATGTCCTCCCTAATCAATAGTGCAACGCCCCCTCCTCTCTTATCTCCACCTCTGTCATGCCAGAAGCATCGGTACCCCAGATCATTGAGCTGCCAGTCCTGCCCATCCCTCAACCAAGTTTCCGTAATAGCTATATCACAATCCCATGTACCAATCCATTCATGAGGACAATTCCTCAAAGGACCTCATTCTTTCTGAGGGTATACCATCACAGGAGGTAGCCATGCATCAGCACAAATATTCGCACTTTGGTGGGTCCACTTCAATAGTTACTTGGCTTGTACCTGGTGATTCACACCTAACAAGTGCTATGAGCAGACATCGATGGCAGGGACAGCTGTGGAAAGTCTGCATCATGACAGCAATCCTCTACCAGCTCTGCTCAGGTTGACACATGCTAAAACCTGGAGGCCATCATTGAGAAGAATGCCAATGGTATATCAGCAACTTAGCTAGGTATTGGCAGACGTGCCACATACACTCTCCACAATAACGGAGAGGATAGAGGAGTTCAACTCAATCGCTAGTGGATTGGCGGCACAGAGAACTGAGAATGCCTGCCACGGAGAGAGATTCAGCCACTTGAAGTTTCAAGCAAGGTTCTCAAATGAGTTCATGCAGGTCACGACCATGTCCATGCAGACTTTGGATGCCAACCATTCTGCTGCCTTAAAGAGGATAACAGCCACCTTATCCATAACCTGATAATGTGCCACCGATCTTCACCAATCTGGCCTGCAGCTGATGAGTTGGATTGATATCGCACAGGCCCAGGATTGGGATAATAGCGAAAGGGAACATGGAAGTGGCAACTCCATTCAAGTGCTTCCAATTTTCACCCTGCCATGTATAGATGGAGCTGTGATGAAACAATCAATCAAATGGAAGAATTATGAACTCAAAAAGTCAATTGTTAAACAAAACCACAATATCATGGATACTTGTAGCACAGTCAAAACAGAGCAGTCACGTGACCTCTCCTATACTGGAAATCAACAAACCTGTCTACAAGAATTGAACTCGTTAACCTTGTCTGAAATCGCTCTAGGGAGAACCCCTTTGAAATTGAAAGGTGCGCTATTGCATATTAATGACATTTATCAACATAAATGGACTAACAAAGGATTCTGAAGACAGACTGTCTCATAGCCCAAACCAAAACTGAAGAGGTGTGGAATAGCACCGTGTTAACAGAATGGTCCCCATTCAGATAGCAATTGATAACCAGGGTCTCCACATCCTTGTCCATTGTGTAGTTACACTAGGGGAGAGGGCCATGTGTCTCCTCACAGAAACTCTAATGTGATAAGATTTTTACCTTTAAAAAGTAGCCCTCTGCAGAGAGAAGAGGGATCAAGCCAACACCTTCAGAAAGAAGTCTAGCCAGAGGCCGTGAAAAGAGGTCCAGCCAAGCAAGAAGCAGCCCTGCTAATTTTACACTTCAACTGGCTGCAGCAGAGAACTTAAAGTGACCAACTCCAGTCTGAAGTCTTAACCACCAGAAATCCATAACACCTCAACAAGTTCAAGACTAGAAACACCAAGACCTGTACCTTTGACCTCCCGAGAAGATCCAACAGGTTTACTGCAAACCATGAACACCTACCTCACTTTGAACTACATCCTACCCTTTTCTCTCTATCATTTATTCTTGTGTGTATGTGTGTGAGAGAACATGTGGGTGGGTGAAGTTGCAAAAAAATATATATTTTTTTAACCTGTGAGAAAACCTGTCATTTGTCTGCATATATGACTCTAAAAAAAGACTCAGGGTCTAACGCACCAATTTTAACAAAACACATTTGAGGTCAGTTGGGAGGTGAACACTGGGAAGCACACACTCCCCTTTCCACCTTTCCGTTATAACACGTTAACACTGCTACACCCCCACCCAATACCCAACACACTACCTTGTCTCTCAGTGCCAAGTCTGCCCCTGCACCAGTGCAGATGGAGCTTTGGTGAGGCGCTCACGGACTCTAAAACCCTGAGGTCGTAGACCAAAAGCATCTCAGCAATCAGAGCAGAACATCCAACACCTACCTCTGCTGAGGTCAAAGGAGATGCACCACGTAAAATTGGTAGGAAGCAGAAGTTGAAGAAAATGTAACTCAGCAAGGGTATTGTGAGGAAAACCACACCCGCCAAGAATGAGGCATATGAATTTTGTTATATGCAACATTAATTTTAAACTTTCACTGTACTTAAAACATATCTGCACTTCCATTCTAAAAGACAGTTGCCTGCAAAAGACAATGGAACTGCTCCCTGATTCAATTAACCAAAAAGATTTTGATCAAAAACCATTGAATGTGCGAAAGTCAGCATTCCAACCCCCTACTGAGGATGTCTACTAAGATTGAAAGAATCCACAAAACCTTGCCGGGCAGGTTGTTCCAAAATAGGAGCTAATCACATGACTGGCCCGCTGTCCCAGGTTTGATTTGAATTGTGCCACACAGAAAAAAAGACTGCAACTGAACTTGAAAAGAGAGCATCTCTCCCTGTCTCTCTCGAAAAGCAGAGACTGCAACTGGATTTCAAGAAGACAGTCCATCTATCTCCCTCTCACGCAAAGACAGGGACCCACAGAAGAAACTAAACCTCAAGACAGAAAACCATCAAAACGAGGTTAAAAGTGTGCACTGGGCCCCAACGAGACAGCAAGATTTAACAGCAATCAAAGACTTTACATCAAACTCAAAAGACAGTAAATGAACTCCAGGTATTGCTTCAAACCTTTCCCCTTGATTCTTTCTCCTTTTCTGTCTCTATCTGCTTGTGTGTTTATCGCGTATGCATCTAGCGTGGTCACGTCGCGTATTTTTAGTAGTTTTAACCGAATTAGAGTTTTAAGGTTAATAAATTTATATCTTTCTTGTTTAAATTTAAGAAAACCTGTCTGCTTGATTTCTTTGCCATTACAATTGGGGAGCAGTGAACAAGGATTCACTGAGGGGAAGCTAAAAAATGTTTTAAAAATTAAACCCTGTTACGGCCAAACCAGGAAAAGGCTGAGAGGGAATCCCTAGACCCCTTTCTCACCTGGTTGTAACAGTATGCACATGGGTCAGGCAGCATCTGTAGAGAAAGAAACAGTTAATGTCTCAATATTAACTCAGTTTCTGTCTCCATAGATGCTGCTTCATTTGCTGAGCATTTACTGCATTTTGTTATTATTGCAGATTTCAAGTATCTGCAATATTTTGCTTTGGTATACAGATGCTTGACAAAATATTATGTTAAGTTTCTTTTTTTTGTAATGTCACATAAAATTTATTGATCAACACCACTTCCACTTTTTGCCCATTAATGAATCCCAAGTACAACTCGCAATTTAGCTTCTTTCATGATGAAAGTCACGACATGATGTGACCCATTGGGCGTATGTGTAGTGGGTAGGTGAGTGGATGAAGGACAGTTTAGAACAGTAGGTGGGGGCTGGTCCTGGCTGGTGGGAGTGGACAGTAGGAATTGATTTGTTATGGTTCACAATAGATGAACCTTGGCAATATTAGGGCATCTATGTAAGTGGCTGGCCTGCAGATGACCTCATTTTCATCCTCCCCCTGCCCCTCTTCTATGTTCTCCTCATCTGATGGCAAGTGATGAGCCCATTTATCTTTCTCTATCTACAAATCATCTCTGCTGCGCAAAGTTGTGTCGAATTCAGCACACCACTATTATTCTGGACACCCTGTTTGGCGAGTACTGAAGGGCGCCTCCAGAGCCATCAAGGCACCAGTAGTGCATCTTCAACATTCCAATGGCTCGCTTGATGGTGGTCTTGTAGTGTTCCTGCACCTCACTGGTAGGATTCCTTACAGCTGTCATGACACATGTGAAGTGGGCATCTCTAGTCCCCTAAGAGTCATTCTGCAGGACTGCCTCTGGGAAGGAAAAGGTCAGGGATGTTGGACTGCCTCAGTGTGGAAGCATCATGACAGCTCCCAGGGAATCTGGCAGAGACCAGCACAAACCTCTTCTGGTGGTTGCACACCTGCTGCACATTAATGTATGCATATCCCTCGGGGTTTATAAAAACTCCTGGTTGCTGTGGTGGTGCTCGGATTGCCACGTGTGTGCAGTCGACAGCACCCTGTACCTGGGGAACCCAGCCAGAGAGGCAAATCTGGGTGCATGCTCATTCTAGCTATGGACATCACAGGGGAAATTACATAGTTGCTGGTTCTGGCAAACAAGCCATCAGTGACCTGCCTTCTGCATTTATGTGCAGCAAAGTGGTAGACCCTGGATATGTCGCTGGTAACACTGGAAGGATCTGGAGGTGAAGAGATTGAGAGCGATGTTCACTTTAGCAGCCACTGGTGAGTCATGGCCATCAGGTCCAGCAGAGGGAAAGCTCGTCTGATAGGTTAGACCACATCTGGAGTACTTTGTGCAGTTCTGGTCGCCATATTATTAAATGTCCATCACGGCACTAGAGAAGGTGCAGAGAATATTTACAAGGATGATACCAGAAATGCATGGGCCTACATATTAGGCTGTGTCTCTTGAAAAAAGGCTGAAGGGTGACCTAATAGAGGTCTTTTTAATTATCAAAGGTTTTGATAGGGTGGATAGAGAGAGAATGTTCCCACTTGTGGGGAAGAGCATAACTAGAGGTCATTAATATGAGGTCAGCACAGACTGGGAATTAAACTCAGGATCCACAGGTCTTCGTGCATCGTTGTTACAATGGGCAGTGCCTGTATGTATATTGCAATTGGAAAGTCAATTTATTTTAAACCTAGATAGTAAACTTTCTATTTCTAATTCAGCTAATCCACAATTAAAACAGCTGGAAGGGCAGATGACCTGCCTTCAGACCTCTGCTAATTGATCCAAACTGACTTTTAGGAGTTGCAGGCGCAACTGGTCAGATTCAATTTCTCTTCCTGTGGTGAATGCTTTATCGTGAGTCCTTCCCACAGCAATGCAACAAAAGAGGTGAAGGTGCATAGTGGGCATCAAACCTGCAGTGCACCATTACAAGGCACAAGATTTGAGGCACTAAACCAGTGCCTAAATTAATTTCTTTTTTAATGAAATCTATGAAACATACTTAATTTTCATTCACTTCTCCCAGGTCTAAATCAGTTTGGCAACAACATTTAATGATTGCATGCCATTAACAAAGGGGAGTCCATACCCATGAAACAGAGTATGACCTACACCATAAAAGTAGTTGTCACGCCAGCTTGCTTTGTTGAATTATAATTTTCTTTAATCCACTGACTGGAGATCTGAATTTCTATATTTTTTTAAAGAAATTAAAAAGGAACAGATAAAAGATGTCTTTGCTAGCAAATTAAGATGGCCACCTAATCTGCAACACTGTATCCTACTTTGGAAGGCCTGTGAGGCGGAGACGAAATGGCTGCTCATCCCAGCAAGAATCAAGACCTAGGAAGTTTAAGGGAACTGCCTGTTCTTTATAGCAAGAATAGAAACACCGCTATCATGTTTGAATCACTGTGTCACTGTCATGTGACAAGCCCCTCCCCAGCTGTGGTTTTAAGCTTGCGTTTCTCTGCAGCAGCAAGAAGCATCTGGACTCTGACACGTGCAGACCCAAGTAGTCGTCCCCCTCTCTCTCTCTCTCCATTCCAGCTTGCAAGATTCAAATCCTGCCTGTTGACTGATCACCTTTGCATACTCCAGCTATAATCAGCAACATCATTAGAAGAAATTATCCACATCGCTGTCTCCAAGAGACCCATCGAATTCGTCATCTATCTCTTCAAACTAAAAGCTTCAGGACCACTGAATTCAGCTAGAAGCCAGCTGAATCACCAAATACCACAGACTGTATACCCCTTTTTCTATGGACTCTAACTCAACCAATCTGCCTTTCCCCATTCTGTAATCTATTTTTCTGTGTGTAAACCACTAGCACTGAGTACGTGTGAAAGTTGGCGTATAGTTTATTACTTTTATTAATTCGGTTTAGGTACAATAAAGTTAACCTCTTTCTTTGTTAAACTCAAGAAAACCTGTCCGATTGGTTCTCGTTATGATCATAACAAGAACCAAACACGTACTGAACTGGCCAGTACATCATCTTCAAGAAAGAATTAAACTTGTAATGGTCAAACAAGGAGAGGGAAAAGAGGAAAGCCCTTCAACCCCCTCCTCACTTGACTGTAACATAGTTCAGTTTTCAACCAGTAGGGTGCTGTAGGAGCCTCAAGGTTTCCCATTAGACTTACTTCCAGCAATTGGATAAGTCTGCTCAGGTTGTCATGCTCGACAGCATGTCAAGTGTGAAAGGGAAAAAAGCAACTCCTTGCCTTCAAAAATGCCGGAGTTCAGCCATAAGACCTTAACACCATTTGCCAAAATGGAATGATATTTGCAGTAACTATAAAGTCGTTCACATCCTAACCTTGTAGTTTTGAATGGATGTAACACCATCAGGAGAGAAAATATAAGTACAAACAAGGTTTAAGTTTTGTCAATTTTCGTTCAGAAAAATCATCATCTTTGTGTGGAATGTTACTGCAGTAGACTGAAGTATCCATCACAAGTCATATAGAATCCATTTACTTGAAGGCAATAAAAATGATGTTTATTAGCTTGTTTCATAGTTAGTTATCCACAAAAATTACTTACTTGGACTTTATGTTGTTGAAGTTTTTGCCTAAGGCTAGATGGCGAATTGATCTATTCTTGCTCATCCATACTACAAGAGTAGCAAGGTCGGAGTCTAAACCTGTACAAAACAAGTTTACAAGTTGTAAGCATGAACAGACTACACAATTTCCAACATAGAAGTCACACTGTAGTCATTTGCCGCCCTATCAACAGTTTTATGGATGTGTAGGAGAAAACATGTATACAAAACAGCTGACAGGACAGCATGGCTGGTGTATATCGATGGGATGCAAGATAAATACTAACAGTGCATTTTCTTTACAGCATATTCTCGTTCAGCAGCCTTGACTTCTGCAGCTGTAGCTC
Source organism: Heterodontus francisci (assembly GCF_036365525.1). Taxonomy (NCBI): domain Eukaryota; kingdom Metazoa; phylum Chordata; class Chondrichthyes; order Heterodontiformes; family Heterodontidae; genus Heterodontus; species Heterodontus francisci. The sequence goes on from NC_090372.1 coordinate 42,276,482, forward strand.
TGCAAGATAAACAGGACAGTGCTGCTTCCAGAAATGCTGCAACCTACCTGAAGAGATGCTTTACATTAGTGCTACTGAAGCTACAACAGCAGTGTGAATGCTGCCGCTCAGATTGTTCTTTCTGGGTGAAGGTGAACTTGCTTGTACAATCCAAACTCACAGGCCAACCGACTTCTTTGAAAAGTGCTGTGGGATCCTTTACGTCCACCTGAAGGGGCAGGTGGGTCTTCAGTTTAATATCTTATTCGAGAGAGGGCGCCTCAGATTATGCAGCACTCCCTCATGACCACACTGAAGTATCGACCTGGATTATGTGCTCAAGTCTCTAGAGTGGGGCTCGAACCCACGACCTTTTGACTCAGAGGTGAGCGTGCGACCACTGAGCTACAGCAAACAATCAGAACCGATGGCCAGAGGATTAAGCTGCAAACTGCAATGTCCAAACAACTGAGTATCTAAGCTTGAGCATGTAGCATTGTTTATTGCCCCAGCATTGTGGAAGCTTCCCCAAATAGGAAGAATTTTAATACAAAATCTGTTACAGAACAGTTTCAATTTAAAAGGGGTCCTCAATGTAAGTACAACATGAATGACATCACAGCCACAAATGTGTATGTTAGCCAACTTGGCTACTGTTATTTCACCACTTCCTTGTAGTTGAATGAATGGCAAAGGGCGTTGAATAAAACTTCACAATTTTTTTTTAACATACCCCACGATACAAGCACTTGAAAAGCTAACAATTATTGTTACTGAGACTGTCCTAGAACATACAGAATGAAAGGACTTTCAGTACAGGATGCCATTCAGCCTATTGTATCTGCAATATTCTATTTTACCTGCTGCTCACTGAAGCTGTCCATGCTCATCCCATTTCCCTGCTCTTCCCAAAATTCATCTTCTGTTTTGTGGATTTCCCAATTTCCCATTAAATGCCATGATTGACCCAACTTCAACAACCAAAAGGGTAATACATTCCATTTTTCATCACTGCATAATCCTGCCAAATTTAGGCTTCTAATATTACATCCTCTCATTATCAAATAACTCACTGGTAAGTTTTCGCTATTTAACTATTCAAATTCTTTCAAAGGTTTGAGCATCATTATTAGATCCTCCTTATTCTGCTCTAGTGAAAACAGTTCCAGTTTTCAAATTTCTCATCATGATTACATCCCGCGTGCCTGATATAATTCATGTAAATCTACATTTCACCTTTTCTCCATGACTATCCTTTGGTTGTTCAAAATTGCATGCAGCACTCTGATCTAACCATTGTCTTGTACAAATGTCTCATCACCATTTCTTTATCCTTGTATTCCCTGTCCCTTTATGTAAATCTCAGAAAGCATCAGCTCTCCTGCAGAACTGCTTTTAAAGATCTGTCTATCCATGCCTATAAGTGTTCTCTGACTCCATTTAAAACTTTACCATTTTGGTTATATTTCAATTGTTTTTTTCCCAAAATGTAATGCTTAGCATTCAGCTATGTTGAACTGCATCTGTCATATCTGCCCATTCCCTTTGTTTTCCTGCATTCTTTTTTCAGTTTGCTAGTCTCCTGTTTTGGTGCTGTCAACAAAGTGTTTAACTATATAGAGAACAAGAGTGATCTCAATACAGATCCTTGAGAATCTGGCCACTGCCTGAGGCTAAACCAGACTGACCGCAACCTCAGCATCCCATATGATACTGAGTTGAGCTTCCTACCCGGTATCCTTACCATCACCAAGAACGCTTACTTCTACCTCTGTAATATCACCTGTCACCACCTATGCTTCAGCCCATCTGCTGTTGAAACCTTCATCCATGCTTCAGTTAGCTCCAGACTCGACTATTCCAATGATTTTCTGGCCAGTCTCCCATCTTACATCTGTTCATAAATTTGAACTCATCCTAAACTCTGCTGTCCCTATTCTAACTTGCACCAAGTTCCTTTCATCCATCACCCCAATGCTTGCTGACGTATGTTTGTTTGTGGTTCAGCAATGCCTTGAATTTAAAATTCTCATTGTGTTCAAATCCCTCCATGGCTCTGTAACCTCCTCCAGCCCTAGAATCCTCCACAAATGCTGCTTTCCTTCAATTCTGGCCTCATTTGCATCCCTAATTTCCTTTGCTTCACCATTAGCACTGGTGCCTTTAGTTGTCTAGATTCTAAGCTCTATAATTCCTTCCCTAAAGCTCTCTGCCTTTAAGATTCTCCTTAATTCGACCAAGCTTTTAGTCACCTGTTCTAATAACTCCTTACGTGGCTTGGTATCAAATATCTGATAAATCTCCTGTAAAGGACGTTGGGACGTTTTACTACATTTAAGATGCTATACAAATGCAAACCGTTGTTTAATCTCGAGCTTTATCGTGGTAATCTGAAAAGCACCATTTGCTTCTATTGTCTGCTTTCTATCCTTCATCCATCCCTCTATACATGCTGCTAATTTTCTCTCAATATATGGGCTTTAATCTCAATCATGCACCTTATGTGGAACCTTTATTAAATACTTTATGAAAGTCCAAATGCATCATTATCTACTGCAATGCCTTTATCAAATAATTTAACTACATTTCTCAAGCATGACCTGCACCCTCCATTGACTATGCAAATGAGCTCATAACGAATTGAATGTTCACAAACTTTTGTTTATGCTTTCCTGCAATTTCCATATTAATGATATCAGGCCAACTGGTCGACATTTGCTCGGCTTACTAATCCATTTTTCAAACAGAAATGCAATATTCACCACTCTCCAGTTCTTCAGTACAATTGATGCAAATAATTTTGAACAATTATGACAATGCCTCTTCTACTTCCATCATTTAATTCCCTCTATTTTCTTGAGATATCCTGTGTGCAACTAGATAATGCACTAATGATCCTTACAAATCCTTCCATTAGCAAATAAATTTAATACAGAAGCTCTAAAATGACATAATGACAGCATTTAAATAGAGTTGTCAGGCACTGCCAGATTTGTTAACAAATCATTTATAGCTACTAATTTCTGCTGTGGAAATGCCTTATTTAGCAATACCAGCTCAGGTCCTGGATGCTAAACATCACCCTATTGATAGAGTTAGGAAATCCCACAGCAACATAAAGGCATTGGGACGAACAGAATCGTTTTAAATCTGCCATATAGAAAATATGGATCTGGTCCCACCACCATCTCAATGTCTGTGGAAGGGTTACTAAGGGCAGTTAAGTACCAAACTGTCTTAGTGACATATAAAGGGGAAGGACTGACTCACTCACCATATTGGAGACCACAGGACATCTTGCCCGTCTCCCTGGCTGTCTCGATAATGATATGCTCTGTAGATACTGTTACTTTGTGCCACTTTCAAAAATCGGGCAACTCAGTGAAGCAATTATACTTCTTTTGATCCAACCGGAAAAGGGCACCACTAATACACTGTCACTAAACTAAGAAGTTCAAAAGGAAACAATAAAATTAAGGTGACATTTCCAGACACTTCAGCCCCCCGGTGCCCACTGGTCGCGGAAGGCCTCAAATGTGCTGGCGGAGGACACTGCATTCTCCCTCTCCAGGGACACCTGGCTGTGAATGTAACCACTGAAGGCAAGCAGACCCCTTTGACCACCTACTGCCTGGACCTGCTGATTGCCACCTTGACCAGGCTGAGCAGCCGACCAACAAGGAGGTTCTCCGATCTGCTCACTCCCCTTCACACCATGTGGTCAAAGATCAGGAGTATGTGTGTGAAGTGCAGCCAGAAATTGAGGAGCTGCTCCTCAGATAATTACAACAGCCTAATCTTTAGTTCTTGCACCCAGCTTACAGAACCTTCCTATGCCACCGCTGGACTACTTATTAAAAGCTGGAACTGAACAATTAGACGGCAAACAAATGTTGCACTGAAATTGATCACTAAATTCCAATTCAGAACCAGGGCACCAGAAAATGAAGTTTCTAAGCTATGCGGTTTTTGAATAAGCACTTTCATTTTTAGCACTACAAAAGCTCCAAATTTTGTTGCTTCCATGTTATCCAGCTCTGAAGCAAACTTAGTGAGAAAAATCATGCTGCAAGCACAATCCTAACATGAAATCATTTAGAAATCAGCTGAGCTTTATTCCTCCCTTAAAGATCAAACTTTGCCTTATTATGTCCTCAACTTGGAAAAGTGATTCATAGCCATTAAATTCCTTGTAAAGTAGTGTCACTTTTTTTAAAATGCAATTTGCCTACACCAAAACCCCACAAACAAGAAGTGAGATGAATGAGCTAGTTCCAGTGACGTTGGCCAGTACACTAGGGCAACTCTTCATTATAAATTGCAATGGAATCTTTTATAATCCAACTGAACCAATAGAACAGGCAAACAGAGCCTTAGTTCAACAGCTTATCTGAAAGATGGCACCTCTGACAGAGGACACCACCTGCAACACCTCTTCAAAAATTGCAAGGGATATCAACATCAGCACAAAAACCTTTTACAATTATATCAGGAAAAAGAGGGTGGTCAGCAGCAATGCATGCCCTTTGAAAACTAAGAACGGTCACATTGTTAATGAAATTAAGGAAGTGGCACACATGTTGAATTATTAATTTGCATCAGTATTTGCAACAGTTGTTTGCATGCCAGACATTCCAAGGAAACTAATACTGAATCAGGGTCAGGGATTCAACAAACTCACATCACATAAAAGGGAATAGGAAAGTCTTCTACAGACAAAGAATAGTAAAAAGGTGGTAAAAAGAATGGGGCCAATTAGGGACCAAAAAAGGGATTTATGTATGGAGGCAGGGGGCATGGCTGAGGTACTAAATGAATACCTTGCATCTGTTTTACCAAGGAAGATGATACTACCCAAGTCATGATGAAAGAGGAGGCAGGTCGGACACTGGATGGGCTAAACATTGATAAAGAGGAAGTATTACATAGGCTGGTTGTACTTAACGTTGATACGTCATCAGGACCAGATGGGATGCATCCAAGGATATTGAGGAAAGTAAGGGTGGAAATTGTGGAGGCACTGGCCATAATCTTCCAATCCTCCTTAGATACAGGGATAGGGCCGGAGGACTGGAGAACTGCAAATGTCACACCCTTGTTCACGAAAGGGTGTAAGGATAAACCCAACAACTACAGGCTAGTCAGTTTAACCTTGGTGGTGGGACACCACTTGGGACACATGTGGATTAATTAGGGAAAGCCAGCATTGATTTATTAAAGGAAAATCATGTTTAACTAACTTGCTTGAAGTTTTGGATGAGGTAACAGAGGGTTGCTGAAGGTAATGCAGTTGATGTGATGTACATAGATTTCCAAAAGGCATTTGGTAAAGTAACACGTAACAAGCTTGTCAGCCAAGATAGAGCTCATAGAATAAAAGGGGACAGTAGCAGCATGGATACGAAATTGGCTGAGTGACAGCAAACAGACAGTAGTGATGAAGGGTTGTGTTTCGGACTGGAGGAAAGTATGCAGTGGGGTTCCCCAGGGGCCGGTTGTTAGGACCACTGCTTTTCCTGATATATACTAATGACCTAGACTTGGGTGCACAGGGCACAAAACTTGGAAGCATTGTAAATTGTGAGGAGAATAGTGATAAATTTCAAGAGGACATAGACAGGCTGGCGGAATGGGCAGACAAGTGGCAGATGGAATTTAATGCATAGAAGTGTGAAGTGATTCATTTTGGTAGGAAGAACGAGGAGAGGCGATATAAAATGGAGGTAACAATTCTAAAACGGGTGCAGGAGCAGAGGGACCTGGGGGTATATGTGCACAAATCATAAAAGGTTGCAGGGCAGGTTGAGAAAGTGGGCTTTATAAGTAGGGGCATGGAGTACAAAAGCAAGGAAGTAAGATCGACCTGCATAAAACATTAGTTCAGCATCAACTGGAGTACTGTGTCCAGTTCTAGGCAACACACTTTAGGAAGGATTTTCAGGCATTAGAGAGGGGTGCAGAAAAGATTCATGAGAATGCTTCCAGGGTTAAGGAACTTCAGATGTTTGGATAGACTGGAGAAGCTGGGGCTGTTCTCCTTGGAGAAGAGAAGATTAAGAGGAAATTTGATAGACGTGTTCAAAATCATGAGGGGTCTGGTCACAGTGGACAGGGAGAAACTGTACCTGTTGGCAGAAGGATCAAGAACCAGAGGGCACTGCTTTAAGGTGATTGGCAAAAAAAGCAACTGCGACATGAGGAAAAAACCTTTTTATGCAGTGAGTAGTTAGGATCTGGAACACATTTCCCGAGAGTGTGGTGAATGCTGATTCAGTTGTGACTTTCAAAAGGGAGTTGGACAATTATCTGAAAAGATTTGCAGGGCTGTGGGGAAATGACAGGATAGTGGGACTAGGTGAGTTGCTCTTGCAGAGAACTACCACAGACATGATGGATTGAATTGCTTCCCTCTGCACTGTAACCATTCTATGAATCTATAAAATTAGTGACAAATCCCTCGGACCAGATGGTTCCTTCCAAGCGCTTTAATGGAAGTAAGAACATTGCAGATGCCCTAACTATAATCATCCAAAGTTCTCTCGATTCTGGAACTATTCTTTTAGATTGAGAAACTGTGCATGTCACTCTGCTATTAAGAAGGGTGAGAGGGGGAAACCAGGGAATTATGGACACGTTAGCCTAAAATCTGTTGTTGGAAATTACTACAGTCTATAATTATGAAGAGAGTGACTGAACACATTGAAAATTTTCAGCTGATCAGAGAGCCAGTATGTATTTGTAAAGGGTAGGTCATGCCTGACAAATCAGACTGAATTTTTTGAAGAGGTGATTAGAGCAATAGTGATAGGAGATTCGATAGTCAGGGGAACAGATAGGGATTTTTGTGGCCGCAGACATGAATCTAGGATGTCATGTTGCCTCCCTGGTGTAGGATCAACAATGTCACTGAATGGCTGCAGAGCACCCTCAGGGGGGAGGGTGAACAGCCAGCAGTTATGGTCCACATTGGTACCAACGACATAGGCAGGAAGAGGGATGTGGTCCTGCAGAAAGTCTTTAGTGTGTTAGGTAAGAAATTAATGAGGATCTCAAAAGTAGTAATCTCTGGATTACTCTCAGTACCACACGCAAGTGAGTATAGAAATAGAAGGATGGTGCAGATGAATGCATGATTGGAAAGATGGTGCAGGAGGGAAGGCTTTAGATTCCTGGGGCACTTGGACCTGTACAGGCCAGGCAGGTTGCACCCGAACAGAGCTGGGACAAATTTGCTTGCAGGGCAATTTGCCAGTGCTATTGGGGAGTATTTAAACAAACTTGGCAGGGGTGTGGGAACCAGGAGATAATACAAGAGAGGAACACCAAGGTGCACAGAGAATTGGAAGATAAAGACAGCACTAGAGTAGAAAATAGCAAGTATTTGGGATCAGATTGAGACTGTTAGACAGTACTAGAGAAGGGAGTAGTCCTGTATTAGATGGAAACGAACTGAGAAGGACTCTCTCTCTCTTGGCCTCCTTGTCTCGAGAGACAATGGGTATGCGCCTGGAGGTGGTCAGTGGTTTGTGGAGCAGCGTTTGGAGTGGCTATAAAGGCCAATTCTAGAGTGACAGACTCTTCCACAGGTGCTACAGATAAAATTGGTTGTCGGGGCTGTTACACAATTAGCTCTCCCCTTGCGCCACTGTCTTTTTTCCTGCCAACTGCTAAGTCTCTTCGACTCGCCACACTTTAGCCCCGCCTTTATGGCTGCCCGCCAGCTCTAGTGATCGCGGGCAACTGACTCCCACGACTTGCGATCAATGTCACAGGACTTCATGTTGCGTTTGCAGACGTCTTTAAAGCGGAGGTATGGACAGCCGGTGGGTCTGATACCAGTGATGAGCTCACTGTACAATGTGTCCTTGGGGATCCTGCCATCTTCCAAGCGGCTCACATGGCCAAGCCATCTCAAGCGCCGCTGGCTCAGTAGGGTGGATGGGAAGGAAAAGACAAGATTACAATGCATGCGTGTAAATGCAAGGTGTGATGAATAAGGTTGGTGAGCTACAAGCGCAAATAGCAGTATGGGTATATTATGTAGTGGCAATAACGGAAACATGGCTTAAAAATGGTGAGGACTGGATATAAAGTGTTCAGAAAGGGAAAAAAAAAAGAGAGGTGGGGTAGCAGTCCTGATTAGGGAAAGCATTACAATGCTGAAAAGGAAGGATGTCCTTGAAGTGTTAAGGACAGAATCCGTTTGGTTATAGTTGAGAAGCAAAAAGGGTATGATCACACCATTAGAGCTATTCTACAAGCCTCCAAATAGTAACAAAGAGAGAGAGAGAGGAGCAAATCTGAGGAGGGAAATCACAGAGATGTGCAAAAACTATACAGTGGTGATACTGGGGGACTTTAATTAGCCAAATATAGATTGTGATAAATAAAAAGGGTAAGGAGGGGGAGGAATTCCTCAAATGTGTTCAGGAGAACTTCCTTGATCAGTATGTTCTCAGCCCAACTAGAAAACAGGCATTGCTGGATCTGGTGCTGGGAAATAAAGTAGGCCAAGTGGATCAAGTGGCTGTGGGACAGCATTTGGGTAGGAGTGATCATCGTATCACAAGGTTTAAACTCTTCTTCTTCTTTGGCCTCCTTGTCTCGGGAGACAATGGGTAAGCGCCTGGAGGTGGTCAGTGGTTTGTGAAGCAGCACCTGGAGTGGCTATAAAGGCCAATTCTAGAGTGACAGACTTTTCCCACAGGTGCTGCAGATAAAATTGGTTGTCGGGGCTGCTGCACAGTTGGCTCGCTCCTTGCGCTTCTGTCTTTTATCCTGCCAACTGCTAAGTCCCTTCGCCACGCTTTAGCCCCGCCTTTATGGTTGCCCGCCAGCTCTGACGATCACTGGCAACAGACTCCCACGGCTTGTGATCAGTCGCAGGACTTCATGTCGCGTTTGCAGACGTCTTTAAAGCGGAGACATGGACGGCCAGTGGGTCTGATACCAGTGACGAGCTCGCTGTACAATGTGTCCTTGGGGATCCGACCATCTTCCATGCGGCTCACATAGCCAAGCCATCTCAGGCGCCGCTGGCTTAGTAGGGTGTATAAGCTGGGGATGTTGGCTGCCTCGAGGACTTCTGTGTTGGAGATACAGTCCTGCCACCTGATGCTAAGGATTCTCCGGAGGCAGCAAAGATGGAATGAATTGAGACGTCGCTCTTGGCTGACGTACGTTGTCCAGGCCTCGCTGCCATAGAGCAAGGTACTGAGGACACAGGCTTGAAAGACTCGGACTTTTGTGTTCTGTGTCAGTGCGCCATTTTCCCACACTCTCTTGGCCAGTCTGGACATAGCAGAGGAAGCCTTTCCCATGCGCTCGTTGAATTCTGCATCGAGAGACAGGTTACTGGTGATAGTTGAGCCTAGGTAGGTGAACTCTTGAACCACTTCCAGAGTGTGGTCGCCGATATTTATGGATGGGGCATTTCTGACGTCCTGTCCCATGATGTTCGTTTTCTTGAGGCTAATGGTGACACCAAATTCGGTGCAGGCAGCCGCAATCCTGTCAATGAGTCTCTGCAGACACTCTTCAGTGAGAGATGTTAATGCAGCATCGTCAGCAAAGAGGAGTTCTCTGATGAGGACTTTCCATACTTTGGTCTTCGCTCTTAGACGGGCAAGGTTGAACAACCTGCCACCTGATCTTGTGTGGAGGAAAATTCCTTCTTCTGAAGACTTGAACGCATGTGAGAGCAGCAGGGAGAAGATGATCCCAAACAGTGTAGGTGCGAGAACACAGCCCTGTTTCACGCCACTCAGGATAGGAAAGGGGTCTGATGAGGCGCCGCTATGCTGAATTGTGCCTTTCATATTATCATGGAATGGGGTGATGATTCTGAGTAGCTTTGGTGGGCATCCAATCTTTTCTAGTAGTCTGAAGAGACCACGTCTGCTGACGAGGTCAAAGGCTTTGGTGAGATCAACGAAAGCAACATAGAGGGCCTCTGCTGTTCACGGCATTTCTCCTGTAGCTGGCGAAGGGAGAACAGCACGTCAATGGTGGATCTCTCTGCTCGAAAGCCACACTGTGCCTCAGGGTAGACACGCTCAGCCAGCTTCTGGAGCCTATTTAACGCGACTCGAGCGAAGACTTTCCCCACTATGCTGAGCAGGGAGATTCCACGGTAGTTGTTGCAGTCACCCTTGTTCTTCTAGAAGGTGATGATATTGGCATCGCGCATGTCCTGAGGTACTGCTCCCTCGTCCCAGCACAGGCAAAGCAGTTCGTACAGTGCTGAAACTATAACAGGCTTGGCACTCTTGATGATTTCAGGGGTAATGCCGCTCTTCCCAGGGGCTTTTCCGCTGGCTAGAGAATCAATGGCATCACTGAGTTCCGATTTTGTTGGCTGTACGTCCAGCTTATCCATGACTGGCAGAGACTGGGCTGCATTGAGGGCAGTCTCAGTGACAACATTTTCCCTGGAGTACAGTTCTAGGTAGTGTTCCACCCAGCGGTCCGTTTGCTTGCGTTGGTCGGTGATCGTGTCCCCTGATTTAGATTTGAGGGGGGCAATCTTCTTGATGGTTGGCCCAAAAGCTCTCTTAATGCCATCATACTTCCTCTGATATTTCCGGTGTCAGAGGCCAGCTGAATATGACTGCATAGGTGTTGCCAGTAGTCATTTGCGCAGCGCCTGGCTGTTCTTTGTGCAGCGCTTCTGGCTGCTTTAAGTGCTACGGATGTTAACTCGCTGGGGGCTTTCTTGTAGTTCAACAGTGCAATGCGCTTAGCGGCTATGACAGGTTCCAGCTCTTCAATGTGAGATTGAAACCAGTCTTCATTCCGCTTCACGCATTTGCCATAGGTTATGTTTATGTTATCATAAGGTTTAGACTGCCAATTCAGAAAAGCAAGGAACAAAATAAGGTAGAATGCCTAGACTGGAAAGAGGCTAATTTCAATGTGATGAGAAGGGATCTAGCCAGGGTAGAATGGAACCAAAGACTGGCACAAAGAGCTGTCTTGGAACAATGGGTTATCTTTAAGGAAGCGATGCTTCAGGTACAGGTTAGGTACATTCCAACAAGGGTAAAGGGTGGGGGGAATAACAATAGGGCTCCTTGGTTGATGAAGGAGATAGAGATGACGATGAAACAAAAGGGTGTCTCATGCACATCAGGTGAACTCATCAAGTGAGAACCAGGCCATATACAATAAGTTGAGAGGGGAAGTGAAGAGTAAAAGAAGACTGGCAAAGGGAGAAGAAGAAAATAGAATGGCAGTCAACATAAAAAGGAACCCAAAGATCTTCTACCGGCATGTAAACAGCGAGTAGTAAGAGAGGCAGGCGCGCCTATTAGGGACAGAGAGGGTAACATATGCGTCAAGGCACAGGGCAAAACTAATACATTTGAGTACTTTGTATCAGTGTTCATTAAGTAAATGGAGGCTGACAAAATATCGGTACAAACAGAGAGAGACAATGGATAGGATAAAAATTGAGGGTGGGTTCACCTGACGTGAGGGTGGGGGGAGGCCGGGTATGCTTAGGGTTCATAAGTCACCTGGTTCGCATGGTTTGTATTCCAGGTTGCTATGGGAAGTGGGAGTGGAGATGGTGGAAGGGCTTGCCTAATCTTCCAATCTTCCCCGGATATGGGGGAGGTACCAGAGGATTGGAGAGTGGCAAATGTGACACCTTTATTCAAGAAAGGGTGTGTGAGGACAGTCCTAGCAAGTACAGACCAGACACTTTAACATCAGTGGTGGGTAAGGTTTTGGAAACAATAAGCATGGAAAATATCAACAGACACTTAGAAAGGTTCGAGTTAGTTAAGGACAGCCAGCATGGATTTGTAAAAGGCAGATCATGCTTGATTAATCAAATTTTTTTTGATGAACTAACAGATAAGGTTGATGAAGGAATGCATTGGATGTTGTTTATATGGATTTTAAGAAAGCATTTTACAAGGTACCACATAAAAAGCTGGTAAACAAAACTGAGGCTCATGGAATAGGAGGGTCAGTACCCAATTGGATAAAAATTGGCTTAAGGGCAGAAAACAGCGAGTCGTAGTAAATGGTTATTTTTCAGACTGGAGGATGGTAGACAGTGATATTCCCCAAGGGTCAGTGCTGGGACCTCTGCCTTTTTTGCTATGAACTGGATCTTGGAATATAGAGTGGAATCTCAAAATTTGATGACACCAAACTTGGAGCTGAGGCAAACACTGAGGATGATATGAATTGCCTGCAACAGGACATAGATAGACTAGAATAATGGGCAGAAAGGTGGCAGATGGAATTTAATATTGACAAGTGTGAGGTGATTCATTTTGGCAGAAGGAATAGGGAGAGGCAATATATACTTAATGGCACAGTTCTAAAGAGTGTGCAGAAACAGAGGGACCTTGGGGTGCATGTGCATCGATCCATGAAGGTGGCAGGACATATTGAGAGTGGGGTTCGTAAAGCATATGGGATCTCGGACTTTACAAATAGAGGCATTGAGAACAAAAGCAGGGAAGTTACGCTGAACCTTTAATAAGCTCTGGTTAGGCCCCAACTGGAGTATTGCGTCCAGTTCTGGTCACCACACTTTAGGAAGGATGTGAGGGCCCTTGAGAGGGTACAGAGGAGATTCACTAGAGTGGGTCCAGGGTTGGAGAATTTTAGTTACAAGGTTAGCTTGGAAAGTTGGGTTTGTTCTCCTTGGAACAAAGGGAATTGAGGGGAGTTTAGGGCGGCACAGTGGCACAGTGGTTAGCACCGCAGCCTCACAGCTCCAGCGACCTGGGTTCAATTCTGGGTACTGCCTGTGTGGAGTTTGCAAGTTCTCCCTGTGACCGCGTGGGTTTTCGCCAGGTGCTCCGGTTTCCTCCCACAGCCAAAGACTTGCAGGTTGATAGGGAAATTGGCCATTATAAATTGCCCCTTGTGTAGGTAGGTGGTAGGAGTCTAAATTTGCCAATGACAAATCTAGGTGGCATAGTAAGCAGTATAAATGGAAGCACTCAATTACAAAGCGGTTAAACCTGTATATAACTTTGGATTGGCCTCAAGAGGAGTATTGTGTCCAGTTCTGGGCACCACACTTCAGAAAGGATGTGAAGGCATTACAGAGGGTGCATAAAAGATTCACAAAAAATGTTTCCAGGGATGAGGAACTTTAGTTACATGGAGAGGCTGGAGAAGCAGGGGCTGTTCTCCATGGAGAAGAGAAGATTAAGAGAAGATTTGATAGAGTTGTTCAAAGTAATGAGGGGTCTGGACAGAGTAGATAAGGAGAAACTGTTCTGGTTGGTGGAAGGATTGAGAACCAAAAGATACCAATTTAAGATGATTGGCAAAAGAAGCAATTGCAACATGAGGAAAAACACTTTTTTTTACGCTGGAGTGGTTAGGATCTGGAATGCATCGCCTGAGATTGTGATAAAGCCAGATTCAATTGTGACCTTCAAAAGGAAATTGGATAATTATCTGAAGAGAAAAAAATTTCAGGGCTACAAGGCAGTGGAACTAGGTGAGCTGCCATTGCAGAAAGACAGCACAAACACAACAGGCTGAATGCTTCTGTGCTGTAACCATTCTATGATTCCTAAAGTAAGGAATGGGCAAAACTGTGGTAAATGGATTCCAATGTAGGCAAATGTGAGGTCATCCATTTTGGACCTAAAGAGGATAGAACAGAGTACTTTTTAAATGGTGAAAAGCTCGAAAGAGTGGAGGCCCAAAGTGACTTGAAGATCCAGGTACACAGATCATTAAAATGACATTAAAAAAATCAAAAGCTAATGGAATGCTGGCATTTATATCTGAAGGACTAGAATACAAGATGGTAGAAATTAGGCTACAGCTATAGAAAGCCTTTAGGCCACACCTGCAGTACTACGAGAAGTTTTGGGCACTTTACCTTAGGAAGGATGTACTTGCCTTGGAAGGAGTGTGTTATATGTTTGGTTCTGCATGCTGCCAGCTTATTGAATCTACCAGAGAGGTTCTTAGAATGTAGTATTTAAACGTTAATATTTATTTCATAACAACTATATAGGCTCTACACTAGCCAGTGTCTCCCCTTCATGGTGTATCTGTTCTCGAGTCTCTCCCACATGATCTCTTACATCATCATGGTGGGCGGTATTCTTTACACACTCTCAAGATTAACTCTGTCATACCCTTATACTACAGAGTTCAGCGTAGATTTACTAGAATCATACCTAGACTCCAAAGGTTAAATTGCGAGAAGAGATTATACAAACTAGGCTGTAAAGGGTGATTTGATGAAAGCTTTCACAATAGTAAGGAGAACAGATAGGGTAGATACAAAGAAATTAATTCCACTGGTAGGGGAGTCTAGGTCTAGGGGGCATAATCTAAAAATTACAGCCAGATCTTTCAGGAGTGAAATTAGGAAACACATCGACATACAATGAGTGGGAGAAGTTTGAAACGTTCTTCTGCAAACAGCAATTAATGCTAGATCAATTACCAATTTTAAATCTGAGACTGATAGATATTTGTCAACCAAAGGTATTATACAGGATAAGAGCCAAGGTGGACATATGGAGTGGGTTGCAGATCAACCATGATCTCATTGAATGACAGTACAGGCTCAAGGGGTTAAATGGTCTATTCCAGTTCCTGAATTCTGAAATTCTACAGAAACCTGAGGTAGCCAGGAGTGCTGTCTGGAAACAATAAATGGTCTTAGTGGTGCCAGAGTAGGAACAGGAGGAACAGAAAGAAAAATCAGCCAGGTTGGAAGTTGTGCATATGTGGGCATCAGGTGAAAACGGGTCTAGGTCCAATCATGAAGTCTAGTACAGTTGAATCTCCTGCCAACATTCACTGCCTTAGGATCGCCACCTATATGAAGGACTGCTAGGGCTGGTGGAACTGTACAGCCAATAGGAGTCACCACCACTCCCCACTCCACCCTCTCCCTGGTTTGGGAAAGGAAGGGAGCAAAAAAAAAAAAATCGATATGCATGACAAATCAGTTTCAAAATGGCTACTGGCGAAAATGACACAATGACTAAATAGAACTGAAGCCTTTGCAGAAAGAGCAACAATCATCTGGTTATCTCTATCATCCATCTGGATGTGATGTTTCCTTTCAATACTTGTTGGAGGAACTTTAAACAAAAATTCTTTTTGAGTGTGCTCTGGTGGAGAAGACAGACTCAAATGACATTCATGGTTTCCAGCCACAGAAATCCTGCAATGAGCTACAACTGTCCTGTCTCTTATCAGCACTGAATTTTATTAAGTGTCAAGTACAGTAATTATTCAGATATTAGTACCAACCCCTTCCCCAAGAAAAATCAAAACTTTGATAAAAGTGAGTGTTTAGGTGAAAATCTGACAAAGGTAATAGGTTAAAATAAGATATTTTATAGCATGAGTGGATGAAGAGTTAACCTAGTTGATCAAAATTTTATATTTACATTCAATCAAAAATCTCGTCAAACACATACAAACAGCAAGCAGTATATCCAGAGCACCTGGTTTGAAAACAAGATTCCACAGTGCATGAATGATGCCTCCCAGAAGTTCTGCTGAGATTTCGCAAGGCTTTATGGAAACATGCAAAGGTTGACTTGTGAATTCCTCACATGGAACATTAAACTCAACATCTCTATTACTATTCTTTTGAAGAGATTCACTGCAAAAGTCAAACAAGTAATTCTTCTCACCATTGTCTGAAATATCCAGTTTTGAAATGTTATGGACTTCTGCAATGCAGCCTTCCAAAATCTGAGCCCCACCTGACCTTAGCTGTGGACAAAGAAGTTTGAAATTAGTTTTATTGAGCAACTGGGATATCCCGAGGTGATTTAATGAATAATGATTTTACCAACAATTACGAATAGGCATTACAGAGATGTTGCGCTATTCAACTACCGGGACATAGATAATATCACCATATCTCTTATTTTGTTATGCAAGCATACAGCACCTTTTCAGGAAGGAGGCTTAATTAGGAGACAATTTTAAGCAGATCTTACAATTCTTAAACATGCCTTTTAGATTTTCTGTCATGTAGCCTAATGACGTTTGGAAACGTGCTGGTCATTTCTACCACAGTGGACAATGTTCAAGGCTACTGCGAGTCGACAAAAGCAGTTTAGCATAGTGGCAACTTGCACTCTGCTTTCCACAAAAGCCCAAAAGTGATTAAATACTACGCAAGGATTCAATGAAATGAGAGATAAGTAAACTCTATAAAGTTTTTTTTTTATACAAGCATGTGCATCAGCTAAATTTTAAAAGAGGTGCAGCGTATTCTCTATGAAATAAAATGCATATGCAGTCTGGTCATTTTGTTGTGCTTAAAAAAATTGAATTATCCAATAATTCAAATTAAGCAATGTCAATAACACAGCAAACAGGGAATTAGAGTGCGAAAAATTTGAATTATCTGATAATTTGAATTAAACACCTTTGAATTGAGTCGACTGCAAACCAAAAATCAACGCAAAAGCAGCAGGAAGCAGCAATTGGCAAGTGGGACAAAATAAATATGGTTACTGGAATTATGTTTTAATGATCAATCTAGAATAAAAAAAGCTAAGTGATCGCTTCCTTACACTAATGATATTATTGTTCACAAATGCTCTCAACACTTAGTTGCTAATTTCTTCCTCCCTCCCACCCTCCAGCAAGTAATAAGTTCCAAACTGAAGTAGCCAGCAAACTTTAAAGTTCTTAATATCATTGATGAAAATTATTTTATGATTAGCATAGCTCAGCCAGTTTTTAAATAAATTTTTTTTGCAACCCAGTTTAAAACAAAATATGTACCAAATAGAGATTTAACTGCTTGCTCTTCAGCACTTGTGGGCTTCAAATCCTGGTTCCTGATGTAGGCTCCCCACAAGTTTCTACCAGATTATCTACCAGATAATGCTCAATAATAATTGTGATGTAAAAACATTTTAAAGGTGACACGAAATTTAAAAGTTTTATCAATTCCAATTGTTATGTCAATTTACATTCCCTTAACTCCATTTTATAATATTCAGCTGTTAAAAAATGAGTATGAAAATTCATTTTGAAAGCTGCAACCGATAGTCAAAAAGAACAGTATTACCATTAATTGACTCAACGACTGACAACAGACTATAGATTTCTAATAAAGGTTTTCTTACAGCACTGCTTCAACATGTAGACCTTTTATAAACAAAAAGGCAGAACACTGCATGATAAACAAGTAGCTTAAAATACAGTATGCCGTACATCAAGACATACACTAAGGCTTTTTTCTTTAAATAATCAAATTAAACTAGCCCAACACATCATACAAACACTGGGCTTGAGCCAAAAATGTTATTGCACAAAAAATCTGCGCCAAACAGTTCTAAGGTAATCCTGACAGACGGATAAGGAAGCCATTTTCTGGATCAAAAAAGGTTAAAATGCAGGGAGGGTACTTACACAGTGACCAAGCTAAGGAAAGCAATAGAGGGGAAAAGAATGGCATATATCAGTGCAGAGCTGAAGTAGGCAATAGCATCACAGCACAGCAGTTCAGCAACCCTACCTTCTGCATCACACTAGCCCTTGAAAATTGTTAAAATAATTGGCTAAACAAGCCCTGAAACAGATCTGGTTATTCAGCTGGTTTTACAATATATTACTATATCAACATCAGCAAATGCAGATTCTCCAATATATAGAAGCATGGTCACTATTAAATTAGCTAATACTTCTAGACAGAACTCCTTGATGAGACATGGGTTATGAAGGGGAATGCATTGAAAAAGTTGATTTACTTGCCCTGCCTGCTGAATTAATTTTATCTATTAAATTAGTTATGATATATTGCTGATCAACAGGTTTAGAACTATGCTAATCCAACAACACCCCCAATTCAAGAACAAACCTTTATTGATATATTCCACTTGGTCATAGTTACTGCTGAATTTATCTAAACTAGTGCAACCTTATTATAAGGTTAACAAACAATATTAATTTAATCCCATTATCTGGAATTACTGGACAGGAATATATATTTTAGCATATTAAAATAGGTAACATTTTACAGGACTCCGTGATTTACGTAGTCATTAAACCAGGCCATGCAGACCAGATTTGTGGAGTTAGCTGATCCCATCTAGGGTAGTAGTAGGGAATATGCCTCAGCAATGCTGAGTTAGAGATGGAAGAATCAGCTGTGGTATCCAATTTTGATTGCCACAAGGCAGCCCCTGTTAAAAAAAAAACATGTGTGAGCAGGTGCAGTTTTGGCTATGAAGATCACCGCAGCCTAATGGCCTAACGGCAATCACTGGCAAGGCTCTTTTATGAACACAGGTCACTTGTTGTGGTACTCTCAAACATCTGAGGCCCAAATCAAATCTTTCAGGAGATAGGGGAAAATGGTCAAGAAAAATAAAATCCCTAAGGATTAATAAGCCTCAGTGCATATTCTTCAAACTTGAAAATTAACTGAGTTTTAAGTAATTCCTCACCACACTTTAAAATTAAATTAGTTAAATAAATAAAACTATTCCTTCTTACCTCACAATTGCTAAGGTCAAGAGAAACATCCTTTAGATGAGGATTGCAAGAAAGGCCAAGTAGAAGTGCTCTGTAAAAAAAGAATTGCCTTCAAATAAACATTGCAATACCAACCTTGGCAGCGTTGAAGAGAAAACACCAAGCCTAACATTTTCACTACTTTCTGTTTCTTGCTGGAACTTAAGTAGCAATCATAACCTTCCCATGCCTTCACTGCATGATATTAAATGGTTCAAAGTCAGCAAAAGGTTCTTCACATAATGCAGAAAGTAAAGCTTCAGGAACATTTGGTGCTGCAGTGGTTAGACATGGGCCAGGATTCAAACCAGCTTTGACTGACGGGGAGGAAAGTCGCCGCTGTTTGCTGGCTGTTAACGGTTCTATGTGAAGAGAGGATGGACATTCTCAAACCACGTCCTAGCGGTAATAGGCCTCCAGCACCAAACTGGCCTAACTCAGCATCAATTGACAATCACGATGACTTGTATAAGAATTGAAAAAACTGTCACACTAATGAGTATGGAATGCACATCTGAGGTTGGGAGAACGCCATTAAGGCAGAGTAAAGGGAGCTTTACACTGCATCTTGCTGTTCAACGTCTGACTTGGTCATGTTTGATGCTGATACTGTGTGCTTTAAATGAGAGTTGAATTTCCCACCACTAACCTCCCTTAATCTGTTGAGCAGAAATAAATATACAATGAACATATAAAAAAAATTCTGGCCAATGGCAGCACAATGGGCTTGTGCAGCAATGCACTGCACCATGAAATGGCAAGATATGAGTTCAAACTCAAGATATGCCAGGCAGGATCTACACCATGCTGCTGGGAAAATAAAGGAGAAACTGAGCATCAGCCAGATTTTCCCTTTCCGCCGAGAGAAGAAATTCTACAATGGATAAGATCAGTGTCACTGAATGTGACACACCTTTGAGGAGGTGGTTACATATCAGCAAAGAAACTCTGCAGATCAACTGCCTGCTCTCTTTACCAGAGAACGATAACCGGCTTGAGGGCAGGGGCGAGAAAAAGGACAAGACAGGAGGAGAAGGAGAATGATTCTTCGTCACCTGTTAATACACAGAAGCCAAAGAGACTACATTGATAAAAGTAATGCCTATCAAAGAGAACAAACAAATACTGACTTGACTGCATCCGGAGAGAGTTTGGTGCCTGACAGGTTGATGTGTCTCAAAGCGAGTGAACTGCTAAAATACAGTTTGAAGGATGGAGGGACTTCCTTCCCCTTCCTGTAACATTGAAGGAAGAAGACTTCATGTTGAGATGAATCTTCAACAGAATACTTGTTCATAGACTCAACAACGCACAACAGTAGAGTGAGAGCTACATGTGATGTTTAGCTCATTTCAATATACTAAAGGCTTTCAAAATGAAACTTTATACATTAGGCATATCAAATTCATACTAAAAAGTGTGCATCTGCCAGTGCTGGATACTCTGGTTGTTCGAGAATTCAGGAAAAGTAAATTTAAAAGCAGTAAGAGCAATGTCAAGGCTGTAGGGCAGAGTAGTAATTTGGGTTTAAAAAAAAGCAGTGGTTCAGGAAGCAACGGACAGCTTAACAAAGGAAATGGGGCATTCGTGCCTAAAACGGCATCAGGGGGAAAAAAAAAAAGAGGAAAATTAAATGCACTATTATCTGTATGAAGCATTTTGCAACAAAATAGATTACTTAATAGGATAGATAGAAACTAACAGATTTTATCTAATAGCCTTTAGAGAGACCTGGCTGCAGAGTGATCAAAGTTAGTAACTAAATATTCCAGGATACCTGCCTTTTAGAAGAGATAGGCAAAATGGAAAAAGGATGGAATACAGTACAGAAAGGATCTTAGCTCAGAAAATCAAGATGTAGAATCAGTTTGAGTGAAGCTAAAAACATCAAGGGGCAAAAAACATTGATAGGAAAAGTCTATACCCCCCACTAAGAGTCATTGCAGTGTCAGGTAGAGTATAAATCAGGAAATTAGAGGTGCATATAACAAGGGTAATTCAGTAATCATGGCCGAATTTAATCTTCAAACAGACTGGGGAACTGGGGAAACCAGATTTGCAGAGATAGTGTGGAGGACGAGTGTAATATATTTTAAGATATTTCTCTAGGTCACTATGTCAATGAACCAACTAGGGAACTGGCTTTTGTAAATCTAGCAATGTCCACTGAAACAGAGTTAATTAATAACTTGGTAGTAAAGAAGCCTCTGGGGAAGACTGATCATAATATGATAGAATTTTACACTGAGTTTGTGAGTGATTTAGTTAAGTATGAACCTAGGGTCTTAACTTTGAACAAGGCAAACTATGAAGGTATGAAGAGCAAGTTGGCTAAGGGAAACTAGATTAAAAACTGGATTATGATGGTAAATAAACAATAGCAAACATTTTTAAAATTAATTCATAATTTGCGATGAATATGTATTTCATTAAGGAATTAAAAACACCTTGGGAAAAGTGACCCAAACATGGCTAAGAGAAGTTAAAGATAGTATTAGATTAAAGGAAGAGGCTTATAATGTTACCAAAAAGAGCAGTAAGCCTGGGCATTGGGTGGATATAAGAATCACCAGGAAATTGTGAAAGAAAGGTAAAATAGAATCAGACAATAAACTAGCAAAGGACATAAAATCAGATTATAAAAGCGTCTATACATATGTAAAAGGAAGGGGAGATTAGCAAAAGTACATAAAGGTCCCTTCGAGGCAGAGATGAGAGAATACCTGCCTTCACAGTAGAAGAGATGAAGAGATTCTGGAAATAGTGGGGAACCAAAGGCCTAGTGAGAATGAAGAACTTAAAAGAAATTAGTATTGGTAAAGAAATAGGAACTGGAGAAATTAATGGAACTAAAGCCAACCTAATACCCAGGGCCTGATGGCCTACATCCTAGGATTATAAAAGAGATAGTGGATGCAGTGATTTTAATCCAGATTCTAAAACATTCCCCATGGATTGAAAGGTAACAAACATTAACCCTGCTATTCAAGGAAGGAGGGAGAGAAAACAAGGAACTATAGGCCAGACAACAGATGGAGTCTGCTTATACCAGAGCCCTTCCAAACCAGAAAGTCTTGTGCCCCAATTGCTCAAGAGCCTGCAGAGCAAGAATTGGCCTCTTCAGTCACCAACTATCATGCCGAACTACCAGAGACAAGGCCTCCCATGATCTTCGCCTGCGGAGAATCTACCATCATCACCATAAGCCAGTTAACCTGACATCCATAGTGGGGACAATGCTGAATCTAATACTAAGCATGTTAAAACAGAGCACTTATAAAATCATAATATGAGTGGGCAGAGTCAACATGGATTTATAAAGGGATAACAGTGTTTGACAAATCTATTAAGAGTTTTTTGAGGTTGCAACTACCAGGGTTTATAAGGGGAGCCAGTGGATGTAGTCTGCATGGATTTTCAAAAGCATTCGATAAGGTGCCACACAAGAGATTATTAAATAAAATTAGGGCTTATATTTTGGACTAACATATTGGCATGGATTGAGGATTGGTTAATGGACAGAAAACAAAGAGTAGGAATGAACAGGTCATTTTCAGATTGGCAGGCTGTAACTAGCAGGGTACTGCAAGGATCAGTACTTGGGCCTCAACTATTTGCAATCTATAACAATGACTTAGAGGACAGGACTGAGTGTAATGTATTCAAGTTTGCTGATGTTACAAAGTTAAATGGGAAAGTAAGCTGTGAGGAGGACACAAAGGGCTGGATTTTCCTGGTCCCGTGGAGACAGGGTTGAAGGGGCCGGGAAGAGCCAGCAAAATAGGACGGCTCCACACCGCATTCCTGTCGCCGGGGAACTTTCCTAGGGCAGGTTTGAAATTGGGCCAGCTGCCCGCTCCAAGGAGGCCAGCAGCCAATTAGTCCAATTAAAGTCTGGGCGGCACAGTGGCGCAGTGGTTAGCACCGCAGCCTCACAGCTCCAGGGGACCCGGGTTCGATTCCGGGTACTGCCTGTGTGGAGTTTGCAAGTTCTCCCTGTGTCTGCGTGGGTTTTCTCCGGGTGCTCCGGTTTCCTCCCACAAGCCAAAAGACTTGCAGGTTGATAGGTAAATTGGCCATTATAAATTGTCACTAGTATAGGTAGGTGGTAGGGACAGGTGGGGATGTTTGGTAGGAATATGGGATTAGTGTAGGATTAGTATAAATGGGTGGTTGATGTTCGGCACAGACTCGGTGGGCCGAAGGGCCTGTTTCAGTGCTGTATCTCTAATCTAATCTAATCTAATCTGACTTGGGGCCATTTTGAGCAAGTGCCAGTACTGGAGCCATGCTCTGTGTGAAGGCCACCAGCTCAACTGAGGTGGCCTGCTGGTGGTAGGCCAGGGGGCCAATGAAGTCAGGGGCTCCAAACACCAATCATGGGGAAGTGGGGACTAAAGGCTGCACCCCCGACTGTGAAAAAGTCTGCGGAGAAGTTACCCCTCCATCCCGATCGCCCTCCTGATGGCCCTACCGGCTTTGGGCTTCTATAGATGATCACTTCCATAAAGACAGCTGAGGTCCATGTTGAGGCACCCTTGCACTCGCCTGCCTGCCTGTTTCGGTGGGGCTGATGTCCTTACATTACTGTGAGCCCACTGATTGGGCCTGCAGCATCGGGAGCCCGCCCACCATTCTTAATAGGATGGTAAGCGCCGAGACAGCTAATTAAGAGGTCGCCTCCGGGAGGGTTGCACCAGAGGCAGCGCTGACGACATGGGCCCATGTGGTCCCGATGTCCACTGGAAGAAATAGCCCAAAGAGGCTACATAAGGATCTAGATAGGTTGGGTGAGTGGACAAGACATGGCTGATGGAACATAATGTGGAGAAGTGTGAAGGTATCCACTTTGGTAGACAAAAAACAGAATATTTTCTAAATGGCAACAGACTGGGAAATGTTGGTATTTAAAAGGAACCTGGATGCCCTTTTACACAATTCACAAAAAGTTAACATGCAGGTACAGCAAGCAATTAGGAAAGCAAATGCTATGTTAGTTTTTATTACAAAGAAAATGGAGTATAAGAGTAAGAAGTTTTACTGCATTTGTATAAGCATTGTTGAGATCACACCTGGGGCAGGATTTTCCCTGCAGGCTTCTGGACCCCGACGCAGGGTCAAATGGGGGCCATGACCCTGCACTGTGTCGCAAACAGTCACCAGGCTGTGATTATCCCCGAATTGACTAATTAATTGCCAGAGGGTGGGCTCACCATCCAATTAAAGACAGCAGGTGCGTTCTTGAAGTTGGAAGACAAATAGGAGGCCCTTAAGCTCAGAAACACCAGCAGGCTGCCCTTTCAACTAAGAGAGAAAGGGCACCCCAAAATGGAGCTGCCCTCTCTCTAACTTTTTTAAACTTTCAAATAAAAACTGGCCTCAGCAGCTGGGCCACCAATGTGGAGGGGAAGCTCCCCACAGGATGTCCAATGGCTGCTGCTGAAGTCAGGAAGGCAGAGTGAGCCTCATGCCTGACTGGAGTGTGGGCTCCCATGGGCTGCTGCTGGGAAGCCGCCTCCTGGCAGCTATGCTCTGCACTGATACTTGCGGGAACCTGGAGGCTGATTGGAAAAATTCAGTTGGCCTCTGACAGTCGGCCTTAAGCTGCCTTAATTAGCTACCTGCTACTTATGGGCAGGTAGCAGTGCCAGTCACCTTTCCGCCTCCGGAAAAATGGTCTGGAAAGGGATGGTGCCAAGCGCTGGCACGATGGCCGGCAACATAAATTTTTGCACCTGTCCGCATTTGTGTTCGCCCCCACCAGGAGCTAAAAGCTTAGTCCCTGGATTGATTAGACTAGGCCTATATTCCCTAGTTAAAAGAATGAGAGGTAATCTCATTCAAACATATAAAATTGTTAAGGGGCTTGACAGGGTAGATGCAGGGTAAATGCTTCTAGACTGTCCAGGGGAAACAGGGGTCAGAAACTCAGAATAAGGGGCTGGCCAATTAGGACTGAGATGAGGAGAAATTTCTTCACACAAAGGATGGTAAATCTTTGTAATTCTTTACCCCTGAAAGCTATCGATACTCAGTTGCTGAGTATATTCAAAACAGAGATCGATAGACTTTTGGATACCAAAGGAATCAAGGAATATGGGGAGAGAGAGGGAGAATGTATGAGGTAGAAGCTCAGCCGTAATTTGACTGAATGGCGAAGCAGGCTCTAAGGGCCAAATGGCCTGCTCCTATTTCTTATGCTCTTATATTAATGTTTTTACAATCGTCACATAATGATAATTTACACCTTTGCATAAATAAATCCCAAACACCTCTTTTCCTGTAACTAACAATTCCATCAGTCTCCTCTGAAAGTCTTTTGGAAACCTTCAAATCTTTGAGAGCTGTAAAGGGAAATGTCTTCTTTCCTGACCCTAAGATTCCGCAGTTCTACAGTTTACCCAACATTATAGTTAGCCTTTAGTTTATTCTGACCAATGAGAAAGAGGAGATGCTCGGCAAAAATCCATCTGGCTATTCAATTCATATGCACATTTTTACTCTGAAGAGCCAATAAGAGGTCACTGCATCTGAAAGGCATCTGGTCAGTACAGCTTTCTTAACCTCGCATTCACCTGCTACATTTTTAAGCACTTCACCAGGTGTTTTTGCGCCCTCTAAAAACCAAAGTAACACGTTAAATACATAAAATCTGATAATGTGGATTACCCAGGAGTCAAACAGAAAGCCGTGTTCCTGTGTCCTCTCAGACAGCAGAAGGATAAACATGATCAGTTTGTTTCTCCCTAACTGACCTGCTTTTCATTTCATTTCAGATTTCTAGCATTTTTGGTCTTTTCTCTGTTTGAACAGCAGAATCGACAAAGGAATGCTTACATCTCACCTCCTTAGATGCAAAAGTAAAAGACTTCACACCTGGACTAACTCAAGAGAAATCCTAAATTTGAACCAGCTTTGCACCACAACTTATATGAGATATTTTATTGGTGCTTATGTGAAGCAAGTTACATGCATACTGGTTACAATCAGTGAAGGTGTTGTAAGACACTTCCTCAGAAACCCACACCAATATTGCCATTTACTCAGCGAGATGGCACTGAGAATATAAATTTACAGCCATAGAAATACCCTCCAACCGTTAATACAGTTCTCATTAGCCCAGAGAAAAATTAAGAGGGGGAATTCCTGGCAGATGGAAATTGTGAGCAAACTGAAGAAACTCCACAATAATATCTGGACTGATCAGATCCTTGCCCACCACTGAAGCACTGGACGGAGGGGCTGACATTTGAAAAAAGGCTGATGTCTTCATCTCTTCCACACCACTCAAACCCTGATCCATGACATCAGTGATCAAGGTGATCTAAGCAATGATGCTAAGGGACACAAGAGGCTTCAATGCTTTTTCTAGCCTTCTAAACTGATAGAATTGACTGAGTCATGTTCCCTTGCTTTTCAAATGATTCTCTGAGGTAAAATACTCCTTTTGGCATATGTACATTGATACTGTGCAACTGGAGACAGGCACATATCACTCCCATGGCTATAAAGAAGGAAAACTCATCAGTGCCAATATTTACAGAAGAGGAGGGAAGGGTGCAGGGAACCCACCAAGGCTGGGGATGAGGATGTCCTGCCAAACTTAATAGCAGGATCTAATTATCATCTTTTTGCTCTGATCCCCACCCGGGATCTGACCAAATTGAGAGTCTGGCCAGTGGCCAGGAAGGAACTCCCTTGGGGATGGCCCCTAGCAATCAGGGGTGGGGGAACATAGGTTAGCAAATGGGAGGGGGAGCAAGAGATGGTCAGCAGTGAGGGGGTGGGGGAGAGAAAGAACAGTCAAAATTGGAGGTTGGGGGGTGGTGGAAAGGCTGTCATCATGGGACGGGGGGGGGGGGGGGGGGGGTGAGGGAGAGAGACCGACCGCGATCAGTAGATGGAGGCTGATGGTTTGCGTGAGGGGGCAGTCTTGCTTTTGCAAGAACATTTGTCTTTATCTTGAAATCTAGCTAAGTTTTTGGTTAACATGCCCAGGAAGCAAATGGCAAACACTGTCTGGTAATTGCCTTTAGCTTCTGGACGTCATGTGTCGCATCATACACACTCACTCCAGTCTTTGGAAGCAGTAAACAATCACATTAGCCCCCGTCTTAAATTTGATATATAAAGCAAATTCAGTATACAAAAAGGTGGAGAAGCACATTCGTAACAGTCTTATGCAATGACAGTAGAAATCCTTCTATTTGAGTGAAGATAATAAAAGGTCTTTTCCTAAAATTTCTCATCACTGTGGGTATCTAATTCATATAAATGGTTTCTTAAAAATTCATGACGACTTTTCTCTCTTTCAAGTGTTTCACTGGTTGGTTCCTTATCTAGGATTTTCAAAAAGACTACAATTTGAACAGAACAACTCTTTTTACCATTGGATCATAGAAATTTACAGCACAGAAGGAGGTCATTCGGTCTACCGTGTCCATGTCTGCTGACAAGTAGCCATCCAGCCTAATCCCACTTTATAGCTCTTGGTCCGTAGCTTTGTAGGCTATAGCACTTCAAGTACATATCCAAGTACTTTTTAAATGTTTGGAGAGTTTCCGCCTCTACTACCTTTTCAGGCAGTGAGTTCCAGATCCCCACCACCCTCTGTGTGCAAATATTTCCCCTCAAATCCCCTCTAAACCTCCTACTTCTTAACCTAAATTTATGCCTGCCTAGAGGAATAGGGTCTTCCAATCCACTCTATCTAGACCTCTCAATTTTATACACTTCAATTTGATCCCTCCTCAGCCTCCTCTGTTCTAAAATTGATTAAGTTCTTCGATAAAGTGATGGGCAGAGTTGATGAGGTTAGTGTGGTTGATGTTGTGTTCATGGACTTTCAAAACACGTTTAACACAATACCATGAAATGGACTTGTTAGCAAAATTAATAGCACATAGGATTAAAGGGACAGTGGCATTGTGGATACAAAATTGGTTAAGGGACAGAAAGCAGAGAGTGAATGGTTGCTTTTCCAGACTGGAAGGAAGTAGACAGTCCCTGGGGTTAGTGTTGGGCCCATTGCTCTTTTAGATGTATAATAATGAACAGGACTTAGGTGTACAGGACATATTTCAATGTTTGTAGATGGTATGAAACTCAGAAATGTAGTAAACAGTGAGGAGGATAGTGAGAGGCTTCAGGAGGTGCTATGACCGAGACAGGAGGAGTGCACTGTTTTTCTAGTTCCTCTTCTCCACAGGTCACAGCATATATTTTAATTTTTTCCCAGTTACTGATACGGCCAATCATAGATTCTATTTTTATCCCAGAATAAAATACACAAACCAGGTTTGTTTAATAAACAACAAAATTATCAGTTTATTATAAAACAAGTCTTAACCAGTAACGATGCAAATCATGAACACGTAGATTGAAATATGAAAGTTCCCTTTTTACCTTAGCCCCTCACACACACCGGTTAACAAAAGAAACAGATGTACTCTTTAGCGCTCCATTACAAAAAAAAACAACATAGAATACTTTGGCCAAATACTTGCTAATTCGTCAAGAAAAAATAAGATATGGAAAGATGTTGTTTTAGTTTGGCTCCCAAATGCACGTAGACGACTGTCACTGGGATCTTTCTAGAACAGTTCTTCTCTGGCGACATTGAAAATCAGTTTAGGCAGACTTTCCAGGAAAAATGCAGCAACAATTTCAGTCTGTTTCTTACACTTGCTCCACAAAGCTGCTCAAAGAGATGGAAAAACTGGCAGGCCTTTTTTTTTTGAAAAAGAGATGGAACAAGCAGAGTTGGGGTTTGCTCCCTTGGCAAGTTTTCTCCAACTGTCTTTTTAACACTGTCCATATCCCAACTCACTGACCAAAGCTAAACAAAAAACAATGTCACAAGAGTCAAGCCTCCGTGACCTGTCACTTCTTTGTGAACATCTTTCCCCAAGTCAATAAAAGACCCTATGTGTAATTATCTGAAGACAGGTGCCTTCCAGTAAGGGCTTGTTTTTAGCCTTCCTTGATTTTTCCAGTTATTGTGCGTTTTCAAACCAAGCTCAGTCCAAAAGACATTCTGATTACATCTTTTTTTAAAAACCAACAAATTTCCAGCATCTGTGGAATCCTTTTCAGTTTTAAAACCCAAGCCCTCCAAAAAAAAATTCACAACAAAATGGAAGCACTCATAACAGAGGACAAAGACAGACCCGTGAAATGGACAAATACACGGCAAGTGACATTTAATGCAGAGGTGCGTGAAGTGATACATTTTGCTGGCAAGAATGAGGAGAGGCAATATAAACTAAATGATTCAATTTTAATGGACATGCAGTGTCAGAGAGACCTGGGGGATGTAATTACATTTGACAGGACAAGTTGAGAAGGCTGTTTAAGATGCATTTGGCATCCTTGGCTTTATTAATAGAGGCAGAGTACAAAAGCAAGGAAGTTGTGAAAAAAACCTTTATATAATCACTGGTTAGACCTCAGCTGGAGTACTGTGTTCAAATCTGGGCACATGTTGGGAAGAGTGTCAAGGCCTTAAGAGAGGGTGTAGAAGAGATTTACTAGAATGGTACCAGGACTTCTGCTATGTGGAGAGACTGAAGAAGCTGGTTTGTTCTACTCAGAGCACAGAAGGTTAAGATGAGATTTGATAGTGGTGTTCAAAATCATGAAGATGTTTGATAGAGTAAATAAAGAGAAATTGTTTCCACTGGCAGAAGAGTTGGTAACCAGAGGACCCAGACTGAAGATGAATGGTAAAAGCAGAGATGACATGAAGGTTTTTTTTTACGCAGTAAGTTTTGATCTAGAATTTTCCTGAAAGGAAAATGGAAGCAGATTCAACAGCAACTTTCAAAGAAAACTGGATAAATAGTCAAAGGGATAACATTTACAGGGCTATGGGGAAAGAGCATGGGAGTAGGACTAATTGGATAACACTTTCAAGGCCTGGTGGAGGCAAGATGAGCCAAAAGGCCTCCTTCTGTGCTGCATCATTCTATGAATCAACTGAACCAAATCCAAAGGGGAGGTATTCACAGTGTGCTTATCTTTTTCGCAAAGTGCAAAAAAGTAATTGCAATGGAACAGTAATCTAGTCTTTAATGTGTACTCAAGGGTGCACATCCATGGGAGCTGTGTTTTTCTTTTACTGGCTTGAGAATGGCCAAAGAGCTCAGGTGATTGGTTAACAACGTTATGAGAGAACAGTGGGCAGTGCGCAGAGCTAAGGAAATTACTAACTGTAGACTGTTAATTATATTGCACCTGGCTTTTGGAATCAGTTCACTGTTAAATCCCAAAAGAAACTGCACCAATATAAACAGGAGTAGCTTGCTGGCAAGTCAAAAACTGCTCTTAACTGGTCAATTGGGGAACTGTTCTAAGGTCTTGGTCAGGGAAAAATTAATGTTTAGTTTGAATACAAAAGCATTTTATGACTGCACTGACTTCCCTGGAGATTTGCATAACAAGTGTGCTGTGCAGGATGCCTTTGATAATGATTAATTCAAAACCAATCAGCAATAATTATACACACCTCCTGGAACAGCATTTGCATTCAGAACTAAGTGAATGAAATTCACTCAAATACTCAAAATACACTGACATTTTTCATGAAGTACGGACAGTACTAATGAATTGAACCAATTCTTCTCACATCCTTAGTTCAGATCTGCGTACTACTATTTTGCAGCTAAAATCACTTAACAAACAGCATTTAAAGGACATTTTTAGGATCCATTTTCAGGTGAACAGCTATTGGCTTCTTTAATATTGGATTGGTGCCAAGTTACTGCTGCCTCTGCCAATGTCATGGAACTGAAAGTACATTTGTTGAGGTCAATCACTGGAAAGACCCTATTTTTGTTAAACCAGGTCTCCAGGAAGCCAGCTTTAGGAATCTGGCAAGTTTACTTTACGCTTGCTGCCCGAGGCCTACTCCTTGGAAGCTGGCTGCAAAAGCAGAGCAAAAAAACAGCAATATAAAAGCAGTTATTAGAAAAGCTACTGCACCTCAACTAAACATTTGATCTCATCTGGCCAACCACCATAATCAGTTTCCAATCATTCTTCAATTCTTCCTACTTAACCATCTTTCCTCAGGCCACTTCCCATCAAGTCTTCAGATTATGTTTCTTGCACTGAAATTTTTCTCAATTGAGAAAAAGGGCAAAGGAAAAACAAATTTTTGCTAACCAAAGTGAAACTGTATACATGCCAATTCCAGAGGTGAGTTCTTTGCATCCACTTCCAAAAAAGAAGAGTTAAGGTTGGCACTAATAAGCTTTAAAGATCTGCCAAAAAAGGAAAATAACTTTTAGGACAGAATGACTACCTGTGTGATAAGATACTCTTGGACAGATGAAGAGATGCCAGCTGTTGACAACAACCTCGCTGAAGTGCTGCACACACCTGAAAAATATACAAGATAGCTTACTGACAGACTAAATAATTAACATATCCTCTATGTATGTTATAACAAGTGACTGGAGATCAAAAGTAATTCATTAGTTGTGAAGCACTTCAGGTTATCCTGAAAATGTGAAAGGTGCTATATAAATGCATGATCTATAGTTCTTGACCATTTGCCAGTATTGTCTGTACATTTATTCAGCTATTGTCATCAGCACACCACAAGAAAAATTGCACCAGAGCCAAAGTAATAACTTTAATGAACTACTCCAAATTGGTCCCACCGGTATCACCAATGACAGACCTGTAACCACCTGATCTTACACAGCTTAAAATACTCTCTCTGGATACACCAACATTTGGAAACACAAGCCCTAATTATTCTGCTGGCATGTTTTTCATCAGACAGACATATGAGAATTTCACCCACTCACTATTAACACTTTGCTGAAATGCTAGTAACATTAATCATTACTCGGGACGAACAGAAGGAAAATATCATTTTTCAACATAGTTAAATATGGTGCACAAGATGCAGTGTTTTGCATTCAGCTGTAAACGGTAATAATTAATCAAGTCAATGGGTGCAGAGGGAAGGAAGGAAAAAATTTACATTTTCATGACCTCTAAAACAGCAATTCAATAAAGATCACTTAACTGTCTGTTCAGATGTCTTGGTCAGGTCTCATACAGATAGACAGAGTGAATCTTGCTTCATCTGGGGCCACTTCCCTATCTGATGATCTTGCAATCATACAGATCCTACCCAGGCTCTCAGTCTTATGTAAAGTTACGCCCATTTCATCATGAACAGGTGGAACAGAGAGCACAACCATACTACATTATTAAAGTTCTTTTGTCAACTTGAATATTTATGTTGAAAGCCTTTGTGGGAGGGGGAGAAAGCCAGAGGAATTAATAAGTACTTCATCTTAAACGAGACACAGATGAAGTTTTCTCTTTGGTGGATCTACTGTTCTCAAACCCTCTGGTGTTATACAGCCAATAACCCCCTGCATTCCGACAATGTTAAAAAAAAATCTTCAGTTGACATATTACTGGTTGTAATTCAGCAAAGGGGGATCCAGAGTTAAGACCTTAAGGAAAGGAAGCCCACTAAAGTCCATGGAAGAATGTGACCTTGCCGATAAATTCCAACTCACCATTAGAAATGACTCCTGTGGTGCATTCCACATGAAAACACACAAAGCACCTTCATTTTCACGACTCGCATCTCAAAGAGGAAGCAACCCACAATCAGACAGGGAAGTGCCTCCATTTGGGTTCCCACTTTCGTGTGTACTTGGGTAATCAATGGAAGCAAACCTGAATCTTCCAAGGCTCATGCTGCAGTCAGACAACTGTTACTTCAGAAGAGTTCAAGATTGAAAGGGTACAAAAGAGTAGACATTAAGAGGAGCTACTTATACAGTAGGATGCTATCAGATTTGTTGCCATGGAGATGTTTTTGCCTCTGATGGGATGTGTGCAAAATGACTTGGGAGCATGAAGTAGTAGTATAATGATCTCCAAATGAGAGCCTTGACAATTGCTAAGAGCTAAATGCCAACCAGCAACCAAGTTGCACTTGTTGCCAAAAGAAAATTGTGACATATTTGGCAGTGGCCTCAAATCTTAGTCAACTAAAAATCTCCCTTATGGCATGTGCCTACATCTTAAAGGCTGCATATACAACTCAGTGCTTGCTTAATACAGGAGATGTAGCCATATGAAACATGGCTAAGGCTCATGAAGGAGCTCAACTGCATGTGTTTAAGGGAAGGTAGGTGTACTGGCAGTCAGTGTCAGTCTCTATTAAGTTCTGTTAATGAATGTTAAATACCTACAGGTTGAAGGTAATAGGATGAACAGGTGTTGGGTGTTGATCAGTTAATTGTACTCAAATGTATACATAAAGAGCCAGCCAGTACTGGCTAGGTGTTAGGAGTAGAGAAGTAAGCTCTGTGGCAAGCAATAAACAGTCTCCATCAAAACATCCTAATCTCAGTGTCTTCTTCACAAACAGGCCTGGAGGTTTCTCTAATAGTCAGGGGCAGGAGACCAGCCATGGTTCCTGTTAGGGCTGGCATCCATGCAGCAAGCCTCTTGAATCTTCTCCTCGTCAAAGTAGAAGAAATTAGTATTCCCAAGAGAGCCCCCATTTATTTTCAAGGTCCAGTTTACAAGCGTACCTTTTTTTAAAAAAATGGTAAAAGGAACTTCAAAAATCCTGACAGCTGCTTTAAAAATACTTGGAAAAAAAACTTGACAGTACCCTACATTTAAAAGAAAACAATAGAAATTCAAAAAAACTTTACAAAAATTTGAAATTAATCATCAACTCTTTTAATACTATTGTTTTTAAACTTTGTTTAATTGGGTCTCTGTGGCCTTCAATGACCGAGCGTCTTCAACCAGCCCTAAGCTAGCCTTACCAGCTTTTCCCTTCAGGTGGTTGGAAAGTTCAGGGTATTAACAAAGGAAAATGCAGCCCCACAGTAAACCCCAACCACCAGCTATCTTTTTTTCACAAGTGGCAGGTTGGGGGCTGCAGCGACTAAAGATGTCTGCATCAACAAGGCTTTCTGTGGTGGTGTATAGCAGTGGTTCCCAAATCCCTGATTTTCCTCCATTGGTTTCATGCATACTTGGGCAGTCAAACGGAGGAATATCCTCCTTCCTTGCTGGTTACTATACATAATTGTTTGCTATCATAGTCTGCAGCAACAAACACGAAGGAAGCTGGGGAATAGTCATGCCTATTGCCTTAGATTACTACAGACATCTTTACAGATGTTAAATCCACAACTAGTGGCAACAAATACTGCATACTGACAATTGGATCATGAACAGAATTGCAACACATCTGAGAAGATTAGCTGCCACAAGCCTCACGAGCAGTTGAAATTCATCATCCTGTTCATAACACAGATGGCTCAGCAATTTCTTATTGTCAGCGTAATCATTTTCAGCAGCCGGTGCCAGCATCTGGTTGGCATTCACAACAGTACCAATCAACATTGGAAAAATAGGATATCAGATTCATTATACAAAAATAAATCAAGTAAATTTGCAAGGAAATCACAGATGTGCAATAACTATAGACAGGTGATATTGGGGTACTTTAATTACCCAAATATTGATTGGGATGATGTCAGAATAAGAGGCGGGGTGGGGGTGGGGGAGTGGGGAAGAGAGAGGGGAATTTCTAAAATGTGTTCAGGAGAACTTCCTTGATCAGTCCAACTAGGAGGGAGGCATTGTTGGATCGGGTGTTGGGGAATGAGGTGCATCAAGTGGCCCGAGTCATAGAGTTATATAGCACAGAAACAGGCCCTTCGGCCCATTGTGTCCATGCCAACCATCAAGCACCCATCTATTCTAATCCCATTCTCCAGCACTTGGCCCGTAGTCTTATATGCTACGGCGTTTCAAGTGCTCATCTAAATACTTCTTAAATGTTGTGAGGGTTCCTGCCTCTACCACCCCTTCA
The DNA here is from genome assembly GCF_036365525.1 of Heterodontus francisci. Lineage (NCBI taxonomy): Eukaryota > Metazoa > Chordata > Chondrichthyes > Heterodontiformes > Heterodontidae > Heterodontus > Heterodontus francisci. The sequence continues at coordinate 42,310,827 of NC_090372.1, forward strand.
GGCAGTGTGTTCCAGATTCCAAACACCCTCTGGGTGAATATTTTTTTCCTCAAATCAATTTCTGTTGGGGAAGCATTTGGGTAAGAGTGATCATTGTATCATACGGTTTAGATTTGTAATGGAAAAGAGCAAGGAACAATCTAATGTAGAGCTTCTAAACTGGAAGAAGACTAACTTGCATGGGATGAGAGGGGATCTAGTCAGGTTAAAATGAAACCAAAGACCGACAGGAAAATCTGTAACGGAACAATGGGTGATATTTAAAGAGGAGATGTTTCAGGTACAAGCTAGGTACATTCCAACAAGGGCAAATGTTAAGGGAACCAAAATCAGGGTCCTTGGATGACGAGGGAGATAGCAAATATGATGAAACAAAAAAAAAAAGAGGGTGTACGACACATGTTCGATAAATTCTTCAAGCGAGAACCAGGCCAAATACAATAAATTGAGAGGTGAAGAGGAAAATGAGACTGGCAAAGAGAGTATATGAGAATAGAACAACAGTTAACATAAAAGAAAATCAAAAAATCTATCGCCATGCAAATCGTAAGAGGTGGGTGGGGCCTATTAGGGACAAGCAGGGGTGATATACGCTTAGAGGCACAGGGCAAGGCTAGAATACTTAATGAGCACTTTGGATCAGTTTTTACTAAGGAAGAGGATGCTGACAAAATATTGGTAGAAGCAGAGATGGTAGAGGTAATGGATAGAGTGAAAAGTGAGACAGGATGTACTGGAAATACTAGCTATGCTTAGAGTGGATATGTTGCCTGGTCCGAATGGGTTGCACCCCAGCTTGCTAAGGGAAGTGTCTGTGAAAATAGAAGGGATTGCCATAATCTTCAAATCTTCCCTAAATATGGGGGAGGTGCCAGAGGATTGGAAAGTGGCAAATGTGACATCCTTCCTTATTCAAGAAAGGATGTAAGGACATTCCTAGTAACTACAGGCCAGTCAGTTTAACATCAGTGGAGGGTATAATTTTAGAAACAATAATCAGGGTAAAAAAAAACAACAGGCACTTGGAGATGTTTTGAGTTAATTAAGGAGAGTCAGCACAGATGAACAAACAGAGAAGGTTAATGATGGGAATGCAATGAATCTGGTCTATATGGATCTTAAGAAAGTGTTTGACAAATACCACATGAAAGGGTTGGTTAATGAAATTGAGGCTCATGGAATAGGAGGGTCAATGTAATTTTGGAGCAAAAATGTCTGGCTTAAGGACAGAAAGCCGCAAGCCATGGTAAATGGATGTTGTTCAGACCGGAGGATCATAGATAGTGGTATTCCCCAAGTTTCAGAGCTAGGACTACTGTTTTTTTGACATATACTTGGATCTTGAATAACAGAGTAAGATGTCAAAATTTGCTGATGGCACTAAACTTGGACGTGTGGCCAACAATGAGGATGACATGACCCGCCTGCAACAGGACATAGCGGAGTGGGCAGACAGATGGCCTCTAGAATTTCATAGAGAAGTGTGAGGTGATGCATTTTGGCAGAAGGGATAGGCAATATAGACTTAATGGCACAGTTCAAATGACTGTACAGGGATAGAGGGACCTTAGGTTCATGTGCACAGATAAATGCCAGTGGTAGGACACATTGAAAAAGCAGTTAACATATGAGACCTTGGGCTTCATAAATAGAAGTACGGAGTACAAAAGCAGGGAAGTTATGCTGAACCTTTATAAAGCACTGTCAGGCCACAACTAAAGTATTGCACCCAGTTCTGGTCACCACACTTTAGGAAGAATGCCAATGTCCTTGAGAGGGTGCAGAGGTGATTTACCAGAACGGTTCCAGGGATGAGGGATTTTAGCAACAAGACTAGGCTGGACAAGCTGGGGTTGTTCTTGGGGTTGAGGTTAAGGGGAGATTTGATAGAAATGTACAATATTATGGCTGGTTTAGATAAGATGGACAAAGAAAAACTGCTCACATTAGCTGATGGTACAAGGACTAGGGGACACAGATTTAAGATTTTGAGCAAGAGATGCAGGGGGGATGTGAGGAAGAACATGTTATGCAGCAAGTAGTAAAAACCTGAAACTCACTGACTACGAGGGTGGCGGAAGCGGAAATGAAGAATGATTTCAAAAGGAAATTGGATGGGCATTTGAGCAAAATAAATTTGCAGGGCTAGAGATAGAGCAGGGGAATGGGACTGAATGGATTGCTCTAGAGAGAGCTGGCATGGACTTGATGGGTCAAATAGCCTCCTGTGCCATAATGATGCTATGACTAAGTAGTCCAGATACCCAGGATAGCATAAATAAACCCAGAGGGTATCTCAGAAAAAAATTAATTATGGCCACGTTAACTGGACACCAAGAACACGGAGATGTAGATTTTAATCAAGAGTATTTGAATGACTATCTCCCTTGTCTGCTGTTTGCCATAGCCCAGAGGGAAATGAATAATCACACCACAGTTCCTGGTGGAGTTCACATCCTAAAATATGATCTCTGATCTGCTGTGATTTGTTTAAAACTAGCCCACAGTTCAACACAAATACATTTTCTTATTCAGAGATCCTAGGCAGTCTGGTGAAAAAAAAACAGGATATGTAGTAAGGGGTGCTCTGCTGAAGTTAGCATTCAAATAAATTATTCTAGCAATGAATGTAGAAACAAATTTTCTCTCTTTCTTGTGGCTGATGTAGATGTTGGGCAACAACTATAATTTTACATTCAGGTAGTTAAGACAGATAATTGCATCAAGGGTAGTAGAGTTCATCACTGTGATGCCTCCTCTATATTTGTGAATCAGTCATCGTGTCGTTATATGTTCCATGGCCTGTTCTCAGTGACAACAGTCATACACAGAGTTTTTATTTTTTTATTTGTGCATCAAGTATTCACATCTACAATAGCTTGTGCGGATGCGGTTTAGTGTTGCTCACAAGTTTAGTGGAAGATTGAAGCCAGGGATCATCTGCATCGGGTCTTTCAAAAGGGGTTTGTGATTTTTTGCAACCGCCCTTTGGCTTTCCAAACTTCACCAGGGTTGTAGTTGCATTGTTAGAAGGTAAAGATTGTCGGTTCAAAAGGGTTCGTCTGACTTCAAGCGATATTGAGGGGCATTGGTGAAGTCCTGCTGGATGGTGAGGGGTTTGTATTCCTCGATTTGCTGAACTTTCCAGAAGGTTGCAACATTGCAACTGCATGGGCAGTCAAGGTGTTGGAGTCGACTTGAAGATTCCAGAGACACAGTACACTGCCCCGTTCAGTGGGCATCGAAAAATTGAGTGTTACTACTTCTGGTCCATAATGGTGCACATTGCTTAGCTGTGGAGTACATAATGGCCATCACTGATGTTGATGCTCCCCAGCTTGTGCTTGCCAGCTTCTAGATCAGGTTGACTCTTGTCTTCTTGGCGGCTACTTTCTTCAGCTGGTCAAGGAAGGTTAGCGTATGGTCCAGTTTTATTTCAAGATAGGTCAGAGTGGAGTCAAGTTGCACAGTATTGTCACAGAGGGTCATTTTTCAGGGTGCATTGGCTTTCCTGTTATTGAGATGAAATATGCTGACTGTTGTTTTGTCGGGGCTTAGACTTGAGCTTCCATTTCCTGAAATGTTCATCTATGGTGTCTGGAAATATAGTGAACTGCGAGAAGGATAGTGATAGACAGCAAGAGAACATAGATAGGCTGGCTGAATGGGCAGACATGTGGCAGATGAAACTTACTGCAGAGAACTGCAAAGTTGTATATTTTGACGGGAAGAACGAAGAGAAGCAATATAAATTAAAAGATACAAGTATAAAGGGGTTGCAGAAACAGAGACACTTGGGGGTATATGTGCACAAATTGTTGAAGGTGGCAGGGCAGGTTGAGAAACTGGTCAAAAAGGCATATGGGACCCTGGACTTTATAAATAGAGGCGTAGAGTACAAAAGCAAGGACATTATGATGAAGCTTTATAAAACACTGGCTCGGTCTCAACTGGAGTCTTTTGTTCTATTCTGGGCACTGCACTTTAGGAAGGATGGGAAGGCTTCAGAGAGGGTGCAGGAAAGATTTATGAGAACGGTTCCAGGGATGAGGGACTTCAGTTATGCAGATAGATCGTAGGAGCTGGGGTTGTTCTCCTTAAAGAGAAGGTTGAGAGGAGATTTTACAGAGGTGTTCAAAATTATGAGGGCTCGGGACAGAGTAGATAGGGAGAACATGTTCTTATGGGCAGTAAGGTTGAGAACCAGAGGACATGGATTTAAACAGATTGGCAAAAGAATTCAAAGTGAACATAAAGAAAAGATTTTTATGCAGCAAGTGGTTAAGATCTGGAATATACTACTTGAAAGGGTGGTAGAGGCAGATTCAATCGTGGCTTTCAAAAGGGAATTCGATAAACACCTGAAGGAAAAAGAAATTGCAGGGCTATGGGAAAAGGAAAATGGGAATGGGACTAGCTAAACTGCTCTTGTAGAGATCTGGCACAGGCTCAACGGGCGAATGGCCTTCTTCTGTGCTGTAACAATTCTATAATTCTAGGTCCTTGTTCAAGGTGGACTTGATGTTGTTTAAGGTGGCTGCTTTCCTTGCCAGGGCAAGGTTATCGGCACATCCAAATTTGCGCAACTTTATTGGTGACGTGTCAGTCATGTAGACATCGAAGACCCCAGATGCAACTATTGAGCCTTGTGGCACTCGGCTGTTGAGGAACCAGGCCAAGGGTACTTTGTTGCCCAATGGCCTATCGCTGAGCACCGTACATAGTGGGCATAGTGTTTTTAAGGCAGGGGATGATTGTTGCAAGCTTCAGAATCAGTCCTTTAATCTAGACTGTCATAGGCTGATGACGGGTCTACAAAGGCTCTGCCAGTTCTGAACTTCTTGTGGAATTGGCCTCAATGGGTGTTGCCAGGGCCAAAACCTGGTCACAGCATCTATGATTAAGTCGAAATCCCACATGTCTTCAGGAATGATGGACTCGATGAGGGGGCAGATTCTCTGGAAGATGATCCATTCCTGCAGTTTACAGATTGCACACAGGAGTAACATCAACCTATAACTTCCCAGATCATCGATTGGCTTGCCCAGTTTAAGTATAGCAGTGACCATCATCTCATGCCATGGTTTTGGATGCATCTGGATTCCATGGACTTGCAGCGCTTGCAGGGTGGGAAAATATCTTGAGCAATTTGTCCCAGTTTTAATCATGAAGTTGTAAAAACATCCCACAAAGAACTGCATGTTTCTAAACCTACATAGGACTTGACAGAAGCTAAGATGTTGACGATAGTAAATTTTCTGCCCCCACCTGCCACAGTAGCATTTTTTTAATGTTAGAAAAAGTATCAAAATTCTCAAAGGGGTTTGTTAATTTTTGATCGCCAGAAAGTTTGCAAACAGTTGAATGAGATCATGCAGGAGGTCCAGATGCAGCCTACTCCTGTTCTACGTTCCTATAGGAAAATGGCAACCAGCTTGGCAGCAACAAAATAAAAGTAGCTTCTACTATAGTCACTTAAAGAAATATTTCAGTATTTCTTTAGTCTGCTTTTCAATAGTTATTAATTTGAAATCCAGTTTTAATAATAACTGGAGCCAAAAGTGATAAAACTGCACACATGTAGCCCAAAGTTAAGGTCAGCCTGACAGTGGTCCCTCTCTGCCCCCACCTGCCACAGTAGCATAGATGGGAGCATAAAATTACAAAGAAACATTGATAGATTAACTGAGTGGGCAACACTGTGGCAGATGGATTTCAATGCAGGGAAGTGCGAGTTCATCCATTTTGGACAAAATGAATAGATCAAGTATTCTTTAAATGGTTAAAAGCTAGGAACAGTAGAGGTCCAGAGAGATTTAGGAGTCCACAACATTTTCCTTTTGGAAAATAGGACAGCAATAAGCTGCCTCTGGACTTCCTGCATGATACTTTATTCTAACTTTTAAAAAAATGATGGAGAGACTCAAATTTATTTATTTTTTTTTAAATCAACATCTCAGCTTCTGTCAAATTCTTAAAATGTAGAAATTAAGGGCAAAAAGTAATCAAAAAGGCTAATGCAATTTTAGTCTTTATAACCTAAGGATTAGACTTTTAAGGAAAGAAGGTTGCTACAGCTGTACAAAGCTCTGGTTAGACCACATCTGATGTACTTTTACCATTCTGGGCACTGCACCTTGGAAAGGATATATTAGTCTCTGAAGGAGTGCAGAGCAGATTCACCAGAATGTTACCAGGACTCCAGGTTAAAATTATGAGGAGAGTTTACATAAACTAGGCTTGTGTCCCAGGCAGTACAGAAGATTAAAGAGTGATTTGATCGAGATTTTTAAGATTTTGACAGGAATTGATATAGAAAATGTTTCCACTGCTGGTGGAGTCTTGGACAAGGCGACACAACTTTAAATCACAGCCACTTCATGCAAAGCATGGTAGAAGTGTGGAACTCTTCTACAAAAATCCAAAGCTCAGTTAATAATCTAAAATGAGGTTTTTGCTTGCCAAAAGTATTAAGGGATAGGGAACCAAGACAGGTTGGTGGAGTTAGGATACAGGTTAGCCACAATCTCACTGAATGACAGAACAGGCTTGAGGAGATGAATGACCTTACTCCTGCTCCTATTTGATTAGAAGTGACCTTAACACCAGTCAGCTCACCAGTCAAGTAATGTTCGTAATATTGTACACACTTTGGTACCAGATGTCGAAACAATAGATGATGCATTGGAGAGGGCTCCCGATGAGAAATGTTGAGAAATGAAATTCTAATGGTTAAATTTCTATACATCAGAAATTTGTCAAACTAAAAAAAAATGACGACAAAGTAGTAACTTAACCCAGAATGGAAAAATCAACCACAATTATGTACTACATCAATGAAGTGGCAAATCTGACTATGTAAGAAGTACTATCCAGGTGAATATTCCCAGTTGGGTCACCATGTCTGTCAACCAGAAAAGATAGGTGGTGGTCAGGAAGAACCTTCACAACATCAGAAAAAAAACTAAATAAAATCTAGCCTTTATAATAACAGAAATTGACGGAAATACTCAGGTCAGACTCCACCTGTGGAGAGAGAAACAGAATTAATAATTCAACGTGACGATCTTTTGTCAGACCTGAAACATTAATTTTCTCTCTCTCTTCACAGATGCCTCCTGATTTGCTGAGAATTTCCAGCATTTTCAGTTTTTATTTCAAATTTCCAGCAACTGCAGTATTTTGCTTTTGTAAAATCTAGCTTTTCTTAGGCACACAAGACCCAAGGAAATGGGCCACAGCCGATGAAAATATTGATACCAATTGAAAATTCAGTCATGAAAGTTAGTTAACCCAAAATGTCAGGAATAGGCAACAGCAGCCTAGATAAGCATTTCTGCAAATAATCCATTAGCAGAATATAGTTTACTTAGTGCGGCGTGCACACCAGTAAGTCTGTCTTCAAACTGAGGGTAAGACAGCACTGGTGCTACATGTACAATATTAGCACCACCATGAACATTTGGAAGGGAAAGAAGCTGGAAAGAATGAAGACATCCATTTCAGTGATGGGTATGACAACAACTTGCAATTATCTATAAAATCAAAATACTAGGGATGCTAGCAATCTGAAATAAAAACAGAAAATGCTGGAAATACTCAGCTCTGATGGAAGGTCTTTGACCTGAAATACTAACTCTGATTCTGTCTCCACATATGCTGCCAGACCTGAGTATTTCCAGCATTTTTTGTCTTTATTGCAATTATATAGCATCTTTAACATAGTAAAAACACCCCAAAATGTTCTGTATGTCTGTGTTGAATGCCTGTCGCTGGAATCTTCATGTCTTGAATTAAATACAAACTTAAATGATGTATAAATCTACTGAGAAACAGACCATGCTGTTGAAAAAAATTGAAAAAAGTAAATATTCCACTGCTTCCTGAAATATCTGCATTATAGCATACAGCTCCAGACAGTTGAATAAATTCCACCCTCTGGGCTTTCAGCAGGGAGTAGTGCTGACAGGGAGCAATGGTCAGGAATTGCTGGCACACAATCCATGACTTTCCATCTACTGATTTTAATGAATGGACAAACACTGGCCGTGTACCCTCACTGCACTCCGTGTGAGCACCATTCCCCACTGGATCTAACTCTAGACAAAACTTTAATGTCATTAGAATATTGTAGAGAAGCCAAAGGCCAAGTCAGAAGCAAGGCAGGCACTTCATCAGGAACAGAGGAACTGGTCTGATGGCACCCTATCCAGGACAAATTTCATTTAGAGTTTACACTATGTATGAAAAGGTAACTGTTGCTCTGGAACATGTATAGTTGGGGTTATTTCTTATTCGTTAAAGGCGTTGGAATCAGGCACTCAAATTGCATAACAGTATATTCAGCTGATAGCTGATGGTAGGCTTACCAAGGTTAATGAGACTGTAAAATTGCATACACATTGGTTTTATTTAAAAGACAAGTGGCTGCTTCCCCTAAAGTAACTAGAGACTCTGTCATAGGGCCAGACAAATTAAGAGCTGCAATGTCAGAAGCAGAGAAAGTTCATCAACTAAAGCCAAGATTGGAGTGAGAAGCAAATGACGACTGTAAAAAAATAAAACCAAAAAAGTGCTGGAAATACTCAGCAGGTCTGGCAGCATGTGTGGAGAGAGAAGCAAAGTTAACGTTTCAGGTCAGTGACCTTTCATCAGATGGCTGTAAAGCCCCAGGGAGACCGTAACAGAATCAGTCTGGCAGCTGATCAGTGGTAAAGTGTCCAACACAATACCTAGTTACTTCAGTGGAAACAGTGAGGCATTTACCTTTGTCACTGCATCACAGACCCTATAATCTCAATTTTAGCAGAATGGACCCTCCCTCTCCCCAGTCACTCAAGTTCCCCAATGGCACAGTCCTGCCTAGTTACTCACTTAGGCACCAATGCACTTTCGTACCCTTACCCTCTGAGTTCCACCAATGCCACTCCTCCCTATGCTCCTGTGGCCGCAGAGACAAATGGGAGATAGACTTTTAAAATAGAACAAGCAAGCGAGCACAGAGAACAAGGAAGTGCAATGTAGGAAGAGAAATGTATTAAGAGAAAAGAAAATATTTAAATGCAGAGAAAGAGGCACATACACACATGAAGGGGAAATGGAATAGAAAGGGAAAAGGAGACAAATGGACAAAAAGAGAAAGACAAGAAAAATAATTAGACAGATTAAAAGAAAAGCTTTACATTGGTAGAGTTCATGATGTTGCTAGAAAATTACATTTTGTGTGTCATTTGCCTTGTTGTTTCCTCTTCTCAGTAAAGGGAATAAAAGTTTGTCACTTCTGCAAGGGCTTGAAACTTGACATTGTTTTTAATAATGAAGAGCAGGGCAGATTTTTCTCTTCACTGCCTGGATGGTAATCTGGTGGAACGGATCACCTGCCCTTTGCAGAACAGCCCGATTTTCATTTTATCATTAAATATAAAAACAGAGTGAGATACAGAGCTTCATAGTTCTAAGGTGTTGGAAAAGAATTTGCATGAACAGTCTTGATTTTTACATGGTGGTGGTGTAGGAAAAAAGAACAAGATTTAAGATGGTGCATTGGGAGCTTAGAATTAATGAATAGAATAGAAAGAGCTTAGAATAAAGCTCATTGCAGTAGTGACCATTGTGCAAGTTATAAAAATAAAGGGGGAGTGAAGATGACAGCCTAAAGAGAAGAGGGAAATTGCAAACTAGCAAAACTTTTATTTCTCTGTCCAGGAATATGACAGCAGCTGGAAAAGCTTCTCTAGTGATTAGAGGATTATTCATATCTTGGACGATATGGACTTCATAAAGATTTAAGAGCTGTTGAGGAAAGGAGGATTTGGCACAAAAAGAGGACAATGAGCTTCTAAGAGTTATATGCCTCTAACAACTTGCATTTATATAACACCTTTAAATAGTAAGATGTCCTAAAGAGCTTCACAGGAATGCAATCAGATTAAAAACTAAAAACAATGAACAATCTTCTCCACAAAATTTTCTTATTTATAAACCCAAACTTCTAATGACAATTGATTTTGAAATCAATGTTCTAGTTTTTCTCACTTCATTATCATCTGTGATTCCATACTCTCAACAAGCTGGATGGACATTCACAGTCAGCGCATACATAATTTCCCACAATGCTCACTCTGTAGTACTACAAAACTGGTCCTTCACTGAATACCATAACAGCCCTCCTTTTGTGTGTTATGTTTAACAGCAATTGCTGAAGTTAGAGTTCAAACATAAAAATGTCAATCACATGAAACTGGTGTACATACCATATCTAAAGCACAGTCTGTGTTTGACAAATCAAGATGAGCAATGGCATTTGGCTGAGCCAGGAAACTGTACAAGTTCTGTAAAAAAAAAAGATAAAACTGAACAAGCTGCTACTTGGTTTCATTCACTCAAGAATTCAGGCATTAAAGTGTAATGGTTTCATTTTAATTCTGGTTGAAAAAACAAATCTTATCTGCAGTAAACTCATGTGCGAGTCCAAATTCAAAGAAATCCAGTCAATGCAATCACGAGGATTTGTGAAAGGTGAACACTGAATAAATGTAAGAAATGAGCTGTCACTCGAAGGACCAATGTACTGAGGCTGTGAAAAATCACTGGCTGGTCATTCTGCTTGCTACTAACGAACAGTACACATTACCCTTGGAATTCTGCCAACAGTTTCACAAAAGAAACAAAACTTGTCATTTACCACCAACCATCTCCGGTGGGCTCTTTCAATCAGCACTTGAAAATATTTCTAGGTAATGAGTACAATTGCCTGTCTGAGATTTTACATTACAAATCTGGCTCAGGTTCAACATTACAGACCACTCCTGTACACAACTCTTCATTACCTATGCCCTGCAATGTGCATTTACCTGCCCAATGTCCAGGTAAATCCAACAAGTCCAGGGTCCAAGAGAACCCTTCTCCCGTATTTTGACTTACAGGATATATAACATTCTCTCAGCTGATTTTTCAGATTGCAATAAATGCAGTAAATATATATCAGATTGGCTCAGACTTTAACTACAACAGGTTTTTGGAACTTTAAACAGATAAATGAATACTATTAAACAGAACGAGATTTATAGTGACTATAGGCTTTACTTATCCTCCTCAGAATATAAAACAGCAAAGACACATCTCCCGTCCTAACCCTCAACTGTAAACTCTGGACATGAAACGAAACTCCCTGATAGATTTAGACGTTGGCATGCTACAACAGGGTCTCTGACTTGTGCCGTCTCTGATGGCTTCAGACTGATAGCTGACTGGAAGAAAGTCTGCCTTGAATTTACCATTCAAAACCCTTTGAAGAAATACTGGAACAAAGGTATTTTCCCCCACAGTATCCAAACAGTGTTTGTCCACGCAAATACAGCTGCTAATCATATACCCGAGATAAATGAATTTAATGGTCTGATCTACTACCAGATGCCAAACTACCCTGTCCCACCTGCTTACTGCTGTAACAATCCAACTATCAATTATCACTGGTTTGCAACAGCGTTACGGAACACAACAGAGCAATCAGCAACAGAATTAACAAATGTTAGCTGGCATATGTAATTATGCCTAGAGTTTTGTCAAATGGGCTGTCCGTTTTTTTACAATTGAACTTGCATTTTTAACCCTGAATGTACCATGATCAGCAAAGCTGCAGCCAATAATACCAAGAATATTACAGCTTTATCACAGAAACTTTACAGTTTTTGGTGAACTGCGGTAATATATTGCCATCTGCTTCTCTTTCACAGGCAGTGTTTCCCACTCACCTTTTAAAACTAAAGCTAAATGCACGTTCCTAATGTTAACTCAGTTTCGCTCTCCACAAGTGCTACCTGACCTGATGAGTGTTCTCCAGCATTTTCTGCTTTTATTTCCTTTTAAAACTGCTGGATTCAACCCTTTCTTAAAAAAGGCCTTTTTGACCCCTCATCATCTCCAACTATTGCTTAGGGTTGACAACCCGCCCAGATCATCCTGTGTACTTTCTTTGCCTACTTGTGGTGGTCTCTCAGCTCTTAGACTGCTGGCACAAAACCATAAACAGACACTCAACTACAGGGCACCCAATTGTTATAAGGTAAATGCAATAACAGACTATGGATAAGCATCATGTGATCAGAAATCATGTGATCAGAAATCATGTGATGAAACCTCAAGGAATATATCCAACCGGTGTTGGTAACCCACTCCCATCTTTAATGCCCTTTCCTCTCCAAGACTCTCAAATGGATCATCGCTATCCAACTCTGCACCCACCTCTCCTTGCTTAAATGCATTCAGTTTGATCTGAAGACACAACCAAGATCCTTTGTGACAGTAATCACAGTGATTTTATCTATCATGCACAATCAACCACACCACCCACATGCACTGCCCATGCCAGTGATACCAATATTTGTCTTCTATGTAGCCAATCTCATGTAGCTAACACATCTTTTGCAATGGCTTCTTCCTATATATCTACTCGTATATTCATATGCATTCTACTCCAAGGTTCCATTTTTTAGTTCTCCAATTAATCGATGTTGCCTCTCAATGACATGAGGAACAGAGGAATCAGAAGGACAAGAGTAGGTTGTTGAGCCTCTTGAGCCTGTCCTGCCATTCATAGCTGATCTGTACCTCAACTCCATTTACTTGCCTTCATTCCACACCACTTTATCCCCTGACCCAATGAAAATTTATCAATCTCAGTGTTTAGGATTTCAACTGCCCCCAGGATCTAATAGGTAGAACGATTTTCATACTTCCACGAGACGTGTGTGTGTAAAAAGTGCTTCCTGATTTCATTCAATAACCTAGCTCTAATTTGACGATTCTGCCCTCTTGATCTTGATTCCTCCGCCAAAGGAAATGGTTTTCCTGTATGCACTCTAGCCAATCCCTTTATCACTTTAAACACATCCATTAGATCAAACCTCGACCTCCTAAACTCAAAGAAATACAATACCAAATGTACACATTCTCTTAATTTAGTCTTTCAAACCCTGGTCTAATTCTGAAGCAGCATTGTACCCTTTTCAAGGCCATTATAGCTTTCCTGTGGTGCAGTACCCTAAACTGAACACAGTACTCCAAATGTGGTCTGACCAAGGCTCTGTACAACTGAAGCATCACTTCCTCACTTTCATAGTCTAGCCCCTTGACAAAGGCAGTTTTAATAATTTGAGTACTCGTGCACAAGCTTTTCATGACTTGTGTACATGGGCACCTGAATCCCTTTGCTCCTCCACAGTTCCTATTCTCTCAACATTAATATATTCTGATTTGTATTCCTCAGATCAAAGTGAATGATGTCACACCTCTACACATTTAACTCCATTTGCTACAGTTTTGTCTATTCACCAAGTCTATCTAGTCATTTTGCACCTTCCAGTTCCCATCTGCATTACTTACTGTCCCTTCAAACATGGTGTTATCTGCAAACTTGGATAAACAACTCTCTACTCCTTCATCCAAGTCATCAATATATGGTAAAAAGCTGAGGCCTCAATTCAAATCCCTAGGAACAGCACTTGCCACATCCCACCAGAGAACCTCCTATCTTTCAAATAATTACCTACCATGCATTAGAGCTACCACCAAATCTGTACCCATTTTTGCCAATAATCGCTTGGGCAAAAACTTACTGAATGTCTTCTGCAAGTCTGTGTTGACAACATCCTTAAACATTCCCCTATCATCAATCTTGGGGATCTCCTCAAAAAATTCAACTAGATTAGTCAGGCATGATCAACCCTTCACAAGTCCACTGTGACTCTTTGATCAGCTGATGCTAGTCCAAGTGTTCAGTTACTCTAGGCAGAATTTTTCTCGCCCATGGAGCCCAAGCGGACTGAGAATGTCATGGAAAAGGGCATTTGAGTCAGGATCCCTACGTGATCCCACCCTCACGCAGCTTTCCCCGGGGTAGGTTGTGAGTGCAGTGGGGAGCCCCCCTGGGTCTGGCAGGTAGGTAATGTAGAAGTTGTTAAGAAGCCACTTAAGAGGTCATTTAGCACCGAATTCAGGATTTCCCAGCCATGGAAGCTTTGAGGCAAATGCACAGCGGGAAGAGATTCTTCAGTTAAACTGGCAAGCTGGAAATGGTTTGATCAGTTTCACTGATGAGTTACAGCCATGGCCAACGAGAAACTGTTATTCAAAGTATTTCTTCTCTCAGAGAATGCTTTCACTGCATGACAGGTGATTGTCAACTTCTTGGAAGGCACTTCACTCACCTGCAGCAGTATTACCCTGCTACCAGCCCCCAGCAAGGCATGGCAGCAGCTTATGCAGATCCACCTTCCACCTCTGCTGAGGGTCTAGGGCAGAGGCTACACCGCCGCCAACTGTTCCAGCAACACCAGGAGCAACACCAGGAGAACCAACTTTCTTCTCCTCGGCCGCATACCCGTCTACAGGCCAGATGGGATGGACACCAAGATCCAGCCGGAAGGAGGCCAGATCCCCACCACAGGGTCTAGAGGCAGAGAATCAGCTCTCTCAACATGTCTAAGTATCAGTGCCTCAGGCTCACATGTCAGGTTTCTGGTGACATCTGCACCTCCTGGAACAAGACCTCCTTCCCAGTGGAACAGATGGGCGCACATTTCGAAAAGTCAATGGAGGGCCACCCCCAACCCGGCCCTCGCCAAGGTGTGGGATCTCTTCTCCTGCAAGGAGAGAAAGCAGAGAAGCGAGAGGGCTGGTAATAGCTTGTGTGGAGAGGAGGGAAGGAAACCATTTGTGGAGGGTGACTATGAGGCATGGATGCAAGAGGACAATAGGCTGAGGCTGAGTGAGAGTGTTGGCTGTTCAGATGGGAATGTGAGGTGCCTGCAGAGAGGAATGAGTGGAGCTGCAAGGTTGACCTGAGGTGCGCTATGCAGGAGAATTCTGGGCAAGTCAGAGTATGGGTTTGGCACCTGAAAGTATTATGCCACTCACTGGTCATGCCCTCCTGAGGTTCTGGATCCTCTTGGTGCACTGTCTACAGGGTTGGAAAGAGCACATTCCTACTGATAACTTCCTTGGCCACTTCCATTCACCCCTACTTGTTTGGGGGCTGTCTTGTCTACCTGTCCTTGGAGAGCTCACCTCACTGCAGCTGCTCAGATCCTGCAGCAGGACCTCCAGCTGAGTGAGACCCCCTGGGAACAGCCTTCCCAGGTCTCCTCTCCATTCCTGTGGTTGCTGCAGCCTGCAAACTCTAAGTGCTGGTGAGCTTTCCTGATGCATGTGTGGTACCTTTAACTAGAAACCTTTCCTTTAACAGAATGGTCATGTCATCCCACCCTCCCTGCCTAATTGGTCGAGGAGCCCGGAGGAAGGCTGTTAATTGGTTTGCTCTGGGAAAGAGTAACTACAAAACCACATGGAGACCAAACCAGCAATGTGCCCGCCATTGCTCCAGGGACTAAGGCGGGAAGATTCTGCCCCACAACTGATGTTAAACTGACATAGCTACTTAGTTTCTCTCTCTCTGCCTTCCTAAATAATGGAGCGACATTTGCAATTTTCCAATCCAAAGGCATAATTCCTAAATCTAGATCTAGAGAGCTTTGGAAAATTATGCCAAATGCATCTGCAATTTCCTCACCTATTTCCTTTAATACCACAGGGTGGAAACCATCAGGTCTTGGAGATTTATCCATCTTATGTCCCACTATTTTCTTCATTACAATTTTGTAAAATTCAGTGAGTTTCTCCCCTTGACTTATTTTTTTGTTTCCTTCTACTGCTGGTATTTTGTCCTCTTCATCTACTGTGGAAACTGATACAAAGTACTCATTTAACAAGTCTGCCATTTTGTTATTATCCATTATAGTCTTGCCTGCATCTCTCTTTAATGGGCCGATGTTCCCACTTTACCACTCTCCTCTTTAGTCATAAAAAGATTTACTGTTAGCTTTAATATCCCTTTCAAGTTTTCTTTTCCACAACCCCTCTTGCACCTCTTGTTGCTATTCATAGCTCTCCCAGTCTGATGGATTTGCACTTATGTAAGCAGTTTCTTTCAGCTCAATACTGTCTCTTACTTCAATTTATTTACATGATTGCTTAAGTACACAAGTGCAGCCATTACATTTCAGGAGTATGGACTAGTTCACATCTTTCCAAAAACTTAAGTACTTTCCAAGGTTTGTTTATAGGTTTACCCATTAACAGTTTAGCCCAGATTACTGTGGTCAATTTATTTCTCATCCCTTTGAAATTTGCCTTACTTAAATGTAATAGCTTGGTTTGTGACTTTCCTTTTGCTCCCCCTAATGTAATATCAAATTCAATCACATTATGATCACAGTTTGCAAGATACCCCTGACTATCAAATTGTTAACTTATTGTGGTTCATCTGTACTAAATCCAGTACGGCCTGTTCCCTTGTTGGTTAGAACACGGTCCTAAACACATTCTAAAAAAAAAATTACTTTTACTATTTGAGCTGTTCTGCTTCCCTCAGTCTACATGGAAATTAAAATCTCCCATGATAACTACATTGCATTGCAACATGCTACCTTGGATCCCCATATTTATTCTACCACTACATCAATATTATCAGGAGATGTGTATGAAACTCCTACCAGTCTTGCATCTTTGATGCTCAATTCTTCCCATACTGTTACCACTGCCCAATTACCCTTACTAAAAACCCTTCTTTCTGCTGAAGTAATTGTGTCTTTATCAATATTGTTACCACCTCTGCGCCTGCCAATTTCCCAACCCTTCTTAAAGATCCTATGGACTGGAATATTTAACATCCAATCATCCTCAGATTGTAGTCAGTTCTCCGTAATTGCTACTATATCATACCCTTTAAGGTGAATTGATACTTCTAACTCAATTGTTTTATTTTTTAAGCTACTTACAGTCATGTACAGAACTCTTGGTGAGGTAATTGTCGCTACTCTTTTTATTCCACTTTCTGACTTGGTGTGGATTTCTCCCCTCTTATCCATAAGCATGGTGTTATTTCCATATGTATACTAATGATATTCATCTTTACCTCACCACCACCAAACCACAATACCCCGACTGTGCAATCCAACTGCTTGTCTGACAAAAGTATAAGATTAACCGGAACTTTCCGCAACTTAACACCCACAAAATAGATCCCATTCTATTCAGCTTTAGTCCAAAACTTCACATCCCTTACCCCCAGTTCTATCCTCTTTCTGAATCAATGGTGCACACACCCGAGTTGAACTTCAAAGCCTAAATCCAGTTCATCACCACCATTGATTACTTCAACCTCTAATATCTCCTGTACCCATCTCTAATCCATTCTCACTGCTGATGAAATTCTAACTGACACATTAATCGCAATCAAGCTCAACTTTTCCAATGTGTTCTCACTAATTTCCTGAGCACAAACCTACATAAACTTCAACTCAACCAGAAACCCACCAGCTATATTGTAACCTATATTAAACCCTGCTCATTTACTACCTTGGCTTCCTGTCCCACAGCACCTCTGTCAGGAACCGCATCTCATTTACAAACCATTCCAAGGCCTCACTGCACCGCTCTCCCACCTCTACATAGCAGCTGTCACCCTCTACTTTTTTAACTCTAGCTCACTGTGCTATCCCCATCTCACTCCTCTACAGCAGAGTCTCCTTCCACCTCATCTCAATACTCTTCCTAAAACCTTCATCCCACTGCATCTTTCCAAAGGTCTTCTTCAAACCAACAACTTTACCCATGCCTTCTGCCACTTCTCATAGCCTCCATCTGCAAGTTCCCTCCAAGCCAGACACCATACTGTCTTGGAAATATATTGCCGTTCTTCCACTGTCACTGGGTCAAAATCCTGGAACTCGCTTCCTAACAGCACTGTGAGCATACCTACCTCTCATGGACTGCAGCAGTTCAAGAAGATGGCTCACCACCACTTTCTCAAGGGCAATTAGGGATGGACAATAAATGCTGTCCTAGCCAGCGATGCCCACATCCCATGAACAAATAAAAAAAACCCATCCACCCAATCGATTCTCTTGCTTCGATCTGAGCCCTACTTTTAAGCATTTCACCTGGTCAAAAGAACGATGCAAGAGCAAGTTGTTATAAAGCACAATGGATGCAGGTAAACATTATAATCCTCATGACAATAATGAACACTTTTTACATATTACTAACATCCATCTTGTCTGGAAAACCCTATGTGCCAGGGGTTTCATTGGTTGGAAATTTACCCTAGACTTTTAACAGGAGAAAACCCTACATTAACTTTTTAAAACACTAGCTGCCAAGATGGCCACTGCCATTTACATCTGAAATACCAGGACATTGAGCTGGAGACAAAAGTCTAACAAGAAGCCTAGCCAGAACAATGCTTTGACTAACTGAGTAGATTAGCCAGATCACCCTGGTTAGGAGGACATTCCAAGTCATTTCAAGGCATTCATAAATGGATATATCCCTCTAGGGGTTAAACACTGCCAACCCCACCTAAGATAAGTTTTGTGTTTTAGACTTTGGATCTCATTAAAAACAAAGGGGAGTGAGAACCATGTGACCATCTG
Organism: Heterodontus francisci; assembly: GCF_036365525.1. Lineage (NCBI taxonomy): Eukaryota > Metazoa > Chordata > Chondrichthyes > Heterodontiformes > Heterodontidae > Heterodontus > Heterodontus francisci. Next base: position 42,329,318 of record NC_090372.1, read on the forward strand.
TTCACCTCTGAAGAAACTGGAAGATTTGTCATACAGACAAGCAGGAACCTAGTGGACAGCAGCTGAGAAGGCTGCTGCTCCCCTGTCTCTCTCTCTCTTTCCCCACAAAACATCAAGTGAAAACTATCTGCGACTGGGGGATCCTCCAAGCCTACAGACCGCTATAGCTAGTGACGAGGGGAAGAGAACCAACTACAAACTCTGCCTTCAGGAAAGCCCTGATACAGCAAGGCATCCAAAGTACATTTTGACCAACCAAGAACTTCAATACAGCTTCAACCCAGGACTACTGAATCATCCACTTTACAGACTACATTTAAGTTCCATTTATTCTGGACTTTATCCACCCACAAAATCTATTTCCCCTGCTGTAATATACTTGCGTGTGAGATTTTCGTGTGAACTTGTGTGTGAATTTGTAGCATATTTTTAAATCAGGTTAGTGTTAGGTATAATAAACTTACCTCTTTCTTGTTTAAACCCAAGAAAACCTGTCAAATTGGTTCACAGAGGCAGTAGGTACAATCACTGTTTAAAAGGAATAAAGCAAGTTGTGATCAAATAAGAGGAAGGGGCAAAAGGGGTGCTCGAGACCCCTTCCTCACCTGGCCGTAACAATCTCCATACTGAGATCCATCCACAGATAAGCAACATTTAGAATCACAATTGGTACCTGCCAAATTTTACAAGGCTGTGTTTCCAGCCTCTATTCACCTTTGCCTTCAAAAGTTTGCTGAATCCCTGACATTTTAGGTAGCCCCTCAAACTACCCCATAATACAGTGCACATGCGTGATGTTTTACTCCACATAGAAGGAATAATGCTTAACGCATTACGTGAGAAATTAATCAGTCCCTAGGCCTATCTAACGTTGCATTTTATTTTGACCATTGCAACATTTCTAAAAGCATTTTGAAAAAGTCTGTTCTGCAACCAATACATCACCTGCTACACGGTATACTGACGAGACTTTCAATAGCTTTGTGATAACACAGTCGTTAAGGCAAGGTGTTGCAAGAAGTCCCTACAGCTCATCAACCTTATATGAAACATTTCTTGCATTAACACGTAAGCATTCCAACACTGTGCTAGTTAAATTATAATGCATAATACATGAATATATTGCATATTGGTATTAAAAAACAACCAGAGTATAGAATTATTGTTTTAATGAAAAATTTATCACAATATAATAAGGATAAAGAGGCACCTTGACTTACTCGGCAGCAAGTGCCAACCCTGCAACTTCCAGCACCTAGAAGAATAAGGGCAGCTGATGCATGAGAACATAGTCATCGTCGTGTTCCCTTTCAAGTTTCAGACCATCCTGACTGGGAAGTAGTATATTTTCGGTCCTTCCTGGAACTCCCCATCTAACAGCACAAGGACTGCAGCGGGTTAAAAAGGCACCCCACCAGCACTTTCTCGAGGGCAGCTAGGAATGGGCAAGAAATACTGACGTTGCCAACAATATCCATTTCCAGAGGAAGAAAAAAGAAATAAAATCCAACTTACCGATAGGTCATCTCCTCGGAGTAAGTTCCCTGAGAGGTCAAGGTGCGACAGGGAGTTAGGAATTTGTTGGTTGGCACTCAGTGATTGGGCAAGGCTGTTCACCCCTATAATAATGCAGAGCACACAAAATAAACAGTTATCCAAATCTTCTATTGGACATGAGATACCTGGAACATTTCACACCAAGCGTTTTATGTAGCAACAGGTAGGGTTGGTCATCTCTTTTCTTGCTGTGGAATGGATTTTTAACTAGTTAGCACAATATCTTACACTGACATACCGGTATAGTCTTTGCAAGTTTTTTTTAAAAAACTTTTTGCACTTACAATTCTGCAATGAAGATTTTTCTAATATAATTTCATCCAACACACTGGCATAACTGGACTCTTACTAGTTAACACTGAAAGGCTGTATGCTTGAAAGATTAAGTGTAGAGTGCTTAAATTAGCATTCTCATACCCAGTCTAATTTAATTTAAATTAAACCATTATCAAATTAATGCTAGAGAAGGAGATAGCAAATTCAACATTTCAAGATTAAATCCTCTGTGATTAAAATATATGCTACAATTTTCATGCGAATCTAATTTCAACAGTTCCAAGGGATAGTTTCTTGGCTGCAGAGACTACCAGAGATCAGCATCAACATGCTTTTATAAGTGTACAGTATTTGCTCTGTCAATGCTTCTTTCCCCAAGTCAATGTCACATTCAGTATATCCAATGTACTCCTTTATTCTCATCTCTTTGGTCAATCTTTGATAGCCTTTCCTTTCTTGACTGTCATTTTCATTATTTACTTGCCAAATGCCTTGGGACATTTCTTTTATATTAAAGACGCTATATAAATGCATAAATCATTTACAGTTATATTTAATTACGTATAAAGATCCTTTTCGATGGTTTAGGCATTTGAAACAAAATCATAATATTACAGATGGAAACATTTGTGTCGAGTTCAACAAAATAAATGTATACATTTACCCATAAACTCAGCCCTGTACATTTCTGCAGAGTAAACACTCTAGGGTAAAACTTGAAGCTGTATTAGTGTTAAGTACACAACTTTCATTGTTCTTAGCCCTGCATGAATGTTCTCCATCAAGAGCTTGGTGAAGCCACTATGATGATCTCAGGCTTTGACTTATCCAAATTTTGTTCTTGTTCTTACTTTTCAAAAGCATCTTTTATATTGTGCTAGTGGTACTGGTTCCCAATGTGTGACTCTTTTCCACAGGTTGTTACTGAAAAGCAAGCGCCAGAATTCAGAGACCCCAAAGATCAGGAACATGTGACCTTCATGTCTGCCAGACTTATCAAATCCCAGCAACTTTATTTTTGGATTGGAGCCCTCACACTGGAAGTCAGGGCCACTGAAACTGGGCTCAACGCAACAAAATAAGCTTAAATAATAAACACAAGACATACCAGATTGTGTTTACTGAGTAATAAAATGGCCCCAATTTTTAAAAGCATTGATCGAGCCTGGGGGTTACTGATGGTGATGGAGAATGCTCGACAGTGACCGAGTAACACTGTAGACTCGCACAAAATTCTCTTTTGTGGAATCATATCCAGTTTCTCTCTCGCTCTCTCTCTCTTAGCCTCCTACATGAATTACATTTTGGCACTCTCAACATGGCCACATCACAAACCAAGTAAAAACTTGCCCCGTGCACCAATTTTTTTTTTAACTGATCCACATAATTTTTCTGACAGCTCTTTAAACAATTCATACCAGATCACATTCCATGTTTAGAATCCAACACAGAATTAATTATCTGTGCAATTTTGAACAACCCCCGCCCTCCTCTCCCATTTCAAAATTACAGTATCTCTAAGTTCTAGTTGGCTTAATTCAGGAGTACACACCAATTTTTGGCTCATAGCCACAATTTCAAGTGGTAACTTGCTACAGGGCTACGGTCACAAATCTACCTTAAGGCTCATTTTTTTAAAATGAGGCTACACGCTTTCCTTCTCTTAATTCCCCAAACGGAGTTTCGTTCCTTCCCAAACACAACCAGGATTGCTTTTTTAGAAAAGAAACTACTTTCCGTTTGGAACAAAAAAAAACAATTGCTTGCATTTATATAGCACCTTTAATGTAAAAAAGTTGTCTTCACAAAAGTTCACGGTAAAAAATGGATGTCCCAAGTCCAAGAAGGGGATACAATGAGGACTGGCCAAAAGCCTGGTCAAACAGTTGAATCTCAAAGGAGGAGAGAGAGTTGGAGAAGCAGAGAGATTTCGGGTGGGTGGTGGAGCGGGTGGTGGAGGGGGTGGTGGGGAAATTCTAGAGCATCATGCCAAGGCAGCTGAGTGCATGGCCATCAAATGTGGAGTGAACAATGTTTAGAGCTACACAAGAGGCCAGAAACAAAAGGAATGGAGAGCTTGGGGTCAGAGAGGTTATAGCAATAACTTGCATTTAACATAGAAACACATCCAAAGACACTTCACAGAGGTGTAATTGGGGAAAAATAACGAAGTTTGATGAAAGTCTTGGTCAAAAGGGTGGGTTTTAAGGAGAGGTTTAAAGGAAGTGAGGGAAGTGAAGAGGAGGGGGGAATTTGGGAGAGAATTCCAGATGATTGGTTCTAGATGACTGAAGGATCAGCTTCTAATAGAGGCCAGAGTTGAAGGAAGACAGTATGAAAGGACTGTAGGGCTGGAAGTAGGGAAGAGCAAGGCCATGAAAGGATTTAAGTACAAGGATAAGAATGTGGAACCAGTGACATTGAGGATTGAGTCAAGATAGGTCAACAAGAATGGGGTGAGCAGGAATTAGTGTGGGATAGGGCAACAGTCTGATGAGCTGAAGGTTGTAGAGGACAGAGGACGTGAGGTGAAAACTGGCAGCTTTGCTTGCCTTCATTACAACAATGTCTGCATTTCAAAAGTATTTCAGTGGCTGTGAAGCTATTTTGGATGTCCTGAAATGTGAACAACACTGTGTAACTGCAAGTAGTTACTTTCAACCACTGAATAGTAGTCTACCTGATTGGTGCCCCTGCCACAAAACTCAATATACACTCCATTGACCACCACTGCTGCAATATGGTTGCAGTACATACTACCTATGCACTGTAGAAATTCATCCAAGCTTACTCCAATAGCAGTTCTCAAACAGAGATCAGTGAGAAGGACAAGAGCAACAACTTCATACAAGTTCCTCTCCAAGTATAACATCCTAACTTGGACATGTATTGCCATTCTTTCACTGCTCTTGGGTCAAAATCCAGCAATTCCCTACCAAACATCATTGTGGGAACAGCATCCTGCAAGGAGTGCAGCAGTTCAACACTGTCCTCTACCTTCTCAGGGCAACCAGGAATGGCAATAAACGTGCCCTTGCCAGTATCACCTACAACCCAAGAACTGAAAAAAAAACACAATTGAAATCAGAGTTATCTCTTGGACTGTAGCAATTACAAGGCTATGTTGCTCCTTAGTGAGAAGGTATATACACACATTTATGAGAAACCATATATCCTAACAAATTTCAGTTTGAATGAAAACTCCACTTTACAAAGACACAGATAAGACTCAAAAGTGGAAGATGGGGTAGGGGGGAGGTGCTAGTGGCTGGCAAATAACAGGGATGATTAGACTTGTTAGCCAAATGGACATACAGATGATACAGGCAACTTAATTTAAATTAGTGCAATTTAACACAGCTTATAAGGAAAAACAAGGATTGGGAATCTACTCTCAAAGACTGAGGCAGATCCAGGAGTACAAACTTACAGGTGGAGATACATAATTTATTGAAAGTATAAGTGCAGATTAAGTCACAAAAAAGCCTGACAGCATTTTGGGCTTTATAAATAAGGCATTGAATACAGATATAATGATAAATATGTGTAAGGTAATGGTTAAGCCATAGTTAGAGCAGTATGCACAGTTCTCCTTGCCCTAGTATAGAAAGGACATTAAAGTCAGAGATTTTACAGTGCGAGTTTAGTGAAATGTTATCAGGGGTGATCATTTATCATCATCATTCTGAAGAGAGATGTCAGACTATTTAAGGAATGGGCTTATGGAGAATTATTGCACCACTATATATATTTCACCACATTAAATAACTGAGGCAGGCACCAATGCATCTTTTAAGTGAGAAGTGGATAAATGTGTGAAATAATGGAAGACGTAGATCTCTGGGAGAAGACAGCAGAGTTCAGTTTTGTGTTGCTCTAGCAAAAACCTGGCACAGACACAATAGGCCAAAAAGCCTTCATGGGTAGAGTTTGTCAGCACAATACTGTAATTAAAAAGTGATAGCCAATGGGCAGCCAGCTTTACATCTCTCCTGATTTTCATTTCCATTGCAGTCAGATCCTGAGCACAACCTTCCCTGTATACCCTCAATGGAAAGAACAGGTGAATAAAATTTTTACTGTACCTTTAGGTGACAACGAGTTTTTAGACATGTTTAAATGTTTCAGTCCCTTTGGAATTTTGGCAAATTGGCTACTCAGAGAAGACACACCTGCAAAACAAGAATTATTAATCATTACCAGACAGTGAAGCAATTACAGAATACCATTTTAAAACTAAACTGAACTCTAACCAGAAAATAATATGTCAACTCAAGGTAGAGTTTTATTCCATTCTTACTACATGCCCCCCCCCCATTCAATAATGGAAACCAGCCAAGATGTCTAATTCATACCAAGACAACATCTTAGATTAATACATCACATATTTAAAAACAGAATTCGAAAAAATCTCCATTGAGACCTATATTACACCCAAAGACAATCAATTCAATATCTTTATCGCAATGTAAACTAATGGAATTTCCTACAAACCAAATAGTAAATTGGAGACGGTAAAAGTATTTATCAAAAAGACTGACAGCTATAGAAACTAAGGGGGTAAAATTGGTCTTCAGCAGTCATGGGAAGGAAATTGGGTAGAGTGCAAAACTTGCCACCACTGGCTGTGTAGCGGAACCACCAAAGACAAATTTCAGCCCTTAACAGTTCAAATTTGTAACTACATAACTGCACAGGGAGGAACTTGACATTATGACAAGACACAAATGCCTGTCCTTAGAACTGAGACACATTAATGGAACATCTTCATAAAAATATATATTTAACAGAGTTATCTGAAGTTTAGTCTTTTTGCTGCACTCTCACAAGCAGCAGAATGAAAATGGTACACAAAGTCACTGAACAGTGCTATGTTAACTCAAATCCAAACTATTAATAAGATTGAACAGGCCTTAAAAATTACAATGGAACGGCCTAGCTCTTAACATTTCAAAAAGGAGGAACTATATAAAGAGTAGAGATCAAGACAGTACACCTTATGCAAATCAGACAATTGCAGAGAAACAATGAGCAAGAATAAACGAATGCATCTATGCAAGAATATATCAATAAAACCAGGACAAATGAAAGAGCAAATAAGACTGCCCCAAAAAAGTGAATGACAAAGCAAATAGGAAAAGGTAACACATAAGTAAGTGAAAGTTGTATAGGCGGGTTTTTAGCACATTTGATACTCAGTGGCTGTAGAGTGTTTTTACATGCCTTGGCGGCAGCTATCCAACCAACATTTATAATCAGTAATAAATTGCCCATTGCTGCTCACAATTAGTTGATGATTGAGCTTTTTTATATACAAGATGGCAACAGAGTTGGGAGAGAAACTTCTGAAACTCGCTGTATAGAGCTGCAAGAGCCTGTAATTACAATAAAACCCTTCATGCAGCAAAACTGAATGGGAAATGTTGACAGTAAAGCACGACTAAACATTATGACATCATCAAGTAATATTCATCGACAGAAGTGCATGATTTATAGTATATAGGTTTATGTGCCAGCCTTAGCACCTTGCCTGAGTTAGAAAGTTGTGGGCCCACTACACATACTTGAACATATGATCAGTTGACACTGCAGGGCAGTACTCAGTGTGTGTGCTGTCGGAGTGGTGTCATCTCAGATAACATATCAAATTGAGGCTCATTTGCCAATCAGGTGCATGTGAAAGATCCTACGGCACTAGTCAAGGAAAAGCTGAGGGGTTTCCCTGTTGTCCTGGCCAACATGTATCCCTCAACTGTTCAAAAGTGCTTCCTTTTTTTAATATTTTATTTTTTGAGTACTTGTGTTAAAACTGAAAAGATTCCATGGATGTGTTTTTCTAAATCCAAATTCACCGAAAGGATACTTGAGATGCTACTTGAAAAAACACTTGTGCTGGAAGTTATATACTTTGGGTTCAGTAAACAAAGAACCCTTGGCACCTGGGGAAAAATGATTGCAGAGAAGCTACATGTCAAATTTTATGGAGGTCGGGGGTAGACTCTCCCTTTGCGGTTTGGACATTGTTTTCAGCTGTTGGGATGTGAACTGCTTGAAGACAGTTGTTTTCCTACCAGGGAAAAAAAGAAACCACACAGCTCACCTCCTTCTCTATCTCTTGGAAGAAATCTTGCAAAGATCCAGTGTGGATTTCTCTGGAGCTGCATAGCTCCTGAGAAGCTGGGGAAAAAATCCTGCAATTCAAGTGTGTTCTGGCAGAAAACCCTGACGTCACATTTCTCCTAGAAAGCCTACTAAAATAATTCTTGACATCTCCAAAACGGACTGCTTCTGAAACGATCCAACTGACTGGTCTCCGTATACCCAGACACCAGACCAAAAAGGAAACAACTGACATCCTCCCATAGCTTCTCTTTTTTTCAGCAAGAATTAGCAAGTATTTAGCCAAAGTAGTTTTTTTTGTCGCAGACTTCTGCAGAGAGAGCTTCTGTATTTTTTTCTGTGTGTGTGTGTGTGTGTGTGTGTGTGTGTGTGTGTGTGTGTGTGTGTGTGAGAGAGAGAGAGAGTGAGTGTGTAATTGGGGAATTTTAAAAAGGAAACTCTCACATTTCAATCTTGTGTTAATGCCTTGCTTCGTTACTAGTTAAGTCTCGTTTCATAATAAACTGATAATTTTGTTTATTAAAGAAACCTGGTTGGTAAATTTTATTCTGGGATTAAAAACTAGAGTATATGATTGGCTGTCACAGTAACCGGGTAAACATTTAAATATATGTTGTGACCTACGGAGAAGTGGAACATATAATTGTGAGCTCATCGCCCAGGATGCTCAAAGCCGACGACATACAATTGTAAGTGGGGTAATAATAATTGCAAAGAGGACGAGTAAAAAAACAGGTTTCTTGTGCATTAGAGTAAAGTACACTACTATAATGTCTTTGACAGTTGTTACGAACTTTCTAGGGATGGAGGATGTTTCCCTGAGCGATTTGAGAAACAACTTGTTAGGCAAAAGGAATTAGCAGAAATGTTGGTGTTAGAGTTCCAGGATCTACGAAAGCAGATATAATTGAGGTCATAGCACACCACTTTAAACTGGAAGAAGGAAAAGGCAAACCAGATGTTAGTGCAGTTGAATTAGTTAGGATTCAGTTGCAATTGGAAAAAACGTAAGCTTGAACAGGAAAGAGAATTGACAATGAAATAACCTGAACTTGAGAGAGAGGAAAGGGCAAAAGTGAGAGCATTTCAAAGAGAAGAAAGGGAATTCAAACTAAAAAAAGCGAGAACTAAAACAAAAGACTAGCTTTGATTCCAGTGAAAGTTCTTAGGAGGAAAGATCTGACTCCAGCAGAGCTGTTTAGATTTGTGCAAGACCTCCCAAGGTTTGAGGAAAGGGACGTAGAGGCATTTTTCATTTCTTTTGAAAAGCTAGTAAACAGATGAGGTGGCAGAAAGAAAACTAGACACTGCTTATGTAAAGCAGGTTGATGGGCAGAGCTCATGAAGCTTATGCTATGCTTTCTGATGAGGCTTCTGTAGATTGAGATGGCAAAAAAGGCAACTCTTGCTGCTTATGAGTTGGTCCCTGAAGCATACAGGCAGAGATTTTGGAACCTCTGGAGACAGCATAGGCAGACTTATATGGAATGAGAGAGTAAGGCAAATTAATTTTGATTGTTGGATGCAGGCACTAAAGGTAGGCCACTTATCAGAACCTTAGGGAAATAATTCTCCTGGAAGAATTTAAAAATTCACTCCCTCTGTTAGTAAGAACCCATGTAAAGAACCAGAAGGTTTTAACAACCAGACAGGCAGCTGAGATTACTGATGATTACGAGCTTGTTTACAAGCCCAAACTCTTTGTCTGTCATCCCCACAAATCCAAAAAGGATAGAAGGTGGGAGGGTGAAAAGGAAGGTAAGTAGGCAGGGACAAGAAAGGACAGTGGGGAAGGCCGTGGGATCTCCTCCTCAGGCCAGAAAGGAAGGTGCTGAGGGTGGAAGTAAGGTCCAAAAGCCCAAGTGTTACCATTGTCACAAGATGGGACACCTTCGTGCAGAATGCTGGAAGTTGCAGGGTAAACCCATGGGATATATTGGGGTGCACAAGGCCAATGCAGAGAAAGGGGCCCTGACTGAGAGTATGACAGATCAGGCTGAAGCTTTGACTGCAGCTGTAAGGCCAAGTACAAAAACCACTGCGAGTGCCAGGGATGTGAACAAGATAGCCGAGCGTTACAGGGAATTCTTGTCTAAAGGAAAAGTAACTCCTTATCCCTCAAATGAGGCAGGTAAACCTATAGTTATACTTGGGGATAAAGGAGCCACCCAAACTCTTTTGCTGGGGAAAGACATAACTTTTCCACCGGGGAGTGCATGGAATGCCAAGGTTTTAGTGAATGGTATCGGCGGGGAGCATATACCCATACCTTTGTATCGGGTGCATCTGAAGTGTGACCTTATGTCTGGAATGGTAACTGCAGGAATTGTCCATAGTTTGCCAGTAGATGAAGTTGACCTCTCCTGGGGAATAATTTGTCCGCAGCAAAGGTAGTAGCTTCTCCAGTAGTCACGGAAAAACCAAGTGTAGTTAAAGAGACAGAACAGTTGCAGGAAAAGGTTCCAGAAAATTTTCCTTCATGTGTAGTGACCCGAGCAATGGCTAAACAAGTTCCATTGTCAGAGGTAAAATTAGCACCACAGACAGATAGCCGAATATCTGAAATTTTCTTTGGGGATTTGACTAATCCAAAGAAAATTTTCAGTAAGTCTTCTCTGATCAAGGCTCAGCAAGCTGATCCAGAGTTAAATAAAGTGACACAATTGTCTATAAATGAAACTGAAGCAAAGGGAATTCCCGGAGGATACTATAATAAAAATGGAATTCTGATGAGTAAGTGGAAACCTCAGAGACCTGTGGACACAGAATGGACGGTTGTTCATCAGATAGTCGTACCACCCAAGTATCGCCAGGAAATATTAAGGATAGCCAATGAAATTCCTATAGTGGGACATGTGGGGATCCAGAAGATCCAATCATGTATATGTCGACATTTTTATTGGCCAGGTTTTTCCAAGGACGTTGTGCAGTTTTGTAAAACGTGCCATACATACCAGATTGTGGGAAAACAGCAACCTGCCAATAAACCAGCACCTCTAATTCCCATACCAGTTTTTGGGGAACCATTTGGTAGGGTGTTGGTAGACAGTGCAGGGCCCTTACCAAAAACAAAAGTGGGACCCCAATATATACTCACAAGCATGGATATGGCTACTCTGTTCCCAGATGCCGCTCCCTTGAGAACAATTTCTGCTTAGGTAGTGGTAGCGAAGTTAACCCAGTTCTTCACTTGATATGGATTACCTATTGAGGTTCAGTCGGATCAAGGTTCCAATTTTGCGTCCAAAATTTTCCCGGAAATTATGAATAATTTGGGTATAAAACAGTTAAAAAGTCTTCCACATACCACCCACAGACACAAGGAGCTTTAGAACGGTACTATCAGATCCTCAAAATGATGATCAGGTCATAGTGTCATGAAGATCCTCATGATTGGGATAAAAAGCTAGAATTTCTTTTGTTTGCCACCAGGGATTCACCTAATAAGTCTACCAGTTTTAGTCCTTTTGAATTAGTTTATGGACATGAGATAAGAGGACCTCAAACTAATTAAAGAAAGGTTCTTAGAACAGAGGGACGAATCTTCTGTGCTAGATTATGTATCCGTGTTCCGGGAGTGGACATGAGAGCCTGCAAAGTGGATCAGGAACACCCTAAAGCTTCCCAAACAATCATGAAGAAATGGGCAGACATGCATGGCAAGACCCGCACATTTCAACCAGGGGATGAGGTGTAAGTTTTACTGCCTTTACAGGGTGAACTGCTGAAAGCACAGTTCAGTGGTCAAAAGCATTGATAAAGTAAATTATTTGACTGACACCCCAGATTGCTGGAAGAATCAGCTGTGTCATACCAATATGTTGAAACAATATCATCACCGGGACAAGGATAAGCAAGCACAGGTATGTCAGGTAGTAAGGACAGTGAAGGATGAAGGGAATAGTGAGATGAGGCACAAGGAGGCCTAGACAATTCTCAAATTGAACCTCCTACTACCTGGCTAATATTCAATTGTTAGGGAGATTGGACACTATGCTTTCATATTTAGATTCAGAACAACGAGAAGACCCAACAAGGCTACTCACAGCATTTAAAGAAGTCTGTAGGGACAAGCCAAGATGTACAACCTTAGCCACGCATGATGTGGATGTAAGGGAATCCGTTCCTATAAAACAGCATCCTATCACTTAAGTCCAGAGAAACAGGCCAGGTGAAAGCAGTAATCCAATACATGCTGGAAAACCACTTAATTGAACCCAGTCAAAGCAGCTGGAGTTCCCCAGTGGTGTTATGCCTAAACCTGATGATTCAACTAGATTCTGCATAGACCACAGAAGGTTACTGCAGTAACAAAGACAGACTCCTACCCAATTCCTCACTTGGAAGACTGTATTGACAGAATGGGCAGTGCCATGTTTCTTACAAAAACAGATTTGTTAAAGAGATATTGGCAGGTTCCTTTAACACCCCGAGCTAAAGAAATATCAGCCTTTGTGACACCGGATGATCTTTTCCATGCAAAAAAGATATTCAGCCATGAAAGAAAAGAAACCCTGGGCTTATTACTAGATCGTAAGCATTTTGAAGGCTATGTCTGCCACGACTGGTATATACTGATCATAATACCCTAGCCTGTGTGGAAAAATTCAAAAACCGGAATCCCAGACTATTCCGATGGGGTTTACTATTACAACCTTATTGCTTAAAGACTATCCACATTGTGGGAAAAAAATAATATAATTGCAGATGCTTTGTCTGGAATCTTAACTTCGCTTTAAGTTATCTGAGTGCAAAGATGGTACAAAGCCAAACTGTATTAGCTACAGGTGAAGAGTGAATGAGAATGAGTGTGTAAATGTGTTTTAATATTTTTCATTCTCTGTTTTTCACTCTTTGTAATGAAACGCATTTAACAATGGCGTTTCATTCCTCCAAGGATGGAGGTGTTACGAAAGTGCTTCCGTTTTTTAATATTTTATTTTTTTGAGGACTTGTTAAAACTGAAAAGATTCTATGGATGTGTTTTTTTTTCAACCAAATTCACCGAAAAGACACTTGAAATGCTGTTTGAAAAACACCTGTGCTGGAAGACATTTGCTTTGGGCTCAGTAAACAGAATCCCTGGTGACCTGGGGGAAAATGTTAGAGAAGCCACATGTCAAGTTTTGTGAAGGTCAGGAGGTGGACTCTTTATTTGGGGTTTGGACATTGTTTTCAGCGCAGTTGGGGTGTGAACTGCTCGAAGACAGTTGGTGTTTTCCTGCCAGGGAAAAAAAAACACCCAGCTCACCTCCTTCTCTATCTCTTGGGAGAAATCCTGCAAAGATCCAAGTGTGGGAGAGCTAAAATCCCTGGTGCTGCATAGCTCCAGAGGAGCTGGGAAAAAAATCCTGCAATTCAAGTGTGTGCTGGCGGAAAACTCTGATTCCATATTTCCCCAAGAAAGCCCACTGGAATAATTCTCGACATCTCCAGAGTGGACTGCTTCTAAAACGATCCCACTGACCTGTCTCTGCATACCCGGACGCCAAACCAAAAAAGGGACAACTGGCATCCTTCTATATCTTCTCTTTTTTTCCATCAAGAATCAGCAAGTATTTGGCCAAAGTAGTTTTTTTTTTCAATAACAGACCTCTGCAGAGAGAACTTCTGTATTTTTCCCCAGTGTGTGGGAGTGTAATAGGGGAATTTTAAAAAGGGAACTTTCATACTTCAATCTGTTTTAATGCTTTGCTTTGTTACTGGTTAAGTCTTGTTTCATAATAAACTGATAATTTTGTTGTTTATTAAAGAAACCTGGTTGGTGTATGTTATTCTGGGATAAAAAAAATAGCGTGCATGATTGGTTGTCCTGGTTAATTGGGCAAATATTTAAATATATGTTGTGACCTGTGGAGAAGTGGAACTAGAAAAGACCATGTACTCCTCCCACCTCGGGTCGTAACACAACTATCACCAACAAAAACATATTAGCTGGTGATTTATGCCATTGCTGTTTGTCGGGCCTTGATGTTTCCAAATTAGCTACCATGTTATCCTCCATTACAATAATGGATACACTCCACAGGGACTTCACTGGCTGTGAAGCAATTTGACATTGACATAATCAAAGGCACTATATAATTGCAAGTTCCTCTTCTTTTCCATGTCCTTTGCTCAAACTACAAGGTTAAGGGATTTTTTTTTTTAAACCACTGTGTTACACACTAATTCAGCTCTTAAAACAGAGGACAGCACACCAGTTCAGATGTATTCTGAAAAACAATGGGCCTTTATTTTCTAAACTCCAAAATTGACTTCTACTGTGAGATTTTACTGTCTCTCGTACTATGCTTATATAAACGCCCAGAAACCGATTGATATACTATAAATTATGAGTTGTCTCAGTGTACACTCATTACTTTTTTACCATTCAGGATAGCGTTTTTCCATTAATTGGCTATAAGCAGGCACTTGGTTCTACCCATACTCAAATTAGGATCATACAAATCATCAATTTTGGTCCATACACATACTTTTTCGAACTGTTATTCCATGCGAGGACACAAAATAGCATTAAGACCCTTCTGCTGCTGCTTCAATTCATCGGCAAGAGGATTAATTTCACATCTAAAAGAGCTCCCCACTAGCTCAACATATTTATTCATTGAGCAGCTAGGTTGTACGGACATAGAAACATAGAAAATAGGAGTAGGTGTAGGCCATCCTGCCCTTCGAGACTACTCCACCATTCATTATGATCATGGCTGATCATCCAACTCAGTAACCTGTTCCCGCTTTCGCCCCATATCCTTTGATCCCTTTAAACCCAAGAGCTGTACCTAACTCCTTCTTGAAAACATACAATGTTTTGGCCTCAACTGCTTTCTGTGGTAGCGAATTCCACAGGCTCACCACTCTCTGAATGAAGAAATTTCTCATCATCTCAGTCCTGAATGGTTTACCCCGTATCCTTAGACAATGACCCTTGGTTCTGGACTCCCCCACCATCGGGAACATCCTTCCTGCATCTATCCTGTCAAGTCCTGTTAGAATTTTATAGGTTTCGATGCGATCCACCCTCACTCTTCTGAATTCCAGCGAATATAATCCTAACTGACTCAGTCTCTCCTCATACGCCAATCCTGCCATCCCAGGAATCAGTCTGGTAAACCTTTGCTGCAATCCCTCTATAGCAAGAACATCCTTCCTCAGATAAGGAGACCAAAACTGCACACAATATTCCAGGTGTGGCCTCACCAAGGCCCTGTCTAATTGTAGCAAGACATCCCTGCTCCTGTACTCGAATCCTCTCACTATGAAAGCCAACATACCATTTGCCTTTTTTACCGCCTGTTGCACCTACATGCTTACCTTCAGCGACTGGTGTACGAGAACACCCAGGTCTTTTCTTTGCATATTCCCCTCTCTGTTTATAGCCGTTCAGATAATAATCTGCCATCCTGTTTTTGCTACCAAAGTGGATAAACTCACACTTATCCATATTATACTGCATCTGCCATGCATTTGCCCACTCACTCAACTTGTCCAAATCACCCTGAAGCCTCTCTGCATTCTCCTCACAACTCACCCTCCCACCCAGTTTTGTGTCATCTGCAGATTTGGAGATATTACATTTGGTTCCCTCATCTAAATCATTTATATTGTGAATAGCTGGGGTCCTAGCACCGATCCCTGCGGTATTCCACTAGTCACTGCCTGCCATTCGGATAAAGACCCATTTATCCCTACTCTTTGTTTCCTGTCCGCCAACCAATTTTCTATCCATCGTAATACACTACTCCCGATCCCATGCGCTTTAATTTTACACGCTAATCTCTTATGTGGAACTTTGTCGAAAGCCTTCTGAAAGTCCAAATAAACCACATCCAATGGCTCCCCCTCATCAACTCTACTAGTTACATCCTCGAAGAATTCTAGTAGATTTGTCAAGCATAATTTCTCTTCGTAAATCCATGTCCGATTCTACCACTGCTCTCCAAGTGCTCTGCTATAAAATCTTTGATAATGGACTCTAGAATTATCCCCACTACCGATGTCAGGCTGACTGGTCTATAATTCCCTGCTTTCTCTCTACCTCCCTTTTTAAATAGTGGGGCTACATTAGCTACCCTCCAAACTGCAGGAACCTTTCCAGAGTCTATAGAATCTTGGAAGATGGCCACCAATGCATCCACGATTTCTAGGGCCACTTCCTTAAGTACTCTGGGATGCAGGCCATCAGGCCCTGGGGATTTATCGGCCTTCAGTCCCATCAATTTCCCCAACACCATTTCTCTATGAATACGGATTTCCTTCAGTTCTTTTCTCTCACTAAACCCTGTGTTCCCCAACATTTCTGGTATGATATTTCTGTCCTCCTTTGTGAAGACAGAACCAAAGTATGCATTTAGTTGGACAGTCATTTCTTTGTTCTCCATAATAAATTCCCCCGTTTCTGACTGTAAGGGACTTACATTTGTCTTCACTAACCTTTTTCTCTTCACATACCAATAGAAACCTTTCGAGTCAGTTTTTGTGTTCCCTGCAAGCTTGCTCTCGTACTCTATTTTCCCCTTCTTAATCAATCCCTTGTTCCTCCCTTGCATGTCTCTGTTGAATTAGTTTATCTCAATTTAGTGAGGGTGGTGGTGAAAGAGGGGGAAACAGGGAAGGGACGCTATAATTGGCTTCAGGGAGAGAAAATTCAGCCAGTATCACCACCCATGTTGATTACCCAACAGCTCCTGCTGCAGATTCACACTGTTAACTAGATTTAAGGTTTTGGGATGGAGATGCAAACGGAATGTGAGTAAGAACTTTTTTACGCAGCGATTGGTAATGACCTGAAACTTGCTGCCCACGAGGGTGGTAGGAGCAGAGACAACCAATGATTTCAAAAGGAAATTGAATGTGCACTTGAAGGAAATAAACTTGGAGGGCTATGGGGAGAGTGGAACTGACTGGTTTGCTCTGCGGAGAGCCGGCACAGACACGATGAGCTGAATGGCTTCCTTCTATGCCGTAAACAACTCTAAAGTGAGGACAAGACACATATCAGCTATGCTGCCCACCCTTGCAATAGAATGAACAAGTTCTGCATTTGAAAAGGAAGAATATGCACTTGGCTGAGGTACCAGGGATGATTGCTTGACTATTGCTTTCACCAGGGAGCTAATGCATTCATAAAGCTGGGAAGAATAACTGGTGAAGAAATGAAAAAGCAATTGAGAATGCTGAGGTCAAATAGCATCTGAAATACAGATTAATGTTTTACGTCAATGAAATTTTCAACCTAAAGCATTAATCTAGGTTTCCTCTTTCGGATGGTGATTGATCTACTGTGTATTGTTTAATATTTCTGATAGACATTAAATAAAAAACAAATTCCATAAAGGAAAATGACTACACCCACTGTAGATTATGGTGAAACCTTAGATTAAACTCATGTTAACCTTCAGAAACAATTAATGCTGCAATTACCTGCTACTGTGTCATGCATAACCTTGGGAAGTCTGCATCAAAGCCCAGGAACAGTTCACAGTCGGGAGGAAAGGTATACACTCAACAGATTTTGAAAATCTGCAGTGCAACCGAATTTTGAGATTCCCACTAAAGTCTGATTAATAAGCTTAACATAAACCCTTGGCTTATGCAGCACATGATTCAAACATGCATAAAATATCAAAATTCACACAATAAAATGGTAATCTGAAACCACACTAGATTAACTGCAGTGACACTTGATCAAATTACAAGAGGTTCTTTGCATTTAAATTTTTTCACATTACTCAGATTAGCAACAAGGTCTGTGCAGTCAAGCAAGTGAGAGGATAATCTTTAGGAATACACTTAAAGGAGGAAGAATTATCAAAATGACAAACTCTGTCTTACCAAATATATGCTTAACTATTATTGGCACACACAAAACAAGGCAGAAAAACACTTGCGCATGCAATCGATGCACATAGAATTGTATCTGAACATTATTTAAACATAAGGTTCTGAATATCAGCAGTCAGTGCCAAATTCTGCAAGTCCAATACATATTTTGTGCTCGTTTCCTGTTTACACAAACATTTAAAAACGCAATTTGTTTCCATTGTTAAGAAGGACCTACAGTTATCTTGCTGTAAGGTTCTCATCCCTTTTCAGTGTTTTATAAAGCAGTTTTCCTCTTTTATATCAGCTGCTGGAATCAGACTTTGTCCATAACACAGAAACAGCATCTTTTCAGAGTTGCTCAGCCCAAAGATTTCAGAATGGATTTAATGCAGTCTTGCCTTGCCAATCTATTCATTTTCCAGCTAAAACAGTACACTTACAATTACAGTAGACATCTGAAAAAGATCAAAGAATATTAACAGCACTAATCTAGCATGCCATGACTGACTGTCACGTATCCTATCCCGAGAACCTATCACCAGGGTGCCAACTGCTCCGAGAGCTATTCAATGACTTCGCAAAAGTCTTTCCAGCTACACAGGTGAAAAGCTGCTAAACAGTGCACATGTTTTTTTCTTAGTCAAATGGAATTAAGTTTTTTTTCTTCTCTATCACTTCTGATATATTCTCTAGAGCACATTCTACAATCCAAGTGCTAAAGGTGAACAGTATCTGCTTAAACAGAAATTTTCAGATCGTTTTTAACCACTTAGTCTTTGAATTCAAAATTAATGCTATTTACAAAGAGAATGGATGACTGAGCGGCAAAAAATAGTATGAAATAACTAAACACTTTCCCAGCACCTCATCCGTATGCACATGTGAAAAGTGTTCTTTCTCAAAGAGCCTTGCAGCTAACTGCATCAAAGAAAGCCACTTGGCAAACACTGAACGTTAAACAGAACAAAATTAACAGCTTTGAGTTCTATCACAATGTGGGTCAAAGCAAACATAACCCGAGAAGCAGAACTTTTCTGCAAGTTCTTACATATTTTTGACATTGTTTAAAATGGGGACGGGAATATGAGAGAAGGGGGAGAAAGAGAAATGAGAGATCTGGCAACCTTTTATTGCGATTGAAAGTTCCTTCCTCATTTTCACCTTGCAAACAGTGAATTTCTAGCATCATGTTCCATCCCAATTCAGCTGCTAAAATCCTTTTGAGGTTAAAGGTGTATTAGTACATTTCTCAAGTGTAACGAACTATATAAAACAAACTAGTTCATGCAAGTATGTTGCAGAGCAGTTGTGTTGAGGAGCTGCATACATACGATTTTTGTTTGTACAACATTTGTGCTGTTCTTAGTGTGACGGAAACCACATCAGCCAAATAGAAACACATTATTTCCGTCATATGGAATACGATTTCAACTGGTGTTGAACCTTGAACAAACTTGTTTAAAAAGACCAACGGACTGAGTGGCTGAAAACATGGCTGCATATTTGCATTCTGAGAGACAGTTTCCTAGAGAGACAATGGAAGTACTCCCTGATACAATTAGACAGATGGGTTTTGTCAATAGTGATGATCAGAGGACACTGAGAATAATTGACTGTATAACAGCCAACACTCCACCCTCCCTCCCCCACCCCACACTGGGTGTGTCTGGTAAGCTTGGAGGAATCCATAAACCTCGCAAACGAGGCTGTTTCGAACAAGGAGCTAGTCACATGACTAACATGGTCAACCTGGAGTTGATTGAATTGTGTTCACAGTAAAGTTTTGAGTCAGGCCGCAATTAAACTTCAAGGAGAAAGCAACTCTCTCTGACTCTCTCTCTCTCGCAAAGTTGCAGAGACCCACAGAAGTAACTGAAGCTTCAAGACAGAAGACCCTGCAGCCTCTGACACCATCCAACCCAAAACCAGTAACTGAATTCCATCCACTGCATCAAACTTTCCCTCCTTAATTCTTTCCCCTCCTCTGTATCTATTTGTGAGAGAGCTTATCGTGTATGCATGCTAGCGTGGTTGCGTCACGTATTTTTAGTAGTTTTAACTGAGTTAGAGTTTTAGAGTTAATAAACTTACACCTTTCTTGTTTAAATCTGAGAAAGCCTGTCTGGTTGATTTATTTGCGATTACCATTAGTGAGCAGTGAGCAAGGACTCACCGAGAGGAAGCTAAAAACACTGTTTTTAGAAGTTAAACCTGGTAAAGGCCAAACCAGGAAAAGGCCAAGAGAGGAGCCCTAGACCCCTTTCTCACTGGGTCGTAACATTAGATACAAGACAGAAGAAATAGGAGCAGTAGCAGACCAGACGGCCCCTCAAGCCTGCTCAACCATTTAATAAGGTCATGGCAGAACCTATACATTCACTCCACTTTTCTGCCCTACCCCACCCCCCCTATTGCTTGATTCCTTCGTGCCCAAAAATCTATTGGTCTCAGTCCTGAATATACTGATTGACTGAGCATTTATTGTCCTCTGGGGTAGAGCATGCCAAGGATTCACAACACTCTCAGTGTAGAAATTTCTCTTCATCTCAGTCCTAAATAGCTGACCCCTTATTCTGAGACCGTGACCCCAATCCTAGACTCACTAGCCAGGGGAAACAACCTCTTAGCATCTATCCTGTTAAGCCCTGTAAGAAATTTTGTATGTTTCAATGAGATCACCTCTCGTTCTTTTAAACTCCCGAGGATATAGCCAATTCTCCGCAATATTACCGCAGAGGACAGCCGCTCAGGAATTAATCAAGTGAACATTCATTGTACCCCCTTTAGGGGGATTATACCTTCCTTAGGTAAGGAGAACAAAATGGTACACAGTACTTCAGGTGTGTTCTCGCCAAAGCCCTATATAATTGCAGCAAGACTTCTTTACACTTATACTCCACCCCCCTTGCAATAAAGGCTAAAATACTATTTGCCTTCCTAATTGCTTGTTGTATTTGCATGGTAAGTTTCTGTGATATGTTTACAAGGACACTCAAAACCCTCTGACTACCAACACGTACTCATCTCTTAACTTTTACAAAATATTCAGCTTTCCCAGTCTTCCTACCAAAATGGATAATTTCACATTTCCTCACAATATATTCCATCTGCCATGTTCTTGCCCATGCACTTAATCTGCCTATATTCCTTTCCAGACTCTGTGTCTTCACAGTTTACTTTCCCACCTAGCTTTGTATTGTCAATATATTACACTCAGTTCCCTCATCTAAATCATTGATATAGTTTGTAAATAGCTGAGGGCCAAGCACTGATCCTTGTGACACACCATGCATTACAAGACATCCCAAAAATGACTCCTTTATTCCTAATCTCTGTTTTCTGTCTGTTAACCAATCCTCAATCCACATATTACTCCCAATCCCAAGAGCCCTAATTTTGTGTAATACCTTCTTGTACGGCACATTACTGAATGTTTTTTAAAATCCAAATACACTACGTCCACTGGTTCCCCTTTATCTACCTTGCTGGTTACAACTTCAAAAAACTCTATCAGATGTACTAAAAATGATTTTCCTTTCATAAGACTCTGCCTAATCATAGTGATTTTCCAAGTGTTCTGTTTCTATGTCCTTAATAATAGATTCGGGCATTTCCCCTGCTATTGATGTCAGGCTAACAGACCTATAGTTCCCCGCTTCCTCTCTCCCTGCTTTCTTGAACAGCAGGGTTAAACTGGCTACTTTCCAATCCACAGGGACCAATATAGAATCTAAGGAATTCTGGAAGATCAAAACTAATGTATCCCCTATCATCAGTTTCAGGGGATTTGTCAGCTTTTAGATTGGCTCAGAGTAACTTTTCCATAATGGTCTGTGCAATTATAATGTGATTGCTGCCCTTACAGGATGTAGGCAGACATGAGGTAAGGGGAAATAGGAGGATAAGGCGGCCAGAATGAATCAGAGATATAAAAAAAGACCTGCATTTATACCGCACCTTTCATGACCTCAGGACATCCCAAAGCGCTTTATAGCCAATGAAGCACTTTTGAAGTGCTGTCACTTTTGCAATGTAAGAAACAAGCAGTCAATTTGTACACAGCAAGTTCTCACAAACAGCAATGTGATAATGGCCTAATAATCTGTTTTTTTTTAGTGATGTTCACTAAGTGATAAATATTGGCTGGGACATTGGGAATAATTCCCCTGCTTTTCTTTGAAATATTGCCATAGGATCCCACCCAAGAGGGCAGACAGGGCTTCGGTTTAGTTTCTCATCCAAAAGACAGCACCCCCGACAGTGCAGCGCTCCCTCGCTACTGTACTGGAGTGTCAGCCTTGATTTTTGCACTCAAGTAACAGTGGGACTTGAAACTGCAACTTTTTGACCCAGAGGAGAGTGCGCTACTAACTGAGCCATGCCTGGCAATATTAATTAGCCTAGTGTTGTAGCCTAATCTCTAATCGTGGAGTATAGCCTCACAAAATTATTTTATTGTCGAGACAGGATAGTATATAAAGGATAAAGAGATTGAGACTTTTAAACTTTATTCTTCTGTTGACTTAATTTTATATATAGTATTCAAAACCTTCGTTTTTTATGTTGTGGTTCATGGAGCGACTCAGGCTAGGAATCCACTGATCAGCTTTTATAGCATCTGTTACAGTAGCGTTTATTAGAGGCCAAAACCATTCTGAATTAGAAGCTTAATTCATAGAAAATGAGTCACTATTGTAAAGCAGCGTTAAGCATACCTAAACAAATTAAGAATGTTTTCTCAAAAAGCTGAACTTGTTTTTCTTACAAGTTTATTGGCAATAAATTGCTGTCGCAGGGCATCTCTGATGGTGTCTGCCCTCGTACATTGAGGTTTTAAAAATTTTTGCATGGCAAGTTGCTGCAAGAGTGAGCTGATAATGTTGCAGCGAGGGAATCAGGACAAGCAGCTGTGTATCTTCTTAACCAATCAGTTTGAAGGATCGTGAAAAATACAGTGCAAGGACCAAGAAGAAAGTGCAAGTTAGAGTTTGGTGAACTCACTGGCAAATCAGCTATAGAAAGAGAAACAAAGCAACAGAAAGAAAAATTAGATTGAGAGAGAGATAAAAAAGACAGAAAGAAAAAATAAATTGACATTTTTAAGATGTCCAATAAGTAAAACCTGAAGGAATAAGACGCCATACTGCTAATGGTTAATTTTGAGTGCTAAAGAGCTTGCCTGGCAGTCATTAACCTTTTAATGACCTGATAAGTGTTAATTAGACTGAAATAGGCAAAATCAAACTTTGAGAGTTTAGTTTGTATCTATGGTGCAAATACAGGAACTTCACATCATTCAGTGCATTTCAATAGTGAGACAGGCAGCAATACACCATTTTTGCAAAGCACCAGTAAGGTGGAACATCTAGCACAGCAATTTTTGGATTTCCACGTTCAACTGCGTACCTGCTCTTGCCTGAAGTTGCTATTAGCCTCCCCGTTATTTTGACAGCAAATTATGGCCAATATTTGAAGATTGACACGATGCTGCATGTTACATATGGACATGAAGCATAATTAGAGAGTGCAATTTTCTTACACCCAGTTCCCACCAGACCTACACCAGGCAGAGAGATTGCAGGATATTAGCTCTGATGAAAGGTCACCGACCTGAAACTTGAACTTTGTTTTTCTCTCCACAAATGCTGCCTGGCCTGTGAGTATTTCCAGCATTTTATGTTTTTGTTTCAGATTTCCAGCATCCACAGTATTTTGTTTTTGTGTTTGCAGGGAATCAGGTGGGCCTCCTAGTCCAATAGAAGGGAGATCTGGCCCACTGTCTCAACAGGTGCTGTGCAAATGCAAGCAGAAGCAAGGTAAAAAGACCTCCAGGTAAATTATGCATGATGGCAGATCACCTACCTCTGTCCTCCAGTGGATTATTGGCGAGATTAATTGTGTGAAGTCCTGAACTTGGATTGTGAGCGAGGGCAGTGGCCAACTTCTGTGCAAAATCCCTAAGGAGAAAGAAAAGAAACTGTGAGGAGATGTACTTGAACAGTGATCTGGAACTAGTTGAAACATACGTAAGGATCAAGTCAGTCACAGGCCAGTACCTAAATTCATATTACACATGAACATTGCTGTTCAAGCGCAGGCACATATCTGCTTGTCCTCCACCACATGATCTATGGAGTTACATTACCAGGTCAGTTTTATTTCCCCCCTGATTGTGAAGTGTTTTACTACGCTAAATCACTACATCTAATTTGGTTCACTTCATATTCAGCACACAGATCACAGTTCCAAGGTCATGACCCATTCATCCTTGTGTCACCTGCCACATGCCATGGTGCCAAGTAAATAAATGTTATCGCATAACTACTGGCACAAATGAAGGTGGTGAGCATTTTAATAGTGGAATTTTTTTCATGTCTTTTAATGTTTAAATGTGTCAATAGTTGGATTAGCATATCTCAGTTTATTGGAAAGGGAATGGGCTCACTACTTTGTTGTCATCTTTGATTCTGTGTTAAATAATTAATCATCACTCCAATTAGGGCTTTATGTGCATGACTCAAATTCATTAAACTGGTATGCCATGTACGACTCTCAACATATTTGTTAGTTTTCCCTTAGAACTGCAATATGATAATTTTATAACAAAACAAGGTTCAATCAACTGCTTGTGTCGATATTTACATTAACTTCAAAATGCTTTTCCATGTTGAGACACACTGCAGTCTTTTTTTCACTTTTAGAAAGTGAGCAGCTTTCTTAAGCACCAGGGCACTGGGTAATGACATTTTTTTTTTTAAATTGTTCTCAGGATGTAGCCAGCATTGCCAAGGCCACATTTATTACCTAATTGCAGCAAAGGTGGTGGTGGGCCTTCTCCTTAGACCACTGCCATCCTTGTGCTGATGACACTCCCAACAATGGTGAAAATTACAGGATTTTGCCACATTGACTATGAAAGAACAGATGTTTATGTCCAAGTCAGGGTGGTTGGAGACTTGGCAGGCATTTTGCCGATGCTGGCGTTCTTAGAATATTGCTGCTGTTATCGTTCTTCGTGAGAAGACGTTCTGAAGATACTCTGAAGGAAGCTTGGTAAAACCTTGCAATGCATTCTGTAGATCGTACGTAATGCAGCCACAGTGTGCTGGCAGCCCAAGTGTGGATATTGAGTCTGGTGGCAGGGAACCCAATTAAACAACTGCTTTTCCCTCGATGGCGTTGAGTTTAGAGTTCTGTTGCAGCTGCATCTATTCAGGTGAGTGGTATATCATCACTCTCCTGACTTGAGACATGTAGATGGTGGGGAAGCACTGAGCAGTCAAGAAGTGTGCCCCTCACTGCAAAGTACCCAGACTGCTCCACTCTTGTAGCCATAGTATCGATGTTTCTGGTCAGGTTAGGCTTCTGATGATTCCCAAGGATGCTGATGATGGGGAAACACAGCAATGATGTTGTCCTTGAAGGTCAGAAAAAGGTCGCTGGCCTCTTCTTATTGAAGGCGGTCATTTCATGTCATATTTCTGGTGTGAATGTTAACTGCAACTAGACATCCCAAGGATATCGTCCCCGGTGCTGTGGTAAATTGGCAGCTGTGAATGAATCTGAATGCTATAAAAGGTAATTAGTGAAAAACCCCATTCATTATGTCCGAAAGATCAGAATGAAGCAGTTGAATGGACGGGACAACAATGATGTCCTGAGGACCTCTCGACTGGATGTGCTAGGGCTAAAAAACTGATCTGATTGATTGCTTGTACAGCTGTTTTGTTCTGAATATAACCTGCAACTTTTGGTGTTTAGCACATAAGCAGCCTTGAGTTGAAACTTTACTAAGTTGGTGCCTCATTCGAAGGTGTGTCTGGTGCTGCTCCTGGGACATCCTTCTATACTCCATTAATCTAGGTCTAGCTCCAGCTTGACTCTGATGGAGGAGTGAAGGACATGTTGGACCACGAGATTACGGATTGTGGTGCTATACAATTCTGCTGGCAATAGTCCGCATGCCTCATAATGGCTCAATTTATATTTATCCATCCCATTTAGTTTGTAGGTCATCCCCTGTGATGGAGGGTGCCCTTATATGTGAAGGTGAGACTTTGTCTTCATAATAATGTGCAGAGGTCACTCTTAACAATGCTATTGTAAACAGATGTCTTGTATTTCTCAAAAGTCTCCTTATGGAAGTACTACTACCATTCCAGTGGCAGTTTTTTTATTTCATGCCATTGTAAATATCAATTACAACACATTGAGAAAATAGTCTGGTCCCACAATATTTCCAGCTCAGCTCAACACTTGAATTGGAGAGTGCATGACTCTGCATCGAACAGTTTAAGATAACCATACACAATATGAGTATTATACCACTCCAGTAGGTAAATACAGAAATTCAGTCACAGTTGTAATTGTTTAAACATGCAAGGTAGCAAACATAATATTGAAACTTTAAACTGTTAAACTTAAACTGTACTAGAAGTTTTGCAGTTCTTTATAGGAGACTCACAAATTAGAGCATGGCTACCCGACCCGAACCCAACATGTATTGGGTTCGGGTTGGGTTGCTCTTCTGGGTCCGGCATTCGGGCTCGGGCCAGGTCGGACAGTGACATCCAGGACGTCAATGCGGGAAACACTCCGCATTAGTATGCAGTGAGCGATTCCATCCAAGGTAGAGCACAACCTCTTTAATATAATCAACTTTATTTCGGTGGTCAGGTCAGGCGCGGGAAAAAATGAAAGGACTCATTGGGTGGCACAGTGGTTAGCACTGCAGCCTCACAGCTCCAGCGACCCGGGTTCGGTTCTGGGTACTACCTGTGTGGAGTTCGCAAGTTCTCCCTGTGACCGCGTGGGTTTTCCGCCGGGTGCTCCGGTTTCCTCCCACCGCCAAAGAGTTGCAGGTTGATAGGTAAATTGGCCATTGTAAATTGCCCTTAGTGTAGGTAGGAGAATGGTAGGGAATATGGGATTAATGTAGGAGGGGATGTGGTAGGGAAAATGGGATTAATGTAGGATTAGTATAAATGGGTGGTTGATGGTCGGCACAGACTCGGTGGGCCGAAGGGCCTGCTTCAGTGCTGTATCTCTTTATGACTATGACTCGGGCTGGATGTGGTTCTGTCGGGCTCGGGTCGGGTTTCATTTGCAGACTCGAGCAGGCCTTCATCACAAATACAATTTCAGGAGGTTTTGCCTGCAGAATTCTTTTAAAGCTATCAGTAGTCATATTAACTTACGTCCGGAGCCCTCCATTTTCCAGCACTAGTTCTTCTAAACGTGTGGATCTACCAACAATTCGTAGGATTTGCTCACAAACATCTGCGGACTAAAGAATTAGAAAATGAAATCTGCCTAGAATAAAAATACAGGAAGATAAAGGGAAAGAAACCACAAAGCAGGCCCAATAGCTGTAGAAAATATTCAGATCCTGAAGGACTGAGAAATTGATTTTTTTAATTCACATTTTTCACAGAATTCTTTCCAGTATGGGAAAGCAGACAGTCCTGAGCTGAATTGCTTGGCAATGTATGACAGTTTTGGGCCCAAAGAGAGGAATGCAAAAAGTTGAAACTGCCAACTGTGCTTAATTACCAGGCCATACTTTCTATCGTCTAACCATGCGGTTGTATTTAGTCATGGAAAAACCCATTGCTTAACCCATCCAGCCAACTACAGAAGAAATCAATGGGTTGGGGAACAAATCTGCAGAAATGGAGAAAGGTGCATTACAAAAATATAAAGATTAACAGTTTATGTTTCCTTTAATCCATCATTCCCAATATTCATATGTTCGTGATTACTGTCTAACTTTCACGAACCACATCAGCACTTCCTTGAGCAAATTAAAGTGCCAATGGATCTCGAGTAGTTTTATTAACAAAGTCATACGAATTTTTACTGATGAGCAGCTCAATAATTTTAAAAACCTTAGCAAAATAATACTTTAACCAAAAGTATATCAATGAGGAGAAACCGGAAGCACCACAAATCAGGCATACTGAGCTGCACACTCAAATCCTCCAACTGGTGCACAAGGATCTGTGCCATGAGCCTCACCATGCAAAATTTACCCTATGGTGCAATACAGCTTGCTTTAGTAACCATACTTTTTAATTTCTCAGTTTGGTTTAAAATCTGTTCAAGCAATAGCTCTCAGATATTTCGATCAATCCTCCATCACTTCACATTTTTTGGTGCTAGATCTCAACAAAAAAAATTCTCATGCTTCTTGTGTGCCACTGGCCATTAATAATGGGACCAGTAAATCTGCAAAAAATATTTGTACTACTTAGGTTGCTATCCTTTCTCTCCCCCAGCCACCACCCCCCCCCCCCCCCCACCACCCACTTCAGTCTTGCTTGCCCCCATTACTCCTCTTCAAAATCTTATGTTTCCTTGTGCTTCTCTCCAATTTTTTTCATTCCATCTCTCTCCCCAAATTAGAGGGTGGTGACACATCAGAAAAAGCCTCACACTATGCTCCACCAGAACAAGCCATGTGCTCCACCAGTAGAAGCATCACCCAAGATGAAAACGATCGTATTAAAGAATATCATGTTTATGACATATCAACATAAGTAACTTTCAACTCCTCCCATATTGAGGCAGACTAACAGTCTGATGACACATAACCCACTTTTAAAATGTGATCACATTTTCTACAAACTTGTCACTGAAGTTTATAGATGCCGGAGAGGAAACAAGAAGCCAGCAGGTGGCATATGAATATAAAATCACCATTGCTTTTAAAGCGAGGGTAAATGTTATAGCAAACAACAATTTATTATGAGTCATGACTTAAAGGACTTATTAAGGAATGGTGTATTCTGTACAGCATGTGGTGAGGATAAACTGACATTACTTTTAAACAAATACTCTCCAATAAAGTTACTTCCTCCTCTGTTCAAACATGACTATCCATTACTTTGAAAATCCTCTAAATGACTACCAAACATCAAAATTATGAGATCACTGTAGCCTTAAGTGTTAGTGCTTTTACAAATGAATCATGAAATATTTTCTATAACTCAGTCCAAAGACATTAAATTGAAATAGTTTGTCAAATTTATAATTGGCAGCAAGATTCCACAAACAGTAATGAGATAGAAGACCAGATCTGTTTAAGTGACCTTGTTTGAGGGATGAACGTTGGTCAGGACACCAGTAGAAATCTTTGAGTGGTGCTGCAGAATGTTTTACATCTGCCTGAAGGAACAGATAGGCCTTGGTTTAATGCCTCACCTAATACTTTGGCTCAATGGTAGCCCCTGAGTGCCAAAGGTTCAAATAAAAGACTTCTGAATAGTTACCCCAGTAATTAATGGAAACAAATCAGAATATTTAGAGCATGCTGTTTTCTTTCACTCAACTGCAGAGTCAAGTATTTACTTACCAGTTTAAGATCCTTAGAGGAGAGCTTTGTGAACCACTGGTTGTACTCCAGCGCAGCAACAATTGGTACTAAATCTCTAATAAAATGTGAAGGAAGTTTGATTACTTGACAATGACATTTGCCTCTTTGATTTATACCATAATAATGCTGGCAAATAAATTTAATGCACAGGTTGAAAAGCGCTGATCGCTATTTTTAAGGGTTTATCTATGCATGCAACTGATGCCATTACTAGCTATTAGTCATGCTGATTACCCCCACGCAGCATTTAATTTTGCAAAAAGTTGAGATATTTTAAAGTGATAAAAGTTCTACATAATGCAAGTCTCAAGATCTTAAACTGCAATAAAAAATATCAGTAAACCTCATTTAAGTAAGACATGCCAGCAATAACTTTTTTCCCTATTAGGTTCATTTCCCTCACTTTGATCATCCAGTTTACCTGAGCAGACAGATTATAACTTTAATAAAGATCACAGCATGGGCAGAATTAAAATTTTAAAAATGAATTGGATCAATGCTTGGAAATTTTCCTTCAGGGTAGCTTACAGCAAATACCTTACAAGACAAAATATCATCCCAAAGTGTAATTAAGGAATAATTTACCAAGCTGTGTTTTCTTTGTTAAAAGTTTCTCATCCCATGTTCTCTCCTACTCTTGACCCATGCTCAGGTACAGTTTTATAGAAGCTTACAGTTGATCCAAGTAGCCATTCTTGACATGCAAGCTTAACAATAATTGTTGGCTGGTTACTGGACTGTGACAGCAGAGCTCAATTCTGTTCTCAACCAGAGTCCACAGAAGTACGTTCTAGCTTAGGTCACTGAATAACAAGCTACAGGGTCTACAACTGTGTTTTTCACTCTTGCTAGTCCAGAAGCATGGAGGCTAATTATAGTGCCACATTTCTGACTTGGCTGAGATCTGCTATCTCAGCACGCACCAGGAATCAGACCTAGCACCTTCTGGCCCAATAGTCTTTGTGTTAGATCAGGTGATGCCGTAACTATAAGAGAAGTTATTCTGCATCTATTGCAACTATACCGGAGGATTCATTGTATTTAAAGCTATTGAATTTTTGATGTGGTCTCAATTTTAGTCAGTTTGACCTTCACAGGAAAACAATTTAAATCAAACTGAAGATGCAATTTCAAATTCAGGTGAGCAGCAAAGTTGTTATCAGATCAGCCTGCTCTACAGAAATCAACAAAAGAAACTGAACAACATTCTAGAGATTAAAGCCTGGCTCAGGTATAAGATTAAAACCAGACCCGACCACAGCCAACCCGAACCCGACCACTTAAATTTTTTCCGCACCCGACCCGGCCTGAATTTCCTTCATCTGTTCTGGCAGCAGGCTATTCCTGCAGCTGGAATTGTGGGGAATCATGAGTAAGCCTGATCCCTTGACTTCCCGGAAGCAGTGTCCAGCCCGATCCGACCCCGAATGCTGGACTCAGAATTTCGACCCGACCCCGACACGTGTAGTCGGGTCTAGTCGGGTAGCCAGGCTTTACTAGAGATTATGTTAAAACCTATTCTAAGACACTAAAGAAGCACACAAACTGGATTGATCGAATCTGTGCGACCTTCAAATTCTACAGACCATATCCATAACCGATACTCTAAAATCTAATATTTGCCTGAATATCACTCTCATTAGAAGCAGACTGCATGTTGTTAAATGTACAATAACTAGATGATGTTCAACAACTAACAGGTAACTCACTGTCTTCTTTTAAACATTAGAACCTTTAACCAGAGTTCAAAATGTTCTTGTAGAGTAAGGCTGAGTTTTTTTGATGACGTCAAAATGTGAGCAGGATTTCAGTGAATTCATTGTATAAATTTTGAGTGATTGGGGTGGCCTGGTAGATGTAACACCAGTTACTATACATTCAACATTAAAAGCCCTCTGCTTCTAATCAGAAGACAATGAATTTCAATGCAGAAGAGGTGCCTTACTGTAAATAATCTTACAGGGAAGACTTACGCAACTCTGTCGGGTATTAATCATTGCAAACTCTCGACAGCATTCAAAATGCACTCACTGAAGCAGCAGCCACTGATTTCAATTGTAGATCAGGTAAATGTACAGCCCACTCAAATGCACACTTCAAGCTGGATTCACTATTTGTGACTCAACAGCTTATTCAATGCTGTCACAAAAGTAGATGCAAAATGTATTCATCACAACCACATTACAAGTAATCCCTCTTTATTACTTCATTCATTCTGAAAATGACTGTGCGAGCGCACTTAAATGAATTATTTTAAAACAAAATCCATGAGATAAACCTGTCAATTAACAGAAATAAAGAATTTATGAATAAGTAATTTCTCCCATTTTTGGAACCATTTTGTTAGCACGTACAGAAAAATAAACAGGCAATCCAAACTGCCAAACTGATGGTCTGCCAGTTACAGCAACAGTGGCTTAACAGCTTTACCGAAGACTTTAATTCATGTTTGGGAATGAATCTGAAAAGATAGCTGACAGAACAAAGTGCAAAGGTTCAATTCACCTGTGGTCGAGGTGGCTGAAGTCTTGCAAGTTCAGTTCCCTGGTATCTTGCGTAAGATAAATTGTATCCACGTCCTTTGAAAGTACAAAAAATTCAGTGAGAGGGAGACTAGATTTGTAATTTGATCTGTACCTAGCTGAAAATTACTTCAAACCGCTTCAAAAAATTTTTTTAAATCTATGGAAATTATTTTAAGTTTAGAACTTGATTCTCATTTTGTTCGTCATCTCACAACCCAACGGAATACCCAACGGATCGGGAATCATTTTTCTAACTTAGCGACAAAATCACAAACTACAGATGCTGATTCACAAAACATTTCTCCATTTGCACATTTCCTATTCCTGTAAATGAAGCATTTTGTTGAGTGTTCTTACCCATTGAACTTCTTCCCTATAAGGCAATCCAAGCCAATCACAAACACATGCATACGTCTGAGAGAAACCACCTAGAATCAAAAAGGTTTCAAGTGTGACAAGACAATTGCACAAAATTCTAATTCTGCAGAAATTAGATACAAAATACTGGAAGGTTTAATCTAGTTAGATGCAATAAAATTAAGACTAACTAGGTGAGGAAAAACCTGGCTTTGTATGACAAAACTTCTTATATTGTAATAGTTTGTATGTATTCATATGTATGATCCATAAAAGTTAACATGAGCCAATGTAAAAATAACCTGTACCAGCAAAAAATTAGTGCGGCAAGAATCCGTATTCATTATCCTTATGTTAACCCAAATTCAAACATGTGCTGGCATGATTGAAACTAGTAAACTGCACAGCTGCCAGTAAGTCTTACTACTGGTTTAATATAAGGATAGCTACATCACTTCAGTATTGGTGCTAATATAACTCTTCTCACTTCTGTGTGTATGTTCAGTTACAGCCCCACCATTACAGAGCACAGACTGGCTCATGCCTTAGGGTCGCTTGCCTCAAAATGGGCAGACATACAGGAACAAGAAAAGAAGGGTAATGATCACTTCTGCCCAGAAGACTGGCAGGTGGACAATAATGAATCTGCTAAATCAGTGATCCAAGTGGAGACCCAGCAAAGATGAACAATATAATTTTACTTTTTGCACCGAGGAATAAATTTCAACCAAGTGATTTCATTTAAATATTTTCAGAATGCAATGTTTTGCAAACGAACAGCATCCAGAATGTCAGCAAAATGCTTCTGAATAAAGTGGCAATACCACAGCAAATTTATAATATATAAAGCACCTAGTTAGACTGGCTAACAGATACCCCTATTTTAATTCAAATGCCTATAGAGTCAGAAACAGCCGTCAAGAATGGCAATTCATTCTGGAAAATTCCCACTCAGATATCCCCAGGGAGCCCCTGATCAAGAGCTAATTCAGCCAAGATACAGCAACTAGAAAATCTGACTGTAACCCAAACCTACCAAATTATTACACAACATTAAAGCTCACCATAATATTTGTCTGCAAAGAAACAGAAATGTGGAAAAAGATCTCTCAAACTTCTTTCTCACAATTCCAGCGATTACTTTCCACTTCCAAAAAAAAAAGCAGCAAACCTGAAGAACATATAAGCTGAGCAGAACCACAACTGCAACTGAAAGTGGAAATATAAATCAAAAAAGGCACAGAACTAGAAAGTGCAGTAAAAAAATAGCTAGAACTCCTGCATACACACTTTATAAAAAGTTTTGAATTGCAGTCAGCACTTGAAGAATGTGGCTTTAAACCTGAATTTAGCTGAAGTTTACGGGGTTTTACGATACATCCCATAATAAGTGACCATCATTTTATTTCAGCAGTAACACTTTGATGCAGGGATCCAAGAATGGTCATCTCTATTTGTGACATGTGAATGAGCACTACACTGCCTGTGGTATTGCTATTCTATTTCAGATTTCAAAGCTCCCTAAAATCCACATTTACTTTTACTTACCACAAGGCCCTGGTTCTGCAATGTTCTGGCTATCCCACAATGCCTGCAGAGACGACAGACGATCTGAAGGTTCCATTGTTACCTTTTTCATTACCCTCCTGTTATATTTATGTAAAAAAGAAACATCTTATTCAGAATGTCTGATGGTGGTCAGGGAAGAGAGCAGACAGATCATTGGAGGGTTTTGGGTGGTGGAGTGGTTGGGGGGTTGGGTTGGGTGGGGAGGTGGGGGGAGAGGAGGGAAGGTGGCAGACAGATCAGCAGAGGAAGTGGAGGAATGGGTTTACTAGGTAGCTTTTTGGATCGGGAAGAAACACATTCTCCTCCTAGCCCATAAGCAGTGCTCTGAAGACACTTATCTTCTTGCCTCCTTGCAGCTGCCAGGTTTCCTGATGCCTGGGAAACACGACCAAAATGAGTTGGCAGGCAGTATTATAATAATATTTAAATTACCAATCTGCTCCTTGCAAATGGATTGGTCACCTACCCCTCATCCCACCTCCATTAAAAGCAGAAATGAATGGGTTCATTTCCTAGTTCAAATCTTTGGCATTGTAAACTTCTAATCCATTCCCAACCCACCTGTTTTTGATAGTTAAGATTCAGCTCAAAGTCATAACCTCCACAAAATAAAGAAAATATTATTGTCCATCATCGTTATGCACATAAAATAGTTTAAGTCATTCACTAATTTTCGCTACTTATTTTGTATCATAATGTGAAATCATATGCTGTGGAGTAACAGATTTATAGATTTTACAAAGGATACAGAAACAGAAGCATGAATTATTGAAAAATATTGGAAGATAAAACTTCTCTCTGTAGAACAGAGCAAACACGAGGGGACATAGCTTTAAGTTGAGGGGTGAAAGATATAGGACAGATGTCAGAGGTAGTTTCTTTACGCAGAGAGTAGTAGGGGCGTGGAACGCCCTGCCTGCAACAGTAGTAGACTCGCCAACTTTAAGGGCATTTAAGTGGTCATTGGATAGACATATGGATGTAAATGGAATAGTGTAGGTCAGATGATCGGCGCAACATCGAGGGCCGAAGGGCCTGTACTGCGCTGTAATATTCTAATTCTAAAAAAAAACAGCAGATAAAGGTTTGAGGAAAAACCCAAACTCAGAATAACCAATGATGACAGGATACATCTTCACCCTAATAAGACAAAGAAGCAGATGCAACCAGTTCCTGCTAAAGCTATGCACCTCCAACTAGCAAAGCCACCATTTGATACCATCACAAATACAGAAGTGTGAGGCCATTCAGCCCATCTAGCTTGCCCTTACACAGAATGCAGTGATTTCTCCACTCCCGCAGAATCTGTGCCCCTTGAATGATTTCAGATAGCATGTGACCATAGCCTGGTTAGGAGGATGCACAGTCAGTTATGAATTCATCATGCTACAAATAAGGGGTTTCTGGTATCTGCTGTCCATTTATGAAGACAAAGATCCACATGTGCCTGGTGTCAGTGACTATCGGTTGAAGTGGATTTCTTTGAAGTCAAGCTGGTTCCAGGGGACATGCATAGCTATGCATGATTGCGATGAAGTCACCCTCCATGGCAAACTTAATCAGATACCCAAATTAGGTTTTTTTTTCTTTGGCCTCCTTGTCTCGAGAGACAATGGGTAAGCGCCTGGAGGTGGTCAGTGGTGTGTGCAGCAGCGCCTGGAGTGGCGATAAAGGCCAATTCTAGAGTGACAGGCTCTTCCACAGGTGCTGCAGAAAAATTTGTTTGTCGGGGCTGTTACACAGTTGGCTCTCCCCTTGCGCCACTGTCTTTTTTCCTGCCAACTGCTAAGTCTCTTCAACTCGCCACACTTTAGCCCCGCCTTTATGGCTGCCCGCCAGCTCTGGCGAACGCTGGCAACTGACTCCCACGACTTGTGATCAATGTCACAGGACTTCATGTCGCGTTTGCAGACGTCTTTAAAGCAGAGACATGGACAGCCGGTGGGTCTGATACCAGTGGCGAGCTCGCTGTACAATGTGTCTTTGGGGATCCTGCCATCTTCCATGCGGCTCACATGGCCAAGCCATCTCAAGCGCCGCTGACTCAGTAGTGTGTATAAGCTGGGGATGTTGGCTGCCTCGAGGACTTCTGTGTTGGAGATACGGTCCTGCCACCTGATGTCAAGTATTCTCCGGAGGCAGCGAAGATGGAATGAATTGAGACGTCACTCTTGGCTGACATACATTGTCCAGGC
Organism: Heterodontus francisci; assembly: GCF_036365525.1. NCBI lineage: Eukaryota > Metazoa > Chordata > Chondrichthyes > Heterodontiformes > Heterodontidae > Heterodontus > Heterodontus francisci. The sequence continues at coordinate 42,365,116 of NC_090372.1, forward strand.
CTCACTGCCATAGAGCAAGGTACTGAGGACACAGGCTTGATACACTCGGACTTTTGTGTTCCGTGTCAGTGCGCCATTTTCCCACACTCTCTTGGCCAGTCTGGACATAGCAGTGGAAGCCTTTCCCATGCGCTTGTTGATTTCTGCATCGTGAGACTGGTTACTGGTGGTAGTTGAGCCTAGGTAGGTGAACTCTTGAACCACTTCCAGAGCGTGGTCGCCAATATTGATGGATGGAGCATTTCTGACGTCCTGCCCCATGATGTTCGTTTTCTTGACGCTGATTGTTAGGCCAAATTCATTGCAGGCAGCCGCAAACCTGTCAATGAGACTCTGCAGGCACTCTTCAGTGTGAGATGTTAAAGCAGCATCGTCAGCAAAGAGGAGTTCCCTGATGAGGACTTTCCGTACTTTGGACTTCGCTCTTAGACGGGCAAGGTTGAACAACCTGCCCCCTGATCTTGTATGGAGGAAAATTCCTTCTTCAGAGGACTTGAACGCATGTGAAAGCAGCAGGGAGAAGAAAATCCCATAAAGTGTGGGTGCGAGAACACAGCCCTGTTTCATGCCACTCAGGATAGGAAAGGGGTCTGATGAGGAGCCACCATGTTGAATTGTGCCTTTCATATTGTCATGGAATGAGGTGATGATACTTAGTAGCTTTGGTGGACATCCAATCTTTTCTAGTAGTCTGAAGAGACCACGTCTGCTGACGAGGTCAAAGGCTTTGGTGAGATCTATGAAAGCAATGTAGAGGAGCATCTTTTGTTCACGGCATTTCTCCTGTATCTGGCGAAGGGAGAACAGCATGCCAACGGTCGATCTCTCTGTACGAAAGCCACACTGTGCCTCAGGGTAGATGTGCTTGGCCAGCTTCTGGAGCCTGTTTAGAGCGACTCGAGCAAAGACTTTCCCCACTATGCTGAGCAGGGAGATTCCACGGTAGTTGTTGCGGTCACCGTGGTCACCTTTCTTTTTATAGAGGGTGATGATATTGGCATCGCGCATGTCCTGAGGTACTGCTCCCTCGTCCCAGCACAGGCATAGCAGTTCATGTAGTGCTGAGAGTATAGCAGGCTTGGCACTCTTGATTATTTCAGGGGTAATGCTGTCCTTCCCAGGGGCTTTTCCGCTGGCTAGAGAATCAATGGCATCACTGAGTTCCGATTTTGTTGGCTGTATGTCCAGCTCATCCATGACTGGTAGAGGCTGGGCTGCATATAGGTATATAAGCAGAAAATGCTGGAAATACTCAGCAAGTCAGGCAGTATCTGTGAAGCGAGAAACAGAGTTACTGTTGCAGGTCGATGACCTTCCATCAGAACTGGGAAAAGTTAGAAATGTAATAGATTTTAAGCACATGAAAGGGAGTGGGGGGGGGGGGGGGAAAGAGGAGAACAAAAGGGAAGGTCTGTGGTAGGGTGTTCTTTTTCCACCCTCCCCCCTTTGACTTTGTTCTGACAAAGGTCACAGACCTGAAATGTTAACTCTGCTTCTCTCTCCACAGATGCTGCCAGACCTGCTGAGTTTTTCCAGCACTTTGTTTTTATTTCAGGTTTCCAGCATCCGCAATATTTTGCTTTTATTTAAGCAACGAACTTTACCAGTTCTCTCTGCTTGAGCATTACCTCATTGTATACTTGAAGGCTCAAAAGCCTTGGTCTTGCCAACCTCTATCAAAGCCTTCAGGCAACGTGTAAGCCTACAAAGATAATGTGTACTCTCCATATTAGGTAGACCAAAACACTCTCATGTGGGTTTCTCAGCAGTTTGGAGACTGAAACATAGTAATTGGTTTGTGCATAGGTCAGATACCAAGGAGAATAAAAGAGAGAAGGCAGCAAAGAGCTTGCATTTATATACCACCTTTGAAGCCCTCAGGATTCCCATAAGTGCTTTGCACTAATTATTTACATTTCGAAGTGTAGTCACTGTTGCACCATAGGGAAATATGGCAACACATTTTTACATAGCAAGATCCCACAAATAGTAGTGTAGCAAATGATATCATCTGTTTTGTGGTTTTAGTTGAGTGTCAGTCTAGATTATGTGCTTTCGTCTCTAAAGTGGGGCTTGAACCCACAAACTTCTGACTCAAAAGTGATTGCTACCACTGAGCCAAGGTTGACACTTATAAGCAAACTTAAAAAAGGAAATGTAAAAGGACAAGATGATGTGATGTACAAGGTAGCTAAGATGTTAAAGGAAAAGTGTACTGATGTAGTGGAGATGTGGATGTGCAAATCCACAGATGAAGAACTAGACAGAAGGTATAAATGTTGGAGGAATTTTTTCATGCAGTTATTCAAATATGCAATGCATCATTACAAATGGTTATTGAAGCTAAGTTAATCACAGCACTTCACAGAAAATGTGACAAACACTTGAAGAAATGTATTATATGCTACTGGAGAAAAGCAGAGCAATAGAATGAAGTGCAAGTATTACTGATAATGGAGTCAGCATAGTGGGCTAAATGGCCTCTTTTTGGCCTAAAATGTCTATGATTGTTAAGTATAAGAGCAATAAAATTCCAAAGAAAAATCAAGAGCTAACAACCAGAGGGAAGAAAAATTCAAGAGGTGATTGTATTAGAACAGGAAGACATTTTATGTTGGATGTCAATTAAGATGGATTCTACTGGCGAGATGGAACTTGATACTCATGCACATCTCCCAGTAGGTTTCAGTGACCTGGGAGTTCATTGGCAATCTGCCCCATGGATTTTTAATAAAAGGTGCGTGGGAGCCTAAAAGAAGGCAAGTGCCAATATAAAAAAAAGTTCCACCATCTCTTTTTTCCCCCCAAGCATTAAATTTGAGCGTTTGGCACAAAATACAGTTTTCATCATGCCAGGTCAAATGCAGATTAATACTATAAACTGTTGCTGAAACAGCCAATAGTTAATGATTTGAGACAGAGAATTTCACACTAGTAGAGGACAAAGCTGCATATAGAAAGTACAGATGACAACTGAAAAAGGAAATAAGAGGAGCAGAGTGCATAAGCCTAGATTAGCAGTTAACATAAAAGAGAACCCATAAGACTTTTAAAAACATAAATAATGAAAGTGTAGTCAAAGGAATGATGCGACTGATTAGGGACTAAAAGAAAAGCTCTTCTTGTGGAGGCAGAAGGCATGGCTGAGGTACTAAATGAATACTTTTGCATCTATTTTCTGTGAAGATGATGTTGCTAATATCACAGTAAAGCAGGAGGGCGTAGCGAAATTCGATAGAATAAAAATTGATAAAGAGGAGGTACTGAAAAGCTAGATGATCATAATTTGGAGCTTATTGTTCCCTTAGAATTCAAAGAAATGCAGGTGGACTAGAACTACTGCAGATCACTTAATCAGAGGTTAAACATGTCATAAATCAAACTACATACAGTGGTTTGTGGAGTTTAATGCTTGTGGGTTGAAAAAGGGCGGTTCTTGTACTGTTGTTACCTTGTTGGTGCATAAACCAAAACTGTGCCAAGATAATGTGCAGTTTGATTGCGACTGATTTAAACTGCATACATAGCCTAAAAGGCTTCACGTTATGCACCAAAGGCCCATGAAGGCAAAAAGCCTGGAGTCGCCTGTTATCAAGTATAAGAAAGGAGTATAGTGAAGGTATAACGGAGTTCCTGCAGACTATAAACAAGTATGGTACGCAGAAAATGTTCAATGCTGTATTATGGTCTACAGCTCAAGAATTCTACTCATGACTGATAGAGATAAACAAAAACAGAAATTACTTTCATGCAAAAAAAAATAATCAATGGTGACAGAACCATCAATTTTATGTGAACGATGCTATGACCATATTGTTAGGAATCACATTCAGGAAATCAAAAGGGAACTGAATTGATAATTTAGCACACAGCAGTTTGGTTTAGAAGCTGAAAAGGAACACATGAAAAATACCATGCATGGTAAATAGAAGTGGGGAGAATAGTTCAAAGATTATGAGAAAGCATTTTGTAGGGTGAAGCACCAAAAAATGAATGTCCTGCAAAGAATCAAAAATGATGGAAAATACATGATATTTATGACAAATGTTTTACGAGTAAAAAAAAGTGTAAGTGATAATGAGTTAACAGAATAAAGAAAAATCAGAAGAATGAGTCAAAAATATGTCATATAAAAGGCTGTGTTTGCTGACAAGCAGGACTGGCACATGCGCAAATGTAGCCTTATAGACAGAAATGTCACTGTCTGCGACGTCTCAGGCAGCTGCCAGTAATGAAAATGGCATTGCTCAATTTGACACAAAAAAACTGAACCCAAACCCCCTCAACCCTCAATGGCCACTATCGCCGCCTTCACCCCTTCCCCCAAGAGTACCCCACTCCCTCCCGCGACCGCCTTCTTGCCACTCCATACCGCCACTTCAGACTGCTTGTGGGGTGCGAGCGGCAAGGTGGGAAACAAGCAACGGGATGGAGCAACATAGAGTCTGAAGCAGCGGGATGGAGCTGCGAGCAGGGGGCTGCGGGAGATAACTGCTGGAGGGAGTGGGGAACAGAAGCTGTAATTGAAGCGCCGATTGCAGGAAGGAGCAGAGTACTATTGGAGGGGATGGAGGCAGCTATTTAGGGGTGAAACAACGGTGGACGTCATTACGTGGTGATGTTGATGCGCACCTGCACAGACCCATACTGGCAAGCTGGCAAATGTTCAGACGCACTGATGACGTCGGCGATTGCTCAGCTCATGCTCTGCATTGTCAAGAGGCACTCCTTATATCAAACTTTTCAACATGTACTTCATTATTGGGGCTGTATGGGTAACTTAGAGGTTGCACTCATGATTAATGGAAAACTTATGAACACGGCACAGTGGCGCAGTGGATAGCACCGCAGCCTCACAGCTCCAGCGACCCGAGTTCAATTCTGGGTACTGCCTGCATGGAGTTTGCAAGTTCTCCCTGTGTCTGCGTGGGTTTCCTCCGGGTGCTCCGGTTTCCTCCCACATGCCAAAGACTTGCAGGTTGATAGGTAAATTGGCCATTATAAATTGCCCCTAGTATAGGTAGGTGGTAGGGAAATATAGGGACAGGTGGGGATGTGGTAGGAATATGGGATTAGTGTAGGATTAGTATAAATGGGTGGTTAATGGTCGGCACAGACTTGGTGGGCCGAAGGGCCTGTTTCAGTGCTGTATATCTAAATCTAAATCTAAAAAATATCGAAGTATGTTGATGATACAGTACAGATTGAAGATAGGTTACAAAAGATACTTGAGAAGACATGAGTTAGTCGGGGAACTTTTAGGGAACATTAATCATAGTATCATAAGGGGCTGGATTTTACCTACCCTCCGGAGACTGGCTGGGGGTGGGCGGGACGCCTTGTAAAATGACTGAATTGGGAGGGGAGCCTAATGTCTTCCCACCACAAGATATTCTAACGGCAGGAACGACAGTGGCATGGCCTCCTGCTTACTGGAGGCAAGCAGCCAATTAAACCAATTAATAGGCTAATTAAGGGCCACTTCCCACCCCTGCTAGCATTTTACTGGCATCAGGACAGGCCTTCACCTCATGGGGCGACCATTAGGAAAATCATGGCGGCCTCCCAGTAGGTTCTGGGGAAGGGGACCTTCCTTAGTGGCCGCTCCATGGCCAGAGGACTGGAGTATTGCAAATGTTACACCCATGTTCAAAAAAGGGTCTGAGGCAGAACCCAGCAACTACAGACCAATCAGTTTAACCTCAGTGGTGGAAAAGCTTTCAACGACGACAATCGGGACAAAATTAACTGTCATTTGGATAAGTGTGGATTAATCAGGGAAAGTCAGCACAGATTTGTTAAAAGAAATCGTGTTTAACTAATTTGATTTGAGTTTTTTGATGATGTAACGGAGATGGTTGGTGAGGGTAATGCAGCTGATGTGCTGTATATAGGCCTGTAAAGGCACAAGTGAATTAAGCAAGGCTGGATTGCATCTATTTTAATGCAAGGAGTCTTACAAGTAAGGCAGATGAATTGAGGGCATTGATTAACACATGGGAATATGGCATTATTGCTATCACAGAGACATGATTAGAGATTAGAGATACAGCACTGAAACAGGCCCTTCGGCCCACCGAGTCAGTGCCGACCATCAACCACCCATTTATACTAATCCTACACTAATCCCATATTCCTACCAAACATCCCCACCTGTCCCCATGATTGAGGGAAGGGCAGGACTGGCAGCTCAATATTCCAGGGTATAGAATCTTCCGGCATGACGGGGTTGTAAAAGAGGAGGTGGCATTGCATTATTGATCAAGGAGTCAATTACTGCAATAAAGAGGGATGATATTTTCGAAGGTTCCTCAAATGAGGCCATATGGGTAGAACTTAAAAACAAAAGGGGGCAATCACTTAGCTGGGAGTGTACTATAGGCCTCCAAACAAACGGGGAGAGATAGAGGAGCAGATAGGTAGACAAATCTCAGACAGGTGTAAAAATAATAGGGTAATAATAGTAAGGGATTTCAACTTCCCCAATATTAACTGGGATAGTCTTCGTGCAAAAGGCTTAAAGAGGGCGGTATTCTTAAAGTGCATACAGGAGAGCTTTTTGAGCTAGCACATAGAAGGTTCTACAAGAGAAGCGGCGGTACTGGACCTAATCCTCGGGAATGAAGCCAGACAAGTGGTAGAAGCATCAGTGGGGGAGCATTTCGGGGATAGTGACCATAACTCTAAGATTTAAGGTAGTTATGGAAAAGGACACGAAATTGGGGGAAGGCCGATTTCAATATGATAAAACAGGATCTGGTCAATGTGGGCTGGGAGCAGCTACTTGTAGGAAAGTCTATGTCAGGCCAGTGGGAGTCATTCAAAAAGGCAACAGTGAGAGCTCAGGGCCAACATGTTCCCATAAAGGTGAAGGGTAGGACAAAAAAGTCCAGGGAACCTTGGAAATCAAGGGGTATAGAGGATTGAATAAGGAAAAAAAAGCTTAGGGCAGATTCAGAGCACTGAAAACAGCAGAGGCCCTAGAGGAGTATAGAAAGTTAAGTAATTATGAGAGTGAAGAGCAGGCATGAAAAAACACTGGTAGGCAAGATAAAGGAAAATCCCAAGGCATCTTATAAGTATATTGAGGGCAAGAGAATAACCAGGGAAAGAGTAGGACCCAATAGGGACCAAAGTGGCAATCTGTGCATGGAGCCGGAACATAGATGAGGTTTTAAATGATTACTTTTCATCTGTGTTCACTATGGAGAAGGACGATGTAGGTATAGAGATCCGGGAGGGGGAGTGTGATATACTTCAACAAATTAGCATTGAAAGGGAGGAGATATTAGCGGTTTTAGCAGGCTTAAAAGTGGATAAATCCCCAGGCCCAGCTGAGATGTATCCCAGGCTGTTATGTGAGGCAAGGGAGGAGATAGCAGGGGCTTTGGCACAAATTTTTTAGGGTTTTAGAGAGGGTGCAGAAAAATTAATGAGAATGGTTCCACGGACGATGGACTTCAGTTACGAGGATAGATTGGAGAAGCTGGGTTTGTTCTCCTTCGAGAAGAGAAGTCTAAGAGAAGATTTGATCAAGATATTCAAAATCATGAGGGGTCTTGACTGAGTCTTTGGAGAGAAACTGTTTCCACTGGCGAAAGGGTCGAGAACCAGAGGATACGGATTTAAAATGATTGGAAAAAGAGCCAACAGTGACATGAGGAAAAACAGTAAAGGAGATAGATAAAAATAAAGAGGGGGTATTTAAAAGGTTGATAAAGTAGAAATGTTGTCCAATGCAGATGGGATGCATTCTGGATTGCTGCAGGAAGGGTGAAAATAGTCACAATTTTCTAATCTTCCTTGAATAAGGGAGTGGTGTCAGAGGACTGGAGAATTACAGATATTACACCCCTGTTCAAGAGAGGGGAGAAGAATAAACCTGACAACTATAGTTCAGTCAGCCTAACGCCCATGTTGGGGAAACTTTTAGACAATAATCCAAAACAAAATTAATTGTAACTCAGAGAAATATGGGTTAATAAAAGTCAGCCAATTCAGATCATTTAAAGGTAAATTGTGCCTGACTACCTTGATTGAAAAGTACCACAAAATAAACCTTTTAGCAAAACTGAAGCCAATGGGATTAAAGGGGCAACGGCAGTGTGGATAAGGAATTGACTAAGGGACACAAAGCAGATTTCCATCGTTGGAGGGAAGCGTACACTGGTGTTCCCGAGGAGTCGGCATCAGGGCCACTGGTCTTTTTGACATATTCTTCGTGACCTGGACTCGGTGATACAGGACATAATTTCAAAGTCTGCAGACAATATGAAACTCAAATGTAGCAAACATTGAAAGGAATAGTAAGAGATTTAAGGAGGACATAGAAGGACAGGTGGAATGGATAGGCACATGACAAATGAATTTAACAGAGAAGTGTGAAATGATGTATTTTGGTGGGAACAATGAGGAGGGGCAACATAAACTAAATGGTTTAATTTTAAATTGGGTATAGGAACAAAGACACCTGGGAGGGTACGTACACAAATCTTTGAAGGAGGCAGAACAAGTGAGGCATAAAATACAAAAGCAAGGAAGTTATGCTAAATCTTTGTAAATCATTGTTTAGGCCTCAGCTAGTATTGTCTCTAATTCTGGACACCACAAGGATGTCAAGATGTTGGAGAGGGTACAGAGGAGATTTACTAGAATGGTACTATGCACGAGGGACTTTAGTTACAAGGTGAGACTAGAGAAGCTGGGGTTGTTGTCTTTAGAGCAGACAAGGTTAAAGGGAGATTTAACAGAATTGTTTTGATGGGGTGACAAAGGAGAACTTACCAATGGCAGAAGGGTCAGTAACCAGAGGACATAGATTTAAGGTACTTGGCAAAAGAAGTAAAGACGACATGAGGAAAACTTTTTTTTTTTTTTAAAACGCAGTGAGTTGTGATGATCTGTGATGGACTGCCTGAAAGGGTGGTGGAAGGAGATTCAATAATAACCTTCAAAAGGGAACTGGATACATAACTGAAAGGGAAAAATCTGCAGGGCCATGGAGTAAAAGGCAAGGGAATGGGACTAATTGAATAGCTCTTTAAACAGCCGGCACAGCACAACAGGCATATTGGCCTCTGTCTGTGCTGTTAAGATTTTATGAATATCGTATGATTCGGCACAAACAGGAGGAACTTCACCAGCTCTGTTTGAAGTTTAAACAGTGGAGGTCGAAAGAGATTTTGGGGTCCAGGTACATAGATCATTAAAATGTCACGAACAGTTACAGAAAATAATCAAAAAAGCTAATAGAATGCTGGCCTTTATAACTAAAGGACTAGAATACAAGAGGATAGAAGTCATACTTCAACTATACAAAGCCCTGGTTGGAACCCATCTGGAGTACAATGAGCATAATTTAAGAAGGATATATTAGCCTTGGATAGAGTGCAGCATAGATTTACCAGAATGATACCCAGACTCCAAGGATTAAAATCACAAGGGTCCAAATCCCTGGAAAGTAGAAGGTAAGAGAGGATTTGATCGAAGTTTTCAAGACATTAAGGGAAACAGATAGGGAAGATACAGCGAAACTATTTCTGCTGGTTGGGGAGTCTAGGACTACAGGGCATAGTCTATAAGTTAGAGCCTGACCTTTCAGGAGTGAAATTAGTTAACACTTCAACATGCAAAGGGTGGTAGAAGTTTGGAACTCTCTTCCGCTAAAGGCAATCGATGCTAGGTCCGTTGTTAATTTTAAAACTGAGATTGACAGATTTTTGTTAACCAAAGGCTTAAAGGATATAGGCAAAGGTGGGTGTATGGAGTTAGGTCACAGATCAGCCATGATCTCACTGAATGGCAGAACAGGCTGGAGGAGCTAGATAGCCTACTCCTGTTCCTATGTTTCATGAGATGAAATAAAATATGAAATATAGTTACAAGTTCAATAGGATTAGGTAATTTAAAGTCAACAGATTTCTGAGACAAGTTTTTCATTAAACTGGTTTAAAAATTTTACACTTACTTAAATGCTACAAAGGTCATGGCCTTGAAGAGAGTACCTACATTGGAGAGACACCAGGTAGCATCTTCTTGAGGCAAGATCCCAGGTTCCCCACCACCTCATTCACCTCTTCTGATGAAGTTAGTTTCAGAGGAAAAGTGCATCGATCAGTTTCTACAACCAACTGAAAAATATCAAAACAATTCATAAATGTTTCAAATTATTAAGGACTTTAGTCTTGTGGAACTCAGATTTTATGCTATACCATTCCTTCTCATATCCAATGATAAGCACCTGTTGGGTCAGTCTCACTAATAATATTTCTCTTTTTCACCATTTCAAAACAGGTTGACAAGTTGGTGCCATTCTTATGCATTTTCCTTGTACTGGATTTACAGCAGCATAACGCAATACAAAGGGTTTGTTGGAATAACTAAATGCTTAAAGAGCAGGGTGACTTTTAGCAGTATCTGCTTTGGAGGGGGGAGTAAAAATAAAAAGAGCAAGGGACTACTCTATCTTTTGTATGTTGCCACTAAAGTGAATTAACTGTAAGCCTGGAGAAATTTACCATTTCATTCCATGTCTGTGAAGGCATGTTATGGGATTAGGGAGAGGAATCTTACTATATATACATATCCTGGGGTCTATGACCCTTAATACATTTCTATCAGGCTAAGGTTGATTTATCATCCAATTAGACTGTTTTCAAAATTGCTGAAGGACTTGAGACAATCAATATCACCAGTTGGAGAAAATCATAGACAATGGATTGCATTTTTAAATGGAATTCAAAGGGATAAAAGATGTGGCATGGATTCCTTTTACATGCAAATCAAAGCCAAAAACATCACCCAAAACACAGGCAACCGAATAGACTTACCCTGCATGATTCCCCAAATTTGACCATGAAATATTGATCACAAACAGGGAATGAAATAAAAATTGTGATCAGATTACATTTTTGCATATATTTAAAGATGCTCTGTAAAAGCTCTTCTGTTTCCAAATGAAAATTTCCCCAGTTTCGCTGGTCCTGGAACTTAGTAACACACTACAGTAGATGCCCTTGTGCAACTCCACTTGGATCAGAACATTTTCACTTGCTTGTTATGCAAGTGGCTTCCTTAGACCCTATCATTACCTAGGCTACACCCGCACGGTATGTGCAAAATGAGCAAGAAAAGCATTTTCTGATGAACTTCTAATGCATTACTACTGATTCATCATAAGTGAAATTAATGTAAACTTTACAGCAGTAGCAAGTAGGGGTGGGTCAACTTGTGCCTTTGGAACACTGCTATTCTGAAAAAGGAGTTAATTTATTTTTAATATCCATCATCACTTCTCATCTCCACATTCACAGAGTTTTGCAAGGCTTTCTCTCGAGCATTAGATCAGTGAGGCCTTTGACAAGTTAATGATCGACATTTGCCTCCACTTATTATTGTGTTAAATTGAAGCTGTGGACAGCAGTCCCCAAAGTTATAAATTCGTAAAGAAGCATGGTGGGTAGGCATCTTAATTAATTCACTGCAGACAAGTACCATAAGCAACCTAAATGCTGTGAATCAAAAGTGCTTATTTTGAGAAGATGCAAAGTACAAACAATTGTCCTCTATGCTTCAGAACATGCTGAAATGTACTCGGAGGACATGTAATGAGAAACGTTCTGCTGCTGTCAGTAATGCCACAGCGTTGGTTTCACCCAGAAGTAAGCCTTAAAAAATATTTTCAAAGCTTTAAATTAGAATGTTGAGGGGGACCATCCAGCCAACTATTCATTGTTTGAAGTAATCCAGAGTCAACAATTTTAATGGACTTTGTAAAGTAACACTTGAAAAACAGGAGTACTTTATTAAACATCCTTGTCAACATACTTTGCAGCGAAGTACACTGCATTTTGCAGCTGTTACACGAAACCTACTTGGTTCATGTGCTAATGGAGGATCAGGGCATCTCCCTACCCTTCAATGACATCGCAGATAATATAGGCCGGGGTGGTGTGTTGGCTATGGAGGGTTGGACAGCAGCCCACCCATGTAGGACTAGAGCTGTTGTGGCATAAGTGAGCTTTCAAAAAGACTGACAAGATAGCAGACACAAAACACTGTTGGAGATGTTTAAAGTTTGTGGAACTAATGGGAATTGGATCAAAAATTGGCTAGAAATGGAGCAACAGGAGAAGTTAAAGGTATGTTTTTGGAAGGGTTCGAAGTGGGTAGCCAATTCGCACACATTACTGCTCTGGGACCATTTCTATTCACTACATCAATGACTTACGTATAGAACTAGAGGAAGTGGTGTCCAGAATCCGCATAATATACTAAAATAGGAAGCTTAGTAAATAATTCTGAGAACTAAAGGATGCTGCAAGGGAATAGTGATGGAATGGGGAAAAAGTAGCAGTTGGAATTCAGTCTCAGTAAATGCATGATGATACATTTTGGTTACAAAAAAGTAATTATACTTTGAATGAAGGGAAGTTGGGTGACGTGAAACAGCAAAGGGATTTGTGAGGGTTCAGGATCACAAGACCTTAAAAATAGCGCACTAAGTGGATAAGGCCATGAAAAAATACTACGGAAATACTGGGTTTTATGACAAGAGGTATATAATGTAAAAGTCGAGGTGCAATGGAGAACTTGTATAAAACTGTATTAAAATTGTAGTTGAGGTAGTGTGTGTAGTTTTGGGCTCCACTCTATAAGATGGATGTTAAGGCAACAGAAAAGACACAATATATATTCATCAGAATGTTGGTGGGAATGAGGAAATGCAAATATTAGGAAAGACTTGAAAAACTGGGGCTGTTTTCATTAAAACAGAGAAGATTGCAGAGTGATTTTATAGAGGCGGTTACAATTACAATGGGATCAAAGAGAGACTGGAATTTTGCCACAACGGCTGAGGTCCCACTCCAATTAAGGATAGCGGCCCACCCACAAAAGCTACCAGCCCAATCAGAGGGCCAGCAGCTCAGCTGCGCCACCGCTCGTGGTGACCATTGCTGAGGCTGTAGCTATGAGCAGAGGGTGCCTTAATAGCCGAGACGCCTTTGAAGAGGAGTAAGTACTCTTGGGGGACGTCAGGGCCAGGCAGGCAGGCCTGCCCCAGCAATTTGGGGGAGGTGGGGGGGAGATGTTGTGCAGAACAAACGCCACCATGGAGTGCCTGAAAAGGAGCATTCCCCCGGAGTCTGCTGGAAGGCCACCAGGTTTCACTGCACAGTCACCCTATGTGGCGGCAGTGCCCCCCCCCCCCCCGATCTCTGGCAAAATGCCCACAGAGGCAGAAAGAGACCGTTAATTGGCCACTTAGGCGGGCACCTTTCCCGTCGCAAAATGGCATGATGGTGGGAAGATGTTAGGCATGGCCGCTGACACCTTCCAGCGCCATTTTGCGAGTTAGGACAGAGCAAGAGAAATATCGAACATATGAGGAAAGTCCTGCTAAGCTACACGCATGTGCTGCTGTGCAGCCACCTGGAAGGTATCACACAAGACCTTGTGCTGTGTGAAATACTGTGCATGTGTCGCATAAAAAAAATGTTCAAGGCATCACGTAGTGAAAAAACAGGCCATGTACAAAGTCAAAAATTTAAAGGTAACATTGGTTGTGAGGATGTAGGATGCATTACGAGAGCTGGATCTGAATCAGAAAAGTTCTCAACATTTAAGAGGTGAGGGTAGCTGCTTTAAAGTCAAAGGAATAAAGGAACACGGAGAAAGGATACGCACACGAGGTCAGGACAAGTGCTTGTGAAGGTTACACCAAGATAGACTGGTTGGGCCAAACAAACTGTTTGCGTGTTGTAACCTTTATGTAATTCTATGAATGGGGACAGGGGAAATGCACAGGAGGATGGAGTCAGAGGAATAAAAGTGCTGGGTGCGCAACGGTGGAGAGAGGATAGTATCGCTAACGGCTAAAGAGACAGGAAGGGCAATAATGAATGTTTTAATTTGAAGCACTGGAGAGCCAGAAGACCAAATGGGTCAGAAATATGACTTCTTGTGCATTAGCATATGGGTAGCAGTTGGGCAACTAAGTTGAAAGAGGGTGGAAAAGTCTCAAAGTGACAAAAGCAAGAATGAAGATTTCACTAGCAGATAAGCTAAGGTGGGGAATGTTGGAGATGGAAGTCGACAGCCTTTGAGACAGAGAGAGGCAATGAGCTTAAAAGCTCAGTTAAGGATTGAATGGAACCCTGAGATTATGAATAGTCTGGTCAACCCAAGGTAACAACCAAGGTGGTGTTGGAAACTACGGGAAGGATACCAAATGTGACTTGTGCCAAAGACACTGGGTGGAATTTTACGAGCCTGCAGGTGGTGGGCAAAGAGGCTGATAGGCAGAAGTTTCCCAGCAGTGGGAATAGCAGCAGCAATTTAGACAATTAAAGGCCCAATTAAGGGCCATTTTCCCTGCCCACTGGCATTTTGCTGGTGGCAGAGATGCCCCCTCCCACTGTGTGAGGAGGTGGCCTCCCTGCAGCTTGAAGGAAGAGGGGGACCATTGGAGCAGGAGGCTCCACGGTCCAAGGTGGGGGCAGCCAGCAGCAAAGGCCGCCCCCACAGCCCCGACTCCACTGCTGGAGAGGTTTCCCCTTTGACTGCTGAGGCCTGCCTGCTTGATCCCAGCAAAAAAACACTACCATTCCTGCAAGGGCACCTCAAAACAGAGGTGCCTTCATGTTTCCTTTGCTGCCCAAGCAGCAGCCACCTGTCTTGGTGGCCAGCCCTCTGATTGGGCGGCAGCATAGAAGACCGGCCCAGCTTCTCTAATTGGCTGTCTTTCCTGCCTGCTAGCTCCACCTCCTGGCAATATCACGGGGGAAGTCCTGCCTCCCTCCCTCCAGAGTGTGCCGGCCACCTGAAAAACTCCCCAACGTTGGCACTTGACCCCTTCTGGGAAGGTCCCGCCCAATAGGTTTGTTCCTCCCAGTGGTTAACTGGGGAAAGTTACAACTCATCTAAGACTGTATGCTGTGGAACTAGTCTGAAAACATAAAGAGTATGAAAGACTCCAGAAAGATGGTGGAGAAGAAAACCTGATGTTGTTTGCATACGTGTATAAAGTGATTCCATTTCTGTAAATAACCTGGCCAAAGGCAGCACAGTGGCACAGTGGTTAGCACCACAGCCTCGCAACTCCAGCGACCCGGGTTCAGTTCTGGGTTCTGCCTGTGCGGAGTTTGCAAGTTCTCCCTGTGACCGCGTGGGTTTCCGCTGGGTGCTCCGGTTTCCTCCCACAGCCAAAGACTTGCAGGTTGATCGGTAAATTGGCCCCAGTGTAGGTAGGTGGTAGGAGAATTGAGGGAAGGTGAGGACGTGATAGGGAATATGGGATTAATGTAGGATTAGTATAAATGGGTGGTTGATGGTCGGCACAGACTCTGTGGGCCAAAGGGCCTGTTTCAGTGCTGTTTTTCTCTATGACTCTATGACAGATTAGAAAGAGGAGGGGTCATAGATGAACCCTTGGGGGACCTCCCGAGATAGTGGTGAGGGGGTAGGATGAGAAGATTGAGAGATGCGCTCTGGCTGTATAGAGAATGGATAAGAGTGGAAGCAAGCAGCAGCAGTCCAATAGAGCTGGGAAACACAAGCAGGTTTGGAAGATGATCACACGGTTGACTGCCAAAAAGCTATAGAATGGTCAAGGAGCACAAAGATAATATACCATGGTCACAGTCAAAGACAACATTGTATGCAACTTTGGTTCGGGCATTACATTGCTGAGGGAAATTACATTGATCGGAGGGATTCAATCAAGGAGTTGAGTATAGATCTGGAAGGAGACAACATGTTCAAGGATCTTGGAAAGGAATTGGATGTGGGAGATAGAATGGTTTTAGAAAGGTAACCAGAATCAGGATTTGGTGTTTTGAAGGGGAGGGTGAAGTAATATGGTTTTGAAAAGTGGGGGATATTGTCTGAGGGAAGGGAACCATACTGGCTAAAATAAAAAGCAGGAAGCTGAGCGATCAGGTGTTTAGTGGCAATGGGTTGACGTAGCAGGAGATAGGCCGCATGAGGAAAATCAGTTTGGAGAGGTTGGGAGGGAGATGGGAGATACTGGACATAAATGAGAGTTCAGGACTACATTGGGGAGGGGGAAGCAACAGAGATAACTGAAGTGATGAGTTCCACGCACTTCAGGTTAACAGTGATGATGAGGATGGAAGGGGCAGAGGAAAGGAGTTGAGGAAGCAGTTGGGACTGGAAAGAAATAGTCCGGTGTTATCATTGCCCTCCAGAATGATCCTAAAGTAACAAGCAATTTTGGCAGAGGAAAGCAAAGCCCAGTCGAGCCTGATGTAGCCCAGATGGATGAGAAAATGGATGGCTAAGCCAGTGGTGCGTCAAATCTGCTCATTTGTGGAAGCCATGCCGGTGGAATGACAGATGATGATGATGATTTTCCTAGAGATAAGGACATCAAAGGTGGAAGCAAGGAAGTGATTCTGCAAATTATATAGGGGAGTTATCCTTAGTGCCCTGGCCAATAGTTATCCCTCAATCAACATCAGAGAAACAGATTATCTGATCATCATTACATTCCTGCTTCTGGGTGCAAATTGACTTGCTACATCTCCTACATCACAACAGTGACGACACTTCAAAAAGTACTTCGGGACATCTTGTGGCTGTGAAGGGTGTTATATTAAGATAAGTCTTTGTGTCTTAACAAGAGACGAGTTATTGAAGAAGGCAAATGGAGAGCTAAAGGTTAGGTGACACAAAATTTGAGAACATGATTGTAAGTGACTTGGGTGGGAGGAGAGGTTTTATCAAGGGGTAGATATAAAGGAAGTGGGATTGAAGGAGAGTAATGGAACGTGGATGGTAAGGGATACACGGTAGTAGTTGGAGATAGCCTTGTTGGTTTCACCAACAATGGCCACATGGCTATGGGCGATGGCAAGGTTAAGGGAATAGCAAATAAATATGGGGAGGAAAGGTTGGGATAGGGAACATTGATGGTGGCAAATACATCCTGAGGAGAAAAATCTGAGATGTAGCTGAGATGGAGACTTAAATCACAGGATGAGAAGAAACTGAACTCGCAAGAGCTAGTAGAACCAAACCTGGTAGTAGAAATTAGTCATTCCAGTAGACAATGAGAATAAAACCGGACAGACCACCGGCATCAACCTTGGCACTGGAAATGATAAAGGCACTTGCTGCCAAATCGACCCTGCAAAGTCCTCCTCATTAACATCTGAGGACTGGAACCAAAATTGGGAGCGCTGTCCCACCGACTAGTCAAGCAACAGCCTGATATAGTCATACTCACCAAATCATACCTTACAGCCAATGTCCCAGACTCCTCCATTAGCAACCCTGGTATGTCCTGTCCCACTGCAGGACAGACACAATTGAGGTGGGGACACAGTTGTATACAGAGTCTGGAGGGAATGGCCCTGGGAGTCCTCAACATTGACTCCGGACTCCATAGCATCAGATCAAACATGGAAAAGGAAGCCTCCTGATGATTACCACCTGCCACCCTCCCTCAACTGATGAATTAGTTCTCCTCCAAGTTGAACATCACTTAGAAGAAGCATTGAAGGTAGCAAGGACACAGATGGGGTAGCACCACTACTGACTGAGCTGGCTGAGTCCTGAAGGGCATATCTGCCACACTGGGTCTGCGGCAGGTGGTGAGGGAACCGACAAGAGGGAAAATGACCATGTCTTCACCCATCTACCTGTCGCAGATGGACAGTATTGGTCGGAGTGACCACCACATGATGTTTCTGGAGATGAAGCCCTGTCTTTACACCAAGAATAACCTCCATCGTTTTGAGTGGTACTACCACCATGCTAAATGGGATAGATTCAGAGCAGATCTACCAGCTCATAACTGGGCATCAATGAGGTGCTGAGTGCCATCAACCACAAGCTGTAACCTCATGGCCCCGGCATATACCTCACTCTATCTTAACCATCAAGCCAGGGATCTACCCAGGTACAAGGAGGAGTGCAGGAGAGCATGCCAGGAGCAGCACCAAGTGTACCTAAAAATGAGGTGCAAAGCTGGTGCAGCTACAAATGCAGGACTACATGCACGGCAAACAGCAGAAGCAACATGCAATAGACAGAGCTAAACAATCCCACAATCAACAGATCAGATCAAAGCTCTGCAGTCCTGCCACATCTAGTCGTGAATGGTGGTGGACAATTAAACAACTAACCTGTAAAGGAGGCTCCACAAACATTCCCATCTTCAATGATGGGGGAGCCCAGTAAGTGAGCGCAAAAGACAAGGATGAAGCACTTGCAACTCTCTTTAGCCAGATGTGCCAAGTGGATGATCCATCTAGGCCTCCTCCTGAGGTCCCCATCATCACAGATGCCAGTATTCAGCCAATTCGATTCACCCCCCGTGGTATCAAGAAACAGCTGAAGGCACTGAACATAGGAAAGGCTATCAACGCTGACAACACTCTGGCAGTAGCACTAAAAACATGTGCTCCACAACTAGCCACACACCTAGTCAAGTTGTTCCAGTATAGCTGTAACATTGGTAACGACCCAACAATGTGGAAAATTGCCCAGGTATGTCCTGTCCACAAAAAACAGGACAAATCTAATCCGGCCAATTACTGCCCCACCAGTCTACTCTCGATCATCAGCAAAGTAATGGAAGGTGTAATTGATAGTGCTGTCAAGTGGCAATTACCCGGTAAAAAAAACAGCTCACCAATGCTCAGTTTGATGACAGGGCCACTCGGCACCAGACTTCATTGCAGCCTTGGTCCAAACATGGACAAAAGAGCTGAATTCCAGCAGCGAGGTGAGCGTGATTGCCCTGGCCATCAAGGCAGCATTTGACCAAGTGTGGCATCAAGGAGCCCAAGAAAAAGTGAAGTTAATGGGAATCGAGGAAAAACTCTCCACTGGCTGGAGTCATATCTAGCACAAAGGAAGATGGCTGTGGTTATTAGCCGATCATCTCAGCCCCAGGAAATCGCTTCAGTTCATCAGGGTACTGTCCTAGGTCCAACCATCTTCAGCTGCTTCATGCAAGACCTTCCCTCCATCATAAGGTCAGAAGTGGGAATGTTCACTGATGATTGCACAGTGTTCAGTACCATTCATGACTCCTCAGATATGGAAGCAGTCCGTGCCCACATGCAGCAAGATCTGGACGACCTTCAGGCTTGGGCTGATAAATGGCAAGTAACATTTGCACCATGCAAGTACCAGGCAATGACTATCTCCAGCAAAAGAGAATCTATCCACGTCCCCTTGATATTCAACGGCATTATCGTCACTGAATCCCCTACTATCAACATTCTGGGCATTACCATTGACCAGAAACTGAACTGGGCCAGCCACATAAATACTGTGGCTACAAGAGCAGGTTAGAGACAGGAAATTCTGTGGCAAGTAATCCACCTCCTGACTCCACAAAGCCTTTCCACCATCTACAATGCACAAGTCAGGAGTGTGGTGTGTTATGAATGTACTTTCATTTTTTGTTAAATTTTGAGGACTTGCGTTGTAGAACTGAAAAAAGGATTCCATAGATGCTGGACTTAGTGTTTTTTTTTTAATAAGAGGTAATTGTAAGGTCTTTTAGACTTTGTTTGTAAACATCTACTGCAAGTCACTTGTCTTCAGATAATTGCCCAGCAGGGGCTTTTTGACTTGGGGGAGATGTTTACAGAGAAGTGACAGATCAGGATTTATAGGAGACAGGAGGCTTGACTCGGGATATTGTTTTAGTTTTGCTTTGGACGGTCAGTTGGAGTTTTAAAAATCAACCTGAAGGACAAAACTCCTGCTCAGCCTGTTCCGTCTCTTTGAAAATCCTGCCAGTTTTTCCATCTCTTTGAGAAGCTCTTAGAAGCAAGTGTAAGAACTAGAGAAATTGATGATGCATTCCTCCTGAAAGGCCCACCTGAAACCCTGGTTGTCGTATTTCTCCTGAGACGCTGGAAAAACTTGCCGGATAAATCCTCGACGCTGCCTGAACGAATTGCTCCAGAGAACAGCCGTCTCTGCGTATTTGGTACGCCAAACCAAAAAAGGGACAAAAGACATCTTTCCATATCTGCTCTTTTTCCTTCATGAATTAGCAAGTATTTGGCCAAAGTATTCATTTTGTCTTTTTTTTAAATAAAGGAGCTCTAAAAAGAAAATCTCTACTTCTTTGGTTAACCAGTGGGGGGGGGGGGGGAAAGAGGTTGGCGTGAGGCCAAGGTAAAAAGGGAATTTTCATATTTCAATCTGTGCGTTAATGCTTTGCTTCATTACTGATTAAGTCTTGTTTTACAATAAACGGATAATTGTGTTGTTTATTCAAGATACCGAGTCGGTGTATTTTCTTCTGGGATAAAAAATGGAGTCTATGATTGACCGTATTGGTAACTGGGTAAACATTTAAATATATGTTATGACCTGTGGAGAAGTGGAACTGGAAAAACAGTGCACTCCTCCCGCCTCAGTCGGAACAGATGGAATGTTCCCTACTTGCCTGGAGAAGTGCAGCTCCAACATTCAAGAAGCTCCACACCCTCCAGGACAAAGAAGCCCACTTAATCGGTTTCCACCACCCATCCACCACTTTAAACATTCATCCCCTCTACCACCAGCGCACAGTGGCAGCAGTGTGTACCATCTAAAGATGGACTGCAAGCCAAACCTCCATTGACAGCACCTTCCAAACCCGCAACCTCAACCACCTAGAAGGACAAGGGCAGCAGACAGATAGGAACACTACAAGTCCTCCAAGTCACCCACTACCCTGACTTATATATTGCCATTCCTTCACTGTCTCTGGGTCAAAAACCTGGAACTCCCCCACTAACAGCACACCACTTGAACTACAGTAGTTCAAGGCGGCAACTCATCACCACCTACGCAAGAGCAATTTGGAATGGGCAACAAATACTGGCCTTGTTAGCGATGCTCACATCCCATGTATGAATAAAAATACAGTCCCAGTGGAAAGCAACAGTGAAATGTAAGTGACAGTAAAGTTGAGAAACCAGCAGAGAAATCCAGTTCACAGGCATGCGTCTTGAACATTTCTAAGGGCTTTCAACGAGAATCAAATTCAGTTTTGTAAAGTATTGGTGATGCCTACTAACAAGGCTTGCTACAGGCTTTAAGCTTTTAACAGATTGACAATAATGCTAAATAATGGAAACCTAACCCCATATGTTAAATCTCAATACTGAGAGATGTTGGTTAAGGAGTGAAACTGATAGAATGCTTAACATAATGCCCTAGTATTCTGTCTGCTCTCTGTACTGCTTAAATTAGTTTTGATTAATTCGCTTAGTCCCTTTTATTAGTGATTTTTTTGGGTAATCATTTTACTGCCTACGTAGTTTTAGAAATAGTTGTTCTTGTTTAAAACAAACTGTAAAGCTGGGCTGATTAAATTAGACAATGGTGTGAGATTAGAAGACCACAAGACTTGGGGGGGGAAAAAGCACAATGACTTGATATGGAGCATGCCTTGCTGGAGTTGCAATTTTTAACGCATAGGCACGGTTTACATGCACAAATACCTGATTGGCTGAGGACTGAAGGATACACTTGTAATGTACGCGTAGAAACTTATGATTGGCCACAAGAGGAGCAGCCGGGCGAGCATCAACATAATAAGGGATGTCCCTTCTGGGTCCACATGGCAGAGAATAATCAGAGATGGAAGGCGGAAAGAGGAAGTGAGGACCAAAAGGTCAGAGAAGAGAAAGTGCGCTCTGCCATCCAGCTACTGCACGGGAAATAAAGAGATCAGATTGTTCTATAAATCGCTGCCCAAGTTTTTAAACAGTTGATTGTGTGAACGTTCTACCTATTTTAATAAAGCTGTTTTACAACCCGCAAAATTGAGGTACATGAATTGAATCTAATCGCTATTACAGAGATATGGTTACATGACAGAGTCATAGAGAGATACAGCACCGAAACAGGCCCTTCGGCCCAACGAGTCCGTGCCGACCATTAACCACCCATTTATACTAATCCTACATTAATCCCATTTTCCCTCTCACATCCCCACCTTCCCTCAATTCTCCTACCACCTACCTACACTAGGGGCAATTTTTACAATGGCCAATTTACCTATTAACCCGCAAGTCTTTGGCATGTGGGAGGAAACCGGTGCACCCGGAGGAAACCCACAGGGAGAACTTGCAAACTCTGCACAGGCAGTACCCAGAACCGAACCCGGGTCGCTGGAGCTGTGAGGTTGCGATGCTGGCCACTGCGCCAACCCAATGATGATCAATGTTGGGAAATAAATATTCCAGGGTAAACAATATTTCGTAAAGACAGAATGGCAAAGGAGGAGGGGTAGCACTGATGGTAAAGGATGACATAAGGGCATTAGTGAGAAAGGATCTGACCTCAGAAGATCATGGAATCAGTACGGGTGGAAATAAGGAATAACAAGAATCAGAAAACACTGGTGGGAGTAGTTTCTAGACCCTCTAACAGTAGTTATACTCCTGGACAGAGCAGTAGCAAGAAATTATTGAGGCTTGTAACAAAGGCAATGTAATAATTTTGGGATGGATTAAATCTTCATGTAGACTGGGACAATGAAACAGATGATGAGTTTGTAGAATGTTTTTGGAACAGTTTCTTGGAGCAATATGTTGTGGAGCCAAGTGGGGATAAAGCTATCTTAGAATAAGTATTGTGTAATAAAGCAGGGTCAATTAGCAATGTCATAGTAAAAGATCCACTGGGAAACAGTGATCATAATACCACTGAATTCTATGCCAAGTTTGAAAGTGACATGCTCCAATTACAAACAAGAATTTTAAACTTAAACAAAGCCAATTACATAGGTATGAGGGGAGAACTGGCTAAGGTAAATTGGGTAAATAGACTAAAAGGTATGGCGGCAAATGAACATTGGGAAACCTTTAGAGAAATAATTCAAGATGTTCAACAAAAATACACTGCTTTGAAAAATAAAAACTCAGCAAGACAAACCCATCCGTGGCTCACTCAAAGTTAAGGTTAGTATTAGATTAAAAGAAAAGGCTTACAATGTTGCAAAAAAGAGTAGCAAATCTGAGAACTGGACATGTTTTGGAAACCAGCAAAAGGCCACCAAAAAGTTGATTTAAAAAAAAGGAAAAAATAGAATGAGAGTAAACTAAGCAGTAATATAAAAACAGATTGTAAGAGCTTTTATAGGTATATCAAAAAGAAGAAGAAAGAAGCTAAAGTAAACGTTGGCCCCTTAGAAGTAGAGACAGGAGAAATTATCATGGGGAATGAGGAAATGGCAGAGGCACTGAACAAAGATTTTGTGACTGTCTGAACAGAAGACGACACAAATTCCATACCAGAAATACATAGTAACCTAGGGGCTAAAAGAGTGAGGAAATTCATATCAGCAGAGATAAAGTATTGGAGAAACTTAAGGGACTAAAATATTACAAATCTCCAGGACCTGATGGCCTATTACCCTAGTGTTCTAAAAGCTATAGCTGCAGAGATAGTGGATGCGCTAGCCATGATTTTCCAGAATTCCTTAGATTCAGGAATGGTACCAGGCTGGAAGCTGGGAAATGTTACACCCCTTTTCAAGAAAGGAGAGAGAAAACAGGAAACTAATTAGCCTAATATCAGTCATTGGCAAAATGCTGGAATCTATTAAGCAAGTCTTAATAACGGATTTAGAAAAGCACAGCATGATTAGAGCAAGTCAACATGGTTTTACTAAAGGGAAATACTGTTTGACAAATTTATTGGAGTTTTGTGCAGATGTAACAAGTAGGGTAGATAAAGGGGTACCAGTTGATGTAGTATTTCCAAAAGGCATTCAATAAGGTGCCGCACAAAAAGGTTAATAGGCAAGATAAGGGCTCATGGAGTTGGGGGTAATATATTAGCATGGATAGATGATTGGTTAATGCACAGGAAGCGACGAGTGGGTATAGACTGGGCATTTTCAAGTTGGCAGGCAGTGAATAGAGAAATGCCGCAAGGATCAGTGCTGGGGCTTCAGCTATTTACAATCTATATTAATGACTTGGATGAAGAGAGAGAGAGTAACATATCGAAGTTTGCTGATGATACAAAGGTAGGTAAAAAGGTACGCTATGGGGAGGCCACACAAGCTGTAAAGAGATATAGCCAGTGTGGGGACAGATCAAAAGTAAGCTAATCAGCTAACAAACTAACTGTGGAATTGTATAAAAAATAACAAGCAGAAGCTAACAGGACAGCTGCAGATAGCTTAATAGTAGTCTATTGTTTACTAATCAGCCTAACAGTTCAAGGAGGAGGGGATGTGAAACTACTGAAATAAGATGCAAGAATAAAATGCTGAGTCGAATGAACCAATCATGCACTGATAATAGAAGTCTGCAAACCACTCAGAAACGGGGGAGGGGGAGGGGGCGTTACTAGTTTTGCTTGAATAACTACAAGAAAGGCTTGCTATAGTGAGCACATGTTCTTTTGTTTTGTTCTTTGTTCTTTTTGTATCCTTGCAATGTAACAATCACATACTGCAATAACATTTCTACAAGTTACGGTCGGACTACGTATCTCTTTGTAACTGATGGGATCCAACAGCCAGGTTAAGTGAGTGGGCAACAAAATGGCAGATGGAGTATAATGTCGGGAAGTGTGAAGTTCTTTTTGGTCGTAAGAATAGAAAAGCAGAATATTTTTTAAAAGGTGTGAAACTTCTAAGTGTCGCTGTTCTAAGAGACTTGGGTATGCTTGTTCAAGGAATGCAGAAAGTTAACATGCAGATACAGCAAGCAATTGGGAAGGCAAATGGCACATTGGCCTTTATTGCAAGGGGATCAGAAAATAGAAATAAGGAAGTATTGCTGCAATTGTACCGTGTTTTGGTGAGACCACATCTGGAGTGGTGCGTGCACTTTTGGTCTTCACATTTAAGGAAGGATACACTTGATTTGGAAGTGGTACAGCGAAGATTCATTACTTTGGTCCCTGGGATGAGGGGGTTGTCCTACGATGACAGACGAAGTAAATTTGGCCTGTATTCTCTGGAGTTTAGAGGAATGAGAGGTGATGTCATTGAAACATATAAGATTCTAAAAGGGCTGGGAAGAGTAGACACTGAAAAATTATTTCCGCTGGTCAGGGAATCTAAAACATGGGAGCCAATCATTTAGGTTTGAGATGAGGAGAAATTACTTCACTCAAAGGGTTGTGAATCTTTGGAATTCTCTAACCCAGAGGGTTATGGATGCTCCATTGCTGAATACATTTAAGGCTGGGATAGACAGATTTTTGGTCTCTCAAGGAATCAAGGGATATGACGAGCAGGCGGGAAAGTGGAGTTGAATCTGAAGATCAGCCATGATCGTTTTGAATGGCGGAGCAGACTCGATGGGCCATATGGTCAACTCCTGCTCCTAATTCTTGTGTTTTTGTGGTAAATCACGTCAATCCTCAGTTAGTAAGGGATTAAAACCTTCCGGTGACATTGATAAAACCAAAAAAATTTACTAAAGTCACATGCAGTGCCAGTTTCAAGAGTTATGTGCCTCGGTGTCAAATTTTGTTTGACAGCACTGAAGTGCCTTGGGATATTTTGCCATGTTAAAGCTGCTGCATCAATGCAAATGGTAGCTGTTGTTGTTATGGACAGCACTCCTACAATGCCTACCCTGAATTATGTAAATCAGATGAAGTTGCATGGAAAAAGCAGTAAATTACCTGGTACACCGTCATCTTGTTGCAGTAGCTTTTTATTACAGATACAAAAAAAACTACTCACATTACCATGGCACCCGTTCATCTTCTAGAAGAGCAAAAGAACATGTAACAGAAGGTTCAAACAATCTCTTCATGGAACTGCCAGAGCTGCACTCTTTTAGCAGCAGCTGCTGTGGACTTTGAAGAGAAGACTGTTGACAAACTGCAGTGTTGGTCTGAAAGCATCAGCGCTCAACGTGCAGACACTTTCAAAAACATAAAAAGTTTGGCAAAGTTGGATAAGATTGTTCAAAATTACACAGCTATGGATACTTTGCAGTCCATCTTGGCCCATAACAAATTCAGACAGTTGAAAAAAATAAGCTGACTTTAATGTTTAAACTATCAAATCTGACCCATTGATCAGCACCGTTACTCCACTTGTCAAAGGACTTCAATAACCAGCTTTGGTGGAATGCACAGGCACTTCTTCACACTCTCTCGGCACAATACATTTTGTGCCTCTGCCAATGTGAAGTGAGCTCTTTAAATCTGCTCTGACCTACTGCAAAGCAAGTACCAGGCTCCAGCCAAAGAACATGAAGTCCTCTGCTGGAGCAATACTATGGGCATTTAAACGTCACTAATTTGAAAATTGTTTTTTTTATATATAAATGGGAAGGAAAGGTGATAGGTATTTACCTTAACATTTCCAACACTACATAATCCATTATTTTCGAGTGCCAAATGTGGCAGCCATTTTGAGCAAACACCAATTAGATGAGTGACCAGTTAATCTGCTTCTGGTGATGTTGGTAGAAGGCTGATGTTGGCCTAAACTCTCTGCTCCTCTCCAAATAATACCTCTGACAATCCAACAGCCCCTCCCTTAATCCTAGAATGATCTCCCATCTTCTGATTCTGAAGAGACTGTGCTAATAAATAAGCCAAGCTGACATTATAATGAAGTGAAATTCCCAAAATAACCATTTATCACTTCGACATAAGTTGACCATGGTATCCTCGGCAGACAGCACCCTCACTGGCCACAGCTATGTGCCATGGAGCATTTAATCTCCTCAGTCTATGCTTCAGGCC
This sequence comes from Heterodontus francisci, assembly GCF_036365525.1. Classification (NCBI taxonomy): domain Eukaryota; kingdom Metazoa; phylum Chordata; class Chondrichthyes; order Heterodontiformes; family Heterodontidae; genus Heterodontus; species Heterodontus francisci. The sequence goes on from NC_090372.1 coordinate 42,391,825, forward strand.
TCTTTCATGGGGCATGACTGCATACAAGAATCAGCTTGACGGCACCCGTGCCTGAGTCACAACAATGTCGGTTCAAATTCCACTGCAGTTCAGTGTACCAAATAAGGATTACACTGTCAGAGGTATCGTTTTTCAGATGATGTTATAATCAAGTCTGCCTGTTCAGACGGATATTAAAAATCCAATGGTGCTATTAGAAGAAACGTTTTCTAGTAGAGATTTGGACCTCCTCCAGTATCATAGCCAACATACGCCCATCAAACAGCAGCACCAAAAACAGATCAACTATTCATTCTTCTCATTTGCGGTTTGGTCACATCATCCAGTGCACAATTTGCTGCCACTTTTTCCTACATAACAGTGGCTGCACTTCAAAATTCTGCATTCTCCCTCCACCTGGACCCCTGCCTCTGGCCTGTTCCCCACTCTTGATCTTTTCATTGAAAACTGTTGGCGAGACATCAGCCATCTCAATTTCTCTGCCCCCCTCACTCACTCTAACCTGTCTCCCTCTGTACCTGCTGCACTCCGTTCTCTTGGATCTAACCCCAACATTGTCTTCAAACCAGCAGACAAGGATGGTGTTATTGTTGTCTGGCTTGCCGACCTCTACCTTGCAGAGGCTCAGCACCAACTCTCAGACACTTCTTCCTACCTCCCCCTGGACCATGACCCCACCACCGAACATCTAGTAACTGTCCACAGGACTGTCACTGAACTCATCTTCTCTCTACAACTTCCAACCTCATAGTCCTTGCAACCTCAGACAGCCCACTTCTACCTCCTTCCTAAAATCCACCAACAGGACTGTCCTGGCAGACCCACTGTCTCAGCTTGTTCCTGCCCCACTGAACTTATTTCTTCCTATCTTGACTCATCTTTTCTCCCCTGGTCCAGTCTCTTCCCACCTACATCTTCTGATGCCCTACATCATTTTGACAATTTCCAGTTTCCTGGCCCAACCGCCTCCTCTTCACTATGGACGTCCAATCCCTCTACATCTCCCACCAGGATGGTTTGAGGGCTCTCTGCTTCTTCCTTGAACAGAGGCCCAACCAGTCCCCATCCACCATCACCCTCCTCCGCCTGGATGAACTTACTCTCACATTGAACAACTTCTCCTTCAACTCCACTCATTTCCTTCAAGTCAAAGGTATTGCTATGGGTACCCACATGGGCCCTACGTTATGCCTGTCTTTTTGTGGGATATGTCAAACATTCCTTGTTCCAGGACGACTCAGGCCCCCTCCCCCAACTCTTTTCCGGTACATTGATGACTGTATCGGTGACGTTGCCTGCTCCCGCTCCGAACTGGAAAACTTCATCAACTTTGCTTTCAATTTCCACCCTTTCCTCACTTTTACATGGTCCATCTCCAGCACTTCCCTTCCCCGACTTCTATGTCTCCATCTCTGGAGATAGGCTGTCTACTAATATTCATTATAAGCCCACCGACTCCCACAGCTACCTCATCTATACTTCTTCACACCCTGCCTCCTGTAAGGACTCCATTCCATTCTCCCAGTTTCTCCGCCTCTGACGCATCTGCTCTGATGATGCAACCTTTCACAACAGTGCTTCTGATATGTCTTCCTTTTTCCTCAATCGAGGATTGCACCGCACCCCCGCCCCCGCCACTGCAGTTGATAGGGCCCTCAACCGTGCCCAGCCCATTCCCCGCACCTCTACCCCTCCCTCCCAGAACCGTGACAGGGTTCCCCTTGTCCTCACTTTTCACCCCACCAGCGTCCACATCCAAACGCATCTTCCCCTCCCCGGTCTGCATTCCAAAGGGATCATTCCCTCCACAACACCCTGGTCCACTCCTTCATTACCCCCAACATTTCATCCACTTCCCACAGCACCTTCCTATGCAATCGCAGGTGGTGTAATACCTGCCTTTTTACCTCCTCTCTCCTCACTATCCAAGGCCCCAAACACTCCTTTCAGGTGAAGCAGTGATTTAGTATATTGTATTCGCTGCTCACAATGCAGTCTCCTCCATGTCGGGGAGATCAAACGCAAATTTTTGGAACACATCCGCTCAGTCCGAAAGCATGACCCCCTGCTCTTATGCCCCCATATCTCTCCTCGGCTTGCTGCAGTGTTCGAGTGAACATCAACACAAGCTCGAGGAACAGCATTTCATTTACCAACTAGGCACGCTACAGCCTAAGAATGAGTTCAATAATTTCAGAGCAAGACGGGTCACCTCAAGCATTTAACAAACCTCTGTGTTTCTTTTAAGCACAACATAAACCATTGTATTCGTACTACCTTACCAGTGTGTGCCAGAATATTTTTCCTTTCCTATTTAAATGCACTTGGGGTTTCTTTGCCTCCAGTTCGGACAAAGGATTACAGCAAAATATTAATTTTCATGTTCTCACCACAGGTGCAGATTGACCTGCTGAATGTTTTCAGCATTTTGTTTTTGTTTTTTAAAAATTTGAAGAAGGTCAGAAGGTCACTCCTTTGTCCTTATTCAAAGCACAGATCACCTTTAATAAGGTCACTTTGGAACTGAAACCAGTCCACAGCAAACATGCTGATTTCCACATAAAGGATTCTTTATTTTTCTTCCTCACTCACAGTCTTTGAACTTTACAGCTCCACCCCATTTCTTTGATCTTTTAATGCTTCTTCCTTTCCTCCTCCCCCCCCCCCATGCTTTTCTTTTAAACACATCAAAAGCAAATTAAGTAATAAAAGCAAAGTGGAAAAATATACTTCACACATATCTTGACAGAATACAATAGGCACGATAAGAGGCGTCAGATAACAAACCTTCTTGCAACTTCTCTCATAACAGATGAGAAAAAGCAAAAGGGGCCAAATACAGAACTTTAATACAAGAGCAAAATAGTGCGAATGCTGGAAATTTGAAAAACAGAAAATGCTGGAAACACACAGCAGGTCTGCAAGCAGCCGTGGAGAGAGAAACAGAACATTTCAGGCCTGTGACATTCATCAGAAGTGAGAAAATTTAGAAATGTAATCGATTTTGAGCAAATTATAAAGGGGGAGGGTAGGAAAGGTCTTTGAAAGAGTGGAGGGCAGGCGAAATTAAATGACAAGAGGTTTCATGGTATGAAGCCAAAGGGAGTGGTACTGGAACAAGTAAAGAAACAAAAGTTGTGTCTGGATGAGATGTGAATAGTGGGACAGCAGCTGTCCAAACGCAAAGTAGAGATTAAGAAAGAATTGAGGAAAAAAAAGTGAACCAGCAAAAAAAAACAAATCGAAATGGGGGCAGAAGTCATCATCTAAAATTATTGAACTCAATGTGGAGTCCAGAACGCTGTGAAGTGCCCAGTCAAAAGATCAGATGTTGTTTCCCAACCTTATGTTGCGCTTCACTGGAACACTATAGCAGGCCAAGGACAGAAAGGTCAGAGTGGGAGCAAGGTAGAGAATTGAAATGACATGCGACAGGAAGCGCAGGGTCATGCTTGTAGACTGAACGGAGGTGTGCTGCAAAACAGTCGCTCAATCTGCGGTTGGTCTCCCAAATGTAGAGATGATTGCATCGTGAGCAGCGAATACAATATACTAAATAGAAAGTATCACCAGGAAGTGGCTATTTCACTTGAAAGGACTGTTTGGGGCCTTGGATGGTGAGAAGGGAGGAGGTAAAAGAGCAGGTGCTGCATCTCCAGTGCTTGCATGAAAAGTTGCCATAGGAAAGAGAGGGGGTGTTGGGTGACTAAAGAGTGTAACCACGGTGTCGCAGAGAGAACAGTCCCTTCAGAATGCTGAAAGGGAGCGGGAAAGATATCTTGGCGGTGGCAGAAATGGCAAGGTATGATCTGTTGAATACGGAGGATGCTGGGGTGGAAGGTGCGGACAAAGAGAACCCTATTGTGGTTCTGGGAGGGGGAGGAAGGAGTGAGAACAGCAGTGTATGAAACAGAACACAGACTGTTGCGAGCCCTCCTGTCAACCACGGTGAAGTGGAATCCTTTGTTGAGGAAAAAGACAGACATATCGAAAGTGCTAGTATGGAAGGTTGCATCATCCGAACAGATGCAACAGAGATGGAGAAACTAGGTGAATGGAATAGGGTCCTTGGAGGAAATGGGGTGTGAGGAAGTATAGTCAAGGTCACCGTAGGAGTCCACAGGCTAACAGTAAATATCGGTTGACAGCCTTTCCCCAGAAATGGAGACAGAGAAGTCGAGGAAGGGAAGGGAAGAGACGGAGATGGACCACGTGAAGGTGAGAGAAGGGTGGAAATAGAAGCAAAGTTGAAGAAGTTTTCCAGTTCAAGGCGAGAGTAGGAAACGACACTGGTACAGTTATCAATGTACCTGAAGAAAAGGTGAAGGAGTGGACCTGAGTAGGACTGGAACAAAGAATGTTCCACATATCTCACAAAAAGTCAGGCATAGCTAGGACCCATGCAGTATCCAGAGCAACACCTTTTACTTGGAGGACGTGAGTGGAGTTGAAGGGGAAATTGCTCAATGAGAGAACACGTTCAGCCAGCTGGAGGAAAGTGGTGCTGGATGGGGTCTGGTTGAGCCTTCATTCAAGGAAGAAGCAGAGAGCCCTCAGACCGTCCTGATGGGGGAATGGAGGTGTAGAGGGATTGGACATCCATGGTAAAAAGGAGACGATTAGGGCCTAGAAACTGTTGAAGTGACAGAGGGCATCTGAAGAGTCATGGATGTAAATGGGAACAGACTGGACAAGGGGAGAAAAATAGAGTCAAGATAGGAAGAAATCAGTTCAGTGGGGCAGGAACAGGCTGAAACAATGGGTCTACCAGGGCAATCCTGTTTGAAGATTTTGGGAAGGAGGTAGAAACATAGTTGGGAGATGCTGAGGTTGGAATATACAGAGGCAAGGCCTCAAAGGGACTTGAGATCAGTGTCAGTCCTGGTTACAATGGCTTGATGTTCAATGGTGGGGTCATAGTCCAGCAGGAGGAAGGAGGAAGTGTCAGAGTTGATGTTCAGCTGCTGCTACGTAGAGTTTGGCATGCCAGGCAACAACAGCGCTACTCCTGTCAAAAGGTTTGATAATGATGTTCGGGCTAGACCTGACAGAACGGAGTGCAGCGAGTTCATAGAGCGAGTGAGGGGAGCAGGAAAACAGACGGCTGATGTCATGCCACAGTTCTCATTGAAAAGGTGGAGAGAGGGTAAAAAGTCAGAGGGGGGGTGCAGATGGAGGGAGAATACTGGAGATGTGTAAAAGGGTCGGCTGTGAAGGAGGGAAGGCTCCTGGCCAAAAAAGTGGGTGCAGAGGCGAAGGCAACAGAAGAATTGCTCAGTGCCATGCCAAACTCAAAATTTATTGAGGTGGGGGCAGAAGGAGATGAAGCTGAGTGAGGACAGTCCGAAAGGGAAAGGTCAGAAGGCATTGTGAATTCCTCAAAGGAGGGATGCAGTCAGAGAGAAGGGGAGGGAGAGAAGGATCCAGAGGGGTGTTGGTACCGATGAGTTGATGAAGCTTGCAAACTTTCACACCTGAAAGGAACATTAAAAAGTTTTTTCTTGAAGTGCTAGATGAGGCAAAAGATGAAGTGAAACTGTGAACCAGGACAGCTTTAAGATAGAGGGAGTCAGTGCTGCTTAAGAGGTGGAGCGTCTGCATGTGACAGCACATGACCTTGACAGTGGATGCGATGATAACAGCAGTTTGAGGAATTCTGAATGTCTGGAAATATCTGTAATCGTCAGTGGATCCAAAACACGAAGGGTCACAGTTCAGTTGGATACATAACATTGTCTTTTTTACAGCATGCAACCCCACCTCCCCCGCCAATAAAGCCTAGACAAGATCCAAATGACTAGAACTCCCAATAGTAATAGCTGATGCAGAACCCCATATCGTGCACCTGGTCAGTACCACCTCTGAAGAATCATGGTAAAATCCTAAGACAACACTACAGTCAGACACCTCTGCTCACACAACTTAATAAAAGAAATCAAACCTCAGCCTTACATTTGGATGACTTTTATTCATCCCTGGTTACCATAATTTTCTTCTTCACAATTGAGACTCGATTTGTTCAACATTCTCCTTTTTGACCTCCCATCCTCCATAACTTCCAATTTGTCCAAAACCCATCCGCACCACGCTAAATCCCACTCAGCTGCTTCCCTTGTCCTTGCTAGGTTACATCAACTTCCCCGCCCACAGCGTAAAAAATTCTAAGTTCTTGTCCTGATCTTCAAATCTATCCATGGCTTCATCTATATTTGCAGCTTCCTCCAACATTATATCCCCTCCCATACCTAGCAGAACTGCTACTTCTATCTTTTTTGATCCTGTCCTCCCTTCACCCACCACTCCTTGGCCCTACTCATAGGAACTCCTGCACTAAGTATCTCACCACATTTTGCCTTTAAATATCTTCTAAAAATCTCTATTTTTGACTAAACATGCAGTCACTTCTCCTAATCTTTTCCCTTCATAAATTGCCATTTATTCCTCTAATCTCTAAAGCACCTTGGAGCAATTTCATATTAAATTCACCACACAAATTAATTCTTCTTTCACCCTTATTTCAGTTCCTGCACCAAAGCCTGCAAAATACAACAGTAAGCAGCCGGATCAACAGTAACAATTTCAGAGTTTGTGCAGCAGGAACGGACGATTTTGTCTGGATATCCAACGTAAATTCCACTCAACTAAGGATTCAATGATATCCATATGAAGATTATTCAAACAGACAGCATCTGATACCAACGGAGAAAATATAAGAATACTTATACTGTAATATCCATCAGCACAACATCAGCACTCACTTTCACCCATCCATGAACAAAATCTGCATGACCCTTCTATTAAATCTAGAGCCACTAGTTTATGACTGAATAAGCTAAATTACTTTTTTATTATATGGTGTCACAGGATTTTTAGCACTGTTATGGTAATTTCTTAGTCTAATTCCATTTCTCCATGCAAACTGTGAACCAGTGGTCTCAATTAGGGTGCATTGCCTGGGACAATAATTACAAATAAAATCATTCAAAAAAATTTACTGACATTCTATCCCTCAAATCTGAAAATCAAGCTAAAGATGAATCTGATCACACAATAATAAGTAAATGGTACTTTACACACTGACCTAAAATACGAATTAACATTTCAAAGCATTCAAGCTTCAATCGTAAGATTTGAAAGGAATGGCAATGTTTAATAATTAAAAGCATGATGATTCACTGTAGATGTGACCCTGGAAGAATTTTCAATCATGCCACAACTAGCCGGCAGGGTGGAGAAATCAATTGGATTCCACTGTTAGCTTTGTACAGTTAGAGCCTTAGATATAAAACTACAAAGGAAGTAAAAGAGTTTTTTTTTATTTACTCCTGGGATTTGAGTTACTCCAGTATTTATTGCCAATCCCTATCTGCCTTGCAGTCAGTCAACCATGCAGTATGGAAGTGGAACCATGCGTACCCACAACAGGCAGGAGTGAGTTTCCCTTCCCTGCAGGCCATACTGCAACAGGTGGGTTTTTGTGACAATTCATCAGATATAAACTACATGGAGGATGTGTTCTTTGAGCATCATAACATTACCAGGTCTTCCGAGTTATGTAAGGTATAGTCAAACCTGTAAGACTTATGCAGCAAACAATCTACCACCTTTCAAATTCTCAGACGATGCCATCATTGTTGCCTAATCTAAACCTATGTTGCACTTTATACTTGGCCATGAGTATATTAAATAAAATATCAATTTTGAAAACATCAAATGCTTTTCTACCTATCAGCTTGTGTAGATAAGCATGTGTATAAGTTTATTATTCAAAGAAAAGTTCCTCTACAAACATAAAAATGTAAATTCTCAAACTTGTACAGAAAAAAACTTTTAAGTATCAATCCACCAAATTTAGCATTAGCTTCTGCAGGTTTAATTTATCATTTGATATGATGTCTCTGAAAGACAGAACAGACTTACACAAAGGGACAATGAAAGAGTTGGAGATAAAGCTAACAATACACAATGATGAAAGTCTGTAAAAGAGAGAGAGATGGAGAGACTGAGATCGATAGATCAGTAAATTAGAATAGATGGACATAGACAAGCGAACAGAAAAAAAGTGTAAGATTGAAAACACGACAGTTATAAAGCCTTTTTTGAAATAAGCTTTTGTGCATGAAGAGCACTACTGGAAAACTACAATTGTTTTGGTGCAACAAAACCCGGCAAAACTCACAGGGTAGCTGCAGATAATATGGCTGAAAATATGGATGCTCATATTTCGCACGGCCTCAGCACTTTTCCTCCTCACCAGCATTTGGAACTTTAATTCAGTTGCACTTTTAAAATGTCCAACTGCATGCCTAACAGTTCTAGTTTCCAGCTGGTGACTGAAACAGCTCAGAGGGCATTTTAAAACACACGGCTCCTGTTCAGATCATCAGCATAGTTTAAGATAAAGTTTGGATTACATTTTTATTAAGCAGAGCACAGGCGGACTGCACAAATAGCCGTTATAGCAGCCAGATGGAAAGTTCCTTCACTGTTTCGAAGTTTGAGTGAAAAAGAACACTGGTGAACTGAAATACACTACTCATTAATACTAAAATACTGGAGAGAGCAGAAACTGACAGGAAAACTTGCGCTATGAAAATAGGATAACTAGTCACGAAATACTGCGTGTCAGCTATACTTTTACTCTGCATTTCACGGTTATACCTTTCACATCATTATGGAACAGTATGTAACAGTGTATTCTTAGACCTATAAGCATAATGGGTGGTTCTTGGTCGGCACAGACTCTGTGGGCCGAAGGGCCTGTTTCAGTGCTGTATCTCTAAATAAATAAATATTGGTCACCATATCTCCCAAACGATTACATTTACAAACATTTAAGAAATGCAATAATCCTAAAAACCGTCACAATACTTCAAGTGTCAACTTTCTGCTGTACAAGCAAGTCCATTGAACCAGAGGTTTACAGCATAGAAGAGATTATTCAGTCCATTGTGTCTTTGCTTCAATAATCCAAAACTAATCCCGCTACCTCACTCTCTTCTCAAATATTGATCCAATTTTCCCTTAAAAGATTCTCTTTCAGGAGTTTAAAGCCTGCTTCATTCCTGGTTATGGATCTTTCAGCTCCTCAATGCCAACTTATTCAGCCTCCACACATGTTATCATTACCCATGTTCTTTTCTCTTCCCTGAAAGACCTCAGTGTCAGTTGCTGATCGGCCCACAACTGCAATGTCAATAATGGCAAATGCAAAGGCAAATACTGCAGATGCTGGAAATCTTAAATAAAAACAGAAAATGCTGGAAATACTCAGGTCAGGCAGCATCTGTGGAGACAGAAACAGAGTTAACCTTTCAAGTTGATGACCTTTCATCAGAACTGGGAAAAGTTAGAAATGTAATGGGTTTTATGCAAGCGATAAAGGGGGGAGGATGGGAAAAAGAAATAAAGTCAAGGTCTGTGATAGGGTGGAAGACAGGAGCGATTAAATGACAAAAGAGTTGGTGGTACAAGGCCAATGGGGCAACGAAAGAAACAAAAGATGTGTCTAGAGATGGTGTGAATGGCAGATTGAACAGATACTGTCCAAAAGCAAAAACAAAGAAAAACAAGCGTAAAACCAAACCTGCGGAGAAAAAGAAAACAAAATAGGAACAAAGGTTACGGCCTGAATTGTTGAACTCAATGCTGAGTCCAGCAGGCTGTAAAGTGCCTAATGGAAAGATGAGGTGCTGTTCCATAAGCTTGTGTTCAGCTTCTTTGGAACACTGCAGGAGATCAAGGGTAAGAGATCAGCATGGCAGAAAGGTGGAGAATTAATATGATAGACTAGAAGCTCAGGGCCACACTTCCAGACTGAACAGAGGTGTTCCACAAAGCCAATCTGTGGTTGGTCTCCCCAGTGTAGAGCAGACTACATGGTGAGTAGTGAACACAGTATACTAAATTGAAGGACACATAAATCGCTATTACACCTGGAACAAGTGTTTGGGTCCTTGGATGGTGAGATGAAAGGGAAGGTGTTGCATCTCCTGTGCTTGCATGGAAAGGTGCTGTGGGAACGGGAGGTTGTGTTGGGGTTGATTGACCAGAGCGTTGCAGAGGAACGGTTCCTTCGGAATGCTGAAAGGAGAGGGAAGGGGAAGATGTGTTTGGTTGTGGCAACATGCTGGAAGTGGTGGAAATGGTGGAGGACGATCTGTTGAATATGGAGGCTGGTGGGGTGGAAGGTGAAGACAAGGGGAAAGCTATCCTGATTCTGGGAGAGAGGGGAAGGGCCGACAGCAGACGTGCGGGAAATGGGACGGACATGGTTGAGGGCCCTATCAACCATGGTGGAGAAATCCTAAGTTGAGGAAAAGGGAAGGCATTTCAGAACTGTTGGTATGGAAGGCTGTGTCCGAGATGGGGAAAGTGGGAGAATGGAATGGTGTCCTTACAGGAAGCAGGGTGTGAGGAAGTGCAGTTGAGATAAATGTGGGATTCAGTGGCCTTATAGTGAATATTCACATACCCAGAAATGGAGACACAGAAGTCAAGGAAGGGAAGAGTCAGAGATGGACCATGTGAAGGTGAGAGAAGGGTGGAAACTGTAAGCAAAGTCGATGAAATTTTCCAGTTTAGGATGACAGCAGGAAATGACACCAATAGAGTCATCAATGTACCAGAAAAAGTGGTGAGCATGGGTGCCTTAGTAGGACTGGAACAAGGAATGTTGCACATATCCCGCAAAAAGGCAGGCATAGCTAGGACACGTGTGGGTACCCACAACAACACCTTTTATTTGGAGGAAGTAAGTGGAATTAAAGGAGAAGTGTTTGATGGGAGAACCAGTTCAGCCTGACAGAGGAGGGCAGTGGTGGTAGATGGAGACTGGTTGGGCCTCCGTTCAAGGAGAAGCGGAGAGCCCTCAGACCATCCTGGTAGCGGATGGAGGTATAATGGCAAATGCATCTGCTCAATCTTATAAATCAGTGAGGAATGGCAGAAGAATCTTTACAATAATATTTCTTGCATTTGTCCTTTATGTTAAGACAGTTTTCACAACTATTTTCTTTCCCTTCACTGTTAAACTATCTTTTGTGCTCTCTCATTGCGAATAGGCAAAGTGAAATGCAACCAATCTTAATATAGAAAAGCTTTTGATTTTCTGTCCAATCATATTCATTCACACTGCAGCCTTGTACTTGCACATTCCAAACCTCAATTTTTCCCCCCATCACCCTAACTTTCATATCTGTCCCTGGCAGACATACAACTCCATTTCCTCCACAACCTACATACAAAACTACTGGAATTTTGCTAATGTTTAAACAAAACTTCACATTAGATTCAAGCCCAAAACTGTTCAAAGATGCTGTCATTCTGAAATGATTGGTAATTTCATTCTTGAGTGCCTCATGGAAGCTAAGGTAATTATTCCCAATAAATTCTTTCCCCAAATTTCTGGCATAATCCTGAAAGCAGGAGTGTTGATGTAGAACCACAGAATCATACAGAAGAGGCCATTCAGCCCATCATGTCTGTGCCATCTCTTTGAAAGTGCAATTCAATACAGATCTACTTATCTTACTTCAACCCCACCAACTGTTACCACTAGACTTGACTATTTCAATGTTCTCCTGGATGGCCTCCCATCTTCTATCCTCCAAAAACTGGAGCTGATCTAGAACCCCGCTGCCCATATCCTAACTAGTCCTGTTCACCCATCAACCCGTGCTCATTGGCCTACATTGGTTCCCAGTTTGGCAATTCCTCAATTTTGAAATTCTCATCCTCATTTTCAAATCCTTCCATGGGGTTGCCCATTCCTCAATCTGTAACCTCCTCCTGCTCTACAACCCCGAGATCTCTGTGCTCCTCCAATTCTGAATTCTTTGGCATTCCAATTTGAATTGTTCCATCACTGGTGCCCATGCCTTCAGCTGCCTAGAACTTAATCTCTGGAATTCTTTTCCAAAACCTAGCTGCCTCTCTCTCCTCCTTTAATACATTCCTTAAAACCTATCTCTTTGATCAAGCTATTGGTCACCTATCCTTATATCTCATGTGACTCAGTGTCAAATTTAGTTTGATAATTCTTCTGTAAAGCTCTTTAGGACAATTAACTTCCTTAAAGTCTTTAAATAAATGCTTGTGGTAAACCTGAAGATTATATGAACAATAATTTCATTATCAACATGAATTCGGAATTGCCCAACCACCCTCCTTTGACTTCTGTCAGACACTGACAGCCCCAGTGAAAGGTGGGTATGCACTATGAAATGTTGTACATAGACTTCCAGGAGGTTAACTTGGCAAAGGTACACATGAAAATTTATTCATTAAGCTCAAAGTTGTATGTTAAATCTTGACTATAGATTAAATAATTGGTTGAATCTTCTAAAGCAACAAGCACTTGTTGCAGTAATTATGTCTTGGTGGGAACAAGATAGTAATTGGGTTGTTCCAAGGATTAGGCTTGGAGCCACTAGTGTTTCCAATTTCCATCAATGCTGCAGACTCATAAAAGTAATGGCAATGCTAAGTGATCAAGCTTGCAGATTATACAAAACGAGAAGGGGCAGGCAACTTATACTTAGAGTGAAAAAATATCTAATGGGGCAGAAAACTGGCAGATTATGAATTTAATACAGTTATGAAGTACTATACATGAGAAGTAAAAATTTGAAACACACCTACACCATAAATTAAGTTTGAATTAGCTATGAATAAATTTGAAAGAAACCTAGGAGTTGCAGTAAAGCACTGTTCAATAAAAATTTCTGAATAGTCATAGATGTTGCTCCGGCAACATTGTTTTAGCCACATGCAATAACTTTAGTGGAAAATGTCTTGGGTATACTCACACAATCCAGGTAACTGCACTTCACATGTATATTTACTTGACAATGTTCAAAAAACACTTGCACACACTTGTTTTGTTCCACACCATTTTACCAACAATTGCACAAAAGCTTAACAGCAGCAATTTATGGTTATCTACTCTATCCAGACGCATGATTTTGAACATCAAATCACTTCTCAACCTTCTCTTCTCCAAGGAAAACAGTCCTAACTTCTCCAATCTATCTTCATAACTTAAGTTCTTCATCCCTAGAACCATTCTCGTGAATCTTTTTTGCACTCTCTCCAATGCCCTCATGTCTTTCCTAAAGTGCGGTGCCCAGAACTGGATGTAATACTCCAGTTGAGGCCGAGCTATTGTCTTATACAAGTTCAACATAACTTCCTTGCTCTTGTATTCTATGCCCCTATTAATAAAGCCCTCTCAACCTCACTCTCTCAACCTGTCCAGCCACCTTCAATGTCTTATGCATATATACACCCAGGTCCCTCTGCTCCTGCAACCCCTTTAGAATTGTACCCTTTATTTTCTATTGTCGCTCCATGTTCTTCCTACCAAAATGAATCACTTCACATTTCTCTGCATTGAACTTCATCTGCCACCTGTCGGCCCATTCCACCAACTTGTCTATGTCCTTTTGGAGTTCTACACTATCCTGCTCGCAGTTCACAATGTTTCCAAGTTTCGGATCATCTGCAAACTTTGAAATTGTACCCTATACACCAAGGTCTAGGTCATTAATATAGATCAGGAAAAGCAAGGGTCCCAACACCGATCCCTGAGGAGCTCACCTACAAACCTTCCTCCAGCCCGAAAAACATCCATTAACCACTACTCTTTGTTTGCTGTCACTCAGTCAATTCCATATCCATGTCGCTACCATCCCTTTTATTCCATGAGCTATAACCTTGCTCACAAGTCTGTTGTGTGGCACTGTGGCAAAAGCCTTTTGGAAGGCCATGTACACCACATCAACAGCATTGCCCTCATCAACCCTCTCGGTTACCTCCTCAAAAAAACTCCAGCAAGTTAGTTAAGTATGATTTTCCCTCAAGAAATCCATGCTGGCTTTCCTTAATTAACCCGCATTAGTCCATGTGACTATTAATTTTGTCCAGAATTATTTTTTCTAGAAGTTTCCCCACCACCGAAGTTAAACTGACTAGCCTGCAGTAGCTGGGCTTATCTTTGCACCCTTTTTTGAACAAAGGTGTAATGTTTGCATTTCTCCAGTCCTCTGGCACAGAGTCCAAGGAAGACTGAAAAATTACAGCCAGCACCTCTGCGATATCCACCCTCACTTCCCTCAGTAACTGTGGATGCATCTCATCCAGTCCTGGTGCTTTATCCACTTTAAGTACAGATAGCCTACCTAATACATCCTCTTTATCAATTTTACACTCTTCTAGTGCCTGAATTACCTCCTCTTTCACCATTGCCTGGGTTGCATCTTCTTCCTTGGTAGAGACAGATGCAAATTATTCATTTAATAACTCAGTTATGCCCTCTGCCTCCATGTGCAAATCCGCTTTATGATCCCTAATCGGCCCCACTCCTCCTTTTATCACCCATTTATTATCTATATGTCTATAGAAAACTTTGGAATTCCCTTAAATGCTGGCTGCCAGTCTCTTTTCATGCTCTCTCTTTGCTTCTCTTATTTGCTTTTTCACTTCCACTCTGAACCTTTTGTATTCAGCCTGGTTCTAACTGTATTTTCTCCATGGCATCTGTCATAAGCACACTTCTTCTTTATCTTAATCTCTACCTCTTTATAATAAAACGTCCCAAGTTGCTTCACAGGATCATAATAAAATAAAATATAATACCAAGTCACATACAAGATCCTGAGGGGTCTTGACAGGGCAGATGAGGAAAGGATATTTCCCCTTCTGGGAGAATCTCAAACCAGGGGTCACTGTTTAAAAATAAGGGGTCGCCCATTTAAGACAGTGATGAGGAGAAATTTTCTCGCAGAGGGTCGTGAGTCTTTGGAATTCTCTTCCTCAAAAGGTAGGGGAAGCAGAGTCTTTGAATATTTTTAAGGCAGAGGTAGATAGATTCTTGATAAGCAAGGGGAAGGAAGGTTATCGGGGGTAGGTGGAAATGTGGAGTAATCAATTCAGCCATGAATTTATTGAATGGCGGAGCAGGTTCGAGGGGTCAAGTGGCCTACTCCTGCTCCTAATTCGTATGTTTGTATAAGGAGATATTAGCTCATGTGACCAAAGATTTGCTCAAAAAGGTAGGTTTGAACAAAGAAGGAGTGTCTTAAAGGAGGAATGAGAGATGGAGCGCTGTTGGGAAGGAATTCAGAGCTTAGGGCTTTGACAACTGAAGACAACTGAACAAACAGTGGAGAGATTAAAATTGGGGATGCTCAAGAGCCCAGAATTGGATGAGTGCAGATATCTGAGGGTTGCCGGGCTGGGGGAAATTAGAGAGAGAGGAAGGGACGAAGCCATGGAAGGATTTGACAACAAAAATGAGAATTTTAAACTCAAGACATTGCTTGACTGGCAGCCAGTGTAGGTCAGCGAGGACAGGGGTGATACGGGAATGGGACTTGGTGCAAGTGAAGACAGGGACAGCAGAGTTTTGGATGACCTCAAGTTCAAGGAGGGTATAATGTGGAAGACCAGCCAGGATTACACTGGAATAGTCAAGTCGAGAGGTAACAGAGGCACTAATTAGAGTTTCAACAGATGAGCTGAGACAGGGTGATGTTATGGAGATGGAAATAGGCAGTCTTAGTGAAGGCAAATATGTGGTTGGAATCTCATCTCAGATCAAATATGACACCAAGGTCACAAACAGACTGGTTTAATCTCAGACTGTTGCCTGGGAGAGGGATGGAGTCAGTTGCTAGGAAATGGAGTTTGGAGCTGGGACCGAAAACAAATCTTTCAGAATTCCCAATATTTAATTGAAGGAAATTCCTGCTCATCCAGTACTGGAGGTCAGATAAGCAGTGTGATCATTTAGCAACAATGAAGGAGTCGAGAGAAGTGGTGATGAAGTAGAGCTGAGTGTCTCCAGCGTACACGTGAAAACTAATACTGTGCTTTCAGATGATGTCACAGAGGGGCAGAATGTAGCTGAGAAATAGGAGGGGACTACCAGAGGCAATGGTGCGGGAGCAGGAAGAGAAGCCAATACAAGTGATTCTCTGGCTACGATGAGCTAAAGAAGAATCGAACCAAGTGAATCCTATCCAAGTGGGTGACAGTGGAGAGGCGTCTGAGGAGGATGGTGTGGTCAACCATGTCAAAGGCTGCTGACAGGTCGAGAAGGATGAGGAGTGATCGTTTACCTTTGTCACAGTCACATAGGATGTAATTTATGACTTTGATAAGTCATTTCAGTACAGTGGCAGGGGTGGAAACCTGATTGGAGGGATTCAAACATGGAGTTCTGGCAAAGATGGACAGGGAGTTGAGAGACAAAAACAGTTTCAAGAACTTTTAAACTGCACGTGTATTGAGATCACGGCCAGGAATTTACGTTGGGCGGACAGGAGCTGGCCACCGACTGACACCGCTTCCGCCTCGTCTGGGGATCCATTCCGTATCTTACGGGTCCCCAGACTTGAATTGTTCCGAGGCGGGACTTCCACCCGCTTGAGGTTGAAAGTCCCGCCTCATTGAGCTGCCAGCCAATCAGTGGGCCGACAGCTCTTAGTCCAGCAATGCCACCGGGAGCGGTGGCCACTGCTGGGAGTGCAGCCCAGCCGACCGCAGAGGAAGACATGGAACCGGGAATTAAGCTAAGTTTTGGTTGCCTCGCCGAGGGTAATGGTTCGGGCCATGGCGAGGCAAGGGTGGTCAGTTGGAGGGTAGAGGGGTGTATTGGGTGCTGGGGGTGGTTGGGGTAGCGGGGGCAGCCCGTGCCCCATGAGCAAGGCCCTCCCCCCACCCCCCGTCACGGGACGGTCCGCAGCCGCCTAGTTTTCCCAGGCGGTTTTTCCAGGCTCCAGGACGTCCACTTGCCATGCGTAAAACCGGCGTGGAGGCGGGTGAAGCCTTTAAGTGGCCACTTAAAGGCCTTGATTGGCCTGGGGAAGGCAGGCCGTTTCTCGCACCCACCCCCCACCACCATGTAAAGGGCAGCGGAGGCGGGAGTGGGTGGGGAAAGCCTCCCACAGCCTGCCGCTTCATTTTACACCATTCCGCTCATTGGGGTGCCCAAAGTTTTCGGCCCACATGTTCAAAGACAGGGATATTATTCATTTCTATTTACTAAGCACATGGATTATCGCAAGGCTTTTGACAAGGTTCCAAGTGGCAGATTGGTTAAAAAAAAAATACAATGGGATCCAGGGAAATGCAGCAAGGTGGATACAAAGTTGGCTCAGTGGCAGGAAACAAAGGGTAATCGTTGACAGGTGTTTTTGCGACTAAAAGGCTGTTTACAGTGGCGTTCCACAGGGCTCATTATTGGGTCCCCTGCTTTTTGTGCTATATATTAACGATTTGGATATAAATGTAGGGGGCATGATCAAGAAGTTTGCAGACAACACAAAGATTGTCTGTGGAGTAGATAGCGAGGAGGATAGCTGTAGGCTGCACGAAGATATCGATGGACCGGTCAGATGGGCAGAAAAACAGCAAATGGTATTCAACCCCAGAGAAGTGTGAGGTGGTGCTTTTGGAGAGGTCAAATAAGGCAAAGGAATACACGATTGATAGGAAAATACCGAGAAGTGTAGAGGAAGTAAGGGACCTTGGAGTGAATGTCCACAGATCCCTGAAGGTAGCAGGACAGGTCGATAAGGTGGTTAAGAAGGCATATGGAATCCTTTCCTTTATTAACCATGATATAGAATATAAGAGCAGGGAGGTTATGCTGGAACTGTGTAAATCATTGGCTGGGTCACAACTTGACTATTTTGTGCAGCTCTGGTCACCTCATTATAGAAAGGATGCAACTGCACTAGAGAGGGTACAGAGGACATTTACGAGGATGTTGTCATGACTGGAAAAATGCAGCTATGAGGAAAGACTGGATAGGCTGGGGTGTTCTCCTTGGAGTGGAGAAGGCTGAGGGGAGGTATGATTGAAATGTACAAAATTTTGAGGGGCCTGGATAAAGTGGAAGTGAAGGACCTATTTACCTTAGCAGAGCTCAGTGACTAGGGGGCATAGATTTAAAGCAAATGGTAGAGAGACTAGAAGGGGGGGGGGGGATGAGAAAAAATGTTTTCACCAAGAGTGTGGTGCAGTCTGGAACTCACTGCCTGAAAGGGTAGTTGAGGCAGAAACCCTTAACTCATTCAAAAAGAGTTGGGATATGCACCTCAAGTGCCATAATCTGCAGGGCTTTGGATCAAATGCTGGAAAGTGGGATTAGACAGGGTGGATCGTTTTTCTGCCGGCACAGACACAATGGGCCAAGTGGCCTCTTTCTATGCCGTAAACTTTTTATGATTCTCTGCTTCCTTTAAATGTGATTAATCACATCCGGATGCCCAGTTAGCCAAATGTGGCTCATGGTTAACATATTGGATGACACCATCATTGTAGATGGGACACTCAACATGTCCAACCAAGGCACAGCAGCAATCAACAAACTCAAAAGTCGAACTATATCATCAGAACAGCTGAATGCAAGTCAAAGTTATAGAGCTCTGGTGAGACAATGACTTGAGTACTGTATCGAACTTTGGTCTGATTGATGAGGAAAGACTGTGGAAACTTCGGTTTTTCACTCTTGAAAGGGTACGTCCAAAATGACCTTACAGAAATATATATAAGATAGTGAACTAAGTGTTCAGATTATGTGCTTAAATCCCACAATTATGTGACTCAGAGGTGAGTGCTACCAACTGAGACAACCTGAAATTAAAATAGGGACACTGCAATAAAGATGTTAATCATTTACCCTGAGGTTTGGATGCCATTGAGTAATTGCAGTGTAATTTTATATCTACCTAGTTATTAAAAGGCATTGAGGGCATATTTGAATTTGAAACAAGTACAGGCAGCAGCAGCCAAGCCTGTTTCCTTTACTGGTTTTATGTCCTCCTTGCCCCCATCTCGGGGTGGGGAGAAATGCATCACACAGATCAAGTATGACATCAAGCTGTTTAAATACAATAAAGTTGCAAAAGATTAGGCTCCCCCTATGATGATAGAATCAGAGCACAGAAGGAGGTCATTTAGCCCGTTGTGCTTGTGCCGGCTTTTTTTTTTAAGTAAAGATATCCGATTGATGTCATTCCTCTGCTCTTTCCCCATGCAGAGCACATATCATTACAAGGGAGCTGGACAATGTGGAAGCATTCAAATCAACCCATGCTGTTGGCCCAATGCTAGATCAGATACAATTTATATGCCAATAAACCTGCATTTATACTTGCAATCCAGGAGATAGTGCTGGTTGGATTCTATGAGCTGCTCAAGCAGAGCAGTATTAATGGGCAGGATTTCAATTGCCAGGTCAGAACCTCGACGTCTGGGTCCTGAACACGCACCGATGCACAAATGCGCATGCAGCACTATTTTGATCTGCAGATTACTTAATTGGCCAAGAGTAGACGGGACTAAGCTAGCACCAGGCCTGATTTAAAGGGCAGGCAGCAGCCTGAACAGAGGGCAGTGGGTAGAGAGGGCCCCCATGCCAGGACAGGCCCCTGTTTTTCTGACGTCTCGCGAGAGATCCTGCTGGAGGCGAGGCAGTAAGTGCATGCAGGAACATTCTCTTCCCTGCCAGTGGCAATACAAGGCCTGCAGGACGCAGCAAGACGGCATGGCTGGAAGTGGCACACAAGGTCAGCAGCAGAGGAGTCATGAAGTAGAACGGGATGTAGGCAGGAAGCAGTTCAATTACCTTCTTCAGTCTGCCAAGGTGAGCGGCAAGAGAGACCCAGACAGTACGCCTTGCAGTCAGCAGTTACCAGTGTGAAAAAGAATGGGGTATCCTGAGCGCACAGAGGTCTCCTCACCATGAGAGAGGGTGTGCTCAGGTACCTTGCTGACCCCTTAACATGTCAGAATCTTAGTGCTGCTGGTCAGGAGGCTGGTGTGAAAATTGCAATTTCATCTGCAAATGAGAAGCTGCAAGAGGAGAGGGAGGGAAGCATTGTCCTCACGACATCGTTCTTCACCTTGTAGACCAAAAGGGAATTGAACATTCAGGAGAATGAGAGCATGCCTTGATGGTGGGGTGCTGATGGTATTCAAGGAGCAGGCCCTTGAAGTGGCCAGAGTGTCCAACCTGAGGGACAGAAAAGCGGGAGCCACCGCAGACAGGGTGAAGAAATCTCAACATCTCCTGTTCAGGGAATTCATGGCAATGCTCCCCATGCGACCAATTGTCAAGCACAAGCTGTCACCTCAATATTTTAAGCAGCAGAAGCATTAGTTTTCTGTACTGAACACTCATCATCACCTTCTCCAACATCTCCCACAACGTCAGCTGCAAAGGAGCAGGCGTCCATGCTCCAAGAATAAGGTTCCGAGGACTCAGAAGAGGAAGAAACATCAAAGCCTGCAACCTCACATCTTACCAGCACGCTCTCCACCAGCATAGGTCCTCGTGCATTATTAGAGGTGGTGGCATAGGGTGACGCACAGACCTCTTCAGAGCCAGAGAACTTGGGGGAAGCACAGTCAGAGGATGGAGGACAGGCGCAGCCCTGCTCAGCAGGGCAGAGATGCAGAGCCTCGGGAGTCACGAAACAGATGGCTCTACCTGGAGAACCACTGCGAAATGTATGCCCATGTTTTGGAATTAGCTGAGGCAGTGCGGGTTCAGGGGATGAGAATAGAGGAGTCCACTCATCTCATGTGCTCCACAATGACTCAGTCTTTGACCAAGTGAGCTCCTCTCGAGTGTGCAGCCAACCTCTTGGACAGCCATGTGCAACATCACTCAGAGTCGATGCAGCAACAGCACACTGACATGCCCAGGTTGCATGCCAGACCAGTCAGTGGCACAAATGGCAGAGAGAGAGGCACGGAGTGGATGCCAGCTGCACCAAAGGGCTGAGAAAGCGATAGATCATGATGAGGGGACCACACCTCACGGGGCTCCATCAACATCATCTACCTCCAGGGCCCCTCCGACAGATGAAGCCTCTATGAAATCACGCACTGTGACTGAGGCTGCACCTGCAGCGTTGCCGTTTCAGCAGCACCTCCACAATGAGGAATGGTGCCATGGGTAACTCAGGCCCTGGCAGGCATGAAGGAGCAGCCTACCTCCACCTCTTTCCCAACTACAGGGGAGCACCTCATCGGAGTGGCCGTCCGAGGGGACCACTGCGTCGGTAATGCCACTTTATGGGCAACTTGGGTGTTAATCTAATTAATACTGAAATGTTAAATTATAAAGCACTTATTAAGTTGTTACTCTACAACTGACTTGTGTGTAACGATTTCATGTTGGCAAAACTCCGGAGAATGAGATGTGAGGATTGGCAGAGTGATGGAGTGAGCTGTGAAGCCGGTGTATGGTTCTGACTCTGGAGCCTTCCTGCCCCTCCTTCCTCACCCCTGCACCCCCTTCTGCTCCGGTGTCTGCCTCGGCTCCAGCAGATGCTACTCCTCATCACTAGTCGAACTAAGCACGGAGAAGATTGATCCCATTTCCTCATAAGTCCTTCCTTTGTTGGCACTGGATTGTGGAGTCGACCTGTAACCCCACAACACCAACAACCCTGGCACCCACCACCACCCACCAACCCCCCACTACCCCAAAAAGCCCTTGTAAAGAGTGTAAAAGTCTGAAGGACATTTATCAGAGAATAAATTCTTGCCTGTGAATGAGGGCCATCTCTCAGGCTCTCTTCAAGGCTGCCTTTTGCCTCTGATCCACCATTCAGATTTCTCCCCACTATGCCAGTACCTCCTCCTCGATGTTGTGGTTCTGACGGCATTTGAACTCGACCCTTAAAACCAACATCCAAATCTGTCCCTTAAATGAGCTGATAACAAGCTTGGTAATGGCCTTAAGTTGTCACTTAAGCAGATCTAATGGGTTGTCTCTTCCAGCTCCCGTCAGCGTCTTTCAAAATCTGATCATGCTGGTCTCTCGTTGGGCAACCAGCATGCCAACCCGGGGGGCGGGGGGTGGGAGCGGGGTGCTGGTTTAAGCAGCTGCCCGTCCCAAACCAGCCTTCTCAAACAATCTAAAATCCCGCCCAATATAGCGGGGATGGTGGAAGGACTGTAAAATTCCTTCATTTGATTTTATCGAAAAAAGTGGAAGTAGTAAGCAATCTTGCTTGATGGAAGTAGATTTGTTACATTAGCTGGGTAGTTTCTTTTACGCACAAAAACAATACAAGTACATCACGTAGATCTCACTAATTTAGCTGAGTATATATATCCTCATCCTCAATGATGGGGGAGCCATCAGTGCGAAAGATAAGGCTGAAGCATTTGCAACAATCTTCAGCCAGAAGTGCCAAGTTGATGATGCATCTCGGCCTCCTCCTGAAGTCCCCAGCATCACAGATGCCAGACATCAGCCAATTCGATTCACTCTGCCTGATATCAAGAAACGACTGAAGGCTCTGGATACCGCAAAGGCTATGGGCCTTGACAATATTCCGGCAATAGTACTGAAGACCTGTGCTCCAGAACTTGCCGCGCCCCTAGCCAAGCTGTTCCAGTACAGCTACAACACTAGCATCTACCCGGCAAAGTGGAAAATTGCCCAGGTATGCCCTATACACAAAAAGCAGGACAAGTCCAACCTGGCCAATTACCACCCATCAGTCTACTCTCAATCAGTAAAATGATGGAAGCTGTCATCAACAGTTGCATCAAGCAGCACTTGCTTAGCAATAACCTGCTCAGTTTGGGTTCTGCCAGGGCCACTCAGCATCCAACCTCATTACAGCCTTGACTCAAACATGGACAAAATAGATGAACTCCAGAGGTGAGGTGAGAGTGACTGCCCTTGACATCAAGGCAGCATTTGACCGAGTATGTCATCAAAGAGCCCTAGCAAAACTGAAGTCAATGGGAATCGGGGGAAAACTCTCCGCTGGTTGGAGTCATTCCTAGCACAGAGGAAGATGGTTGTGGTTGTTGGAGGTCAATCATCTCAGCTCCAGAACATCACTGCAGGAGTTTCTCAGGGTAGTGTCCCAAGCCCAACTATCTACAGCTGCTTCATCAATGACCTTACTTCGTAAGGTCAGATGTGGGAATGTTTGCTGAAGATTGCACAATGTTCAGCACCATTCACGACTCATCAGATACTGAAGCAGTCCGTGCCCACATGCAGCAAGACTTGGACAATATCCAGGCTTGGGCTGATAAGTGGCAAGTAACATTCGTGCCATGCAAATGCCAGGCAATGACCATCTCCAACAAGAGAGAATCTAACCATCTCCCCTTGACATTCAACAGCATTACCATCGCTAAATCCCCCAATATCAACATCCTAGGGGCTACCACTGACCAGAAACTGAACTGGAGTAGCCATATAAATACTGTGGCTACAAGAGCAGGTCAGAGGCAAGGAATCCTGCAGCAAGTAACTCACCTCCTAAACCCCAAAGCCTATCCACCATCTGCACGGCACAAGTCCACCACCGACGCACAGTGGCAGCAGTGTGTACCATCTACAAGATGCACTGCAGCAAAGCACCAAGGCTCCTCAGACAGCACCTTCAAAACCCACGACTTCTACCAACTAGAAGGACAAGGGCAGCAAATTAATGGGAACACCACCACCTGCAAGTTCCCCTCCACGTCACACACCATCCTGACTTGGAACTGTACCGCCATTCCTTCACAGTCGCTGGGTCAAAATCCTGGAACTCCCTTCCTAACAACACTGTCGATGTGCCTATCCCACATGGACTGCAGCAGTTCAAGAAGGCAGCTCACCACCTTCTCGAGGGCAATTAGGGATAGGCAACAAATGACACCCACATCCCATGAATGAATGAAAAAAAATCACAGTGCAATAATGAAGACATTACCTACACTGGATATAACTGAACCGATTTTTGCTCATATTTGCTTGTACAATTGGAGAACATTACAAAAATGATCTAAACTATAATGCACAGTTTTTTTTTTTCACTTTAAAGGCTACAAAACTTTATCACTTTCCTTACTGCAGGAAATAATGAGGTTTCTGAAAGCTTTCATTCTGCAAGAACACTTACAGATATCTGAATCAAACATCTTTTTCATAATAGTATTTATACCAAATATCTTTAATTGTTCAAAGAATTAAATATTATTTGGATTAAATTAAATGTGCATGTGTGTATATATAGATAGAAGGTGGGCCAGGTCTGGAGGAGAAACCTGGAATAGAGCCATTATGATTCAGAAGTAGCCTTTTTATTGATGTCTGTTGAGTCATTTAAAATCACTTTTTTTATTTCTTTCTCGATAATTTTCTCTCTTCCCCACTCCTCAAGAGTCAACTTTACTGAGCTATAGTTCCAAGGTACCCTCAGTACTGCACAGAGATGCCAGCCTATGTTATGTGCACAAGTCGCAGAATGGGACTCGGAACTACAGCCTTCTGACGGAGATACCACTGGGCCAAACTGACGCTTCCTATGTACATATTGAATATGATTATGATGAAAGTCAGATAATAGAAGAACTGGGATCAAGAAAATTGGTGATTAATCTACATGGACAGCACAGTGGTTTATACTGTACCACTAACCAAAAAAGCAGGCTTTACTATAATTTTTGCTTGATATAAAAATTGAACTCTGGCATGGTCCATCTGCTCAAAGATTAATATTCATTTCACCTTTAAAATTTGGAACCAGTTGTTAGCATGATGAGTGCAGCACTATTACTCTATTTCATGAATAGCATGGAGCGTCCTCCTTCCACAGGAGACAGCATTTATTTTGACTGATCCATTAGTCAAAGATTTCTGGTAACAATTCTACAGTTATAACCTGGTAGTTAAAAATGAATTGTGATTCAGTCAGTAAACAGATAAAAGGAACAGATCACTCCCCCTGAGGTACATCATTTGAAGTACTTAGCTACAGAACTATGTTGGTACTCTAGTGTAGATGATGAATTCCATTTTGCAACATTTTTAACAACAAGCAGAAAAGTACAAAAAAAAAAGCGGTTTGTTTACTATTCTACTGGGGTAGAAGATGACAGGTGGCAAAGTGGACTCCACATCACTGCGATGCAGACATTCCTGTGGTACTGTGGTATAGAGTCAGGAGGGGGTTGCCCTGGGAGTCCTTAACATTTACTCTGGACCCCATGAAGTCTCATGACATCAGGTCAAACATGGGAATGAAAACCTCCTGCTGATTACCACCTACTGCCACCCCCCTGCCCCTCAGCTGACGAATCAGTACACCTCCATGTTTCACACCACTTGCAAGAAGCATTGAGGGTGACAAGGGCACAGAATGTACTCTGGGAGGGAGACTTCAATGTCCATCACCAGGGGTGGCTCGGTACCACCACTACTGACCGAGCTGGCCAAGCCCTAAAAGTCATGGCTGCTAGACTGGATGTGTGGCAGGTGGTGATTGAGCCAATAAGAGGGAAAACCCTATTTGACCTTGTCCTCACCAATCTACCTGTCGCAGATGCATCTGTCCATGATAGTATTGGCAGGAGTGACCACCGCACAGTCCTTGTGGAGATGAAGTCCCGACTTCACATTAAGGATATCCTCCATTGTGTTGTGTGGCACTACCACCGTGCTAAATGGGATAGATTTCGAACAGATCTAGCAACTCAAAACTGGACATCCATGAGGTGCTGTGGGCCATCAGCAGCAGCGGAATTGTATTCAACCATAATCTGTGCCCTCATGGCCCAGCATGTCCCCCACTCTACCATTACCATGGGGGATCAGGCCTGGTTCAATGAAGAGTGGAAGAGGACATGCCAGGAGCAGCACCAGACATACCTAAAATGAGGTGTCAACCTGGAGAAGCTACAACAGAGGACTACTTGTATGCCAAACAGCGGAAGCAGCTTGCGAAAGACAAAGCTAAGTGATCCCACTATCAACAGATCAGATCTAAGCTCTACAATCCTGCCACATCCAGTTGTGAATGGTGGTAGACAATTAAACAACTAACAGGAGGAGGAGGCTCCACAAATATCTCCATCTTTAATGATGGGGGAGACCAGCACCAGTTCAAAAGACAAGGCTGAAGCATTTGCATCCATCTTCAGCCAGAAATGCTGAGTGGATGATCCATCTCAGCCTCCTCCTGAAGTACCGAGCATCACAGATGCCTGTCTTCAGCCATTCCAATTCACTCCACGTAATACAAGAAATGGCTCAAGGCACTGGATACTGAAAAGGCTATGGTCCCTGACAACATTCTGGGAATAGTACTGAAGACTTGTGCTCCAGAACTGGCCACACCCCTAGCCAAGCTGTTCCAGTACAGCTACAACACTGGCATCTACCTGACAATGTGGAAAATTGCTCAGGCGTGTCCTGTTCACAAAAAAGCAGGTCAATTACAGCCCCATCAGTCTACTCTTGATTATCAGCAAAGTGATGGAAGGTGTTGTCGACAGTGCCATCTAGCAGCACTTACTCAGCAATAACCTGCTCAATGACACTCAGTTTGGGTTCAGACAAGGCCACTCAGCCCCTGACCTCATTACAGCTTTGGTCCAAACACGGACAAAAGAGCTGAACTCAAGAGGTGAGATGAGATGACTGCCCTTGATATTAAAACAGCATTTGACCGAGTGTGGCATCAAGGAGCCCTAGCAAAACCAGAATCAAAGGGAATTAAGCCGAAAACTCTCCACTGGTTGGAGTCATACCTGGCACAAAGGAAGATGGTTGTGGTTGTTGGACGTCAATCGTCTCAATCCCACGACATCACTGCAGGAATTCCAAAGGGTGGTGTCCGAGGCCCTACCATCTTCAGCTGTTTCATTAATGACCTTCCTTCCATCATAAGGTCAGAAGTGGGGATATTCGCTTATAATTGCACAATGTTCAGCACCATTCGCGACTCCTCAGATACTTAAGCAGTCCATGTCATATGCAGCAAGACATGGACAACATCCAGGCTTAGGCTAATAAATGGCAAGTAACATTCACATCATCCAAGTACCAGGCAATGACCACCTCAAACAAGAGCAAATCTAACCATCTCCCCTTGTATTATGATCGCTGAAACCCCACTAACAACATCCTGGGGGTTAGCATTGAGCAGAAACTGAAACAGCCACAGAAATACTGTGGCTACAAGAGCAGGCCAGAGGCTAGGAATCCTGTGGTGAGTAACACCTCCTGTCTCCCAAAGCCTATCCACCACCTACAAGGTACAAGTGAGGAGTGTGATGGAATACTCTCCACTTGCCTTGATAACGCAGCTCCAACATTCAAGAAGCTCGACACAATCCTGAACAAAGCAGGGTGTTTGACTGGCATCCCATCCATCGCCTTCAACATTCACTCCCTCCACCACCGACGCACAGTGTACCATCTACAAGATGCACAGCAACACCAAGGCTCCTTCAACAGCACCTTCCAAACCCGCAACCTCTACCGCCTGGTAAGACAAGAGCAGCAGGTGCATGGGAGCATCAGCATTCTGACTTGGAACTATAAATCGCCATTCCTTCACTGTCACTGGGTCAAACTACGGGAACGCCCCAACAGCACTGTGGGTGTACCTACACTGCATGGACTGCAGTGGTTCGAGAAGGTGACTCACTACCACCTTCTCAAAGGCAATTTGGGATGGGCAATAAATGCTGGTCCAACCAGTGACCCCCATATCCCATGAAAGAATAAAAAAAAGGCTGCAATGGCTGACATGCAACCACTAGGTGGCGTAGTATTTGCACATGCACAAATGCAGGCTCTTCAACTGGAATGTCAGCATCTGCGACGTTCAGGCAGCTGCCAGGATTAAAGA
Organism: Heterodontus francisci; assembly: GCF_036365525.1. Classification (NCBI taxonomy): domain Eukaryota; kingdom Metazoa; phylum Chordata; class Chondrichthyes; order Heterodontiformes; family Heterodontidae; genus Heterodontus; species Heterodontus francisci. Next base: position 42,419,496 of record NC_090372.1, read on the forward strand.
TGGCACCCCTCAATTTATCACAGGAAATGCTTATGGCTATTGTTTGAGCAAACTAACCTTACATCAAGTTGGATGGAAGCCCAGTAATATGCTACTATGTAGTTATAGGATACTAACTGTAATCCTCAGAAATATTTAATATTCCAGTAATCCTATTAAATACAAAAGGAATCTCATGATTGTATTTCCATTGGAAGATAATGAATTGGCACCCCGATCGATGGAAATTAAAATTCAGCAGAGTACAAAATGTGCTGCCAATTCATTGTGATTTGTTTATATGACTGATCAGGACTGATTTCACCCAAACGCAGCTACTAGCTCCCGCCCCATTGGCTCTCTTCCCCCTCGGCAACTTGCATCCTTCCCTCAGCCGCTCGCTCCAGATCTCGCTGTTCTCCCCACCACCCCCTACCACCCCCCGCAACTTCCCACCCAGATTTTTCCCTGCTCCTCGCTTCCCACCCCACCCACAAGCTTGAAGCTGCACCACTTTCCTCTTCGCGGCCACTCACTCCCATGTATGATCAGTCTCCACGCGCCAAAGAAGCAAGGCGGGCCGCAAGGGGTAACGGGGCAACGTAGGAGCGAGTGTTCGAGAAAAGGGAAGCAGCGTGTCCTGGAGCTAGCAGCGAGAGGCAGGGTGGGGAGGAGGGGGGATGGGGAGGAGTAAGCAGCCGGACAGCGGGGTGGCGAGGAGCAGGGAGCAATTGGCCAAGGGAGTGGGGTTGGGGTTGGGGGGGGGGGGGGGGGAAAAAGAGTAGCAAGTTCTGGAGCGAGTGGCTGAGGGGAGGAAGCGCGAGGCCTGGAGCGAGTTGCCGAAGGGGGAGAGCTCCAGCCTCAAAGTCTCACATTCAGCCGCTTCCTCCAGTCAAGTGGGGGGCTGAATACCCAATGACGCTTTAGCGTGAACACGAACCAGGCGCGGATACACGATGACGCTGCGTGATGATGTCATCCCGCGCATGCGCCACTTGGGCGGCACAGTGGCGCAGTGGTTAGCACCGCAGCCTCACAGCTCCAGCGACCCGGGTTCAATTCTGGGTACTGCCTGTGTGGAGTTTGCAAGTTCTCCCTGTGTCTGCGTGGGTTTCCTCCGGGTGCTCCGGTTTCCTCCCATATGCGAAAGACTTGCAGGTTGGTAGGTAAATTGGCCATTATAAATTGCCCCTAGTATAGGTAGGTGGTAGGGAAATATAGGGACAGGTGGGGATGTGGTAGGAATATGGGATTAGTGTAGGATTAGTATAAACGGGTGGTTGATGGTTGGCACAAACTCGGTGGGCCGAAGGGCCTGTTTCAGTGCTGTATCTCTAAACAGTACTGGCAAGATGTAGCTGCGCATGTGCACAGCTTGGCGCACTGTGATGACGTCAGCAGGCCACTGCGTTGTCAGGAATCACTTTGTAAAAAAAAAATCCTATTTAAATTACATGGTATTACAAGGCATGGTTCCTTCAGCAATCACTCAGTCCCCAAAATGAGAAGTTCCCAATCCTGGTTAGGGTTACCACAATGGTACCCAAGGCAGGTTAAGTGCTTTTCACAGAAGAAAAGGGGAAGATATAGCAGGTAAGTTATTCCACCATACTCTTCGACACTGCCTAGCAGCCAATTAAGAGCTTCATTAACTGAAACCAAGTGGCTTGCCACAGTTATAGGTGGAAAACAAAATGCTGGAAATCTGAAATAAAAACATACTAGGTTAGAAATACTCAGGTCAGGCAGCATTTGTGGATACAAGTATTGCCCATTTCAAAAGTCCAAATAGAAATTTACATGCTGGCATTTTATCTGTCACCAAGAAACAAGGACAACTTTCACTTGGATTTGTTTATTTTATCCTTTTTCAATTCAACAAAATTTTATGGGCCTATATTCTCAGGTGTTTAGAAGAATCAGAGGCGATCTAATTGAAACATACAAGAATCTGAAAGGGCTTCACAGAGATTATTTCCACTGGTCGGGTAATCTAGAACAGAGGGGACACAGCCTCAGGATAAGGATTAATCATTCAGGACTGAGATGAGGAGAAATTACATCACTTAAAGGGTTGTGAATCTTTGGAATTCTCTACCCCAGAGGGTTGTGGGTGCTCCATCATTGAATAAATTTAAGGCTGGGACAGATATATTTTTGGTCTCACAGGGAATCAAGGGTTATGGGAAGCGGGCAGGAAAGTGGAATTGAAGCCCAAAATCAGCCATGATCGTATTGAATGACGGAGCCGTCTCGATGGGCCATATGGTCTACTTCTGCTCCGATTTCTTGTGTTGTGTGCACCTTCAAAAATTGCTTCAACTCCACATGTAGTTCAAGTAATTACTTCCAACATTAACATACTTGAAATTACAAAGTTTTTTGTGATTTGTAAGGGTTACACATACTAGTTAAGTAGAATGGAACTCACCTGTCCAGGTTTACAGCAACTTATTCCTTGAATCTCCAGATAGTTGAAAGTGAGTTCCAACTGCAAAATAAGAGGGAGTAGGGGAAGAAAACAGAGTTAAGATTATTGCATAGCATATGAATGATTACCAGTATATAGATCATTTCAAATCTTAACTCTGGGCAGACATGTAGCATACCCACGTTCAAAAATTACAAGCTTTCTATTGATAAGTATACAAATAATTCTAAAACACATAATATATGACATTATACTATATGACTCAGCATATAGACATATATTCCATAGAGACACATGGCAAGGCAGGTAGTGAGCCCTAACTGCAACATGTGAGTTTGTGGAGAGCACTGCAATCCCAGATAGCCATATCTGCGGTAATGTCTGCAACTCAAGTAACTTCAGCTCAGAATTGTTGAGCTAGAGCCTGAGCTGCAGACATTGCGGGTGCATCAGGGAGGGGGAAAGTTACCCGGACACTTTGTTCCAGAATGCTGTCACACTGCCAAGGTTAAGTAGAAGTTGGTCAATGGTTAGGGAAAATGAGAATGTGACTGCGAGTCAGGCATGTGTAGAGATCCAGGATGTCGTGATGGAGAAGCCTCGGCCCTTGACTTTGATGAACTGTGACGAGGGACTTGCTACCTGTGTGGACGAGAACAAGGACAGCAGGGTAAATGGGCAAACTAACCATCGCACCATGGTGCAAGAAACCATTCAAGTGGAAGGACTGAATCATAGAATCGTAGAAATTTACAGCATGGAAGGAGGCCATTCAGCCCATCATGTCTGTGCCAGTTGACAGGTAGCCATCCAGCCTAATCCCACCGACTGGCTCACCAGGAAAAGGGTACTGGGAAAACTATTAGAACTAAAGGCTGACAAGTCCCCTGGACCTGATGGCCTGCATCCTAGGGTCTTAAAAGAAGTAGCTGAGATATTGGGTGCATTGGTTGTAATTTTTTTTTTAATTCCCCAGATTCTGGAAAGATCCCATCAGATTGGAAAATAGCAAATGGAACACCTCTTTTCAAGAAAGGAGGGAGATAGAAAGCAGGAACCTAAGAACATAAGAACTAGGAGCAGGAGTAGGCAATTCAGCCCCTCAAGCCTGTTCCGCCATTCAATACAATGATGGCTGATCTCACCTCGGCCTTATCTCCTGCCCGTTCTCCATAACCAAACCATTATTAATTAAAAATCTGCCTATCTCCTTAAATTTACCCAATGTCCCGGCATCCACTGCACTCTGGGGTAGTGCATTCCACAGACTCACGACCCTTTGAGAGAAGTAATTTCTCCTCATCTCTGTTTTAAAGCTGCTACCCCTTATCCTAAAACTATGACCTCTTGTTCTAGATTGCCCCACCAGAGGAAACATCCTCTCTACGTCTATTTTGTCAATCCCCCTTAAACATCTTAAATACCTCAATTAGATCTCCTCTCATTCTTCTAAACTTTAGAGAGTAAAGGCCTAAACTGCTCAATCTCTCTTAAGACAAACCCCTCATCTCTGGAATCAATCTAGTGAACTTCCTCTGAACTACCTCCAATGCAACAACATCCCTCCTCCCTAGGCCAGTTAGCCTAACATCAATCATAGGGAAAATGCTAGAATCTATTATTAAGTAGGTTAAAGCAGGGCACTTAGAAACTCTTAATGCGATCAGGCAAAGTCAACATAGTTTAAAGAGATGACTAATTTATTAGAGTTATTTGAGGAACTAACAAGCAAGGTGGAAAAAAGGGAACCTGCAGATGTGTGTACTTGAATTTCCAAAAGGTATTTGATAAGGTGCCACATCAAAGGTTATCCTACATAAAATTAAAGCTCATGCTGTAGGGGGTAACATATTAGCATGAATAGAAAATTGGTTAGCTAACAGGAAGCAGACTGTAAGGAATAAGAGGGCATTTTCAGGTTGGCAAGCTGTAACAAGTAGAGTGCCACAGGGATCAGTACTGGTGCCTCAAATATTTACAATCTATATCAATGATTTGGATGAAGGGACTGAATGTATGGTGGCTAAATTGCTGATGACACAAAGATAAGCAGAAGAGTAAGTTGTGAAGAAGACAAAGAGTCCGCAAAGGAATATCGAGAGGTTAGGTGAGTGAGCAAAAATTTGACAGACTGAGTATAATGTGGGAACTTGGGAACTTGTTCACTTTGGCAGGAAGAATAGAAAAGCAGCATTTTATTTAAATGGAGACAGACTGCAGAACTCTGCAGAACAGATGGATCTAGGTGTCGTGGTACATGATTCACAAAAAGTTAGTATGCAGGTACAGCAAGTGATTAAGGCGGCAAATGGAATGTTGGTATTTATTGCAAGGGGAATGGAATATAAAAGTAGGGACGTTTTTCTACAGTTGTACAAGGCGTTGGTGAGACCACATCTGGAGTGCTGTGGACAGTTTTGGTCTCCTTATTTAAGGAAAGATATATTGCATGAGAAGCAGTTCAGAGAAGGTTCACCAGGTTAATTCCTGGGACGAAGGGGTTCTCGTATGAGGAAAGGTCGGACAAATTGGGCCTGTGTCCACTGGAGTTTAGAAGGATGAGAGGTGAACTTATTGAAACATGTAAGATCCTGAGGGGACTTGACAGTGTGGATGCTGAAAGGATGTTTCCCCTTATGGGAGAGACTAGAACTAGGAGACACACTTTAAAAATTAGGGGTCTTCTATTTAAGACAGAGATGAGGAGAACCTTTTTTTCTCGAGGGTTGTTAGTCTGTGGAATTCTCTTCCCCAGAGAGTAGTGGAGGCAGGGTCATTGAATATTTTTAGGGCTAAGTTAGATAGATTCTTGATTGACCAGGGAGTCAAAGGTTATAGCAGATAGACAGGAAAGTAGAGTTGAGGCTGCAATCAGATCAGCCATGATCTTATCAAATGGCGGAACAGGCTCAAGGGGCCGAATGACCCACTCCTGTTCCTAATTCGTATGTTGGTCCATAGCCTTGTAGGTTATGGCATTTCAAGTGCATACTGAAGTACCTTTCAGATATTATGAGGGTTTCTGCCTCTACCACCCTTTCAGGCAGAGAGTTCCAGATCCCCACCACCTTCTGGGTGAAGAGATTTCTCTTTGAATCCCCTTTAAACCTCCTAGCACTTATCCTAAATCCATGCCCCCTGGTTATGGACCCCTCAACCAAGGGGAAGAGGTTCTTCTTATCCACTCTATCTGGACTAACCGCCCCCCCCACATAATTTTATACACTTGAATTAAGTCTCCCCTCAGTCTCCTATGTTCCAAAGAAAATATCCTTAGCCTGTCCAATCCTTCCTCATAATTAAAATTCTCCAGTTCAGGCAACTTCCTCATAAAGCTCTTCTGTACCCTCTCTAGTACAAGCACATCTTTCCTACAGTAGGGTGACAAGAACTGCACGCAATACTCCTGCTGTGGCATAACCAGTGTTCGATACAGTTCCAGAATATCCTCCCAGCACTTATATTCTATGCCACGGCTAATAAAGGTAAATATCCTGTATACCTTCTTGACTACCTTATCTGCTGGCCCAGCCACCTTCAGGGATCTGTGGACATGCACTCCAAGGTTCCTCTGTTCCTTTACACTTCTCAGTATTCTACTACTTATTGTGTATTTCCTTGCCTTATTTGCCTTCCCCAAATGCATGACCTCGCACTTCTCCAGACTGAACTGCGTTTGCCACTGTTCCACCTACCTGACTAGTCCACTGATATCTTCCTGCAGCCTACAGCTTTCTTCATTATCAACAACATGGCCAATTTTTATATTGTCTGCAAATTTCTTAATCATAACCTGACATTCAAGTCCAGATATGCATCACAAAATGCAGGGGACCTAGTTCTGAGCCCTGCGGAACCACACTGGAAACAGCATTCCAGTCACATAAACACCATTACCCTTTGCTACCTGCCTCTGAGCAACTATTGGATCCAACTTGTAACTTTGCCTTGGATTCCATGGGCTTTAACTTTCGTGATCCATCTGCCATGTGGGACTGTTACAGCCAAGTGAGGAGTGGTCGAAGGGCTTCCCTCTTTCCCCGTCTCCCTGTTTGACCACAACAGGTTTAATTCTTTCTTAAAGTGGATATACTGAACAATTCAGTCAGTGTTTGATTCTTCTCTTCTTCTTTGGCCTCCTTATCTCGAGAGACAATGAATAAGCGCCTGGAGGTGGTCAGTGGTTTGTGAAGCAGCGCCTGGAGTGGCTATAAAGGCCAATTCTAGAGTGACAGGCTCTTCCACAGGTGCTGTAGAAAAATTTGTTTGTCGGGGCTGTTACACAGTTGGCTCTCCCCTTGCACCTCTGTCTTTTTTCCTGCCAACTACTAAGTCTCTTCGACTCGCCACACTTTAGCCCCGCCTTTATGGCTGTCCGCCAGTGTTTGATTACTTACATGCTATGACCATAACAAGAACCAATCAGACAAGTTTTCTTGAGTCTGACAAAGAAAGAGGTTAACTTGATTGTACCTAAACCAAACTAATAAAATAATAACTTTCATTCTCTCACATACACACACAAATAGGTTACAGAGTGGAGAAAGTAGATTGCTCAAGTTACACTCCATTAAAAAAAAAGGGATACAGCCTGTGGAGTTTGGTGGTGATTTGTCCGGCTTCCAGCTGAATTCAGTGGTCCTGAGGCTTTTAGTTTGAAGAGGTAAATGGCAGGTTCGGTGGGTCTCTTGGAGACAGCGATGCGGGTGATTTCCTCCAATAGGGTTTCTGATAGTAGCCGGAGTATGCAAAGGTCAACAAGCAGGATTTTCAAGGTGGAATGGGGGAGGGGGAAAGAGAGAGAGAGCGAGAGCGAGGGACTCCCACTTAGGGTCTGCTCATGTCGGAGTCTAGCTGCTTCTCCTCTGCTGCAAAGAAAACACCAGCTTGAAATCACAGATGGAGAGGGGCATGTCACATGACAGTCACTCAGTGATTCAAAACATAGCAGTTAGTAGTATTTCTCCCTTGCAAAAAAAGAACAACCAGTTCCTTTAAACTTCCTGGGTCTTGGTTCTTGCTGGAGAATTAGCAGACATTTCGTCTCCCTCCTCACAAGCATCACAGTGTAGGATACAATATTGCAAATTAGGTAGCCAACATAAGCTGCCTGCAAAATCATCCTTTTAGCTGGTCTTTTAAAAATATCTTTAAAAAACTATAAATTCAGATCTCCAGTCAGTGGATTCAAGAAAATGATCATTCAACAAAGCACATTAGCATAACAGGGGATCTTATCAAAAGCATCGCTAAAATCCAAACAGACAACATCAGACGCACTACCCTCTTTGTTACCTCTTCAAAAAATTTAATCATGTTAGTCAGGCATGACCTTCCCTTAATAAATCCGTGCTGATTGTCTTTGGTTAATCCGTGCCTTTCTAAATGAAGATACACCCTGTCCCTCAGAATTTTTGGCAATACTTTTCCCACCAGATTAGGCTGACTGGCCTGTATTTCCTCAGTCTTTCCCTTTCTCCCTCTTTAAATAATGGTACAACATTAGCTGTCCTCCAGTCCTCTGGGACCACACCAGTAGCTAGGGAGGTTTGGAAAATAATGGCCAGAACCTCTGTTATTTCCTCTCTTGCTTCCCTTAATAGCCTAGGATACATTTCATCCAGGCCTGGGAATTTATGCACTTTCAAAGGTGTTAAACTCTTTAATGTGGTAGTGATAGGGTACAGTATAATCAGGAGCTTAGGTAATGTTCTCTGCAGCCACAACCAGGAATTCCAAAGATTGTGCAACCCTGGCACCGGGCAGAAAAAAGACATGTACCGGCAGCTGAAGATAAATTTGGAATGGGACAGTGAGGATCAAGTTATTGTAGCCCATTTGAGAACCAACAACATAGTTAGAACTTGGAATGATGCTCGGCTGAGTGCGTTTGAGTCCAAATGAAAATAAAGCGCCTCAAAAGGCAATCACTCTGGATTCTTACCCTGAATTACGCGCCAACTGGCATAGGTCAAGCAGACTAAAGACAAACATGTAGCTCAAGGAGTGATGTAGGAAGAGGAGGTTTAAATTCATGGGCACTGACATCAGTACTGGGGAAAGAAGGAGCGGTTCCATTGGCACGGGTTCAATTTAAACTGGGCTGGGATCAGTGTCCTGACAAATCGTATAACTAGGGCTGTGAACAGCGCTTTAAACTATAAGGGGTGGCGGGCGGGGGGCAGTCCAGAGTGAGTGAGATTTAGAAATCGGAAGAGAAGTCAAGGCAATAGTGCAGTATAGCGATTCGGGTGAAGACAAGCAGAGTGAGAAGGACAGAGAGATTTAGCAGACATTGTGCATTAGCAAATAAGATCCATGCAAAGAACAGTGAAAAAATAAAATTAAAGGTTCTTTATCTGAATGAGTGACGTATTTGTAATAAGATAGATGAACTAGAAACACAAATAGAGATAAATGGTTTGGATCTAATCACCATTACAGAGAAATGGTTACAAGTGACCAAGGCTGGGAAATAAATATTCCAGGCTTCACAACATTTCAAAGACAGACAGCATGGAAAAGGAGGAGGAGTAGCCCTGATAGTAAAGGAGTAGTATAAAAGGATCTTGGCTTCGAAGAACAGGAAGTAGGATCAGTATGAGTGGTGATTAAGAATAACAAGAATCAGAAAACCCTAGTGGAAGTAGTTTGTAAGCCCCCTAAACGTAGTTACGCCGTTGGACACAGCGGCAATCAAGAACTAATTGGAGCTTGTAACAAAGGAAATATAATAATCACAGGGAAATTTAATCTTCATAAAGACTGGATAAATCAAATTGGCAAAAGTAGTCTGGAAGATAAGTCTGCAGAATACATTTGAGAGTTTCTTGGTACAATATGTTGTGGAACCAACTAGGCATAAAGCTATTTTATATCTAGTATTGTATAACGAGGCAGGTTTAATTAGTAATCTCATAGTAAAAGATCCACTGTGAAAAAGTGATCATAACGCAACTGAATTCCATATCAAGTTTGACAGCAATATACTCCAGTCCCAATCAAGAATCTTAAACTTAAACAAAGCCAATTACATAGGTATAAGGAAAACGTTGGCCAAGGTTGATTGGGCATATAGACTAAAAGGTATGGCATTAAAAAAAACAGTGCAAATATTTGAAGAAACGATTCAAAGGGCTGAATTTTATAAGCTCGCCACAAGAAGGCGCAGCGACTTGCGACTTGTGTGCCGCTGAGCCCCTACAATATTTTGCACAGTGGCTCATTTAAATGGAGGGGCAAAATGGCCGTCCCTGATGATGTAGAGGGTGCAGCCACGCCATCCCCGGCAACTGCATCTGGCGCCACTGTGGGGGCGCCATTTTTAAAGGGCTTCAAGCCCTGCAGATAAAGCTACATTTTTAAAGGTCCTGCTGCACGAAACTTGTGAATAAAATTTTATTTAAACTTTGAATCCCCTCTCCCATCCCCCTCCCCAGAGCTCTCCAGAAATGAAATGATCCATCCCCCCAGAATACCACTTTTTAAATACGCCACACTTTCACTGCCCCATCTTCAGCACCTTTGACCCTAAACCCCTTCCCACCATCCCTACAACCAATCGGAGCGGTTTTCACCACTAATCCTCTCCCCCCTCCACCCCGCAAATTTCACTCAGTATATTAGCATGGATGGAGGATTTGATAACAGACAGTAAGAAGAAAGTAGGAATAAATGGGGCATTTTCAAATTGGCAGGCTGTAACTAGTGGAGTGCCACAAGGATCAGTGCTGATGCCTCAGATATTTACAATCTATATTAATGACTTAGCCGAACAGACCAATGGTAATATATCCAACAATGCAAAGCTGGGTGAGAATGTTAGCTGTGAGGAGGACCTAAGAGCCTGCATAGAGATATAGACAAGCTAAGTGAATGGGCAATATGGTGACAGAGGGAGTATAATGTGGAGAAGTGTGAGGTTATTCGCTTCAGTAGTAAGCATAGAAAAGCAGAACTTTTTTTTCTATAAAGGCATGAATCTTTTAAATGTTGATGTTCAGAGAGACTTGGGTATACTTGTACAAGGAAGATAGAAAGTCAGCATGCAGATATAGTCGGTAATTAGGAAGGCAAATGGCATGCTGGCCTTTATTGCAAGGAGACTGGAGTACAAGAATAAGGATTGTATAGGGCTTTGGTAAGACCATACCTGGAGTACTGTGTGCATTTTTGATCTCCATATTTAGAAGATATATTGCCTTGGAGGCGGTACTGCAAAGGTTCACTAGATTGATTCCTGGGATGAGAGGGCTGTCCTATGAGGAGAGGCTGATTGAATTAGCCCTATACGCTCTGAAGATTAGAAAAGTGAGAGGTGATCTCATTGAACCATACAAGATTCTGAAGGGGCTTGACAGGATAGACACTGAGGTTGTTTCCTCTTGCTGGAGAATCTAGAACACAGAAGCACAGTTTCAGGGTAAGGGGTCAATCATTTAGGACTGAGATTCGGAGAAATTTCTTCACTCAGTGTTGTGAATCTTTGGATTTCTCTACCCCAGAGGGTTGTGGCTTCTCCATCGTTGAGTATATTTAAGGCTGAGATAGCCAGATTTTTGGTATCTCAGGGAATCAAGGGTTATTGGAAGCGAGCAGCAAAGTAGAACTGAGGTAGAAGATCAACCAGTGAAGTGAATGGCACAACAGGTTTGAGGGGCCGAATGGTCTACTCCTGATATTTCACATGTTATGTTCTCATATCAATCTAAGGAGGCTAAAGAGGAAGAATGAAATACCACTTTATGTGGAAAAATCTACCGATTCTGTACCATTTCAGCATTTTGAATATATACACTAATGTCATCCACAAAGCAAGTGGGAAGAAGAATTGCCTTGTTACAACAGCAAAAAGAGAGACACTCATTATCATTACTATCTGTTGAGTTCTAACAATAATCTGCCTGTAAAGCTTCCAGAAGTAGGAATAAAGAGGTTTATTAACCTGACCAATATTTTTTTCCAGGAAATATGTGGTGTTTCATTAAGGCTTGCAAAGGATCAGTACTGCTTTAAGAACCAGCAAGCCTCAGGAGTTGGAGAATGTGCATTTTTGGTTGCCGTTGGATACAGCCATTTGGAGACTGCGACTCAAAGGGTGCATTCTCGTTACTTTGGATACAGCCACTTGGACTGAGCATCAAGCGATAACTTGTTACAATTCAATTTTGAACTGGCCTTTTAGTTGAAAGAAGAGCTCTCAGCCACTTAAACTGAAGGAAGCAAATTTAGTCGGTTTAATTATCTCTCAAAATTCTAAAAAGTCAAGCCTAAACAGAGATCTGATAATTTAAACTGAAGGAAAACATCACTTTCTGCTGGAATTAGACTACAGACTGTTCTACTGTGGAAGAACCTTTCCCCCCCCCATTGGACGTCTGTGAGGACTTCAAGCAACCTTGGATTATAAATTTGCAAGGACTCTAATTTTTTCTATTTTTAATGCTGTTAGTTTTTCTAATTAAACAGTTAATTTGTTGATTTAAAGACACCTGGTTTGGTTAGCCTCATTTGGGGGTTAATAGATGGTACATTTTGGCTGGGTCTTTCTTTAATTTGGAAAGTTTAAAATGATATGTTAGGCGACCTGTGGAGGGACGGGATTGAATTAACAGTGCGTTTTCCCGCCACAATCAGAATATTTTGATTGGGGGCTTTGACAGGACTGGTCGGTCATAACAGTGCATGCATCACCATGAACTGTCAGAATTCTATAGATACATTGAAGATAAAGCACTGGGTTAAAGAACTAGGTTAGTATCAGGATAGAAAGGATGATATATTAATGTCCCCATCTTCATATACACCCCCCACACCATTCCCATTACAATGAAAAAGGTGGCAGGCAACCAACTCCCATGATTCTGGCAACACTGCTCAAGTCCTACTTCACATAACTATGAACAGTCTTCCCTGGGTGAGCTTCAACCACCAATACTTCAGATAACAATGAAACATAGCGCCACAGTGAGCATTGCTCTCACCGACCGTGACAATATTCTGGAGCTGGCCAGTTACATATGTTGAAACCAGTGAGTGTACCTCAAATGATTATTGATAAGTGCAAGCTCCCACTGCACTCCAAGTGACACAAAATAATGGCTCCCCCATACACGAAATATCCAAACCCTTCAACACAAAAAAAATGCTGGTCCTTGCCTTCTCCCATTTTCTTATCCTTCCCCCCACCTCCCCAAGCTTTGGAAGCTTTAGCATTTTAAAGTTCTCAAGCCTGGTAAAAGTTACTCCTCGGATGGTCAAAATCAACTAGAGAGCAGCCTTTTCCAATCTTCCTGGCAGGACTGACATGAGGTCTTCAGGAACATAGCAACAGGAGTGGGCCATTCAGCCCACTACAATCATGGCTGATCACCCACTTCAATGCCCTTTTGCCACAATATCCTCATTTCCCCTATGTCATTGGTATTTAGAAATCTGTCAATCTCTGCTTTAAACATACTCAATGACTGAGCTTCCACAGCCCTCTGGGGTAGAGAATTCCAAAGATTCACAATTCTCTAAGTAAAGAAATTACTCCTCATCTCTTCCTAAGTGGCTTCCCTATTATTTTAAAATTGTGCCCTCTGGTTCGAGACTCCCTAACCAGGGGAAACATGTTAGCTACATCTACCCTGTCTATCCCTTTAAGTATTTTGTAAGTTTCAATGAGATCACCTCTCATTCTTCAAAACTCTAGAAAATACAGGCCTAGTTTCCCCAATCTCTCTTCATAGGACAGTCCCACCATCCAGGGAACAAGTCTGGTGAACCTTCGTTACACTCCCTCGATGGCAATAATATCCTTCCAAAGGCAAAGGGACCAAAACTGCACATAGTACTCCAGGTGCGATCTAACCAAGGTTCTATACAATTAAAGTCAAATTTCAATACTCCTGTACTCAAATCCTCTTGCAGTAAATGTGAGCATACAATTAGCCTTAATTGCTTGCTACACCTGCATGTTAACTTTTAGTGACTTATTGACAAGGACATCCAGGTCCCTTTGTACATCTACACTTTCTAATCTATTACCATTAAGAAATACTCTACATGTCTATTCCTCCTACCAATGTGGATAACCTCACATTTTTCCACATTATATTCCATCTGCCATGCTCTTGCCCATTCACTAAGTCTGTCCAAATCCCCTTGAAGTCACTGTGCATCTTCCTCACAACACACATCCCACCTAGTTTTGTGTCATCCGCAAACTTGAAATTATTACATTTGGTCTCCACAACCAAACCATGGATATACATTGTGAACAGCTGGAGCCCAAGCACTGATCCCTGTGGTACCCCACTAGTCACAGCCTGCCAACGCAAGAGTGACCCCTTTATTCCTACCCTCTGCTTTCTGCCTGTTCACCAATCCTTAATCCATGCCAGTATATTATCTCCTATACACGTGCTTTAATTTTGCTAACCAACCTCCAGTGGGGGACTTTATCAAAAGCCTTCTGTAAATCCAAGTATTCCACGGCCACCAACTCCCCTTTATCAATTCTGTTGGCAACATCCTCAAAAACTTCAACAGGTTCATCAAACATGAAGTCCCATTCATAAATCCATGTTGACTATGCCCAATTAGACTATTATCCAAGCGCCCATTTATCATATCCTTTAGAATAGATTCTAGCATTTTCCCTTCTATTGCTGCAAGGCTGACAGGTCTGTAATTCCCTGTTTTCTCTCCCCCGCCATTCTTAAACAGTGGGGTGACATTTGCAACCTTCCAATCTGCAGGAACCGTTCCAGAATCTATAGAATTTTGGATGATGATCACCAATGCATCCACCACTTCCATAGCTACCTCTTTCAATGCTCTGGAATGTAGAGTATCAGGTCCCGGGGACTTATCAACTTTCAGCCACATTAATATCTCCAATACAACCTTATTAATACGAATTTCCTTCAATTCCTCATTCCCCCTAATCCCTTGGATCTCTAATTCTGGGAGATTTCTTATATCTTCGTCAGTGAAGACAGACACAAAGTAATCATTTAGCTTCTCTGCCATTTCTTGATTCCCCATTATAAATTCTGCTGACTCTGCCTGTAATGGGCCCACATTTGTCAGAGCCAAATGTTTCCTTTTTACGTAACTACAGAAGCTTTTACAGTCCATTTTTATGTTTTTTGCTAGCTTACATTCCTATTCTATTCTCCCTTTATCAGTTTCTTCATCCTCCTTTGCTGTATTCTAAAATCCTCCCAATCCTTAGGTTTACCACTATTTCTGGCAACTTTATCGGCGTTTTCTTTTAATCTTATACAATCCTTAACTTCCTTTGTTATCCACGGTTGACTACCTTTACTATTGCCGTTTTTGAGCCTTGAAGGAATGTATAGTTTCTGTAAACAATGTAATATTTCTTTAAAGACTATCCATTGCCTATGTACTGTCATACCTTTTAATATATTTTCGCAATCCACCTCAGCCAACTTACCCCTCAAACTTTCATAATTTCCATTGCTCAAATTTAACACCCTAGCTTCAGATTGAACTACCTCACTTTCAAACATAATGTAAAATTCTATCATATTATGATCACTCATCCTTAAAGGTTCTTTTACAACAAGATAACTAATTAGCCCTTTCTCACTACATAATACCAAATCTAAAATAACCTCGAGTCAGTTCCTCAACATAGTGCTCTAAAAAACCATCCCTAACACACAGTGGCGCAGTGGTGGGGCGGCACAGTGGCTAGCACTGCAGCCTCACAGCTCCAGCGACCCGGGTTCAATTCTGGGTACTGCCTGTGTGGAGTTTGCAAGTTCTCCCTGTGTCTGCGTGGGTTTCCTCCGGGTGCTCCGGTTTCCTCCTACATGCCAAAGACTTGCAGGTTGATAGGTTAATTGGCCATTATAAATTGCCCCTAGTATAGGTAGGTGGTAGGGAAATATAGGGACAGGTGGGGATGTGGTAGGGATATGGGATTAGTGCAGGATTAGTATAAGTGGGTGGTTGATGGTCGGCACAGACTCGGTGGGCCAAAGGGCCTGTTTCAGTGCTGTATCTCTAAACTCCAGAAACTCGTCCTCCACAGCTTTAGTGCTCATTAGGTTTACCCAGTCTGTATACAGATTGAAGTCATCTATGATTACTGTATTACCCATGCCCCACACTACCTCCACTTCGCCCCATTTTCTTTGAAAACTTTAATTTTTTAGTTCTAAAAGTATGGACTTGTTGGGGGGGTGGGGGAGGTTGTTTGACTCATTTCTAGAAATATTCAATCAGGTAATGAAGAGTCTGATGGCTTTCATATCGGGGTAGGATAGCAGTGAGACACAAGGATGGATGGGTTGGGTGACTAAAGGCGGGATCATAGGGACAGGGACATTGAAGGCAAGAGGTCATAGGATGAAACCTCCCTTAGGGGAGGTGGTGGCGTAGGGGTAACATCACTAGACTAGTAATCCAGAGCCCAGGGCTCTGGGGGACATGAGTTCGAATTCCACCACAGCAGATGGCGAAATTTGAATTAAATAAATCTGGGATTAAAAAGCATGTCTAATGGTCAGCATGAAACCATTGTTGATTGTTGTAAAACCCCATCTGGTTCAATAATGTCCTTTAGGGAAGAAAATCCTTACCTGGTCTGGCCTACGTGTGACTCCAAACCTCCAGCAATGTGGTTGACTCTTAAATACTCTCTGAAATGGCCCAACAAGCCACTCAGTTCAAGGGCAATTAGGGATGGGCAATAAATGCTGGTCTAGCCAACGACACCCACATCCCACAAAACAAATAAAAAGGAATGTATTCAACCAAAGTGGACAACCCCACTTCCTAGTCCAGAAATTTGTAAGAGCTCTAGTTTTCAAATCAGTTTTGTGAACGAACAGGCCAAAAAGAAAGGAAGAAAGAGGTGTTACAATGTCTGTGACACTCCCAGACTGTACAAGATATACTTAAGCAATTTAAGCTAAATATTTGACTCTTCACTCCCCTGTGATCATGTCAGGAGTTGAATGTGGCTGGGGGTGGGGAGGGTGGGGAGGGTGGGGGGAAGGTGGGATCAAGAGAAGCAAACCAGTAGGCTGAAATCCAAATTTCATTGTGCACCTGTACCTACTGGAGATATATGAAAGTGAATGCAACACAGAGGTAGAAGTTGCCACATCAGAAGCAGCACAATGTTCCTTCTGGTTTGGTGTATTAATTCCAGACACCGAGTGAAAATAATTTTCAATATTAGCTAGTGCATAAGATACAGAGTCATAGAACCACATGATGAAAAGTTAATGATCCTGGAGAAGCAAAAATCATGTACAAGTTCATGGCACCCAAGGTCTCAAAAAGGGTTCACATACAGTAAATAGTTTTTTTTTAAACAAAGTGATTACTGACAACGCAGCCGGCGGCTTACGTCATCCGACTGCACCAATCTGCGCACATGGGCAGGTTGCTCCCTACCCTCTGCGCATGCGCTGTGTTCCGCAGTGCCAAGACTGGTTTTTGTATGCGCAGATGACGTCATCGCATAACCCAGACAGATGGTGAGGGGATCTGGGCTGGAGAGAGCAGGGGTGGGGGGAGGGGGGGTCTGGGGAGCAGGGAGAGAGCAGGGGTGGGGGGAAGAGAGGGTCTGTGGAGCGGGTAGAGAGCAGGTGCGGGTAGAGCACAGCCAAAGACCTTGCTAATGGCGGGTGCACTCTCCTCCTTCCCCCCGTTCCCGCTCCCGACCCCCGCTGCCCACATGCTCGCTCACCCCGCCCGCTCGCTCACAGCCCCCAGCCGACCACGACCGCTCGCTCACCGCCCGCTTTCCACACCCCCCGACCGCTGGCTCAACCGCCCGCTCGCTCTCTCCCTCCCCTCCCCGGCCCGCTCACTCCCTCCCCTCCGGCCATTGTGTGCTGCCGTGTGTTTCGGTTGCCATTGTGTGATTATTTGAGCAGTGCCATCTTTAATCCTGGCAGCTGCCTGACGTCGCAGACTGAGATGTTTTAGTGGCAATGGCTTCATTTGCGCATGCGCCATTGCAGTGCCACCTAATGGTGGCGTTGTCAGCAAACGCAGCCTGTTTTTTAAACTCCATCTCCAGAAGCAAAAAGTCGCAATTCGTCCTCTAAACTGGATTTGTTGCTGAATACAGTTGGGCATATTCATGCCTGACATTTGCTGAGCAATTTTCTTTTGTAATCCTTGCCAAGTGCCTTTTACTGTTTTTGATCATCACTGCAGTGGGGGGGTGGAAGAATTTGAATTAGTGTTTCCATAACATCCTACACTATTTTAACATGAAAAATATGATCTTCTGAGACGGACAGGCGATCTCATTCAGGAAACTTCACTTCCTTCACAGAATAATTACTTAAAACATTTGAACACAATGATGCTTACAATTTCCTTTTCCACCAATACAGGAAAATCCCCAAGGATAAAAACCCACTTCCTTTAAATAAAATGTATAGTCAATATTCCTTGAATGTTTAGATTTGTACAGCACATTTTAAGATGAAAGTAAATTCATCAGCGTAATGAGTTTACATTCTATTCAAGGGATCATAAAAGTGCTTTAAGAAATTATTCTGTTTTCACAGACAATGACCTGTATTTTAAGCAAATACTTAGGCCTCTCATTCACTGATCAGTGCTAATCACAGATCTTCAACAATGACTGCATCTATTTTGTTGCCATCTTTCATAATTAAAGACTTGTCACACGAATAAGCTTCCAAATAAATTTCAGGAGAACAATAAATATCAAATGGTTTCAAAATTGGGGTTCTTTTCACTGTAAAAGAGGTTAAAGGGCATCGAAATGAGGTCTTCAAGATTATGAAATTTCAACTAAGTTGTGGAAGATGCTTGGGGAATTGGTAACATGGGGGGCTGTTACAATCAGGTGAGAAAGGTGTCCAGGGGTCCCCCCTCAGCCTTCACCTGATCTTACTTTAACAGGGTTTAATTTTAAACACACCGTGTTTATAGCACCCCCTTGGTGAATCCTTGTTCACCGCTTTCCAACTATAAGGCAAAGAAACCAGCACAAACAGGTTTTCTTAGGTTTAAAGATGATTGAAATCTATTAAACTTAAACTGTAATTCGGTGGAAGCCTACTGATGCATGGCATGCCCACACGAGCATGCATACGTGATGCACACACGCAAATAGAGACAGAACAAAGCGGAAGAAATAAAGTGGAAAAGTTTGAGGCAATATCTGAAGAGATTTTGTTACGGGTCTTCCGGCTCACTGTACAGTCCTTGATTGTAGGTAGATCTTGCTTTTCATTGGGGCCCAGTATTCTTCTTAAACCTTGTTCACTGTAGGAGACTTTTCTCTCTTGGGGTTCATGTGTCTTCAGTGGATTCAGAGGCTTGTGAGAAAAAGAGATGGGAGCAGACAGGAGAGATCTTCTCAGTCCAGGAGCAAACAGACACACAGAGTTCAAATTGTTTGCACAATTCAGAAAAACCCACGTTGTCAAGCAGGTTAGTCATGTGACTAACTAGTCTGACCACGTCTTAGATTGCATCATCTTACCAGTCTCTGGAATGCTTCTCTTACACACAATACCTGGTGATCAAGGTCCATTGTGGGTTGAATGGGTCAGGGAATGGTTCTTCGTCCTTCCAATCACCGTCTATTAATATGCAAAGGTCTTTTCCAGCCACGGCTGATCTGTTGAACAAGTCTTTTCATCACTCCAGTAACAGTTTAAAATCAATGTTCATGACCAAATTCATGTGCCTCTTTCTTGGCAGATGGGGGCCTAGCAGGACAGGGACATAAACTAAGAATTACTGCTGGTAGATTTTTTCCACAAGAGACTTATAAGAGGATAGAATACTTTACCACAAGTGGCTTTTGAGGCAGAGACTGCAATATAATTTTAAATGAATTTGGAGAACAATTTGAAAATGGGCGCGAGGGGGGGGCGCGCGAGGGGGGGCGAGGGAGAGAGAGAGCGAGAGGAGGGCGAGGGAGGGAGAGAGCGAGAGGAGGGCAAGGGAGAGAGAGAGCAAGAGGAGGGCGAGAAGAGAGAGAGAGAGCGAGAGGAGGGCGAGGGAGAGCGCGAGGAGGACGAGGCAGAGAGAGAGCGAGAACGAGGAGGACGAGAGAGAGAGACAGGGAGAGAGAGACAGGGAGAGAGAGAGAGAGAGAGAGAGAGTGAGTGAGGGAGTGGGGGAGGGAGGGAGAGAGTGAGTGAGTGAGTGAGTGAGTGAGGGGAGACCATGACTTAAAGCTTCATTTTGTTTCCCCAATGACATGTTTGTGTGCCTTCTTAGCAAAATTCTCCAGGAGTTCATGTTTTTATTGAGCCTCTGATTTCTCCTTCATTCCACCCAGTGCAAGTAATTTTCACTCTTCCTCCCACCCTCAACTGAGTTACCTGAATCAGTGATAAGATTAGAATGTACACATCCTTCAAGTAGATGTTACTGTAAACTCAAAATGGAATATGTCAAACAGTTACGACATAGCTAAGACTGTAACATTATCAAAGCAAGTTTACTGGAATTTCATCAGCAGTTGATAAACAAGAAACATCCATTGTACACTAAATTCAGCGTGTGGGGAGTGTGTTTCATTGAAAATCTCTCAGTACCCACAGAACCTGTTATTCCTTATACTTTGATTGGTATTTTCAATGTTAAGGAGTCCACGTGTGTGACACAGAACAGCTGCTATTTTACAGTCACTGTCTATTGCCACAAGATTTGAAAATCAGGCCACTGGATTCCCACAATTCACTCAAAATACTTTGATTTTTTTTTTCCCAGCTGCTCTGCTCAGCATTGCTCAATTTCTTGAAGGGCCCCTTAAACAGATATTATGCACCTCATTAACAGAGGCATACAGCTTAATACCAGTTAAAAGATGACCTGGATATCATTTGAGGCCAATATGCATCAAAGAACAAAGAACAGTACAGCACAGGAACAGGCCAATCGGCCATCCAAGCCTGCGCCGATCTTGATGCCTGCCTAAACTAACACCTTCTGCACTTCCGGGATCCGTATCCCTCTATTCCCATCCTATTCATGTATTTGTCAAGATGCCTCTTAAACGTCTCTATGGTACCTGCTTCCACCACCTCCTCCGGCAACAAGTTCCAGGCACTCACCACCCTCTGTGTATTGCCTCGCACATCCCCTCTAAACTTTGCCCCTCCCACCTTAAACCTATGTCCCCTAGTAACTGACTCTTCCACCCTGGGAAAAAGCTTCTGACTATCCACTCTGTCCATGCCGCTCATAACTTTGTAAACCTCTATCATGTCGCCCCTCCACCTCCGTCGTTCCAGTGAAAACAATCAGAGTTTATCCAACCTCTCCTCATAGCTAATGCCCTCCAGACCAGGCAACATCCTGGTAAACCTCTTCTGTACCCTCTCCAAAGCCGCCACGTCCTTCTGGTAGTGTGGCGACCAGAATTGCACGCAATATTCTAAGTGTGGCCTAACTAAAGTTCTGTACAGTTGCAGCATGACTTGGCAATTTTTATACTCTATGCCCCGACCGATGAAGGCAAGCATGCCGTATGCCTTCTTGACTACCTTATCCACCTGCGTTGCCACTTTCAGTGACCTGTGGACCTGTACGCCCAGATCTCTCTGCCTGTCAATACTCCTCAGGGGAGGATACAGCTGTGTAATTGGCCCTTTTTGCTCCCATTTTCCGTGGTTGCAACAAGGACCAACTCTGCCTCAACATCTTGATTTGCTAACCCAAAGCTGCTTTAACATTACACAAAACTCGTGCAAGTACCATCGACTCCCAGAAGCACGGATCTCGTACACCTGGTGGCAAACCAAATGCAAAACTACCAATCAGGAAGACGGCAAAAAAAAAAACAGGTCTTCCTTTATCTACCAGCTTTAAAGGGTCATGTAGTTTTATGGTAAAGATTACAACCAGCTACACAAGGCTGCATATCTTTTGAGAACTACCAGGGCTAGTGCATGTCGCAGACAGTGTAAAAACAACTTGTGTCACACAGATAACAGGTTGTTGTTACAGGCTACTGAGCTTTCAGGAGAAAAAATAATTTTTAAACCCTCAAAAGATATGGACTGATAACTTTGGATTTCTGTCATTCAAATACAAGCATACAATATTTTTTTTAAAGTTAGCAACTTATTTTGCATTCAAAACATTTGGAAGTTCTGCTTTTAACATGTCATATTTGCCAACAGATGATTAAAAGCCTGGTTAGAACCCTGATATACTCTGTGGAATAGGTGTTTAGCAACATATTGGCATACTTTACAAACAATTATAAAACAAACACAACAGCCTGAATGTTGGTCTTAGCAACAAATGAACGGCGCCAGCCATCCATTACAATTACATTTCCCACGGACATTCTCTGGGCTTCTGCACCAGAACTTGCTGTGATTAAAAGCCACTTTGGTACAGCACCCTCTACAGGGGATCTGACTTGTGTGAACAAGACAAGCAATTGTTACTTCCGTAACCGATCAGGTTGATGAATTGTTATCGAGCAGTGCAGAGCCTGAACCAGGAAGTCTCAATTAAGAATATTTCATTTAATGTCAGATCATGTACAGAAAGCAAAATGAAGAGGGAAAGAAAGATGGGATTAAGAGAGCTTATTGAAACAAAGAAAAAATTAAAAATATTTAAATTTCCCAATAATTAAAAAGTTCGGGAATGAAACTTTGCACTTGTATAAGTACATTTTCAGTGCCAGAGAGGCTGTTTTGCAGCAATTAAGATGTATCATATTGTTAAAAATTTACTTACACTGGAATGGACATGCCCCAACTTTTTCTGAAATCTACTGGGTACCTATCATGCTGTTCCATTTAGCTTTTTGGAGGAGCAGGAAAACTCAGATAGCAACTTCCCGATTTCCCCATGTAACTGCACGTGTGCAGTCGCTCGAACTTGCTGTCTGATTGACACTTGAATAACCGTGAGCATTAAGCTCACTGATACATCTACCACAAAATTTGGGCGGATAAGATAATTTTTTTTGCATGGCAGAAACAATTATAGTAAAGTGAATGAATTTTCCTGTCATGTATATTCAAAAGTAACTTAATAACGCGGCACACTTTCTGCACAAATTTAACCCGTGCGTTCTATGGTTTCAGCTATAATTTTAACTCCTTAATTAGATTATTGCCTTGTGATTCAACAAGTAGCTGCCATTATCCTCAGTGTGCTGTCAATGTATTGGGTAAACTAAGAAAATGAAGTGGACGGCCCTTGGGTGCTTGTGTGAAAGATAAATGGCACAATGGGGCAAAATATCATTCCTATATAAATGTGACAAATGTAGGAAGCATTTTCTTTTTCTTTAAAAAGTCACAAATGGATAAGCTATTATTTGTTTTCAAATTTATAATCACAGCTTCGCATATTTAAAATGACTGCCTAAATTTCTGTGCCCTGTCAATCAAACAAGATTTTTTTTTCCCAGAGCAACAAATTAGAGTTAATTTCAGCTTTTTCAATTCAGCATCATTACAGACAGAATTGAGAGAGAACTGAAATTCCAGTTCCCTTCTCTTTATTGTCTGTAACCAGTGTGCTTATGACAAGGAAGATGTGTGTCTGTTTCTTAACTCAAGTGTGTGGCCAATTTGAATAACCAGCAGCACACTTTTCATGGGTTTAAATAAAGAGGATTATTTTTATTCATACAATCACCCCGAAGGTCTAACGCTATGTCAATCGCTCACTCACCACACACTCACTCGAGAAAGAAAACTGTTAAAGAGGATAGTGCACTTTTACCAATTACAAACAAAGCGCTAGGTTGTAAGTCACGTGATTTTGGCTCGCCTTGGGAAAAAGACATGCATTGCAGGCCTGGTGAAGAAGGCATTTTCACTCCTGAAGGGTAGTTAGATGGATTCGACATCCAGAGTCATATATAAATTGTTGCAGAATTCTCTCGAAGAGGTGGATTTTCAGCAGATGACGAAGTTAGTTGCTTGTCGTCTCATTACCAGGTGGTCAGTTTTCTGTACTGGTGGACTTGAAAAAGGAACAGTCTTGGAGCCCTTAGGATGTTGCAGTCTCCAGTTTTTAGGGATAGTGTTCTCCTATTGTTGCCGCCGCTGCAGCTGTGGTTTGCAGACTGACCAGTTTCTCCCTCGTTCTTGGACTAATAAGATTCATTACTTGTGATGAACTTCAGTTAGGTGGCTACCAGATCAATACTTCTATTGTCCACCCAGAATGATTGTTATACAGTGGGGATGGATGGTGGCCATTTGCACCTACTTCGAATTTCACTGTTTTCTTTCAGCTCTCTATTAAGTTTTGAGCTCAGAGACAGTGAGTCTAGAAGTCCATAGATATTGAGTTTTGGGTCAGACCACATACAATTGGAGGTGCGAATTCCACAAATGGTTTGGTCGTGACATGTCCATTCACGGGAGACACTCCACCCATGGTCACTCAATTAGGAACTTTCCAAATACTGGAGATACTTTTGAGTCTGGGCTGAAATTGCAAAAGTCACCTGACCCTTGGCAGCCATCTTATGCAGCCTTTTAATGTCCATTGCCATTCATTTATAAAGAAAATTCAGGTCCAGAAGATTCTATGCTGAATACAGTCCATGTTTAAAGGTAAGAATAGAACATGCCTTTACTGGACATTACAATTTTAGTAGAGACTTTTTGTTTTAAATATAGTGAAAAGGTTAAAGATAAATATTTACTCAACAACAATTAAGAGTGCAGGAGGGCATGCCAGGAGCAGCACCGGGCCTACCTCAAAATGAGGCGTCAACCTGGTGAAGCTACAACACTGGACTACTTGCATGCCAAACAGCATAAGCAGCATGCGACAGACGGAGCTAAGCGATCCCATAACCAATGATCAGATCTAAGCTCTGCAGTCCTGCCACATCCGATCGTGAATGGTGGTGGACAAGTAAAAACTAACTGGAAGAGGTGGTTCCTCAAATATCCCCATCCTCAATGATGGGGGAGCCCAGCAAATCAGTGCAAAAGATAAGGATGAAGCATTTGCAACAACCTTCAGCAGAAGTGCCAAGTGCATGATCCATCTCGGCCTCCTCTTGAGGTCCCCAGCCTCATAGATGCCAGTCTTCAGCCAATTCGACTCACTCTGCGAGATAGCAAGAAATGACTTGATTCTGCAAAAGCTATGGGCCCTGACAACATTCCGGCAATAGTACTGAAGACCTGTGCCCCAGAACTTGCCACACCCCTAGCCAAGCTGTTCCAGTACAGCAACAACACTGGCATCTACCCGACAATGTGGAAAATTGCCCAGGTGTGTCCTGTACACAAAAAGCAGGACAAGTCCAACCTGGCCAATTACCAGCCCATCAGTCTACTGTCAATCATCAGTAAAGTGATGGAAGGGGTCATCAACAGTGCCATCAACCGCCAGGGCCACTCAGCTCCTGACCTCATTACACCCTTGGTTCAAACATGGACGTAAGGAGAGAGTGACTGCCCTTGACATCAAGGAGCCCTAGCAAAACTGGAGTCAATGGGAATCCGGGGGAAAACTTTCCACTGGTTGAAATCATACCTAGCACAAAGGAAGATGGCTGTGGTTGTTGGAGGTCAATCATCTCAGCTCTAGGACATCACTGCAGGAGTACCTCAGGGTAGTATCCTGGGCCCAACCATCTTCAGCTGTTTCATTAACTACCTTCTTTCAATCATAAGGTCAGAAGTGGGGATGTTCGCTGATGATTGCACAATGTTCAGCACCATTCGTGACTCCTCAAATACTGAAGCAGTCCGTGTAGAAATGCAGCAAGACCAGGACAATATCCAGGCTTGGGCTGATAAGTGGCAAGTAATATTCGTGCCATACAAGTGCCAGGCAATGACCATCTCCAACAAGACAGAATCTAACCATCTCCCCTTGACATTCAATGGCAGTATAATTGCTGAATACCTCACTAACATCCTGGGGGTTACCCTTGACGAGAAGCTGAACTGGAGTAGCCACATAAATACCATGGCTACAAGAGCAGATCAGAGGCTGGGAATCCTGCGGCGAGTAACGCACCACCTGACTCCCCAAAGCCTGTCCACCATCTACAAGGCACAAGTCAGGACTGTGATGGAATACTCTCCACTTGCCTGGATGGGTGCAGCTCCAATAACACTCAAGAAGCTCGACACCATCCAGCACAAAGCAGCCCGTTTGATTGGCACACCATCCAAAAGCATTCACTCCCTCCACCACCGACGCATCGTGGCAGCAGTGTGTACCATCTACAAGATGCACTGCAGCAACACACCAAAGCTCCTTAGACAGCACCTTAATAACCCTCAACCTCTACCACCTAGAAGGACAACGACAGCAGATGCATGGGAACACCACCACCTGCATGTTCCCCTCCAAGCCACACACCATCCTGACTTGGAACTTTATCGCCGTCCCATCACTGTCGCTGGAACTCCCTACCTAACAGCACTGTGGGTGTACCTACCCCACATGGACTGCAGCGGTTCAAGGCGGCGGCTCACCACCACCTTCTCAAGGGCAATTAGGGATGGGCAAGAAATGCTGGCCTAGCCAGTGACGCCAACATCCCATGAATGAAATTTAAAAAAAATTACCTCAGATTTACCTTCTTTGAAGTAATTTAATCCAGAGATAGCATGAGCAATCCATATGGCATACAGAATAGCACAACAGATTGTAAGAATGCACTTCTGGGGTTTGTGATCCAAATCTGTTCAAGACTGAGGGGATCAGCTCTTCTCTTGGACTGCTGCAAGGCTCTGCAGTGAAGTGAATTTGGGCAGTCTCAGTCCAACTACAAAGGATCTGAGATCACAACACCAATTTCATACATTTCTGCTCTCATCCCTTCGCCTCCCTCCCAGAACGATAGCTTTCCACTTGTCCTCACTTTCCAACCCACCAGCCTTCGCATTCAACAGATTATCCTCCAGATCATCTTCCATTTCCGCCACCTCCAGCATGATGCCACCAAGCACATCTTTCCCCTTTCCTCCCCTTTAACAACATATATTTATATAGCATCTTTAATGTAATAAAATGTCCCAAGGCATTTCACAGCGGCATTATAACAAAGATGACACCGAGCCACATACAGAGGTATTAGGTCAGATGACCAAAGGCTTGGTCAAAGAGATAGGTTTTAAGGAGTGTCTTGAAAGGAGAAAAGCGAGTTAGAGAGGCGCAGAGATATAGGGAGGGAATCCCAGAGCTTATGGCCTAAGTAACTGAAGGAGTGGCCACCAATGGTGGAGTGAATAAAATCAGGGAAGCTCAAGAGGCCAGAATCGAAGATATCTCAGAGGGTTGTGGGCTGAAGAAAATTAGACATAGTGATGGGTGAAGCCATGGAGGGATTTGAAAATATGAGAATTTTAAAATCAAGGCATTGCTTAACAAGGAGCCAATGTAGGTCAAAGAGCATTCAGGCGATAGGTAAACAGGGCTTTGTGTGAGTTAAAATATGGGCAGCAGAATTTTGGATGACATTAAGTTTGCCAAGGGTAGAATGTGGAAGATCAGTCAGGAGTGCGGTGGGATAGTCAAGTCTAGACGTTAACGAAGGCATCAATGAGCATCAATGAGGGTTTCAACAGCACAAGAGCTGGGTCAGGGGCAAAGTCAGGCAATGTTACAGAGGTGGAAATAGACCGTCTTCATTATGCGGTGAATATGAAGCTCATCCCGGGGTCAAATGTGACACCAAGCTTGTGAACAGATTGGCTTAATTTTGGAACGTTGCCAGGGAGAGGGATGGAATCAGTAGCTAGGGAATAACGTTTGGAGTGGGGACTGAAAACAATGGCTTCAGTCTTCCCAATATCTTATTGGAGGAAATTTCTGCTATCCAGTACTGGAGGTCGGATAAGCAGTCTCATAATTTAGCAACAGTGCAGAAGTCGAGAGAGGTGGTGGTGAGTTACAGCTGGGTGTTGCCAGCCTACATGTGAAAACTAATGCTGTGCTTTTGGATGAAGTCACCAAGGGGGAGAACGTAGATGAGAAATAGGAGGGGGCGAAGGATTGATTCTTGGGAAACACCAGAGGCAACGGTTCAGGAGCAAGAAGAGAAGCCATTGCAAGTGATTCTCTTTCAGCAGTCTGAAGGGACCATTCCCTCCATGACACTCTGGTCCACTCCTCAGTCACTCCCATCACCTGCTCCTTTTCCTACCTACGGCACCTTTCCATGCAAATGCAAGAGATACAACACTGGCTCTTTTACCTCCTCCCTTCTCAAAGTCGAAGACCCCAAACACTCTTTCCAAGTGAAACATTGATTTACTTGTACTTCTTTCTATTTAGTATACTGCTCACGACATGCCCTCTTCCACATTGGTGGATCCATATGCAGACTGGGTGACCGCTTTGCGGAACACCTCTGCTCAATCCCCAAGAATGACCCAAGCTTCCAGTAGGCTGTCATTTTAATTCTCCACCTTGCTCCCACTCTGACTTTTCTGTCCTTGGGCTGCAATGGTGTTTCAATAAGCTCAATGCAAGCTTGAGGTTCAGCACCTCATCTTTCAACTGGGCACTTTACAACTTTCCAGATTCAATACTGAGTTCAACAATTTTAGATGTTAACCTCTGCCCCATTTTCTTTCTTTTTTTTTGCTGGTTTGGTTTTCTTCTCGCAATGCTATCTTAATTTTTTTTAAACTTTGTGTTCGGACGGCAGCAATCCTGCCAATACACCTCCTCTAGACATATCTTTTGTTTTTTTACTTGTCCCCTTACCACGAAAGCTTTGTCATTTAATCTCCCCTGCCCTCCACCCTCTCATAGACCTTCCCTACTGTTCTTCTAATAACCCTCCCCTAACTGACTATTTTTCATGTGAGCCTAGACAGCAAGCATCAAATGGCTTGCTGGCTGTTGAGAAACAACATGGCCAAGTTCTGTCTTGGTCTCACGTGACATAGAGTCATACAGCACTGAAACAGGCCCTTCGGCCCACCGAGTCTGTGCCGACTAATAACCACCCATTTATACTAATCCTACATTAATCCCATATTCCCTACCACATCCCCACCATTCTCCGACCGACACTAGGGCCAATTTACCTATCAACCTGCATGTCTTTGGCTGTGGGAGGAAACCAGAGCACCCGGCGGAAACCCACGCGGTCACAGGGAGAACTTGCAAATTCCGCACAGGCAGTACCCAGAACTGAACCCGGGTCGCTGGAGCTGTGAGGCTGCGGTGCTAACCACAGCGCCATCCCTCTACATCTCTACATGTTCTTCAACAGAGGTCACTGATTAGCGATCAGGACCATAAATCCTGTCTAGTTTTCCTGTCCTCTGGTCCAAACCAGCTGCAGCCATCATGGTTGAGATCAGCCAATTCAAAATAAGTTTTAAAAAGATTTAATTCAAATTCCATTATGCTGCAAGACACACATCATGAAAATGCCTAGTCCTATGCATAAGATAGGCTGGTTTCATAAGAGAAATGTCATACCAAAGAAATAAACCAATGCCCTCCAGACAACTGAATACTTAAGCCTTACAAAGAAAATACCTTTCAGTTTGTACCAACTGATACCAAAGTGATCTGGCACAGCTAGTCGCAGATTCAATGTCAAGTCTGAGCTGAGTTAGCTGATCTCCACTTGCGTGACAGTGGGGACAATTCAAGTGAGACTATGTCCTGCTCCAGATCACCATCTCATGACTCCTTCTACAAAGTAATATAGCATATGAAAAGTCACTGAGTGAGAATGGGATTGGTCTTGACCTCGGCCTCATCATTCTTCAACCTCCCCCATTTAATTTTTTTTTTTATTAGTTTATGGGATGGCAGCGTCACTGACAAAGCCAGCATTTACTGCCCATCCCTAATTGCCCTAGAAAAAGGTGCTGGTGAGCCACCTGCTTGAACTGCTGCAGTCTGTGGGGTTTAGGCACACCAACAGTGCTGCTAGGTAGGAAGTTCCAAGATTTTGACCCAGCAATGACGAAGGAGTGTCAATATATTGCCAAGTCAGGATGGTGTGTGACTTGGAGGGGAAGTTAGAGGTGGTGGTGTTCCCTTGAGCCTGCTGCCCTTGTTCTTCTAAGAACAACCCCAGATAATTCAAACAAACCTTGTAGCTAAAATTCATCATCACGGAAACCATTCTGGTAAATCTCCTCTGCACCCTCTCAAGGACCTTCACATCCTTCCAACCGTATGGTGACCAGAACCGGACGCAATACTCAAGTTGTGGCCTAACCTGACCTTTATAAAGCTTCAGCATAACATGCCTGCTTTTGTACTCAATACCTCTATTAATGAAGCCTAAGATTCCATATGCTTTGCTAACTGCTCTCAGTATGTCCTCCCACCTTCATGGATTTGTGCACGTGAGCCCCAAGGTCCCTCTGTCCCTGCACACTCTTTAAAACTGTGCCATTAAGCCTATATTGCCTTGCCCGATCTCTTCTGCCAAATAGCATCACCTCACATTTCTCTACTAATTTCCATCTGCCGCTTGTCTGCCTATTCTGTTCACCTATCTATGTCCTGTTGCAATCAATTAGTATCTTCACTCTTTGCTACACCTCCAAGTTTGACATCATCGGCAAATTTTGAGATTTCACTCAGTATTCCAATATCCAATTCATTAATATATATCAAAAAAGCAGTGGTCCCAGCACTGAAAATTGGGGAACACCACTGACCGCCATCCTGCAGTTTCAAAAACAACCATTTATCCTGACTCATTGTTTTCTGTCTTTAAGCCAATTTTTTTTATTCAAACTGACACTGACCCACCTATTCCATGAGCCTCAATTTTGTTAACTAGCCTTTTATGTGGTAGATGGTCAAACACTTCTTAAAATGCATATAGGCAACTTCCAGTGCATTCCCTTCATCAAGCTTCTCGGTTACTTGATCAAAAAATTCAATTAGAGCAGTCAAGCAGGATCTGCCTTTTAGGAATCTGTGCTAGCTCTCTAATCAATTCAAACATCTCCAAGTGCCTGTAGATTTTTTTCCCCTGATTGTTTCTGAAGCCTTACCCACCACTGACATAAAACTGTAGTACCGAGGCATATCCTTACACCCTTTCTTTAATGAGGGTGTCACATTCGCCACCCTCCAATCCTCTGGCACCTCCCTTGTATCACGGGAAGATTAGAAGATTAAGGCAAGTCCTTCCACCATCTCCACTCCCACTTCTCTCAGCAACCTGGAATGCAAGCCATCCGGACCAGGTGACATCCACTCTAAGCAGAGCCAGCCTTTCCAGTACATACTGCCTATCAATTTTCACCTCAGCCATTACTCTACCATCTCCACTTGTAGCGATGATTAATCATCCTCCTCTTTAATATATGTTGATAAAGTATTCATTGAGTATTCTCGCTTTGCCCTGTGCCTCTAAGCATATATCACCTTCTTTGTCCCTTTCTGCCCCACCCGTCTCTTACTACCCGCTTACAATTTACATGCTGGAAGATGATTTTTGGGTTTCCTTTTATGTTAACTGCCGTTCTAGTCTCATATTCTGTCTTTGTCAGTCTTATTTTCCACTTCATTTCTTCACCTCTCAACTTACTCTTACTTGGCCTAATTCTCACCTGAAGAATTCGCCTGACATGCATCATACATCCTTTATTTTGTTTTTATCATACTCTCTATCTCGTTGTCATCCGAGGAGGCTTTGGTTCCCCTATCTTTCACCCCTGTTGGAATGCACCTAAGCCTGCGCTTGAAATATCTCCTCCTTAAAGATCACCCATTGTCTCGTTACAGATTTTCCTGTCAGTCTTTGGTTCCATTTTACTCTGGCTCGATCCCCTCTCATCCAATTGAAGTCAGCTCTTTTCCCATTTAGAGGTTCGAGTTTAGATTGTTCCTTCCACTTCTCCATTACTAGTCTAAACCTTATGACATGATCATAACTCTTACCCAAATGTTCCCCGACAGACACTTGATCCACTTGGCCCACGTCATTCCCTAGCACCAGATCCAGCAATGTCCTTCCTAGTTGGAGCCAGAGAACATACTGCTGAAGGAAGTTCTCCTGAACACATTTCAGAAATTCCTCCCTCTCCTTTCCCTTTACTCTAACATTATCCCAATAGATATTTGGGTACTTAAAGTCGGCAATATCACCATTCTATAGTTCCTGCACATCTGATTTCTCTGCAGATTTGCTCCTCTACCTTTCTCCACTTGCAGGCCTGCAGAATACCCCAGTAGTGTGATCATCCCCTTTTTGCTTCTCAACTCTAATCTAATGGATTCTGTCCTTGCCCACTCAAGTTAATCTCTTTATAACATGTCTTCCCTAATTAGAACTGCCATCCCACTTCTCTTTTTTTCCTTCTCCATCTTTCTGAACAGTTTGTACCCTTGATTATTAAGCACCCAGTCCTCACCATTTTTAAGCCACATTTCCATTATTGCCACTACATCATTCCCACACAGCTATTTGTACTTGCAGTTCACCAACCCTATTCACCACACTTTGTGCGCTTATATATATGCATTCTAAACCTGTTCCTGTATTCCTCATAGTTCTTCTTTGCCTGTTCCTATCGAATATGGTACAACTTCCTTCTATAATACTATCCAACACTCTCAGACTTTTACGCACTTTATTCCTCTTTTCTGCTTCTATATGCTGATGCCCAATCCCCTGTCAATTTAATTGAAAACTTTTCCAACCACACAATGGAATCTCCACACCAGGACATTGGTTCCTTTCCTGTTGAACCACAACCAGTCCATTTTGAATCGGTGTCTCCTACTCCAGAACTAGTCCCAATGCCCCAAAAATCTGAAGCCGTTCCTCTTGCACCATGCCTCAAGCCACGCATTGATCCTCTGTATCTTCCTATTTCTACTCTCGCTGGCGTGTGACAATTGGAGTAATCCAGAGATTATTATCTTCGAGGTTCTACTTTTTAACTTCCTCCCTAGCTCCTCAAAGTCTGACTGTAGGATCTTAACACCTGCTCTCTCTATGTTGTTGATACGGACGTGTACCACAACTTCTGGCTCCCTCCCTTCCCCCCTGCAAAATTTTCTGCATCCACTCCATGATGTCCTGGCACCGTGAGGCAACACACCATGCGGGAGTCACGATGACTGTTAGAGAAATGCCTGCCTGTTCCCCTAACTACGTAATCTCTTATAACAACTGCATTTCTACTTTTCGCTGTTCCCCACTGTGCAGTTCCTTGCAGCACCATTCCATGCTCTGGTCTGCACTCCTTCCAGCTCTGGTCACTGCCAGCTGCCTCCAATAGAGTCCCGGTTTCAGAGTGGCACACACCCCGAAGACTCCTGAACTTCTTGCCTCTTCCTAATCTTCTGGATGGCCACCCATCTACCCGAGCTTGAACTCAAGCAGCTGGCGACACTTCCTACGCACCTCAGGTACTTATCCAATTCCCCTTTGAAAGCTACATTTGTATCTGCCTCCACCACACACACTGGCAATACATTCCAGTACCTAACAGCATACTGTGTGGAAGTCTTTCCTCATTTCGCCATTGGTTCTTTTGCCATTCACCTTATATTGGTGTCCCGTCTGCCCCCTCGGGTAGTCGTAAAAGTTCCCAGGGCATTATTTGAAGACCAGCGAGGGAGTTCTGGACATTTATTTCATTGCTGTTTGTAAGACCTTGCTGTGCAGAAATTGGCTGTTAAGTTTACCTGCAGTACAATTGTGAAGTGCTTTGGCATGTTCCAAGGTCAGGGACGGCACAATATATATGGAAGTTTGTTCTTTGTTTTTTTCATAGAAACATAGAAATATAGAAAATAGGAGGCGTAGGCCATTTGGCCCTTCAAGCCTTCTCCGCCATTCATCCAACTCAGTAGATTGTTCCTGCTTTCGCCCCATAATCTTTGATCCCTTTAGACCCAAGAGCTATATCTAATTCCTTCTTGAAAACATACAATGTTTTGGCCTCAACTGCTTTCTGTGGTAGCGAATTCCATAGGCTCACCACTCTCTGAATGAAGAAATTTCTCCTTATCTCAGTCCTGAAAGGTTTACCCCATATCCTTCTCTATGACCCCTGGTTCTGGACTTCCCCACCATCAGGAACATCCTTCCTGCATCTAACCAGTCAAGTCCTGTTAGAATTTAATAGGTTTCTATGAGATCCCCCCTCACTCTTCTGAACTCCAGCGAATATAATCCCAACCGACGCAATCTTATTTTTTTTTTAATTTATTCATTCATGGGATGTAGGCATTACTGGCCAGGCCAGCATTTATTGCCCATCCCTAATTGCCCTTGAGAAGGTGGTGGTGAGCTGCCTTCTTGAACCGCTGCAGTTCATTTGGGGTAGGTATACCCACAGTGCTGTTTGGAAGGGAGTTCCAGGATTTTGACCCAGCGACAGTGAAAGAACGACGATATAGTTCCAAGTCAGGATGATGTGTGACTTGGACGGGAACTTGCAGGTGGTGGTGTTCCCATGTATTTGCTGCCCTTGTCCTTCTAGTTGGTAGAGGTCGTGGGTTTGGAAGGTGCTGTCTAAGGAGTCTTGGTGCATTGCTGCAGTGCATCTTGTAGATGGTACACACTGCTGCCACTGTGCGTCGGTGGTGGAGGGAGTGAATGTTTGTAGATGGGGTGCCAATCAAGCTTTGTTCGGGCTGCTTTGTCCTGGATGGTGTCGAGCTTCTTGAGTGTTGTTGGAGCTGCACCCATCCAGGCAAGTGGAGAGTATTCCATCACACTCCTGACTTGTGCCTTGTAGATGATGGACAGACTTTGGGGAGTCAGGAGGTGAGTTACTCGCTGCAGGATTCCTAGCCTCTGACCTGCTCTTGTAGCCATAGTATTTATATGGCTACTCCAGTTCAGTTTCTCGTCAATGGTAGCCCCTCGGATGTTGATAGTGGGGGAATTCAGCGATGGTAATGCCGTTGAATGTCAAGGGGAGATGGTTAGATTCTCTCTTGTTGGAGATGGTCATTGCCTGGCACTTGTGTGGCGCAAATGTTACTTGCCACTTATCAGCCCAAGCCTGGATATTGTCCAGGTCTTGCTGCATTTCTACACGGACTGCTTCAGTATCTGAGGAGTCATGAATGGTGCTGAACATTGTGCAATCATCAGCGAACATCCCCACTTCTGACCTTATAATTTTAGGAAAGTCATTGATGAAGCAGCTGAAGATGGTTGTGCCTAGGACACTACCCTGAGGAACTCCTGCAGTATGTCCTGGAGCTCAGATGATTGATCTCCAACAACCACAACCATACGTCTCTCCTCATGCGTCAGTCCCGTCATCCCAGGAATCAGTCTGATAAACCTTCACTGCACTCCCTCTATAGCAAGAGCATCCTTCCTCAGATAAGGAGACCAAAACTGCATACAATATTCCAGGGTGTGGCCTCACCAAGGCCCTGTATAATTGCAGCAAGATATCCCTGCTCCTGTACGCGAATCCTCTCGCTATGAAGGCCAACATTCCACTTGCCTTTTTTACCGCCTGTTGCACCTGCATGCTTACCTTCAGCGACTGGTGTACGAGAACATCCAGTCTCGCTGCATATTCCCTCTCTCAGTTTATAGCCGTTCAGATAATAATCTGCCTTCCTGTTTTTGCTACCAAAGTGGATAACCTCACATTTATCCACATTATTCTGCATCTGCCATGGATTAGCCCACTCACTCAACTTGTCCAAATCACCCTGAAGTCTCTCTGCATCCTCCTCACAACTCACCCTCCCATCCAGTTTTGTGTCATCTGCAAATTTGGAGATATTACATTTAATGATTTAGATGAGGGAACCAATGTATATTGTGAATAGCTGGGGTCCTAGCACCGATCCCTGCGGTACCCCACTAGTCACTGCCTGCCATTCAGAAAAAGACCCATTTATCCCTACTCTTTGTTTTCTGTCCGCCAACCAATTTTCTATCCATCACAATACACTACCCACAATCCCATGCGTTTAATTTTACATGCTAATCTCTTATGTGGGACTTTGTCGGAATCCTTCTGAAAGTCCAAGTAAACCACACCCCCCTCATCAACTCTACTAGTTACATCCTCAAAGAATTCTAATAGATTTGTCACGCATGATTTCCCTTTTGTAAATCCATGCTGACTCTGCCCGATTCTACCACTGTTCTCCAAGTGCTCTGCTATAAAATCTTTGATAATGGACTCTAGAATTTTCCCCGCTACCAATGTCAGGCTGACTGGTCTATAATTCCCTGCTTTCTCTCTACCTCCCTTTTTAACTAGTGGGGTTACATTAGCTGCCCTCCAACCTGTAGGAACTGTTCCAGAGTCTACAGAATCTTGGAAGATGACCACCAATGCATCCACTATTTCTAGGGCCACTTCATTAAGTACTCTGGGATGCATACCATCAGGCCCTGGGGATTTATCGACCTTCAATCCCATCAACTTCCCCAACACCATTTCTCTACGAATACTGATTTCCTTCAGTTCCTCTCCCTCACTAAGCCCTGTGTTCCCCAACATTTCTGGTGTGATGTTTGTGTCCTCCTTTGTGAAGCCAGAACCAAAGTATGCATTTAATTGGTCAGCCATTTCTTTATTCCCCATAATAAATTCCCCTGTTTCTGACTGTAAGGGACCTACATTTGTCTTCACCAATCTTTTTCTTTTCACATACCTATAGAAACTTTTACAGTCAGTTGTAATGTTCCCCGCAAGCTTGCTCTCGTACTCTATTTTCCCCTTCTTAATCAATCCCTTGGTCCTCCTTTGCTGAATTCTAAACTGCTCCCAATTCTCAGATCTGTTGTTTTTCCTGGCAAATTTATATGCCTCTTCCTTGTATCTATTGCTATCTCCAATTTCCCTTCTAAGCCATTGTTTGGCTACCTTTCCCATTTTACTTTTGCTGCAGACAGGGATAAACAATTGTTGCAGTTCATCCACATGCTCTTTAAATGTTTGCCATTGCCTATCCACCGTCATCCCTTTAAGTAACGCTTCCCAATCAGTCATGACCAACACACGCCTCATACCTTCGTAGTTTCCTTTACTAAGATTCAGGACCCTAGTCTCAGAATCAACTACGTCACTCTCCATCTTGATGAAGAATTCTATCATATTATGGTCGCTCATCCCCAAGGGGTCACGCGCCACTGGATTGTCAATTATTCCTCTTTCATTACACAATACCCAGTCTAGGATGGCCTGTTCTCTAGTTGGTTCCTCAACATATTGGTCCAGAAAACCATCCCGTATACACTCCATGAATTCCTTCTCTACGGTATTGTGACTAATTTGATTTGCCCAATCTACATGCAGATTAAAATCACCCATAATTACAGATGTTCCTTTATCGCATGCATCTCTAATTTCCTGTTTAATGCCATTCCCAACATCACCACGACAGTACTGCTGTATTCCACAAACATCCAACTACTGAACTCTGCAACATTCCGCAGCTTGGTCAATTCTTCTTTAATCTTCAGGTAAGTGATCAATGTAACTGCATAAATAAATATTAGAACATAGCATTCAGATGCACTTTTTTAAAAAAAGGATAAGGGATGTTTTTCTCTTACTGTACAGTGCTTTTGTTGAAGGAAATATTTTAAGTTGGACTCATGACTGGGGGACAAGAGAAGTAAAATATTTGGGATACCACAAATGGGCTGAGTAGGGAAAGAGGAACAGCGGACCCTTATCTTAGCATCTAAAAACAAACATGACTGAAATTGTGGAGCTGCTTCAATCATGTCCTCAGGCTGACAGAGCTTTATTCTCGACACGTGAAAATTTGATGATCTGGGTACACTTCCCCTTTAACTATGGGAGTCAATAATCCCTGTGCAGATGGCTAGAAGGCCATAACTCAAAAAGGGTTATTACTTGAAAAATAGTTTACTGTTTTGAAAACCAAGGCCTACCAGGTCACTGATGTGCTTTGAGAATAAAACTCGTTTTATTTACAACAAAATACAGAAGGAAGAGTAACTTCTTTCTCCAGGGTACAAAGAATCTTTTATTTTGATATATTCTATTAAAGCTGCTCATCATTTTCAGTAATAGTGAATGGTCCCACCAACCCTAGCAAAAGCTAAAATGGCATTTTTGCTCAAGTAAATGATTACTCATTGGCCACATTCCTCATGCCCTGAACTATGTATTTTGTGCAATTCTGCAGAAAAGTCATAAGCTTGCATCTTTGCAGCACTTGGTCACATTCTCTGGACATCTGAGAGTGCTTCCCATCCAGTGAATTACCTTTAAAACATAGTCACTTATGTGAGCAAACACAGCAGCCAATTTGTGCACAGTAAGGAGCCACAGGAAATCAGATGACTCATAGGTTAAATGGCTTTTTCATGGTACCCACTGACTCAAGTGACAGTGCTACCAAATTGGATAAGCCGGCACTCAACTGCCCAGTCCAGAGTTGTCAAATTTATGAATTTTCAAAGCAGATTTTTTGAACAGAAGATGAATCATTAATGTATACATATTCAGTTGACTGGAATGAAACCTCCAGGGTAATTTTATGTAATTACTGGTGCATATTCGTTTAAAAATCTGTCTTTTTAACGCATATTAAAAATAGTCATTTTAATTTTCTGTTCTGGATACCAGCCAAACAGAAGGAGAAGCTACATTCATTAGGATCTCTGCCTTCTACACAGGTAGAAACATTCCAGCTGTCAGATCTAGCTGAATTCTTCCCAACCTGACCTGCCAAAGCTGCTTTACTTCCATGATACACAACTTCACACATTATGAACACAGAGAGAACATATCAAGATCCAGAAGTCTACTGCAGAATTAAAGATAGCGATAAATTTTAAGTAAATCTTAATGTTGGGGAACTATTCTTTTGAAGGTATCTTCCTTCCTTTCCCTTGAATCTTCCCAAAATTGCCACTCTCCCCAATGTCTAATGCAAAGTAACAAGAAAGACTTGCATTCATAAAGCTCCTTTCATGACCACCGAATGTCTCAAAGCACTTTACAGCCAACGAAGTACTTTTTTTAAAAAAAAGCGTGATCACAGTTGCAGTGTAGGAAACCTGGCAGCCTGATTGAGGGATAAACATTGGTCAAGACACCAGGGATAATTCCTTTGCTCTTCTTTGAACAGTGCCATGGGATCTTTCACGTCCACCTAAGGGGGCAGACAGGGCCTCAGTTTAACGTCTCATTTGAAAGATGACACCTCTAACAGTGCGGCACTCCCTCAGTACTGCACTGGAGTGTCAGCCTTAATTTTTGTGCTCAGGTCCTGGAGTGGGACTTGAATCCAAATTCTTCTGACTCAGAAGCAAAACTGCTGCCAACTGAGCCACGACTGACACAATAGTCCTAATTTATACCCATTGCAAGAAATGCAGGAGCCATCCATAGTGACTGCTTCTTCCATTTTATCTCCTTCCACATATGGGAAATATCTGGTCTCCAATCAGCTAAGCCTTTGGAGGAGATGCTTGAGAACATGAACTCAACATGTTGGAAAAATGTTTTCAGACTCCCATTCTATGATGACTCTTCCTTAGTAAAGTCACCTGTGGATTCTACATATGGACCAGAATGTTTGATGTACTGCAAAGTTTTCAACCCAGTCAATATCCATCAGTAAATGAAACTTACCTTCATGAACAATGAATCCACTAAGCTGAATAAAATTAATTTAATGTGGAAAATGAAAGCTGGTTTGTTGATTTATCACTGAGAAGACGCTGCAGAGAACAGGCGGCAGTTGTAACCGCGGCAAAGAAGTGAGTAACAGGCTGAAGAGAAAAATCTTCTGCTCGATGTTGAGATTAATCAGAATGATACAGTCTGTTTAAAACGGGGAAAATTTGCAACTACATTCAAGGGATCAGATGAAGTTGAAGTAATTTTAATAAAATGTTTCAAAAATAAATTTAAAATGTTCATCTGAAGTGTTGCACATAAAAGTACATGAAAAAGGAATACATTAGCCATTAACAGAACAGTTGAACTGATATTTACAGATATATGCATAGACAGATCTCATTAAATGTAGTTTTACAAAACATTGTTCTCTCCTCAGACAAACCATTTTCCCTAAAATCTAGTGTTTTTAAATTGCAGGGTATTAATCTAAATGCTCACCACTGGCAAACCACCACAATGCACTGATGTATTTGGGATTACAATATACTGGGGAACTGTTTGGTACAATAGTATATAGAATTTACAGCACAGAAACAGGGCATTTGACCCAACTTAGTACAAGGAAAGAGCATCCAGTCAATCAAATTTATTTCTACACAAAGTGTGTGCAGCCTATTGTGGACTCTATCCAACACATAACTCTTCAAAAAAAATATCCAAAATGGTCTCAAAGGTAAGTTGTACTAAAATGGAGAACACGTGGGGCGGCGCAGTGGTTAGCACCGCAGCCTCACAGCTCCAGGGACCCGGGTTCGATTCTGGGTACTGCCTGTGCGGAGTTTGCAAGTTCTCCCTGTGTCTGCGTGGGTTTCCTCCGGGTGCTCCGGTTTCTTCCCACATGCCAAAGACTTGCAGGTTGATAGGTAAATTGGCCATTATAAATTACCCCTAGTATAGGTAGGTGGTAGGGAAATATATAGGGACAGGTGGGGATGTGGTAGGAATATGGGATTAGTGTAGGATTAGTATAAATGGGTGGTTGATGGTCGGCACAGACTCGGTGGGCCGAAGGGCCTGTTTCAGTGCTGTATCTCTAAACTGAACTAAACGTGTCATAAATGACACTGGCATAAATGCACGTTTGTCCCACAACAAATGAGCACTTAGGCACCATATTTTGAGTCAAATGAAACAGGATGGTTTCTTAGCTGATGAGATTTAGAAATGCTATGACAAGGAAGACAACTGGTTATGCACATAAAATATCGGATCTTTAAGGCTAGACACAAATTCTGGTTCCAGGCGGGAAGCTGGGAAAAAGCAGCGCAAACCGAGGCAGCTCACCAAGCAGGTATTGCAGGATTGGGCTATCCGGCAGAACTGTGGGGTTCCCTATGATTGGGGTGGGGGTTGGAAGAGCAAGATCAAGGAAGGTGAGCCCCAAGATTTGTTATGGGGTTTAGCAGACACCTTATCCTATTGCATCCATGAGGAAATCAACTAAAATCTGAAACTTACAGTTCCAGGCTTTCTCCTGGCCTTGATCCAATCCCACCCTGGGTTGACCTCTTTGGAAACTGACTGCCAGTTCATGATGAAATCATCAGGACCTGACATGCACATGCCAAAAAGGCCTCACAAGCTTTGGAAGGATATTTTTGGCACCTGCAGTAAAATCCCGGCAGTGCCAGCTCCCGGCGGCTCCAGGGCAGGGAAGGAATGGCCCACTCGCCTGCTTTCTGCTGAGCAGGTCTGGCTAAAGTCACCCCCCCCAAGTGTCTGATGACAGTGGAACACACTTGAAGAATTTTAATTTTTAAGTTACAGCCACCAAATTTATACTTCATATTTCTCTCCTCCTCCCCAACACATCTGGTTGAAATCAGGATGAACAAAAAATAAAATCAAAAAGCAGTTTTTACCTTGGTAGGAATCCGTGCTGCCAAAAGAAAAACTCGGCATGATGTCAGCACCTATGGAGTTAAAAAAGGA
The DNA here is from genome assembly GCF_036365525.1 of Heterodontus francisci. NCBI lineage: Eukaryota > Metazoa > Chordata > Chondrichthyes > Heterodontiformes > Heterodontidae > Heterodontus > Heterodontus francisci. The sequence continues at coordinate 42,460,419 of NC_090372.1, forward strand.
AATAAAATTAGATAATGTGCATTTTAGAATATTCTGCATATATTGTGCTTCTTCCTGTTATAGTTTAGAATTATAACTCTGTCTTGGACTTTAATACAGATCAATGAAATCCAGGGAGCATTTACATTACAGCCGCAGCATCAGTGCAAAGCTAGTGCACCAATGCTGCAGTTACTGTGCAAACGTAGCCTGAAGACAGAGTCAGGCAACAGCCAATTACTGAAGTGAAGCAGAGCAAAACTCCCCAGAGGGAAGGATTTCACTCTCTCTCACTTCAGAGATCCAGGTCAGGCCAAACACCCAATTTACACTGCACAAGTTTAGTGACAAAGAAAAGTCAAAACCACTCCACATCCAGACATAACTTGCGTAAATGTAACAAAGGTGTGGAAATGCTAAACAGTAGTACATAAAACCATGAAGTAGAAAAATATTAACAAAGGTGTAATCATTAACAGTTCATCAGAAATCAGCTTTAACCATAGTGCAGATATTCCAAATGTTGCTGTGGATGACCTGGTTTGAATAGACTGCATTCACCAAACAGCTGCACCAGACTGAATCTCCACTTCTGCACTCTGCAGCATTTTGCTTTTGTCTTCATTTCTGCAGTATTGTTGGTTGTGAGCTGGTTTAGAGCCCTCCTGATCAGATTGGTGCTGCACTAACATTAATGCCTTGGAATAGCCATGTCTAGAGGTAACAAAAGCATGAGTAAGGGTTTCAGCTTCAGATGAGCTGAGGCGGGGCAAAATCCAGCCATGTTATGGAGGTGGAAATAGGCACTCTTAGTGATGGTGAGGATATATGGTAGGAAGCTCATCGCGACGGCAAATATAATGTGAAGGTTCAGGAAGCTCTAATTCAGTCTCAGATAGTTGCCAAAGAGTGGGATGAAGTCAGTGGCGAGGGAATGGAGTTTGAGGTACCAAAGACAATGACGTCATTAGTTGAATGAAATTGCTGCTCATCCAGTACTGGATGTTAGACAAGTAGTCTGACAATTTAAAGATAGTGGAGTGGTCGAGAGGGGTAATATTTAGCATTTATTCAAGATGAGTACTCAGATGGAGAGTTCAGGGTGATGTGTAATTTTTATTACAGGTTCCTTACACCAGTGTGTGGAATCCCCTGGCTAAATTATTATTTCTTTCCTTGATTTCCTCCCCACCCCAACTTTTGATTCATGTACATAGCTTGCCAAATTATACGGGTTTTAATAGATCATTCAAATTCTATCGAAATACCAAATAACTATTATAATAATTTTTCGGTCATCTATCATTCTCCTGTTAGTTTAAAACAAACTAACAGGAGAATGATAGACGACCGAAAAATGATTATAAACAAATTAATTTAAAAACAAGCATGTAATTTTTGTGCTGCACACACTCACACCCACCAAACCCACTAAACTCTCCACTTTTTGGTCCTCAGCAGGCAAGAGATCATTCTCTAATCAAGTTTTGACCATGAAACCTCTTTGCAGGCATCTGCTAATGCTGCTCTCAAGGCAGCTTCCAGGAAAGAGTTAAGCCTGAGTGAGGCAAAGCTTCATCCATTTTCTGCACACTAGAAAAAACATTTGGCAAAGGCTCAGAGTCTCTCTTTTTCTCCCCTACCCCGAGCATCATTTCAAACAAATCAAGGGTGAAACAGGCCTCCAGTCTTCACGGCACAGTGCCAACCTTCCCAAACTTTATTTACAGCAGTAAAAGGCAGGTGCCTGCCAGAAACCATATGGGATTTGAAAGCTAATGCAACAGCTTTAGAAAATGAATGGCTTTGAAATCTTCCCTATACTTTTATTTTTAAATCTACAATGAGTTTCACAAAATTTTTTAGTTGATGAAATTACAATACTCTCTTTTGAAATCTGAATAATTCTGATTTCTTTGCAAAACCTGATATCTAATTCAGAAGTGAGCAAAGGAACTAAAACCTCAATGCATGCAACTCAGGTAGGGAAGTTAGCAATTGTACAAATGAGGCTATACAAAGGGTAATCCATCTTAGGGGTCAAAGAACCCAAACAAAGTTCCAACTGTACTATCACGGAGAGTCAATTTAATTGGTAGCTTGGTAAGTAATTTCAAAAGGAATTCAATAAATATAAGATTAGAATACTGAAAGTGAGTGCGAGTCTTCCAGAAGTTAGTTTCTTTTATTTATTTCACTCCTTAATTTTTTGCAGGTGGGGGCTGGTCTTATTGTGTGTACAGAGTATTGACCGATGTGTTTATATTTACAACATTAACTAAAGATGCCAGAAGTAAAATGCTCAAGAGTATACGGAATAACATGACACCCCTTCAACCGTGACATCCAGGGTAGGGGTAAACAGAGCCCATAAGCTGCTTTAGAACCACTTAAGTTTCTAGCACAGAAGGAAGTCATTCAGCTCATATGCCTGTGCCAGCTTCTTTGCCGGAACAATCCAAAATTAATCACATTGACGCAATCTTTCCTCACCACCTCTGCTTCAAAGTTCACCTACTCTTCCCTGAGAAAATGCAATGATCCCTACCTCAACTCAATTCTGTGGCAAAGTATTCATGTTTTAACATCTCGAAGAGTAAAGAAATTTCTCCTAACTTCTCTCCTCATTCAGGATCGGTTTTAAATTGATGACCATTTGTCACTGCCTACTCAACCACAGAAAACAAAGTCATTGTCTATTCTGTTCCATCAAAACCCTTTATAGTTTTTAAAATACTTCCTAGCAAACTTCATCTTCGTTTTCCCTGCTTCAAGGGAAATGGTCCCAAGTATTTCATGCTCTTCCTCACAAACTAGTAAGGAAAACTGAAAAACAAGTGACCTGGTGGTAGCAATTGTATTGCACTGTCAATCAACAGTCAGGCAAGTTCTGTTTGTTGGCAAGAAAAATACATTTTTCACCATGGCAGCGAGCATCGCCATTCAGCTGCTAGCTAAAAGAGAGCAGTGATACCGAGAAGACTGAAAAACATAGATTATACAATAGCAGCATTTTATATAAACTGAGCATTCCTTCCCTGCACTAGACTCGTTACAGTCTCATATTTTTCTGTATACATTACTTCCCAGTTCTCAATGATTCAATTATTCTTGTTTGCTATAGCCTGAAGCATACCTCCTACCCCCTGCTTCCCATTAAAGACTGCCTAAACTACACTGTAACAGACAGTTAATAGTACAAATACTATCACAACTACTATTTAACATCACATTCAATGGTACATAAACCTGCCACCTTCATGTAATGTTTACTTCATAGTTACGATACAGTTTAAGATGAAAAGCCATCTTTATCCAAACAAGACCTAGAATGATTTAAGAAATAATTAGACTCTGCAATGGGAGCACTTAGGATCATTTTGGATTTGTGAATGCATATGGCCTGAAAGGCCTTCATTGGTAATTTTGTAATATTGAATTGCAGTAGTAAAAGAACCTTGTCAGATAATTCAAGACTTGTATCTACCTGATTTTCTTCCCCTAAAAGTAGGTACGTATGTGATTAAAAGTATTTATCCCAGTCACTTAACTCAATTTAAATAAATCACCAATACAGAGAATCAATTGCAATACTTTATTCATGGCAGTTGGAATAACCTCTCGTCACAAGCTAACCACAGATCTATGGGATACTCCCTCTGGCCAGTAAAGCATAATCAATGGTTTTGGCAGAGCAATCAAAGCAGTCTTGGAGACAAAAATCTATTCAATTTATTTACAAAACCAAAATGCAAGCTTGTTCAGCGAGAGGTCCTGAGTGGAGACTAAGCTCTTCCCAAGGGGGAGGAAGAGGAGAATCGGAAAACAAGCCATTCCCGATATCTCTAGCACATAAATCTGTAACTGGAACAAAAGGAGCAGGTTCCAAATCCAACCCCTAAATAAAGTGCAACAGAGCAAGAAAATAATGAAGCCAGAATTCAATTGAATAGAGAAACTGCAAATGCAGGAAATCCGGAATAAAATATCAAATGCCAGAAATTGACATGATTTTGATTATCAACTTTAAAATATAAGTTTAGTTTTTCATCAGGGGACCTTGATATCTTCAAAAACACTGGAGTTTCCCTTTTTTTAAACAATGATACAAAAGAAAATGAATGTAAAGGTGATTATATAGATCACAAACTACAAAATAGAAAAATGATTCAAGTTGCAGCAGTACAGAAAATATAGCGGCACAGCGTATGCTTTGCATTTGCACCCAGATAGACATGGAATCTGGGCGCAAATAAATCATGTGGTTTAAAAGATGGAGGAATTTTGGCTGTATGTCCAAGTCTCCTCTATTTTACAAGTCTGCCCATCAACCTTCCATCAAAAGAATCTCCACCCACAGAAAAACCCCTAGCTCTCAAATGCAAATAACCCCCAACTGCCCCTATCCAGGGGTCTCTCAACAGTGCAACCAGATTTCAAGGCGCATTATAAAACTGTCATTTTTCTGGTCTTGCAATAGCAATCTTTTCTGAATATCATTTCCCTACTGAGACCTTCTCCATTATATTTATTTTAATATGCATTTTTATGGTAAAGGCAATAACTGAAACACCACCCTGATTGCAGGTTCTTAAAAATGTTGTGCCTGATATGCAAGCGTAATGGTAAAATGAATTGAAACTTAAAATTTTAAGACTCAAAAAAAAACTGTGTGGGTTCGACATTTCCTTGAGCCTTCATTGTTTCTGCAGATGTTACTAATTTATGCCCAAACTGTGCTTGGATGTCTGTGAGATTGGGAGGATAGTTCGCGAATTTTCAACATCAGCAAAATGACCACAGCTTTGCAGGCAATTTCAGGTTGTGCACATGGAGGAAGCTTCAGACCAGGAAATCTACAAGTCCAAGTTGAGCACACCTCTCTTTCAGCCTCTCCTACACCGTGTCAAACAGTCAAATATAACAGTCGTAAAACCATTGTAACTGCCTGCTCATATTGGATTCAGCATCTGTACTATCCAAGATACATGTTCTTTATGGCAACCCTATTTTCCCTCTATGATTCTCTTAAGTGACTCAAACAAGTCCTTTCTGGTGGCTATCAACTTCAGCTTGCACACAGTTCATATGTATTTTACTGAGAAAGTGCAACCAATTAACCAACAGAAATTTGTCTTGTTCAGTACAAGATGTTTCTGAACAGCACTTCTTCTGACCTCATAGGCATGCAACAGCAGGGCTTCCTTTAGTCCAGTTCCAAGTTCTAACATGGAATAATGGTAAGAAAAGTATCGACTGCAGGGAGGGTGGGTTCCAGCCGATACCAAACTGCAACTAACTATTTTGGACAAGGAGACAGGAACATCTTTACTAACACATCTAGGGACCTGGCTAACATGAATGGGTGCAGAGAGATGAACGACTACTGAACGCCCACATCTCCAATGAGACAAACCATTGTTCAATAGCACATGCTGTGCACACAAGCTGTGTTAGAAGGATGACATCAACACATTCCCATCTTATGACAAGTTGGACCACTGACCATACTACTTTTGAGAAGTACCTGGTGCTTTCTATTTACCTAGAAAGTGCTCAAATCAGTATTTGGTCAATTGCCAAAAGACCAATTAATGTTTATCCTTCTTGGGGTTGGAGAGGCAAGGTGATTGCATAATTAGACATCTGGTAAGAGAACAAAATAAAAGCTAAATATTGTGGATGCTGGAAATCTGAAATAAAAACAGAGTGCTGGAAATACTCAGCAGATCTGGGAGTATCTGTGAAGAGAGAAGCAGAGTTAATGTTTCAGGTCAGTGACCTTTCATCAGAACTGGCAACAGTTAGAAATGTGATAGGCTTTAAACAAGTTGGGGGCGGGGGGTGGGGGGGAAGGAAGAGGAGAATGAAAGAGGTGTGTGATAGGACAGAGGGAATACCTAACAAGGAGATCATACCTGACAAAGAGATCATGGGAGCAAAGGCAAAGAGTGTGTGCTAATGGTGTGCTGAAAGACTAAGCATTGGTGCAGAGAGTGTGTTAATGACAGAATAATTAACAGCTCTCGCCAAAAGCACAAAAATGAAAAAAAAGTTGGCAGGCAGATTGTTTAAAAAAAAAATGACAAAACAAACTACAACGAAATAAAAAGAAAAGGGCCAGTTATGCTCTGAAATTATTGAACTCAACGTTCAGTCCAGTAGGTTGTAGAATGCCTAATCGGAAAATGAGATGTTGTTCCTCAAGCTTGAGTTGATGCTCACTGGAACACTGCAGCAGGCCCAGGACAGAGATGTGGGCATGACAGCAGGGGTGTGTGTTGAAATGGCAAGTGACCGGAGGTTCGGGGTCATGTTTTCAGACTTAGCATAGTGTAAGGCAAACCGCCCACCTGCCAAGACTGAGGTACACATTATTTTGCCACATGAACATTAAAACCTAAAATTGCAAGACCCTGACTGGAAGGACATTTGCATAGTACTAGCACTGTTGGAACAAAAGAGACCCACGGTTGCTTCCCCAATACGAAATAGTAGTGATCAGACCAGTTTTAGTCACGTGACTAGCTGGCTGTTGAGATTTGAATTTCCAACAAAGGATTTTGAAATCAGAAAGCTCCCGGCTCCTGGTTTGTGAAGACCTCTCTCCTGTCTGCCTCATCTCGCTCTCACCAGCTTCGGAAACCACTGAAGGCACGTAAACTCAAAAAGAGAGAAAAGTCTCCTACATGAACAAGGTTTCAAAGGAACGCTGGGCCCCGAACAGTAAAATAATATCTTCAATCAAGGACTACAGCAAGCTCGAAGCACAGTAACAAGGTAGTGCCTCAAACTGTTCTACTTTATCTTTTTCTTCTCTTTTCTGTCCCTATCTGCATGTGTATATCGCGTGTGCATGCTGGTGTGAGCGTGTCGTATATCCATAGGCATGAACCGTATTAGAGTTTCGGTAAGTTTAATAAATTTCACACTTCTCGCTTGGTCATAACAGAAATTGGGTGCTAGCATCCAGAATTTTACCCACAAATGAGCAAAATTGGAAGTGGGAAACCAAATTGTTCCCAATCAAAAAGAGCAAAATAGCAACACAGGTTTTCTTGAGGTTGTGTCTACAACTGAAGCGAAGAGCTCTCCAAGCCAGGGTGAAGTAACTTGCGATAAGTTAAAAGCACTGTCTATGAAGGAGTGGAGAAAAATGGCTGAGCTGTGTGGGATCACTGTACGTGGCAAGGCGAGGAAGTCTGAACTCCTAAGGCGAGTGGCCCACCATTTTTCCCTTGAATCTGAAGAAGCAGAAGCAGTGTTAGAAACAGAATCTGACAGGGTGTTGTTAGCAAAGACACAACTGAAACAAAGGAAACTTGAATTTGAGGAAAGAGGGAGAGGAGGGGGGAAAACGAGGGAGAGGAGGGGGAAAAAGAGGGAGAGGAGGGGGAGAAAGAGCGAACCTTCCAGAAGGAAGATGAAGAGAAAGACAGGAGAAGGAGACAGCGAGAGAGAGAAAGAATCCGAAGAGAGAGAGCTGAAGCGCCTGGAGTTCACTAGGGGGCGACAGTAACCCCAGTGAAAGCATAGCCAATATGGAGGAGCACAATTCAGGGCTGGGTACAAGATTGCTAAAACTCGCTCAATTAATTCCAAAATTCAATGAGGAAGATGTGGAAGCGTTTTTCGTGTCTTTTGAGAAACTGGCAAGACAGCTAAAATGGCCAGCTGAGACCTGCCCCTTTTAATACAAAGCAAACTAACCAGAAAAGCCCATGGGGCTTACTCCTTGTTGCCAGGTGAGAGTTCATCAAAATATGAACTGACCAAAAATGCTATCCTTGGGGCATATGAATTAGTACCCGAAGTATCGCCAAAAGTTTAGAATCCTCAAAAAAGTAATGGAGGAATGGACCAGGTCACAGAGGGAACGATCCCTTCGGAAAGCTGACAGGGGAGGGGAAGATGCATTTTCTGGAGGTGGTGGAGGATGATCCGTTGGATATGGAGGCTGATGGGGTGGAAAGTGAAGACAAGGGGAACCCTATCACATTTCTGGGAGGGAGGGGAAGGGGTGAGGGCAGAAGTGTGGGAATTGGTTCGGACACGGTTGAGGACCCTGTCAACCACAGTGGTGTGGGGTGGGGGAGAGCGGGGGGGGGGGGGTAATTCCTCGCTTGAGGAAAAATGACATATCAGAGGCGCTGTTGTAGAAAGTTGCATCAGAACAGATGCGTAAGAGACAGAGAAATTGGGAGGATTTACAGGAAGCAGGGTGTGAGAAATTGTATTCAAGGTAGTTGTGGGAGTCGGTGGGCTTATAATGAATATTAGGGAACAGTCTATCACCAGAGATGGAGACAAAGAAGTCGAAGAAGGGAAGGGAAGTGTCAGAGATGGACCACATAAATCTGAGAGAAGGGTGGAAATTGGAAGTAAAGTTGATAAAGTTTTCCAGTTCAGGGCAGTAACAGGAAACGGCACCGATACAGTCATCAATGTACCAGAAAGAGTAGGACTGAAGCAAGGAATGTTCGACATATCCCACAAAAAGACAGGCATAACTAGGACCCATGCGGGTACCCATAGCAACACCTTTCATTTGAAGGAAGCGAGTGAAAAGAGGGTGAGAGGAGATTGAAACAAAGGCAACTTTCCGTGGCAGTCTTAATAATCCAATAACTCACCCAAGCAGATCCACAGCACAGTAGGGTACTAGGACAGAATGACCAACTGGTGTGGCTCATTAATGAGTCCTGGGGGATGGCGCAGACATCAAGTGCTGTGATCCTTCCCACTCAGCTACAAATAATCTGACAAGCCCATTCCTTAATTGGTAGGGTGGTCTTGGATGGGCAAACAACTAGAACTTAGCAGTCCTCTGTGCTGATAGGCTGCCTTGTTTTAGCAGGTTAAACGTCATCAGACCTGGGGTTATTAAATCCATCGTTTTGCCAACAGATGCCAGAATTCTTTGGACTTGAATAAGTGGGTTATGTCCCGACAGGAATTGTGTCTATAATTGTATTAAGCTTTGTGCAAATTTTTCATGCACCTTGATTTGGAGACATGCATATCGTGATGGTTTTCTGTGTATGTTAAATACTCAAGCAATCAAAAAAATTATATTGTGGTACTGGACGATACAGACATACAAGTTCCAAAGGTGATTCCCAGATTTGTGCTTCGATCACTAATCTCAGCTGAAGCAGCAAAGAAATAAAAAAAAGGCCGATGACTAAAAGACAGGGCCATTGCAGACTGAAAAAAAAGAGAACCAGAAGAAAATCAGCTAGGACTCCCAACTCTGATCAGTAACTTACCAGTAGATGCATAGGCATGAACCAAATTAGATCAGTTACAATGATCTTATAGCCTCCAGACGCTCATCGTCCGGATTCACACATTAGGTGCCATTGTTTGAATGAGATAACAGAGAACGGCAATCACGCATAAAAGCATATCTCAAGATGTAGATGCCTCGAGGAAAGAAGGGAAGAAAAATGCAAGGAAAAATGCTCCTAACAGTCAACTATAATACCATTCAATTTCAAACGATTGAAATATTCCAATGATGCAATCCAGTATGTTCTTCTCGCTCTCTCACTAAAAACATTACCGACAGTGGCCAAGCTATGTCTGAGTAAGCATAAAGGATGCTTTGTCTGCCTTCAATCCACAAAGAGGTCTGCAGACAGTATGCACAAGAATTTCTGTTAGCATCACTCTTTAAATGCTGTCAGTACTCTAGTTGGTGCTTAACAATTAGAGATATTCAGAAGGCTGCTCTTATATTGCTGCTGTTTTGTTTGGATTTTGAGACAACAGTGTGCATGAAGCAGCTTCCTTGTGTTCTCACTGCTAAATCCAGCTCTGTTATCAAGTAGTAGACTTGAAGACCCATGGAAAACTTAACCTATAAGTCTGTAAGTCTGTCACTAGCTTAATGGAACCAAGTTTAGTAACGCAACAGTAGGAGCCAGTTTCAAACTCCTGAAAGCAAACTAAATGACTGATCCAAGATCTCGGCGCTCCTCGAATTCTGGCATCTTATGCATCCCTCTGTTTCTGTTTTTTTTTCAGAAAATATACTTTATTCATGAAATTTATAAAAGTTACCTAACAATTCAGATGTGACATTACATAAAACGCAATACAGTTCAATTTATTTCCAAAAATAGTACATGGCACGCTGTGGTGCCTCACTACACTTAGAATTACAGGCCATTTTTACAATTTACATTTCACGGCAGACATTCTTTGGTACATACCACCCGAGGGCTTTTTAATTTAAAACAACACTGATTCCAGCCCTCTGGTGTACGATGTCAGCAGGGCCCAAGACTGTGGCCTTTCCCCATTGAACCGTTGTGACAGCTGCCCCAAATTTTAGTGCGCCCCACAGCATATAGTCTTGGGCCTTAGAATGTGCCACTCTGCAATACTTGGACATGAACAGTTCCTTGCACTGAAAGGCCAGCAAGATTCAGGCAGACCAAAGATAGTCCTCCAGCAGCAGCTGATGTTTATTTCAGTGTGCATCCCTCGGAACAGCTCATAGAGCAGAGTCCTGCGTTATGGAGCTGCTTGGGATGAACCGCAACTAAAACCACTGCATCTCCTTCCAGACCTGCTTTACAAAAGGTACATTCCAGAAGAGGTGGGCAATGGTCGCTTCCCCATTGCAGCCACCACGAGGATAGTGTGCAGTGGTGCAGACGCTTCCCCAGTGCAGCCACCACGAGGATAGTGTGCAGTGGTGCAGACTCCAGGTGTGCATTGAAGGATCTCGCGGGAAGGTCACTTCTTACCACAAGCTACATCTTGGTGTTTGTTTGAATGTTTTGGCACAATGATCTCCTGATAAAGTGGAAGATGGCATGGTTGACCGCCAGGTCAAAGGAGTGGGGTATGGGCCAGACCTGAGCCCTGTACTGCAACATCTCACGTTTGATTACCAAGTTTTTACCCACGATGGAGAGGGAGTGTCGTTCCCACATATCCAGTTTCTGTTTCACCTTGGCTATACGTTTCTCCCAGTTTTTGGCACACGCCCTGGCCCATCCGAACCATATCCCCAGCACCTTCAGGTCGTCTGATCTGACAGTGAAAAGGGTAAAGGATAGGTTGGCTCCATTCCCAAAGAACATAGCTTCTCTCTTGCCGCGATTTACCTTGGCTCCCAAGGCCAGTTCAAACTCGTCGCAGATGCTCATCAATCTGTGAACCGACAAAGGATCCGAACAGAAGGTGGCAACTTCATCCACGTACAGGGAGGCCTGTATGCCTGCATCGCCTGGGATCACCACCCCTCTTATGCCTGCATCCTTCCTGATGGACTTTGAAAAATGTTCGATACAACACTTGAACAAGACAGAGGAGACTGTTATATGAAAAGGAAGAACGTGCAGGGTTACGGGGAGAAGACAGGGGTATGGCACTAAGTGCTTTCGGAGAGCTGGTGCAAACACGATGAACTGAATGGCCTCCTTCTGTGTTGCAACAATTCTGTGATTCTGAGAGAGAGGACAGCTTGTCTGAAACAAGATTTTATCAGAAAGCTTTCAGATTCCCAAGTATCTGATCGAATAAAAAAAAGTCATGCAGTTTTATTCGTGGGATGTGGGCATTGCTGGCTAGGCTGGCATTTATTGACGATCACTATTTGCCCTTGAGAAGTTAATGGTGAGCTGCCTTCTTGAACTGCTGCAGTCCTTCGGGTGTAGGTACACCCACAGTGCTGTTAGGAGCTTCAGGATTTTGACCCAGCGATAGTGAAGAAATGGCGATATAGTTCCAAGTCAGGATGGTGTGTGGCTTGGAGGGGAACTTGCAGGTGGTGGCGTTCCCATGCATCTGCTGCCATTGTGCTTCTAGGTGGTAAAGGTTGTGCGTTTGGAAGGTACTGTCGAAGGAGCATCAGTGAGTTGTTGCAGTGCACCTTGTAGATGGTACACACAGCTGCCACTGTGTGTCAGTGGTGAAGGGAGTGAACATTGAAGGTGGTGCCAATCAATGGGGCTGTTCTGTCCTGGATAGTGTTGAGTTTCTTGAGTGATGTTGATGCTGCATCCATCCAGAAAAGTGGAGAGTATTACATTCTAGTTCTGACTTGTACCTTGTAAATGGTGGACAGGCATTGGGGAACCAGAAAGTGAGTTACTCGCCGCAGAATTCCCAGCCTCTGACCTGCACTTGTGGCCACAGTATATGTGTGGCTGGTCCAGTTCAGTTTCTGGTCAATGGAAACCCCCAGAATGTTGATAATCAGCGATCATAATCCCATTGAACTTCAAGAGGCGATGGTTCCATTCTCTCTTGTTTCAGATTGTCATTGGTTGGCACTTGTGTGGTACGAATGTTACTTGCCACTTATCAGCCCAAGCCTGGATGTTATCCAGGTCTTGCAGCATCTGGACATGGGCTGCTTCAGTATCTGAGTCGTCACGACTGGTGCTGTATTCCATCACACTCCTGACTTGTACCTTGTAGATGGTGGAGAGGCACTGGGGAGTCAGGAGATGAGTTACTCACCGCAGGATTCCAAGCCTCTGACCTCTCATGTAGCCAAGGTATTTTATATGACTACTTCAGTTCAGTTTCTGGTCAATGGTAACCTCCAGGAAGTTGATAGTGGGGGATTCAGCAATCGTAATTCCATTGAATGTCAAGGGGAGATAGTTAGATTCTCTCTTGTTGGAGATGGTCATTGCCTGGCACTTGTGTGGTGCGAATGTCACTTGCCACTTATCAGTCCAAGTCTGGATATTGTCCAGAGCTTGCTGCATTTCTACACGGACTGCTTCAGTATCTGAGGAGTCACGAATGGTGCTGAACATTGTACAATCAGCGAACATTCCCACTTCTGACCTTATGATTGAAGGAAGGTCATTGATGAAGCAGCTGAAGATGGTTGAGCCTAGGACTCTACCCCGAGGAACTCCTGCAGTGATGTCCTGGGACTGAGATGATTGACCTCCAACAATCACAACTATCTTCTTTTATGCTAGGTATGACTCCAACCAGCGGAGAGTTTTCCCCAATTCCCACTGACTCCAGTTTTGCTAAGACTCCTTAATGCCATATGCGGCCAAATGCTGCCTTGATGTCAAGGGCAGTCACTCTCACCTCACTTCTGGAATTCAGCTCTTTTGTCCATGTTTGAACCAAGGCTGGAATGAGATCAGGAGCTGAGTAGCCCTGGCGGAACCCAAACTGAGCGTCACTGAGCAGGTTATTGCTGAGCAAGTGCTGCTTGGCAGCACTGTTGACGACCTCTTCCATCAGTTAGCTGATGATCGGGAGTAGACCAGGTTGGATTTGTCCTGTTTTTTGTGCATAGGACATACCTGGGCAATTTTCCACATTGCCAGGTAGATGCCAGTGTTGTAGCAGTAACTTGAAAATTTCAGGTCAATTTCTGATGTGGAGCACAAAACCTTTCAATAAACTGATTTAATAAAAAAAGATTTGAACAAAAAACAGCCTGACTTCTGAGGCAGAATATCATGGAAACTGAACCAATAAATGGAATTTCAAATTGTGAAGCATACTGTACAATGTATTAGCCAGGTTGTGGTATTTTACTCATTTCTATCCTTCTTTGAGTCAGCCATATCAGATGAACGCTTACCGCACTCATATCAATTTTCCTTCCATTACTTTAACAGAGCTGTTATTCAGCTGAACTTAAATGAGCTAACACCTGCATTAAAATAATGGAAAATGGTTTTGTATAGTGTATTAAATGTTACCTGATAATACCATCAACCGTTATTTCTACCTTATAATGCCTTTCATCAGCTAAACGATACATAAACGCTTGGACTGGAAGCATTTAGTTGACCAAGCTGGATAAAAAATAACATTCAAATAAAGGGATTTTTTTTTTAAATCACCCCCTAACCAAACCTATAAATTCGAATGTGTAAAAATCCTGCTACAAGAAGATCTAAATAGCGATAATTGACATCTCAAGTGATAATCTAAAACTGAAATATTTGCATTTTACATCCACTTTCACTACAAGTCTGGCATTGGTACATGATTTTTACTGCATTGACAGTCAAAGCAAAATAGAAAGCTAGCAACTTCACAGAAAACAGAAATTTATTACTGACAACGAGATTACCTGGCCTGGAATTTTTCATGGGGGCACAACACAGAAGTTGCACCTGAAATTACACCCATTCCTACAGCCATTCAAAGCTCATTAGCATATGCACAAATGCAAAGATGGCCCTAAATCAATGGAAGTCAGTTCAAACAACTGGGGCTAATGAAAAAGAGCAAGCTGTCACTATTTATTCGTTCTTTATGAAAATTTCAACTCATTTACTGATCATTCATGCTTAAAAGGCGGTAATTGGGGAAGCTTTACAATTTTAAGGTGACCTCTTCAAATGCCATGAAAATACAAACAAAAATAAACAAAAAAAATACTTAAAGTAAGGTTACATTTCCCACTTGAATTTTTCTTTTACCAACTGTGGAACAAATTCTGCAACAGAAATGAGTTGAAAGGCCACTATCACCAACACACCTTCCCCTTCCACTTTTCTGATACCTCACTCTAGGTTGGAAGTCAATGCAAGGGACTCCCCTGCAGTAGCAAATATTTATTGCCCATCCCTAGTTATTCTGACAGCTTTTAAGAGCCAACCAACTGGTGTCATATGTAGGCTCGGTCAAGCAGGTTTCATTCCATGATGGACATTAACAAACCAGTTGGGTTATTTTTCTGCTGCCAACCCACAAATGAACAGATTTGTTGAATACAATATTACAGCTTCTTATGGTATAGGTTCTCAGACACTAGTTTGTATCATAACCACTTGTCTACTGCAGGGGTTTCTGATCAGTGGTCAAAAGTGGAAACATTTTATGCTCTCTAGCACAGAGGCATTCAGGTCAACTCAATAGTCCCACTGCTGGTCCAGGTGACATCAGCTTACTCAGCACTGTGTGACATCTGAACCTGGGACCTTGTGGTGTATATTGTCCAGTAATATGCTACACTTAACGCCAAAGCCATCAGGAGAGTTACTTTAAGTTGATCCAGTTGTTATTGAAGCTGTCCTGCAATATAAATCATAGGTTCCACAACAGGACTAGAAGTCTATATTTGAGAAGGCTTCAAAAAGATGTACTGCAATATAAATGAAACACAAGGTACAGTGAAACAGTTGAAAATAGCTGCACGTAGTAATCAGGGCACTTCAGCTTAAAAATTATATATTAAATCAGCTTCCGCACCATGTTACCTTGTGCATTCGTGGCATTAGATCATTTGTTTTAAGAGGAATAAAGTGAACTGGAAAAAACTTGTAGTTATATTATAAAGGATATTATAAAGGATTTATATATAAGGGATGCTAATCACAATTCTTTGTAACAGACAAAAAAGGTATGAGTCAAGCACTCACTCCAAGATACCAATTTTCCAATCGAGATCATTGAAATATATAATCACTATAATAAAAACTGATGCCATCCTGTTGGCGTTGATTTCAGAGAGCTGGATCAATATGAGTAACCTTTTTTTTTTGCAAATCTTCTGCTGAAAGGATAAAGAGAATGGTCACTTTAATTTTCAGAGATTTTGATTTGCCATTAGATAATTGTTACAAATTACACACATTTTTCATGTGAGCTGGATGAAAAGTAACAAAATGCAGTGCCTCATGAATGTTATTTAAATCTATGTAATTGCTGAATCCACATTAGTTTTTTTTACAATCAGTGCTGATGTACCAAAATGATAGGAGACTGCACAATTCATTTTTCTTTTAAAATTCACTTATATAATTTGGTCATTTTTAGTTGAATGCACCAGTGAGCATCTCTCACAAAGCAAAATGATCAGAACAAAAAGGTCGGGTGCCATCCAATGCAATCAAAGGCTAAAAAAAACTTGAGCCAATGGAAAATCTTGGTGAATCAAAAAAAGGCAAAATACAACCTTATTTAGGTAATGCAAATTAGCAACAGATGAGATTTACAGAAATAGTTTCAAAAAAATTTAAATAGTCTCACAGTATGCTTTTTTCTTACATTCTGGAGTTAACCTCTACTCTTCCACTTTCCATTTCCTCCATTCCTCTTTTGCTATTCCATCCAACTGATTATTCAGCCTCATGAAAGAATAATGAGTACTGGCAGTCCATTCAATCTGGGACTGGGGAAAAGAAAAAAAAGGGGGGAAGCAATCACAGCTGATACTGACCTCACCTGACATCCATTTAAAGTACTTGGCAGTATGGTGCTGGATCAGGGACTGGAAACCTGGCTGACATTAACGATCCTTAGCCTAGGGACAGCCGACCAATTTATAGTATCCTTACTGTTGCTCCCACTCACATCAGTTAGCTTAATATTCAGTTACAAATCACACCACGTGGTACAATTATCCACTAAGCTAGTCAGGGAAGTCACTACTTCTGCCTTAAACATATTTTTCAGCATGAAGATACTTCTATATCTTTAATCTTAAAAGAGAGAGCAAGAATGGATTCTTCCACATAGGAACTTACTAGGTGAGATGGTCCTGAGTTTAAATCATTTCCAAGCATTGATGGGAGCAGGCAAATCAGCAAGCTTCAGCTCCAGTTAATCACCCATTCATGTGCTACGATCGAACTGAGCTGCAATTTTTTTTTGCATGTTTGAATATCCTGTCCTCATACACCAATTGAGCTTATTCACAAAGACTTGTCAGTCCCAGAATGCAGCAGTCCCCATGGATCTATAGTCCAGCATAGTCACTACCTTCCAAAAGGTGAGAAAAATAATTGAAGGTGAAAGATGCAGAGTGAAGAAAGTTGAGGAGCCATTTGCATTTTTTTCCCCCCAGAGGTTTTTGCAATCCTTCCATCAAAGTTCCAGTGGACAACATAAGAACATAAGAAATATGAGCAGTAGACTATTCGGCCCCTTCATCCTGCTCCACCATTCAATACAATCATGGCTGATTTTCTGCCTCAACTCCACTTTCTCTTCCGTTCCCCATATCCCTCGATTCCCTGAGAGACCAAAACCTCTCTATCTCAGTCTTAAATATACTAAACGATGCAGCACCCACAACCCTCTGGGGTAGACAATTTTAATTATTCAGAACCCTTTGAGTGAAGAGATTCCTCATCAGTTCTAAATTGCCAATCCCTTATCCTGAAATTGTGGCCCAATGTTCCACATTTCCCAGCCAGGGAAAACAATCTCTCAGTGTCTACCCTTCCAAGCCCCTTCAGAATCTTTTGTTTCAACAAGATCATCTCTCATTCTTCTAAACTGCAGAGAGTATAGGCCCAATTTACTCAGTCTCTCATCATTGGACGAGCCTCTCTTGGATCACCTCCAATGCAAGTATATCCTTCCTTAAATACGGAGACCAAAAATGCACTTAGTACTCTAGGTATGGTCTCACCAAATATAATTGCACTATACAATTGCACCAAGATTTTCTTATTCTTGTACTCCAATCTCCTTGCAAGAAAGGCCAGAATGCCATCTGCCTTCCTAATTGCTTGTTTACCTGCATGCTAACTTTGTGTGTTCCTTGTACGAGTACACCCAAGTCGTTCAGAACGTCAACATTTACAAGTTTCATGCCTTTTCAGAAAAAATTCTGCTTTTCTATTCTTACTACCAAAGTGAATAACCTCACATCCCCACACATTAAACACCATCTACCACCTTGTTACCCACTCAATATCTCTTTGTAACATCTTTGTGCCCTCCTTACAGCTTACATTCCCACCTAGCTTTGTATCGTCAGCAAACTTGGTACTTTACTCTGTCTCTGCCTAAATCATTAGTATAGACTGTAAATAGCTGATCCTTGCGGCACTTCTAGTTACAGCCTGCCAAATTGAAAATGCCCAGCTTAACCCTAATCTCTGCTTCCTGTTCATTAACCAATCCTCCATCCATGCGAATATATTGTCCCCAACTCCATGGGTCTTTATCTTGCATATTATTGTGTGGCACCTTATTGAATACCTTTTGGAAATCCAAGTATACTAGATCTACTGGCTACCTTTATCTACCCTACTAGTTACATAATCAAAAAAAACTTTCATACATTTGTCAAGCAGGAGAACCCCTCGGGAAGTTCACCTCCACAATATATTATACTACTCTATGATGCAGCTTTCTGTGATGTGGCATGTCCCTTTAAGGCCCCAATCCGGAGGTTAAATGCTTAGGGCAGCGCAGTGGTTAGCACCGCAGCCTCACAGCTCCAGCAACCCGGGTTCAATTCTGGGTACTGCCTTTGCGGAGTTTGCAAGTTCTCCCCGTGACCGCGTGGGCTTCCGCCAGGTGCTCCCGTTTCCTCCCACGGCCAAAGACTTGCATTTTGATAGGAGAATTGAGGGAAAGTGGGAATATGTTAAGGAATATGGGATTAATATAGGATTAATATAGGATTAGTATAAATGGGTGGTTGATGGTCGGCACAGACTCGGTGGGCCGAAGGGCCTGTTTCAGTGCTGTATCTCTCTATGACTATGACTAACCTCTTAAGTACCTCCTGAGATCAACTGGGAACAGAATCCTTTTGATTCTGTGCGCAGTTTATTTTTTTATAAAAGATTATTTTGCAGCTGCAGAAGGGAGACAGACTATAATCTCATACATATACAATGTAGAGAAGGGATGCATAGAAGCATAGTTCACTGCTTCATCGCTACTTAAACCTATAAACTAGGGGTAGGGAGTGATTTACAAATCATCTGGCTTTTGAAAGAGTAGCAAATATCAATGGTACAACTGCAATTTTACAGCAGCTGCCGGTGGAAAAAAATAACATAATAAAGCAAATTTTTCTCCCCATTCCATCCCAAGTGCTCAAAAGCTGGTGCACAGTTCTGTTCAACTCTCAAGTTTTCACTGAAATCTTCCAATTTTAACAGTGGTTCAAATAGAAGGGCTTTTCATTGACACAATAACAGGGCAGCACATTCATGTCATTATTGGCACAGGTTTCATAACATGTCAGTCAGGCATCTGAAAGTGAACTAAGTAACCTCAAAACAAACCGCCTCCATGTTCAGTCAACTGTTAGCGGCAGCTTAAATAAAGAGCAATGTTCCTGCTAAATTAAAATCACTGCAGGGGTTGGCTTCTGAAAGACGCAATGTAGTCCCTGTACTTCAGAATTATCACTACATCTGTGCAAAGAACCATGTTGAATGCTACATTTATCGAAAGCCTCACTGAGCAGATGTGTAGTTTGGTGTTTCAAGCATATTTCCTATATATAGCACAGGCATTTAAGGCAGCGCTAGATCAGACCTTAAATTCTAACTTCCATTGTTCATAATGCATTCGATGGAAAAACATAGTAAAGCTAAGGAATCTTTCAGGTATTTTATGAACACAGTCTGTAGATTTTCATCCCAGTAACTTTCATATATCTTTGTATGAATTATGATTGTGTTTTTCTTGATAAATAAAAGAGCAACTACACATTTTGATGGAAAACATCCATAAGCACATTGGTGTGAATTGAGAGGAATGAAGCATCAGATTTGCAGTCCGAGTCAAATTCCTTTCCTTTTTGACCTCCTTGTCTCGAGAGACAATGGCTAAGCGCCTAGAGGTGGTCAGTGGTTTGTGGAGCAGCGCCTGGAGTGGCTATAAAGGCCAATTCTACAGCGACAGACTCTTCCATAGGGGCTGCAGGTGAAGTTGGTTGTTGGGGCTGTTACACAGTTGGCTCGCTCCTTGCACTTCTGTCTCTTTTCCTGCCAACTGCTGAGTCTCTTCGACTCGCCTCTCTTCAGCCCTGCCTTTATAGCTGTCCGCCAGCTCTGGCGATCACTAGCAACTGGCTCCCACGGCTTGTGATCAGTGTCACAGGACGTCATGTCGCGTTTGCAGACGTCTTTAAAGCGGAGACATGGACGGCCGGTGGGTCTGATACCAGTGACGAGCTCGCTGTACAATACGTCCTTAGGGATTCCTGCCATCTTCCATGTGGCTCACATGGCCAAGCCATCTCAAGTGTCGCTGGCTCAGTAGGGTGTATATGCTGGGGATGTTGGCTGCCTCGAGGACTTCTGCGTTGGAAATACGGTCCTGCCACCTGATGCCAAGGATTCTCCGGAGGCAGCAAAGATGGAATGCGTTGAGACGTCGCCCTTGGCTGACATACGTTGTCAAGGCCTCGCTGCTGTGGAGCAAGGTACTGAGGACACAGGCTTAAAACACTCAGACTTCTGTGATCCGTGTCAGTGCGCCATTTTCCCACACACTGTTGGCCAGTCTGAACATAGCAGCAGATGCCTTTCCTATGCGCTTATTGATTTCTGCATCGAGAGACAGGTTACTGGTGATAGTTGAGCCTAGGTAGGTGAACTCTTGAACCACTTCCAGAGCGTGGTCGCCGATATTGATGGATGGAGCATTTCTAATGTCCTTTCCCATGATGTTCATTTTCTTGAGGCTGATGGTTAGGCCAAATTCGTTGCAGGCAGCCGCAATCCAGTCGATGAGTCTCTGCAGACTCTCTTCTGTGTGGGACGTTAATGTAGCATCGTCAGCAAAGAGGAGTTCCCTGATGAGGACTTTCCGTACTTTGGTCTTCGCTCTAAGACGGGCAAGGTTGAACAATCTGCCATCTGATCTTTTGTGGAGGAAAATTCCTTCTTCTGAAGACTGGAACGCATGTGAGAGCAGCAGGGAGAAGAAGATCCCAAACAGTGTAGGTGCGAGCACACAGCCCTGTTTCACGCCACTCAGGATAGGAAAGGGGTCTAATGAGGCACCGCTATGCTGAATTGTGCCTTTCATATCGTCATGGAACAAGGTGATGCGACTTAGTAGCTTTGGTGGACAGCTGATCTTTTCTAGTAGTCTGAAGAGACAACGTCTGCTGACGAGGTCAAAGGCTTTGGTGAGATCAATGGGAAAGCAACGTGGAACTAGAGATGGAAACTAGAGATAGGAAAACATGTTTGGGAACCCTGCTCTATATTGCATTACCTTTAGTCACAATTTTCCAATGTGAATGCAATGTAGTACACATAAATTACTTATATTACATTATTACCTGTGCTTGAAAATATAGCCTACTCCTCCTCAATTCCATGCCACCCATGCGATATTTCAGTTACTTAATTCAAAGTAACAGTAAAGGAAAAAGGAAAAGAGCAAAAGAAATTTTCTTTTACATAGAGCCTTTCACATCTTTAGAACATCTCAAAGGGCTATAAATATACATGAAATACATTTGAAGTACAGTCACTATTGTTTTGTCAGCAAATATGACACCCGTTACTAGGTGACATTAACAAACACCTGGCAACAATCAAAATTAGACAGTAATTAATTATAGAATTGAAATTCAAGTGAAATTATTGTCAAGTAAATAATTCCAGTCACACCCAGGATATCGCTCCTGCTGCGGGCACTCAAAATCTCTGTTTCTCTAGCTGTATTACAAACAGTTGCTTCTCATCCATTGCAGATATTTCTTTTCTTTCTTTTTTTCTTCTTTTGGGCCTCCTTATCTCGAGAGACAATGGATACGCACCTGGAGGTGGTCAGTGGTTTGTGAAGCAGCGCCTGGAGTGGCTATAAAGGCCAATTCTGGAGTGACAGGCTCTTCCACAGGTGCTGCAGAGAAATTTGTTTGTCGGGGCTGTTGCACAGTTGGCTCTCCCCTTGCGCCTCTGTCTTTTTTCCTGCCAACTACTAAGTCTCTTCGACTCGCCACAATTTAGCCCTGTCTTTATGGCTGCCCGCCAGCTCTGGCGAATGCTGGCAACTGACTCCCACGACTTGTGATCAATGTCACACGATTTCATGTCGCGTTTGCAGACGTCTTTATAGCGGAGACATGGACGGCCGGTGGGTCTGATACCAGTGGCGAGCTCGCTGTACAATGTGTCTTTGGGGATCCTGCCATCTTCCATGCGGCTCACAGATATACGCTCCTATATAAACCAGGTTGTGCAATACGTAGCATTTACAAGTCAAGTTTTGCTTCCTTGTTTTACATATTGCTTTAGGAAAGTACTAGGTGTATTCTACCGTATCCATCTCTCCGAACATTCTAAATGTGGATTCTCTGCTGAGTGATTTTATGGGTTTAACTTCCGATTGCGTGTGGGGATCTTGGATTGATTTGAGCAGTGTGCTTGGCCCCCAAGGGGTTACTAGTCATCTATTCCTCAAAAGCCAGCCAGCACATAAAAATTCTGTTGAATAAATATATCACGTGGACCCTAGAAACTTGGGATTGCGCATGATAATGTTTCCTACTTATCCACCTTTTTAAGAAGTGTGCGCCCACTCCCCCCCCCCCTCCATTTGGCAGCATTATGAAATGCATGGTTATGGAAGAATGGAATTGAATCAGTACACCATGATTGCCACTGATGTGAGCAGCTTCCTCAAATGAAACGCCAAGATCTGATGGTATCAGCAACTTGAGATATGTGCACATAAGGAGAAACGGTAAGTTACACATGTGCTTCTGTGGTATGCACCTAGCCAGTCCACAAAAGCAAAAGACTTGGACAACCTTGCACTAATTGTACTAACTGGACAAACAGCAGGGAAATTATCCAAAAAAATATTCACACAAATTTTAACTTTTTCAGCAGTCAGGAATACAAGACTGACCATACCAGGTAAGGGGTTGGATATTGAGCAAGGATCTTTGTTGTACCTGTAGCAAACAGAGCAGTAATAAGTGAATGCGGCAACAAAATGCAGTGACTTATCTTATGAGTATGAATGTTGATAGTATTTAATGAGGAATTAATTTATATTAAGTGAGTTACCAATCTGTTTTATTAAGCAGAAAGATTTAGGCAATGTATTTTGATTGTGGACCCAGAATGTTCATTACCTACAGCAGGCAGATTGACAGTTTCTAAAATAATAAAGGACTTCATTGCAAAAGTGCAGAAATTCATTGATCACCATAAATCAGTGCCGAAAAAGTAGCTTCACAGAACTTCGGTTTCTCTGTGGAGACCATGAAGACTCAAAACATAGTACTGAACATTCATCAGGGCTCACTTCTTCAAATGTGGGATTGGGAAAAAAATGTTGAGGTCTCCAACTCTAGCGGTCCAGTCCATTTCCTTCAGTCCTCTGACTCTTACTTTTCTGTAGCGTTCCTCCCACTATTTCTCCATCAATGGTACAGCTTTCAGCCACCTTGACCAAGGTGTTTGGAACACCTTTTCCATAACCTTTCAGCCTTGTTGGTCTCTACTCACCTTTAAAATACTTTGAGCTAATATTATGATCATTTTTTTTTTCCAATTGTTCTCACTACTCTGCATTCACAGTCTCCTACCTGAAGCACCTTAGGATGTGTTATGTAAGATGCAACAGCAAGCGCTTGTTTTGACATTGCAGACAGTAGGAATATGATTTCCTAAAATTCTAACAGGTATGAGACTAACAATGTTTTAAGCATATTTAAAAGTCAGAGCCATCAAGTTGCTTGCCACACTGGTGGTCAGGATAGATGGGATTTAGGTTAAAGCAATGAAGATGACACCAACAGTTGTGATGAGAGCAAAGGTCATGAGGGGCTAAGATGGTGAGAAGATGGGGCTGATGCTCCTCCTGCCATTGTAGGAGGAGAGAAAATTAGGTACCCAACACAAAACTCAGGAGGTTTGACAAAAAGGGAGGAAGAGAAACAGAGACAGCAAGCATCTGGAAGAAATTGAAGAGCTGCACGACGTGGGTCTCCATAAGAAGAAAATCATCCATTTGGATGAAGTGCTATAATACACATCTACCTTCCATTCCTTTGTCACACAATTCAGTTGGCTGTGTTACCAGAAACAGCAAACTTATAGAAAATATAGCAACTAATGAAAACATAGCATTTAATGAACAAGATCAGAAAATCTCCTGTCAGAATACAAAAAACTCCTTCAGCTTTTCAAGAAAACTCATCAAAAATTGACCCAAAATAGACACATCTGCTGGTTATCAAATCATCAACTTATATTTATATAGTGCCTTTAACATAATAAAACATCCCAAGGTGCTTCACTAGAGCATTACAAAACAAAATATGGCACAGAGCCACATAAGGAGACATTAGGTCAGGTGAAGTAGGTTTTAGGAGTGTCTTAAAGGACAAACATGAGGTCGAGAAGCACAGAGATGTAGGGAATGTTTTCCAAAGCTTTGGGCCTAGGCAACTGAAGGCACAGCCAGCAATGATGGAGCGATTAAAATCAGGGATACTGGAGAGGCCAGAATTAGAGGAATGCACTATCTCAGAGGGTTGCAGGGCTGGAGGAGGTTAGAGAGATGGGGAGGGGTGAAGCCATGGAAGGATTTCAAAACAAGGATGAGAATTTTAAAATCAAGATGCTGCTTGACCAGGAGCCAATATAAGTCAGAGGGCACGGATTGATAGGTGAACGGGACTTGGTGCAAGTTAAGACACGGGGAGCAGAATTTGGGATGACTTCAAGCTTACGGAGGGTAGAATGTGAGAATCAGTCAGGAATTCACTGGAATAGTCATGTCTAGAGGTAGAAAAGGCATAAATGAAGGTTTCAACAGCAGATGAACTGAGACGAGGGTGAGGTCAGGCTTTGTTACGGAGATGGAACAAGGCACTCTTAGTGATGCTGCGAATATGTGGTCAGAAGCACACCTCAGGGTCAGACATGAAACCAAGGTTGTGAATAGACTGGTTTAATCTCAGACTGTTGCCAGGTAGACAGATGAAATGAGTAGCTGGGCAACAGAGTTTGGAGTGGGAACCGAAAACAATGGCTTCAGGTCTTCCCAGTATTTAATTGGAGGATATTTCTGCTCATCCTATACTGGATATCAGATAGGCAGTCTGATAACAGTGAAGTAATCGAGAGAGGTGGTGGCGATGTGCAGCAGGTAGAGCTCATCATTGAACGAGCCCTCAATAACTAGCATTAAGATTGATTGCTGGCAACTGAACGAGAAAAATTCAGGCTTATTTGCTCTTCTGAATCTTTTTCTGCTACCAACTTTCTGCATGTCAACTGTCCAGACTCTCTCATGTCTATAATACTGAGTTAGATCACCTATTTGCAATATTACTGTCTACCTATAACTTCCACCTACACTTCAACATCGATACCATGACTACTATTTCCAATTTTCTAACTACCGATACCTGTATTAACCATAATCTCCTCTAGTTTCTTTCCACAAAACCAAAGCCATTCTTCAGCTCCAACGCCAATGCTACTCCGACTTCAATTAGGAACTTGGGAACATGAGTAGGTCATTCAGCTCCTCACCATTCAATCTGAATGGCTGATCTATCACACAACTCCATTTACCCACCTTTGATCCATTTTCTTCGCCCTCTTTACCGGTCTTAAAATTTTTCAATTGGCCAAGTATCCATAGCTTTTCTTAATTGAGCACTAGCTTTGTGATTTATGTATATGGACATTCAAATTCGTTTATTCCTCCACAGTTTCCAGTCTCTCACCATCCAGAAAATATTCTGATTTATTTTTCTTAGATCCAAAGTGGATTACCACACACTTCTGCATATTGAATTCTGTCTGACATAGTTTTAGCCATTCACTAAATCTATCGATGCCCCTTTGTAACTTTCTGCTCTTACTATGCCTCCTAACTTATTGTCATCTGCAGACAACTCTATTCCTTTATCCAAGTCTTTGACATATATGGTGAAAAGCTGATACCCCAATATGGATCCCCGGATGGCTTCATTTGACATATTCCACCAGAGTACATACACTTGATCCCTACTCTTTCTCCTACTTTCCAGCCAATTACCAACTTGTTTCCTTCCCCCAATTCTCACCTCGAGCTCAGCTCAAAAGGTGCACACCCTTGGTATTTTGTTTGACCCAGAGTTCAACTTCCTCCCCCTTCTAATTTGTAACTAAGAGCACCTCTTTTGACCTCCTCAACATGGCCGACCCCTCTACCTCCAGAACTCATTCATGCTTTTATTATTTTGCAACTAAAATGCTCCAATGCTCTACTTGTTGACCTCCATGATTTCTACTGTTCATAAACTACAAGTAATCCAGAATTCTGTAATCCATTCAATTCAAATCCGTCCACCACATCACACTCTCACCATCATAGTCTCCTCCAACCTTTCATCACTGCGTATACTCTCCACTTCTTGAATACCAGTCTACTCTTGATTGCTCTTTCATCAGCAGCTGCTTCTTCAGCCATCTTGTCCCCACTCTCTGGAAATTGATCCCAGTGTCTCTGCCTTATTTCCTTCCTCCCAGCTTTGAATATCAAGATTCTCCTTCGTTCCCCTCCTGATGCTACTCCTTCTAATCTCCAAATGCCTAACATAGTCTCCATTCACAATCCACTGTCCCTATGCATATTAAGCGCTTTCGAATTTGAAATTAATTTGAAAGCATATGTCTAGATTTTGTGGCTTTGTTCAGATGATGTCAACAAAACTCAGGATGTTTTAACAAATTCTATGATCCAGTCTCCTGGTTCTGCCAGGAGGTTCTACCAGCAGAGTGAATTTTTGGATCTTATAATTTGCCACATTCTTCTTTTTCCTTTATCCAATCTTTTGGTTATCTGTCCTCGTGTCTTCTGCTTTGGCTTGGCATTAATTTTTAGCAGATAATGCTCCTATGAAGACCCTTGGGATGTTTTACTGTGCCAGACTGTTCGCAACCTTGGTGTTGTGTTTGACCCGGAGATGAACTTCTGAACACTTATCTGCTCCATTGCAAAGACGACCTATTTCCACCTCCGTAACATTGCCCAGCTGCAGCTCTTTCATGCATTCAACTATCTTGGCCCTAAGCTCTGAATTTTCATCCATAAACCTCTCCACCTCACTCATCTGTAAACTGCTCCTTGAAACCTACATAATTCTGTGGCTTGGTGTCAAATTTTGATTGATGGCACTCGTGAGGCACCTTGGGACATCTTGGTACATTAAAAGTGCTATATAAGTACAAGTTGACATTGTATGTGAAGAAGTAAAGCTTACTAGAAGCTGCTAAAATGGTTCCATGTCGAAATCTGACACAAAATTAGATTCTGAAAATGATGGAGCTTACAAGCCCTGCTAAAGGATTCTCATTTATCAGCAAGAAAATAAAAATTGGATCTTCTCCCATTTTTCAAGGAGTTGGATCAGAGGCTAAGCTGATTCACTGTTTATCTGATAGCTGAAAAAGCTGCAAATGTAAACTGTGATACAGTCAAGTTCTGGATTCAGAAATCAGTCCTGTTTTCCAATTCTTTGGTTGATTGCTCTACATATCCTCAGGCTTCTATGGAAAGAATATTTTCTATCTTCAGCCAGTCCTGCTTGGAAATATTATGCTGGGCAATAGTGTCAATGCAAATATGCATTTTCTTGAAGTTGCTATGAGCAATTTTTCCATACGCGAGTGAAATTTTAAAAATTCATTTTCTATTTTATTGTGCTTTTTGATGCTCAAATTAAAATAAACTTAAGTAAAATAGAATAGAAACTAAACAGCTGTCAATAGGAAGCATCAAAACTGGAATTTCATTAAAATGACACTTCTTCTTTTGGCCTCCTTGTGCGCCTGGAGTGGCTATAAAGGCCATTTCTAGAGTGACAGACTCTTCCACAGATGCTGCAGATAAAATTGGTTGTCAAGGCTGTTACACAGTTGGCTCTTTTCTTGCGCTTCTGTCTTTTTTCCTGCCAACTGCTAAGTCTCTTCGACTCGCCACTCTTTAACCCCACCTTTATGGCTGCCCGCCAGCTCTGGCCATCACTGGCAACTGACTCCCACGACTTGTGGTCAATGTCACAGGACTTCATGTCGCGTTTGCAGACGTCTTTAAAGCGGAGACATGGACGGCCAGTGGGTCTGATACCAGTGACGAGCTCGCTGTACAATGCGTCCTTAGGGATCCTGCCATCTTCCATGCGGCTCACGTGGCCAAGCCATCTCAAGCGCCGCTGGCTCAGTAGGGTGTATAAGCTGGGGATGTTGGCCACTAAATGACACTAAAATTTGACAATACATAATACAATTAAAAATGCAACCAATACCATTTTGATGCTGTCTGAAGCTTCTCATATTGATTTTCTGCATAAACCTACTTATGCAGTCCACCTGAAAAAGTAGCCCTCACCTCTCCTTTAGCTTTTCCCTGCAAAATGATGAATTGAATGCCATGCTCCTTTCTGTGAGACGGATCACAAATATCCCAAGCAACAGGTTTCTCATTAGCAAAAAAATTCTGATAGTCTGTGCAGTTTTTATAAAGTGGATTCAATCCACATTGGGCAGCAATGCTGAAGTCATGCTAGATACCTGGATCCAATCTGAAGTAGATTAATTCATCATGAATTTTTAATTGGTAGCTTTTGCATCTATGCAGAAAAGGCTTTTTTCCAGTTATCAATGGAGGATACAATAGCAAATGTAACCAAAGCCTTGTAAACAATTCCTCTTGCTCCATTCTTCAGCAGTAGGAGAGGAAAGTGATTTCGTGCCAGAATCAATCTCTTTCTAATACTATATCCGATATAAAGGAGGTATAATAAATTGATGCTTCTCCATATGGGTAACACCAAATTAAAGCTTCATTGTAAAATACCCTAAAGGTGTAAGTGGAGCACTGTACATCAGTGTTATTTTTATTCCATTGTTATGACCTCAGTGAGACCTTTAACATTCAAGTATGAGATATGAACCCAAGACTAATTTTAAAGAATTACACAACAAGATTTCATGTTTTAAGATTTTTATTCTAACAACTAAACTAAATAAACTAAAGAGTACTTTGTAAGTAGCTGATACCCAAAACTACAAAGAAAGGTATTTACTTATTAAAATACTTAACCTCACACTTGCATGTTACACAGTCCTTTTTGATGTTGAAATCTTTGTTGTTATAAGTCCCAAACTCCTGCCAATTGCAGTGGGTTGGATCTCCAAGACCATTTCAAAATCAATGTTCTCTTCACTCACCTCTCCAAGCACTTTCAACCCGGACGTCCATGAATAACGTGATTCCTGGTAATCCTGCTGGGCTTTTACTTCTCTGCAAACTTCAGCTTTCAAAATAGGTTCAAGCCTTCGCAGCCTTTCACTGTATCAGGCTTCCGAGAGCAAGTGCTATGTGTCCTTCCACGCCCCTCTCTCCCACCCTCTCTCCCCTCTTCTCCCCCCACTTCCAACCCCTCCCCCTACCCCTTACTGTGCTCTCGACCCCTCCCTCCGCGTCCCTCGCCCCCCCCCCCCCCCTCCGCATCCCTTGCCCTCAGTAGTTGCCACTGCTGGTCTTCTCTACAGTCTGTCTGCCTTGAGAGAGTCTGTTACATTTATCTGGAATCAAACATCCATAGCTTATTGTCCTTTTCCAATATGCAAAGTCCAGATGTCTGATTTCTGCAGAGCCACCTAGGCCTTCCATTGTTGCCAGGTGTTAACTGCTGCCTGTAAAATTTGCATCTTCAGAATCACTGACTCCTTTATTTATTTCCTCACGGCTCCTTCCGTGGCAATGAAATGGAAGAATTATGAATTTAAAAAAGTCAACTACTAAACAAAAGTCACTAGAACATGGACACACATACACAGTAAAAATGAAGCAGGGTCCACGTGACCTCTCCTGTACTGAAAATCCACAAACTCATCTGCAAGGATGAGGTTCATTAACCTTGTCTGAAATAGCTCTGGGGAGAACCCCTTTGAACTTGAAAGGAACTATTGCATATTTATGATTCTGATCAATTTGAATGGATTAACAGAGGATACTGGAGACATAGCCAAACCAAGATGAATAAGATGTAACGCCGCAACATCATAGAAGATTCCCAGTCAAACAACAAACGGTGGCCATGGTTATCACATCTTGGCCTATTGTGTGGTTACAACAGGGGAGAGAACCATTTGTCACCTAACAAGCTAATGTGAGAGATTTTTACCTTTAAAAGGTAGCTCTCTGGGGAGAGAGAGAGAGAGAGAGAGAGGAGCAATCAAGCCAACATCACAGCTTGTGCGAAGGATCCAGCAGGCTAGAACTCTGCTGACCAAGAACAGCCACAACAGAAGCAACATCATTAAGTGACTGAGACTAGCCACCTGTGAGGGTAACAAACTGCACACCACTAGCTTTGGGCTGTATTACAACCACTAGAGCTCTGCATCTAGGTGACATCCATCCTTCCTGAAAAACTTCCTCCTTTACCAAAATGATCTCGCAGTGTAAGAAATCTGAAATTTCTTCCGATATCATCTCTCCAGCCATATTTTCACCTGTCTCTCCTTATCTGATGCCGTACATTGACACTGATAGCAATCCTGAGATTACTCAGGGAAGAATAGGCAAGAGAGCTTTTTTGGAGAGTATCCGGAATCAGGAGCTAAATTTAAGAGCAGGACCTCAAGGGTTATGATCTCTGGACTGTTATGCGAGCCACGTGCAAATTACCAAAAGTATAAGCAGATTAGGGAGGTGAACATGTGGCTGTAGGGAAGCTGTGGGAAAGAGGGGTTCCATTTCTTTGGATACTAACACGAGTACTAGGACAGGAAGGAACCATACCATTGGGCTGGGTTTCACCTGAACCCAGCTGGGACCAGGGTTCTAGTTGCAAGGGTGAATAAGGTAATCAAAAGGACTTTAAACTAGTAAGTGGGGGGAGGGCTCAGGTGGAAAAGGTAGTATAAATAATAGTTCAAAAACTAACAAAATTGAAGAGAATAGAGTAACAGTTAGAAATTGTGCTTTAGGCACTACAGGTAAAAGGAAAAGAAAAAGCTATAAAGTAATTAAACCAGGAGAGAGAAATAAGAAACATGTGAGTAAAACATTAGAGCAGAAGCACAAGCTAAGGTTGTGTGGCCCAAATAAGCATTCTTTATTGTACGAAATGTGAATTCTGTGATTTTTACTGGCTATTTTTGTTTGTATTATGAATTTTATGTACTTTCATATATATATGTTGTGTATAAGGTTTTGGTTCCCCGCACCCCCTTCCCCTGCACCCCCCCCCCCCACCCCCTCCCTCTACCCCTCCCCCTTGCATCCCCTCCTCCCACCGGCACCATCCTACACCTGTGTAGGGGCCCCAACAACCCCACTGCCTTGTGGGCGTCTCGGGAGAGACCAAGGCTAAGGGAGTAAACCCTAACAGAAAATCCGGAGCGGAACCCCGTAGGCGGTCATGTGTCACCTTTGGCATGTTTCCGGCAGTTCCTGCAGCCATACTGGTGCCAAACGTCGTGTCCTGCACTCCTTTGGACCCCACCAGAAAGGCCGAGAGGGGGGTTTTGACGACTGGGCAACTCTCAACCTCCATAAATTTGCCCAGGCATGCGCCATGGAGAGGTCACTCCATAGTTGCCTCACAGCGACTGAAACAACACGGAAGGCAGCAGTTACGGGTTATAAGTCCAGATAAATTGGCGTAGAAACTGGGCGCCACGGGTTGCCTTTGTCGGTGGGAGAGGTCATTGCACCTCACTGGACAGCTACCGCCCGCCTCAAACCGGGCAGCCCCCGGTCAATAAGGTTCTGTCCCGCCACAGTCTGCCTGCTTCAATGGGTGCTTGGAGCTCAGGGTCATTGCCCGAAAGGTGGACTGATACCTCTGCAGCACCTGTGGAAGAGCCTGTCACTCCAGAATTGGCCTTTATAGCCACTCCAGGCGCTGCTTCACAAACCACTGACCACCTCCAGGCGCGTATCCATTGTCTCTCGAGATAAGGAGGCCCAAAAGAAAGAAAGTGTTAACTGGAGTAATAAATCAGTATTTAGTTTTACAGAGTCAGATATAGCAAGGCAAGTGGAGTTCAAGTTTGGTGGAAACATTCTTACCATTTGACAAACCCAAACGGAAAACAGTGTCTGTTTGCTGCAATGTCCAGCAACTAATGCTTAATGTTAGAAAGTAGGCAGGTGCGTCCCTTGCCTCCTAACATTCAAAAACATTCCATTCAAAGTTCCTTGGAAGTCCAAGACACTGGGTACCTTTGAAACAACACACCAGGCTGGAGTTACACACACAGCCAATGCAATGTGAGGCACATTTTGCAGGTCCACTATTATGTTTCATGTTGAACTAATAAGCTTGGAGTTAGGATTATTATGTTATAGAATCTAACATGACTTTGTGGGCGGCACAGTGGCGCAGTGGTTAGCACCGCAGCCTCACAGCTCCAGCGACCCGGGTTCAATTCTGGGGACTGCCTGTGTGGAGTTTGCAAGTTCTCCCTGTGTCTGCGTGGGTTTCCTCCAGGTGCTCCGGTTTCCTCCCACATGCCAAAGACTTGCTGGTTGATAGGTTAACTGGCCATTATAAATTGCCCCTAGTATAGGTAGGTGGTAGGGAAATGTAGAGACAGGTGGGGATGTGGTAGTAATGTGGAATTAGTGTAGGATTAGTATAAAATGGGTGGTTGACGGTCGGCACAGACTCGGTGGGCCGAAGGGCCTGTTTCAGTGCTGTAGCTCTAAAATAAACTAAACTAACTACTCCAGGGTATTCAAATCCTATAGCTTTCCTCAAAACATGTAAAAATATAAAGTTAGAATCACAGACTTTTGTCATAAAGAAAATAAAAATTACCTCATCAACTAGATACAAGAACATAAAATCAAATTATAATCAAATTTTCATTGCTCCATAGTCATTTGGAGTCTATTTGTCACAGTGATTTTGCAGTTTCACTATAACGCAAAAGCACTTCTGAAATAGGTGAGAATGTAGCCTCCCACAGCAGATGACAGACCCTACTATTTTCTCTGAAGAAATTCCTATTTTTATTTACCATTTTCATACTTTTCAAAATATATCATGACTCAACCAAAAACTGTACAAGAGCATTGGGCACAATTCAAATATGGAGCTTCACTCCAATAGTACTATGGCATCCCATGTTGGGAACCCCAGCAGGTTGCACCACCACCCTGCTTTGGTCTACATGTATGACCTCAGGAGGATGACCATTCATTCCATCTCAGCTTATCCATCTGGTAGGAATCCACCGTCTCCCAGCCCTCCCATTGCAGTATCCAATTGTTTCTTGAACAATTCCAGGACTTTTATGTCAACAACTCAGAACAGAAGTCTATTTCACTTACTGATCACTGTCCTAAATGTGTCTTGTGCTAGTTTGAACCAGCATCCACTTTTCCTCCTCATTATGTAGTAATAATTAGATTTTCCAAATTTAACTTTCCCATACAGTCTATTTTTTCCACCTATAACTCCGCAAAGTTACCACCTTACCAAGCTGAACAACCAAAGTGTCTTCAGTATTTCTTATGGCTCTTCTCTGAACAGCTAAATGTAACCCTATATCATCATCAACGACCACATTCCACAGGACATAATGCGAACACCATGTCGCAAAATGGTCTATTAGTCACAGCAAACAAGGCCTTTAATACCAAAGATACTTCGGTGGTGGGAAAACTTCTAGAAAAAATAATTCGGGACTAAATCAATAGTCACATGGACAAATGCAAGTTAATTAAGGAAAGCCAGCATGGATTTCTGAAGGGAAAAATCATGTTTAACTAACTTGCTGGAGTTTTTTTGAGGAGATAATAGAGAGGGTTGATGAGGGCAATGCCGTTGATGTGATATACATGAACTTTCAAAAGGTGTTTGATACAGTGTCACACAACAGACTTGTGAGCAAACTTGTAGCTCATGGAATAAAAGGGACAGCAGCAACAAGGATATGAAATTGGCTGAGTGACAGGAAACAAAGAATAGTGGTTAACGGATGTAATTCGGGCTGGAGGAAGGTTTGTAGTGGAGTTCCCCAGGGGTCAGTGTTGGGACCCTTGCTTTTCCTGATCGATATTAATGACCTAGACCTTGGTGTTCAGGGCACAATTTCAAAGTTTGCTGATGAATGAAACCGGACGGACCACCCGGCAACGACCTAGGCACCGGAAATGACAACGGCAAACCCAGCCCTGTCGGCCCTGCAAAGTCCTCCTCACTAACATCTGGGGGCTTGTGCCAAAGTTGGGAGAGCTGTCCCACAGACTAGTCGAGCAACAGCCTGACATAGTCATACTCACGGAATCATACCTTACAATGTCCCAGACACTGCAATCACTATCCCTGGGTATGTCCTGTCCCACTGGCAGGACAGAACCAGCAGAGGTGGTGGCACAGTGGTATACAGTAGGGAGGGAGTTGCCCTGGGAGTCGTCAACATCGACTCCGGACCCCATGAAGTCTCATGGCATCAGGTCAAACATGGGCAAGGTAACCTCCTACTGATTACCACCTACTGCCCTCCCTCAGCTGATGACTCAGTACTCCTCCATGTTGAACACCACTTGGAGGAAGCACTGAGGGTGGCGAGGGCACAAGATGTACTCTGGGTAGGGGACTTCAATGTCCATCACCAAGAGTGGCTCGGTAGCACCACTACTGACCGAGCTGGCCGACTCCTAAAGGACATAATTGTTAGACTGGGTCTGCGGCAGGTGGTGGGGGAACCAACACGAGGGAAAAGTATACTTGACCTCGTCGTCACCAATCTGCCTGCCGCAGATGCTTCTGTCCATGACAGTATTGGTAGGAGTGACCACAGCACAGTACTTGTGGAGACGAAGTCCCACCTTCATATTGAGGATACCATCCATCGTGTTGTGTGGCATTATCACCGTGCTAAATGGGATAGATTTCGAAAAGATCTAGCAATGCAAAACTGGGCATCCATGAGGCGCTGTGGGCCATCAACAGCAGGAGAATTGTACTCAACCACAATCTGTAACCTCATGGTGCGGCATAACTCCCACTCTACCATTACCATCAAGCCAGGAGACCAACTCTGGTTCAATGAAGAGTGCAGGAGGACAGGCCAGGAGCCGCACCAGGCATACCTCAAAATGAGGTGTCAACCTGGTGAAGCTACAACCCAGGACTACTTGCATGCCAAACAGCGTAAGCAGCATGCAATAGACAGAGCTAAGCGATCCCATAACCAACGGATCAGATCTAAGCTCTACAGTCCTGCCACATCCAGCCGTGAATGGCGGTGGACATTTAAACAACTAACCGGAGGAGGTGACTCCCAAATATCCCCATCCTCAAAGATGGGGGAGCCCAGCACATCAGTGCAAAAGATCAGGCTGAAGCATTTGCAACAATATTCAGCCAGAAGTGCCAAGTTGATGATCCATCTCGGCCTCCTCCTGAAGTCTCCAGCATCACAGATGCCAGACTGCAGCCAATTCAATTCACTCCCCGTGATATCAAGAAACAACTGAAGGCACTGGATACTGCAAAAGCTATGGGCCCTGACAACATTCCGGCAATAGTACTGAAGACCTGTGCTCCAGAACTTGTCGCGCCCCTAGCCAAGCTGTTCCAGTAGAGCTACAACACTGGAATCTACCCTGCATTGTGGAAAATTGCCCAGGTATGTCCTGTACACAAAAAGCAGGACAAGTCCAACCTAGCCAATTACTGCCCCATCAGCCTACTCTCAATCATCAGTAAAGTGATGGAAGGTGTCATCAACAGTGCCATCAAGCTGCACTTGCTTAGCAATAACCTGCTCAGTGACGCTCAGCTCCTGACCTCATTACAGCCTTGGTTCAAACATGGTTAAAAGAGCTGGTGAAGAGGTGAGGTGAGAGTGACTGCTCTTGACATCAAGGCAGCATTTGACAGAGTATGGCATCAAGGAGTCCTAGCAAAATTGAGATCAATGGGAATCAGGGGGAAAACCCTCCGCTGGCTGGGGTCATAACTAGCGCAAAGGAAGATGGTTGCGGTTGTTGGAGGTCAATCATCTGAGCTCCAGGACATCACTGCAGGAGTTCCTCAGGGTAGTGTCCTAGGCTCAACCATCTTCAGCTCCTTCATCAATGACCTTCCTTCAATCATAAGGTCAGAAGTGGGGATGTTCGCTGATGATTGCACAATGTTCAGCACCATTCATGACTCCTCAGATACTGAAGCAGTCCGTGCAGAAATGCAGCAAAAGCTGGACAATATCCAGGCTTGGGCTGATAAATGGCAAGTAACATTCGCGCCACACATGTGTCAGACAATGACCATCTCCAATAAGAGAATCTAACCATCTCCCCTTGACATTGAACGGCATTACCATCGCTGAATCCCCTATCAACATCCTAGGGGTTACCATTGACCAGAAACTGAACTGGAGTAGCCAGATAAATACCATGGCTACAAGAGCAGGTCAGAGGCTAGGAATCCTCAGGCGAGTAACTCACCTCCTGACTCCCCAAAGCCTGTCCACCATCTACAAGGCACAAGTCAGGACTGTGATGGAATACTCTCCACTTGCCTGGATGTTTGCAGCTCCAACACTCAAGAAGCTCGACACCATCCAAGACAAAGCAGCCCGTTTGATGAGCACACCATCTACAAACATTCACTCCCTCCACCACCGACGCACAATGGCAGCAGTGTGTACCATCTACAAGATGCACTGCAGCAATGCACCAAGGCTCCTTAGACAGCACCTTCCAAACCCACGACCTCTACCAACTAGAAGGACAAGGGCAGCAAATACATGGGAACACCACCAAATGCAAGTTCCTGTCCAAGTCACACACCATCCTGACTTGGAACTATATCGCCGTTCCTTCACTATTGCTGGGTCAAAATCCTGGAACTCCCTTCCAAACAGCACTGTGGGTCTATCTACCCCAAATGGACTGCGGCAGTTCAAGAAGGCAGCTCACCACCACCTTCTCAAGGGCAATTAGGGATGGGCAATAAATGCTGGCATAGCCAGTGACACCCACATCCCATTAATGAATTTAAAAAAAATATGAAACTTGGAAGCATTGTGAACTAAGAATAGTGTAGAACTTCAAAAGGACATAGACTAGTTGGCAGAATGGGCAGACAGGTGGCAGAAGTTGTTCAAAGCAGAGCAATGTGAAGTGATTAATTTTGTTAGGGAGAACATGGAGAGACAATATAAAATAAAGGGTACAATTCTAAAGGGGTTGCAGGAGCAGTGGGACCTGGGTGTATATGTGCATAAATCATTGAAGGTGGCAGGACTGGCTGTGAGTGGTCAATAAAGCATACAGTATCCTGGGCTTTATTAAAAGGGGCATAGAGTACAAGGGCAATGAAGTCATGTTTAACTTGTATAAGACACTCGGTCGGCCTCAGCTGGAGTATTGCTTTCAGTTCTGGACACCGCACTAGAGGAAAGCAGTGAGGACACTGGAGAGAGTACAGAAAAGATTCACGAGAATGGCTCCAGGGATGAGGAAATTCAGTTATGAAGATAGATTGGAGAAGTTAGGACTGTTTTCCTTGGAGAAGGGGGAGAGGTGATTTGTTAGAGGTATTCAAAATCTGTTGGGATCTTCTTCTCCCTGCTGCGCTCACATGCGTTCACGTCTTCGGAAGAAGGAATTTTCCTCCACACAAGATCAGGTGGCAGGTTGTTCAACCTTGCCCGTCTAAGAGCGAAGATCAAAGTCCTCATCAGGGAACTCCTCTTTGCTGACGATGCTGCATTAACATCCCACACAGAAGAGAGTCTGCAGAGACTCATCGCCAGGATTGCGGCTGCCTGCAACACATTTGACCTAATCATCAGCCTCAAGAAAACGATCATGGGACAGGATGTCAGAAACGCTCCATCCATCAATATCGGCAACCACGCTCTAGAAGTGGTTCAAGAGTTCACCTACCGAGGCTCAACTATCACCAGTAACCTGTCTCTCGATGCAGAAATCAACAAGCACAAGGGAAAGGCTTCGACTGCTATGTCCAGACTGGCCAAGAGGGCGTGGGAACTTGGTGCACTGACACGGATCACAAAAGTCCAAGTGTATCAAGCCTGTGTCCTCAGTACTTTGCTCTACGGCAGCGAGGCCTGGACAACGTATGTCAGCCAAGAGCGTCGTCTCAATTCATTCCATCTTCGCTGCCTCCGGAGAATCCTTGGCATCAGGTGGCAGGACTGTATCTCCAACACAGAAGTCCTCGAGGCGGCCAACATCCCCAGCTTATACACCCTACTGAGCCATCGGCGCTTGAGATGACTTGGCCATGTGAGCCGCATGGAAGATGGCAGGATCCCCAAGGACACATTGTACAGCGAGCTCGTCACTGGTATCAGACCCACCGGCCGTCCATGTCTCCGCTTTGAAGACGTCTGCAAACGCGACATGAAGTCCTGTGACACTGACCACAAGTCGTGGGAGTCAGTCGCCAGTGATCGCCAGAACTGGCGGGCAGCCATAAAGGCGGGGCTGAAGTGTAGCGAGTTGAAGAGACTTAGCAGTTGGCAGGAAAAAAGACAGAAGCGCAAGGGGAGAGCCAACTGTGTAACAGCCCCGACAGCCAATTTTATCTGCAGCGCCTGTGGAAGAGCCTGTCACTCTAGAATTGGCCTTTATAGCCACTCCAGGCACTGCTCCACAAACCACTGACCACCTCTAGGCGCTTACCCATTGTCTCTTGAGACAAGGAGGCCAAAAAAGATTCAAAATCAGAGGGGTCTGGACAGAAATTATTCCCACTCGTGAACGGATTGAGAACAAGAGGGCACAGATTTAAAGTATTTTGTAAGAGAAACAAAAGTGACAGGAGGGAAAACTTTTTCACGCAGCGTGGTGAAGGTCTGGAATGTGCTGCCTGAGAATGCGGTGGAGGCGGGTTCAATTGAAGCATTCAAAAGGGAATTAGACAGTTATACGAAAAGGAAGAATGTGCAGGGTTATAGGGAGAAGGCAGGGGAATGGAACTGAGGGAATTGCTCTTTTTTTTTTAAAAGAGTGCCAGTGCAGACGCAATGGGCCGAATGGCTCTCCTTCTGCACTGTAACTTCTGTAAATAAATTTGCAGCACCATGATCTCCTTTCCAATTTACTTCTGAGGTTCGAAGCTGTAGAACAATCCACAAATGTGCAGCACTAAAGACAAGATTAATAATACAACAGACCCAAGGAACCATTTGTCAAACATGTGATCAAATTGTAATTTATAACATGCTGCTCATAAACATTAACCTGATATATTATTTCTAAGAACCTTGCGTTTAAGATACAGCATTACTTGGTGATCCCCCATAGTTACAGAAACCCAAAAAGCAGCCCTTTTTCATATTGGAGTTTTGTTATTCCACATCACAGCAGACTATTTTGTGGTCACAAATTCCATAACATTGTGCACAGAAATTAGTATGATGCACATTCTGTACCAAAGCCATCATTGTTTGCAATCCATCTTATACACTGAGTCAGTCAGTCATGTGACCATCTGTCCATCTCTGTGAAAGCTGGGAGTTACCCTTGGACAAAGACAAGCCAGTGACTCATTCTGGGCAGAAGCCAGAAGGGCTGTCTCCATCTCTCTCTCTCTAAAAGGCCTGGTGGGGCACACAAAGCCTAGCTGCTGGGTGCTGGATCCAAGACAAAGCCACAAAGGGAAGAAAGCCACCTACAACTCTGCCTCCAAGAAAACCCTGAGCCAGGTGGGCCAGCCACAAAGTACACTTTTACCAGCCAAAGACCTCAAGAGCACAACTTTAGCTGGAAGACAATGGAATCACCCAACCCCACAGACAGTGCATTAATTTATATTTGTTCTGGACTCTAATCCAACCACAAATTTACTCCTCATTACTCTGTAATCTATTTTTGTGTGTGAGATTCTTGAGTGAGTGTGTGCATGAATGTGTAACGTAATTTTATTTTATTTAGATCGGGTTTAGATTGTTACTTCACCTCTTTCTTGTTAAATGCAAGAAAACCTGTCTGATTCATTCTTTTACGATCACAACGAAGGCAAGAGGTAAAACACTCATTGAAGTGATAAGCACATCCACTGTTTAAAAAGGAATAAATCCTGTTGCGGTCAATTAAGAGAAAGGACCAAGAGGGGAGCCTTGTGACCCCTCCTCACCTGACCGAAACAACTGTATTGAAAGAAACTGATCAGCATTACTCTTCATGTGATGTCAAATTTGTTACGTAAATTACTCTTACAAATTTTATGAATAAAGTATACTTTCGGAAAAAATTGTGTCCTTCATAAATAAGCTGTGTGTAGCTCCATTCTATCCTTGTGACAAGTATTTTGGAAAGAATTTGTTCATTACAGTTTAATAACTATACGAACAAACCAGAGAGAGATCAAAACTCCACTTGAAATGCTGCATTTAAATGGGGCTTTGCCTTTGCAAGGAAATTTTGAGAACAAGAAATAAGCAAATTGATTTAATGACATTCAATTTCCCAGATGTCTACAAGAGCCTATAATTGCTTTCAATTGGTACTGCCTTATAGTTTTAAAGACCCTGGATCAACATACTGAATTTTGCAGTACCTACCCTGCTCTGAAGTGTATACAGGGGCCAGTGGAAAAACCTGAAAAGATGCACTCAGTTTGTCTTGGACTTAGTGGAACTTTTAACTCCAAATCTTACTTATCATAGTCATAGTTCAATATCAAAATATACATACATATATGCTCGCAGCCTTATCTTCTTGCTTGGTGAAATTCTGCCAGATCTAAACGGATCGCAGCTCTGCCTGGTCAGTCAACGAGGAGCTTACAGCTTACTTAGCTTTCATTAGATCATAGAAAATAACTCCCGAGACATCCTTCTTGGGGCACTTTGAAGGTCTCCCAGAGAATGACATCAGGCATTATTCCTGCATAAAGTCGTGGGGGTGGGGGGGCGGCATAAACTTCCAGCCAAGTAAGCAAATAATCAACTTGATAATGCTTATATAGAGTTGAATATTCGGCCACTTGACTAACATTCATCCGTCAACAGACAACTACAGCTCAGCATATTTTGTCTAGCTACTGGACAATAACTAACTATCAGCCAAGCTGGCGAAGGTGAAAGATGCTTTAGGTGTCTAGCACTAACTGCGGATGGATGTGGGGGGTTGTGGCTAAGTAGGAAAAGAACAGGCATCCCTAATTATACTGATTATGTTGCAAAGGCTCCAGACAACCTGGTATTTTAAGATCTTTTCTTTTTTTAAAAAAACTGAAATGGTCCAGCAGACTGGGGCTTTCAGTGACTGAAGCTACTCCTCACCCTGCATGACCTGTGTCTGTCAAAGCACTAGGGTCTTGCTAAGAGCAGCAGCAGGTTCATCTGACAACTTGCTTAACTCAAAAGAGAAATACTACTTTTACAGCGCCTGTTCCCAAGTCTGATCGAACTACAACACTGCCATTTTAGTAGTAATATCAAGATATCTTCCCATTTCAAATTCAGACCCCAATAGTTACTTCATCAAGCCAGACTTACCAACATGACTCACAAAACAGCATTTGAATTACACCAACAAGTGTGGTCTTGAAAACTAGAATGCAATAAAAATTCTGATGTTAATGGTTGATAAATATCTTAAGCTTTGGCTTCTTGATCACACGAGGATAAAACATGCCATACAGGTTTCCACAATACTATTTCCTCAAATACATGCATCGAATCAGTCAACAAACTGATTTGCTCTTTAGCTCAAGTCAGCAAGTTAATACAAACCAGTCTACAAGTGGCTGACCAACTCAAGATGAAGTACAAACCAAAGATTCTTTTATAACTTTGCTGAGACTGTGCTATTGGTACCATCTCTGTAAAGACTCAATTCTTCGGCCTATTAAATGCCTTTGGCAAACAGGATGTCTTTTAGCCCTTTTATCATTGTTAAGACCAAACATGAGCAAGATTAGCTCAGGTTCTCATCTGCTGTTTGTAATACAGTACTTCATTTCATATGTAACTTGTACTACTGTTGGATACTAGCTCCAGTGATGCCATCCTTGATCCTTTTGGGGAGAGAGGATGGACAGGGTCAGTGCCTGGCTTTCATCACATTTCTGTACTTTGTGATGGAGTCCACGGTATGCGAGACCAGGGGAGGCGCATGGTCGTCTGAACAGATGACTTGTTGAATGCTCTGTTAGGTGCACCGACTCTGGTTTCAAAGCTTTTTTTTTGAGACAGTCTCTAACTTAAGTGAAATTAAAATACTTCAGGGTTCTGGGGAGACAGATCTGGTTGGAACCAGATAAGAGACGTGGTCAT
The DNA here is from genome assembly GCF_036365525.1 of Heterodontus francisci. NCBI lineage: Eukaryota > Metazoa > Chordata > Chondrichthyes > Heterodontiformes > Heterodontidae > Heterodontus > Heterodontus francisci. Next base: position 42,502,358 of record NC_090372.1, read on the forward strand.
CTGACCAAAGTCATTGCAGTCCTCAAGATTGCAGAGGTCAAGCAGGCTGCAGATGGTGTGTGCAGGCATGCTGCAGAGAAGTGGAAGCTAGATCCAAGCGCTGACACAGACAGATACAATCTGCTGCAGATGTTTTCGGTACTTAAGGACTCACACCATCAAGACTGTCGTGAGCAGAGCTGGAGGTGGTTCTGGAATAGTGCACTGTTTTTGGTGGGATTGAAGACAAACTGCTGTCGGATGAGACTCAGTGGCTGTATCTTGGAAGATGAGATCTGGAGATCAACTTGAGGAATTTAAGATCTTGAAAGGACTTTGTGACTGTAATTGGTTCCTTACATGCTGAGTGAACTGCCCAGTAAATCCATGAAATCTATCTTTGTTGTATCTGATAGATAACGTGCAATTTGGAAAATATATATATTGTGTTAATTCATGTTGATTTTGGTTTGATTGTTAAAGTAAAAGTTATAAAAGTGAAATCTCGTCCATTTGTTTTTTTTATTGGGGTCGTTCGCTTCTTTTGGCTTGTTGATCTCCACAGAGATCATAACTTTTTGATTTACTGCCTTATAATTTTGGCTGCTGTGTACTAAAAAAAAATTTCTACAAATGATACCACTGTTTCCCTTTGCACAGCTGAGAGTGTTTCAATATTTGCAGGGGTCCTGCACGTAGTAACATTTGAAAACTGACACATCAGAAGTAGTTTATGAACAATTTATTGGACTACAAATTACAACAGTAAACTCTTTTCTTTTGAACCAGCCGCATTATCCAGGGGACTCTTTGGGATCTGAACCCAATTTCCATTAGCCAATTGCCCTAAATCATCAGGTTTTATTACAACATATTAATGCTCCTACCTTGATGCCTTGAATGTAGACAAATGTCCTAAAGAGTTTCACCAAGGTATATTAAAAAATTAAAGAAACAGAAAATGCTGGTAATACGCAGGTCAGGCAACAGCTATGGCGAGAGAGAGCAAGAGAGAGTTAACGTTTCAGGTCAATGACCTTTCATCACAACTGGACAAAATTAGAGATGTAACAGGTTGTAAGCAAGTAACAGAGGCAGCAAAAAGGGGTGGGTGATGGATAGCAGGAGATATTAAATGACAAAAGGGATGGTGGTGCAAGGCAAAGGGAGATGCTAATAGGCCAAGTAAAGGAACAAAAGATGGGTCCAAGGAGGTGTAAATGGTTTTACGACCTCAGTGAGGCTGTTAACATTAAAACACAAGCTATGAACCCTCAAACCAACTGAAAGAATTACTGGTCAAGATTTCACATTTTAAGACCGTACTTTAACAACTAAACTAAGAGAAATCCCCATTAACTAAATAGCATTTTGTCAGTAGCTGATACCCCCAAATTACAAAGAAAGGTATTTCTTCACTTATGCAAACACTTGAAAACCTCACACCACACTTATACATTACACAGTCCTCCTTGATAGCGAAATCTTTGCGGTTAAAAGTCGTAAACACCTCCCAATTATAATGGATTGGATCTCCCAGAGCTCTCTCAAAGTCAACGTCCTCTTCTCTAACTTCTCCAAATACTTTCGACCAAGACATCCACCGTAACACCACACCAAACAGCACGACAAAGAAAATGGAAAGAAGGTATCAGCCCTTCGTTTTGCAAGCTGGAACGTCAGAACTATGAGTCCCGGCCTGTCGGAAGACCTTACACAAATCAACGATTCTCAGAAGACCGCCATTAACAATAAGCTCAGTAGACTCAATGTGGACATTGGGACTCGCCTCCCTGCGAGCGAATCTCTAAGAGAGCAAGACTACACCTTCTTCTGGCAGGGTAGGGATCCAGAAGAACCAAGACAGCATGGAGTGGGCTTCGCCATCAGAAACTCCTTGCTCAGCATGATAGAGCCAACTTTAAATGGCTCGGAACGCATACTGTCCATCTGACTGCTAACCACCTCTGGTCCAGTACACCTACTTAGCATCCATGCTCCAACACTCTGCTCCCCATCTGAAGTTAAAGACCAGTTCTATGAGGAACTCAATAATATTAGTAGCATTCCCAATACCTAACATTTGTTCCTGCTGGGGGACTTTAACGCCAGGGTTGGGGCCAACCATGACTCATGGCCCTCCTGCCTTGGGCGCTATGGCATTGGAAGGATGAATGAGAATGGACAGAGACTGCTGGAGCTGTGTACCTATCACAACCTCTGCATCACCAACTCGTTCTTTCATACTAAACCCTGTCACCAGGTTTCATGGAGACACCCAAGATCGCGTCGTTGGCACCAGCTGGGCCTCATCATCAGAAGGCGAGCCTCTATAAACAGTGTTCAAATCACACGCAGCTTCCACAGTGCGGACTGCGACACCAACCACTCCCTGGTGTGCAGCAAGGTTAGACTCAAACCAAAGAAGCTACATCACTCCAAGCAGAAGGGCTGCCCGTGCATCAACACTACCAGAATTTCTTATCCACAGCTGTTATATATGTTTCTAAATTCACTTGAAAAAGCCCTTCAAAACACTCCTACAGGGGATGCAGAGACCAAGTGGGCCCACATCAGAGACGCCATCTATGACTCAGCAATGATCACCAATGGCAAACGTGTGAAGCAGAATGCAGACTGGTTTCAATCTCGCTTTGAAGAGCTGGAACCTGTCATAGCCGCTAAGCGCATTGAACACAACAAAGCCGCCAGCGAGTTAACATCTGTAACACTTAAAGTAGCAAGAAGCGCTGCACAAACAACAGCCAGGCGCTGCGCAAATGACTACTGGCAACACCTATGCAGTCATATTCAGCTGGCCTTAGACACCGGAAATATCAGAGGAATGTATGATGGCATTAAGAGAGCTTTTGGACCAACCATCAAGAAGATTGCCCCCCTCAAATCTAAATCAGGGGACACAATCACTGACCAACGCAAGCAAATGGACCGCTGGATGGAGCACTACCGATAACTGTACTCCAGGGAAAATGTTGTCACTGAGACCGCCCTCAATGCAGCCCAGTCTCTGCCAGTCATGGACGAGCTGGACGTACAGCCAACAAAATCGGAACTCAGTGATGCCATTGACTCTCTAGCCAGCGGAAAAGCACCTGGGAAGGATGGCATTACCCCTGAAATCAACAGTACCAAGCCTGCTATAGTTTCAGCACTGAACGAACTGCTTTGCCTGTGCTGGGACGAGGGAGCAGTACCACAGGACGTGCGCGATGCCAATATCATCCCCCTCTATAAGAACAAGGGTGACCGCGGTGACTGCAACAACTGCCGTGGAATCTCCCTGCTCATTATAAGGGGGAAAGTCTTCGCTCGAGTCGTTTTAAACAGACTCCAGAAGCTGGCTGAGCGTGTCTACCCTGAGGCACAGTGCGGCTTCCGAGCAGAGAGATCCACCACTGACATGCTGTTCTCCCTTCGCCAGCTACAGGAGAAATGCCGCAAACAACAGATGCCCCTCTACGTTGCTTTCATAGATCTCGCCAAAGCCTTTGACCTCGTCAGCACACGTGGTCTCTTCAGACTACGAGCAAAGATCGGATGTCCACCAAAACTACTAAGTATCAGCACCTCATTCCTCATCAGACACCTTTCCTATCCTGAGTGGCGTGAAACGGGGCTGTGTTCTCGCACCTACACTGTTTGGGATCTTCTTCTCCCTGCTGCTCTCTCATGCGTTCAAGCCTTAAGAAGGAATTTTTCTCCACACAAGATCAGATGGCAGGTTGTTCAACCTTGCCCATCTAAGAGCGAAGACCAAAGTACGGAAAGTCCTCATCAGGGAACTCCTCTTTCCTGACGATGCTGCATTAACATCCCACACGGAAGAGCATCTGCAGAGACTCATTGACAGGATTGCGGCTGCCTGCAACGAATTTGGCCTAACCATCAGAAAACGAACATAATGGGACAGAACGTCAGAAATGCCCCATCCATAAATATTGGCGACCACGCTCTGAAAGTGGTTCAAGAGTTCACCTACCGAGGCTCAACTATCACCAGTAACCTGTCTTTCGATGCAGAAATCAACAAGCGTATTGGAAAGGCGTCCGTTGCTATGTCTAGACTGGCCAAGAGAGTGTGAGAAAATGGCGCACTGACACGGAACACAAAAGACCGAGTGCATCAAGCCTGTGTCCTCAGTACCTTGCTCTACGGCAGCGAGGCCTGGACAACGTATGTCAGCCAAGAGCGACGTCTCAACTCATTCCATCTTCGCTGCCTCCGGAGAATCCTTGGCAATGGGTGGCAGGACCTTATCTCAAACACAGAAGTCCTCGAGGCGGCCAACATCCCCAGCTTATACACACTACTGAGCCAGCGGCGCTTGAGATGGCTTGGCCATGTGAGCCGCATGGAAGATGGCAGGATCTCCAAGGACACATTGTACAGAGAGGTCGTCACTGATATCAGACCCACCGGCCGTCCATGTCTCCACTTTAAAGACGTCTGCAAACGCGACACAACATCCTGTGACACTGACCACAAGTCGTGGGAGTCAGTTGCCAGTGACTGCCAGAGCTAGTGGACAGCCATAAAGGCGGGGCTAAAGAGGGGCGAGTTGAAGAGACTTAGCTGCTGGCAGGAAAAAAGACTGAAGTGCAAGGAGAGCGCCAACTGTGTAACAGCCCTGACAACCAATTTTAACTGCAGTGCCTGTGGAAGAGTCTGTCACTCTAGAATCAGCCTTTATAGCCACTCCAGGCGCTGCTTCACAAACCAATGACCACCTCTTGAGACAAGGAGGCCAAAAGAAGAAGACGTCCATGAATGAGGTGACCTCTAGTGATCCTGTGGGTCTTTTCTTCTCTGTAAACTTGAATTTTCAAAACAGGTTCAAGTCTTCAGAGCCTTTTGCTATATCAGGCTTCCGAGAGTGGATGTTTCCTCTCTCTCTCTCCCTTGAGGCTGCCACCGCTGGTCGTCTTCCTTACAGCCTGCTCTCAGGCTGCAACCACTGTTTCCTTTCTTACAGCCTGACTGCCTTCAGAAAATCTGTTAAATTTAACTGTAATCAAAAGTCAATAGCCCATTGTCCTTTTCCAATATGCAAAGTCCACACATTTGGGTGCAGTAGAGCCACCTGGGATTTCCATTGTTTCCAGGTGTTAGCAGCTGCCATGCACATTTGCGTTCGCAGGATCACCGGCTCCTTGGTTACAATCTAAAAGTTTGGGAGGGTGAAACTCATTGTTCTTCAGGTGTTATACACCAGCAGTGTCTGCTTTTCAAAAGTCTTTGATCTGTGTTCTCTGTTGCCCTGGTAACCAAGATGGCTGTCTGGTCTTTAAGCAGAGTTGATGTGAGGTCACCTGACTTCTGACTCCATCTTAAACTTTTAAAAAAACAAAGTTTTTAAAACATAATTATAAGTCCAGCATTCATAACATGAGAATAGCAGAGTCATCAACAGCTGCCATTTAAAGAAATGGGGACAATGGTGATGACACAAAAATACTCTGGTATAGATAGATGGCAACATTCCATGAAGAACACATAGATGCATGGTGAAGGTTAATGGGAAGGGCGGACAGACCAAGAGAAAAAAGCATAGCTGGAGGGGTAAAACACAATAAAAAAAAATCTCTCAGAACTACAGTAGCAAGAGGACTGTCAGAGAAGAGATGAAAACATTAAAACAATGCAGATGCCCTTACTCAGGAGGATCAGCGCAAACAATAAATGTTCTGAATTACAACTTCCTCAAAGTAGTCACAAGACAATGCTGAAATAACATACTAAGGCAATATTCAGGATTGCAGCATAAAATGAGATTGAAGTCTTGAGACAACGTGAAAGGACTTAAAACAAATAATTCTATTGGGTTGGATGACAATTATCCTTGAATGTTGAGAGACACTAGCAAGGAGATTTGTGAAGTACTGACAATCATTATGAGGGACACTGAGGAATGGTTACAGGCTAATCTGGTACCCATATTCAAAAAAGGTGATGTAAGAGACATGCATATACAAGCCTATAATGGAATCGATTTAGCACCACTACTCTGATAACAAGCACTTATTCCATCAATCATCTAGTATAAAGCTTCATAAGGGGACTATTTTGCCTGACCAAGCCCCCAATTTCTTTGAGGAAATGATAATCCAAGTGGACTGTGGGAGTAAAACATGGTTCAAATTAGTAAAAGACATTTAAGACAGTCGTCAGGAAGTTCTTCTTCATTCAGCGACGTATTAAACATTTGGCATGGAGCTTCTGGAAAAAGTGGTAGAGAGAGAAACCTTGGAACCATTTAAAAAACAATTAGATGCAGCAATGCAGGCCATGAGATGGAGGGGCTGAGTGTTGCTCTGGATGAATGAATTTAGTTGGGCCAAATAGCCTTACTTATCCATAACTATCTTGAAAAGGAGTTGTTTGACATTCATTACAAGCTTTTCCATTTTATTACAGCCAGGTGAGGGGGGGGCGGTCTCAGGCTCCCCTTTTGCCCTTCCTCTTGTTTGACTTCAACAGGTTTATTCCTTTCTAAAAACAGTGGTTGTGCTTACCACCTCAGTGAGTGTGTTATCCTTTTCCTCTAATGTGATTGGAAAAAACCAAATTGGACAGGTTTTCTTGAGTTTAAACAGCAAGAGGTAAGTTTATTATACTCAACACTAACCCGATTTAAAATATTAAAAATGCTACACGTTTACGCACACATTCACACGAGAATCACACACAAATAAATTACAGAGGGAAATAGATTTAGTGGTTGGATTAAAGTCCAGAATAAATGGAACTTAAATAGAGTCAGTAAATCCAGTAGTCCTCAGCTGAAGCCATAGTCTTGAAGTCCTCACTGGTCCAAGTACACAGTGGTTGGCTTGTTTTGCTCAGGGCTCCTGAAGGCAGAATTGGTAGTTGCTGGCTGTAGTGGTCTGTAGGCTTGGAGGGGGTCCCCCAGTTGATCCCCTTTGTTGCTAATGAGGTTTTTCAGGAATCTTCTAATGAAACTCAAGGTGCGACATGCCCCAGGCTGTCCATTTACACTTGGTGGGGTTGGCACTTTCAAAGTCAATGGGTGGGAATGGCTTTGATGGCCGTGCAAACAAAGCCATTCTAGGTAATTCAATCACTTACAGCAAGCCAATGCCCTGGCTGAGCTTCTGTTAGACTTTTTGCCTTTAGTCCAATCTCCTGGTATTTCACATGGCCATCTTGGCTGCTAGATTTTTTTTTAAAAAACGATAACTTGAAGGATTTTTCCATTAAAAGTCTGATGTAAGTTTCCAACCGATGAAATTAATATTTCCCATTTGGCATATAGGGTTTGCCTGACAACGTTAATGCCATCAATGCAATATTGAAATGAAATACCCTATTCTGTGCTGAACCTGTAGTGCTTAATACCTCATACATAAACAGAACTTCTCAGGCAGTTTCAATGCAGAGGACTGCTATCGACACAGTGGAATATCTTTATGTACTGAGGGAAATGGGCAGGGGAGGGGTGAGAAAGAAGCCTACTTTTATTTTGTTAAGTTTCTGCTGGTAGCTGTCCTTCACATCTTGGGTTCTTGATTCATCCCAAAAGCAGCTAGTGTGTGTTGCCGTAAGGTTTATCTAGAGTACAGATACCAATTCAGTACCTCAATATGTCTCCATTACCATGAGGAGTGACAGACCGATAACCAACAATAAAAAAAGAGAAAAACTTGCATTGCATTTTGGATGAGTCAAGAACCCAAGATGGAAAGGGGTAAGGCAAATGGGCAGCCACCAGCAGAAACTTAAAATAAAAGTAGGCTTCTTTCTCACCCTTCCCATTTCCCAAGTACATAAAGATACTGCACTCTGCTGATAGCACTTCTCTGCATTGAAACTGCCTGAGCAGTTCTGTTTATGCATTTATATAGTACCTTAACATCTCAGGATGTCCCAAAGCCCTTTACAGCCAATGAAATGTAGTCACTATGGTAACGTAGGAAATGCAGCAACTAATTTGCACACAGCAAGTTCCCACAAGCAGCAATGTGGTAATGACCAAATAATCTGTTTAATGTTGTTGATTGAAGGATAAATACTGGACCAAAACACCAGGGAGAAATCCCCTACTCTTTCAAAAACATGCAATGGGATTTTTACACCCACCTGAGACAGCAGACTGGGCCTTAGGTTAACATCTCATCCAAAGACAGAACGTCTGACAATGCAGCACTCCTTCATTACTGCATGGAGTGTCAGCCTAATACTGCATCTTTGTGTCATTGGCTCATCATGGTCTCTCCATTTACTACCAAAAGTTTGAAGAGAGAATCTATAACTGTACCACTGTTTTTTTCCAACCCAAGTGGATGCAGCTTGAGAATTTAACAAGCATCACATTTTACTGACACTCAATTCCGTAAGTGTTAGCAGCAGTTCTCTAGCACCAAAGCCAAGTGTCAATATTCATGTACAAGTGCACACAACATGTGCCAGCAATTATGAGAGTGATACCATCAGTAAAATCTGACCACTGGTTTTCTGTCAAAGTTTGCATGCACAGTTAAAGCTAGGATTTGGCAGTTCCAGGATCTATGGCCTTTTAACAGTCTCAAAATTCACAACCTAAACACCCTGAAATGAGATTGTTCTGGCCGTCTTCCCACTTCCACAGAGTTAATTCAAGCACCAGAAATAGTGCTGTTTCTTTTTCTGAACAACTGTAGAAAAGGGGGAGGAGAGGGGGACGTAGATGGAATCATTGTTCTAGATTACAGGGAAACTATTTCCTGTGGTAGAGTATATACCCTAGAAAATCACAATAGTCTTAATAACTCGATTAGATGACGCCTCAATCTTCTAAACAGAAGTTAACACAACCGGTCTGCTTAATGTCACCCTTTAAACCCTGGTATAATTCTCGTGAATTTGTGCAGTATGTCTAAGGCTAGCGAAAATGGTAATTATTGAGCTTCTTTTCCTGGTAGCTGCAAGTCATCCATGTTTCACAGCCATACCGCAAAGTGCTGTGAACACAGGCTTTATAAACCATCAGCTTGGTCCTAAGGGTCAGCTTGGTGTTATCCCAAGTGCATTTTGTATGCCTACGGCCAATACATTTTTTTTTTACAGTTCAGTGCCCAAACTGAATGCAATACTGCAAGTGGGGTCTTCCCAGGATTCTGTGCAACCAAAGAATCACTTCCTCACTTTCGAATTGCAACCCTTTTGAGACAATAATCTTTTTGCTTACATTTGTACTTGTGCACTAGCTTTTATCAATAAAAAACCTAAGTCCCTTTGCTCCTCCACAGCTCCAAGTTTCTCACTATTAAGAAAATATGCCAATTTGTCTTTGATCCAAAGTGGATGACCTCACTCTTCCTCATATTGAATTCTATTTGCCAGTTTTTCCTACTCACAATCAATCTATGACCCTTTGAAACCTCCTGCTCCCATCCACACAAATTAATGTGCCTCACATCTTGGTGTCATCTGCAAACTTGAATATACAGCTCTCTATTCCTTCATCCAAGTCATTAATATATTATGAAAAGTTGAGGCCCCAATACAAATACATATCCCACCAATCAGAGAATGAAAGTTTCATCCCTACTATGTCTCCAGCTTCCCAACCAATTACCACATCACAAAGTTATCTCCAATTCTAAGCAGCCTAATTTTTGCTCATCACTTGTGCGGACCCGTATCATATCTTTTGGAAGTCAATAGACATTCATGCATCCATAGACATCCCCCTATCCATCAGGCTAATGGCTTCCTCACAAAATTCAACTAGATTAGTCAGACATGACCAAAAATTCAGAAACCCATGCTGACCCTCTATGATCAACTGATACTGTTCACTGTTAAAGTGACTTCAATTGTCAAGTTTGTAAGTTATCTAGTTTCCCTGCCCATCCTTCTTAAATAATAGTGACATTTTTCATTTTCAATCCAAAATTATGGCTAATGCATCTACAATTTACTCAACTATTTATTATAATACTGTGGGTTAGAAATTATAAGAACATGGAGTAGAGGTCCCAATAATTGCACCATTACCTTTTTTATTTAAAAAAAAAATCCACTTCTAATCTGCCCAATATCCTTCAGTGTCTTTAGGCTTTTTCTGCACACCTTGGACTTACCTCCCAAACATACTGCCGGCACACCAAGAGTAACCCCTTTGTGAAGGAATCTGGCCATCATAAAGTATCATGCCCAGTAAAGGCATGTCCTAATCACAACTTTAAACATGGACTGTATTTCGCATAGAATCTGCTAAGACTGAATTTTTCCTCTTTTTTAAAAAATGAACCAGAATGGACATTAAAAGGCTACATAAGATGGCTGCAGAGGGTCAGGTGATTTTTGCAATTTTGGCCCAGAGTTAGAAGTATCTCAAACCTCTGGAACGTTCCTAAGTGAATGACCATGCTTTGCGGCCTTCCCTTGAATGGATATACCAGGAGGAAACAATTTGTGGAATTCACACCTCCTATTCCTTGTGGTCTGACCCAAAGCTCAACATGTATGGATTCCTAGACTCTCTCTCTCCAAACTCAAAACTTAGCAAAGAGAGCTGTAAGGAAACAGTTAAGTCATAAGTAGGTGCAAATGGCCATCATCCATCCCCACTGTGTAGCAATGGCTTCGACCTACAAATCATTGAGTGGGCAATAGAAGTATTGACTAGATGGCCACCTGACCGAAACTCATCACAAATAACCGAACTTATTATTCCAAGCACCAGAGAGAAATCAGTCTGTCTACAAACCACAGGTGCAGAGACAGCATCAAAGGCAGAATGCCTATGCCTTAAAACTGGAGACTACAACATGCTAAGGTCTCCAATCCTGTTCCTTTTCAAAGTCCACCAGAACAGAAAACCGACCACCTAGTAATGAGACTACAAGCAACTAACTTTGTGACCTGCTTAAAATTCATCTCTTCGGGAGAACTCTGCAACACTTTGATATATGACTCTGGCTAGCGAATCCACCCAACTACACTTCATGAGCGAAAACGGTTTCTTCACTGGGCCCAAAATCCATGTTTTTTCCCCAGGATGAGCCAAAATCAAGTGACTTATGAACTAGTCCTTTGTTTGTAATTAGTAAAAGTGCACTATCCTCTTTAACGGCTTTCTTCCTCGAGTGTGTATGTGAGTGGTGAGTGAGTGGCGTAGCGTTAGACTTTTGGGATGAACGGGTGAATAAAAGTAATCCTCTTTATTTAAACCCACGAAAAGTGCGCTGCTGGTTATTCAAATTGGCCATGTACTCGAGGGTTAAGTTACACACACATCTGCCTTGTCAAAAACACACGTTTTACAGACAGTAAAGGGAAGGGAACTGGGTTTCAGTTCTCTCTCAATTCTGCTCGTAACAGAACATTAGGAGTTATTCTCCTATGAATTAGGGATTAAAAATTAAAAGCAGTGGTTTTCTGCAGATGGTCCCAAATCACCTACAACTGCATCCGGGAAACTGAGTTATAATCTTAATCCACATCTGGGTGACCAAGGAAATTGACAAACATTTGCACTCCCAGCATTCTGCGGACTCAGCTTTTCTTAAAAATTAAAGGTGGTGGATCTTAACTAGAAATCAACCGTTATACGGCCTTATTTGGGAAACAAAGGGGGACAAACCTACTTGCAAATGAGGTAATACCCCGATACGTTAGAAAATTTGTTATGCAACTTAGAAATGGTATAAATATTGGAAACACACAGTGAAACTTTAGATTAATTGGACTCGCTCCAACATGTGTCTCAGTGAAAGTACGGCTATTGGAGTGAGGTAATGATAGTTCACCCCTTAACTGGGACAGAGGTATCTTGCTAAACTCTAGCCTCTACTCGGGGATTTAAGGTAAATGTTACTTTAAATGTTGATGGATATCTTAAATATTTTACTGTAACAAGATTTAGATTTAAAAATTGGAATCTCTACTAGAAACAAGATTATACTTTCTTTTCCTTGAGCTATTAACACTGCGATTGACAGTCCCACCAATTGTGAATTGCATGTTCAGTTCTTTAATAAACTAGTATATATTTAAAAAACTATACTGTCGCACATAGTTTTCTGTATAGCTAACTCAAGAACCCATCTCCGTAGACTCTTTGGTGGGGAGATATATTACGGAGGAGTGATCCAGGACCCTTATAATATCCGCATTGTTATAATCTAGCTAAAACTTTTTTGAAAGGCTAGCTGGAAGATGATAATATTCTCAGCTGGTTACTTCCCTTTAGGAGAGTAAGATCAGTTCTTCAGATCCATTCAAGTGACTTCAGGATCTGTCTTTCTCAACCTTAAGTGACAGTGATCATCTGAGAAGTACGCCCGATCTGGGATAGCACCAAAAAGGGGCTAGGATTATCATCCATTTCACCTCGAAGGGACAAAGATATGCTTAACAAGCAAACATTTTGATTACAGAATTTGCCATGAGTGACTATATCACTAAAAACAATCACAGTAATCCAAACAAGAGGACCGTTCGTTTGTTGTAAAACGGTCAACTGAATTAATGGTGTCTTGAGCCAAATGTCAGTAAGACACGCGAAAAAGATCAAACACAGACTTTGTCTTTACTGGCTACATAGATTTCAGTCATTAGCCAAGTGGATTACCTGTCTCACAGACTGAATTTCAACCTTTGAGTATAGAGAATGCACACACTTCGCAAAACAACTAGTGTGGCTCTGTGGATGTAATTCAATGTAAAATCACATGAAGACTGGATTCTGTTGGTTCACTGAAAAGTCAAACAATTTTTTCACTCTCTGATGAGCATTTTCTTCATCCCAAGTTCCAAAGAGAAGTTTCCAAAAGATTAGATCAGACGAGGTTGCCTCTTCAATCCTTCAACAACTGTCTCCAGATTGCTATATTTAAACTGATTAATTACCTTGCTTATACTTTTGCTACCATAAATAACTCATGGTTCAGTTAGTAATACACTAGCCTTAATCACAAGGTTAGGGGTTCAATTCCCAATTCAGAGACTAGAGCATAAAATCTAGGCTGACACTTCAGCGCAGTAGTGGAGCAGTGCTACAGTGTTGGAGGTGCTATCTTTCGGATGAGATGTTAAACTCTCAGTTGTACATACATAATTCCATGGCACTATTTTGAAGAGGAGCAGGGGAATTCTTTCTGGTGCCCTGGCCAATATGTATCCCACAACTAAAATTACTAAAACAGATATGTTCATTATCACATTGCTAATTGTGGGACCTTGCTGTGCGCAAATTGAATGCTGTGTTACGACAATGCCTACGACTACAACTTGCACTTATGTAGCACCTTTAACTTAGTAAAACGCCCCAAGGTATTGCACAGGAGCATTATCAAACAAAATCTGACACCAAGCTGTGCAAGGAGGCATTAGGACAGGTGACCAAATGCTTGGTCAAAGAGGTAGGTTTTCAGGGAGCATCTTAAAAGGGAGGGAATTCAAGAGCTTAGGGCCTCGGCAGCTGAAGGCACAGTTGCCAGTGGTATAGCAATGAAAATCAGGGCTCTGCAAGAGATCAAAAGTGCAGATATTCGAGGGTTGTAGGGCTGGAGGATAGGGAGGAGTGAGGCCACGAAGAGATTTGGAAACAATTTTAGTTTCCTACATTACAACTGTGACTACACTTGAAAGGTACTTCATTGACTTTAAAGTGTTTTAGGATGTCCTGAGGTTGTGAAAGTGCTATGCAAATGCAAGTTCTTTTTTCTTTCTTTAACACTATCATTTGATAGTTTAGCCCCAGGGACTGTACTCAAACTCAGATTCCAGTTATATTTTTGAGCTTTATCATTTTCTATTACTTGAGATATTTTGGGGTGTTTCAGCATTGTCAATCATTCCCATAAAGATCTAGGCTTAGGACTGCTTTCCCTTACCCAGATATTTACATAAATGTGTCACGTATCCAGGGATTGAACAGAAAACCCTTTGTTTTTTAGCTTCCTCATTTTATCACTTGTCCTCATGTGACCTGTTATTTTGGTGAGCAGCAGAGTAACATCACATTAGACTTGGACTTTAATTTCCTAACTTAATAAATCAAAGGGTAAAAGGACAGCAACAATGACAACATAGATTCTACAATAGTTATAAAATAGAACCACCATCAACAATTTGCATTTAGAATGTGCCTTCAAACAAAAAATATCCCATGCCACATTTTTTGTTTTGTTTGAACACTTTCAGTTATTAGTCATAAAAATATTGGAGATGGGGAAAAGTGCTGTTTGTCAAAAATCATCCAACCAGATAATGAAGACTTTGCTTTCCAGTTGGTATGTATGACATGAGTATGGACATGCTGAGTGACCGATGGTGAAAGTATGAATGCAGGAGGGTGACTGGAGGCAGGATGTCATGTGAAGAAGTTTATAGGACTACGTGGTAGCATGACTGGCAACCAAAGAGCCAATGCAAGTCAGCAGGTCAGAGGGATGGGCAAGCGGGACTTAGTATACAAAGAATACAGGCAGCAGAGTTTTGGATGAACTGCAGTTTACAGGGAGTGGAGGATGGGAGGCAAGCCAAGACAGCAATTGAGTCTGGAAGTGAAAAAAGCATGAATGAGTGTTTCAGCGGCAGATGGACTGAAATAGAAATGAAGACAGGCAATACATGGAAGAGAAAAGCAAGCAGTCTTTGCGAAGGAGAGAATATGGGATCGGAAACACAACTTGTGATCAAACAGGATTCTAAAGTTGCAAAGAGTCTGGTTCAGTTTGACAGTTGTGTAGGGAGGACAGGGTGCAGTGGTAGAGAAGCTAAGCAGTAGTATGTAGTGGGTGATGGGAACCAAAAACAATGGTTTCTGTCTTTCCAGTATTTGCCTGGACAAAGTTATGGTTCCTCCGAAACAATGTCAGACAAGGCAATAAAGGGGTTGAGGAGATTATGGCGAGATAGAGATGGTGTCATTAGCATGGCTGTGGAGGCTGATCTGAACTCTGTGCATGACGTCACCTTGGAGCAGTATGTAGAAGAGGAATGGGAGTGGTGGTGGGGGGGTTGCAGAAGGATGGATCTATGGGGGTTGGGGCTGCTCAGGCAACAGTGCAGGGGTGTAAGAGATGCCATTGCTAGAGATGCTCTGGCTGGAATTAGATATTTAACAGTGGGTCCAAGCAAGATTGTCCTTTGAAACCAGACCGCAGAGGGGATCCACTCAAGGGAGGACAGTGTGGATAATGCCGTTGAAGAGCAAGAGGACAGATAATGCACTTTAGAACATAACTAGCTTGGGCTGAAAATAGCAGTCACGATTGCTACACCAAACAATGTATTCCTACTCGGCACTTCTTTTCCTCTCTGTCCACTGGAGCTATCTGGCCCATCACTCTCTGAAGGCCTCAATGTATCAAACCAGCCACCAATTTACAATAGCCATGCTAAGAAATACTTTCCAGAACAGGACTGAGACCAAACAAATTTCAACAACACATTTTTTTTTTTTTTTAAAGGCTGCTAATTATATTTGAATAAATCCCAGAAGATGCACATACTATACGTCTTGGACCCTCTTTCCGACAACTGGCGGAGAAAGAACAACTAAAATCTGTAACATCAAGACAAAAATAAATTAGGTCATGTTTCTCTTCTAGTGGAACTACTTTTTAAATAATTCTATTGCAATACATAGTAAGTTAAGAAGCCACTACCATACTAAACCTTTGATAGAAATGCATCATTATCTGATAGTTCTTTGGCCCTAGTCTGCCTGGACATTTCAGCATTTCTCACAAACTTCAAGTGTCACTCACCAACCCCGAGTTCTCCCACATCCTGCCTAATGAAGTGCTCCCATATCCCCCAGCCAATGAAGCAGCGCAACATCCAACTCCGTGAGCAAAACCATGGGAAATCTTACCTATTAAATATTTCTTTGTTGAAATGCAAAAGTGAAATGACCTTGAAATCGATCCAAACTAGCCTTGCATACAAAAAGCTCTGTCAAGTTCCTCTATGTATAATGCAAAGATTGACAAGCACTTCACTTAAAAATCAGAGAACCAAAACACAATTGCAATCATCTATGATTCAACAATGTGAACAGTAGAAGAATCATCAGTAGAAACAGTGGTGGTCCCAGTTTAGAATGGAGACTGGCAACGAGTAAACAAAACTGGAGAACTTGCCTCAGTGAGCATTCCCAAAACTACAAGGACCTAGTGTGAAACCAACATTTCTTCTGGTCTGGTGTCACTCTAACAAGAATGAAAAGACTCGGACATTGCCTAGCTCAATTTTAGGTATCCCAGAAGTTCTCAAGGACCCATTACCCAGACCTTAATTATTTTCTTTGTGAGATAAAACAAAGATGTTACTGTTGGATTATATTTTCCACTGAAAACATTTGACAGATTGCCAAGTTCTGTGGCCCATACTTTGCCTTGGTCAGGCTGTTGCTTGTTAATAGGTATTTATTCTTACAGTTTAGAGAAACACAGAAGAGTGAAGCACTCACAGTATATTGCTCAAATCAACATGATTCATTGCTATTTTAAGTTGTTAGGGATAGTGTTGCTAAAAATCATTATGTGCTCAATCAACACCATAAAATTTGCATTTTGGATTCAAAGAGAACTGCCAAAAAGAACAATTTAGGAACAATTCTGACACAAGCCTAAAAGATATAATAGAGCTCATCGTAGACAGGGTAAAAGATTTCTTGCACGAAGTAGAACAGTGTGGAGTGAGAAAAGGCCATTCAGCCAATCAATCTTATTCCATCCTAGGTCCAGATGAGGTTATTGGATTGCGAGTTTTCCTTTACCCTTGTTCAGTCCTACAATCCCCAGCAATTTATCACCCAGCATTTTCACTGCCTCTTGAAAAATTTAAGTCAAATTTTTAATCCAAGAATACAGTGCTTGGACACCAAAGAACACTTTACGGAGTAAGTGTAAAAACTTTCAGGTTGCCATGGGTCACCTTGTCAGTTGCACTGATCACAGATCACAAGGTAACATTTGAAACGTTACCGAATTTTCGAGTCAAATTTCAAGCAAAACAAAAGGAGCGAAATTCCTCAAACAGAGCAGAATAATTAATGATCTTGAACAAAACTGCATTTTAATAAAGCACATTTCAAAGTCACATATTCCTGTAATTTCATTATAGAAAAAACAGGCATTCCCATTTTTATTAAAAGGAACTTCACCTTCAAGTTACTCAATACCTTCTCCCTCAATATCACAGACACAAGAAATTATGTTCAATTTTCTCATGTTTTCCATGAACTATATACCTCCACGAAAAGCAACTGAGTGACCTGATCTCATGTCTCTGCTAAAACAATCATACAATCCAACATTGCCCCAGACGGTCATTCTCCAGAGTAAAGCACTTGTATTCCATTCTGTGCATTTCACCCCCTCAAAAAAGTGGCAAAGCTCAAATTTGACATCAAGGGCAGACTCACAGTTCACACTCCATGACAACTGAATAGAGCTAAAACACACTTTTCAATGGCACAGCCCTATAATTAAAGTAGTTTTACTGTTCGTAAACATACCGCACATGACATATTGCACATCAACTCAGCAGAACTGAATTGCACATAGAGTGCATTTTGTATGAAATTGGTCATCCCCGCCACTGAATTCCTTTTCTGTGGGGAAACAGCTGCACTTTGTTGCTGCCCCACACTAACATGGATAACTTTAGTTAATCACCTCCGCGTCCCTCGCCCCCCCCCTCCGCGTCCCTCAGAGGGTCAGCCAGAAGGAGGCATAGAGAGGAGGGCAGGGCCGGAGAGAAAAGAAAGAGAAGTCTGGAGAGGCAGCAGGCTTTAGGAAGATAATTCTAGACCTTAGGGCTAAAGGTGGGGGAAAGCAATCCCACCAATGAAAGGAGAGGGAAAATACGCAAGAGGCACAGGTCAGAGTAATAGGAGAGTTCAAGCGAGGTGGGGGGTGGGGAGTTTATAGGGCTGGATATGATCGGAGAGGTAAGATGGGCCAGGTATGTTGAGATTTAAACACAAATCTAAGGCACTAGAGAGCAGGGAATCCAACAAGGTTTAGTGAGGACAGGTGGAAATGCATGAGCGAGACTTGTATGAGATGTATAGGAAATGGGCAGCAGACTTTGGGATGAGCTGGTTTACTGAAGGTGGAAGAATCAAACAAGAGTTGTGAGAGAGATGACCATTGGTCTAGTAGACAATACATTTAAGGATTTTGGAGAGGACATGAAGGTTGGAGATAGCACAGCTGTTAGTGAGGACTGACATGTCGAGGGTAAGTGATGATGATTGTTTTTCAAGGGAGGAGGAACCATTTACCATATCAGCTAGCTAGAAGGCAGAAACATATACAATCCTGAAGGAATTTGATAAGAGTGGGTACTGGGAGGATGTTTCCTCTTGCGGGGGAAGAGTAGAACTACTGGACACAGCTTATGAGTAAGAGGTCTCCCTTTTAAGATGGAGATGAGGATTATTTTTGTTTCTCAAAGTGTCATTAGTCTGTGGAATTCTTTTCCCCAGAAAGCAGTGGAAGCTGAGTTATTGAATTTATTTAAGGCTGAGTTATATAGATTTTTAATAGACAGGGAGTCAAAAGTTATGGGGAGGGGGGGGCAGACTGGAAAGTGGAGTCGAGACCACAACCAGATCAGCCATGATCTTACTGAATGGCAGAGCAGGCTTGAAGGGCCAAATGGTCTACTCCAGCTCCTAAGTCCTATGTTCCTAAAGGGAGCTTAGTGATGGTGAGTTCAGTGAGCTGCAGAATTCATATCTAACGGACATGATAAATTTGGAGAGGGCATCAGGAGACAGTGAGGGGAAGAGGCAGTGAGGAGAGAAAAGAAAGAGGGAAAAAAAAGGATCAGGGTTAGCAAAGGAGCGAGCCAAGTGGGGGTTTCATTTGGTGGCAATGACAGAGGGGTTGGGGAGGGAAGCAGCAGAGAAAGCTAAATAGTTGGTATATACCTTGGTGACTGAGAAATCCATGAAGTCTTCACACTATACAAAAACATGGGAAATATTTACTGGTATGGTATAATTGAGAATCTTCATTGCAAATTATTTCCATTCCCTAGCCACTGTCCCTTCAGAGTACACATATTGATTTTTTTTTATGCTGTTCAGATTTCCTAAAAATTGTTTTTCTTGTTTATTTTCCTTCTTTAGTTTCTGGTTTTCTCTTCTGTTGCAGTGGTTTCTCCATAATCCCCTCCTTGTTTCTCTTAATGTCTCAGTTTTGCTGTATTTCTATAATAGTAGTCTCCTCAAACCTAGCATCATTTATCCTATTCAAGTAGAAGCCTCTTAATGAAAATACCTAAACCATTCTCTGGGGTCAGTCTTTTTTTCCACGCATACGTATGATCTCAATACCATGTCAGTCAGTGCACAGGAACTAAGGTCATTAACCCAGCTCTTGCAGAAGCTTTGTGTGAGGTATGTAAAGTGGTTCACCTCAGAAATGAGTTTATTGACTGTGCACAACTTGCTATAACAATCTACTAATCATGTGCACAACTGTATAGATTAAGATTTCTGTAAATTAGACTGTCCATAATCAATCTCAAGTGCCATATTACTTTATGTATTAGGACACTCAAGAATTATACTATATCTAAACCAATTTGACTGTCTGCAACATAAAACATTGCTTGATTATTAAAGAGACAATTTTTGTCCAAGGTTGTTCAAAAGTCAAATCCTACGCCCTCAACACCATACCTCAAAAATTGCACTTACAATATAAATGCTTTATTCTTACAATGATGTTTAACAAACTGAAGTTTCAAAAGTAGCAAGAGTGGGTTAAAACACAATTCTATTAGCTTTGGGATGCACGTCACAGCCAGGTGCAGCAGATAGTACACCTCCATGCCTGCTAGCTGCTAATGGTCTCAGACCTGTGGTGTAGTGGAACTGCGACTTACAAAAATAAAGTCACTAAGTTGGGAGGCAGATACTTTATCCTGCAATTACAATAGCATTGCTTGTTGTTGCAAAGTGATTTGGGTGGAAAAGCTTGGAAGTTAAGTGGTCAGATTCCCAAGTAGATTACTGCGAACAAGGAAGATGATTTCACACAATGTGGCCGTAAAACACAGGTTCAACCTTAACAGTTCTGGGCACCACACTTTAGGAAGGATGTTAAGGCACTGCAGAAAAGATTCACGAGAATGACTCCATGGATCAGGAACTTCAGTTGCCTGGATGGACAGGGGAAGCTGGGTCTGTTCTCCATGGAGAAGAGAAGATTAAGAGGAGATTTGATAGACGTGTTCAACATCATGAGGGGTCTGGACAGAGTAGATCGTGAGAACCTGTTCCCATTGGTCAAAGGATCCATAAGTAGAGGACACCAATTTAAGGTGATCGGCAAAAGAAACAACAGCAACATGAGGAAAAACATTTTTACGCAGCAAGTGGTCAGGATCTGGAATGCACTGCCTGAGAGTGTGACAGAGGCAGATTCAATCAAGGCCTTCAAAAGACAACTAGATTATCTGAAGAGAAAACATTTGTAAAGCTACGGAGAAAAGGCAGGGGATTGGGACTAGGTGAGTTGTTTTTGCAGAGAGCAAGCATAGACACGACGGGACGATTGGCCCCCTTCTGTGCTGCAACCATTCTATGATTCTATGTTGGGAACAGCTGAATTTTTAAAAATCTGGTTTACGTAAAAATCCTCCTCTCCAAAGAGCTCAGGTTTTATCATATACAGATTAAATTTCTATTATGTGCTTAACAGTACAAATGCAGCATATTATGAAGTGTTATGAACACTGGACTTTGTAATATGACGACATTTTTTTTTTTAATTTTAAAGTTTAAGATGGAGTCCGAGAAGTCAGGTGACCTCACATCCCCTCTGCTCAAGGACTAGACAGAAGTCTTGGTCACCAAGACAACAGGGAACACTGATAAAAGACTTTTTTTATGATGTAAAACAGAGACGGCAGGGGTATAACACCTGAAGAACAACGTGCTTTACACTTCCAGACGTTCGGATCATAACCAAGATGTTACAGACAGATGGTAAGGGATGTGGGTGGTTTCCACTGTTCACTTTCCAACTGACTGTAATTGTGTTTTGTTAAAATGATGCTTTAGCCTCCCAGTGTGTCTCGAGGGTCAAATAAACAGCCAAATGGCCGGCTTTCTCATAGGTGACAAAAACTATATTTTTATACAAATCCTGAAATGATCACAACTCCATCCGTGCACACATTCACAAGAATAGATAGAGAGAGAGAAAAGGGTAAGAGGTAGTTTAAAGTCTCAAGTGAGGTAAGTGTTCAAGGTTTACAGAAGATTATTGAGTCTTCTCCGGAGGAAAGGTCTTCTTTTAAAAAGTTGCAGGCCTGATTATTCGCAGTCTTGAACTTGCAGAGGTATTGCAGAGCTCTTCTTTTCTTTCTTTCTTTTGGGCCTCCTTATCTCGAGAGACAATGGATACGCGCCTGGAGGTGGTCAGTGGTTTGTGAAGCAGCGCCTGGAGTGGCTATAAAGGCCAATTCTGGAGTGACAGGCTCTTCCACAGGTGCTGCAGAGGTATCAGTCCACCTTTCGGGCAATGACCCTGAGCTCCAAGCACCCATTGAAGCAGGCAGACTGTGGCGGGACAGAACCTTATTGACCGGGGGCTGCCCGGTTTGAGGCGGGCGGTAGCTGTCCAGTGAGGTGCAATGACCTCTCCCACCGACAAAGGCAACCCGTGGCGCCCAGTTTCTACGCCAATTTATCTGGACTTATAACCCGTAACTGCTGCCTTCCGTGTTGTTTCAGTCGCTGTGAGGCAACTATGGAGTGACCTCTCCATGGCGCATGCCTGGGCAAATTTATGGAGGTTGAGAGTTGCCCAGTCGTCAAAACCCCCCTCTCGGCCTTTCTGGTGGGGTCCAAAGGAGTGCAGGACACGACGTTTGGCACCAGTATGGCTGCAGGAACTGCCGGAAACATGCCAAAGGTGACACATGACCGCCTACGGGGTTCCGCTCCGGATTTTCTGTTAGGGTTTACTCCCTTAGCCTTGGTCTCTCCCGAGACGCCCACAAGGCAGTGGGGTTGTTGGGGCCCCTACACAGGTGTAGGATGGTGCCGGTGGGAGGAGGGGATGCAAGGGGGAGGGGTAGAGGGAGGGGGTGGGGGGGGGGGGTGCAGGGGAAGGGGGTGCGGGGAACCAAAACCTTATACACAACATATATATATGAAAGTACATAAAATTCATAATACAAACAAAAATAGCCAGTAAAAATCACAGAATTCACATTTCGTACAATAAAGAATGCTTATTTGGGCCACACAACCTTAGCTTGTGCTTCTGCTCTAATGTTTTACTCACATGTTTCTTATTTCTCTCTCCTGGTTTAATTACTTTATAGCTTTTTCTTTTCCTTTTACCTGTAGTGCCTAAAGCACAATTTCTAACTGTTACTCTATTCTCTTCAATTTTGTTAGTTTTTGAACTATTATTTATACTACCTTTTCCACCTGAGCCCTCCCCCCACTTACTAGTTTAAAGTCCTTTTGATTACCTTATTCACCCTTGCAACTAGAACCCTGGTCCCAGCTGGGTTCAGGTGAAACCCAGCCCAATGGTATGGTTCCTTCCTGTCCTAGTACTCGTGTTAGTATCCAAAGAAATGGAACCCCTCTTTCCCACAGCTTCCCTACAGCCACATGTTCACCTCCCTAATCTGCTTATACTTTTGGTAATTTGCACGTGGCTCGCATAACAGTCCAGAGATCATAACCCTTGAGGTCCTGCTCTTAAATTTAGCTCCTGATTCCGGATACTCTCCAAAAAAGCTCTCTTGCCTATTCTTCCCTGAGTAATCTCAGGATTGCTATCAGTGTCAATGTACGGCATCAGATAAGGAGAGACAGGTGAAAATATGGCTGGAGAGATGATATCGGAAGAAATTTCAGATTTCTTACACTGCGAGATCATTTTGGTAAAGGAGGAAGTTTTTCAGGAAGGATGGATGTCACCTAGATGCAGAGCTCTAGTGGTTGTAATACAGCCCAAAGCTAGTGGTGTGCAGTTTGTTACCCTCACAGGTGGCTAGTCTCAGTCACTTAATGATGTTGCTTCTGTTGTGGCTGTTCTTGGTCAGCAGAGTTCTAGCCTGCTGGATCCTTCGCACAAGCTGTGATGTTGGCTTGATTGCTCCTCTCTCTCTCTCTCTCTCTCTCCCCAGAGAGCTACCTTTTAAAGGTAAAAATCTCTCACATTAGCTTGTTAGGTGACAAATGGTTCTCTCCCCTGTTGTAACCACACAATAGGCCAAGATGTGATAACCATGGCCACCGTTTGTTGTTTGACTGGGAATCTTCTATGATGTTGCGGCGTTACATCTTATTCATCTTGGTTTGGCTATGTCTCCAGTATCCTCTGTTAATCCATTCAAATTGATCAGAATCATAAATATGCAATAGTTCCTTTCAAGTTCAAAGGGGTTCTCCCCAGAGCTATTTCAGACAAGGTTAATGAACCTCATCCTTGCAGATGAGTTTGTGGATTTTCAGTACAGGAGAGGTCACGTGGACCCTGCTTCATTTTTACTGTGTATGTGTGTCCATGTTCTAGTGACTTTTGTTTAGTAGTTGACTTTTTTAAATTCATAATTCTTCCATTTCATTGCCACGGAAGGAGCCGTGAGGAAATAAATAAAGGAGTCAGTGATTCTGAAGATGCAAATTTTACAGGCAGCAGTTAACACCTGGCAACAATGGAAGGCCTAGGTGGCTCTGCAGAAATCAGACATCTGGACTTTGCATATTGGAAAAGGACAATAAGCTATGGATGTTTGATTCCAGATAAATGTAACAGACTCTCTCAAGGCAGACAGACTGTAGAGAAGACCAGCAGTGGCAACTACTGAGGGCAAGGGATGCGGAGGGGGGGGGGGGGGGGGCGAGGGACGCGGAGGGAGGGGTCGAGAGCACAGTAAGGGGTAGGGGGAGGGGTTGGAAGTGGGGGGAGAAGAGGGGAGAGAGGGTGGGAGAGAGGGGCGTGGAAGGACACATAGCACTTGCTCTCGGAAGCCTGATACAGTGAAAGGCTGCGAAGGCTTGAACCTATTTTGAAAGCTGAAGTTTGCAGAGAAGTAAAAGCCCAGCAGGATTACCAGGAATCACGTTATTCATGGACGTCCGGGTTGAAAGTGCTTGGAGAGGTGAGTGAAGAGAACATTGATTTTGAAATGGTCTTGGAGATCCAACCCACTGCAATTGGCAGGAGTTTGGGACTTATAACAACAAAGATTTCAACATCAAAAAGGACTGTGTAACATGCAAGTGTGAGGTTAAGTATTTTAATAAGTAAATACCTTTCTTTGTAGTTTTGGGTATCAGCTACTTACAAAGTACTCTTTAGTTTATTTAGTTTAGTTGTTAGAATAAAAATCTTAAAACATGAAATCTTGTTGTGTAATTCTTTAAAATTAGTCTTGGATTCATATCTCATACTTGAATGTTAAAGGTCTCACTGAGGTCATAACAATGGAATAAAAATAACACTGATGTACAGTGCTCCACTTACACCTTTAGGGTATTTTACAATGAAGCTTTAATTTGGTGTTACCCATATGGAGAAGCATCAATTTATTATACCTCCTTTATATCGGATATAGTATTAGAAAGAGATTGATTCTGGCACGAAATCACTTTCCTCTCCTACTGCTGAAGAAGGCACAAAGGAATCTGCGAATAGTCTTTTGGACCCCTTAGTCTGGTGTTACAACCAGGTGAGAAAGGGGTCTCGGGGTTCCCTGTCAGCCTTTGCCTGGTTTAACCGTAACAGGGTTTAATTTTAAAAACACCGTGTTTTAGCTCACTCCTCAGTGAATCCTTGTTCACTGCTTTCCAATTGCAAGGCAAAGAAATCAAATCAGACAGGTTTTCTTAGATTAAAGAAGAAAGGTGGAAGTTTATTCATCTTAAACTCCAATCCGGTTAACGATTACGAACAGACAATGCGACCATGCTAGCATGCATACACGATAATCACACGTGAAGATAGAGACAGAAAAAGTAGAAAGAATAAAGGGAAAAAGTTTAAGGTAATATCTGATCGTTAATTACAGTCCTTTAAGTTCAATGTGGAGTCTTTGGTTGCCGGTAAGTCTTGCTGTTTATTGGGGCCCAGTGCACACTTCAATTTGTTTCGATGTAGGAGTCTTTTCTCTCGAGGTTTAAGCGACTTCAGTGGGTCCGGAGGCTTGTAAGAAAGCGAGAGAGCGCCAGCCAGATGATAGCTGTCTTGTTCCAGGTTCAGTTACAACCTGCAGTCTGACCAAATTGTCCTGTGTCTAGTTCAAAAAAAACTTGGACCAGCAGGTTAGTCATGTGACCAGCTGGTTTAACCACTTCTGCTTTTGTGGATTCCAAAGCTCTCGGTGGGGGGTGGGGGGGGGTGTAGTGCTGTCTCTTACCCCGACAAGCTGTGGATCACCATTGCCCAGCCCAATCTCTGTTTCTTGAATCAGTGAGCAATTCTTTTGTCTCTCCAAGCACTGTCTCTTAGTATGCAAATGTCCTCCAGCCAAGGGTCTGGTGATCTCTTTTTAACCAAGTAATTTCTTCACTCCAGCAACAGTTTAAAATTAATGTTCATATGACGAAACTAATATGCCTCATTCTTGGCAGGTGGGGGGTCTTCATGACACTGGAGATCTCCTCGCGGTATGCAGACAGTCCAAAGGAATACAAAGCGAGCAAATGAAGTGTAAATATTCAAGTATAGAAACTGTAGTGCACAGTTTCTCAGTAATGCAGTAAAGCAATACAATAGGCACCGATATAGAGTCACATTTGTGATGTTAGCACCATACAGCAGGAAGATATAAACCCACTTTAAAAGGATGTGAGTTTCAATGACTTAACCACATACTGCTGTCATTAGATTTTTTTTACCTTCTGTTATCTGGAAGGCCTTTAACCTATTAAAAAAATTGTATCAACAGTTATCACCTAATCATCTCCTGACAGTCATCAACTTGTTTCAATCTAGTATCCTGCATCAAGCTTCTTCACTCCCCATCACCGTAGTTGCTCAAAAAATAAAAATTATTTGCTGTCACCTATTTGTTTTCACTTACACTTTTTGTAAAAAGACACTTTTGATCCATCACCACATCTTGGATCTTAAAACACCAGCGCCATATAATGACCATCTCAAACAAGTGAAAGCATAGTTATCTCCCCAACCTTCAACGGCACCATTGATGACAAATCCCTACTGTTAATATATTGGGGGTGAAGATTTACCAAAAGCTTAATTGCAGCAGTCATAACACACGGTTCTAAGAGGAGGGCATAAGCTGGGTATTCTGCAACATTGTCCCAACCAGTGATTTGCCACCACCCACCCTGGACCATGTTCCCTCCACTATCTGAAAAAGTTAGTGATGGAATGCTCACCACTCACCTAGATGATTGCAGCTGCAAAACACGAGAGAAGCTTCACACCATCCCAATCAGAAAGCAGTGTGCCCAATTGGCATGCTAGGAACTGGACTCAATATGTACTCCCACAATGGCCTTTGACAGCAGTAGACACTATCTACAGTATGCACTGCAGCTACCCACTATGGTTAATCTGACAGCACCTCCTTCCCCTCTGACATTTATCTGTTGTCAGCTCAGTGTGCAATGGAAATTATAAGTCAATAAACAGGTTGAGGAGTGAAAACTACTTTGAAGAAGTTCCAAAATTTTGACAGCATTGCCTCCTTTTTCTGTTAAATAGCCAACATTTTTCCATAAATTTCTTATTCACCTTAGTGATTAGAACACAATACAAATTGGTTGTTTTTCTGTAGCTCTGTTCATAGACAAAAATAAGGAAAATAATTGTCTCACGCAATTATTTTTCTGTCCATTTCCCACTAAATCTGTTTCTCTTCTGGTCTCTTGCTCCCCTCTCTCTGTCTACATCGCTCTCAAGCCTCTTATCGGTCCCCAACTCAGTTCTTATTCACAATTTTGACATCTTGGGGAAATCGTAAATATTTTCTGAAAATGCTTATGATTTTACTTCAAATATTGAATAACTGAAATCCAATCATGAGGGAAACTTTCAAGAAAAACTGGTCAGAGATTAAGACCAAGAACAATGTTTATTTCCAAATTCCAGCAACTCAACTTGGAACTTAACAAGAGGGAAGACATGCCCCTAAACTTTAACTTAGAGAAGCATAGGATGGTTGCTCTGGTTACTATATTTTGAAAACTTCATGAGTGCTAGAAAAGATAGACAAGTGATCGTACAAGGTCATGGTCAGAGATAAGTCAACAAAGTGTCTAATATAACAAAAGTGACAAGACAAAAAAAATTAAAAGTGATGGGATGAATACGTTAGCAAGAATATATGACTAATTAGAATATGTGATGTGTCATAAATGAGGCCGAATGAATAAGTGCAAACTAGGTCAAAGCTCTAGTGTCCTGTAGTTGCAATAATATATATGAAAAGTAATTATTGAATGTAATTGCAGGTAGATTGGGGTTAAGCAAGGATACTTAAGAATATAAAACACATCAATATAATGTGCAGTGCATCAGAACACCAAGTAATAATAGAGTTGCTTGCTCTCATTTGTGACTCAACACATACAAATTATTGGCAATGTAAGTTAGCTGACCTCAGCCAGGGAACCCAGCCAACTGAGTTGCTACAAATGTCCTCAGTGCCCCTAGATTAGCATGGGATGGGAGCAGGGAGAGAAAGAGGGGCAAGAAAAAGAGAAATCAGCTGGCTTCTGTTAGGAAGCACATAATGGTGGATATCAGGTGAAGTCAGGATCCAGCCTGAACTGTGATGCCCACGTCTGTATAAGCTTATACCTGAAGAACGAGTAAGGTACCAGAGACCAACTAGTACTCACAGAATGATAACACTAAGTAATTATCTTCAGGGTGAGATTAAAAATCTGGTGAAAATATTAAACAAACATGCACTAATAGAATTTGGAAACAAATTAAGTAACGTTAGAAAACTGGCCCGTCAGCAGCATGAAAAGAAAATTATCTACACTCATTACAAGTTCCAAAACTATTTATCACTGCAATGCAAAACAGGCATTTTTGTTTTGTTTTTTTCACTGCTTCTTAGACACTTAATCAAGACAGTCAATTTTACTAGATTGTTTCATAACATTGAATCATTTGTAAAAACATGCATTTTTAATTTAAAACTGTTAACAAAGTTTTAAATTGGATCAGAATTCTGATTCAGAAGGAATTCAAATTAATCTAACTTGTTTTTACGTGAATGAACCATCAAGTTTCATTGAACTAATATTGATGTATATTAAACAACAAATACTATACTGGCAAATAGATTACACATCCAACCTGGAGGTATCCATCAGCAGAGAAGCCTTCCAAACACAAAACTTAATTTAAACATTGGTAGAACTGCAATAATGCAATAGGAACCATAGAGTCAGCAAAAATCAAAAATCTTGTACTGCCACTTGCACATCATTTTCAGGAACAGGAAGGAGCAGGAGGAAGGATTTATATAGTACTTTTCACTTCCTCATATAAGTTTTTCAGGGCTGAGGTAGCTTCTGGCCAAAAAGGAAAACTGAACATGACTCCAGCTTGATTCGTCACCAGAACTCAAATGGGTGGGGGGGGCAGGGGGGAAATTGACAGGTCACCAACATCAGACCAACAATCTTCACTTGGAGCCCAAAATGTTGAAGACACAGCATTTCTAAATCTCTGCATAATGTAGTATGCTTTGTCCTGCTGCTCTGCACCCATTATCGACTGTGCCAGTCCAGTTTCTAAGGATGGCCTGTTCACAAAATGGTCAATGTTTGTCATCTCACAATTGCCTGAATAAAACTAATAATAGTACTCATTCCGCAAAATAGCCTTGAATAGTTTGCACACGACCACTTCGATGAATTGCGGTCAGCTGGTCATCCCTCCTGTTATCGTCAAAGCAATGACAGATGAGCCTCTTAACAGCCAGCCTTAAATGACGATGGGAAAGTATCCATTGTAAGTAAATTATATTTACATGGCAAGGCACCTACTATTCAATACTGCAGTTCTTACCCAATCCTTCATTAAATTCTCAGTTGCTCACCACTTTTCCTGAGTGTATGCCAGTTAGGAATTCCAAATTATGGCAGTGCTTTCATTTCAGCATCACCAATGATGGCCACTTCCCATCATCTGCCGTGGTTACCAAAATTATTGTCGAAACTGCTTTTCACTGTCTGTAATCATAGAAATAAAAAGGGATATAGGCTCCCTGTTTCCATTCATTATGTTGCTGGTTTTGAACTCCTTGCCTATTTGATTCATCACAATCATACTAGCATGTTCCCAGTTTCATCTCAGTCAAAGGAATTATTGGCTGATGGTTGCATCACGTCCTAAGGCAAATGGCCAATGCTTGACTCACCTTGTACTCCTAAGCAGAAACATTTCTGTCCTACGTGGTTTGTTACGTTTTTGCCGAAAGTCGCCAATTGTCCATTGCACTGCTATTTCATTCATGTTTTGCATGCATTGCTTCACTTCATACTCAAATTTGTGGATAAACCCTTTGTTTATGCACTGCAGATATTTCAGAAAGAGAGTGGTCAGCTAGTCTTATCTTCGCAACTCACAGCACAACTGTGTTCCCGTTCTGCAGAAACGACAAAGATTACAGTGTGCTGTTGACTTCTTCTTTAGGCTGTGCTTCCTTTCAATGTTTCTCATACCAGTTAAAATGCTTCATCGCCTAAATCCTCTCTCATCAATCACATCGGTGGCCGTGCTGAAGTGTTCAAATTTAGTAAATTGAAAAGGCTGAAGCCATTAGAAAATGGAAATCCTATTTATAAGACATAACCAGCATTCAAAATTTAAAAAGCATTCTTTAAAAAAGTGCAGCCTATATCCATGTCAGCACTGTACAAGAAATGATGATTCAGTCTCCAATTTAATGATGTGCAATGTGAGTAAAGATTAGATCATAAAGGTCACCGCCATTATAATATTAACATTCGTTTACATTTCATTTAATACATTTCTTCACAAGTTTTTTAATAACAAATAAGTGTCAGTTATTCGGTCTGCTGGGAATACTGCATCAAAATTAATTTAATTTTTCAAACACAATCTATCCTCCATTTTCCCAGAGCACACACCTGCTTCAAAGCAACAACGAAGGGTCAACATCCAACTTCACATCCGTAGTGATAGAACATTGGATAAAATTACACGAGATGCCAGTCTATGCAGGAACGCCACTACCTAAGTACTGTGGAGTTATTATTTTTAAACACATGCACCGGCATTTTCCTTTTCCCTGCCTGCCCCACACAAACAACTGGAAGACATATGCAAGACTACTGAAGATGGTTGTGAAGATCTTTGCTGATAAAACTAAATCTACTCATGGGAATGCCAATTGGATTCTTTGCCCCCGAGCTGGGAATGAAATAGGTCATTATTCAGAAGCCCTGATGGAAAGTACACATGTGGACACAAGTATGCTCAGCTGCCAGCCATCAACGGAACAGTACCTTAAAAGAAAATCACTGCCTTTACTGAAAGGGGGAGGGGCAAAATAAATAATTTTGTGAAAGCAGTGCAATTTCATAAAAATTCATAATCATAGAACACTCTACTGTCCTTGAAATCACATGGGATTTTTAATCCCCATCTAAACTAGTGGAAATGGTATAGGATGCTGGCTTAACACCTTGCCTAAAGGACAGCATTCCTAACAATGCACCACACTCTTACTACTGCAGTGTTAACTTAAGTTACAAGCTCAAATTCCTATAGTAAGGTTTGAGCAGCCGTTGATAAACAGGCAACAGCACTACCAACTAAAAGAGCCGATCTGTACAAGAAGAGTTCGAAGTTCAATCCCTGACCTGTACTGAATTATCTAACCACAGTTGCTGTGGCTTCATAATGGTGCAAAGGACCGAAGTAATGGGAGTGGAATCAATTCAGGTCCAACTGCTTTCATAGCTGAACTCAAAGTGCGGACAGCAGGCAGCAGCACATACCCTGTCAGCCACTGCCTAAAATCACGTATCGATTGGCCATTTCAGCAAGACAGAACGCTACTCTTCGCTACGCTGTGTGAAGAGTAGAACAGTAAATAAACAAAAAGCTTTGAATAGAAAAAATATCAAAATTATTTAACTTTTCCTTCTGTAAAACCAGGTAAAGCTTTTACTTTTAAGTTTATGAAGGGAGCTCACTTTAGTGACATTTTCAATAATCAGTACTGATAGCGAAAAATGTTTTAAGATTTAGCTTGGAATTGGCTTCTTTAATTTGTCTGCATGTAAAGGTTTCACTCAGAAAAATAATGTCCCAATTTAACTTGATACACAGTTGCATCGATAAATCAGTTATTAGCTGAGCTATCTGCTCAAGGGAGGAGCCAAGCCACTTAATTCAAATATAAACATGCTTTATCATTTGTTCAAATGTGTGCACTATTGGCTTTATTTAAATTCACAAAGCCATGCTAACTGCTTTGACGCTATTTAATCAGCCTGCCTTCTCCAAATCAATGAGTCGTAAATTTCAAAAGGAAAGACCAACCTAGCTGGATACTTCTGCAAATGCTGAACAAAAATCAGATGAACTACAGTTAGAAAAAGTTAGATTATAACTTCAAAATGTTGTTAGCTCTAATATTTTCACATCCTATTATTTTAACAAATCTGTTTGGAGTAGGTT
This sequence comes from Heterodontus francisci, assembly GCF_036365525.1. Lineage (NCBI taxonomy): Eukaryota > Metazoa > Chordata > Chondrichthyes > Heterodontiformes > Heterodontidae > Heterodontus > Heterodontus francisci. The sequence continues at coordinate 42,534,007 of NC_090372.1, forward strand.
AGAGTTATGCTGGTGTCTTTCAAAACCGAGGAGGATCCTGTGCCATTCACAGGACAGAAACAGCAATTTAATTAATCTAACGAGAGGTTTTCTGCTCATTATCCAAGGCAGGATATCAAAATTACCCACACATCAGGGAACACACAGAACATAGGGAGACAATGATCAACTGTGAAAGTATTCTATAACATGGATGCCAAAAAGACAGTAAAAAGGATAAAAGAAACCTAAAACTAACACTGCCATCATCCACGACTGCTTAAACATAACTGAATGCACCTAGCAAAAATAATCACTAGATCCCACCACATAAATGCAAAACAGTCTTGGGTATGGATGACTACTTTTATGTTTTCCCCCCCCACAAAAAAGCTTTCTTTTTCTCTAATTTCCAACACCATCAAAACTCCCCCTCTCGCCCCGCCCACCGGCCCTGAAACTGATTCACTCTAGCATACAGATTCAAAAGCACCAGCAATCTCTGATAGATCACCAAAGTGGCCATTCTTTATCTGCAAGCTCAAACATTAAGGGGAGGGCTGATTTTACTTTAGGCACTAAAGAGCCTCCAAGATGTCCAAAATAGGTTCTTGAGTTGCAATGCTGGTTTAGTCGGCCTTTAAAACAAGATACATATTGGTAAAGGAGTTGAAGTGCGCACTAGGAATGGCTGCCCCAAGAATCGTTAAGGTTCCCGGTTGACAAATAAATTGCCTGCTAGCACGCATTAAAGATGCAATTTTGATGGCTAGTGCTTCAATTAATGACCTCTCATAATAGCAACCAACCGAACAGGAGCAAAGAAGTGATTGTTGAGGATTGCTAGCACTTCTCAAAGCCATACTCAGCTTTCACTCTTCACTCGCTTGCAGGAAATGAACGGTGTTAGGAGATTTTTGAGACACACCAGGAGACTTTCTGGGTCACTTTATCAAGACTTCAATACACTCAGTACTTTTCCCAAAAATTCTGATAGCTTCACCTAAAGAGAGCGAGTGTTCAGCTCCTCTACTTTATTGGAAACCTCATAGGAGTCACCAGGAAAAAGGGAGTGCTTGGTCATGGGCATTTTTCGAGGGCCCCCTTAATCTGAAGGCAGGATAGGAGGAGGAGGTGGTGATGAGGCCAGGCAGAGCAATACCAACTACTGCGGGAGAGCGGGGCAGGAGGGAAAGGTGGGCTCTTCCTCCCCTGCAGGTAGATAACATCCCTCCTCCTCTGGACCTCCAGTGTCGTGCCAGAGAACCTGTGCGCCCTCTCCCTCGGTTCCGAAGGCATCCTAAAACAATCCATTACCTCAGCCAGCACACTCTACACCTTCAGTGGAAGAGGGCGCATGGGGACTGCATACACCTCTCCACAAAAATTGCTTCGAAACAGTGTTCAAATGCTAAACCTGCAGATGTTGGTTTTAGTGCCTCCAGACATATTTAAATCATGGTATTCATCAAATAACCCCAAAATTGCAGGCTAAAGCCAGACTTTCAAACAGGTGTATCTTATTAACACAGCACCTACCTAGGCCTGGACAACGTATGTCAGCCAAGAGCGACGCCTCAATTCATTCCATCTTCGCTGCCTCCACAGAATCCTTGGCATCAGGTGGCAGGACCGTATCTCCAACACAGAAGTCCTCGAGGCGGCCAACATCCCCAGCTTTTTCACCCTACTGAGTCAGCGGCGCTTGAGATGGCTTGGCCATGTGAGCCGCATGGAAGATGGCAGGATCCCCAAGGACACATTGTACAGCGAGCTCGCCACTGGTATCAGACCCACCGGCCGTCCATGTCTCCGCTTCAAAGACGTCTGCAAACGCGACATGAAGTCCTGTGACACTGATCACAAGTCGTGGGAGTCAGTTGCCAGCGATCGCCAGAGCTGGTGGGCAGCCATAAAGGCGGGGCTAAAGTGTGGCGAGTCGAAGAGACTTAGCTGTTGGCAGGAAAAAAGACAGAAGCGCAAGGGGAGAGCCAACTGCGAAACAGCCCTGACAACCAATTTTATCTGCAGCACCTGTGGAAGAGTCCGTCACTCTAGTATTGGCCTTTATAGCCACTCCAGGCGCTGCTCCACAAACCACTGACCACCTCCAGGCGCTTACCCATTGTCTCCCGAGACAAGGAGGCCAAAGAAGAAGACCTACCTAACGCCTGTTTTCATCCTTTCACCAAAATAACTCCGAGGTCCCTCTGGATGCTGACAAATGTTCTGTGCATTTCCAGAATTACATGTTTTTATGTCCGAGGTTCAGCACTTGGCTTTTTTCTAAATCTTTACTGTCCACAAGCTGCTTGACCATCACAAACAAACTCAAATCTGTCCTCACTTAATATCCAGGCACACAAATACATTTGCCTACTTCCCAACTACAATAGCTCCCCAGGCGGGGCATTAATCCTGGTCATATTCTCTTTTCATGGCTTAGAGATATAGAAGAGAATTAGATTATCAGTAATGAGATCAGCTAACTCAACATAAACTAGAATTGAATCTGGGACCTTCCTGGTCTGTCAGACTCTACCACAATTTAAGCCCGTTGAAGGATCCAACTCTTAAAAAAAAATATATAGGTCCCTAAAGATTAATCTGTTTAACTGGAAGAAAAGAAAAACTTACCAGACTAAAAGCCTCTGTAAAGTTTTTTTATTCGTTCATGGGATGGAAGAGTCAGTGGCAAGGCCAGCATTTGTTGTCCACCCCAGGTTGCCCTGAAGTAGTTTGCGGTCAGGCGTCTTCTTGAACCACTGCAATTCCTCTGGCGTAGGTAAACTCACAGTGCTATTAGGAAGGGAGTTCCAGGCTTTTGACCCAGCGACAGTGAAGGAACAGCAATATAGTTCCAAGTCAGGATGGTGGGTGGCTTGGAGGGGAACTTGCGCCTACAGCCCTTGTCCTTCTAGGTGGGACAGGTTGCGAGTTTAGAAGGTGCTGCCGAAGGAGCCTTGGTGAGTTGCTGCAGTGCATCTTGTAGATGGCACACACTGTTGCCACTGTGCGTCGGTGGTGGAGAAAGTAAATGTTTAAGGTAGTGTATGGGGTGACGATTAACTGGGCTGCTTTGTCCTGGATGGTGTCAAGCTTCTTGAATGTTGTTAGAGCTGCACTCATCCAGGGAAGTGGAGAGTATTCCATCACGTTCCTGACTTGTGCATTAAAGATGGTAGAAAGGCTTTGGGGAGACAGGTGGCGAGTTATTTGTCACAGAGTTCCCTGACGTGCTGTTGCGGCTGCAGTATTTATATGGCTGGTCCTGATAGGTTTCTGGTCAATGGTACCCCTCAGGATGTTGATGGTAGGGGTTTCAGCGACGGTAATACCATTGAACGTCAAAGGGAAATAGTTAGATTCTACTAATATTCAGAAGCCCACCGACTCCCACAGCTACCTTAACTACACTTCTTCACACCCTGCCTCCTGTAAGGACTCCATTCCATTCTCCCAGTTTCTCCATCTCCGATGCATCTGCTCTGATGATGCAACCTTCCATGACGGCGCTTCTGATATGTCTTTTTTCCTCATACTAGGATTCCACCCCACTGTAGTTGACAGGGCCCTCAACTGTGACCGGCCCATTTCCCACACTTCTACCCTCACCCCTTCCCCTCCCTCCCAGAACCACAACAGGGTTCCCCATGTCCTCATTTTCCACCCACCAGCCTCCACATCCAAAGGATCATCTTCCACCATTTCCGCTTTATCTTTCACCACATTAACACACCCTTTGCCTTTGCTCCATGACTTTCTGGTCAGTTATTCTGTGTGACCTTCATTCCTATCAACACCATCCCTTGTGTTATCTTTTGCCCCACCCCTGCTTTACTTGCTTAAAACCTATTACCTTTCTAACCTTTGCCAGTTCTGATGAAAGGTCACGGACCTGAAACGTTAACTCTGCGTCTCTCTCCACAGATGCTGCCAGACCTGCTGAGTATTTCCAGCATTTTCTGTTTTTATTTTAGTTAGATTCTCTCGTTTGAGATGGGTATTGCCTGGCACTTGTGTGACAGAAATGTTACTTTATGTTGGCTGAACATTTTGTTTAGAGGATGAAAATGCCTGCATCATTTTTGATGATCACACTCAACTGCTTCAACATAATTTAAAACATTGTATTATGGAGCTTTTCATTCATTTTCTTTTCAGCCCTCTAACTGCTGTTTGTAGCAATCTTAATCGAGCGACGTATGTAGCCTTCATGCACCCACTTCTACTGAGTGTGTAGAGACCTTTGGAGGGATACTGATCACTTCAATGGAATACAATTTCTCCATTGTGCCAGCCACACTCAACCACATTACCCAAGTGGCTATTGAACACAAGAACTTGGAGCAGGAATAGGCCATTTGGCCCCTCAAGCCTGCTCTGCCATTCCATAAGATCATGGCTGCTCTGATTGTGGCCTCAAATCCACATTCCTGTCTGCCTCCCATAACCCTTGACTCGCCTGTCTATCAAGAATCTTATCTGACTCAGCCTTGAATATATTCAATGACCCAGCCTCCATTGCTCTCTGGGTAAGAGAATTCCACAGACTAATGACTCTCAGAGAAAAAAATTCTCCTCATTTCCGTCTCAAATGGGAGACCCCAAATTTTTAAACTGTGTCCCCTAGTTCTAGTCTCTCCCGTAAGGGGAAACAACCTCCCAGCATCCATTCTGCCACGCCCACTCAGGATCTTGTATGTTTCAATAATATCACCCCTCATTCTTCTAAACTCCATTGACTATAGGCCCAACCTGCTCAACCTTTTCTCAAAGATAACACCTTCATCCCAGAAATCAGTCGAGTGAACCTTCTCTGAACTCCTTCGAAGGCAATTATATCCTTTCTTAAGTAAGGAGACCAAAACTGTACACAGTACTCCAGATATGGGGCTGGATTTTACATTGGGCAGACGGGAGCTAGCCACCAACTTTTCAGTCGGTGGCGAACCCTTCTGCCTAGCCTGGGGATCCGTCCCGCATTTTACGGGTCCCCAGGCTTTAAGTGTTCCAAGGCGGGACTTCCTGTCCCGCCTCATTGAGCTGCCAGCCAAATCAGCAGGCCGGCAGCTCTTAGTCCCAGCAGCGCCACAGGGAGTGATGGCCACTGCTGGGACTGCAGCCCAGCCGACAGCGGATGAAGACATGGAGCCAGGATGTCAACTGAGTTTTGGTTGTCTCGCCAGGGTTAATTCATCGGGACAAAAACAAGAAATGCTGGATTCACTCAGCAGGTCTGGCAGCATCTGTGGAAAGAGAAGCAGAGTTAACGTTTCGGGTCAGTGACCCTTCTTCGGAACTGACAAATATTAGAAAAGTCACAGATTATAAACAAGTGAGGTGGGGGTTGGGCAAGAGATAACAAAGGAGAAGGTGCAGATTGGACTAGGCCACATAGCTGACCAAAAGGTCACGGAGCAAAGGCAAACAATATGTTAATGGTGTGTTGAAAGACAAAGCATTAGTACAGATTAGGTGTGAATATACTGAATATTGAACAGCAGCAAGTGCAAACCTGAAGAAAAACAACCTGAAAAAAACAGTGGGTAAGCAAACTGAACAAACTAAGATGAAATGAAATAAATGCAAAAAAAGATTGTAAAAAATGTAAAAAGGAATGTAAAAAAAAAGGAAGAAAAAATAACTAAAAATGAATGTAAAGTGGGGGGTTGTCATGCTCTGAAATTATTGAACTCAATGTTCAGTCCGGCAGGCTCTAGTGTGCCTAATCGGTAGATGAGATGCTGTTCCTCGAGCTTGCGTTGATGTTCACTGGAACACTGCAGCAATCCCAGGACAGAGATGTGAGCATGAGAGCAGGGGGGAGTGTTGAAATGGCAAGCAACCGGAAGCTCAGGGTCCTGCTTGCAGACTGAGCGGAGATGTTCCGCAAAGCGGTCACCCAGTCTGCGCTTGGTCTCCCCAATGTAGAGGAGACCACACTGTGAGCAGCGAATACAGTATACTACATTGAAAGAAGTACAAGTAAATCGCTGCTTCACCTGAAAGGAGTGTTTGGGGCCTGGGATAGTGAGGAGAGAGGAGGTAAATGGGCAGGTATTACACCGCCATCGGGCCCTGGCAAGGCAAGGGTCGTCGTTAGGCAGGAAGGGGAGGGGGTGTTGGTTCCTGGGGGCAATCTTCAATTGGGCACCCTGTGCCCAGTTTTCAGGGCCCAACCCCTAGCTTTTACCTGGCAGCCTTTCCCGACTCCAGGATGCCCGTTTGCCACGCATAAGATCAGCGTGGAAGCGAGCAAAGGCCCTTAACTGGCCATTAATTGGCAACAAGGGCCTTGATTGGCCTGGGGCAGGAGACCTGCTTTTCGCTACCCACCCCCCTACGTACTGTGGGGCAGACGTGGGAGCGGGTCAGGAAGGCCTACCGGAGCCTCCCATTCCATTTTACGTCATCCCCCCGCCACCATCCAGCTCGTTGGGATGGCGTAAATTTCCAGCTATTATCTAAGGCCCTGTGCAGATGTAGCAACACTTACGTATTTTTATACTCGATTCCCCTTGCCATAAATGCCAACATTCCACTTGCCTTCCTAATCACTTGCTGTACCTGCATACTAACGCTGTTATGTACCAGGACACCCAGATCCCTTTGTACACTTGAGTCATGCAGTGTCTCTCCATTCAAATAATATACTGTTTTTCTATTCTTCCAGCCAAAGTGGACGAGTTCACATTTTCCCACATAATACTCAATCTGCCAAATCTTTGCCCACTCACTAAACCTACCCAAATCCCTTTGCAGACATTTTGTGTCTTCCCTCCACTATTTAGTATAAAGACCTCTCTACCGCCCAAGTTATACGGCTTGCCAGAATACTGGCCCCAGCACGGTTCAGGTGAAGACCATCCCAACCATACAGCTCCCACTTTCCCTAGTACCGGTGCCAGTGCCCCATGAATCGAAACCCATTTCTCCCACACCAATCTTTGAGCCACACATGCAACTCTCTGATCTTATTTACCCCATGCCAATTCGCTCGTGGCTCAGGTAGCAATCTAGAAATAATCACCTTTGTGTTTCTGCTTAATTTAGCTCCTAGCTGCTCATATTCCCCAAGCAGAACTTCTTTCCTAATCCTATCTATGTCATTGGTACCCACCTGGATCATGACATCTGGTTTCTCCCCCTCCCACTGCAAGTTCCTCTCCAGCCCTGAGCACATATCTCGAACCCTGGTACCAGGCAGGCAACACAGCCTTCTGGACTGACTCGCTCGGCTGCAGAGAACTGCATCTATCCCAAGGTATATTGTCCCTTACTACCACTACATTTATATTTAGGCTGTGGTTGCGGACACTGCAACCACTAGGTGGCACAGTACCAGCACATGTGCAAATGCAGACTCTTCCACTGAAACGTCACTGTCTGCAACGTTCAGGCTGCTGCCAGGATTAAAGATGGCACTGCTCAACTTATCACAGAAAAACAGGACAGAACTCTGGTATGACACTACCATTGAAATTTGGAATGTAAAGCAACTTTCTATAGGACGGTAAAGTCAACATTTACACTTTGAAGCTTTTGAACAAAATAACTGAATTTCTGCAACCCCCATTCTCCCAATCCATACATTCACACGCTACAGCCTCGCCGTTTTCCCCCTCCCTCAGCCGCTCTCTCTGGACCTCGCCACTGCTTCCCTCCTTCCCCTCCACTGATTGTTCCCCCCTGCCACCCTGTTCTCCAGCCACCTGCTCCCCCCCACCCTACTCCTTAGATGCTAGCTGCAGGCTGTACCACTTCCCACCTCTCAGCTGGGGGGGGGGGGGGGGGAGCGGGGAGCAAGCGGCTTCAGAGTGGGATGGGGTGGGAGCAAGTGGCCAGAAAGCTGGGGGGGGGGGGGGGGCCAGTTGGGAGGAGGGGGAGAAAGCGTTGAAGCCTGGAGCGAGTGGCCAAGAGGGGACAGCGGCCACTGGGGCAGCAGTAGCCGATGGGGGTGAAGCGGGCGAGGCAAGCGAGTCACTGCGCACGTGCCAATTAGTCCTGGCAAGACGTAGGCTGCATATGCGCAGCGTCTCACTGAGCGCAGGAGACCGTTTGCACACGTGCGCAGCTTGGAGCACTCTGATGACGTCAGCGGGCGGCTGCGTTGTCAGGAGTCACTTTGTTCTATCTACTCCCCCCCATTTGGATGGCTCTCTGTACCACAATGCCATGGTCAGTTCACTCAACCGCCCTGCAGCCTCTGTTTTTGACCAAGAATCTTGAACCAGTTGGACAATTACAAGGGCTGAGGCTCCTCCAGTGCTACCTTCTCAGTTCCCATAACTGCCTCATTCACAGTCACACCCTCCTGTCCCTGACCACAGACAAAATCAGAACACCTTAGTCTAAGCGGAATGACTGCCTTCTGGAACAAATCATGCAGGTAATTTCCCCCTCCCTCATGAATCAGTGTCCAAAGCTTAGCCTCCAGCTCATTTACTCTGAACCAATGTTTCTTCAGCCGCAGACACTTACTGCAGATGTGGTTGCCGTGGATCATACTGGCATCCATCAGTTTGCACATATAACAGCTACAACACAACACCTGCCCTGCCAACCTTATTGTGTTTCAATTAATTATTTTCTTAATTAGATTTTAATTAATGCCTCTAGGCCTGCTTGTGCTTATATTATTATTTCAATTGTTACATTTAGCCCGATTAAAATTCCCCAGTTTAGGGAAGAGAAAAAAAAAGAGAAAATACTCACCAACCACTTGCCTTCTTTCCAGTTATGTCACACTTCCATTTTCTTTACAATGCTCTGAACGCACAGACTCGCCCCCCCCCCCCCCAAGCTCTTCAAACTATTGCTCAGGTGTGCTGCAGGCCAACACATTTCAGTCAATGTGTCGGATAATTTTATAGTCTTTGGAAATTGGGTAATATGTACTTTGGCAATAATTTATGAAGAACACTTTGTATGCACTTAAGTACAAAGGCAACTATTATTCTATTAAAAAATCCATGTACATGTCCAGATAATACAGATACAAACCAGTCCTAAAATGCTGTACACCTCTGAGCTGCGGCCTAAAACTAACAAGTGCACTTCAATCCCTAACCAAACAACTGATCACTGAATGACTCGAGCCTGTTTAAGGGCACAAAGTGTAACTATTAAAATGGACAAAGTTTATCTTTACCAGAATGATGCACTGTTATCAGATGGCGTAATCCTTCTATTCTTAAAAAACATCTTCTGACTTAACATTCACATGTTCAAGCAGATTCATGCAATAATAGCTTCAAAAATTAATCCAAAAAATATCAAAATGCAATGAGCCAAACGCACAGTATTACATTTTTGTTTTCCCTATTTTGTTTCTGTGATCCTCAAGACTTATGAGCAAAATCTCCAATGTAGAAGGAAGGTTTTTCAAGTGAACCAACAGTCAGTATATGCAGAGATAAACAAACATGTACAAAAATTTCCCAACCACCATTTTCCCAAATAGAATATTATGACCAGTGAAGGATAACATTTTGCAGTACAAATTCAATTTTTCACTAAGGCAAAATAGACCAGCAAGATTCAAATGATTTCATTTTGTTCCGAAAACAATACCAGAAAGCAGATGCTTACCTTCTTCCTCCACAACACTACCACCACCTCAGTGTATATGTCAATGAAACGCTCACCCATGCCTGGACTATATGAATGCTCTCCTGGCGAGCCTCCCATCCTTTACTCTCCACAAACTGCAGCTCATCCAATATTCTACTGTCTCTGAACCTGCACCATATTCCACTCACCAATCACCCCTGTACTCACTGACCTACTTTGACTCCCAGTCCCCCAATTCCTTAAATTTAAAATTTACATCATGTTTAAATTGTTTCAGGCCTCACCCCTATCTCTGTAACCTCCTCCAGGCTTATAACATCACTCAAACGCTCTACTTCTCCAATTCTAGTTTCTTACGCATCCTCCCACCATTTTACACGGCCATGTCTCTGTAAAGCATCTTGGCATGTTTTTCTACATAAATGGTACTATATAAAATGCAAGTTGTTTTAATCTATCATAAATATAAATCTTACACAAGTCTTTTTTGAGCATATAAATATTAGGAAGCCCATTCTGCTCTCCTTCTCTACCACCTATGAAAAGTTCACTAAATTATATTCCTAAAAAAAAAAATCATATTCCAGGCAGAATTGCATTAATCTAGGGCTCTTCAACCTGGAGTTACAAGCAAAAAAAGACAAATTGGCAGATCCATTATGATCCCATCCAGGATGGATTCAGAACATAAAACAAATGATCCTTTGACAACACGGTGCACTTTAAGCAACCAGCTAACATTCCACCTTAAAATAAATATAAATGGAATATAATAGCTTCCAAAAAGAAGATGGAGCAACCCATACAAAATCTAACTTTAAAGCAAACATGCAAATTAAAATTTGTCTGCTCAGTTGAGTATTCAGCCAGGCATGAAAAGGTTTTTTTTGAAAAAAAAAAGTTAGGTCAACATTAAGTACAATATGAAGAGATCTCTATTATACTGGTTTGCTATATTTGGCAAGGAAATTGAGCTTCACATTTTACTAACTAGATTCTCATCCATCAGCATAGCAGGCAGATATGCAGCATCATGGTCAGTGCAAGAATATAAACCCTTCTATATTTTGGAAACTTTCTAAACTGAATATTAGAAAATTGTAGAAAGCAATCAAATCCATTTTTGGAGATGCTCACCATGTGACTTTGAAAGCTGAAAAGTCTTTCAGTGCTTCAAAATGTAAAAAGCTGAGGATTTACTCTCATAAAACCCATTATTATTTCAACAGAATTGTATGCAAACAAAATACAAGCATTGGTACACCAAGAATAGTATCAAATGCTCATCACAACATTGTAAACACTGATACACTGACTGGAAGTGTTGCACTACCATTTACATGCGGACAAGGCAATGACATTCTGCAAAAAGGTGGTAAAGCCAGCTGTCATTACAAGTTAAAGATATGCTATAGTCTAGACTACTAACACTTGCTATAACCATTGAAAAATCATGATCCAAAAGTTACAAAATCAGAGGCGTGGGGAAGGAAGGCCTGAATGGAATGGGGTGCAATAATAAATGTGAAAATACATCCATGGGTGAGAACTTTACAGGCCTTTGATCAGTTTAGGTACTCATGATATAGTTTGTTGATTCAACCTTAAAATGGTTTTATTGACAGCCAAATAATTACAAGCATCACTGGAGTTTCAGTAAAGTACAAGGGCTAGATTTTTTCAAATTAAAATTCTTTGTGAAAAAACACCCAATATTACATAATTATGTATTTTATCCTTAAAACTGGAGAGAGCATTAAGATAAAGTGTAGGCATTTTCAGGTCTCTCAAAAGCAGTCATGCTGGTGGGAGGAATTTAAAAAGTGATTAGGTTATTAGACAAGAAACCTAACGCACAGTACTAAAGTCCACTGGTTTGAGTACAATTCCCATACTCTCAATAAGGCTGATGACGAGATGGCATATTGTAGTATGTTAATTCTGATATAGTTACAAACGATATACAGATGAATAAAGTGTAATGGAGATGTTTATCATAAAGCATATTAAACTATGATTTTGATACAGTAGCCTTAGTTTGTTGCTTTATATTCTATATTCATTCAATCATTACACTTGAGAAAAAAAACTAAGGTTGCTATGTAAATGCAAATTATCAGAACATCTCAAATCATTCCACAATCAATTAATTATTCTTGAAGTCTAACAAATGTTGTGGTGTAACCAAATGTGCCAATAAATTATGCGCAACAAGGCCCCAAAATAGTTAATAAAATGAGTGATTTTTCAGTGGTGTTGTTGCAGGGAGATTTACGGCATGTGTTCAGGTAATTCAGGTAAGTTAAATCATAAAACTGGAGCATTTGTAGAACCGGAGAAGCAACTCAACTTTAAATGCCAAAACAACATTTGTTTTAGAGTGTCTTTCAAAAGTACCTCAAGGATCAGATCAAAAATGTTGCTGAAATTTGTTTATGTAATTATTCAGGACCAGGAAACTAGAAAAAGTAATAATCCATCTAATAACATCCCCCAATGCACTAGTCAAGTCTACCTGCCCCACCTGCATTCCATTACAGCAAAATTTCAGAACACATTATTGGTCACATTCAAGCATATTGTAAACAAAAAGACTTTAGGTAAAATATATAAGCTCAATTATAAATACAAATCCCTAACCAAAATGGGTTGTATGAAACAAGTAAGCGTGGTCCAAGTACTTTTTAAATAGGCACCAGCACTACACAAATAATTCATTGAAAAGGTATACAAAAAGTTTTATTGGAACAAAATTATTCAAAAGTTCAAGTCCAAAATATGTTTTAATATCATTTTAATGGTTCTATCCATCGGAAATTTGTCCACAGTTGCAGTGGTCCAACCAATTTCAATGGAACTGGTTATCTGGTGCTCACTACATTGCTGTTTTGGGATCTTGCTGTGCAGAAATTGGCTGCCGCTTTTCCTACATTACATGAGTGACTACCCTTCAAAAAGTATTTCATTGGCTGCACAGCATTCTTGGAAGCCCTGAAGTCGTGAAAGGCACATCAATTATTTGTGAAGTACAGCACAGAATACAAAAATACTATTATTGGTGTACCCATTCAGGTCATAGTAAGTTCATCAACAAAAAACTTCTGCGTGTGTGTACAAGGCAACATGTATGCAGAGCATTCCAGTCTATCAACACGTAAAGCTAGGAGCATGCAATCAGGACCTACACTTCTCTCATATTTTAAAATTTATGAAGCATTAAAACACAACTTCACATTGGAGTAATGGTACAGCTGTTGCAAACTTCTACCAATGTGAGTCAGCCTTCTGCATGGGGTCTTTGCTTTAACGTACTGTTTATCCCAAGTGCAAATCTTACTCTGGAGTTATACCAACACTTTCACACCAATGCCCACATGAACGGTTTGTGTCAAATGCAGAAGTCACAGCTTAAATCTAGCTGAAATGTTTCTATAATTAAATATTATGTGACAATTTCATTCACTAAACCTACTGTCCCAGAAAATACCTTCCAGTAATATTCTTTTCCTGACAGATCTCTATCTTTATCTGATTACTCTTGTGAACTTCAAAATTATAAGTTCAACTTGTAGACTGCAAAATACTTCTGAAATCCATATGCCAACAGTAAACATGGCACAAAAACAATTGATGAAACTAATGCAAGTTAAGCAGTTCTTCAGGCAAACTAATAACACAGCTACAATTTAAAGATTTGATCTGCATCAAATGCAAACCTATCTGAAAACTACGAAACAGAACCACATATGTCACTCCATAGCATGTTGATGTAGCAGTTTTTCATCTCTTTCCTGTTTTATAAATAATTTGCATGCAAGCTATTAAGTCCATTCTCTCCCATGCTCTATTGGAGTAAGCGCATTTATTACTTGCTCTCCCCATTCCCTCTCCTTTTGCAGTTTGTCATTAATTATAATTTCCCAAAGTACAATTTACACCTAACAAATTAACCTGTCTTTTCTCTTGACAGATGCTGACAAATCCATTGTGTACTTCCAGCATTTTGCTTTTTATTTCATACTTCAGCATTAATTATCTATTCAATATGATGTAATTGCAAGAAAATGCCGAAAGTCAAAACACCTTCACAATGCCAAAGGGAACCCGCTATATAATACCTACAGTAAATCAGCACCATATTAAGAATCTTATATCATTATGACAACATTTAGTATTGGAATTTTGTTCCTGCCAATCACCACTGAGGGTGCATAAACCCCCAATAGATAGATTTTGTTTGGCAAGAGTATTAATGGATATAGAACCAATGGAGTTAAGATACAGATCAGCCAAGACCTTAATTGAATGGTGGACAGGCTAGAGAGGACAAATGGCTTACTCCTGTTCCCATATTCATAAAGCTTTAGGAATAGCTATAATGGGGAACCAAGGGTCTAGCAGGAATGAGGAACTTAAGAAAATCAATATAATAAAGAAATAGCACTGGAGAAATGAATAGGACTAAATGGCGATAAATCCCCTGGGCCAGACAATCTACATCCTCGGGTTTTTAAAAGAGATAGCTGCAGCGATAGTGAATGCATTGGCTTTGATATTCCAGAATTCCCTAGATTCTCGAACAGTTCCGAAGGATTAGAAGGTGGCAAACATAACCAACCCTGCTATTTAAGAAAGGAGAAAGAGAGAAAACAGGGAACTATGGGCAAGTTAGCCTATCAGTAGTAGGCAAAATGCTAGAATCCATTATTAGGGATGTGATAATAGGGCCCTTAGAAAATCATATGATGATGCAGCGTCACAATTTATGAATGGGAAATCATATTTGATAAATTGTTACATTTTTACAAGAATACAACTAGTAGGTTGGATAAGGGGAAACCAGTGGATGTAGTGTACCTGTATTTTCAAAAAACGTGCGATCAGGTGCCACACAAGAGGTTATTACACAAAATTGGGACTCATTGGATTGGGGGTAATATATTAGCATGGATTGAGGATAAGTTGATGGACAAAAACAGAATAGGAATAAACGGGACATTTTTGGGTTGGAAGGCTGTATTTAGTGTGGTACCGAAAGGATCAGAATTTGGGCCTGAACTATTTACAATCAGCATTAATGACTTACATGAGGGACTGAGAGTAGCGTTTCAGAGTTTGCCTATGGTACAAAGCTAAGTGTGAAAGTAAACAGTGAGGATTACACAAAGAGGTTGCAATGGGATATAGACAGGTTAATTGAGTTGGCAAGAACATGGCAGATGGAATACAATGTGATGTGTGAAGCTATCCACATTGGTAGAAAAAAGCAGCATATTGTTTGAATGATGAGAGATTGGGAAATATTTGCATTCAGAGAGACTTGGGTGTCCTTGTACATGAATAACAGCAAGTAATTCGGAAGACAAATGGTACGTTAGCTTTTCTTACAAAGGGATTGGAATATAAGAGTAAAGAAATCTTACTCCAATTATACAGGCCACACGTGGAGTAGTGAGTGAAGTTTACCTAAGGAGGGGCATGCTTGCCCTTGAAGGAGTGAAACAAAGGCTTACTACACTGGTTCCTGGGATGAGGTGATTGTCCTATGAGGAGAGATTAAGTAGACGAGGCTTACATTCCCTAGAGTTTAGAAGCATAGAGGGTGATCTAATGGAGACATATAAAAATCTTAAGGGGCTTGACAGGGTAGATGCTGAGAAAATGTTTTCTCAGGCTGGGGAGTCGAGAACACAGCGTCACAGTCAGCCATTTAGGACTCAGACGAAGAGAGATTTCTTCATTCAAACGGTTGTGACTCTTTGGAATTCTCTACCCCCAGTCATTGAGTATATTCAAGACAGACAATAGATTTTTTAGGTACTAGGGGAATTAAGGGATTACAGGAACAGTGCAAGAAGGTGGAATTGAAGTAGATCAGCCATGAATGGCAGAGAAGGCTGGAAAGGCCAAATGGTCTACTCCAGCTCCTATATATGTTCTTAACAAAATACCCCCCCCCCCCCACCCACCAATTCTGCATTCCCATTTAACCCCCAACTCAGAGTATCAATTACTACAGATGCACATCTACCAGACTAGCAAATCAAAAATATATTTTCTTCTAAGCACTTACTGTTTCGGTTTGATATCTCACTATAACGATGCAGTAAAATTAATCATATTTTGACGCAACAAACTTGGAAGTGCGCGTTAACAGAGGGTGAAAGAGCTGCGTCTGATTGCACATCAGTTTATACAGTATTGCAATACTGAACATTGTATCGACAGGAGAACGAACGAGGAAATAAGTGTCCTGAATGCATTTTATGATTTTATTGTCGTTGATCACTCACCAAAACTTTATTTTCCACTTTGTCGCCTTTGACTTCGAGTTTCACCTTCTTCTTCAAGATGATTTTAATCTTCCTCCCGATAACATCCCTGACGCTCTCTGTGAAATAGTAAGAGATCGCTAAATAAAAAAAGTCGCTCATTTTCCATGTCGTGACCTTAGAAATCAATTGCGATTTGCTCTTTCATTTGTCTTTTTCGAAGTAACCTGACTTGCCCGCCCTTGCTTAATTCCATACATAAGCAAGATCGAATTCTTAAGTCACCAAGAACATGACAAACTCCGATTAAAACACATGAAATATTAACCATACTCAAAAATAGGGAGTATAGTTAGGTTAATACGACACAAGTGGATAAACAAACGCACGGTCTATCCTCTGGATAGCACGACAGAAAACATATATATATATATATAAGCCCCACTAAAAATTAAAATCTATACAATTCCAGTCAGCTTGTCTGCTTTCCCATCGACATAAAACATCGCCCCGTTTGTCCTTTCGAAACCTGAACTGGCTCCTTACCTAGCAGCTCTTTCGGAACCTCGGAAGCGTCTTCGCTCATATTTTCCAGTAAAGGACGCGGGGCTGCTGTGTGAAAGTTGGCTTGTACTGGTTGCTTGTAGGCGTTGTGAAGAACGCTCGGCGGTTACATTATCGCCCAGTTATATTGTTGCTATGTCTCAGTATTCCACAATGTAGCCTTTTCTCTCTCTCTCTCTCTCTGTCTGTCCTTGGGTTGTTCCTCCTGGTGAACGCTCCACTTGCTTTTCGTTTGCCTTCCTCGCCTGTAGATGCCTCAGTGACTGGCTTTACTACTGTCCAAACCCTCGCCCCTCTACCAGCATCTTACACCTCCAGCCATTCACATTGATCGCAGACAGGTCTAGGCGGAAGGACAAAACCGCAACACTCCACCCCCTCAGCTCGCGAGATCTTGTCATGGCCGGAAATCCCCGAATCCCTCAACACTTCACACATACACACACAAAAGGCGTCTCCCGAGTGGGAGCAGAGACAGCCGCAAATCAGTGCACTCAGTCTCCTGGGCCTTTCTGAAAGGGAGGACGTCGCCACCTGCTGTTCTGGCACTCCCTGTAACAACAGCTTTTTGGTTAAAATGATTAATCATTGTTAATGGTTGTTCAATAATAACCGCAATTAATTTAAAATAAATTGTATTTTAAAGAGAAATCTTGATCTAAAATCTTCACTGAACTGAGGTGTTTAGATACAATTCGTTGAGCCTGTTACAAAATTGAAGCCTCCATGAGAAATTAAACCTATGAATTTCGCTGCCTTGTAGTGTTCGATCTGTCCATTGAAACGTGTCGGAAAGGGATTGGAGGGTATGGTGTTAAATATAGACAGAGAGCAACTATGCAGGTTACTTCTGTGCTCTTGGGGCCATAGATCTGTGCCATTAATGGGAAGCAACTGCCTAAGCTTGAATAAGTCTAAGTGTCTTGGGGAGAGGTGGGGAAAGTTTTGCAGCGCTTACCTGCAGGAGATCTGTAAATGACGTGGAATCCATGAAGGGTTGCCAACTCTCCAGGATTGTCTTGGTATCTCCAGGAATTAACTAATCTCCAAGACAATGTTACAGACAACCCATGAGAAATATCATAGAACCAATAATAATGTTTTTTAATTTTCTTTGAACACTTATTTATTAGCTATAAAAATATACATGAGAAAAGAAGCTGTTTCACTGATTATCAGAAATGATTCCATCAGGTAATGAAGAGTCTATACATATTTTGATTAGCATCCAACAGACATGTCAGGTGACCAATACTGAGGTTGCAGCTGGCATGCTTGAGGGGAGGATGTCATGTGATGAAACCTCCAGGTATACTCAAGCAGTTAGCAACCTTAAATCCATGATAATGCAGATTGTACAAGGTTTATGAAGAAATGGTTTTGATGAATCTTCAGTCTGTGTTTCCTATGTACATGGGAATGGGTATGTTGCCCATGGATGTTCTTAAATCATGCATAGAAACATAGCCAATAGGAACAGGAGTAGGCCATTTGGCCCTTCAAGCCTGTTCCGCCATTCATTATGATCATGGCTGATCATCCAACTCAGTAACCTGTTGCCGCTTTTGCCCCATATCCTTTGATCCTTTTAAACCCAAGAGCTATATCTAACTCCTTATGAAAACATACAATGTTTTGGCCTCAACTGCTTTCTGTGGTAGCGAATTCCACAGGTTCATCTCTCTCCTCATCTCAGTCCTGAAAGGTTTACCCCGTATCCTTAGACTATGACCCCTGGTTCTGGATTCCCCCACCGTCGGGAACATCTTTCCTGCATCTATCCTGTCAACTCCTGTTAGAATTTTATAGGTTTCTATGAGATCCCCCCTCACTCTTCTGAACTCCAGCGAATATAATCCTAATCGACTCAATCTCTCCTCAGACGTCAGTCCTGCCATCCCAGGAATCAGTCTGGTAAACCTTTGCTGCACTCCCTCTATAGCAAGAACATCCTTCCTCAGATAAAGAGACCAAAACTGCACACAATATTCCAGATGTGGCCTCACCCTGCATATAGGCAGCCTAGGCATTTATAATATTCATGTAAGTATGGCATTGAATGGGCACCATGTGGAATTTCTGTTGTCATTTCCCTCACCTCACTGTTTTCATTTGAATTTATTTTTTTTTGTTATAAAATCAGCTTGACTGGTACATCTGTCCTTTGGAAGATACTTTTTCACCGCCTTGCTTCTAAACAGGACCTCTTGGTTTGACAACCAATGAACATTATTTTGTGCATTTATTGTCCAGGTAGCAACCAATAACAAATATGGATAAATTAGCTATTCATAATTAGACCAGGATAGTGTGGGAATTGTAGTTTATCACTACAACAAGTACGCCCCCATCATTTTCTATGCCATTTTACAAGAATATTAATCGAAGTTGTTGTATCTCCTGCAATATAATTGTTTCTATGGAATTTTCTTCCATGCAGAGCTTGAAATCCACTTTTTCAGCAATCCCCTTGTACTGTGATGATATAAGTTACAGCTACCGCTAGTAAGAGCACCACAACATAACCTTGAATTTCATAAGTGAAATCTGGACGCTGTGGCAGGCAAGAAGAATTAATATTGGCTGAATACCACTATACAGTCAGCAGCAGTAAATTTTTCGCAGCTTTGGCTTCCAGATTGGCAGATGTTGAATCTTATTGATCCTGGGTCATTCTCTTGATGCCAGTACCTACTCACAAACATAGGAAAACTGTGGACAAATGCCAGCTGGTCCATCAAGTCTGTTCCAGTCAGTCTTATTGCAGCTAGGCAACATGACCCACAGTGCTCCCCAATCACAACCAATCATGTAACCTCCTTGTAGAGTCAAAAAGAACACATTTAAAAAGTAGCTTAGGTCAATTTTTAAAAAAAGAATACTGGGAAATTCCTCTTCATAAGAGAAGCTCAGTATCTGGTACAAAATGAAACCTCTCCAGGAGGAAGATTAGTAACTGTAACTTTTCATTGGAGTGATTTGTATTGGGCGAAGGAATAACTCTACACTATCCTTCACCTTTTAAAGTTTAAAATTTGTAGCAGCACCTGCAATCAATGATGTTATAAAATCATACAGTCATATCACTGGGTACCGCTCTGCTTGTAAACCTGATAAAACGTCTTGTACTACAGTGAGCCAGTTGACAGTCTTCCATTTAAACACCTGATTGTGAACAGATAACACCAGTTGGTGCAAAAAAAAACAATGGTATTAGCAGCAAAATTGTCACATTCATGACTTTTTATTTCCAAAATATACTTTATTCATAAAAATCTGTAAAAAAAAAATACATTATAAAACAGTTCCAAACAGCACCAAGTCAAAAAATACAAAGAGTGCAAAGGAGATCAGTTTCCTTCAATACAGGAGTGAGTTGCCTCACAACCCTTTCATTTCATTTTTCATGCCATGTACATTTTACAGCAAACAAATATTTTCCAGATACAGTTCGAGGGGTTTTCCATGGATCCAGCCCCTCAGTTCAACTTGGTGGGGGGACCTTACACAGTGGTCTTTCCCCATTGAGCCTTTGCTGCGGCTGCCCCAAGCTTTAGTGCGTCCCTCAGCACGTAGTCCTGGACTTTGGAATGTGCCAGCCTGCAACATTCGGTCGTGGACAACTCTTTGCGCTGGAAGACCAGCATGTTTTGGGTAGACCAAAGGACGTCTTTCACCGAGTTGATAGTCCTCCAGCAGCAGTTGATGTTTATCTTGGTCTGTGTCCCTGGGAACAGCCCGTAGAGCACAGACTCCAGTGTTACAAAGCTGCTTGGGATGAACCTCGACAAAAACCACTGCATCTCTTTCCACACCTGCTTTGCAAAGACACATTCCAGGAGGAGGTGGGCAACCGTCTCTTCCCCAACACAGCCACCTCGAGGGCATTGTGCGGAGGGGGTGAGACTTCGGGCGTGCAGGAAGGATCTGACGGGGAGGGCTCTTCTCACCACCAGTCAAGCTACATCTTGGTGCGTGTTTGAAAGTTCTGGTGATGAGGCATTCCGCCAAATAACTTTGGCGGTCTGCTCGGGGAACCATCAGACAGTATCCACCATCTCCTTTTCCCGTAGGGCCTTGAGGACATTCCGTGCAACCCACTGCCTGATGGATTGGTGGTCAAAGGTGTTTTTCCGCAGAAACTTTTCCACGAAGGATAGGTGATATGGCACGGTCCAACTGGATGGAGCATTCCGCGACAATGTGACCAGGCCCATCCTTTGCAACACCGGGGACAGATAGAACCTCAACACGTAGTGACACTTGGAGTTTGCGTACTGGAGGTCTACACACAGCTTGATGCAGCCGCACACGAAGATAGTCATCAGGATGAGGGCAATGTTGGGTACATTTTTTCTGCCCTTATCCAGAGGTTTGAACATCGTGTCCCTCCGGACCCGGTCCATTTTGGATCCCCAGACGAAGCGGAAAATGGCTCAGGTGACCGCCACAGCGCAGGAGAGGGGTATGGGCCAGACCTGCGCCACATACAGCAACGTGAGCGCCTCGTACCTGATGACCAGGTACTTACCCATAATGAAGAGAGATCACTGCTCCCACATGCACAGCTTATGTTGTACCTTGGCTACTCGCTCATTCCAGGTTTTGGTGCATGCCCCGGCCCTTCCGAACCATCTCCCCAGCACCTTCAGTTAGTCTGACCTAACAGTGAAGGGGACAAAGGATCGGTCAGCCCAGTTCCCAAAGAACATGGCCTCGCTCTTGCTGTGGTTTACTTTGGCTCCCAAGGCCAGTTCAAACTGGTCGCAGATGCTCATCAGTCTGCGCACAGACAGCGGATCCGAGCAGAAGACGGCGACGTCATCCATGTACAGGGAGGTTTTAACCTGAGTGCATCCACTGCCTGGGATTGTCAACCCTCTTATGCTCGCATCCTTCCTGATAGACTCAGCAAAGGCTTCAATACAGCAAACAAACAAGACCGGGGAGAGAGGACAGCCCTGTCTGACTCCAGATTGGATCGGGAAACTTTCTGATTCCCACCCATTGATTGAGACTGCGCTACTGGTGTTTGTGTAGAGCAGTTTGATCCAATTGCAGATTCCTTCCCCAAACCCCATTTTGGAAAGCACGTCCATCATGTAGGTGTGCGATATCCTGTCAAAAGCCTTCTCCTGGTCCAGGCTGATGAGGCAGGTGCCCACCTTCCTGTCCCGTACATAGGCGATCATATCCCTGAGTAGCACGAGACTATCGGAGATCTTCCTGCCAGGTACAGTACAGGTCTGATCAGGGTGGATCACCAACTCCAGAGCAGGCTTGACTCAACTGGCTATGACTTTGGACAGAATCTTGTAGTCAACATTAAGCAGTGAGATGGGCCTCCAATTTCTGATTTCAGCCCTCTCCCCCTTCTGCTTGTAGATGAGGGTGATGATGCCTTTCCTCATGGATTCTGACATGCTGCTGGCCAGGAGCATACTCTCATATACTTCCAGCAGGTCCGGGCCGACCCAGTCCCACAGGGCCCAATACAACTCAACCGATAAGCCATCACTTCCAGGAGATTTACTCGTCTCGAAGGACTTGACGGCCTTTATCAGCTCGTCCAGAGTTAGCGGCTTGTCCAGTCTCTCCCTCATGCTGTCATCTAAGACCTCTGTGATAGATGACAGGAATTACTGGGAGGCTCTGCTGTCTGTGAGCTTCACGTCATACAGCCCAGCATAAAAGGATTTGCTGATCCTTAGTATGTCGGACTGCAAAGACGTTACCGAGCCATCCTCTTCCTTCAGGCTGCTGATCACTGAGCTCTCTCTGTGTACCTTTTGGAAGAAGTAACGCAAGCACGTCTCATCCTGCTCAATGGAGCAGACTCTGGACCGGAAGATGATCTTGGAGGCCTCCTTGGCAAAGAGCGAGGCCTGCTGGCTTTTCACCTCATGGAGGTCCTCCTTGACCTCAACCCCCATCGACTGCAGTTGGAGCAGATTTTGCATACTTTTCTGGAGTCGGGACATTTCCCTCTCTCTCTCTCTCGCCCTCTAAACACCTTTTGAGGATAAAGAACCTCTTGATGTTCTTCTTGATCGCTTCCCACCAGTGAACTGGAGACGCAAAGAGGGGTTTCATGGTTCTCCAACCTTTGTAATCCCTTTTGAGTTCCTCAACGTTCTCTGGGGTTAGCAGTGTAGCATTGAGCTTCCATATCCCCCTGCCAACCCGCTGGACATTCTGTAAGTGACAGTCAGCCAGTAAGAGGCAGTGGTCGGAGAAGAACACCGACTTGACGTTGGTGGATCTGACCGTGACAGCACGGGACACAAACAGGAAGTCAATCCTGGAACGGGCAGACCCATCCGATCTTGACCAGGTGTATCTACGCTGCGCTCCGTCTGCAGGTTTGCTGAAGACGTCGTGCAGTTTGGCATCTTTTACTGTTTCTATTAGGAGTCTGGACGTAATGTCCAGTTTGCTGTCATCTCTGCCAGATCGTCCAGCTGCATCGATGATGCAGTTGAAGTCACCGCCTAGGATGATCAGCCTGGACGTCGCCAGCAGAAGTGGGAGCTGCTGGAAGACAGTCAGCCACTCGTTGCATTGAATCGGGGCATACACGTTGATCAACCGGAGCAGAGCATTGTTGTACATTACATCTACTACGAGGAGGCGACCGCCCACCACCTCCTTAACTTCGGAGATGGTGAAGTTACCTCCCCGCAGCAGAATACCCAGGCCGGAGGAACGGCAATCATTACCCCCTGACCAGATCGATGGCCCGTGGGACCACCATCGCGACCACTGCCTGTAGGTGCTGAGGTGTGGTATTCCACACGCCTGCAGAAACAGTAGGTCTGCTTTGACCTTGGCGAGGTAATCCAAGGTTGAAACACATCGTGTAGTGGATTTAATGCTACGCACATTAATTGAAGCAATGCTTATACCCATTTTTTTAAAGTTAGTTGTTGCTTCCCATACCATTTGTCCTTGCTAGTCCCAGCCCTTCGGGATGTTTCTGCATACCCATAGTGTGCGCAAGCTGTTTCATGTTCGTTTGGCTCAGAAACCCCTCCTGGTTTTTCATGCAGGTTTGTTCTGCTGGGGTGACATCGGGGGGGTCTTGTAGGCAGCAAGGATTGGGCTGTCCTCTGCTGTTCCCCTCTGTTCCTCCTCGAAAACATCACTGCTCCCGGCTTCCTGGAGCTGAGGTGTGCCAGACGTGTCTTTGCTCTCGGTGTCCCGGAGCTGGGATGTGCTGGTCATGTCGCTAGGTGTGGCGTTTGGGGTTGGGGCATGTCGGGCCCATCACAGCTTCCGGTGCCTGGGGGCTGGGGGGCTTTATCTTCCAGCTCCTTTGAGTTCTGCCGCCTCTTTTGAAGGGGCCGTCGTTCCAGCACTTCCTCGTCCAGTGCAGAGGAGCTGCTGTAGTCTGTCTCAGACAGTAACCTCCTCGTGCCACTGGTTTGGGTGGTGGCCTGTTCCGCTTTTGGAGCTCTTTTCTTTGTGGTTTTCCTTTGTACCACTTGCCACTGACCTGTTTGTCCATCTGCTGCCTCCTCCTCCATGGATTCTGTCCGTGGAGGAGGGGTTTCCGGGCTCAGGGTAGGTGATAGGTCGCAGGTTTCAGCTGCCTCCCATTTCTTCTCCTTCTCAGGTAGGCTTTCCTCACTGCGGAGAAGGTTGCTTGTCCCCTTTCCAGCACCGGTCGCCTTCGTCGTACCTTTTTCCGGCCTTTCCTTGGACCTTGCCACCTGAGCATAACTGAGGTAGCATTTGGGACAGGTTTTGTAGAGGTGGCCTGCCGCACCGCACAAGTTGCAACACCTACTCTGCTTACAGTCCTTGGTCTGATGGCCTTCCTTCTTGCAGTTCTTGCAGACAACCGTGCTGCAGTTGGCTGCCACGTGACCAGATTTACCATAGGTGCGACAAACTCTGGGCTGCCCAGCGTAGACCAAGAAGCCTCGACTTCCCCCAATAGTGAAGCTGGAGGGAGGGTGGATGATGGCTCCATTGTCATCGACCTTCAAAGTCACCTTGACCTGCCGCTTGCTGGTCCAAATCCCAAAAGGGTCCTTGACATCAGTGCTGCTGCCGGCCACCTCGACGTACCTGGCGAGAAAGGTGAGTACATCCACCACAGGAACATGGGGGTTGTAGAGGTGAATTGTCACCACCCGGTCACGTTGTGACGGAAGCGTGAAGAGCGGCTCCACTGTGAGGATCGACAGCGGCGCCCATTCATGATGTATTCTTTTGCTTTTGCCTAGAACAAAATCTTAAACATTCCATTTGGTGTCTGTACACAACACATCTACCATGACTAGCTTTAATGTAATTGCTGTCCCAAAAGCTTCTGTGACGGAAATCCCAAATGCCAAATGGAAAAAGTTAATGTTGTCGTATGGAACTTTGCCTGTGACCTTTTACTGGACATTATAACAAATATCTTTTAAAAAGCAGACCAGAGCAGCATATGAGAAGCCAAAGACGGGCTGGGAGACAGAGATGATTACCCAGTCTAGCTTGAACAATAGGGGTGCTCTCTGATTCAATTACCTAGAATGGTTTTATCAATGTTGATCGTCAAAAGCTATTGTCTTTGAAAGGGCTGCAACACCTCCCCTCCCAACCCCCGCCTAAAAAGGTATGTCTGAACAGCCTTGAATTTCAAAGATCATTCCAAAAACTTCTGGTTCAAACAAAGAGGTGGTCACATGACATGACTACCTGTGTAAGTCTCTCTCTCTCTCTCTCTCTCTCACTCTCACTCTCTCCAGCAAAGTCCCAGGAACGCCTCAGCTGCAGCTAAACCTCAAATCTACAGATCCTCACAGTCAGCAACAAAGAGGACAGATAAAGCCTTTTTTCAGCCTTCCAGAAACAGAGAAGCAAGCCCAAATTGTGAACGTGGCCCAGCAAGGACTTCAAGACTTAAATTTCACCTAAGGACACTGGTACTACACTTCCATATTTAAATGCCATTTTTATTAAGACTCTATTCTAACCTCCCAACTCTGTTTTTTTATCCTCTGTATCTATTTGTGTGCATTTGTGTGTGCATCTTGTATGAATGTGAGCATGGATTTAGTAATTTTAACCAGTTTAGTGTGATAAGGTTAATAAACTTACATCTTTTTTGTTTAAACTCAGGAAAACCTGTCTGATTGGTTCATTTGCAATTATATTAGAGGAACAGGAGAAAGTGCTCACTGAGGTGGTAAGCTAAAAAATCACTGTCTTAAAATAATGAACCCTGTTGCGGTCAGACCAGAGAAGGAGCGAAAGGAGAGGCTGAGATCCCTTCCTCGCCTGGTCGTAACACTTTGTTTTTGGCAATAATCAGGATGATTGAGATTTAATTTGGACATAGAACATGAATACTGTTAAAATAGTTAATATTATTGTATATTTGTTATAGTCAGCTTCACATGGATGTAAAGGATCCCGTTGCATTATTTGAGGAGAAGCGGCCTTGTCAGCTGTACATGCCAGAATTCTTTCCTTGACCACCAGCACTAAACAGATCAAATTGGTCACTCATTTCTTTCGTTGTTTAAGGGATCTAGCTGTGTACAAATTAGCTGTTGTGATTGCTTATATAACAATGACTTCTTCAGAAATAATTCATTGCTGTGAATTGCTTTGAGATGTCCTGAGCCTGTGATATGATACTATATAAATGCACGTTTTCTTCTCTCTGCGTTTGCACCTAAAATGGACATCATCTTCGAGAAAACATGTTCATTGAATGTTTTAGTATTTGTTTGCAAATAGTGAAATGTGGTATTTATATATTGTGTAATTATGGTAACAATGATGAAATGATCTTCTGCCTTCTCACTGCACCCAAAAACATGTGCAAAGTACTTTATCACAAAGCCAGTACATCTTAAAATGTAGCCCTCTGCTAGTTAGCAATCTTATAATGGACTCAAGGAACAGTAAATCATGCATTTCGATATTTATTATCACAGCTACAGCAATTTCTATTTATATAGCATCTTGAACATAATAAAACGTCCCGAGGTGCTTCACAGGAGAATTATAAAACAAAATATGACATTGAGCCACATAAGGAGATATTAGATCAGATGATCAAAAACCTGGTTAAAGAGGTAGGTTTTATGGAGTGACTGAAAGGAGGAATGTGAGGTGGAGAGGTGTAGGGAGGGAATTCCAGAGCTTAGGGCCGAGGCAACTGAAGGCACGGCCACCAATGTTGGAGCACTTAAAATCGGGAATGCTCGAGAGGCCAGAATTAGAAGATTGCAGATATCCCAGAGGATTGTGGGGCTGGAGAAGATTACAGAGATGGGGGGCAGGTGGGGGTGGTGGTGAAGCATTTGAGGGATTTGAAAACATGGATGAGAATTTTAAAATCAAGGTGTTGCTTGAGTGGAAGCCAATGTAGGTCAGCAAGCAAAGGGATGATAGGGGAACAAAACTTGGTGCGAGTTAGGACATGGGCAACAGAATTTTACATGACCTCAAGTTTATGGATGGTAGAATGTGGGAGACCAGCCAGGACTGCATTGAATAATCAACTCTAGAGGTGACAAATGAGGATTTCAGCAGCAGAAGCCAGACAATGCTGCAGAGGCAGAAATAGGCGGTCTTAGCGATGGAACTCAAATCTATAATAATAGTGAGAAACAAGATATTTGGAATAACTTACTCAGTAAGAATGTTTTCACATAAGAGAAAGATTTGTATTCACATGGTGCTGTATCATGTCCTTAAAATCTTCCAAAGTGTTTCATTTGCAACGAATTGCTTTGCTGTACATCAGTTGCCATTGTAAGCAAATGCAGCAGACATTAATCAAACAGCAATTAGATATTTGTTTACGATAATGTTAGTTGAGGAGAAATATGCTTCCCTTAGCATATTGAGATTTTTAACATCTGTTTGGACCAGTGGAACAGGCATATGAGGCAGTGACTTAATAAGACTTCTTACACGGCAGAACTCCTTCAGTACGGTAATGCATAACCCCAAATTAAGGAATACAAAGACATTTGCCTCACATGCAACACTCTTGCATGAAAATTAAGAATGTTATGCAATCTTTTATCCTCTTTCTTTCTGAATGTCGTGTCTCATGCTGGGGTATGCTTTCATGGGTACTGTAAAACTTCCGGTACCTCACAGATTTGGTGTATTTTCATGTATGAGTTTTCATAGTGAATATTGATGGGTCAGAAAAGCAAACTACTGCAGATGCTGGAAATCTGAAATAAAAATAGAAAATTCTGGAAATACACAGCAGGTCTGGTAGCATCTGTGGAGAGAGAAACAGTGTTTCAGGCTGATGACCTTTCATCAGAACTTTGAATGTTGATGGGTTATTTGACAATATTAGAATTGAACCCAATTTCATCCTCAACTGTGTTGGGTTTTGTAGAACATTAAAAAGCAGGAACCCTAGCTAATTGTTCAGAAAAGAGAGAAAAGAAACACAGTATTACCCAAAGTAGAGCTCTTACTGCCAATTAGGCTCAGATCAGCTAGGTCAGTGTGAATGACTGGTCAAATCTGGAATTGTCTTGGTTTGTACCAGGAATTACTTCTTGTTGATCTTCTCACCAGATTTCCAAATTTTATCTCATTTCTTCATTGGCCACTTTGTCTTGCATGATTAGCAGAAGATTATAACATTCTTTGAATGTGTACTACTAATAGGCTACATTTCAAAAAGTACTTAATTGGCTGTAAAGCACCTTGAGATGTCCGGTGGTCATGAAAGGCACTATATAAATGCAAGACTTTCTTTACTACTGTGTGTCTGCTTTAATCCTGATTCAGCTTTGATTTAATTGTATATGCTCCTAGACTGGGGCTTTCCCTATTAGTGTTGATATTTCTTTGGCCTCCTTATCTCGAGAGACAATGGGTTAGCGCCTGGAGGTGGTCAGTGGTGTGTGGAGCGGCGCCTGGAGTGGCTATAAAGGCCAATTCTAGAGTGACAGGCTCTTCCACAGGTGCTGCAGAAAAATGTGATTGTCGGGGCTGTTACACAGTTGGCTCTTCCCTTGCACCTCTGTCTTTTTTCCTGCCAACTGCTAAATCTCTTCGACTCGCCACACTTTAGCCCGCCTTTATGGCTGTCCGCCAGCTCTGGCGAACGCTGGCAACTGACTCCCACGACTTGTGATCAATGTCACACGATTTCATGTCGCGTTTGCAGACGTCTTTAAAGCGGAGACATGGACGGCCGATGGGTCTGATACCAGTGGCGAGCTCGCTGTACAATGTGTCTTTGGGGATCCTGCCATCTTCCATGCGGCTCACATGGCCAAGCCATCTCAAGCGCCGCTGACTCAGTAGTGTGTATAAGCTGGGGATGTTGGCCGCCTCGAGGACTTCTGTGTTGGAGATACGGTCCTGCCACCTGATGCCAAGTATTCTCCGGAGGTGGACCCACATCAGAGACGGCATCTATGAGCCAGCTTTGACCACCTACGGCAAAAGTGCGAGGAGAAATGCAGACTGGTTTCAACCTCATAATGAAGAGCTGGAACCTGTCATAGCCGCTAAGCGCATTGCACTGTTGAACTACAAGAAAGCCCCCAGCGAGTTAACATCCGTAGCACTTAAAGCAGCCAGAAGCACTGCACGAAGAACAGCCAGGCGCTGCGCAAACGACTACTGGCAACACCTATGCAGTCATATTCAGCTGGCCTCAGACACCGGAAACATCAGAGGAATGTATGATGGCATTAAGAGAGCTCTTGGGCCAACCATCAAGAAGATCGCCCCCCTCAAATCTAAATCAGGGGACATAATCACTGACCAACGCAAACAAATGGACCGCTGGGTTGAACACTACCTAAAACTGTACTCCAGGGAGAATGTTGTCACTGAGACTGCCCTCAATGCAGCCCAGCCTATACCAGTCATGGATGAGCTGGACATACAGCCAACAAATCGGAACTCAGTGATGCCATTGATTCTCTAGCCAGTGGAAAAGCCCCTGGGAAGGACAGCATTACCCCTGAAATAATCAAGAGTGCCAAGCCTGCTATACTCTCAGCACTACATGAACTGCTATGCCTGTGCTGGGACGAGGGAGCAGTACCTCAGGACATGTGCGATGCCAATATCATCACCCTCTATAAAAACAAAGATGACCGAGGTGACTGCAACAACTACCGTGGAATCTCCCTGCTCAGCATAGTGGGGGAAGTCTTTGCTCGAGTCGCTCTAAACAGGCTCCAGAAGCTGGCCGAGCGCGTCTACCCTGAGGCACAGTGTGGCTTTCGTGCAGTGAGATCGACCATTGACATGCTGTTCTCCCTTCGTCAGATACAGGAGAAATGCCGCGAACAACAGATGCCCCTCTACGTTGCTTTCATTGATCTCACCAAAGCCTTTGACCTCATCAGCAGACGTGGTCTCTTCAGACTACTAGAAAAGATTGGATGCCCACCAAAGCTACTAAGTATCATCACCTCATTCCATGACAATATGAAAGGCACAATTCAACATGGTGGCTCCTCATCAGACCCCTTTCCTATCCTGAGTAGCGTGAAACAGGGCTGTGTTCTCGCACCCACACTTTTTGGGATTTTCTTCTCCCTACTGCTTTCACATGCGTTCAAATCCTCGGAAGAAGGAATTTTCCTCCACACAAGATCAGGGGGCAGGTTATTCAACCTTGCCCATCTAAGAGCGAAGTCCAAAGTACGGAAAGTCCTCATCAGGGAACTCCTCTTTGCTGACGATGCTGCTTTAACATCTCACACTGAAGAGTGCCTGCAGAGTCTCATCGGCAGGTTTGCGGCTGCCTGCAATGAGTTTGGCCTAACCATCAGCCTCAAGAAAACGAACATCATGGGGCAGGACGTCAGAAATGCTCCATCCATCAATATTGGCGACCACGCTCTGGAAGTGGTTCAAGAGTTCACCTACCTAGGCTCAACTATCACCAATAACCTTTCTCTAGATGCAGAAATCAACAAGCGCATGGGAAAGGCTTCCGCTGCTATGTCCAGACTGGCCAAGAGAGTGTGGGAAAATGGCGCACTGACACGGAACACAAAAGTCCGAGTGCATCAAGCCTGTGTCCTCAGTACCTTGTTCTATGGCAGCGTGGCCTGGACAACATATGTCAGCCAAGAGCGTCGTCTCAATTCATAGTGTTGATAAATTTATTATTATAACCATATATTTTTTCGTTAGGCTTCTGAATGGTAATGCCAGCCTTGTGTGATTCCCTTAAGCTGCGTTAAAGAATCGTAGAGAGAGTAAGGAGAAGGAAGCAACATTGTTCAATGGGTGGGGAGAAGAAAACATTTTGAAAAGAGCAAAGAACTTGCATTTATATCCCACCATATGACAACATTAGGATAGCTCAAAGAGCTTGACAATCAACTGATTAATTCTTTCAAAGTGCAGTCACGGTTGTTCTGTAGGTAAACAGGGAGCCAATTTGCATGCAGCAAGGACCTGCAAACGGGGACAGTAGCCAAGTGGAAATGTTACTGGACTAGTATTCCAGAGGTGCAGAGTAATGCTCTGGAGACATGAGTTCAAATCCCACCTTGGCAGCTGGTGGTATTTAAATTCAATTAATTAATAAATCTGGAATAAAAAGGTAGTCTCAGTAATGTCCATAAAACTACTGGATTGTAAAAACCCAGCTGGTTCACTAATGTCCTTCAGGGGAGAAAATCTGACGACCTTACCAGGTCTGGCCTACATGTGATGTTAGTGTCTGATAAATTCTGTTGATGAATGTTAAATACCTAGCAGCTGAAGATAATATGGTGAGTAGGTATTGGGTGTTGATTAGTTAATTGTACTCAGATGTAAATATAAAGAGCCAGCCAACGCTGGCTGGAGTGCGTTAGGGGTGGAGTAGTAAGCTCTGTGGCAAGCAATAAACAGTCTCCATCAAAGCATCCTAGTCTCAGTGTCTTCTGCACAAACAGGCTTGGAAGTTTCTCACATTGGTCACAGAGAATAGTTGCCTCAAAGTGAAATATTGGAGATTAAGACTTATTTTAGAGAGGAGGTTAGAATCAGAATTTTTTTTTTTGAAGACTGTAATTGGAGTTTTTTGTTGAAGTAAGATGACTGAAACCAGGTGTAAGGTGTCGGGATATGATTTTCCACTGCTATTTTGTGAAGCTGAACCTTACGATCAATGGAAAAAATGAAGTTGATTTATGGACACAGGTTACATCTTTACCAAAGAAGAAGCAAGGATCAGCCCTTGCACTTGCGCTTCCCACCAGAAGCAAATTCAGGGGCAAAGTGTTCTTGGAGCTAGTTGCTCATCGTTTGGATAATGAGGAAGGTTTGGACAATCTCATAAAATTTATATGAAAGATGACTTATTGAATGCCTGAGGCAAGGTCAGACTTTGATAAATTTAGAAAAATGGATGGTTCTTCCAAAGTAGAATATATCATGGAGTTTAACTGGCTATATGCAAGATTGCAGTGACTCTACTTGGAAATTCCTAAATCAGTACTTGCCTTCAAGTTGTTGCATTACACTAGGATATCAAATATGGATAGGCTCTTGGTATTAACTGGAGTTAAATTCAAAGAAAGAGATATGCTTTTTGATCAGATGACTGAAGCCTTAAAAACATTTTTGGAAAAACATTAATTTCCAGACACTTCCATGGTGCATATGGACTCTTCAGCGATGGCACTGATGGTGGAGGATACAATGCAAGCAGCGTTGAGGCCTTTCAAATATGGGGCCCAGACATCCACACAAAAGAAGAATCAAAAACAAAAAGAATGAGGAAAGGGACCTTTTTGGCAGCTATAACAGATGGCAGGAATTGGGCAATTATAGCAGAAGGATAAATCCCAGGAATAACCAAGGGGTAGTCAATAGATGTTTCAGATGTGACTCAAAGTATCATTACGCGTTGAATTGTCCAAAAAGGAATAATGGGGTTTTTGAGATGACACATGACGTGGAAGGCGAGGTTGATGATACTGATCAATCAGAAGGAATTGTACTGGTCATAGGTTGAAGATTTTGTTAAAAGATGCAGGGGTAATAGATGATGACTATACTAAACTTGGAGGATATCAGTGAAAAATTTGATATTTGTAAAGCATACAGGAGGACGCCATCGCGAACCGTAGTGAGTTTCCCCTTAGCAAGTGACTTTAATGAAACCGTAGCGATGGACTTGAAGGTGTGGGATAAAGAGAAAAACATTTTTCTTCTATACTCTATAGACATAGTGACTAGATTCAGTCTGTCAACTGTAATTTATAGGGAAGACAAAAAAGTAATAGTGGACAAGATAATGGAAAGACGGATAGGAACAGATCTGGGAGCACTGGTCAGATTTCTAACTGACAATGGAGGAAAATTTGCCAATGATAAGTTCAGGAGTGCATGTGAAAATGTGAATATTGTAGCAATGCACAGGGCAGCAGAAAGTCCTTTTTTAGTAATGGGATTTGTGAGAGAAATCATGCTGCGATTGACGAAATGCTCCAAAAAAAATTTAACTGACCAACCAAATTGTAAATTGACAACTGCTCTGGTGTGGGAGATACATGCGAAAAACACATTTCGAAAGGTTGGGTGCTAAAGCCCCTACCAATTAGTTTATGGTAGGAATCTGAAAATACCTTCAGTAATGTGGGATGATTTCCCACCCCCAAGCTTTAGAGGGAACTACAATTCGTTCCATTTTTAAAGAACATTTGAAAGCCATGCATGCAGGGAGAAGAGCATTTATTCAGGCAGAAGTTTCAGGAAAAATCAGGTGAGCTTTGAGGTATCGGATCAGGCCATTGGGAAAAAAAATTTATGCCAGGGACATGTGCATTACAAAAGAGAAGGGCAGAAAGAATGAAGAGGCCCAGGAAAAGCACTGATGGTAAAATGGTAATTTTGCAACATGGCAACCAAACAGAGTGCATTCCTCTCGACTTTTTGACACTGATTATACACTGACAGAATCTGGACAAAATGAGGGAAACTGATGACGCACCATGTACTTTGCGTACACATACGTCAGACCTTTACGAGCAATAGATTGTGGCAGGTAATGGGCTAACTAAGAGTGGACAATGTGATAGTGAAGATCGAGATAAGGCCATTTAACCCAAAGGTCAGCTAACAAAAGTTGATATAAGAATGACGTATATGCCAGAAGGGGATAGTGAATGGAGGAAAGCTACCATTATAGGAAGGGCAGGAAAGGCCACAGGCAAATACAAACATTGGCTGAATGTGCAAGACAAGGGATAGGATATCAGACCTATGGATTGGCAGAAAGAAGTAAAAATATGGAAGGCCAGAAAACATAATGTAAGTTCAGACAGTGGGCTTGACATTGATCATAGTCCATGGAAAAGGTCACGAACTTGTGAGAGAAAGTCTGTTCGTAGGAGGGGAGGTAGAGTAGTGGCAGTCCAGAAAGCAATAGAAAATCTAGTAGGAGACGTAGTTTAGCAAGAGTGAGAACCAAAGAGCAGGCGAGGGGCGCCACAAGAAGTAGGAGCCCTTATGATAGAGAAGCTCTAGTGGCTACTAACAAGTTAGATGGTAAGTTGGTAAAGGATGCAAAACAAAAAGAGCTTGACAGTTGGAGAGAGTTTGGCGTACACACGGAGGTGCCAGATAGAGAACAACCAGCATTGTCCCATAGATGGATCTGTACAGAGAAAGTACTTCCCGATGGTACGTAAAAAGCTAAGGCCAGACTTGTAGCTCAAGCATTTGATGAATGACTAGGTGACCAAGAAGTTAGAGTAGACTCCCCAACAGCACGAAAAGTGAGTTTGAGGATTTTCCTAACCCTTTTAGCAAAACACTCATGGGAATGTAAGTCTATTGACATCAAAGCAGCATTTTTGCAAGGGGAGAAATTTCAAAGAGAAGTATTTTTAAAGCCACCAAAAGAAGCTGGAGATATAGAGGGGAAATTATGGAAGCCAAACAAGTGTTTATCGGCCAAACGATGCATCCAGGGTGTGGTATTTTTCAGTTAGGTCCGTCCTACTAAAAGCTGGTTGTATTCAACTAATGCACATAGATAATTTTCTGTTGGGAGGATCTGCGGCATTTGAGAAATTTGTAGTGGATAAAGTTATAAAGGACTTTAAAATTGGAAGTTGGGCTTCCAGAGCTTTTAAATATATAGGGTTGGACATGAGACAGACTAAGTTGGGAGTGACCCTAAATCAACAGTCTTACCTAGAGAGTGTTAATAAGATCCCAATAAATCAGGCAAGATCCTCACAAAAGGAAGACTCTGCAACCAAGGAAGAAGTGGACCAGTTAAGCAGCTTAATCAGGCAATTAATCTGGTTGTGCACACAAACTAGACCGGATGCCACGGAAAAGAGGTTGAGGATTGGTCTCGCGAGTATAAAAGAAATATTGGAATGAAACAAAATTTCCAAAATAAAATGGGTCAACGTGAATTGTTGGATTGTTTTACGAAAAGAAGTGCCTGTTCAAAAGATATTGCTGGATGTCCTCGAAGAGGGACATTTTGTGTTTATGATGAATTGCTCGACCATGGATTTTATGTTAAGATTGCTTTAAAATTCTTTAAACAAGTTTTTTTTTAAAGGGGGCAATATGCAGTATGTTAATGATAAAATAATGTAAGATAAAGAAGAATATTATTTTGTCTCTTGTCTTTTTAGTTTTTATATATGTATGTTTTAATATGCATTTAATTTAAAGAAAAGAGGGTAATCTGTGAGTGTCTATTAAGTTCTGTTGATGGATGTTAAATACCTAGTAGTTGAAGGTAATAGGGTGAACAGGTGCTAGATGTTTAGTTAATTGTACTGCCTGCAGTGTGTTTGGAATGGAGTCGTCAGCTCTGTGGAAAACAATAAACAGTCTCCACTAAAGCATCCTAGTCTCAGTGTCTTCTTTACAAACAGGCTTGGAAGTTTCTGTGACACGTGACTTCAGACCCACAGCAATTTGTTTGACTCTTAACTGCCCTCTGAAATGGCCTAGATAGCAAGCCACGTGGTTGTATCAAACCACTACAGGAAGGTTGAAGAATAAAACTAGAGGGACTATCTGGTATCGACGTGGGCTCTGAAGAAAATAAATGCACACCCTGCCCAGTCAACCTTGCTTCATGAACATCTGAGGACTGGTGCCAAAATTGGGAGAGCTGTACCACAGACTAGTCGAGCAACAGCCCGACATATCATACTCACCAAATCATAGCTTACAGTCAATGTCCCAGAATCCTCCATCACCATCCCTGTGGTGGCTGCACAGTGGTGTACAGTTGGGAGGGAGTGGCCCTGGGAGTCCTCAACATTAGCTCTGGACATCATGGCATCAGGTCAAGCATGAACCAGGAAACTGCCTGCTGATTACCACCTACCACCCTCCCTTAGCTGATGAACAGGTACTCCTATTTTGAACACAATTTGAAAAAAAACAGTGAGGGTATCAAGAGCATAGAATGTACACTGGGTAGGGGACTTCAATGGCCATCACCAAGAGTGGCTCAGTAGCACCACTACTGACAGAGCTGGATGAGTCTGGAAGGACATAGCTGTCAGATTTGGCCTGCAGCAGGTGGTAAGGGAACCAACAAGAGAAAAAAAAACTATCCTCACCAGTCTACCGGTTGCAGATACATCTGTCCTTGACCATATTGGTAGGAGTATCCTTGTGGAGATGAAGCCTGAAGATACCATGCATCGTGTTGTGTGGCACTACCACCATGCTAAATGGGACAGATTCAGAACAGATCTAGCAGCTCAAAACTGGGCATCCATGAAGCACTGTGGGCCATCAGCAGAAGTGTATTCAACCACAATCTGTGTGTCCTGGCATATCCCTTATTCGATCATTACCATCAAGCCAGGGGATCAAACCTGGATCAATGAGGAGTGCAGGAGAGCATGCCAGGAACAGCGCTGGCATACCGAAAAATGAGGTGCAAATTCGGTGAAGCTACAACACAGGGATACGTGCATGGTAAATAGAAACAGCATGCGATAGAAAAAAGCAATCCCACAACCAACAGATCAGCTCAAAGCTCTGCATCCTGCCACATCCAGTCGTGAATTTTGGCAAACTGTGAAACAACTACTAACTGGAGGAGGTGGCTGCACAATTCCCATCCTCAATGATGGGGGAGACCAGTATGTCAGTGCAAAAGACACGACTGAAGCATTTGCAATTTTCTTCATTTGAGGTCTCCAGCATCACAGGGGAGATGGTGGCATAATGGTAACGTCACTGGACTAGTAATCCAGAGGACCAGGATAATGCCCTGGGGACAGATTCAAATTGCACCACAGATACTGGTGGAATTTAAGTTCAATTAATTAACAATTCAATTGATTAAAATCTGGAATTGAAAGCTCATCTCAGTAATGGTGCAATGAAATCATCATCGATTGTGGTAAAAAGCCGTCTGGTTCACTAATGTCCTCAGTCGTTGGGGAAGTGCTGGAATCTATTATTGAGGAAGTCTTAACAATGCACTTAGAAAAGCACAGTATGATTAGAACAAGTCAACATGGTTTTACTAAAAGGGAAGTCCTGTTTGACAAATATATTGGAGATTTTTGAGGATGTAACTAGTTAGTAGATAAAGGGGAACCAGTAGATGTAGTATACCTAGATTTCCAAAAGGCATTTGATAAGGTGCCACACAAAAGGTTAATAGGCAAGATAAGGGCTCATGGAGTTGGGGGTAATATATTAGCATTGATAGGTGATTGCTTCCTGTCTGGAAACCAAAGAGTGGGCATAAACGGGGCATTTAAGTTGGCAGGCTGTAAATAGTGGAGTGCCGCAAGGATCAGTGCTGGGGTCTCAGCTATTAATCTATGTTAATGACTTAGTTGAAGAGACAGAAAGTAACGTAACTACGTTTTCTGATGATGGAAAGATTGTTGGAAAGGTAAGCTGTGGAGATGACACAGAGCAGCTGCAAAGAGATATAGACAGGTTAAGTGAGTGGGCAGCAAGATGGCAGATGGAGTATAATGGAGGGAAGTGTGAAGTTATTCACTTTGGTCATAAGAATAGAAAAACAGAACATTTTTAAAAATGTGTGAAACTTGTAAGTGTTGTTGTACAAACACGCCCAAGTCTTTTTGATCAAGGAACGCAGAAGGTAAACTGCAGGTACAGCAAACAATTAGGAAGGCGAATGGCATGTTCGCCTTTATTGCAAGGGGATTGGAGTACAGGAATAAGGAAGTATTGTTACAATTGTACAGGGTTTTGTTGAGACCACATCTGGAATACTGTGTGTAGTTTTGGTTTCCACATTTAAGAAAGGGATATACTTGCATTAGAGGTGGTACAGCGAAGGTTCACTAAATTGGTCCCTGGGATGAGGGGGTTGGCCTATGATGAGAGACTGAGTAAATTGGGCCTATATTCTCTGGAGTTCAGAAGAATGAGAGGCGATCTCATTGAAACATACAAGATTCTAAAGGGGCTGGATAGGGTATAAACAGTTTGTTTCCGCTGGTCGAGGAATCTAAAACACAAGGGCACATTCTCAGAATAAGGGGCTGATCATTTAGGACTGAGATGAAGATAAATTACTTCAAAGGGTTGTGAATCTTTGGAATTCTCTACCCCAGAGGGTTGTGGATACTCCATTGTTACATACATTTAAATCTGGGATAGACAGAATTTTGGTCTCAGAGAATCAAGGGATATGGCAAGCAGGCAGGAAAGTGGAGTTGAATCCTAAGATCAGCCTCGATAGTTTTGAATGGCGGAACAGGCTCGATGGACCATATGGTCTAGTCCTGCTCCTATTTCTTGTGTTCTCTAGGAATGGAAATCTGCTGTCTTTACCTTGTCTGGCCTACGTATGGTTCCAGACCCACAACAGTGTGGTTGACTCTTAACTGCCCTCTGAAATGGCCTAGCAAGCCACTAAGTTCAAGAGTAATTAGGGATGGACAACAAGTGTTGGCCTGCCAACAACATTCATGCTCCCTGAAAGAATAAAAAAAAATCACAGATGCCAGTCTTCGGCCAATTCAATTGACTCCACGTGATATCATGAAATAACTGAAGGCACAGGATATAGCAAATGCCCTGACAACATCTCAGTTATAGTACTGAACACTTGTGCTCCAGAACCAGCCATGCCCTTAGCCAAGCTATACCAGTACAGCTGTAAGACTGGCATCAACCTGACAATGTGGAAAATTGCCCAGGTATGTCCTGTCCACAAAAAAACAAGACAATTCCAATCAGGCCAATTACCACCCCAGTCGACTCTCAATCATCAGCAAAGTGTTGGAAGGTGTCAGTGATAGTGCTATCAAGTGGCACTTACTCAGCAATAACATGCTCACCAATGCACAGTTTGGGTTTCACCAGGGCCAGTCAGCTCAGACCTCATTCCAGCCTTAGTCCAAACATGAACAATTGAGCTGAATTCCAGAAGTGAGATGAGAGTGACTGCTCTTAACATCAAAATGGCTTTTGATTAAGTGTGGCATCAAGGAGCCCTAGCAAAATTGAAGTCAATGGAAATAAATGGGAGAACTCTCCAATGTATAGGATCATACCTAGCACAGAAGAAGATGGTTGTTGGAGGCAAATCATCTCCGTCCCAGGACATAACTGCAGGAGTTCCTATAGGTAGTGTCCTAGGCCCAACTATCTTCAGCTGCTTCAGCAATGACCTTCCCTCCACAATAAAGGTCAGAAGTGAGGATGTTTGATGATGATTACATAGTGTTCAGTACCTTTCACAACATCTCAGTTACTGAAGCTGCCTGTGGACAACATTCAGGCTTGGGCTAATAAGTGCCAAGTAATATTCACACCAAACAAATGCCAGTCAGTGACCATCTCCAACCAAAGAAAATCTAACCATCTCCCCTTGACACTTAACAGTATTACCATTGCTGAATCCCTCAAGATCAACATTCTGGGGGTTAACATTAACCAGAAACTAAACTGGACCAGCCAAATAAATACTGTGGCTGCAAGAGCAGGTCAGAAGCTATAAATTCTTTGAATAACTCATCTCCTGATGCACCATCTCCAAATCACAAGTCAGGAGTGTGACAGAATATTCTCCACTTGTTTGGGTAAGTGCAGCTCCAACAGTGCTCCAGAAGTCGATACCATTCCAAGATAAAGCAGCCCATTTGATCAGCACCCCATCCACTACCTTAAATATTTACTCCCTCCACCACTGGCGCACAGTGACAGTAGTGTGTACCATCTACAAAATGCACCGTAGCAACTCGCCAAGCCTCCATCGATCGTACCTTGCTAACCCACAATCTCTACCACCTAGAAGATCAAGGGCAGCAGACTCATGGGAACACCTCCACCTGTAAGTTCTCTTCCACATGATCATGCTGTTACTGTCTCCCTTTGCATTGAGCTGGCTATAGTGATTCCCTCCATGTTGGTTTGACTATACTGTGCTGTTTCTCTCTGTACGTAGTTGATATGCTGCTGTTGTTTCCCTCCCTGTTAGGTTGGCTGTGCTGTTTAGGCACTCTTCTGCTTTTTCCCTCTGCACTGGCTTGGCCATAACTCTGGTGTTGCCTTCCATACTGGGCTAGCTGTACTTCTGCTTCCTTCAGTGCTGGTTGCCTATGCTGCTTTTGTTTCTCTCTTTCCCACTGCCCCTCCCCCAACCCCCTGCTGGGCCACTGTGCCACTTCCCCTGTTACGACCAACCACTCCAGTCAAAGCCCCCAATCAAAATATACAATTCTGATTGTGGTGGGAGAAACGCACTGTTAATTCAATCCTGTCGTTCCACAGATTACCTTACATATCATTTTTAAACTTTCCAAATTAAAGAAAGACCCAGCCAAATTGTACCATCTATTAACCCCCGAATGAGGCTAACCAAACCAGGTGTCTTTTAATCAACAAATTAACTCTTTAATTAGAAGAACTAAATTCTTAAACACTCTGAAGATATAAACAACAATTAAAATAGAAAAAATTAGAGTCCTTGCAAATTTACAGTCCAATGTCACTTGAAGTCCTCACAGTCATCCGATGTGGAAAAAAAGGTTTTTCCACAGTAGAACAGTCCATAGTCTAACTCTAGCAGTAGGTGATGCTTTCCTTCTCCAGTGAATTTCAACAATTAACAACTTGCAAACACTTTGTTTTTATTTTATTTAGAGATACAGCACTGAAACAGGCCCTTCGGCCCACCGAGTCTGTGCCAACCAACAACCACCCATTTATACTAACCCTGCAGTAATCCCATATTCCCTACCACCTACCTACACTAGGGGCAATTTACAATGGCCAATTTACCTATCAACCCGCAAGTCTTTGGCTGTGGGAGGAAACTGGAGCACCTGGCGAAAACCCACGCGGTCACAGGCAGCACCCAGAATTGAACCCGGGTCCCTGGAGCTGTGAGGCTGTGGTGCTAACCACTGTGCCACTGTGCCGCCCTTTTTTTTAAGAGATACAGAACTGAAACAGGCCCTTCGGCCCACCGAGCCTGTGCTGACCAACAACCACCCATTTATATTAATCCTACATTAACCCCATATTCTTGACAACATCCCCACCATTCTCCTACCACCTACCTACACTCGGGGCAATTTACAATGGCCAATTTACCTATCAACCTGCAAGTCTTTGGCTGTGGGAGGAAACCGGAGTACCTGGCGGAAACCCACGCAGACACAGGGAGAACTTGCAAACTCCGCACAGGCAGTACCCAGAATTGAACCCGGGTCACTGGAGCTGTGAGGCTGCGGTGCTAACCACTGAATCACTGTGCCGCCCATAGAATAGAATCAATCTGACTTTAGAGTTTTTGAGGGATAAAACATTGTCACAGTCTAACTTCCCTTTCTTCAATTTAAATTACCAGAGATCTCTGTTTTGGCTTGACTTTTTTAGAATTTTGAGAGATAGTAATTAAACAGACTAAAATCCTCTTCCTTCAGTTTAAATGGTTGAGAGCTCTTTTTCAAGTGTTAAAGACCACAGCTGTCTGTCTGTGTCCTCTGTGTCTGTGCTCTGTTGGAACAAACTGTCTTCAACTAAAAAGCCAGTTCAAAATTGAATTGTAATAAATGTATCGCTTAATACTCATTCCCAGTGGCTCTCTCTATGGTAACGAGAATGCACCCTTTGAATCGCAGTCTCCAAATGGCTGTTTCTAAGGCAATGAAAATGCACCTTCCTATAACTCTTGAGACTTGCTGGTTCTTAAAGCAATACTGATCCTTTGCAAGCCTTAAAGGCAAACCGCATATTCCCGGAAAAAAAAATTGCAGGACCATGACACCTTCGCCCCTAGCGGAATGAAACACCATTCCTGAAATGTGTTTCATTACAATGGGTAAAAAAAATACAAATTGAAAAAACGCTAACTTTTTTTTCACGCATTTATAAATATACATATTTCTGAAAAAAATGTTTAGATTACAGCAACAAGTTCCACCAGAACATTTCAGCTTTATATTTTCAAAACCTTGTTCCAATTAACCCATTTTTAAATTTCCAAGCACAGTCTTCCAATTGTTTTGTGTTTTCCTTCCAAGTGTCCCTATTGTCCATCACCTCAGCCAGGTGAACTACACAGCTCGGAGCACTGACTGCTACCGGGTTCACTATTCTCTGAGAAGTTTCTCGAGTACCCCTTAACCTATGTGGCATCACTTGACACTGGAAAATCCTGTCCAGTGTAACAGAAGCTGATTTTTTCTTACCCTGTGGTGTCAAAGGAATTTGACGGTATCCTTCCAACACATCTGTCTGTTTAAGACACATTGTGTTGCCCACTCTGTCCTTACAGTCCTTTAAATAAGAATTTGGGTAGGAGTCTGCCTTCTTTACCACAGTGACTTTTCAAGAGTCTATGTAAGTTTGAGCTGACCCACCAGGTTTAGACATCAAGACCATCTGCGAATTCCAGCTGACCTGACTAGGTTGATCTAAGCTGCCCTTCAGCATGCATTGTACCTCTGCTTCCACTTGGGCCTGTCTGTCTGGACCTACGTGACAAGGATGTCACTTTAAAGGAATGGTTCCCCCTATACCCACATCATATGTGGCTAAGGTTGTACATCCTGGCTTATCCCTACAAACATTTTGAAATGTTGTGAAAACCCTGGTTAGGACTTCATGCTGTTTTGCTTCGAAGTGTAAAAGCCTATGGTTTAATTTCTCCAGCCATTCTGCATTCGCTAATGGAAGTTTAATCTGAGAATTTCCTAAGCCTACTTCTGCCTCATGCTCACTATCCTTTTCCTTCTCCACAGTCCCGATTGCCTGACATACTTGTACTGGCTTATCCTCCTCCCTGCGGTAATATTGTTTGAGCATATTAATATGACGCAACCAGTTCTTCTTCCAGCTATCAGGGGTGTCAATCAAGTAATCTACCTTACCCACTCTTTTGATCACTCTATACGGACCACTGAACTGTGCTTTCAATGGTTCTCCCTGTGACGGTAACAACATTAATACCTCATGCCCTGGTTTTATGTCAGGTTGTGGTTTTCCCACCATTTGACAGGTGTGGCATGCCCGACAAAATTGTCTCACATCCTTTGTAAGACCTGGCCAGTAATAATGTTTGCTTATGTGTGATTTGGTCTTCCGACTTCCCCTATGTCCTGCAAAAGGAATGTCGTGTGTTAACCTTAATAATCCTTGTCGATATTTAGGTGGTACCACTATCTGTTCAACAACTGTCCAGTCTTTGTCAGCAGGCCAATGAGACGGTCTCCATTTCCTCTTCAAAACCCCGTTTGCCATATAATAGCCTTCCGGAACTCCTTTCACCTCAGTCTCTGACAGAGCCATCTGTGCTATTTGGTAGATCTCTGGATCAGCTTGCTGTGCTGTAATGATAGACGATCTGTTAAACATCTCATTTGGAT
The DNA here is from genome assembly GCF_036365525.1 of Heterodontus francisci. Classification (NCBI taxonomy): domain Eukaryota; kingdom Metazoa; phylum Chordata; class Chondrichthyes; order Heterodontiformes; family Heterodontidae; genus Heterodontus; species Heterodontus francisci. The sequence goes on from NC_090372.1 coordinate 42,577,205, forward strand.
TATCTAAATCCCCAAATAAGGTTTCAGATACTTGTTTATCGATTTGTGGTGCGCCTTTTACCTTTGACAATGGATCCTGTTTAGCCATTGCTCAGATAACTACACACACAGGAAATATTCCCAGAACTTGTTCCTGTAATTGCTCCGTTTCCTTAATTTCACATGATTCCTTTGTAATTCTTGGAGAAACTGATACTTTTGATCCAGCCAAATCATTTCCTAGGAGTAGATCAATTCCCTTTACTGGTAAACTGTGGACAACACCTACAGTTACTACCCCAGATATTAAGTCACTCTCTAGGCGTACTTTATACAAAGGTACACACCCCGCCAATTCCATTTACTATAACTTTAGCGTTCAAGGCACTCTCTGGTGGAAACTCATATCTTTCCCCAGCAAGAGTGTTTGGGCTGCTCCTGTATCCCTGAGTATAATGATAGGTTTTCCTGCCTCACTTACAGGATATGGAGTTACTCTCCCATTTGACAAAAATCATTATAACTCTCAGGTATTTTATTCTTAACCTCTACACTCCTCTTAGTTTTAGTATCTGGTTTCACATTCACAGCTGTCATTAAAGCTATAACCTGGTCTGCTATACTCTCAATCAGAGTCTTTTTCTCTGCACTAACTTTGCGGACCCCAACAAGTCCTATGGGTTTACCTCGCAATTTCCAGCACCCTGAACGAAGATGACCTGTTTTGTTGCAATGATAACACTTTGGCTTGCAAACCTCATTTCTACCCTCAGCACCTTCCTTTCTGACCTGAGGAGGTGATCCTGGGACATTCCCAGCTGTTCCTTCTTGTCCCCGGCTCCTTGCCTTCCTTTCACTCTCCCACTTTCTGTCATTCTCAGGTTTATGGGGGTGACAAAATAGGTTGGCTTATTCACAAGCTCAAAATCATCAGCAATCTCTGCTGCTTGCCTAGCTTTCAAAACTTTCAGGTTATCTATATGAGTTCTCACTACTGAAGGAATGGAGTTTTTAAACTCTTCCAAGAGAATTAATTCTCGAAGGTTCTCATATGCGGTTTCTATCTTTAATGCCCGTATCCAACAGTCAAAGTTCATTTGCTTCACCCTTTCAAATTCTAAATATGTCTGCCCAGCCAATCTCCATAAGTTTCTGACGGTAAGCTTCAGGGACTAACTCATACGCAGTGCAAATAGCCTTTTTTGCCATCTCATAATCTGCAGAAACCTCTTCAGAAAGCATGGCATAAGCTTCATGAGCTCTGGCTGCCAGCCTGCATGAGCAATGCCCAGCTTTCTTTTGGCCATTTCATTTGTTTGGCTATTTTATCAAAAGATATAAAAAGTGCCTCTACATCCCTTTCCTCGAACTTAGGAAGAGCCTATATAAATTTAAGCAACTTCTTGCTGGGTCCTGATCTAAACTTGGATTCTTCCTGACCCGAATTTTCCCTGGATTTAAGACTACCCCTTTGTCTTAGTTCCATCTCTTTTAGCTGAAATTCCCTCTCTTCTCTTTCACTTTCTCCTTGAAGTTCAAGTTTTCTTATTGCTATTGCTTTTTCTTTTTCCTGCTGCAGCTCCAGTTTTTTCATTTCTAACCGAATCCTAGCCAATTCCACTGCATCACTCTCGGACCTACTACCTTCCTCGTATTGCCCTTCAACTGTATTATCATCATCATCTTCTACTAATTCCAGATGTTCACCTATCAATCCAATTATCCCTGCTTTTTTGGCACCTGATTTCAATTCCAAACCCAATTTCACTGTCAATTCTTTTAATTTGTTCTTAGTTAAACTTATCAAGTCACTCAGGGAAACATTCTGCTGGGCCACTGTGCCACTTCCCCGAGTCACTAAAGGCAGTAAGGGTACATCTAAACTTAGTCAAACAGCTTACCAAATTTGCATTTATTTCCATTGTTGGACTCTCCTGGAAAAAGTGGAGTCATCCGGAATCTGTTAATTAATTACTGTTATCTCGGCACTTTGCAGATCATGTTGCAACATTAAAAAGCATCTTGAGTTCTGCATGTGAGAGATAGTTTAAGAACAGAAAGATTCTTTTTAAAGCAATTTGGGGAGGGGTGCAGTAAAAGAATTGGGGCTGGGACAGTGGAGACCAGAGGAATCAGTCTCATACCTAGGATGCTGAAAGAAACTGTCAAAAAAAAGGAAGAATATAAAATCTGAATGTGCACAACAATTACTTAAATGTTAATGGAAGGAGTATTAGATTTGAGCAAGAATTGTTTTGAAAAAAATTGTATTGGAACATTTGCAGAAACTGGTTTCTTTCTGAAAAATTAATAAATTATTTTTTGTTCCTGTTATTTGAGTATGACCAACTACCAATAAATTCTAAAACTGCACGGACAGGTGAAAGGTCAGGGCAATGGTGTTAAAGGGTACACAAGGTGCTGGGGCTGACTGTCCTTTCATAACAAATTCCACTGTCATCATTCGTTTGTAGGGCTCCACACCAGAAGATTGAATTCTCCTCTATTGTTTGCTCCTTTATAGCCATACGTTTAAGTGCCTATTTCTTCTGTCTATTTTTAACATTTACATAATCTGTTAAAGTGTTTCCATAGTGACTGGATCTTTCAATTGTACCTTACTTTCTTGTAAAATATGGACAAGCTGAAATAGTATGTGTGCTGTGTAATACCACTGTATGTATGCAAGTCTGAGTTGAAAATGAAAACAGAAAATGAGACACAGAGCAGTCTGCTAGCCCCACGAAAGTGAAGAAAAAACAGATTAATGGGATAATTGTCTGAACGCACGCTGGTGGCAGGGAACCTCATCTGTCAGCATCACATAGCAAAAAAACATTGGCAACTTCATCACTTACCATATTCTTTCTTTGATGTTCTTCAACAATCCTGAGTCCTTTAACCATTCTCATTGCTGCAGGACCTATCCAATCTACCTCACAGACCTCAAATTCCTCCACTATTTCTCACCGTTTGTAGACACCAACTGCTGAATTTTTCGGTCCTGCCAGGGCAGGAATGGAGACGACAGGGTCATAAATACCAGCGCTGTCCGATGTACTGGTTTCCCGATGCTGTTCCCCCAGCACTGGCCAGTTTCACCAGGGTGGGAGGAGGGAGGCCCCATGATCCCACCTGATCCATCATGAAGACCAATTAAGATGGCTGAAGTGCTCATTGAGAGCTTGAGAAGGGGCATGTTCTGATTTGCACGGAGATGCACTGGCTGTCTGGGGCAAACCAGCTGAATGGAGACAGACACACAGTGGGGAGGCCAGTAATGGCCACTCAACAAATTAGCTGGACCCAATAAAAGGGTGAATGGTGAAGAAAGGAATTCATCCATTGGGAAACAGGTGACATTGGCTCAGTGCATGCGGTGGCAAGAGTGGGCAGTCAGCACTCGGGCAGTGCAGGGGGTCATCAGCCTCCTGGCATCCTGGAAGCATAAGGAAAGGCTGCCAAACACAATTGGAGGGGGGCACCTGAGCACAAGGAAGGCTGCAGCTGGCAATGAGGCCACGACTTGCAGATTTCAGGCCCAATGATGACGAGGAGCAACACCCTCTGCAGGAATGGTGGAATCCTAGGCATTAGGAGGGCAAAGGAGAGGGACGAGAGGGCAGAAGGCAATGGAGGCCATACCTACAACATTGGACCAGCAAATACAGAGCTACCCAGAGATAACAAAGACCCAGTGCCAAAGGAAACTACAATTCTCCTGGCAGATGGCCACAGACATCTGTGCCATCGTTGCAGAAGTCCTTACACCATGCAGCACTGGTCGCCAAGCCCTGCCAGTAGCCGTCAAAGTCACTGTGGCCTTGAACTTCTTCGGTTTTGGTTCCTACCAAGGATCAGCTGCAGACTTTGGTGGCATCTCGCAATCTACTCTTGATCATTAGCAAAGTGACGGAAGGGGTCATCAACAGAACTATCAAGCAGGACTTGCTCAGCAGTAACCTGCTCACTGACGCTCAGTTTGGGTTCCACTGGGGCCACTCAGCTCCTGACCTCATTACAGCCTTGGTCCGAACATGGACAAAAGAGCTGAACTCCAGAGGTGAAGCGAGAGTGACTGCCCTTGACATCAAGGAGCCCTAGCAAAACTGGAGTCAATGGGAATCGGAGGAAAACTCTCCGCTGGTTGGAGTCATACCTAGCACAGAAGAAAATTGTTGTGGTTGTTAGAAGCCAATCATCTCTTCCCCAGGACATCACTGCAGGAGTTCCTCAGGTTGGTGTCCTAGACCCAAGCATCTTCAGCTGCTTCATCAATGATATTCCCTCCATCATAAGGTCAGAAGTGGTGATGTACACTGATAATTGCACAATGTTCAGCACCATTCGTGACTCCTCAGATCCTGAAGCAGCCAGTGTCCAGATACAGCAAGACTTGGACAGCATCCAGGCTTGGGCTGATAAGTGGCAAGTAACATTCATGCCACACAAGTGACAGTTAATGACCATCTCAAACAAGAGAGAACCACCTCCCCTGGATAGTGGGGAATTCAGTGATGGTAATGCCATTGAATATCAACATCTTGGGAGTTACCATTGACCAGAAACTGAACTGGACCAGCAACATAAATGCTGTGGCTGCAAGAGCAGGTCAGAGGCTAGGAATTCTGTGGTGAGTAACTTACCTCTTGTCTCCCCAAAGCCTGTCCACCATCTACAAGGCACAAGTCAGGAGTGTTATGGAATACTCTACACTTGCCTGCATGGGCGCAGCTCCAGCAATACTCAAGAAGCTCGACACCATCCAGGACAAAGCAGCCTGCTTGATTAGCACTCCATTTACCACATTCAACATTCACTCCCTTTACCACCGATGCACAGTGATAGCAGTGTGTACCATCTACAAGATGCACTGCAGCAACTTACCTAGGCTCCTTTGACAGCACCTTCCAAACCCACAACCTCTACCTCCTGGAAGGACAAGGGCAACAAATGCAAGGAAACAGCACCACCTGCAAGTTCCCCTCGAAACCACATACCATCCTGACTTGGAACTATATCTGCATGCCTTCAATGTGGCTGGACAAAATCCTGGAACTCCCTTCCTAACAGCATTGTTGGTGTACCTACCCCACATGGACTGTAGTGGTTCAAGAAGGCAGCTCACCACCACCTTCACAAGGGCAATCAGGGATGGATAATAAATGCTGGTCTAGCCAGCAACGCCCACATCCCACGATTGAATAGGAAAATAAATTGGCAGCAAACCACTGCATCACGCAGCTCACTGATGCTCTATTTGCCAGAGCTGAACATTACATTAAATTCCAGAAAGATGGGGCTTGGCAGGCATAGAGGGTATTGGGCATAGCTGCCATAGCTGGATTCCCCCAGGAGCAGGGCATCGATTGCACCCATGTGGCCATCAAGGCATCCAGTGACCGGCCACTCAGACAACCAACAGGAAGGGCTTCCACTTCCTCAATGTTCAGTTGGTCTACAACCACAACAAGAGCTTCCTCCATGTGTGTGCTCACTTTCCTAGAAGCTGTCATGACTGCTTTATCCACTGCCAGCCAGGCTGCTGCAGCTCTTCACCACCTCCCCCAAATTCCATGGATAGATTCTAGGAGACAAGGGCTATCCCTTGAAGAGCTGCTACTCACACCTCTACCACAGGCCCTGACAGAGGCATTACAATCAAAGCCTGCACACCAAGTACATTGTTGAGCAGGTTATCTGGCTTCTGAAGATATGGTTCCAGTGCCTGGACTAGTCGAGTGGTGCCCTGCAATACACACCTGAAAGGGTCTCACTCATTGAAGTGGTCTGCTGCACTTTCCATAACATGGCCCTCCAGAGAGGTGTGCACCTTGAGGATGGTGAGGCTCTAGAAGGTCACAGTTCATCAGAGAAAGAGCTGGAGGAGAAGAAGAGGAGATGGAGGGGGAAGATGTCAAACACTGAGGTGTGTCTGCTGGAGGATGAATACCCAGGGTGCTGGAGGATAAATAATCAGAAGCCTATCCTGAAGGGGCGGGATTGCACACACCTTTCCAAAGTGTTCATTGAACCTCTTGCAACACTGGATCGAACTTCTGCAGGCCACACTTTTTCCTGCTGACTGTCCCAGCAATGTCCATCCATGCCTGCTTAGTCTGGGTGGGTGGCTTCCTCCTGGCACCTTCTGGGAAGAGGACCTCCCTCCTCTCCCTCACTGCCTCCAGGAACACCTCCAGGTCCGCATCAGAAAATCTCAGGGCAGCCTTGCCTAGTGTTCCAGGACTCTGACTCTTCTGAGACATTCATGAATTCCAATCTTCTCTGTTGCTCCAGCCTGAACTAACAACAATCAAACAGCTGCCATGGCTTGTTTAATTCCGGCCTACACTTGAGTAGTCCCACTCCCATTCCTGCCCCCATGGTTGCTAATTGGCCACCAAACCCAAATAAGGAGGAACCCCCATAAAACTCTGGGCCGATGACTGACTGTTTCCCTCCGGGGCAGGTTTGTGACCCAGAAACAGTTCTGACTTCAGTTTCCTGCTACCATAGTAAAAATCCAGCCCAAGTCTTACCTGACTCTCGTCACAGACCCTGCCCTGCAGACGCTCAATTTCTCTGATGCGCCTTGCCAAACCCTGAAAAACTACTGGATTGGTTTCCTCCACTCATCAGTCGCTACTCTTTGGGCTTTCTGCTGTGCTAAACTCTCTCTCTCTCGACCATGTTATTTAAAATTGTCCTGTTCATTTGCTCACCTGCACATGTTGGGTGCCACCTCAAATCCCTTCCTTCTCTGTTGTCCACCTCCCAGCCCTGCTTTGCTCTGTCTTCCTCTACCCACACTTACTGCTTCTGCTTTCCAATATTGTCTTTATCCTCCTGTTATGCAACTTTTCTTTCAGCAATATGCCCCTCCAAGCTCTTGTCTAACCTAATTCTACTCTCCAGGCAAACAGTACTCTTTCCAATGTCCTACTTGAGTATCATCTTGACAAGCCATCTGGCCCCTTCTGCTGTAGCCTTGCTAAATCTGCACAATATATGTTGTGGAACCATTTATGTGGCTTCTCATGTCTTACTGGAAGTGCAATTTGATAATGGGGCAATGGGGTATCTGGGACTTTAGTGACCAGCAGTCTCTCCTTAGCCAATGTGATTTAAGGGTTGAGAAAGAAACAGGAATGAGAGCGCAGGAAATAGGGTGAATTAGAGTCAAATCGGGTGCAGAAAGAGAAATAATGAGGGTGAGAAAAGGAAAAGTAGGATAAAATCTCTAGCAATTTACTCCCTGTTGGAATGAAAGTCCGCAGTTTTAGTTGTTCCCTTTCTGGGCCAGAGAAATTAAGTGACATAGCAGAAACATGATTAGAGTTATTTGCGCTGTTAAGTGGCAGCTCTAACTTTCTGTGGTGAGTTTAATTGGTGAATGCAGCAATTTGATTAAACTCCTGGGGAGGTTGAGGGCAAGCTTTTTTATGACGCTATTGGTGGATTGGCACAAACCGTTCTACAACTCGTGGCCATTTGCAATTCCTGGGGTATCTCTTTGCAGCCACAAGTTACTAGAAAATACACACATTAAACATGCTGTTATTCTGGCAGAAAAATCTTGGCCCCTGTGTCTTTGTATTCTTACAGTGGGAATCTGCATCCATGTGAAAATGAATGAGAGATCATTTCAAAAGCTATACATCTTCCACATGGATTTCTCATGTTTGGTCTTCCCAAGGTTAACGTCTACCTGGTTATGGTATAAATTGTATCGTAAGAAGCAATGCATTAATAAATTGAGATTTATTTATCCCATTGTTAAATTGAATCCAGTTATTAGATGTGTTATATAAAAACACCATAGCTGCTCTGGATATTGCTGACCTTGTCATTTGTGAAATTGAACGCTCCATCAATCCGCAAATATATTTCTGGGATAGTTAGTCATTTCTGATAGTTGGTCTAATTGATCAGACTATATGTCTGGACTGGCATTCGCTGCGAAACTTGCTTGACCTGCAAGATTAAAAGGCACCTTCTTAACTGAACCAAGACAGATGCTAACATCCCTAAGAATGTGTAGATTTTTCAAATAGTAAATGTTCACCCAATTGTCATTTCCCCAATATACAGATGGTATTGAAATAATAGAAAGCCACCAAACATTCTAATTTCCTAATTACAGTAGCAGGAATTGGATCTTAAACCTGGGCATCTCCGAACCTGTCTCTATACCTCGAGTATAATATAGATTAGATTAGATTAGAGATACAGCACTGAAACAGGCCCTTCGGCCCACCGAGTCTGTGCCGAACATCAACCACCCATTTATACTAATCCTACACTAATCCCATATTCCTACCAAACATCCCCACCTGTCCCTATATTTCCCTACCACCTACCTATACTAGTGACAATTTATAATGGCCAATTTACCTATCAACCTGCAAGTCTTTTGGCTTGTGGGAGGAAACCGGAGCACCCGGAGGAAACCCACGCAGACACAGGGAGAACTTGCAAACTCCACACAGGCAGTACCCGGAATCGAACCCGGGTCCCTGGAGCTGTGAGGCTGCGGTGCTAACCACTGCGCCACTGTGCCGCCCACTGTATCCGACTGCTGCACGGAAGATGCAACATTTCTTCAGTAGCCTTTCTGATTCTCTTATCCAATTTGATAAGTGCATTTTGTGATAACTTGATGAGTATCAAGTGAAAAAACATGTGAGGGACTATATGTTTTTAAAATTTTGCTGGTTTAATGCGCTGCTGTTAATAGTGTGTAATAAATATTTAACAAATAAATCTAGCATTATGTTGTAAGGAAGAGAGATGCTGTGAATTGTGAACTGCCACTAATTGCTGAACAATTTACGTTGCTCTGCCAGTGGCCTCAAAAACTGAAACTAGCTGTCAACCTCTCAAGAAATTGTTGTATTTGTGCTGTAAATACAAATTAAACTTGCTGCAGAAAGTTGGGGCTCGTATTTCACAATCTAAGGACCCTTTTAATAACCGGATTTATGTTCCTGCAATGCCACTCAATCACGGGGGCCCAGGAAGGGAATGATTTTTTTTTTATTTATTCATTCATGGGAGTTGGGCGTTGCTGGCCATTTATTGCCCATCCCTAAAATTGCAATGGTGGCGTTTCGTTCCTGCAGGTAGTAAATTGGTGCTAAAGGCTTTCTTTAAAATTTAAAGACATGGAGCACGTCCATCATTTCCCAATTTGTAATTCCCAGGAAAATTCACAAGACTAGATGCTTTGATTATAAAGTGCAAACATCAGATAATGCAATCATTGGATTAGTGTGATTAAAGTGAAAGTTTTTGAAGGAATTAGTGTACTGCACGTGACCGGTTTCCTGACCAGTCTGCCCATTCTCCAACATATTTTCTGATTTGCTCTTCTTGGGGACTCACGTCTTTGGGTTGTTTTAGTATATCCTCAACTACCCAACAGTTGCGTTGGTAAATTCATTCAGTTATTGCCTTTTTTTTGCTGCTACAAGTCTTTCTCATGGATTTGAGAGATTATCAGGCAGGCTCAGTCATGGGCTATGTTGTTTGAAGAACTAAGTTTAAACATGGATAATTTTGTTTCTTATCTCTATTTGGTTTACTTCTTGAAATCTATTATTTTCATCCCTGTGCTTGTAGTAGTTGCAACTACTTATAAACACAGGTTGTCAGTTTTTCTTTTGTTTCTGAAATAGTTTTATTCTGTTTCGACCTGGACAATTAAAGCTTTGTTATCTGGCACTTTATCAACCAGCAAGCTCTGTTATCTGAATGTTCCAAAATCTCCCAAAGCTCTCCTGAGCATACTTCATGTATATTATTGCACCGATCCCGAAGGATTAAGGGAAAATTAAAAACCTGCTTTCCCAAGGCCGGGCCCTGGGTACCCTTTGGTCCTCTGGCAATAACTTCGAGATGGAAAGTCCGATCTCCATATGGACAACAGCCGATGATGATGGGGCTCAGTGAGGCGCGACAGGCAGTACCAGTGCCCTGTGGCTGCACCTCTGCCCAGCCAAGTGACAAAAGGAAAGGCGGAAACTGCGTTCCATCTCTTGAATCCGCAAGGTCGAGGTCGATCTTCTCAGTGTGTTGGTTGGTGGTAGCAGGGCTCAAGGGGCATCCGACACTATGAGAACCAACCCAGCCGGACACCAGGAAGCCAGTTGGGAGACTTCTCAACCTATCAGATTGGACTGCCAAAGCCATAAGAATTAGGGTTGCCATCTGCAGGTGGAAATGTTACCTTGCCTCCGTGACTGGTTCCCCATTTGCTGTAATGGGATTCTTGGTCCCTGCAGTCAGATGTATTTTGCTCCGGAGTTCCACGTACAACTCTTGATTAACCGAAAGTTTTAATTACCTGGTCCCTCTGAGGTCCGGCACATGCCAAATAACAAAGATTTTACTGTATATTGTGGACCCTGGGAGCACTAACTTTGAGTTGAAGCATTTCCATTTTGGAATGAACGCTCATGTTAAACTGTGCTTATTCTACTTTGCAGATTTATTTTCATAACAATGGAGTTATCTTTGCCTCTTTCACTCCATTCTCACCCTTGTAACATTAATTACCCCATTTCTTTGCACAGTTATACATTTTAACCCTTTAAGCCCTGGTATCATTCTGGTGAATCTGCACTATGCCCTCTCCAAGCCAATATATACTTCTGAGGTGTGGTGCTGAAAGCAGTCCCCTGGCTAGGGACTGACCAAGGCTTTGTACAATGGACACTTAACCTATTGTACTGCAGTTTAGTTGAGGTAACTATCAACATTCAATTGGCCTTTTTGGTAACTTATTGAACCTTTGCATTAGTTTTTAATAAGATGTGTGTTTGCCACAGTGGCAAATATTCCAATTTGTACTTTTCAGATCCAAATTAAAGCAAAGTGTCCTTTTACACTCGAGAAAACCTGACTGTTCTTGACAAATTTGAGCTTGAACATGTCTCAGGCAGGAGCACATAGATTTAGTGACTCATTTCTGGAGGTTTTGGTTCAGCTGGCAGGTCCTCTTCCCTGCACATGACAGGACTCTGCATCAAGCCTGAAGGTAGGAGGTTGAAAATGTCAGTGTTGAGCATCATCACCAGGACATGGGTTAAATGCTGCAATTGCTCCGCCACCTCTCTAGATTTCTGCACCATCTTTAAATTGCTTCTCTAACATCTAGTACTGGATGAGCAGAAATTTCCTACAACTAAATATTGGGAAGACTGAAACCATTGCCTTCAGTCCCTGCCGCAAACTCCATCCCCTAGCCACTGACTCCATTCCTCTCCTGGGCAACTGAGGTTGAACCAAACTGTTTGCAATTTTTTAAACTCTTTCATGGGATGTGAGCATCGCTGGCAAGGCCAACATTTGTTCCCCATCCTTAATTGCCTTTGGTGGTGAGCAGCCTTCTTGAACCGCTGCAGTCTATGTAGTGTCGGAACATCTACAGTGCTGTTAAGGAAAGAATTGATATATTTGATCCTGAGATGAGCTGCCGTGCATGTATCTGCACAATCACTAAGACCACCTATTTCCACCTGCGTAACATTACTTGCTGCTGAAGCTCTCATCCAAGTCTTCTGTTACCTTGAGACTTGACCATTCCAGCACACTCCTAACCACCTTCTCACCTTCTACTCTCCATAAACTTGAGGTCATCCAAAACTCTGCTGGCTGTGTTCTAGTTGACACCAAGATCCATTCATCCATTACCTCTGTGCTCACTGACCTACATTGGCTCCCAGTAAAGCATTGCCTCAATTTTAAAATTCTCATTCCAGTTTTCAAGTCCCTCTATGGCCTTACTCCTCCCTATCTCTGTAATTTGCTATCCACGACCCTCCAAGATCTCTGAACTCCACCAAATCTGATCTTGTGAACATCCCCGATTTTAATCACTCCACCATTGGTGGCCATGCCTTCAAATGCAAAGGCCTAAGCTCTGGAATTCTCTTTGTGGGATTTTGTTGTGCACAGATTAGCTGCTGGGATTCCCACATTACCACAGTCACTACACTTCAAAAGTACTTCATTAGCTGTAAAGTGCTTTGGGACATCTGGTGCTCATGAAAGGTGCTATATAAATGCAAGTCTTTTTGTTCTTCTTTTAACCTCTTTACCCAAGCTTTTGCCCATCTGCCCTAAGATCTCCTTATGTGGCTCGGTGTCAAATTTTGTTTGGTAGCACTTGTGTGACATGCCTTGGGATGCTTTACTATGTTAAAAGTGCCATGTAAGTACAAGTTATTATTGCTGTTTACCCAGACAGCACACCTAAGAAAGATAAGTTTGTATTTCTCTTTCTGTGTTTACTAGTGGCACTATTTGAAGAGGATCAAGCGAGGTCTCCCTTGATCTTCTGACCAATTTTTATCCCTCAACCGACATCATTGAACAGATAATCTGATCATTATCACATTGCTGTTTATAGGATTTTACTATGCTTTAATTGGCTGCCAGGCTTTCCAACATTACAGCAGTGACTGCGCTTTAAAGTGCTTCGGCTGTAATGTGCTTTGGGGAATTCTGAAGTTATGAAAGGTGCTACATAAATGCAAGTTATTTCTTCTCTCTTACAGCTTACCAAAGCACTTTTGTCCCCTGTGCCACATGATTCTCGTCAATCACAATGCAACACTGCATCATTTCTCATTCTAATCTCATGCTCTCCTGCTGCTGTTGTCCTCACAATACTTGTAAATGGCATCCGGCTTTTACCTGGTTACAACTGGAAAGTCACTCTTCCGCTAACATTCTTTCACATTTCAGACAGTAGCCACTTTCCTGCACATGACCACCTCCCCATCCCACTCACAACTTGTTGCTTCTCCTTCTCAACATGACCACTCAATGAATCTTCCTCACACAACCCCTTACAAGGACCACAAACTAACACATCCACTTTTTATTTTGCAGAATAAACTGACTAACGCATGAGGGAGAATCAAGGAAGGGCCAGCCTCCATCCAGGTCCTTAGCCAAGTGGAAGTAGACTCCTTGCGTGTAGTTGGAATAGGTACCACAAGGACTGTGGGCGATGTCTTGTCTGGAGGCAGCGCTCACACAAGTGTCTGTCTATTGCTATTATCCTTTCTCTTTCCTGAAACATTCACACATACAGGCACTGTGGCAATTTAGTCTACATAGCACTGTCAATCATCTGCAACTACCTAACCTGTCTGTGCCATGCTGACCCTTTTTCCTAGGTCTATCCCATTACTTGAATCATGCAGAACAAGATTTGGAGGGGGAATAGTCTCCAGAAGAAGCATCAACACTCCTTTTAACCCACCCAAGCATCAGCACAGAAATTAGAACATCAGATGGATTAGATCGCAAGTGAGATCAGAATAAAATAAATAAGTTAACAGCGCAAATAGAGACGAATGGATATGATTTAGTGGCGATTACTGAGATATGGTTGCAGGGAAACTAGGTTTGGGAATTGAATATCCAAGGGTACTCAGTATTTCAGAAGGAAAAGGAGGTGGTGTAGTTTTGTTAGTAAAGGAAGAGATCAGTGCTGTAGTGAGAAATGGTATAGGCACTGGAGATCAAGACATAGAATCAGTCTGGGTAGAAATAAGAAATAGCAAGGGAAAGAAGTCCCTGGTGGGAGTAATCTATAGGTCCCCAAACAGTAGTTCCGCAGTGGGGCACAGAATAAACCAGGAAATACTGAGGGCTTGTAAGAAAGGTACAGCAATAATCGTGAGTGATTTTAATATGCATATAGACTGGATTAATCAAATTGGTGAGGGTAGCCTCGAGGGAGAGTTCATTGAATGTAGTAGAGTTTGTTTTTTGGAGCAATATGTTGTGGAACCAACCAGGGAGCAGGCTGTTCTAGATTTGGTATTATGTAATGAGGTGGGATTGATTAATGATCTCATAGTTAAGGATCCTCTCGGGAAGAGTAATCATAGCATGCTAGAATTTCAAATTCAGTTTGAGGGCGAGAAACTGGAGTCCCACACTAGCATTCTGGAGTTAAACAAAGGTAATTATATAGGCATGAGGACAGATTTGGCCCTAGTGGACTTGGCAGGAAGACTAAAAGGTAGGACAGTTGATGAGCAGTAGCAGATGTTTAAGGAAATATTCAATTCCTCCCAACTAAAATATATTCCAGAGAGGAAGAAAGATTCCAAGAGGGGGAGAAAACATCCATGGCTAAGCAAGGAAGTTAAGGATAACATAAAGACAAAAACTAAGACATACCATATTGCATAGGCCAGCGGCAGGCTGGAAGATTGGGTAACTTTTAAAGATCAACAAAAAAAGTAATTAAAAAAGCAAAGGTAAATTATGAAAGAAAGCCAGCGCAAAATATAAAAACAGATAGCAAAAGCTTCTATAAGTATATAAAAGGGAAGAGATTAGCTAAAGTGAATGTTGGTCCTTTGGAGGATGAGACAGGGGAGTTCATAGAGGGGAACACAGAAATGGCAGTGACACTAAATCAGTATTTTGCCTCAATTTTCACGGTGGTGGACATTAGTACCATCCCAATAGTAACAGGAAATGCAGAGGTTATAGAAAGGGAGGAACTTAGAACAGTCATCATCATTAGGGAAAAAGTACTGAGCAAACTACTGGGATTGAAGGCAGACAAGTCCCCAGGGTCTGATGGCATACATCCTAGGGTCTTAAAGTAAGTGGCAGCAGAGATAGGCCAGGCCAGGCCAGCATTTATTGCCCATCCCTAATTGCCCTTGAACTGATTGGCTTGCTAGGCCATTTCAGAGTGCATGTAAGAGTCAACCACATTGCTGTGGATCTGGAGTCACATGTAGGCCAGACCAGGTAACTTCCCTAAAGGACATTAGTGAACCAGATGGGTTTTTACAACAATCGACAATGGTTTCATGGCCATCATTAGACTAGCTTTAAATTCCAGATTTATTAATTGAATTCAAATTCCACCTTCTGTGGTGGGATTCGAATCCATGTACCCAGAGCAATACCTGGGTCTCTGGGTTACTAGTCCAGTGACAATACCAGTATGCCACCGCCTCCCCAGAATTTCCAGCATTAAGAAGATTCCTTTGTCCTGGATAATGTTGCAGCTGGACCCATGAAGGTAAGTGGTTTGTAATCTATCACATCCTTATCTAAGCCTTGTAGAATATGGAAAAGCTTTGAGAGGAACTGAGCCACTCATTATAGTAGCTGGATTCTGCTCTGTACTTGTATGATTTTGGTTCAGTTAGTCCTTTTAAACTTCTCATCAGTGGTGACTCCCAAGATGTTGACAATGGGTGACTGGGCAATGGTCAAGCTGTTGAAGGTCAGGGGAGCTGGTTGGGTCTTTTCTTGTTGGAGACGGTTATTACCTGACATTCCTGTGGTGGAAATGTTACCTTCTACTTATTAGCCCAAGCCTGAATAGTTTCCAGATCCTGCTACAGACTTGCTCAGGCTGTTGTGAAAGGAACTTGCCAACTAATAGCTCCACTCCTGAACTTTTGACTGATCATAAAGGAAGCAGCTGAATATGGTTGGGCGAAGAACAATACTCTGAGGAACTGTTGCAGTGATGTCCTCGGGCTGAGATGATTGCCCTCCGACAATCACACCC